>NC_083338.1:98886695-100159519 GCF_019175385.1 Lycium barbarum | reverse complement strand
AATCTTCCCTGAACTGAGAATCTGAGGCCCTCGAACTCTGACCCTGTCCTGAACGAAAGGAGCGATCAAATCTCCTACCTGTAAATCGAGCAGGTGCACTAGTCACCGACTGGCCTGAATGTTAGGAATAAGTCTGCCTCGATCCCTCTCTATAATCACTTCCTGCCCCCATAGATCTGACCCTCTTGCTTTGCCTTCTATTAATATCACGATCACCTCTTGGTGGTGGCTGTCGTCCCACTAAGTTCTGGGCATGGGCTTGTATTCAGGAAATATCCATCCTTTCTTGTAGCGAAGCCGTCAAACAATCCTTGAACAAATGTGGCCCCAAGCCACTCACAAACCTGTGCACCCTATCTCCCATATCGGCCACCATAGTCGGGGCATATCAGCCAAGGAATTAAATTGCAGGCTATACTCCCGGGCACTCATACTTCCTTGCATCAAATTTAGAAATCTATCTGCTCTAGCTTGGCGGACCTCAGGTGGCAAATAATGGCGAATGAAAGCATCTACGAATTCTTTTCACACGGGAGGAGGCACATTCTCTTTTCTCAATGCTATCCAATTATTATACCACAATACCGCCACATCTCGGAGTCTATAAGATGCTAACTCCACGGATTTAGTTTCGGAGGCATGGACAATCCTCAATGTTCTTAGCATCTCATCAATAAAACTTTGCGGGTCTTCATCCAGCTTTGACCCAAAAAACTCCGGAGGATTCAAGCTCATAAAATCACGGGCTCGGGTACTAGCTGACCGATCACTTGGGCCCGCATTCTGCCGCTGTGCTTGGGCGGCGACCAACTATGTCAATAGATGAATGGCCTCGGTCACTTGTTGACCCGAAGAAAATGGTGGAGGAATCGGAGCTGAAGCTCCTCCTGGTTCTTCTACATTGGGCGGGGTGGAGGATGTATTAAATAAGGCCTCATTATGTGACTCACCCTCTTCTACATTCATTGGCGTCTCTCTTTCTACCCGCCTTTTTGTCGTAGTCTTTCCCTTCTGGGCGGCTGTAGCTTTTCCCCTTGGCGGCATTTCTGAAATCACAACACACTATTAGGGAGGATAAAATCTTATACACGGCTCTATCGCACGATCTCATAAGAAGAAAGATGGTCATATTTCCTAAATGCCCTGTAGCCTCCTGTACATTGATGTGGCGCGCAACACACCATAAACAAGACTCTACCAGACACGGCTCGTAGACACTTCCTAGTACTGAACTGCTCTGATATCACACTTGTCACGACCCGACCAGGGGCCGTGATGGATACCCGGGGCTAACCACCGAGCACCCCTCGTTCCACTACTTATCATGCTCATTTAACGTTCTTTTATCAAAATCAAACTCAAATTATAAGAAAATCATCTTTCACTCGGAAACATAAATACTTTTATATGCACAAGCCTTTTGGTCATTGAAATAATATATATATATATATATATATATATACATACATGGTAGCAACCTCGTGAGACCATACCACCCATAATGCGTATCTACGAGCCTCTACTAGAGTACTAGACATATGGACGGGACAAGACCCCGTCATGCCCAAAATATACATGTACACAAAAGAATAACCATAAGTCATGTTCAAGCTCACCTCCCTGTCTACCTGTGGGCATGAACACAGCGTCCAAAGAAAAGGGACATCAGTACGAACATTGTACAGAGTGGGAGAGGCATAAACAATAATATTACGTTAATGAAATAAAGGAAGCATCAATAAGGAACATATGTATCTGACGGTCAAATATAAAGGAAATGATGCATGCTGACTTACTCATAATCATCATCATATCATATATGCATAAATGTATAAACTGCCTGTCCATATCGGATCGGTGTGATAATCATTAGCCTACGTCCAGGCCTCCCGCGTCCGGGGTATCATATAATGCCGCCAACTAGTGGTGTCTGCCCATGCCATCTGGCCATGGTGTATACGCTGCCCGCCTTAGCGGTGACTGCCCGGCCAAATAGGCGCGGTGTTATATCATCATCATAATATGCTCATCATAGTGCATGCATAAAGACTCAAGGACAACAATGCTTTATCGGGGTGACGTAAGGTCGTGATCTTCCGATTTCTTTATGGAGCACTCATTAACATCCTGCCTCACCTTGAAGGGAATAGTATATGAGGTGAGTGTAAGCAATAAATGACATCATTAACGTTTTAAGAGCATCATATCATGAACATCTAGAAACTCTATACTTCAACTCTTAACTTGTGTAGCTATTTATGAACATAGGCTCATATTTTCCGGAATTTAAGAGATTCATGGAGAGAAAAGAAAGTCATACTATAGGATTCATGCCATAGAAAGAAAGGACTAGCCTCGGATACCTTTGTCGTTTAACTATCCTATCGCTTGATCGTCCTCCTTCGATGCTCACGTTTCTACCTTCAAGAGGATTCGCATTGACATTAGTTACTCGGCTATAAGAACATTTTACTATTTCTCGGGAAAATTGGGCAGCATTTCCTTTGTAGCTACTACTTTTCCGACATTCTATATCAACTCCCAAACGTACATAACAACATTCACAATATCGGAACAACAATCATCATTCATCTACATTTACCACAATTCACCATTTCCCTTCAATTTCTCCACAATTATGGCGCAAAACGGTTGATAGGCCTACTTCGGGCAGCCATAACTCCTTGATTAGTTGGGATTTTGGGAAAGTACCCTTAATGAAAGTTGTAGTACGTAGAAATACCTTTCTAAAGATATAAGGACCATGCCAATCAGAGATTGGAGCATGGAGATAGGATCGTCTCAATATGGCTAATAGTAAGGCACTTAAAATTCTATAGAATCGACTAAGTTTTCGATATGTCTGTCTTCCAGTCAAATTTTGTGAAAATAAATTGATAATTTGAGGAAACGTAAAACATGAAAGTTGTATCCCTTTGAAATAGCTTTCAAACGGTATATTGTGGAGCCTAAACAGAGCTGTGTACAAGAAATGATGTCCATGTTACCGAACACTGTGCAGAACCAACACAAGTCCGTTGAGAGGGCGCGTGCGCTGGTGCCGCGTCGCGCGCCGATCACACAAAAACACCCTCTCTGAAGATTGACCGGCAGGGGGTCGTGCGCTTCATGTGCGGCGCGGGCCCATCACATAAGAGGTCGGATTTCGGGTCAAAAGTTGGAATTTCGCGTTTTAAGTTATATTTAAGCTTGGGGTTTATTTTCCTAACACCCCTAGTCACGAAAAGTCACCCTAAAGTTAGGGGGAACAAGTTCCAAGCCTCAAGAACCCTCCAAGGTAAGTTTTATCATGATTCTAGACTGAATTCAAGTCCCTAATCCCTTTCTAACTTGAGTAAACCCTTCTAATCGATAGAGTTGTGTGTGGAACATTATTGTTGGGCGTGGAAACCCTAGAACTCGAATTCAAGAGGATTGAACGTCAAAAAGGTAATACTTCTACAGCCTAATCATTCATAATAGTGAATTGATGAGTTCTTGGGAGAATAGTAAATGGGTTTAGTAAAGAGTATTACACAAACTATAGTAGGGCTTTGGATTGTTGACTTGAGATTGTTATGATGATATGGGTGATGGAGAATGATGTTAATTACACCTAATTGAGATTGTAGAATCACCTAGAAGTAATAGAATGGGAATTGGGTGAAGAAATACCATTAATGGAGATTGTGGAGCTTTATGCCCATTAAGTGTTTGATAAAATGCTTAGATGACGAAAGCATGAATATTATTGCTAATATAGAATCCCTTTTACTTGTATTGATATAGATCAAAGTTGAAAGGATTGGCGAACATTGTATTACGCTCAAAGGATGGAATAAAGGTATGTGAGGCTAACTATCTACGTTAGGGAATGTTCATGATTCTCCCTACGCCTCATTCTTCATACTTGTCGGTAATTTCACTCAAAGTACAGTTTAGCCCTAGTTTTATGATATGTTGTTGAACTGTTATCTTCTAGGTTTGTAGTTACAAAATTCGTTCATGGTTATCAATTTGAATATCATGAACTCAGCACGTAATCTTTATAGACTTATGTATTGTTACCACATGAGTCTCAGTCTAGAAATTCAGTATGCTCAGAAACAGTTAGTGTTTTCAATTCAGTCCAGCATGTCTATTTAAGTTCAGCATTGTTCATTGTTGTTAAGGTCTCAGTCCTATTAATTAACAATAATTATACATATGTGATTTTTCCTAAGGGCACAACACTGTCTTGTGTATATGTATACATGGCCGAGGCCATTTACTGACGCACTACTAGGCCAAGGCCATAGCATGCATTTATTATTGGGCCGAGGCCCCATATATACAAGCACAGATAATACAGATGATTCAGATATAGAGCAGGGAGTATTCATATCTCTACTTCCTTGCTGTTACAGTTACAGTTATCAGTTTCAGTTTCAGTTCCAGTATTTTATCGCTTCAGTTGCTTTACATACCAGTACAATTCAAATGTGCTGATGTCCATTTTATTGCTTGGGGGCCTGCATCTCGCGATGCAGGCAACGATATACAGGTTGACGACTCAGCTATTTAGGAGTGCACGTATTAGCTACTGGTGAGCCCCAAATTCCTTCGGGGCGTTGTCAGCTATCCAGTTATTTCAGTTTATAGACAACTCTATTATTCAGTACTCTTAGAGGTTTCATAGACGCAATTCTGACAGTCAAATATTTGTTATGTTAGCCTTGTAGACAGTTATACTTAGTCGTTCAGTTGTTTTGGTTTAGCCATGTTGGCTACTTTTAGATATATTTCAGATTGTCTAAGTATTTTCGCTCGGTCACATGTAGTCAGGCACCGGGTGCCGTGTTACATTCAGGCCTAGGTTCGGGGCGTGACAAAGCTTGGTATCAGAGCAATAGGTTTAAGTGTCTTAGGGAGTCTATGAAGCCGTGTCCAGTGGGGTCTCTTTTATATGTGTGAGGGCCCCACACATATAAACAGTTGACTACCAAGACATTCAAGATTTGTCTCTTTTCTATCTACTCTAGATCGTGCCATGAAGCTTAGAGCAATAAGTAACTTCTTTTCCTATCGAATTACGTACGTTTCGAATGCGCAGGAGATGAACAGATAATTCAAGGCCCAACTGAGGTTGATTATCCATAGGGGTACAATTGTGAAGTACTTGCGGGAAACAAATGAGACTTGAGGTGTTATTGAAAGATGAATAAAGTGTAAGTTGCCCGAGAAAGGGTGTTGTATAATGAATGGGAAGTTGAATAATAATGATGTTCTTGAGAAAGGAGAATGGGATGCAACAGGGAGAGGATATCAGAGAAATTAGAAAAGGAGGTAAGTCTGCAGGAAACGTAAATCATGGAGGATCTCAAGGAGGTGGGGGCAGACAGTTTTCTACCGAAAGCTATCAGGACCCACTCCATCTGCAGCTAGTACACTAGTCTCGAGGTCTAGATATGATCAAAAAGGTCAGTTCAACTAGAAACAGAGTTTAAGAGCACCAGCCTCTCAGTGACATACCAGTGTGAGCCATAGAAGTTTTCAGAATCTTATGTGCAACAAGTGTTATAGGAGACACCGAGAGGTGTATCGTTCGGGGCCTTGATATGTGTTTCGGTGACTCCTCTTCATTCTCAAGCCCAGTCAGGTTGTAATACACCTAAGCCTGATATTTCAGTTCTCAGTGAAGACTGCTTGGAAGCTTCAGCAGGTCGTCAGGATAAAGAGGCATCCCCAGTTATCACCACAAATGAAATTTTCGTACGAAATATGCCTGTTAAGAAAAAAGGTATGTATGAAATAATAACCATGAGCAGACGATATTAAATTTTCGGGAATGATTTTAGTTTGTTTAAGCTAGTCAGATCAGAGTTAGAGAGTACGATGGTTGTAAGTTACTATAAGAAGTAATTATTATTATGAGATAAGAAGATGTGACAGTTCTCGCTTAAGCTATGTGAGTAAGTGTTTATCCCAGATGTGTATAGTCTGATACGATTTTGAAGTGTATAGAAAGTTTGAGTTTAGTTGTTCCAATCTTTCGTATAAGATAGATGAAAGTTTGTTAAGTGTGATCCATAGTTCAGAAAAGATAGTATACAACCATAGAATAACGTCAGATGATGAAAGAGAGTTAGAAATAACTTAGGTTATTCAGAGAAAAATAAGAAAATAAGAAGCTAGCAGGTGATTAACAGAAAAATAGTAAGTCTCTAGTAGATACAATGCATTAGCAATTTCAGCAGAACTAGTAGAAGTATGATTTGATTTCCTTAGTTAGATGAACATCTTAAGTGGGTGACAATTCAAATACATCCGAATGTGTGTTAGAAATCAAGGGCTCAAGTTAAGTTCGGAGTAGAGTGATTAGTGGAAGAAGAAATCAGCTAAGCCGTAAGAGAGCAAACTACAGAAGAATAACCTTTAAGAGTTGTCAAAAATGGGTTGTTCTAAGATTTACAGTGCGAGCAGAGTTAATTCGTTAAGATGGAGTATGCCAGTTATGAATACAGTAGCAACCCATTCATGTAAGTAATTTAGTTTTTCCCAATAAGAAATTGCTCAGAAATGAGTCGAAAAAAAAAGAGTCATCAGTGTTGTCGAGTACAAAGGAATTACAAAAGATAAGGAACGTTAATTGGATCCCATCAAAAAGAGAATAATTTGTAAGTATAAGACATTAGCATTGGTCTAAGGGGGAGATGCATAAATCACCAGTAAGTCCAGTGAGATAATTGAAGACCCGAAGGGTTAGTATGAGATATGAAGAACCTCAGTTCAGTTAAGTTGGCATAATGAGATAGTCTCCATAAGGAATATGCCTCAACTTAGAGGAAACCCGAAGTGAGTAGAATGATCGTCGAACGAATCCTGTCAAGTTCAATTATTATCGATTAGGTGATCACAGAAAAGCTATAAGATCATGCCCATTTATGTGTCACATGGGTAGCGCCATTGCACGAGACTCTAATCTTTAAGGTACTAGTCAAAGACTTAGTGCACAACAGTACTATGAGTATTTTAGGAAGTATCTCAAAAACAAAAATCAAGTATGGGAAGTACAGCTCATGATTTAGGCAGACAAGAGTACTATGGTGAAAGAAGTTCACCGCTTATCCAAGCTAGGAATTCGACTTTCAAACTCCGAAGTGGGTGGAGTTATTGCCCAGAACATTGCTTATTCCTGCTTAGTCATTGAAGTTAGAGAGAAGTAGTTTGGTGATTCCTACTTGTTGCAGATGAAAGAGAGGATTCTCGAACATAAAGTGTCAGCTTTGAAACAAGAGGGAGATGGCGGTACCATGAGATACCGAGGCAGATTATACATTCCAGATGTAGATGGGCTCAGACAATGGATTATGTCAGAGAATCACAATTCCAGAATGTGGCAGGGTTTGTGGCTAAGTGGCCCAAATTTTTTGCAAGTGAAAGCCGAACACTAGAGGCCCTGCGACATGCCTCAGAATATAAATATTCCTGTTTTGAGAATGGGAGATGATAAATATGGACTTTATAACAGGTCTACCTCATTCAGTTAGAAGGCACGACCCGATTTGGGTGATTATGGACAGACATACGAAGTCGGCACACTTCTTGCCTATTAAGATGATAGATTCAGCACCAGACTATGCCAAGTTGTTATTCGAGAAATTTTTCTACTTCATGGGACCCAGCGTCCATTATTTTAAATTGTGCTGCCCAGTTCACAGCAAACTTCTAGAGATCATTTCAGAAAGGATTGGGTACGAGGGTTAACCTCAGCACAACTTTTCATCCGCAGACTGATGATCAGACAAATACGCTATTCAGATCTCATGTTATAATATTCATGTCAGCTTAGTACTATGATGTCAGTCCAGTACTCATGTATTCATGCCAGTCCAGTATTCAGTTAGTATGCTAGTTCTATATTCAGTTAATCAGTATTCAGTCAGCTCTATATACAGTTAATGTGCTAGTTCCGTATTCAGTTAATCCAGTATTCAGTCAGCTTAGTATTCAGTTCAGTAGACATTCAGTTCAGTATCTCAGCATTTCGGTAATCATGTAATCATTCAGTTCAGTAACCATGTGTCTTTGATTTCAATGGTAATTGGGATGACCACCTGCCTCTTATTGAGTTTACTTACAAAAATAATTACCATACTAGTTTTGGGATGGCACCGTTTGAAACCCTTTTTGAGCGAAGGTGCAAATCACCGATTGGTTAGTTTAAAGTTGGGGAAGCAGAGTTGTTAGGACTAGATTTGGTCTATCAGGCTATGGAGAAGGTCAAGTTGATTTAGGAGCTTTTGAAAACGGCTCAGAATTGCCAGAAGTCTTACACAAATGTGAGACAGAGAGATTTAGAGTTTAAAGTTAATGACTGGGTATTTCTTAAGCTCTCACCTATGAAGGGTGGCATGAGATTTGGTAAGAAGGGGAAGCATAGTCCCGCCATATTGGACCATACAGAATCCAACGAAAGGTTGGTCAATTGGCTTATGAGCTTGAGTTTCCACATTACTTGATTATTGTGCATCTAGTGTTTCATGTGTCCATGTTAAGAAAGTGTGTAGGAGACCTGCCATTGAATGTCCCGACTGATAGCATAACAGTCAATGATAATTTGACTTATGAAGGAGTCCCGGTGAAAATCCTTGATCACCATGTTGGCAAGTTGAGGACTGAGGCGGTAGCCTCAGTAAAGGTTTTGTGGCGAAGTCAGAAAGTTGAAGAGGCTACATGGGAAACCGAAGAAGACATGAAGTCCAGCTATCCCTATCTCTCTGAAGAATCAGCAGAAACTGGTGAAGGTATCATACCTTCCCCTCTCAGATCTTTCCTTCTACAGTTTCTACATTATCAATATTCATCTTGTTAGACAGTCAGCTTAGTAGTTGTTCAGTTCAACAGATAATTCAGTTCAGACCCTTTTCAGTTCAGTTTCCACGTGCTCATGTCTCGGCAGTCACTCTTTATCAGAATCCATCAATCTAGGATGAATGATCCCAAGGGGGAGATAATGTAACACCCCGTATCATTAGATCTCTAGCGGAAAAAATTGTAGGGTTGAACGTTTTGCAAAAATGGTTGATAGGCCTACTTCGGGCAGCCATAACTCCTTGATTAGTTGGGATTTTGGGAAATTACCCTTAATGAAAGTTGTAGTACGTAGAAATACCTTTCTAAAAATATAAGGATCAGGCCAATCAGAGATCGGAGCAAGGAGATATGAACGTCTCAATATGGCTAATAGTAAGACACTTAAAATTCTATAGAATTGGCTAAGTTTTCGATACGTCTTCCTTCCAGTCAAATTTCGTGAAAATAGGTTGGTAATTTGAGGAAACATAAAACATTAAAGTTGTAGCCCTTTGAAATAGATTTCCAACGGTATATTAGGGAGCCCAAACAGAGCTGTGTACAAGAGGTTGTGTCCATTTTACCGAACACTGTGCAGAACCGATATAGGTCCGTTGAGAGGGCGCGTGCGCTGGCCCTGCGTCGTGCGCCGATCGCACAAAAACACCCTCTCGGAATATTTACTTGTAGGGGGTCGTGCGCTTCATGTGCGGTGCGGGCCCATCGCAAAAGAGGTCAGGTTTCAAGTCAAAAGTTGGGATTTCGCGTTTTAAGTTATATTTAAGCTTGGGGTTTATTTTCCTAACACCCCTAGTCACGAAAAATCACCCTAAAGTTAGGGGGAACAAGTTCAAAGCCTCAAGAACCCTCCAAGGTAAGTTTTATCATGATTCTAGATTTAATTCAAGTCTCTAATCCCTTTCTAACTTGAGTAAACCCTTCTAATCGATAAAGTTGTGAGTGGAACATTATTGTTAGGCGTGGAAACCCTAGAACTCGAATTCAAGAGGATTGAACATCTAAAAGGTAATGCTTCTACACCCTAATCATTCATAATAGTGAATTGATGAGTTCTTGGGAGAATAGTAAATGGGTTTAGGAAAGAGAATTACACAAACTATAGTAGGGTTTTGGATTGTTGACTTGAGATTGTTATGATGATATGGGTGATGGAGAATGATGTAAATTACACCTAATTGAGATTGTAGAATCACCTAGAAGTAATAAAATTGGAATTGGGTGAAGAAACACCATTAATGGAGATTGTGGAGCCTTATGCCCACTAAGTGTTTGATAAAATGATTAGATGACCAAAGCATGAATATTATTGCTAATATAGAATCCCTTTGACTTGTATTGATATAGATCAAAGTTGAAAGGGTTTACGAACATTGTAATACGCTCAAAGGCTGGAATAAAGGTATGTGAGGCTAACTATATACGTTAGCGAATGTTCATGATTCTCCCTACTCCTCATTCTTCATACTTGTAAGTAATTTGACTCAAAGTATAGTTTAGCCCTAGTTTTATGATATGTTGTAGAACTGTTATCTTCTAGGGTTGCAGTTACAGAATTCGTTCATGGTTATCAAATTGAATATCATGAACTCAGCACGTAATCTTTATAGACTTATGTATTGTTACCACATGAGTCTCAGTCTAGAAATTCAGTATGCTCAGAAATAGTCAGTGTTTTCAATTCAGTCCAACATGTCTATTTCAGTTCAGCATTGTTCATTGTTGTTATGGTCTCAGTCCTAATAATTAACCATAATTATACATATGTGATTTTGCCCAAGGGTACAGCACAGACTTGTGTATGTATACATTGCCGAGGCCATTGACTGACGCACCACTAGGCCGAGGCCATAGCGTGCATTTATTATTGGGCTGAGGCCCCACATATACAAACACAGATAATACAGATGATTCAGATACAGAGCAGGGAGTATTCATATCTCTACCTCCTTGCTATTACAGTTACAGTTATCAGTTTCAGTTTCAGTTCCAGTATTTTATCGCTTCAGTTGCTTTACATACCAGTACAATTCAAATGTGCTGATGTCCCTTTTATTGCTTGGGGGCCTGCATCTCGCGATGCAGGCAACGATATACAGGTTGACGACTCAGCTATTTAGGAGTGCACGTATTAGCTACTGGTGAGCCCCAAATTCCTTCGGGGCGTTGTCAGCTATCCAGTTATTTCAGTTTATAGACAGCTCTATTATTCAGTACTCTTAGAGGTTTCATAGACGCAATTCTGACAGTCAAATATTTGTTATGTTAGCCTTGTAGACAGTTTTACTCAGTCGTTCAGTTGTTTTGGTTTAGCCATGTTGGCTACTTTTAGATATATTTCAGATTGTCTAAGTATTTTCGCATTATGATTTCAGGCAGACCTTTAATATATCAGCATGTGTTTAGTTGTTTCCACATTCAGTTATGTTTTTGATATCACATGTTGATTCAGCCAGCCAGTTGGTTCGCTCGGTCACATGCAGTCAGGTACCGGGTGCCGTGTTACGTCTAGGCCCAGGTTTGGGGCGTGACACAAAGTGTTTCAACTTTCAACACCTTAAATAACATGTAAATACCAGAAAACTCACATTGGATGATGGATGAACAACCTTTGAGTGGAACTTCTCTTCTTGCACCAAAACCCTAACTCCCTTCTCTTGAGTTTTCTTGACTTAGATGACCTTTTAATGGGTTTCATACACTTGATTTCATGGATTTGGTGTTGTTGATCTTGGTTTTCCCTTAGTTTCTTGTGGATGAGTGATGGAGAAGGTTCTAGAGGTTTCTTGGTGTGTGGAGGAGTGAGATGAAAATGAAATAGAATGAAGGAGGGGTCCTTTTATTAATTCTCAAAATCAGTCCCGACCGAGATAAATGGTACGATCGACGGAGCGTCGATCGGATCGACGGGGCGTCGATCAGATCGTCGAAGTCGTTGAATTTCCAGTGAGCAATCTGCCGTTTCCTCTCATTCTACGGTGAGCAGGACGGTTCGTCAAACTGATCGATGGAGCGTCGACCTGTTCATCGATGGTATTCACTCCAGCTCACTTCTACGATACAATCGACGAAGCGTCTACCCATCCGACGGTACAAAGAACGGCCGTCGAACCCCCCTTTCGCAGAACTGCGATGAAGTTTCATTTATCGAACTTTTCTCCCTTGCCTTTAACTTCTTTGGAATCTTAATTAGAATTATTAAGTATCCCTTCTTACTTGTAGGGACATCATGTACGGCTTAACTTACGTTAGTCCCTTCACTGCCCGGCAACCCATTGTTCCGAGGTGTAACAGTGCAGCTATGACTGTGAAATTGGAATTGTTCGTAACAAAGGTAAGTTATCTGATGATTAATGATTGTTATTTGAGGTAAGTGTTGTAGAATAAGGATTGCAGTAAGAAACATATGCTTCTTATCGAATTGAGAATGCCATTGTGAAGAGCATTTGTACAGGTATGTATAGGGTGTTATAATATGATTGTGGCCCTGTGAGGCATGTTGATATATTTTGATTGTTGCCCTGTGAGGCTTGTTGGTTAGCTGTGTACAGGTGGGTAGTACAAATTACAACGGAGGTTCTGCCAAAATTTTGTTAAAATTGATTGTGATCAGTATATATATGTGTGCTATGTACACAAGTGTAAACTGAAGAATGAAAGGTTAATAATAGTTGTAAATCGGGTGAAAGGAGGGTTATGAGATGGGTTGAGAATGAGTTTGAGATTTAGGTTGAAATTACTCAAGGATATAGAAGTGAGTCGAGGGTTAAGATAAGCTCTCTCGGGGATTAGAAGTAAGGTTGATGAACTAAGATTAATGTGATTCGGATAATGCGATAAGATTATGAGAAGAGACTTAAGAGGGGAAGCAATGATAAGCAAGGAGTCATTCGAGAGGTCAGTTAGTATAAAAAAAAAGAATAAGCTTTAACGAGTAAAGAATGAAACAAGGAAGAGAAAGAAACATGATTATATGTGTTTGTGAAAAGGGATTAATGTGTCCCTTATAGAAATAAATATAACTGAAAGCATCAATGAGGTTAAGGGAAGTTGAAGCTTATAGAGGAAAGATAGTATTGAAAAGGACATTAGGAATTGTGAAGGGTTGAGTGATATTAATAAGCATTGGAATTGGATACGAGTATTAGTCTTCATTTAACATTCGAGGATGAATGTTTCTAAGAAGAGAAGGATGTTACACCCCGAAAATTTTCACGCTAATAAGGTACGGCTTAATGTGAGCTCAAGGAGGAGCAAATATTACAAGTATAAAGGATGGAATCCTACTGTATTAGCATGAGGATAGCATGAGTATGAGATTTGAAATTCGTACAATATGATTGGAATGATACGTTACTTGATAAATAGCCCTTGTAACCGTAAGTTAAGGTGGGGATCACATGTCAGAATTTTATAAAGGGCATATGAAAATTTATATGAATAGTACATGGGAAGCTGATCAAGTCTTAAGAAAGACACTTAAGCCAAATATGAGCATAAGCACTCCAAAAAGGATGATTTGAGGATACGTTTTCGGGTGATCTAGATTTACGAGACCAAGACGCCATTATAAGTTTAGAATTGGGGAAAACACAAAAATCAAAAGTTGTAGATAATTGAAATAACTTTCCAACCATAGGTTTTGGGCCTTCACAGGACATAGGGATAAAAAGTTATGGATGTTTGAAAGCAGAAAGGTCAAACTGGGCAGTGGGCTCGGCCCAACCCGAATCCAAGTCGGGTCAGGCCCACTTCCCTTGCTATTTAAGGAAATTTTTCACCTTTATCTTCCTCATTTCATACCAAAAAGATCCCGAACATTTTAGAGAGAGAGTGAGGAGAGTTAGAGATATAAAGCAAGGGTTCGATCAAGTTTGAGGCCTCGAATTTCGAGGCTTGTGAAGAGTAAAGTGTAGTACAAGTTGTTGCCGTCGTTTTAAGCTAAACGTTGAACTTGGGGGATGTTGGTTTCTTGGTGGCTGCTCATATAAGGTATGTTTAACATGTTAATGATGTTCTTACCACGATCATTGATAGATTTGACGGGTTAGAATAAAGAAAATGACGTTGAAAGTTCAATTATCATTTTTGGATCTCAAATAACTTGGGGGCTGTTTTGGTATGATTAAATGGATAGAATTAGTTGGATATTGATATAAAATGATTGTTTATATTTTTGTTGATGTTGTTGGTAAGTTGCTGTTCTTGAATTTGGGAGAATAAAGTGTATGAAGATATTGTATACAAAGCGTATACTGGGCTGTTTTGGTGTATATCTTTCGGAGTTGATGCTTTGAGTTTAAAGAGGCTTATATGAGATGGTTGTTGTTGTTGTTGGTTGCTGATTGTTTTGTTAAATTGAATTCGAATTAGAGGGAAGCGAAGATTACAGGGAAAATGTTGCCCGAATTTACGGAAGTTAATTAGGAGCTTGGAGAAGTATATGAATCTTTTTCAAGTTTTCTACGGTTTCCTTTACCTTGATTGTATATTGGCCAGTGTTTGGAAGCATAAGTTAAGCTAATCACGTAAGCGACAAGGTATGTAAGGAAAACCTTTATTCCTTTGGCATGATTCTTGTTGTTATTTATTCTATATGTACTCCAAATGACTCCATTCTTAGACGAGTAAGGTCTAAATGTTTCTTGTGATGGCTTACTGATATTGTACTCCTATTTTGTTCCGAAGGGAACACCCATAAGGTGCCAAGTTGAGTTGTGTATATATTTTTACTAATGATTTCGAGGAAATGAGTTTTATACTAAAGGAAACATAAAGTTTGAATTTCAAAATCACTCCGAAGGGGGTGCGAGATTTTACTACTTCGTTTCATTTACAATTTATGTTTACATTCCATAGTATCATCCCTTTGTATTGATATGATCATTTATTCTTTGGGTAGGGCAATAAGATGAAATTGAGTAGAATAAAAGTAGTAAGAGTTTCATAACAATTCTACCCTAAAACCTGGAAGTATGTCCTCCTAAGTCTAGTGAGATACAAATTTGATAACTACTTATGAAAGACTAAAGCTAATAACTGGATTGGGATGTATTGATTAGTGACTTATGATTTGAATTGAAATTGACATTTGTGGATTGAGTTTGTGCTGATATGATGGTGATATTAAGATGGAAGCAGCTGCCCGAAGGGGCCACCCTAGCTAAGCCGGAAGCGGCTGCCCGAAGGGGCCATCATTATTTTGCCGGAAGCGGCCGTCCGAAGGGACTATTGTGATACTAGCCGGAAGCGGCTGCCCCAAGGGACTATTCTGTTAACATGTCGGAAGCGGCAGGTGTGTTTGATTGCATTATTTACTTACAGATTGTTTTGAGACTTTGTCTGCACATTTATGTTTCTTCCAGCGAAGGCTGCAGGTATCGAGTTAGATTGTGATTTTTTTCTCTCCTGAGTCAAATTATGATTATGACTTGTTACCACCTTACATACTCAGTACATTGTCCGTACTGACGTTCGTTTGCCTGGGGACGCTGCGTTCATGCCCGCAGCCCCAGATTGTTTGGCAGGTTAAGTGTATAGCTAGGATGCTTGGACGTCAGCTGGGATTGGCAAGTTCCACCTCATTCTGGAGCTATGTGCTGAGTCATGTATAGATATGTATGATTATGGGTATGTCAGGGTCCTGTCCTGACTCTTAATGTTCCGTTTACTTCTTAGAGACTTCTGCAGATAGTGTCCAGTGGTATGTTTGTTGAGATGTCGACAAAGTGATGTCAGTTGAGTCATTTGTGGATTTTAAAAGAGTATGTATTTTAGATGATTTCAATTGGTTTAAAGTACTTATTTGATTGAAAGTTTTCATAATTGTTATAAAGATTATGATTTCTATTGGGAAAAGTTTTATGTTTTTTTTTAAAATTTTTGAAATGACAGGTTTTGATAGAGCGATTTAAGGGTTCGCTCGACTCTGATGAGAGTCGAGTGCCCGTCATGCCCTACCATTGCTAGGGTGTGATAGATTGTTTAGCTTATCTGGCACATATCTGTAATACTAGTGTAGATACTTTATCCCTTGATTCGGTTCCAGTGGTACTCGAGTTTGCGGATGTGTTCCCCGCGAATTTTCCTGGTATGCCATCGGATCGTGATATTGACTTCAGGATTGACTTAGACCCAGGGACTCGTCCTATCTCTATTCCACCTTATAGGATGGCACCAGCAGAACTCAAGGAACTAAAGGAGTAGTTGCAAGATCTTCTGAGTAAGAGGTTTATTCACCCGAGCACCTCTCCGTAGGGTGCTCATGTGTTGTTTGTTAGAAAGAAGGATAGGTCTATGCGTATGTGTATTGATTATCGACAACTGAATAAGGTAACTGTCTGAAACAAGTATCCTATCCCCTGTATTGATGACTTGTTTGATCAGTTACAGGGAGCTTCGGTGTTCTTGAAAATTGACCTAAGGTCAGGGTACTATCAGTTGATGATTCGGGCAGAGGATGTTCCAAAAATAGCTTTTCGGACCAGGCATGGGCACTATGAGTTCTTGGTTATATCTTTTGGGCTTACAAATGCCCTAGCTGCGTTCATGGATTTAATGAACAGTGTGTTCAAGCCCTACCTAGACTCATTCGTTATAGTGTTTATTGATGATATGCTGGTGTACTCTCGGAGTCAGGAAGAGCATGACCAACATTTGAGAATTGCTCTTGGAGTATTGCGGGAGAAGGAATTGTACGCTAAATTCTCCAAGTGTGAATTCTGATTGTCATCTGTGTCTTTCTTGGGGCATGTTATTTTGAAAGAGGGTATTATGGTCGATCCTCAGAAAATTCAGGCAGTCAAGGAATGGGCTAGGCCCACAACAGTGACTGAGATCCGAAGTTTTATCGTTCTAGCTAGCTACTATCGTCGGTTTGTGAAAAGGTTTGCTTCGATTGCTCCTCATATGACCCGTTTGACTCAGAAGGAGGTACCGTTTCAGTGGTCCGACGAGTGTAAGGAGAGCTTTCAAAAGCTCAAAACATTGTTGACTACAGCACCGATACTGGCATTGCCCGTTGAGGGCAAGGATTTTGTTGTTTATTGTAATGCTTCATGTTCTGGTTTGGGTGCTGTTTTGATACAGGAAAAGAAGGTGATTGCTTATGCTTCTCGGCAGTTGAAGGTGCATGAGAAGAACTATGCTACTCGTGATCTAGAGTTGGCAGCGGTAGTGTTTGCATTGAAAATATGGAGGCACTACTTGTATGATGTCCATTGTGAAGTGTACACAGACCATCGCAGTTTGCAGCATGTGTTCACTCAGAAAGATCTGAACTACCTATTTATTTCAACTCCAAAGATATACTACCTATGTTCTCACGTACTCGTGCCCATGACCGACTTCTTTGAGCATCCACATAAAGAAATAGCATAACAGTGGGGTTGGTAGGTAATGATAAGAGTAAGTCAAGATGGATGTCCTACCCACGATTCTACGTAACTCATGCTTATGTTCCTCTGGCTACTGTTTTAAAGCAGCTCGTAGCTTGGCACAAAGGATTCCATTTTGTTTTCCGAAGTACCTATGCCCTGTTTAAGTTCAAGGTAACTTTCTACTTATGCCTTAGGTTCTTGACGAACGAAGAATTCATGCCTATGATCATTTCCTTCATGAGCCTTATTTTATAATGAGGGTGTCGACTTACAGTAATAAGAGTAAACTATGTTTAACCGTGTCCCATTCTGTAAGTATAGCTAAGTTCCAAAAGTGATATCTTATCCATCCCTATGTCACTAAGTACTCAAGAGTGAAGCCTACAACTTATACTCTATTTAAGTCACACTTATGTCTTAGTCACACTTCAATATTCATGACCTAATGTTCAAATGTCTAGGTATGTAGCTTCGAAGTACTTATGTAAACGTCGTATCTCTCATGCCCCATGCCATACTACTCATGTATTCATGTCTTATGCCATATTAGTCCCATTTACATGTATACATGTTCCATGTTATGTCCTTCAGTCTGATATACCCATGCCACGTCTATCTTCGAAGATGAAGTGTCTGATTTGTATGAATGATCCCTTTCTCTCACTCCTTAATGTTCCGCTTACAAATAATAAGCAAGGTAAGCCAAGATATTCATATCTATGTTGCAGAGCGAACAAGGTAAGGTTCGAAGTAAGGTATGTTCCAAGTTCATAGTGAGATCCCTTCAGGTAATATATGGAACTAATTATGTCAAAAATATTCTACACAGATTTGATGTATCATGTCATGCCTACGCTAGAGCTTTATGAATACCTATGTTAGAATCATATTCCTAGTATATGACTCAACTCTATCTCATTCGCATGGAGTTGCACTTACATTCAGAGCCTAAGTCGTACTCTTATCTCGTATGTCTATCGTGGTAACATATGAACATCTATGATCAAGTCTCTAAGTGTTCAGATCCTACCTGTGCTTAGTATTCAACCCTCATGTTGTAACAATCGTGTTTTCGACATTCAGATCTCATGTCGATGTCCATGTTTACACGTGTTTGTATCTTATAAAAGTTTAGCACTCATGTTTTCATGCCAGCCAGTCTTCATGTATTTATGTCCCACGTCATGCTCCTCACGTCCAGGTGATCATGTCATGTTCATATCTATTGTCCAGTACTCATGTCATTCATGCCTACAAATTCTCTTCCAAACCCCATGTATAGTAATCATGGAATCATTCAGCCAATAATCATGTGTTCAAGCCAGCTCAGTATTCATGTTAGCCACATTCAATATTCAGTAATTAAGATTATGCCACATCATACGCATTAAGATACGCTGTGAGGTTTATGTTGATATTTTAGTTAGCTGACAGGCGTTTGAGAAATGTCATGAGAGTCCGAATTACTAAGGAAGTCTTGCCATAATTTTCGTAAACTCTAGAGTTAGTAGTAACTCTTAATCATTATTTATGAATCGAGGACAATGGTTTCATGATTCTAGCTCATGTAGGTGCTACTCAGTTTCATGTTCCCTGTACATGTTTATATGTAACCACGTATTCAGTTCTCATGATCCATGATCATGTTTTCAAGTAATCATGTCAAGCTCTTATGTTTCATGTCATTTTCATCACGTTCATGTATTCATGACATGTCCAGTCCCATACCTAACCAAGATCCATCATTCGAGGACGAATGATCCCAAGGGGGAGATATTGTAACACCTCGTATCTTAGAAATCATGTTAGACTCGTAACGTTAGAGTTTTAGAGAAAAATTTGAAAGTTTGTACGTATTACAAAAGTGGTTGACTAGCCTACTTCGGGCACCCATAACTCCTTGATTAGTTGATAATTTGAGAAAACTTAAATCATGAAAGTTGTAGCCCTTTGGAATATATGTCCAACGGTATCTTATGGAGCTCAAATGGAGCCCTGTGCTAAGAGGTATGCTTGTTTTACTATCACTGGTTGGAGCAGAATTTTCAGATTTTGGGTTACGTTTTTAGCCTTTTCCTACTCGAATTGAGACTCCTTATTTTATTATTGTATGAAGTAAAAACGTCCCTAACACTATTCTAAACCCTAAGAGACTATTCTTTTTCTCTCTATCTCCATCCCTAAAGAACCTAGACACTTCAATCTTGCAATCAAGAGAAATCAAGAAACCTTCAACAATTTGGTTTGGCAATCTAGTTTCCTAATGTTTCCTCCAAGGTAAATATTTTAATCAAGAACCTTTGTATTCTACAAGATTTATCATTTATAAAGACTAGAATAAATCCATCCATCCTGTTACCCGATAAAAATCAAGAGTTGTAAAAAGTTGGAGAAAACTCTAGTATTTTTCTGTTGAGTTTCATTCCGACCAGCCATATTAGTTTTGTGTTTCCCGATAATCTAACCGTTGGATCAAGCCCAAATTTTAACTGAGTGTTCATAACACATAAGTCTAAAATAGGAATGGTGGAGATTGGATTTGGAGGTCCGGAGAAATACCGTTTGAGCAAAGAACAGTAGCTACGAAAATCAGTGAAAATCCTCTCAAGGTTTCCAAATTCAAAGATTTTGGAATTCTTCTTCAAAGATTAAGACTTTTCTTGAAGTTTTGGAGCGATTAAGGTATGTAGAGTTACTATCTACGTGTGGGAACATCATTGTTCTTCCCCACGCCTCATAATCCATAAATTATGATTCTTTGCGAAAACTAGGGTTTCTATACCATGCTCATGATAACCCTAGGTCTATGTCCATGATTATATTATGTATAAATTGTTATAGTTCCATCATTGAGTTCTTAATATTTCTTTATGATTATTAAGAATCTGTCCCTAATCTATGAAAAACCGATATATCTCATTTCATGGGTTCATGCATGCTAGTTTATGATATATTATGCTATTTTCAAGAAAATAATACATGTTTTACAAGTTCATACAAGAAAGCTATAATTCATGCTATCCATGTACAAGCATGTTATATTCATAAAAATCATGGGCAGCAAGTGCCACTTATTTTACATGTTCATGTTTTTTTTTGGGATTTGCTTAGTTAACCGAGAAGGCTCAGATAGCCTGAAACTACGTAGTCACTGTAGGATTAGGGTTGTCAGCAAGGAGGCAACACCTTCATTATGCAGTTTGGATCCTCATGCTTATTATTACTTAAATCTCATATTCCTGGAAAGATATGAGTGTTCTGCTTGTAGGACGCAAGTACCAGATCATATTGTCGGTTATACTGCAGCACTCCCCATGTTACAAGCAGTTATATATACATGTATTTCCATTGATTTACTGTTTTCAGACTTTATTTATATGTATTCATGTTCATGTTCATGTCCAGGTTTTCAGTTTAACTTCCTATCATGTTATTCCATGTCCCGTGTTATTTCTTTCAGTTGCTTTACATACCAGTACATTCAATGTGCTGACGTCCCCTTTCTATTGCCCGGGGGCCTGCATTTCACGATGCAGGTATTGATTGACAGGACAACAGATTTGCTCGTTAGGACATTGCTCGTATCAGCTTTTGGTGAGCCCCATCTCATTCGGGGTTGTGTCTTTGCTTCTATTTATGTCAGTTATGCATTTAAGGTATGTCGAGGGCTTTTTCCCGGTGAACAGTTTAGCAGACAGATTCGTGTCAGAGGTTTCATAGACTAGTCAGTTTTCATGTCCATTTGAGTTGGCCTTAATGGCTACATTACCATAATTCCGCATTCATGATATAATAATAATAATAATATTTTCAGGCTTATGATTATTGAACTCCATGTTTTCACAATTCATGCATGTTTACTTTATATTCCCCATCAGTTCTTGTCCAATGTAGACTCAGCAAATCATGTGGTTCGCTCGGTCACATGCAGCAAGGCACCGAGTGCAGTGTTACGCCCAGGCCATGGTTCGGGGCGTGATAGGAACTGCTGAAGGAGTATAACATCACCATCTTATATCACCCTGGTAAGGCTAATATCGTAGCTGATGCATTGAGCCAGAAGTCAGCAAGTATAGGAAGTCTAGCTCGTTTAATTTCTTCTGAGCGTCCGTTGGCTAGAGAGGTGCAGACTCTGGCTAACAGTTTTATGAGACTGGATATCTCTAACACAGGCAACGTGTTGGCTTGTGTTGAGGTTCGATGATCAATTTTAGCGCAGATTAAGGTTAAGCATTTTGCAGTGCTAAGCTATGTAAAATACGAGATAAGGTGTTGTGTGGTGAGGCCAAGGAGGCCGTGATTGATGAGGAGGGCGTGCTGTGAATCAAAGGGCAAGTGTGTGTGCCACGCGTGGGTGACTTGATTAAGACCATTCTGACAGAGGCTCATAGTTCAAGGTATTATATCTACCCTGGTATCACTAAGATGTATCGTGATTTGAGGCATCATTACTGGTGGACTAGGATGAAGCAGGACATTGTAGATTTCGTTGCGTAGTGCCTGAATTGCCAACAGGTGAAGTATGAACATCAGAAACCTGAGGGTACATTGTAGAGAATGCCCATTCCTGAATAGAAGTGGGAAAGAATAGCCATGGATTTCGTAGTGGGTCTTCCGAAGACACTAGGGAAGTTTGACTGTATCTGGGCTAGTGTTGACAAGTTGACTAAGTCTGCTCACTTTATTCTGGTAAAGATAACTTATGATGCAGAGAAGTTGGCTAAGGTTTACATTTGGGAGGTTCTTAGACTCCTCGGGGTTCCTATCTCCATCGTGTCCGACAGGGGTACCACATTCACATCCAGGTTTGGGAAGTGCTTGCATGAGGAGTTGGGTACGAAGTTAGATCTTAGCACAGCCTTCCATCCTCAGAATGACTGGCATTCTGAGCGGACTATTCAGGTTCTGGAGGATATGCTTCCTGCGTGGGTGATAGATTTCAGTAGGCATTGGGATCAGTTCTTGCCCTTAGCCGAATTTTCTTACAATAATAGCTATCACTCGAGTATTGATATAGGTCTGTTTGAGGCATTGTATGGGATGAGGTGTAGGTCTCCTATTGGATTGTTTGATACATTCGAGTGAGGCCATGGGGTACTGATCTTCTGAGAGAGTCCCTAGAGAAGGTGAAGGTGATTCAAGCCAAGATTTTGGCAACGCAGAATAGACAAAAGGAGTATGCAGACCGCAAAGTCTGAGATCTTGAGTTGTAGGAAGGTGAGCAGGTGTTGTTGAAGGTCTCACCCATGAAGGGTGTAATGAGTTTTGGAAAGAAGGGCAAGCTTAGCCCGAGGTTCATTGGCCCATTTGAGATTCACAAACGCATGGGAGAGATGTCTTACAAGTTGGCTTTACCTCCGGGTTTATCAGGTGTTTCATGTGTCGATGTTGAAGAGGTACTACAGCGATGGTTCCTATATCATCCGTTGAGATTCGGTTTTGTTGGATGAAAATCTGTCGTACGAGGAATAGCCCATTGCTATCTGTGATAGGGATGTCCGCAAGTTGAGGTCCAAGGAAATAGCCTCCGTAAAAGTTCAGTAGAAGAATCGACCAATGGAAGAAGCTACTTGGGAGACAGAGTCGGATATGCGTAGCACATACCCTCAGCTTTTCCCCGAGTCAGGTAACTCCTCTCTAGATTCTCATCTTTGTCCGTTAGGGGACGAACAGTGTCCTAATTGGTATCTGGTGTAACGACCCTTCCGGTCGTTATGGGAATTTAGGACTCCATTGGGAATTCTGAGGTCGCGGGTGAATTCGTAGGGCGTCTTTTTGTATGTATGCATGTTTTGTGTTGTGTTTTTGATGCCTTGGATGAAATGTGGGGTGATAGGGGAAAGGTTGGACAGAAAATCGAGCTAATGCCCAAAATGCACCGCTGTGGCGATGGGAGTACCGCTGCAGCGGTACCTTTGTAGTCGTGGGCTGGCCGCTGAGGTGGGCCATGGACCGCTACTGCGAGGCCGTTATAGCGGGATCGCTGCAGCACCGTAATTACCGCCGCAGCGGTCGACGGAAAGCAGTAGCCGAGTTTTTAGTGCCTTAGTTTTATTTTCTCATTCATAACACACCAACACACTTCCCAGCAAACACTTTGAGAGAATTTTCAAGCTAGGGCAAGACAACCTTGAGAGGTATGTCCCATTGCTTTTCATTCCATCATTCCTTTCCTCTTCATTATTGTAATCATCTTCATCGGTATTTAATGGTGAAATTGAAATAGAAACCCCAGAATGAACAAAGCTCCTAAACTGATGAGTTAGGGTTATTATCGCATATTTATCATCTAAATGCATTGGTTAGTTGTTATTTGTCATAAATTGAACATTTAGGATCATAAAATAAGTGATTGAGACCTAGGGTTCTATAAAAATGGTGCTTTTATCATAGAAAACTGTTTGTAATGGGAATGTTGGATAGAATGTGGTAGAAATTGCTAGTTTATGAATATTAGGGGCTTTTGATAAGTTGTTTATCACCTATAAATCATCCACCCTTAAAATGGGGAGAAGGAAGGGTATTTTTGCCTTGGAAATTTTAAATTGAGCTATGTGACTCATTGAGTCTTCTATTTCTAGACCGCGAATGCATTGAGGCTTTGAGGAAAGGAAAGGCTACTGTAGAATGACAGATATTGTTCCGACTCTACTGTGAGGTAGGTTACGGTTTACTTGAGTTAGACTTTGGTTAGTTGAATGTATGTTTGTGATTTCATGAGGAGAAAGCATGTCTAGTGTTCATTATTTGGTATTGTGTGATTAAGCTCCTATGTGCTTGTGATTGAGTGTTGTGTAGGCTTTTTGCCATTATTCCTGTGTGATTTAATCTGCAGTGGATATATTGTGATGAGCAGTTCATATAGTCTTCTCAAGGGTATTATGATGTGAAATGACGAGGTGAATATGGATATTGAGAGGGTAAGAAACACTATTTTGAAAACGGTATGACAAGGCACACACGCGGCCTAGATTATGGGCTCGTTATCACACCCCTCCCTTGGTAGGGCGTGATTGGCACCCCGCACCTTACGAAAACCGAGCGAACCAACTTATAACTTACATCCTTCGTGTCTCAAATGGAAACAATTGGATCGAGAGGCTAAATGCGAACATAATATCATGCATACATATATGTACATTGGACCCATGATGCCAACATTATTATCGTCACACTATGACTAAGCTGTACACAGGAACTGTCTGCAAAGCCTCTATGAACTTGACTGAAGAATACAAGTCGAGACAGGGCCCCCGACATACCCTGAACAAAATCATACATATGTATATATATCTATACTCGGCAGTGCTCCAAGAAGAGATGGAGCTCACCAATCATAACTGGTACCTGAAGGCAGCCTACTATGGAAGATCCTTGTCTCGTCTATCTACACCTGCGGGCATGAACACAGCGTCCACAAGAAGGGACATCAGTACGAACAATGTACTGAGTATGTAAGGCATGAATAGTAACATATTAAGAAATACCGAACAGGGAAAATTAATTTAATGAACGTATGGGGATAAAGTAATATAAACAAGATCAACCTGTGCCTTTGAATGCCCTTTTAAGGCGAATGTCGTGTATGCTTAGCTTTTTAAGAACATTTCCATACATATCCATACATATATAATATCTCGTCCGATCGTTAAGGCACAGTAATATGTATATAGATACATATATTTATATACATATAGCATCTTACATGGTATTATCTTACCCGTCCCTTTCAGGACTCGGTGTTATCTTACCCGGCCTTTCGGGACTCAGTGTTATCTCACCCGGCCCTTTCGGGACTCGATGTCATCTTACCCGGCCCTTTTCGGACTCGGTGTCATCTTACCCAGCCCTTTCGGGACTCGGTGTCATCCCCAGCTGATCAATGGGAGTGCAATGCATACACACACACACACACACACACACACACACACACACACATATATATATATATATATATATATATATATAAATGCATAAATGAAATCAACATCATCATTAGCATTACCATTATCATCATATCTATCCTTAAAGGATCAACTATCGCAAGATGAAATCAACGACGTCACGGGAGTCTCGAGAATCATGAACTTAGGTAGCACTGGAAATAGAATCGTTATCATCGCTATATCTCACCTCGAAGGAACGAGTAACATGCGGTGAGACCATCAACAATAAGTGCGATTAAGGGATTCGTGGAATGGCTCAATAATCTCATAATGCCCTCAAATCATAGCTTCGGAGTTTCAAAAGAGGAGAATCATCATCATCGTCACAATCATCATAGAACATATTCCATTTAACATCATAAGTGGCTTTAAGAGTCATGAACTTCGAGCTTTTGAAAACAAGCTATTATGGAAACATTTATGGAATCATAACATAGGAATCATGCCTTTAAAAGAAAGGGACAAGCCTTAACATACCTGTTCAACCTCCTATTAGCTACGCTTATTCGTCTGAGCTCGCAAGTCTACATTTAAGAGGATTTACATTAACATTAGCCTCTTTATCGCTCACTTATTCCAAGTTTCAAATCAACCTATTCTATATTCTGCCGAAAATCGGGCAGCATCTCCCCTGTTTATATGCATAGCCCGAATTCTCAATTCAACAACCAACACAATAATAACAATACCAACATTAATAACATCATTTCCCATACCAAAGTATTATATAAAACAACACACACACTGTTTTCCAACTTCCACAACTACTCAACTCACTATACAATCAATTTAACAACTCTATTTCCGTGAATAAGCCAGTATTAACATAAACAGAAAGAGATCCATACCTTTCTCCCTTTAATATTGCTGTATCTTCACTTTTCCACGCTAATTTTAGGTCGCAACACGCCGCTATATGATTCTGCAATAATAACTATACGCTATCCGGACCGGAATTTGGAATTTATACCTGGTTTGGGTTAAAAGGTTGGCTTGGGGGGTTGGGGAGAAGTCTCCAGATTTTTGGAGATGTCTTGGTGTGTTTGATGAAGAAAAATGAGGGGTAAACCCCTTTAAATAGCGGTCCAGGTTCTGCCTGGACCGACTTAAAATTCCATCCTCAATAAAAAGGTCATAAATCTTGATCCTGATATTTTGTGAGGGCCCACAACCTATGGTTGGAAATCTAATTCAATTATCTACAACTTTCATTCTTGGCGTTTTCCCAAATTCCAAATTTATAAGGGCGTTTTGGCCCCTCCAATTCAGATCATCTGTAAATGTTTCCTTAAATCGTCCTTTTGGAGGGCTTATGCCCATATTTGGCTTAAGATTCCTTCTTATGACATGCTCAACTTCCCATGAAATAATCATATATCTCTTCATATATCCTTTATAAAACTCCTGACGTGTGGGCCCCACTTAGCTTAGAGTAACGAGGGCTTTTCGTCAAGTGATATATGAACCGATTCACCCTTTATGGTCTCCACATATCACACATACATATTATTACACTCTTATAATATAACCTTCCTCCTTAATCCCTGTATAACTTTACTCTTGTTCGGGCTCACACTAAGGTATCTACAGTCTAGGTAGCGCGAAATTTTTCGGGGTGTAACACTCGTGGTCCGAGGATAGTTCTGGAAACGAGAGGTTTATTGTTATATCCCGCATCCGAGGTTTGTTCCGGAGTGGAGGTTGTGCTCGGGTCCGAGGAGTGTTCCGGAACGAGTGGTACATGGACACCATGGGTCCCTTGCAGGTCATGACAACTGAGATATGACATCAGATAGCATTTGTGTACAACGAGTGAGGCTATAGTGGTAAATTTATCTCCGTTGTGGTAGATGTGTTTGTGATTCTTGGCAATTTGGTGATTTGTTGTGATTGTTCGTGGTTCACTTGTGGTGATGTATTGATATTCATGTATGATTGTCTGGCTTGTTTATTTTATTGATTTTATAAGATATGCATGATACTAATATTAGTCGGCCTATGATGCTTACCGGTACATAGTGTTTGTACTGATACTACCTTGCTGCATTCTTTGAGTGCAGATTTTGATATAGAGACCGCTACTCGTCCTCACATCTACCGTGAAGAATAATTGCTGACAGATTTTAGGGTGAGCTTCTTCCTATGCCAGGCCGCCCGAAGATCTTCTACTTATGATGTCTTTTCTTACTCTAGATATTATGGATATTTATTCGGCAGATTCCAGTTCTTAGACATGTTTTGGCTTAGAGTCCTGTACGATGACTTTCGGATTTTGGGGATTGTAATAGTTATAACTTTCGCACTTACTAAAGTAATTATATCATGATTTAACTGTTCTTTTATTGATAATTGAGTAATAATTGTTAGCTTGATTTATATAAAAATTGTATTGAATGGATTAAGTGGTATGTATGTTGGTTCGCCCATTCGGATTTAGATGGGTGCCAGTCATGGCGGGTTGGGTCGTCACAAAGTTGGTATCAGAGCACTAGGCTCGTCGATCTCATCGTACCAGGACATGTCTAGCAGAGTCTTGTAAATCGGTACGTAGAGGTCTGTACTTATCTTCGAGAGGCTGCCGGATACTAGGAAAACTCCCTTTTCTTTCTCCTTTCGTGCTACATGATTTCAATTGGTATCTGCTGATTCAAATTAATATCTGGCTGTCCTTCATTCTCTCACAGATGGCGAGAACACGCGCGGCAGCAGCTAGAGGTAGAGGTGGAGACAGAGGAGCTGGCAGAGGGGCGGCCCCAGCTTGAGGTGGCGTCCCAATAGTTGACCCCGTGCCTGCAGTGGTCCCTAACGAGGCAGCAGGAGTTACAGCCGCACCAGCCCAACTAGCAGGAGTACAAGTTCCACCAGGAACTGTAGTTGCTCAGGGTTTACCAGACGCGATGGCACAAGTGTTGAATCTGTTGCGTGGGTTAGCACAGGCCGAAGCTATACCAGTGGGTCCAGCAAGTAGAGGCACAGGGATAGCAGCTCCAGATCCGGACAGAGCACAGGCTCCCGGGGATCAGCACGCAGCAGCGGTGGCGCCTCGCTTGGATGAAGTTTCAAGTTTTGAGGCCTTCACAAGGCCTGTTGCAGGGCCAGTAATAGCTGGTGAAGAGCAAGATCTATTTTGGCGGGCCACAAAAATGAAGCCTCTTGTGTTTTATGGTACTGAGTCGGAAGACGCATATGAGTTCATTATCGACTGTCACGAGCGGCTCTATAAGATGGGGGCTGTGGATAAGTACGGGGTAGAGTTTGTGATGTTCCAGTTCTTGGGTGATGCCAAGCTTTAGTTGAGGGCGTATGTGGAGTATAGGCCAGCTGGGTCTCCTCCGTTGACTTGGGTCCAGTTTTACTCTGTGTTTTTGGACAAACACGTTTCCCGTACTCTGAGGGACCGAAGGAAGAATGAGTTTGCTACTATTGATCAGGGGAACTCATCGGTTGGTATGTATGAGTCCCGTTTCCACTCCCTATCTCGATATGCTATTCAGTTACTGCCCACTGAAGGGGAGAGGATACGGTGATTTATGAAGGGGTTGAACACTAGGCTTCAATTATTGGCTCTTCAGCTTATAACCACCGGGGCTTCATTTCAGGAGGTAGTGGAGCACGTCCGTACTATTGAGGGTATTAGGCAGGAGAGTAAGGCGAAGCATGTAGAGAAGAAGGCTCGTAGAGGTGGGATGTTCAGCAACTCCTTCTCGAGGTGTCAGAGTTCACAGGTTTATTTCGGGCGTCCAGTTCAGTCCGCGATGCAAGTGTCAGCTGGTGGCCCATCAGGGGCAAATTATCAGGCTTCCATTGAGCATGGAGGCTATAGTGCTCTGGACCGTGCTTGCTTCGAGTGTGGTGAGATAAGGCATATTAAGAGATATTGCCCCAGACTTAGACAGAGTGGGCTGGGGACTCAGTATTAGGCTCCCCGAGCTCCATATGCACCAAATGAAAGGGGTAAGGATCGCGCATCGGCAGGGCGGGGCGGCCACACTGCGGGTAGGGGTGGTCCCAGCCTAACTGAGGTTGTCCTCAGGCAGGTAGAGGCAGATAGCAGCTCGGCAGGGGCGGGGCTCAGACTGGTAATGGAAATCGCGGTGGTACCCAAGCGACAGGGGGCTCGGTCATTTGTATGCCTTCCCAGGTAGACTCGAGGCTGAGGCCTCCAATGCAGTTATCACAGGTACCATCTCCGTTTAAAACCGTATGGCTTCTGTTTTGTTTGATCCGGATTCTACTTTTTCCTATGTATCTACCTATTTTGCTGTGCGTCTGGATATGATGTGTGATACTCTTGATACTCCTATTTTTGTGTCTACTCCTGTTGGAGATTCTGTGGTGGTGGATAACGCCTACCCTGCATGTGCAATTTCTTTTATGGGGTATAGTACTTGAGCAGATTTGATAATCTTAGACATGGTAGATTTCGATGTTATTTTGGGTATGAATTGGTTATCCCCGCATTATGCTATACTTGATTGACATTCTGAAACTGTTACACTAGCCATACCCAGGGCACTTAGACTCGAGTGGAAGGGTAACTTTAGTCCCCTTCCTAAGAAAGTAATATCCTTGTTTCGTGCTAGGAAGTTAGTAGATATGGGTTGTTTAGCTTATCGGGCACATATCCGTGATACCAGTGCAGATACTTCATCCCTTGATTCAGTTCCAGTGGTACGCAAGTTTGCGGATATGTTTCCCGCGGACTAGCCTGGTATGCCACCGGATCGTACCAGGATTCACTTAGACCCAGGGACTCACCCTATCTCTATTCTACATTATAGGATGGCACTAGCACAACTCAAATAATTGCAAGATCTTCTGAGTAAGGGGTTTATTCGCTCGGGTGCCTCTTCGTGGGGTGCTCCTTTGTTGTTTGTTAAGAAGAAGGATGGGTCTATGCGTATGTGCATTGATTATCGACTGCTGAATAAGGTATTTGTCCGAAACAAGTATCCCATCCCCCGTATTGATGACTTGTTTGATCAGTTACAAGGAGCTTCGGTGCTCTAAAAAATTGACCTAAGGTCGGGGTACCATCAGTTGAAGATTCGGGCAGAGGATGTTCCAAAAGCTTCTTTTTGGACCAGGTATGGGCACTATGAGTTCTTGCTTATGTCTTTTGCGCTTACAAATGCCCCAGCTGCGTTCATGGATTTGATGAACAGTGTGTTTAAGCCTTACCTAGACTCATTCGTTATAGTGTTCATTGATGATATTCTAGTGTACTCTAGGAGTAAGGAAGAACATGAGAAACATTTGAGAATTGCTCTTGGAGTATTACGGGAAAAGGAAATGTATGCTAAATTCTCCAAGTCTGAATTCTGGTTGTCTTTTGTGTCTTTCTTGGGGCATGTTATTTCTAAAGAGGGTATTATGGTGGATCCTCAGAAAATTCAGGCAGTCAAGGAATGGGCTAGGCCCACAACAGTGATCGAGATCTGAAGTTTTGTGGGCCTGGCTAGTTACTATCGTCGGTTTGTGAAAGGGTTTGCTTCGATTGCTTCTCATATGACCCGTTTGAATCAGAAGGAGGTACCGTTTCAGTGGTCCGACGAGTGTGAGGAGAGCTTTCAAAGGCTCAAAACATTGTTGACTACAGCACCGATTCGGGCATTGCCCATTGAGGGCAAGGATTTTGTTGTTTATTGTGATGTTTCACGTTCTGGTTTGGGTGCTATTTTGATGCAGGAAAAGAAGGTGATTGCTTATGCTTCTCGGCAGTTGAAGGTGCATGAGAAAAACTATTCTACTCATGATCTAGAGTTGGCAGCGGTGGTGTTTGCATTGAAAATCTGGAGGCACTACTTGTATGATGTCCATTGTGAAGTGTACACAGACCATCGCAGTTTGCAGCATGCGTTCACTCAGAAAGATCTGAACTCTAGACAGCGGAGGTGGATGGAGCTGCTGAAGGACTATGACATCACCATCTTATATCACCTTAGTAAGGCTAATGTGGTAGCTGATGCATTGAGCCAAAAGTCGGCTAGTAAGGGAAGTCTGGCTCGTTTAATTTCTTCTGAGCGTCTGTTGGCTATAGAGGTGCAGACTCTGGCTAAAAGTTTTATGAGACTGTATATCTCTAACACAGGCAAGGTGTTGGCTTGTGTTGAGGCTCGGTCATCATTTTTAGAGCAGATTAAGGCTAAGCATTTTGAAGTGCTAAGCTATGTAAAATACGAGATAAGGTGTTGCGTGGTGAGGCCAAGGAGGCCGTGATTGATGAGGTGGGCGTGCTGCGAATCAAAGGGCAAGTGTGTGTGCCACGCGTGGGTGACTTGATTAAGACCATTCTGACAGAGGCTCATAGTTCAAGGTATTATATCTACCCTGGTATCACTAAGATGTATCGTGATTTGAGGCAACATTACTGGTGGACTAGGATGAAGCAGGACATTGTAGAGTTCGTTGCGTAGTGCCTGAATTGCCAACAGGTGAAGTATGAACATCAGAAACCTGAGGGTACATTGCAGAGAATGCCCATTCCTGAATAGAAGTGGGAAAGAATAGCCATGGATTTCATAGTGGGTCTTCCGAAGACACTAGGGAAGTTTGACTCTATTTGGGCTATTGTTGACAGATTGACTAAGTCTGCTCACTTTATTCCGGTGAAGATAACTTATGATGCAGAGAAGCTGGCTAAGGTTTACATTCGGGAGGTGCTTAGACTCTACGGGGTTCCTATCTCCATCGTGTCCGACAGGGGCACCACGTTCACATCCAGGATTTGGAATTGCTTGCATGAGGAGTTGGGTACGAAGTTAGATCTTAGCACAGCCTTCCATCCTCAGACTGACGGGCAGTCTGAGCGGACTATTAAGGTTCTGGAGGATATACTTCATGCGTGTGTGATGGATTTCGGTGGGCATTAGGATCAGTTCTTGCTGTTAGCAGAATTTGCTTACAATAATGGATATCACTCGAGAATTGATGTGGCTCCGTTTGAGGCATTGTATGGGAGGAGGTGTAGGTCTCCTATTAGATTGTTTGATGCATTCGAGGTGAGGCCGTGGGGAACTGATCTTCTAAGAGAGTCCCTAGAGAAGGTGAAGGTGATTCAAGCCAAGCTTTTGGCTGCGCAGAATAGACAGAAGGATTATGCGGACCGCAATGTCCGAGATCTTGAGTTTGAGGAATGTGAGCAAGTGTTGTTGAAGGTCTCACCCATGAAGGGTGTGATGAGGTTTGGAAAGAAGGGCAAGCTTAGCCCGAGGTTCATTGGTTCGTTTGAGATTCTCAAACGCATGGGAGAGGTGGCTTACAAGTTGGCTTTACTTCCGGGTTTATCAGGCGTTCATCCGGTGTTCCATGTGTCGATGTTGAAGAGGTACCACAGCGATGGTTCCTATATCATCCGATGAGATTCAGTTTCGTTAGATGAAAATTTGTCGTATGAGGAAGAGCGCATTGCTATCTTAGACAGGGATGTCTGCAAGTTGAGGTCCAAGGAAATTGTTACACCTCTCGTTTCCATTGTAGGAAAACTGGCGGCTTCCTAGTTGATATGAACCCAACAAGCACAAGGCCTTTCACTAGAAGTCAAGGAAGAGAACTTCAAGAGTTGCAAGCCTTGTTCATGAAAATGGATGTCTTGGAGGAGATTGGAGAGAAGACATCGCGGATTTACAATGTTTGGGAGTTGGCATTGGAAGAGTTGCAAAGTGGCTAGAACCACAAAATGGCTAAAAGTGCAACTATGGGGTTAAGATTGCAATTGGAGGTCATACTTGGAAGTTATGGGGTTAGAATGGCTATTGGAGGTCATAATTGCATTGTATGAGGCTTTGGATGCAATTGAAGACCCGTGTGGGTATTTTTGCAAAAGAGCCACTTTAGGGCCTTTTGGTGTAATAGGCATCAGTATAAATAGTTCTTTTCATCCATATTTGGAAGACTTAGCTTGAATATTGTGTGAATTTATATTTTGAGAGATTTATTTAATAGATAGTTTGTTTGGTTAATTATTGACTAAGTGTAATTTCTTAGTTGTGCATTGAATTACAAGTTACATTCAATTCATATTAGGTTGCTCATTTGTGGAATCATTTGAGTCCTTTCTTTGAATTCAAATTACTTAGGTTCTTAGGGTTGAATCAAATTGGGAGGGATTGGGTTTGATATGCCCAATTTTGCCCATAGATTTACTATCCTTTGGGTCTAGTATCTATCCTTCTATCTCTTCTTTTCCAATTTTTCCAAGCTCTTTTAATTTTCTTTTGTTGTTTTTGAATTCTTAAAGTTTGCTTAGGTTGAATCTTATCATTTGGTATCAGAGCATAGGCTAAGAGATTGTTCTTACAATTTCTAATCGTAGGCTCAAATTCAAAAAAAAAAAAAAAAGAATCTGAAAATAAAAAAAATCGAAAGTACAATTGTTGTTGGATTTGAGTATTTTTGAAGGTAGATTTGAGTTCGTTGTGGTGGAAAACATCTGGAAACGAAATTTGAAGTCATTTGGGTATGGATTGAAGTTTCCACCATTAGAGGTTCAACAAAGCTTTAAGAACTCAAAGTGGGCCTTGTTGATTTGGATTGAAATTGACTTCAATAGGTATTAGGCTTTATTCTCCTATAAAAAAGGAACCTATATCCGAAAGTTGGAGGAAAAAAGAGTTGGAATTAAGGTACTTGGAATTTTGAATGTTCTTCATGTTCTTGAGGACATTCATATATTCATATTGAGGAAGAAGACCAAAAAGGAAGGTTTGATCTAAAATTTTCCAAGTCCAAGTGCAAAAGGTGTTAAAATGACCCAAAATGGTAATTACTAGGTTTTTGTGGGCCCAAGGAAGTCAATAAGGTCAGAAATTCGACCCAAGATCCAAGAAATTCGAATACGAGACGTCATCAGGCGAACTGATATGCGGTCCATTGTGCGGAACGTATAGAATTCTACAGGACGTCTAAATTGCAACGTCAAAATCCATCCAACAAAGTCGCTTACTGTGCCGCGTTGACGGTACAATTGTGCGGTCGTAAAAGTTTCTACGGACCGTCAAATCTTAGCGTAAAAATCAGTCCAGAAAATTTGCTTACTGTGCCGTATTGACGGTATAATTATACGGTCCGCATAATTTCCCGCGGAGCGTCCAAAGTCCACCGCAGAAAGTACAACATTTCCAGAATTTTGACGATCCACTTATACGGTACGTCAAAATTTATACGAACCGTATCAAAACTGATTCCCCAACCGTATAATTTTCTGGGTACGAGTTAACTTTCAGTTTATTTCTTTGATTTCCCATGCCTCAAATCTTGTTCTCAAATCAAAAATTTCTTGAGCCTTGATTGTAAGTGATCCTTATTCCTTAGGTAGGGAACAAAAAAAAAAGAGTATAGAATTTTAAAAAAATTCGTTATTTCAAATTGATACATTGGCTCAATTGAGGCTTCAAGACCCCTTTTTCAAGTTATCACCTACCCGGGCCTGAAATTTCATTTATTTTCAAATTTTAGCATTCCAATTTCTTGTGTCTCTCAACTAGAAGCCATTTAGTAGTTGTTCCAACTTGTGTTTACTAGTTCTTGTGTCCGCATTTCTTTCGTGCTAATTTCTTTCAACCTTTTCTTCGTTTTATCTCGTTGAAACTTTATTGGCTCTCGTCCGTTTTGCTTTGAGTCGTCCGTCATTCATCTAAACAAAAATCCATTCTACCACAAGGATAAGCAACGTGTGAATTTGATTGGGCGAGCGATTCATCAACAACTTCGAACGAGCACGAAGTGTGGTAAGGTTGAGAGTTCAATACGAGTGAACTGAGGCTTTTATTACTAATCTTGTTCGCTAGTTTTGCAGGTCATCATGTCTAACCAAGGTGATAGGATGCAAGAGGTAGTAAATATGTCATCCATAGCAAGTTCATTGGCTATGATCATGAATCAAATCTCGGGTATGCAAGCGGGTATGGAAGAGATGAGAGGAGAGATGAATGGTGTGAATGGGAAGTTGAAGGGTATGGATGAACGGATGGTGAGTATTGAGAAAGTTCAAATGGAGGGTTCGAGTAGAATGGGCACTCCCCGTTCTCGGAATGAAGGTGATGGGGATAAAACACAAGACACTACACTAACCATTACCTCGGGACAAGCTCATGCCTTGTGCAATCCCAACACCACAACCACCTCCACCCAAAGAGCTCCACTATCCCAAACAACCAACCTTCCATCCCAAAACTCCACTTTCCAAAACACCAATCGACAAACCTATCCCCACATTTACCAATACAACCCGAACGAGGAAATCCCTCAAGTAACCTTACAACATACACCCCAAGTCCAAACACAATATCCCTTTCCTAACAAAAACCAATACCAACGCCACTACCAATATCCCATGAATGAAGCGGAGTATGATGACTATCCACAAGGTCGGTGGTGGGATGATAACTGGCAAGGAGGGAGGCGTAGAGGAATGAATAACAGGGGGAGGGGAGGAAGAGGAGGTTTTGAGAGGTTTCCGGGCCATGACCTTAGATTCCAAGGTCATGTAGACCTACGGAGGGCCCAAGGTTATGAAGACCAGGGAAGATGGCAAGATAATGAGTGAAATTTGAACACCATCAAGGTGAACCTTCCTACGTTCCTGTCACGACCCAACCCCGTAGGTCGTGACTAGTGCCCGAGTTGGACACTCATATTATCTGTTAACTGTAGTCATTTGCAATTAGCATGTCATGATCTCATTTGTACATAAAACGGGTAGGACATTATTTTAAAGCTGTCAAGTTGTGTATGGCTTAGACACCTGTCTTCTGAGGAGTTGCACTTTTTAAACAACAACATATATATATATATTCCTACGCAAGCCGACAAGGCTGCCACGATATACAAAATAATAAACATACATATATATGCAAGCCGACAAGGCTGCCATTACGAATGGGTACGCCCCAAACATAAGTCATAGACATAAAACGCATCAACAACTACAAACAGACCCACACCGATGTCCACAGACCTCTAAGAGTAATGACTGTATCATATGGCAGGACAGGGCCCCGCCGTACCCAAACAAACACATATGAATACAACATAAGGGAGTTATACCACAAGATAGACTTCGGAACAAGGGAGCAGTCCAAAATAGCTGAATAGGTATCCTAAGCTGGCGGATCTCCGAAACGAGCGTCTGTACCTGTGGGAATGAACGCAGCCCCCCGAAGAAAGGGGGTCAGTACAGAATATGTACTGAGCATGTAAAGCTTGAAACATAGTAATAGACTTATATTGAGCCAAGGTATATAGGACTCAGTGCAACAACCAGAATATCATAAAAACTTGCCTTTGAACACATTTCGTCTGTATCATTCTCATATCAATGTCATTATAGAGTTTTGTAATCAAAGTTGCATAATCATTCTGTATATAACATATATAACGTGCCCCGGCCCTTTAATGAGGGACTCGGAAATTATAATCATAGCATCATAAACATAAACATATACGTGCCCCGGCCCTTTAGTAAGGGACTCGGTAATAGGAATACATGCCCTCCTGGCCACCATCTCCATATCATCATATCATCATATCATCATATCATCATACCATCATGTCATCATATCATCATGTCATCATATCATCATATCATCATCATATATATATAACGTGTCCCGGCCCTCTAGTGAGGGGCTCGGTGAATAATATAATAAATATGCGCACGAAAACGTGTCCTGGCCCGGGACTCAGTGAAGGATATAGTGATAAGCACGAGCAGAATAATAAGCAACCACATATAAGCCATTCATCTTTTGAGACTCAATAGATAAGCAACTAACCAGCTCTAAAGTATTGGGATAGTAATCATATTCAATTCTTTTCAACTCTCATTACAAGCCATAGCAAGGAACGTTTCAGCTTTCATGTACATGCATCAATTTCCATGATGTAGTTTTTGGAAGTCAAGTATGCTTCTATTCATGCCAATCTTTTAAGAGTAGGAACTTCTATACATCATTCATTAGTCAATCATATGGTAGGCTCGTGACAATAGCATTAAGGAAATATAGAATCATAAGTCATGCATAGAACTAGAGAATAGAATTTACCCCAAGGTTCATATCATTTCATACTTACGTCTAGGACATGCCAAAAGAAAGAAGGAATAGGCTTTACATACCTTTAGCGTTTAGTTGTATTCTAACTTGTACTTGCTGCCCAAAAACACTTATCATCAAGATATGAAGAACTACAATTAGTCTACGAGGGAATTCAATATGTATTTTGACGCTCACAATTCCTTTCTAACATTTAAACGACGTTTCGTTCGCACTCAAACCAACTAGCGTTACAAGCTAATATTGCTAATCGTTCTTTCATATATTAATCAAAACTTGTTTAAACATGACTTAGGGAACTTGGGCAGTCCCTACACCATTCAAACTGTTTCATACACATGGCTAAACAACACACATAGCATTTCCATTCTCACTTAGCAATTTTCCTGTTTTAACTTGCAACAACAACAACACGTTTAATGACATTACTTTCATGATTCTTGGAACTGTTTTAACCTCGTTTTCATTCTTACAACAGCCCACCATCATTTCAGTTTTAACTTGAATCAATGCACTTTACTTTCACTAAACGTTTGCAACAAGAATCAACATTCAACACACACAAATTCACTTCTAACATCAAAAATGTCCACGGTTTTGGACTGCCTATACACTTCAACATAATTCATTTCTTTAACACCTCAATTCACATATTCAACATGCATACAATACACCACAATGTCCATAACAACAACAATCAAAATGTGACACAAAACAGTCCATAATCTCCCCTAAAACAGTCCCCTCACAAGGCTACAACACCACTCCAACAACTTCATGATTTTCATCCATTTATTCATACTACAATACATTCCATCCATTTCCAATACATGTTCAAGAAGATAAAGCATGACTTCATTAGAACCTTCAACACAAGGCTCATTTTCATTTCAACAAAAACATTCCAATATCCAACATGCAACATCATAAACAAATTTCTACAATCTTTGTTCATTTATCTATGTTGATACATATTCAATCCATCAACAATATATGCCAAATGAAATCAGGCATGACTTATCCAATACTCACGGCTCATCCCCTACTCCAACCATAACAACAATCCAACAACAACATGCATGAACTATACACTCAAATCATCATGCAACACAAGAACAATAAGCATTCTTACCTTACAACTTGTTCTTCAACCTTAGCCAAATCTTCAACACTATTAAAATGCTACACCTTCTTGTTTATTTTCAACAACTACTACACGTTCCTATACACTTGATGAGGAGTAGATTTGAGGGAGAATTTTTTTTTTTTTGACCAATGTTTTGAAGCTCATTCTCGGCTAGCTCTTGGCCGAGAGCTTCCCTTTCTCTCTCTATGTGTTATACACTTTGAAATGTTGAAATGAGTTGTGGAATGTGGAGTGAATCAGATTTTTTACATTATGTATTCACTCCATATTTTGGCCATGTGTACTACACTAACTTGGGTCAACAATATTTGACCACTCCATTATTCTACACGGCCAAACATGGCTTTAAATAATGGGCTGATTTTTTTGTTCCCAATCCCACTTATTAATCTAACCATGGTTAATTTAATCCCCATTTTCCATTAATACTTTCATTCCAACGAAATTGTAGGTGAATTGTGACTCGAAACGAAACCGGAAGTTAAAATCTCTACTTCGTATCTTAAGATAGTCTTGTATTTAACTTGTCGCGTTTATTTTAAAACGTCCCAATGTATGAAAATATGGGATATAAAATCCTCCTCCCCCTTTAGAACATTTGTCCTGGAATGTCGATTTTATCCCGTTGGATTCTATAAGAGTTTTGGGAAGGGTTTTCTTTACTGCTAACATATAAATTGGGCAGACAATTAACACAATCAAGCAAGGGAGTTTAAATTACATGTAGATGTGGAAAAAAAGTGAGGATATTTCTTTTTCATCTCCTCCTCAGCCTCCCAAATCACCTCCTCCCTATTATTGTTCCGCCACAACACTTTAACCGACGCCACATCTTTTGTTCGTAACCTCCTGATTTGTCGATCAAGTATGGCAATAGGTTGTTCTTCGTATGATAGCTCCTCAGTTACCTGAATATCATCTGTAGGGAAAACCCTAGAAGGATCGCCTATATACTTCCGAAGCATTGACACATGGAAGACCGGATTTACTGCTTCTAAATCTGCTGGTAGATCTAACTCGTAGGCAACTTGGCCTACCTTACGAATAACCTGGTAAGGTCCAATGTATCTCGGGCTCAACTTCCCTTTCTTTCCGAATCTCATAACACCCTTCATGGGTGACACTTTCAAGAACACCCAATCGCCAACCTGAAATTCCAAGTGTCGACGTCGATTATCTGAGTACGTAGTCCTGACTGGAAGAAAGTGGGCTGATTTTGTCAATCTATCAACAATAACCCAGATAGAGTCATACTTCCGCGGGGTGCGAGGGAAACCTGTGACGAAATCCATATTAATTACCTCCCATTTCCAGGTTGGAATTTCCATCTCCTGCAATAGCCCTCCAGGTTTCTGGTGCTCTATCTTGACCTGATGGCAATTCGGACACTGAGCCACGAATTCTGCTATGTCCTTTTTCATACCATCCCACCAGTACAAACACCTAAGATCATGATACATTTTTGTCGATCCCGGGTGAATAGAATAACGAGCACAGTGTGTTTCCCCCATTACCTGCTGCCGTAACCCTGCAACTTCAGGTACACATAATCTGTCTCTGTATCGTAGTACTCCATCGACTGACATCTTAAATGGGGTCTCCTCCATCTGAAGTGCTGTATCTCTATAATGTACCAGAACAGGGTCCTCATATTGACGCTTCTTTATCTCTTCTACAATAGAGGGCTCAGCAACACCTCTCACCAAAACGCTACCATTATCAGAATCAGCCAAACGAACTCCAAGACTAGCTAGCTGATGAATCTCACGGACTACCCCTCTCTTTCCTGGCTGTACGCTTGCTAAACTAGTCATAGATTTACGGCTGAGTGCATCTGCTACAACATTAGCCTTCCCTGGGTGATACAGAATATCGACATCATAATCTTTCAGCAACTCCAGCCACCTGCTTTGCCGCAAATTCAGCTCCTTCTGCTTAAAGATATACTGGAGACTTTTATGATCTGTATAAATATCAACATGCACGCCATATAGGTAATGTCTCCATATCTTCAAGGCATGTATCACTGCTGCCAACTCCAGGTCATGTGTAGGATAATTTCTTTCATGTTTCCTGAGTTGTCGGGAAGCATAGGCCATAACTCTGCCGTGCTGCATCAACACGCAACCCAACCCAACACCGGAAGCATCACAATAAACAACATAGCCATTTGGCCCTTCAGAAAGAGTTAGGACTTGAGCTGTAGTCAACTTATCTTTCAATAATTGGAAACTCCGTTCACAAGCATCGATCCACTGGAATTTAGCTGCTTTCTGTGTTAGCCTTGTCAAAGGCGCTGAAATAGAAGCAGACTTTTCTACAAATCTCCTGTAATACCCTGCCAGCCCCAGAAAGCTACGTACCTCAGTAGGCGTCGTCGGTCTAGGCCAAGTTTTGACGGCCTCAATTTTCTGCGAGTCTACCCGAATACCATCTGCTCCAACAATATACCCCAGAAATGCTACTGAAGTCAACCAGAATTCACATTTAGAAAACTTAGCATATAATTTCTGGTGCTGGAGTATCCTGAGTACTGTCCTCAAGTGATCTGCATGCTCTTCCTCCGATCGTGAATAGACCAGAATATCATCAATGAATACAATCACGAACAAGTCAAGGAATGGCTTAAACAGCCTGTTCATCAAATCCATAAATACTGCTGGAGCATTGGTCAGTCCAAAGGACATCACTTTAAACTCGTAATGCCCGTATCGGGTCCTGAATGCAGTCTTCGGAATATCTGCTTCCCTTACTCGCACCTGGTGATAACCTGACCGCAAGTCTATCTTTGAAAAACATTTAGCACCCTGCAACTGGTCAAATAAATCATCAATCCTGGGGAGGGGATATCTGTTCTTTATGGTGACTTTGTTCAGCTGCCTATAATCAATGCACATCCGCAGCGACCCATCCTTCTTTCGTACAAATAATACCGGTGCGCCCCATGGTGACGTACTGGGCCTAATAAAGCCTTTTTCTAGCAAGTCTCTCAGTTGCTCCTTCAATTCTTTTAATTCTGCGGGTGCCATTCGGTAAGGAGGAACAGATATGGGTCGAGTGTCTGGCAATACATCTATAGTGAACTCTATCTCACGTTCAGGAGGAAGGCCTGGAAGTTCATCTGGGAATACGCCTGGAAATTCATTAACTACTGGGACAGATTGAAGAGTCGGTGCTTCTGCTTTCAAGTCATGCACACGAACCAGATGATAAATATAGCCCTTTCTAACCATTTTCCTTGCCTTGAGGTATGAAATAAACTTACCCCTCGGCAATGCTGTATTCCCCCTCCATTCTATAATTGGTTCCCTGGGAACTGAAACCGAACTACCTTGCCTCTGCAATCAACGTTAGCATAGCAGGAAGCCAACCAATCCATCCCCATAATAGCATCAAACTTAGTCATATCTAGCTCTATCAAATCTGCTTTGGTACAGCGATTACATATGACTACCGAACAATCTTTATATACTAACTTTGCTAAGACAAAATCCCCTACTGGTGTAGCCACTTCAAATAGTTCTATAGATTCAGATTTTATCCCAATTTTACTAGCAACAAAAGGCGAAATATATGATAATGTGGAGCCTGGATCTATCAATGCATAAACGTCTCGGGAGAAAATCGATAGTATACCTGTGACCACATTTGGCGACGCTTCCTGATCCTGCTTGCTGGCTAAAGCATATAGGCGGTTTGAAGGACCGCCAGAACTGGAAGCCCCTCCACGGCCTCTGCCACGGCCTGCTGGTGTTGGAATACCTTGCCCCATAGGGCGCATAGCAACTGAAGAAGAAGAAGAAGAACCCGCAATAGACCCCGTAGGCTGAGCTGGGCCACCTGCACCACCTCCAAATCGACACTCCTTCCTAGTATGGCCCTGACGGACACAAGTGAAACAAGCACCAGTCATGAAACGGCATTCCCCTGGATGGCGTCTGCCACATCGAGGACACGGGGGCATAGGTGGTCTCATCTGGCCTGAATTCCTGTGCATCTGGAACACTGAAGCCATGGAGCTTTGACCGGCTCCCGAATACCCCGTGCTATCAAACCTCCTACCAGTAAATCGTGAAGGTGCACTCCGTGCCGGCTGGGAAGGATATCTACTATACTGCTGTTGGGGCTGCCTGCCCCGAAAGTCGCCAGAAGAGTACCCCGCTGATCTAGCCCTCTTATGCTGACCCCTTTCCTGCTCCCTATCAAATCGGCGCCCTCTCTGTCGATCCTCAACCCCCTGTGCATGTGCCTGCACTCGGGCGATATCTATACCGGGCTGGGAAGCCATTGCCATACAACTATCAACCAAGTAATTATGCAGCCCCATTACGTAAGGATGTACCCTATCTGCCATGTCAGCTACCATAGCGGGCGCGTACCTTGCCAGTGAATCAAACTCGAGGCTATAATCTCGAACACTTCTACCATTCTGCTTCAGGTGTATAAATCTGTCAACTCTGGCTCGCCTCATCTCTGGAGGTAGGAAATGACCCAGAAAAGCCTCTACGAACTCGTCCCATACTGCTGGTGGAGCATACTCACCCCTGGCCAACTCCCAGGACTCATACCAATTTACTGCTATATCACGCAACTGATATGAAGCCAATTCAACCGACTCAGTTTCGGAAGCCTTGGTCACCCGCAACGTACGCAGCATCTGTCGAATAAACTCCTGTGGATCCTCGGCGGGCTTTGACCCATAGAACTCTAGGGGTTTACAAGTCAGAAAATCACGGACCCTCAAACTGTCGTGTCTATCCGAATAACCACCTCCTAACCCGTGTCTGCGAGCCTGTCCCGATACCAACCTGGTCAATAACTGTACTGCGTCACGCATAGCCCTATCTTCCGCCCCTGGCTAGGGAGCTGGAGGCTCGGGTGCTGGAGCCTCAGGAGCTGGTGGTAATTCTGTTTCCTGATCCGCAACTGCTGCTGCCCTAGGCTCCTCTGATAATGATGGTGTAGCGGAGCTCGCTGACTGAAGCCTAATCTCAGGCACATATTGGGAATAAGCTCTAGTGACCCTCCGGGTCCCACTGGTCTCTCCAACTACCGTCCTGCCCTTCTGGGCGGCCGTCGCCTTCTTTGGAGGCATCTCTGTAAACATAACAATCTGTTAGGGAAAGATTTATCGTGATAATACAGCTCTATCGCACGATCTAGAATGAGAAGGAAAGATGACATCCTAAATGTTCTGTAGCTTCCTGTTTATAAACATGGTGCACAACACATCGATAAACAAGACTCTACTAGACACGGTCTGTGGACACTCCGAGGATTGAACCGCTCTGATACCACTTCTGTCACGACCTAACCCCGTAGGCCGTGACTAGTGCCCGAGTTGGACACTCATATTATCTGTTAACTGTATTCATTTGCAATTAGCATGTCATGATCTCATTTGTACATAAAACGGGTAGGACATTATTTTAAAGCTGTCAAGTTGTGTATGGCTTAGACACCTGTCTTCTGAGGAGTTGCACTTTTTAAACAACAACATATATATATATATATTCCTACGCAAGCCGACAAGGCTGCCACGATATAAAAAATAATAAACATACATATATATGCAAGCCGACAAGGCTGCCATTACGAATGGGTACGCCCCAAACATAAGTCATAGACATAAAACGCATCAACAACTACAAACAGACCCACACCGATGTCCACAGACCTCTAAGAGTAATGACCGTATCATATGGCGGGACAGGGCCCCGCCGTACCCAAACAAACACATATGAATACAACATAAGGGAGTTATACCACAAGCTAGGCTCCAGAACAAGAGACCAGTCCAAAATAGCTGAATAGGTATCCTAAGCTGGCGGATCTCCGAAACGAGCGTCTGTACTTGCGGGCATGAACGCAGCCCCCCGAAGAAAGGGGGTCAGTACGGAATATGTACTGAGCATGTAAAGCTTGAAACATAGTAATAGACTTATATTGAGCCAAGGTATATAGGACTCAGTGCAACAACCAGAATTTCATAAAAACATGCCTTTGAACACATTTCGTCTGTATCATTCTCATATCAATGTCATTATAGAGTTTTGTAATCAAAGTTGCATAATCATTCTGTATATAACATATATAACGTGCCCCGGCCCTTTAATGAGGGACTCGGTAATTATAATCATAGCATCATAAACATAAACATATACGTGCCCCGGCCCTTTAGTAAGGGACTCGGTAATAGGAATACATGCCCTCCTGGCCACCATCTCCATATCATCATACCATCATGTCATCATATCATCATATCATCATCATATATATATAACGTGTCCCGGACCTCTAGTGAGGGGCTCGGTGAATAATATAATAAACATGCGCACGAAAACGTGTCCTGGCCCTCTAGTGAGGGGCTCGGTGAATAATATAATAAACATGCGCACGAAAACGTGTCCTTGCCCGGGACTCAGTGAAGGATATAGTGATAAGCACGAGCAGAATAATAAGCAACCACATATAAGCCATTCATCTTTTGAGACTCAATAGATAAGCAACTAACCAGCTCTAAAGTATTGGGATAGTAATCATATTCAATTATTTTCAACTCTCATTGCAAGCCATAGCAAGGAACGTTTCAGTTTTCATGTACATGTATCAATTTCCATGATGTAGTTTTTGGAAGTCAAGTATGCTTCTATTCATGCAAATCTTTTAAGAGTAGGAACTTCTATACATCATTCATTAGTCAATCATATGGTAGGCTCGTGACAATAGCATTAAGGAAATATAGAATCATAAGTCATGCATGGAACTAGAGAATAGAATTTACCCCAAGGTTCATATCATTTCATACTTACGTCTAGGACATGCCAAAAGAAAGAAGGAATAGGCTTTACATACCTTTAGCGTTTAGTTGTATTCTAACTTGTACTTGCTGGCCAAAAACACTTATCATCAAGATATGAAGAACTACAATTAGTCTACGAGGGAATTCAATACGTATTTTGACGCTCACAATTCCTTTCTAACATTTAAACGACGTTTCGTTCGCACTCAAACCAACTAGCATTACAAGCTAACATTGCTAATCGTTCTTTCATATATTAATCAAAACTTGTTTAAACATGACTTAGGGAACTTGGGCAGTCCCTACACCATTCAAACTGTTTCATACACACGGCTAAACAACACACATAGCATTTCCATTCTAACTTAGCAATTTTCCAGTTTTAACTTGCAACAACAACAACACGTTTAATGACATTACTTTCATGATTCTTGGAACTGTTTTAACCTCGTTTTCATTCCTACAACAGCCCACCATCATTTCAGTTTTAACTTAAATCAATGCACTTTACTTTCACTAAACGTTTGCAACAAGAATCAACATTCAACACACACAAATTCACTTCTAACATAAAAACTGTCCACGGTTTTGGACTGCCTATACACTTCAACATAATTCATTTCTTTAACACCTCAATTCACATATTCAACATGCATACAATACACCACAATGTCCATGACAACAACAATCAAAATGTGAACAAAACAGTCCATAATCTCCCCTAAAACAGTCCCCTCACACGGCTACACCACCACTCCAACAACTTCATGATTTTCATCCATTTATTCATACTACAATACATTCAATCCATTTCCAATACATGTTCAAGAAGATAAAGCATGACTTCATTAGAACCGTCAACACACAGCTCATTTTCATTTCAACAAAAACAGTCCAATATCCAACATGCAACATCATAAACAAATTTTTACAATCTTTGTTCATTTATCTATGTTGATACATATTCAATCCATCAACAATATATGCCAAATGAAATCAAGCATGACTTATCCAATACTCACGGCTCATCCCCTACTCCAACCATAACAACAATCCAACAACAACATGCATGAACTATACACTCAAATCATCATGCAACACAAGAACAATAAGCATTCTTACCTTACAACTTGTTCTTCAACCTTAGCCGAATCTTCAACACTATTAAAATGCTACACATTCTTGTTTCTTTTCAACAACTACTACACGTTCCTATACACTTGATGAGGAGTAGATTTGAGGGAGAATTTTTTTTTTTTTTTGACCAAAGTTTTGAAGCTCATTCTCGGCTAGCTCTTGGCCGAGAGCTTCCCTTTCTCTCTCTATGTGTTATACACTTTGAAATGTTGAAATGAGTTGTGGAATGTGGAGTGAATCAGATTTTTCACATTATGTATTCACTCCATATTTTGGCCATGTGTACTACACTAACTTGGGTCAAGAATCTTTGACCACTCCATTATTCTACACGGCCAAACATGGCTTTAAATAATGGGCTGATTTTTTTGTTCCCCATCTCACTTATTAATCTAACCATGGTTAATTTAATCCCCATTTTCCATTAATACTTTCATTCCAACGAAATTGTAGGTGAATTGTGACTCGAAACGAAACCGGAAGTTAAAATCTCTACTTCGTATCTGAAGATAGTCTTGTATTTAACTTGTCGCGTTTATTTTAAAACGTCCCAATGTATGAAAATATGGGATATAACAGTTCCAAGGGGTAGCAATTTGGAAGAGTTCCTTGAATGGAAATTGCAAAGTGAGCGCATCTTCCTCACGAACAATGTGTCCGAGGCCTTAAAGGCAAAGTATGCCCTTACTCAATTTGAGGGGTACGCTTCTACTTGGTGGGAATCCAAGAAGTTACAAAGAGCTCAACAACACATCTATGATCTCCCAACTTGGAACGACTTGATTGAGCTCATGGAGACAAGGTGGCTTCCACCCACATACCACCAAGATGCACTCAAAAGGTTGTACATGTTTAAGCAAGGGTTGAAAAGTGTGGAAGCGTTATTTGATGAGTTTGAGGACTTGCGGATGAAGTCCAAGATAGAAAAGCATGAAGAGTACACTATTATAAGGTTTGTAGCCAACTTCAATCGAGATATCTCTAAATCAATGAGGCTCAAAACCTATAATAGTCTTGAAGAGGCATTCCATGACGCATCCAAGGTTGAGGCGGATCTAAAAGAAGAGAGGTCCCTATAAAGACAAAAGCAAATCGTCTTCAACTTGGAACAAAGGCAAAGAAACGTGTAAAAATTCCACTTGGGATAATCCCAAGAGCAACACTCAAGCACCTCAAACCAAATTCGATTACAAAGCCAAAGGTGATGACAAGGCTAAAGGAGGTAACAATTCTAAGTGCCAAGGGAGAGGGCACATTGCGAGTGAGTGTCCCAATCGGAGGACTATCACAATAGTGAGGGATGTGTATCCAACCGATGATGAACATGAGGGCGGGGTTGGTCATGAAGAAGAGGGAGAAAGAAGTAAGTGTGAGGGTGATTCCGATGAAGAGCTTGAGATAAGGTATGAACAAGCCTTGAATCATGCTATCGTGGCTAGAAGAGCCATGGGGGCTCTAGCTAGGGAAGAGAGTGACCAAAGGGAGAACTTGTTTCATGCACAGTGCAAAATTGTGGATAATGTGTGATCATTAATCATTGATGGTGGGAGTTGCACGAATGCCGTTAGTCAATTTTTAGTTAAAAGTATGAAATTTGTTACATCCGACATTTTCGCTTATTCAAAAAATTCAAGATAAATTGACTTGTGATGAATAAGGCCACAATTGGGCCTTACTTGGTATGCATGTGTAGGTTATGAATTCAATGGGGTGGAATTACGAAAGGTGGCCAAGGGCAAAATTGGAATTTTGGAAACTTGTTCCATGAATTACCATATGTAACCAACCATTTTGGGCTCAAAAAAAATAAGTGAAGTGAGGCCCAATTTTAAGAGGCCCATTCGGCCAAGACCAACCCAAGGCCCATGGAATTAATTAATTTCCATGTGCTAAATATATATCATCCATATCCTTAAGAACATTCAAGAAAAAAATCAAAGAGAAAGAGTAGAGAGCAAGAGAGAGCATTTCGGGTTTGGAGAGAAAAAAAGAAAGAAAAGAAAGAAAAATTTTTGGAGCCAATCCTTTGGTTTAAAAAGTTCATCTCTTGAGAGATTATTGCTAAGCACAAGATTCTCTACAAGTTGATATAAAGATTGTGGCAAGAAAACAATTTCATCTTCCAAGTGTAGAACTTGAAGAAAGGTAAGGATTTCATGCTTTTGTTGTGTTAAAAATGATGTATGTATGTTGTAGTATGTGTGAATGAATGAAAAATATGGAAATTTGGTGTGTTGGAATTTGGGGTGTGTGGCCGAAATGCATATATGTATATTGCATGTCTATGGTGACTTGAAACTATGTTGAAATCTAGTTGTAGTGTGGTAGGAATTGTATTAGAAATGAAAGTTGAATGAATTAAGGAAAGTTGAGAATTTTGAGGTGTGGCCGTGTGGTGTGTGTTGGTGTTGGAAGGTGAATTGAATCTTGTTAGCATGTTAATTGTGTTGTTATGGAAGATTGGTTATTAAGTTGTTGAAAGTTAGGAAGGGATTGGAAAAGTAGTGACTTGATGGAAAGTTGAATGTTTGTGAATTTTATGAATATCTTATGAATATTATGTGAACATGTTATGGATTCCTCCGATGTGTGTCGTAATGATTTTGATGGATAATGGATATGAAAATAATAAGTTTTGGTTGGAAATGTAAGCTTGAAACGAAAGATGATTCGTCGTGTCGAAAGGTGGCTAATAATGCCATAGCGTATGATTTAGTGTTTATTGATGTTTGTTGTTGTTTGGATGTCTCCTCTGGGTTGTTGTGTTGCTAAATTGAGCCGAGCTAAGTCTCGGGGATGTCGTATATACAGAGGAAATGCTGCCAAAATTTCGGTAGGCAATTATGTGTAAAGTTAGAGTATTGAAAGAATGGAACTAACCAAATGGTAAACTTGACCATTTCCAGATTTTGGACGAAATTTGGATTGACGCCAAGCGAGCATAAGGCGCCATCAAGGTATGTGAAGCACTTCTCTACGTTCCTAGGCATGTTCTGGATGTGGTAGGCTCGGCCGCGAGCCTTAAGTCCGACTCCGTTCCCTGGAATTCGAGACGGAAAACCGCTCCAATTCCTTCAATTCAATTGAACCTATTTTCTTACAAATTGCCCTTAAAGTGAGATTTTGCACAAAATTTCCCCAAACGGAGTCGGAACACTTCCGATTGAGTATGGGTGACCTCATAAGGTCAACTATCAATAATTTACGTATGTAGCCTCGGGTTGGTCCGAGGTGGGCCCACAAGGCCCGATACTTCCGGTACGATTTTAAAATACATCTGTTTTGGTCCGATTTTCTCCAAAAACTTCTGAACTATTATTTTATGTATATTATGGCTATTTTTGTGTAATTTATACATTATGATCTCTGAACATCTGAGAATCCCATTCTGGTAATAATCTGTCGTGCCTTCCCAACTAGGATATGGGCGCGTGCTATGCATACTATCTGGATATTCTGATTTTGGCTCGCCGTTTGGCACCCTTCAGTTTGATTGAGTCTGTATGTTGAGTCTGTAGGTAGGTGGTTTCTCATTTATCGGTTCGTGTCTGTCTCAATGCATTCTTTCACTGCGACCCGGGCCAGGTTCTGTTATCGTGCATATTTCTCTGCATTGTTCACCGCGTCCCTCGGCGTACGGGCCGGGATCTGTATGTCTATATGATCGGTGTATGGGGATGGCGGCCAGGATGGCATATGATCTGATTTGATTCTGTCTGTCCACCGCGTCCCGTACTAAGAGGGCCGGGTTCTGTTACCGCGCCCCCAGACAGGGTCGGGATCTGTATGAATATATGCGTGTGCCATCTGTATTTATAAAGCACACACCTCTGTATGATTTTGTATGACTCTGTGCTACTCTGCATGCATAATTCTGTCCGACATACTACTGTCTGTCCGTCTGTGGTACGACTATTTCTGTATGTCCGTATGGCTTCTGCTTCTGTATGTCCGTATGAATTCAGATTCTGCTCGTCTGTCCGCATTATGATTCCGTCTGTCTGCCCGAACTATAATTCTGTTCATTTGTGTGTGACACGATTCTGTGTGTCTGTCTGGATCATAACTCTGTCCGTCAGTTTGATTTATGATTCTGCCTGTTATATTTCTGTGACTCTAGTTCGGACTATGTTTATATCTGTTACGTTTTTGCTTTACATACTCGGTACATTTTCCGTACTGACCCCCGTTCTTCGGGGGCTGCGCTACATGCCCGCAGGTACAGACGCACCAGGTGATACGCCGCCCGCGTAGGTTTCCGACTCTGCTTTTTGAAGAGCTCCTTTGACTTGGAGCATATCTTTTGGTATATATCTTCTGTCTTCTGTGTACTCCGTATGTTTTTATATTCTGGGTACGGCGGGGCCCTGTCCCGTCATATGACTCTGTATGTCTGTAGAGGCCTGTAGATAGATGTGTGGGTTACGGGTTTCGTCTGTATGTTAGCCTTATCGGCTTACTTGTAAATGTCTGTATGTTCAGGTATATATGTATATATACGTATGGTTGCGCGCGTGCCATATTTGTATCGGCCTATTCCCGTACTTCTGTTTTGAAACGAAAAAAAAAAATCTGTATGGTTCGAATTCGATCAGGTAGGTACGTATGGGTACCCAGTTAGGGTACCAGTCGCGGCCCACGGGGTTTGGGTCGTGACAAAATTCCCCACCCGCAAGCACACTAATCCCTATAAACTCCAATGATTTAATGAATGTGGTGAAATGAGGATCAACAAGCAAGCCATTATCAAATTTAGCATTGGCAAGCACCAAGATGAGATTTTGTGTGATGTGGTACCCATGCAAGCTTCCCATCTATTGCTTGGAATACCTTGGCAATTTGATGTTGATGCCCAACATAGTGGGAGAACTAACAAGTACTCATTTGTGGTCAAGGGGAAGACGTACATTCTTAACCCACTAACTCCTTACCAAGTGAGTGAGGACTATAGAGTGATAAGGGAGCTTCGGGAGAAGTATCAAAGGGAAGAAAGGGAGAAGAGTGAGAGGGAGAGTTTGTTGGTTATAAGTGGAGAGGAAACATCTCAAGATGGTTCCAAGAAATGTTTGTTGGCCAAACCAAGTAATTACTTAAAAGGGGTTGATGAGGGACACTTCATGGTGTGTCTTGTCAACAAGGACCTTCTCTTAAATGCTAACCAAGCTACTAGCACTTTGCCTAGTAGGATATCTTCTCTTTTGCAGGAATATGAAACATTGTTTATAGGAGCAATCCGGAAAAAACAAAAGAATTGCAAAGGCAAGTGGATGAGCTTCTTAAAAAGGGGCTAGTGAAGGAGAGTTTTAGCCCGTGTGCCGTTCTGGTGATTCTTGTTCCAAAGAAAGATGGCACTTGGAGGATGTGCATTGATTGTAGAGCTGTCAACAAAATCACGGTAAAGTATCGCCATCCCATTTTGAGGCTTGATGATATGTTGGATGAGCTTTGTGGCTCAGGTGTGTTTTTGAAGATTGATCTTAGAAGTGGCTATCACCAAATTCGAATGAGCCCCGGTGATGAGTGGAGATTGGCCTTCAAAACCAATTTTGGACTCTATGAGTGGCTTGTCATGCCATTCGGACTAACCGATGCACCTAGCACATTTATGAGGTTGATGAACCATGTCTTGAAACACTTTATCAACAAGTTTGTGGTTGTTTATTTTGATGATATCCTTGTGTATAGAAAATCAATTGAGGAGCATGTAGGTCATTTGAGGCAAGTATTTTATGTCTTGTTGCGTGAGAGGTTGTTTGCTAACATCAACAAATGTGCTTTTTGGGTTGATAAAGTGGTGTTCTTGGGTTTTGTAGTGAGTGCAAATGGTGTGGAGGTTGACGAAGAAAAAGTGGAGTCTATTAGAACATGGCCAACTCCTAAAAATGCAACTGATGTGAGGAGTTTCCACGGGTTGGCAAGTTTCTATAGAAGGTTTGTAAAGGGTTTAGTACAATTGCCTCTCCCTTAACCGAATTAATCAAGAAATATGTTCCTTTTGTTTGGGGAGGTGAGCAAGAGAAGGCGTTTCAAGAATTGAAATCCATGTTGAGTTCGTCACCATTGTTGCAATTACCCAATTTTGAGAAAACTTTTGAAGTTGAGTGTGATGCTTCCGGGGTTGGCATATGTGGAGTATTGATGCAAAAAGGCAAGCCATTGGCTTACTTTAGTGAAAAGCTAAAAGGGGCGTCATTGAACTACTCTACTTATGACAAGGAGTTGTATGCACTTGTGAGGGTCTTTGACCCATTGGCAACATTATTTGTGGCATAAGGAGTTTGTGATACGATCGGATCACGAATCCTTGAAACATTTGAAGAGCCAATCCAAGCTTAACAAGAGACATGCGAAATGGGTAGAATTGATTGAAGCTTTTCCTTATGTGATCCATTACAAAAAGGGGAAGGACAATGTGGTGGCGGATGCATTATCTAGAAGGTATGTCTTGCTAAACACTATGACTTCTAGAATGATGGGATTTGAAAGCCTTAAGGGATTCTATTATCAAGATCCCAACTTTAAGGCGATTTGTGAGGAGTTGACCCAAAGGAGGAGGGTTGATAGGTTCCAACTTGTTGATGGGTTCCTATTCAGGGATGGTAGAGTTGGTGTTCCAATGAGCTCATGGATAGAGTTGTTCGTCAAGGAAGCACATAGTGGTGGAATGATGGGCCATTTTGGAGTGGCCAAGACACTTGACATTTTGGGTGAGCAATTATATTGGCCCAAGATGTGACATGATGTTGAAAAGCTATGTGGTCAATGTTTGGAATGCAAGCAAGCCAAGTCCAAGACTCGGCCCCAAGGTATGTAGACTCCCCGTCCTACTCCTATTGGTCCTTGGATAGACATTTCTATGGATTTTGTGTTGGGTCTTCCAAGAACCAAAATGGGTCATGATAGCATTTTTGTTGTGGTAGATAGGTTCTCAAAAATGTCTCATTTTATACCATTCCATAAATGTGATGATGCATCTCATGTAGCATCCTCGTTTGTTAATCATGTTCTTAACTTACATAGAGTTCCCCGCACTTTTGTTAGTGATGGGGATTCTAAGTTTCGTAGTCACTTTTGGAAGAGTCTTTGGGGGTACACTTGGCACCAAGCTCATGTTCTCTACTTCTTGCCACCCTCAAACGGATGGTCAATCCAAAGTAGTTATAGGAGTCTAGGGAGTATGCTTAGAAGTATGATTAGAGGAAAGCCCACTTCTTGGAAGGGACGTTTACCTTTGATTGAGTTTGCTCCATTCCTCTATTGGCATGACTCCATTTGAAGTATGTTATGGCTTTAATCCTTTGATTCCTTTAACCTTAACCCCTTTGGCTAGTGATGTTGTTATGAGTTTAGAGGCAAAGCAAAGGGCGGCCGAAATGATGAAAATCCATGCCAAAGTAAAGGAGAGCATTGACAAGGTCAACACCAAGGTATCCAAGAGACAAAATCATGGGAGAAGAAAGGTGGACTTCTAACCCGATGATTGGGTTTGGGTTCACTTCCGAAAAGAAAGGTTCCCGTAAATGCGAAAAGGAAAATTGAGTCCAAGGGGAGTTGGACCATTCAAAGTTCTTGAAAGATCAATGACAATGCCTACAAGATCGACTTGCCAACTGAGTATAATGTTCATAATGTTTTCAATGTGAGTGATCTTTCCTCTTGTGTTATAGGTATGCCCTTAGATTCGAGGATGAATCTTCTCCAAGAAGGTGAGGATGATATGTACCCAACAAGCACAAGGCCTTTCACTAGAAGTCAAACAAGAGAAATTCAAGAGTTGCAAGCCTTGTTCATGAAAATGGATGCCTTGGAGGAGATTGGAGAGAAGACTTCGCGGATTTACAACATTTGTGAGTTGGCATTGGAAGAGTTGCAAAGTGGCTAGAAGCGCAAAATGGCTAAAAGTGCAACTATGGGGCTAAGATTGCAATTGGAGGTCATACTTGCAAGTTATGGGGTTAGAATGGCTATTGGAGGTCATAATTTATCACGACCCGACTCGGGGCCGCGATGAGCACCCGGTGCTAGCCCACCCGAGCACCCTCATAGCTTACTCTGATACTTACATCTAGGTGAGCCACATCATTATACATACATTTCCATTCATTCGTCAACTAGTCCCAATTGGACAACAGTACATTTATATCACCATAGGCATCTATGCCACATCAATGTACATGGGACAACGTGGCCGACAAAATGATACACAAAGCATAGGCCGACAAGGCCGGACATGTCTAACCATATACACATGACTACGAGCCTCTAGGAAGAGTATAACATATCACATGAGCGGGACAGGACCCCGCTATGCCCATAATTATATACACAAAATAATAAGTACCCAAAAGCTATGGCTCCGAAGGAAATGGAGCTCCGCTATGCAATCTCTGAATAAGCAGCTATGGATCAAGTCTGTCTCCCTGTGCACCTGCGGGCATGACGCAGCGTCCACAACAAAAGGACGTCAGTACGAAGAATGTACTGAGTATGTAAAGTATGATTAACATCAATATAGAAGCATCATAGACAATATATGAAGTGGCATAGGAGGGAAGACAATAATATCATCATCATGGCACTTACCTGCCTTTCATAGGAACTTTCCATTTTTCATGCGTATTTCATAATAGCGCTCGTATTCGTATACATGCCCCTATTCGCATTCAGATACATAGTCTTTTCACATTCATATTCATATTATATACATAGCCATACACTTATATACATACATAGCGTACCCGACCATAAGGTTCGGTGTTTCATACATACTTGGCAACCAAGGCTCAATGTTATTACTACCTGGCCCTACCAACGCTTCAGGGTTATCCGTACCATCTGCAGATGTGTGCGCGCATTACGTAATTATATACATACATATATATACATCCATATACATATATTCTACCTGGCATTATAAGCTCGGGGTGTCATTATAGTCCTTCATAGGCACATGTGAATATAATAGCCCGTAGGCACCTTTAGCATCATTATTATTACCATCGTCATCACTAACATCATCATTTTCGCTACATCTCTATCTTATACTTACTCGTCAAATGGGGTGCGTGGTACATTCGTAGCACGTATCGAGGATCGTGAGCTTATGAGCTCGGAGTGTCAATCACTTGAATACAACATACTCATATAGAGGATTTAAGAGTTTGGCCAAGGAACCATGCCTTATGAAAGAAGGGTTAGCCTTACATACCTTTGCGTCGGACTATTCTACACTTGCACGCTTCCTTCCAATGCTAGCGTCTATACCCTAATTAATATCATAACAATGGCCATTAGTCATTCACATTATACACATTATTTAGATTCCTTAATTTGCCTCTAATTCACCCATATTCATGGTCATAACATCCAACTTCGTCCATTCGTCTGAAGTGTCTAGTTCATGATCTTAGTACCATTTATAATACATTCATATCACAACACAACAACATTCATGATTCAATTCAAACTATTCCTCAAAATGCCACTATTCATCATTCATGACCTACTTGACCATATTTTCTACAATCCATGTATTTCAACTATTCAATACCTTAATCATCATGTAAAAATCATGAATCTTACCTTAGAAGTTGTAGGAACAAGCTTTGGTTAATAATACTCCACTTTGAGCAAAACCCTAGTTTTTCTCCATTTGCATTTCTTGACTTGAATGGTATTTAATGGCTTCCTTACACTTGCTTCACTTGTTTATGTTGTTGGTGACTTATAATCCTTGAAAACTTATGAAATAAATGTAGAGAGATGATTCTAGAGAGAAGTGGTGTAATGTAGAAAATGAATAAAACAAGTCTTGGTCCTCATATTTAATGAATTGAAATTCTGTGCTGAGGTGTACAGTGGTCGTCCATGGAGGTTTACAGTCCGTATTCCAGTTTACGGACCGTCCCCCGTGGTCGTCTTTAACCTTAAGCAGAACTAGAAACTTTGGCTGCATGCATGGTGATTTACGACCATGGTTTACGGGCCGTAAATCACTTTACGGTCCATCCACCAGGTCGTATTTTACCACTTCTCAACTGGGCAGAAAGTTTGAAACCTTGCATGGCAATTTACGACTGCCAGTTTACGGACCGTATTCCATTTTACGGTCCGTATTTTGCCCTTTACGACCACTGGGCAGTTTTTGCCAACTTTCAACTTTTCACATTTCTCGACTTTTCATTCTAATCTATCTCGTCCATATACGCACATTGCTCATGAAACATTATAAACTCGCACTCCTCGCACACATCACTAGTTCGTTTACTTGCGTACCAACGGAAAATTTTCCGAGGTGTAACATAATTGCAAGTTATGAGGCTTTGGATGCAATTGAAGACCCATGTGGGTATTTTTGCAAAAGAGCCACTTTACGGTCTTTTGGTGTAATAGGCATTAGTATAAATAGTTCTTTTCATCCATTTGGAAGACTTAGCTTGGATATTGTGTGAATTTATATTTTGAGAGATTTAGTTAATAGATAGTTTGTTTGGTTGATTATTGACTAAGTGTAATTTCTTAGTTGTGCATTGAATTACAAGTTCCATTGAATTCATCTTATGTTGCTCATTTGTGGAATCATTTGAGTCCTTTCTTTGAATTCAAATTACTTAGGTTCTTAGGGTTGAATCAAATTGGGAGGGATTGGGTTTGATATACACAATTTTGCCCGTAGATTTACTATCCTTTGGGTCTAGTATCTATCCTTCTATCTCTTCTTTTCCAATTTTTCCAAGCTCCTTTTATTTTCTTTTGTTGTTTTTGAATTCTTAGAGTTTCCTTAGGTTGACTCTTATCACTAGTTGAGTATGCCTTGAAATGGAGATTTGTACCCGAGTATTGAGATGCTAAGTATTTTACCCCGTGTATGGAGGTACTAGCAGGTATTCCATGTATATCACGGGCCTGTAAGTTGAATGGATCAAATTGACGAAATCTGAATAGAATCAGGAAGGTCTGCAGGCACAAGTCACGGTCGACGGACCGTCGATGTGTACCGTCCTTGCGCTTCTGCAATCAGACATTTTCAGGTGTGAGTCGACAGAGCCAGTCGACGGACTGTCGACAGGTCGACCCGCTCGTCGAACCGACTCTCTGGAATTTTCCGGTTTCGGCTATAAATAGACGAAGCATGCTCTTATTTTTCAGATTTCACTTTCTCTTTAAGTCTTGGAAGCTCTAAAATATTCTCTCATCATATTATCATGAATCCAAGGGAAATCAAGGATTAAACACCAAGGATTAGTAAAAAAATCAAGTGTATGGATGCTCACTAGGGTTTGCAGAGATCAAGAAACCCTTTTGTCTTGAAGTAGTGTTTTCTCCAAGTGGAGTATTCTCATCCAAAGTCCATTCCTACATCATCCAAGGTGAGTTTTATGTTCAATTCATGTTTTTTTTTTAAAGAAAACCACCAAAGTGGTGGATATTTATTAATAAAAAGGGACAAAAGTCTGTACAGAACTAGCCAAACAGCTAGTTAGAAAATAACAAGAGACAAAGATGCAGTGAATAAAATATATATAAAACAAAGCTAGAATTCATGTAGTCTTGACTTGCATCCATCTATCTCATCTCCAAGCTCTCACTTGATGAAGTGGATTCAAATCACTTGAAATTTTCTTCAGACTGCAGGTTTGTAGCCTCACGTCTTGTAATTTCCTGCTGCAAATGTAAAAGAACATATCTAATGTGTGCTGTCTTTGGTATATGAGCTGCATTTAGCCTCATCTGTTTAAGTTATCGAGCATGGGGATGAGCATGCATGCCCACTAATACCACCCATCCTGAACTTCTCAAGTAGCTAGACTAGATGCAGGAATAGCAGTCCCACAGCCTTGCATCATACACATGCTAAAGAAAACAATTTATAAGCAAATCAGTTGCTTGATCTAGTGTTTGATGCATATCTGATTCTCAGATTTGGAATCTGAGCCTTATCAATTTTCAATAGTTTCCTAGCCATAGAAGGTAGCTCCTGAAAAGTGTTAAATTGCTGTGTACCTGCAAAATCAAAAACATAGTTAGCTAAAAAATCTGCCAGGCAATTTCCCTCCCTATATATATGCTCCACTTCAACAGTCTGCCCTCTTATCAATCTGTTCATGTCCTTTAAGATCATAATAATACACCATGGAACTTCCCATGTTCCTCTAATGAACATCTTCATGGATAAGGAATCAGTTTCCACCAATAAAGGATACAAATGATGATCCATACAATACTGAATTCCTTGCTTGATGGCCACAGCTTCAGCAACCAAATTTTTCCCATCTGCAATCTTTTGAGCTGCTGCATAACCAGATCACCATTGTCATCTCTAATGCAAAAAGCCACTGGACTAGGACCTGGATTTCCTCTTAAAGCACCATCACTATTGCACTTATACCAACCACTTGCAGGCACTCTCCATGTCACAGTTGTGTACTTCAGGCTTGGTCCAAACTATTCAAAGTAATCTATAATATGAGGCCACTTATGAGGGATGTTCTGCTAAGCTGGATACCTTACTTTGCATAGCAAGTGAATGTTCTGAGAAATTTCATGGTTCACCCTATGCATAGACATTGAACCTCCATGAAGCTTTGTGTTTCTCCATTTCCATATTTTCCACATGATCATTCCTGGTACTACTTTTATGATAGGTTTCAGCTTATAATGATGTCACGACCCAACTCCGTGGGCCGCGACCAGTGTCCGTGCTGGACACCCGTACGTACCCAATAACCCAAACTAGCATATAAACAAAATATACAGATATAGAAGGCAATTGGCGTTACTAATTACCACAGATAAACAGATATAACGCGGGGAAGCCGATAAGGCTATCGCAGAACATATCAACCCAAGACATATACACAACCCACAAGTATGTCTACAAACCTCTACGGAACAATAACAGAATCATAAGACGGGACAGGGCCCCGTCATACCCCTGAATAACATATATATGTACAATAGAAAAAGTCTGTATCAAAATGTAGGCTCCGGACGAGAGAGCACTCCAAGACAGCTGAATCAAATCCTAAACGGGCGGATCAGCAAATCGGTCATCTGTACCTGCGAGGCATGAAACGCAGCCCCCGAAGAAAGGGGGTCAGTACGGAATATGTACTGAATATGTAAAGCCTGGAGTATAGTAATAAAATCATAATCGGAACAGAACGTACAGAAAATGAGTGTAATGTCAAGAATATCAAATGCATATTTACAAAACATAAATAGTGTATGCAAAATCATATGCCATATCCGACCCCCGTCAAGGGACTCGGTGAACCGAACGTGGTCGCCACCCCGACACTGGTGCCACAACACATCATACTCCAGAGTAGGGAATAACTCCGTAACATATCATATCATATCAAATGGCCATATCGTATCGTATCATATCATATCATATCCGAATAGGCGTACATGGCACAGCATACTCCACAACCCATGTACATGTATACCTGCCCCCTCACATCGAGACACGGCCAACAATGCAGTGGAATACGCTTGATAACATATCTTGGCCCGGGCTCAGTGAAGGAAACATTGAGGCATCCACGAGTGGAGTAGTGAGAAACTAAATGCAGTATAAAACATAATACATTTACAAGGGCTCGATGGAATATCTCGATAACAAACCCTAATAATGAAATCGCACGATAATCACAGTGCATGTATTTCGGATACCACAATAGGTTACGTAAAAATAATTTTGTTTTGGAATTGTTTCCATGTTCCAAAATAGTTTATAAGACTCAATGGAATATTTAAAACAATTGTGGTTTAGTAGTTAGAAGGGTAGCTAAAACTTTCCCTTTTGAAATCGCTTGAAAATAAGTCAATACACAATAGGAGAGGAATTAGGAATAGTGGGCCCACCTCGGGTCAATTGAGGTGGTGGGCTCAAATTATGTACATTAAGCCTATGGAATCATCTATGAAGGTGTTAGGGCAATCTCATATCCTCTTAGGTAATTTATAGGCATTTACACCATTCTTTCAACAAAGCATAGAACATATGATTCAATTCTATTAAATGAAAAAGGGTTAAATTCAAACTTGGATTTCTAGGAATAGAATCGTCCCCGAGGCTCGTATCTAAACCTATTAGGTCTAAGACTGTCACGACCCAGCCCCGTGGGCCGCGACTGGCACCCTACCTGGGTACCCAGACCGAATCACACGTTCATTTTCAAATCCAAACTTATTTCATAATTTTTCGAAATCATATCGAACATAATTTATATCGAGTATGTCTTAAGCGGTCGTGCCAAATCAAAATATCATATCAAATACAAACTGAGCGGCGGAATGGACATCGCCGGTCAAAAGTGCAAATATAAGCATAAGGGCCATTTGGGGCCGGCATAACAAACAGACCGCCTTAAGACCAGAAAACGGAATCAGACAAACATACATAGGACCCTCGCCCCACATATATGACTACAGGCCTCTACGAACTCAAAACAAAGACATATGGCGAGACAGGGCCCCGCCGTACCCAAATAGTCAAATATACCAAATATATACAAAGCAAAAAGAGTCTGTACCAAAAGTGGACTCCGGATCAAATAGGAGAACTCCGGAATAGCAAGAAGTGAAGCCTACTGCGGAGGATCACCGATATCTGCACCTGCGGGCATAAAACGCAGCCCCCGAAGAAAGGGGGTCAGTACGAAATATGTACTGAGTATGTAAAGCACGGAGTACAGAAATATGGATCAAAACTGAAAGTAAATCAAATGTCAAAGTGGAGTACAAATGGGTAGATCAAAATCTATATCGAAATCATATACTTATACATAATGCAATAAATCATGCAAACGCTTAGGAACGTGGTCGCCACTCCGACGCTGGCGCCACACACAGCATAACACCATAAGGTTTCAAATCTCCGTACATCCCCGAACACAAGCATAATCATAGGTGAGCGTATCGCATCACAAGCCATATCACAGCATAACTCCGAACGGAACCCGACCCTATGGCGAAGCCTCGGGAACCGTAACACAGCATACAGCCGAATTGTCATAAGGCGCACGAATCAAAACCGGCCCGGGAACCGGTGAACGAAGTCATAATAAGGCACGAGCGGAGTCGTGAGCAAACCAATGCAATTCGTACTTCAGAATAGTTTTCCAAAACGAAGTAAACCCATAAGTCATATCATAATGCAAAATAGTCGGGTACTTAGCCGATATAAAGTTTCATTTCACAAAACATTTCCAAATAGTACGTATAGCTCAAAACGTAACTTAGCGTATTATAATGTTCAAAATACATCTCATAGGAGGGAATTTCACAATCGAAAGTATCGTATCCAACTTTATTCACAAAGATAGCCCAATAAGGCAAATAGGGCGTTTCAGGGTAGCGGGCCCACCTCGAGTCAAAGTGAGGTGGCGAACTTATCTTTACGAACATTTATATGCCAAAGGTCATACATGGTCGTTTCTAGGTTACGCGACCACATTTCGATAGGTTTCGGACGAGCGGTGGCATTCTAGCCAAAATAGAGCCCTTAGGCTTCAATCGAATTGAATGGATAGTAACTTTTCTGTGGATCGGGTTTCGAGGAGCAGAAATGCTCCGGAAGTTCTCATATTCGTCTAACACACTAAGCTATGCCAAATGAAGGAGTGGGAAGCTTTACATACCTCACAGACGTCGTAAGCTCTCCCGAAAGTCCAGTCCCGTTTCGTCAAAAATCTGCAAATGGTCAAAGTTACCAATTGAGATTCTTAGGCTTAAAAATGCCTTTAACTGCAATTTTGCCTACCGAAATTTCGGCAGCGTTTCCCCTATAAATCTAACATCCCCGAGGCTTAGCTCGGCTCAAAATACATCAATCACAACAGCCCACACGTCAGCAAACAACACAAACAACAATCAAGCCATTCTAGCTTTAAAGTTCTACTTTATTACCTAAGTTGGCAACTTTCATTCAAACTTCCAAAATTCCAATTCTATATCTACCTATTTGTATTCATTCCCACATTCAAACTTATACAACCACATTCTAATTACAATTCAAATCATACACGAACTTGCACCAAAATCAATTATTTCCCTAAGTCTTCAAAACATCCAAAAATGCACTACGAACATTCTAACTCGCATTGTTTCATTCCGAATTCGCCAACATCGTTATAGATTCATATTTAAAGTCTATAGCACCTAAAATATACATTGCTATACATAAAGATACCAAGGATATACACTTTCCGATAATATCCGAATTCGTTTTCCACCGCCAATTTACTTCAACAATCAATCATTTACGACATAAGGGTCACAACAACACATTATACCAACTTAAACAAGATCAATTCAAATCATTTTGTCTCTCTATGGCTCACGGCCAACAACCAACTTACACACACACCCATAGCTTTCTATTTAAATCAAAATTACGGGATTCCCATCTATTCTCAATCCTTAACACATTCATATCAATTCTATAACATAAAAGGGGCAAAATTCTTACCTTTCCTTGAAACCCCGACTTGTCGCAAACGTCGTTCTTACGCCAAACTAATTATACTCCGATGAAGAGGGCCTTGAGTACTTCACAAATATGTGAAAACTTGGATTTTTGGATCACTAATCAAACTTGGAAATTTTTCTTTCTCTCTTCTTTGTGGGTTCGGCCGAAACCCCTTTGGGGTGGTTCTTGAAATTTTTTGTTGGTTTTTTTTTTTTTAAAGGTAAGTCTAAGTGTTGGCATGGATATATATATCCTTTTAAGGGTCATGTGCTATGCACATGACCTCAACTTAATGGGTTTGGGCTTGCCAAGGCCGGCCACCCTTCCAAAACCTTTGGGCTTTATTTTGTATTAAATTTTCTTGGCCCAATTCGAGAAAAGTCCCGTTTTGTAATTCCCGAAACTAATTTCCGAAATTCCAAATTTATTCTCGGCCTTTCCCGAGGTATTGACATTAATAATTCCATAACCAACATAATCATATTCACTAAAATCAAACTATGTCCTTATAACACACAAGTCGTAATTATTTCTCGATTTCCAATTATACGAAAACACGGGACATAACATTCTCCCCCCCTTAAGAACATTCGTCCCCGAATGTTAAATTAATCTTATAAGGTCTTATGATCAAGGCAGGAGTGTCCCTTTTTAATAATGACATACATAATTCATTTTATCAATCAACACAACAAACTGAAAAAGAAATTAGATTACCTGTGGATGTCGGAAACAAGTGGGGATATTTCTTCTTCATCTCGTCCTCCGCCTCCCAAGTCATCTCCTCCCGATTATTGTTGCGCCACAGGACTTTGACGGAGGGCACTTCTTTAGTGCGTAGTCTCCGCACCTGTCGATCCAGAATAGATACAGGCTGCTCGTCATAAGATAACTGCTCCGTCACCTGAATGTCATCTACTGGGAATATCCTGGCAGGATCACCAATACATTTCCGCAACATAGACACATGAAACACCGGGTGTACGGCCTCCAAGTCGGATGGTAAGTCTAGCTCATAGGCGACCTCGCCTATCTTTCGCACGATCTGATACGGTCCAATGTACCGGGGGCTCAACTTACCCTTTTTACCGAATCTCATGACACCCTTCATGGGCGACACCTTCAGGAATACCCAGTCGCCAATCCGGAACTCTAACGGTCGACGTCGCCTATCTGCATAAGCTTTCTGTCGACTCTGAGCAGCCAATAATCGTTCTCGAATAAGCTTTACCTTATCTACAGCCTCCTGGATCACATCTGGCCCAATCAACTTAGTCTCGCCCACGTCAAACTAGCCAATAGGAGACCTTCATCTCCTGCCATAAAGGGCCTCGTACGGAGCCATCTGAATGCTGGAGTGATAAGTGTTATTATAGGCAAACTCAATAAGCGGCAAATGATCATCCCAGCTGCCCCTGAAATCAATAACGCAGGCCCGCAACATATCTTCGAGCGTCTGAATAGTGCGCTCGGCCTGCCCGTCGGACTGAGGGTGAAAAGCTGTACTGAGGCTCACCTGAGTCCCTAATCCCTCCTGAAATGACCTCCAGAAATTAGCTGTAAACTGGGTACCTCGGTCAGTAATAATAGATATAGGGACTCCGTGAAGTCTGACTATCTCTCTGATATACAATCTGGCATAGTCCTCAGCCGAATAAGTAGTCCGAACCGGAATGAAATGGGCTGATTTCGTCAGCCTGTCAACAACAACCCAGATAGAGTCGTACCTGCGTGGCGTGCGCGGTAATCCAACAACGAAATCCATATTAATCATCTCCCATTTCCAGGCTGGAATTTCCATCTCCTGTAATAATCCACCGGGCTTCTGATGCTCGATCTTAACTTGCTGGCAGTTCGGGCACTGACTAACAAACTCAGCAATATCTTTCTTCATGCCGTCCCACCAATACAAACACCTGAGGTCCCGATACATTTTAGTGGAACCAGGATGAACAGAATACCGTGCATTATGGGCCTCGCCCATAATCTGCCGCCGTAAGCCCGCAACGTCCGGTACACAGAATCTGCCGTCATATAATAATACTCCGTCAGGCGAGATCTCAAACTGAGTCTTTGATTTACTAAGGGCCACATCTCTGTACTGAATCAAAAGAGGATCCTCAAACTGGCGCTGCTTTACCTCCTGAATAATAGATGACTCAGCAACTGGACGAACAGAAATCCCAGAATCTCCAGAATCCACCAAACGAACCCCGAGGCTGGCCAGCTGATGAATATCGCGAACCAAATCCCTCTTATCAGATGGAACATCAGCCAGACTGCCTACGGACTTGCGGCTAAGCGCATCAGCTACCACGTTGGCTTTCCCTGGGTGGTACAGAATATCGACGTCGTAATCCTTTAGTAACTCAAGCCATCTCCGCTGCCGCAAATTTAGTTCCTTCTGCCTAAAAATATACTGGAGACTCTTATGGTCCATATAGATATCAACATGGACCCCATATAAATAATGCCGCCAAATCTTCAAAGCATGAATCACCGCGGCCAACTCAAGATCATGAGTGGGATAGTTTTTCTCGTGCGGTCTGAGCTGCCGGGAAGCATAGGCTATGACTCGACCGTGCTGCATCAATACACATCCGATCCCAATACCAGAGGCGTCACAATAGACAACATACCCGTCAGATCCCTCTGGAAGAGCCAGAACTGGTGCTGTAATCAATCTCTCCTTCAGCATCTGAAAGCTGCGCTCGCAGGCATTCGACCACTGGAATTTTGCTGCTTTCTGGGTAAGCCTCGTCAGTGGTGCTGAAATAGAAGAGAAATCCTCCACGAACCTGCGGTAATACCCAGCCAATCCAAGAAAACTACGCACCTCTGTCGGTATAGTAGGCCTGGGCCAATTCTGCACAGCCTCAATCTTCTGCGTGTCGACCCGAATACCGTCTGCGCCGACAATATGGCCCAAGAATGCCACAGAAGTCAACCAGAACTCACACTTAGAGAATTTTGCATATAACTTCTGCTGGCGGAGGATGCGAAGTACCTTCCTCAAATGATCTGAATGCTCCTCGGCTGATCGCGAGTAAATTAGGATATCATCAATAAACACAATAACAAACATATCCAGGAAAGGCCGAAATACCCGGTTCATCAGATCCATAAATACTGCTGGAGCATTAGTCAGCCCGAAAGACATAACTCTGAACTCATAATGCCCGTACCGAGTCCTGAAAGCAGTCTTCGGGATATCTGACTCCCGTACTCGCACCTGATGGTAACCAGAACGCAGATCTATCTTTGAAAAATATCTAGCACCCTGCAGCTGGTCAAACAAATCATCAATCCGGGGAAGGGGATATTTATTCTTAACAGTCACCTTATTCAGCTGCCGGTAGTCGATACACATCCGCAATGACCCATCTTTCTTTCTGACAAATAGTACCGGCGCTCCCCAGGGTGATGTGCTGGGTCTAATAAAGCCCTTATCCAGCAAATCTTTCAGCTGCTCCTTCAACTCCTTCAACTCAGCTGGTGCCATTCTGTACGGAGGAATAGATATAGGCTGCGTATCCGGCATCAACTCAATAGTAAAATCAATCTCCCGCTCAGGCGGAAGGCCAGGAAGCTCGTCAGGAAAAACATCTGGAAACTCGCTGACGACCGGAACAACCAAATGATAGATATACCCCTTCTGGATCATCTTCTTAGCCTTGAGGTATGAAATAAACTTACCCCTCGGCGATGTTGTAGATCCGAACCACTCTATGACTGGTTCCCCTGGAAACTGAAAACGGACTACCTTTTTCTGGCAGTCGACATTAGCATAACAGGAAGACAACCAGTCCATGCCCATAATGACGTCAAACTCAAGCATGTCTAACTCTATCAAATCAGCCTTAGTGCTACGATCGTAAATGGTCACAGAACAATCCTTATAAATCTGTCTCGCTATAATAAAATCCCCAACTGGCGTAGCTACCTCAAATGGTTCTATAGGCTCAGACACTATCCCAATCTTACTAGCAACGAGCGGGGAAATATATGATAAAGTAGAGCCAGGGTCAATCAATGCATACACAGATCTGGAGAAAACCAGCAATGTACCTGTGACGACGTTTGGCGAAGCCTCCTGATCCTGGCGGCTGGCCAAAGCATATATGCGGTTCGAGGGACCGCTAGAACCTGAAGTGCCACCGCGGCCTCGACCGCGTCCTGCCGGTGCTGAAATACCTCGCCCTCCAGGGCGTGCAACTGATGGAGCAGAAGAAGAACCGGCGGCTGACCCTGTCTGCTGAGCAGCACTACCAGAACCGCTAGCCAATGGACAATCTCTCATAAAGTGGCCCTGACCACCACACGAAAAGCAAGCTCCAGTCGCTCGGTAACACTCCCCGGGATGAGACTTCCCGCAATGAGGACATCGGGGTCTGGGTGGTCTGGCCTGGCTGGGACCCCTGGGTACCTGTGAACCTGCCACTCTGGAGCTCTGACCGGCCCCATACGGTCCTGTACTATCGAATCTCCGGCTGCCTGACTGAGTACCCCGGCCGGAGGGAGGAAAATGCCTGTCTGACGGCTGCTGCTGAGGCTGTCCGCCTCGAGAATCTCCAGCATAACCTGCGGACCTAGCCCTCTTGGGCGGCCTCCTATCTCGATCTCTACCAGAATGATCAGACCTGTGACGATCCTCCATACCCATCGCATAGGCCTGAAGTCGAGCAATGTCCATATCTGTCTGCAATGACACTGCCATGCAGCCGTCAATCAAATACCGATCCAATCCCATGACATATCTGTGCATCCGATCGGTCATGTCTGCTACCACGGCCGGTGCATATCGGGCCAGAGAATCAAACTCAAGGTTATACTCGCGAACACTCCGACCCCTCTGCTGCAGACGTAAGAATCGATCAGCCCGTGCCCGCCGTAACTATGGTGGCAAAAAGTGGCGGGTGAATGCTGTCACAAACTGATCCCAAGTGGCTGGAGGGGCACCCTCTCCTCTAGACAGCTCCCAAGTCTCGTACCAGTGGGTAGCCACATCTCGAAGCCTGTGCGAAGCCAGCTCAACTGACTCGGTCTTTGAAGCCCTGACCAAGTCCAGTGAGCGTCGCATCCCCCGAATGAAGTCGTGGGGGTCCTCGTCGGGCTTAGACCCGAAGAACTCTGGAGGGCCACATAGCAATAACTCCCGAACTCTCAGGCTGTCCCGCCTGTCATCATCATCGTCGTCCCTCCGCCCGCGCCTGCGAGCCTGTCCTGCTACCAGTGTAGTCAACAGCTGTACAGCCTCCCTCAGGGTCCTATCCTCCGCCCCTGGCTGAGGAGCTGGAGTCTCAGGTGCGGGTACACGGACCTCTGGAGCTGCTGAAGGTCCTGCTCCAGGCTGTACTAGTGGGGGTGTAGCAGACCCCTCAGAATGAGGCACATCCTCAGGCAAATCATAGACACGAGCCCGAGTAGCTCGCTGTGCCTGGCTAGTCTCTCCAATCCTCGCCTTGCCCTTCTGGGCCGCCGTTGCCTTCTTCGGAGGCATCACTGTAACCACAAAGGTGAGTCAGATCATAATCATCCTAATAGCACAGCTCTATCGCACGATCTAAGATTTCAAAGAAGGTAACATCCTAAATGCCCTGTAGCTTCCCGTTTATAGATGTGGTGCACAACACATCGATAAACAAGACTCTACGAGACACGGCCTGTAGACATTCCGAGGACAAACTGCTCTGATACCACTTTTGTCACAACCCAGCCCCGTGGGCCGCGACTGGCACCCTACCTGGGTACCCAGACCGAATCACACGTTCATTTTCAAATCCAAACTTATTTCATAATTTTTCGAAATCATATCGAACATAATTTATATCGAGTATGTCTTAAGCAGTCGTGCCAAATCAAAATATCATATCAAATACAAACTGAGCGGCGGAATGGACATCGCCGGTCAAAAGTGCAAATATAAGCATATGGGCCATTTGGGGCCGGCATAACAAACAGACCGCCTTAAGACCAGAAAACGGAATCAGACAAACATACATAGGACCCTCGCCCCACATATATGACTACAGGCCTCTACGAACTCAAAACAAAGACATATGGCGAGACAGGGCCCCGCCGTACCCAAATAGTCAAATATACCAAATATATACAAAGCGGACTTATAACACACAAGTCGTAATTATTTCTCGATTTCCAATTATACGAAAACACGGGACATAACACAGACATGCCAAGAGAAGGAAAGGTAAAGCTTTACATACCTTATACGCTCCTTATGCCTCTCCATACTCAATTCCTGTTTCCTCCAAAATCTACAATTGGTCATAATTACCAAATATCAATTACAAGCCTTTAGGAATTCAATCTTAACTCATACTTGTCTACAGAAATTTGGGCAGCATCTCCCCGATACATACAGCATCCCCGAGAATTTAACTCGTCCAAAATGTCAACAACAACAACCACAACAACACCAACAACATCAACAATCTAATTAAAACGCATTCTAGCATGAATAGTATTCCTTTCTAAATAGTGCGACAACTCCTAATCTAACTTCGCACTTCCAATCCAATATCAATGTTTTCATAGTCATTTACTAATCAAGATCATTCCAATACAATTCATAAGCATTTCATATCCTTCTACAAAATATTTACAAAATATACAAAAATTCCACCAAAACCATAATTTATCCGAAAATTCTAATCTTCGACATAAATATTCATAACACATTTTCATCTTCCAATTTCATTAACAATAATCATAATTCGCACCTTAACAATTTCATTTTCATCATTACATAAATCTACCATAAAATCACAAAACTTCCCATAACAATTTAACAACCAATCTTTCATGCTAATATGGACTAGCATTCTTCCATTGACACCACAAGGCTACAACAACACAATTAACATCATAAATAAAATTGGTTCATCCTTCTACACATACATGCACACCCACGGCTCACCCCCCTCATTTCCAACTTCAACCAAAACCTTTAAACTTTCATTTCCAATGTAGAGTTCACAACAACCACAACTAGAATACTACATAAAATTAACTCATTTTTGCCTACACAACAACACATGCACACAGCTATATATATATGTATATTCATCATGCAACTTCCATATTTTCATGAATTCTTCTCCTTTCTACATTCCACAACATAAATAAAACCTTCATAACACATAAAATGGAATTAATTCTTACCTTTTCTTCCTAGCTTCTTCACTTGACCCAAGTGCCAAATCTACGAAACAAGCGACTTATCTCCCGAAATAACTACACCACGTTGTAGAGGACCCTTGAATTAGTAGAAATACCACAAGAAAAAAAAATTTGAAGCAAGATTTTAAGGGGCAAAATTTATGGGTCTTGGCCGAATGGCCCTTTTTTTGTGGTGTTCTTGCTCTTATTTTTCTCCTTTCTCAACTTGTCTTGAAAGTTCTAATAGATGAAGCTAATTTAATCACATGGAAATTATTTAAGAGTCATGGGTTTGGGCTAGACATATGGCCGGCCACCCATGCTCCATTTGGGCCTCATCTTTTTTTTTTTTTTTTTGAATTTTTCTAGCCCAATTAATTGTGGCCCATTTTGTAGTTCCCGAAATTAATTTCCAGAATTCCTGATTTTTGCCCCTCACCTTTCTCGCTATTTCCACATTAATGTTTCATGAAAAACACACACGTATTAGATAAAATCAAACATGGCCTTATTTCTTTCAAGCCCAAATTATTTCAATTTTTTCCAAGTAGACAAAAACACGGGTTATAACATCCTCCCCCCCCCCCCCTTTTGAACATTCGTCCTCGAATTGTAAATTAATCTTATAGGGTCTTGTAAGTATTTTTGGGGAAAGTTCCTTATATGGGCAGCACATACAACTTATTCATTAATCGGTATAACCAGTTACGGAATTTAAATTACCTGTAGACATAGGAAACAGGTGAGGGTACTTCTTCTTCATTTCCTTTTCAGCTTCCCAGGTCATCTCCTCCCTGTTATTGTTCCGCCACAATACCTTAACGGAAGCTACATCTTTATTGCGCAATCTCCTCACCTGGCGATCCAGAACGGCTATAGGTTGCTCTTCGTAAGACAGTTCCTCCGTCACTTGAATATCATCTACTGGAAATATTCTGGAAGGATCACCAACACATTTGCGGAGTATAGATACATGAAATACCGGATGTACTGCTTCCAGATCAGATGGTAGATCTAGCTCGTAGGCGACATTCCCAATCTTTCGAACAATCATATAAGGCCCAATATATCGCGGACTGAGCTTTTCCTTTTTACGAAATCGCATTACGCCCTTCATAGGCGACACCTTCAGAAATACCCAATCACCAACCTGGAACTCCAAAGGTCCACGTCGTTTATCAGCATATGACTTCTGTCGACTCTGGGCTGCTAATAACCGCTCTCGAATGAGTTTCACCTTGTCAACCGCCTGCTGGACTATATCTGGGCCGATTAATTCAGTTTCGCCAACATCGAACCAGTCGATTGGTGACGTGCATTTTATGCCATACAAAGCCTCGTACGGTGCCATCTGGATACTGGAATGGTAGCTGTTGTTATAAGCAAACTCAATCAGCGGCAGGTGATCATCCCAGCTCCCTCTGAAATCGATAACACAGGCCCGCAACATGTCATCTAACGTCTGTATAGTGCACTCGGCCTGCCCGTCGCTCTGAGGATGAAATGATGTGCTCAGACTCACCTAAGTTCCCAATCCCTCCTGAAATGATCTCCAGAAATTCGTTGTAAACTGGGCACCTCTGTCAGTGATAATAGATATAGAAACTCCGTGAAGTCTTACTATTTCTTTAATATATAGTCTGGCATAATCCTCAGCTGAATAAGTAGTTCTGACTGGAAGAAAATGGGCTGATTTTGTCAGCCTATCAACAATAACCCATATGGAGTCATACTTCCGTGGAGTGCGAGGCAAACCTGTAATTAAGTCCATATTAATTATCTCCCACTTCCAGGTCGGAATTTCCATTTCTTGTAACAGTCCACCCGGCTTTTGATGTTCAATCGTAACCTGCTGACAATTTGGGCACTGGGCAACGAACTCTGCGATGTCCCGTTTCATGCCATCCCACCAATACAAACATCTGAGGTCATGATACATTTTCGTCGATCCCGAATGAACAGAATACCGGGCATAGTGTACTTCGCTCATAACCTGCTGTCGTAGCCCTGCAACATTAGGTACACACAATCTGCCTCGATATAGCATTATTCCGTCTGGTGTAAACTCGAATGGAGTCTTCTCCTTTTCGTGGGATGTGTCTCTGTACTGTACTAAAATAGGATCTTAATATTGGTGCCGCTTTATGTCTTCCCTAATAGATGATTCAGAAACCCCTCGGACAGAAATCCTCGTACCTCCAGAATCGGCCAGACGAACTCCAAGATTTGCCAGCTGATGAATATCACGTACTATCTCTTTCCTCTCTGGTTGCAAATCTGCCAAACTACCCATAGACTTGCGACTGAGTGCATCTGCTACAACATTAGCCTTTCCCGGATGATACAGAATATCAATATCATAGTCTTTCAACAGCTCCAGCCACCTCTTCTACCGCAAATTCAGCTCCTTCTGCTTAAATATTTACTGGAGACTCTTGTGATCTATATATATATATCAACATGGTCGCCGTATAGATAGTGTCTCCATATTTTCAAAGCATGGATCACCGCTGCTAGCTCTAAATCATGGGTAGGATAATTTCTTTCATGCTTTTTGAGCTGCCGGGAAGCGTAGGATATAACTCTGCCATGCTGCATTAATACACAGCCTAACCCAACGCCGGAAGCATCACAATAAATAACATACCCATCTGGTCCCTCTGGAAGAGTCAGAACTGGGGCTGTAGTCAACTTCTCCTTCAGCAACTGGAAGCTTCGCTCGCAAGTATCAGTCCATTGGAACTTGGCTCTCTTCTGAGTTAGCCTCGTTAAAGGCACTGAAATCGAAGCAAACTTTTCCACAAATCTTCTGTAATAGCCCGCTAATCCCAGAAAACTGCGTACCTCAGTGGGCGTCGTAGGTCTAGGCCAATTCTTTACGACCTCAATCTTCTGTGTGTCCACCCGGATGCCATCAGCTGCAATATATGTCCCAAGAATGCCACTGAAACCAGCCAAAATTCACACTTGGAGAATTTTGCATATAGCTTCTGATGCCGAAGTACCCCAAGTATCGCTTTCAGATGATCTGCGTGTTCCTCCTCTGACCGTGAGTAAACCAGAATATCATCAATAAATACAATCACGAACATATCCATGAATTGTCTAAATACCCGATTCATCAGATCCATGAATACCGCTGGAGCATTACTCAGCCCAAAAGACATCACTCTGAATTCATAAAGCCCATATCGGGTCCGGAATGCTGTGTTAGGAATATCAGCCACTCGTACCTGCACCTGGTGGTAACCGGACCGCAGATCTATCTTCGAAAAACACTTAGCGCCCTGCAACTGATCAAACAAATCATCAATTCTGGGGAGGGGGTATTTATTCTTTATGGTTACCTTATTTAGCTGCCGATAATCAATACACATACGCAGCGACCCGTCTTTCTTTCTTACAAATAATACCGGGGCTCCCCAAGGTGAGGTGCTAGGTCTGATGAAACCTTTTTCTAATAAATCCTTCAGCTTCTCTTTCAATTCTTTTAATTCTGCAGGTGCTATTCTGTACGGGGGAATAGATATAGGCTGAGTATCTGGCAACACATCAATAGTGAACTCTATCTCTCGCTCCGGAGGAAGACCTGGATGTTCATCTGAGAATACATCTGGAAATTCATTGACCACTGGGACTAACTGAAGAGTCGGTGCTTCTGCTTTCAAGTCTTGTACCCGAACCAGATGATAAATATACCCTTTTCTGATCATCTTCCTCGCCTTAAGGTATGAAATAAACTTACCTTTCGGCGATACTGTATTACCTACCCACTCTATAACTGGTTCCCCGGGAAATTGGAAGCGAACCACCTTTTTCTGGCAATCAACGTTAGCATAACAGGAAGCTAGCCAATCCATGCCCAAAATAACATCAAATTCAATCATATCTAACTCCACCAGATCTGCCTTATTATCTCGGCCACATATAATTACAGAACAATCTTTATATACCTGTCTCGCTATAATAAAGTCCCCAATTGGTGTAGCTACTTCAAATTGCTCTATAGGTTCGGGCGTTATACTAATTTTACTAGCGACGAGAGGAGAAATATATGACAAGGTAGGACCTGGATCAATCAATGCATATACAGACCGAGAGAAGACCAATAATGTACTTGTAACCACATTTGGCGATGCCTCCTGATCCTGGCGGCTGGCCAAAGCGTAAATGCGGTTCGAAGGACCGCTAGTACTGGAAACTCCACCACAGCCTCTGCCGCGACCTGCTGGTGCTGGTGTACCCTGCCTCGTATGGCGCATATCCACCGAAGAAGATGATGACCCCGCGGCTGATCCGGTAGGCTGCGCTGCACCTCCCAAATTACCCTTATACGGGCACTCTCTCACAGTATCGCCCTGGCAGCCACAAGAAAAACAAGCACCTGTAGCACGGTAGTACTCTCCAGGGTGGTACCTCCCACAATGAGAACACTGAGGCCTGGGTGGCCTCGTCTGACCGGAACTCCTGTCTACCCGCGAACCTGAAGCCTTGGAGCTCTGGCCTGTTCCTGAATACCATGGGCTATCAAATCTCCTGCCCGAGAATTGTGGAGGTGTGCTCTGTGCCGGCTGGGAAGAATGTCTGCTAGACTGCTGCTGCTGCTGAGGCTGCCTACTGCGAAACTCCCCAGAATACCCAGCTGATCTGGCCCTCTTGGGCTGCCTCCGGTCCTGACTCCTGTCAGGCTGATGCCCCTTATGCCGGTCCTCCATACCCTGGGCGTGCGCCTGTATACAGGCAATATCTATCCCGGGCTGAGCGGCCATCACCAGACAACTATCGACCAAATAACGGTCCAGCCCCATAAAATACCGTTGCATCCTATCAGTCATAGTAGCTACCATGACAGGTGCATATCTGGCCAATGAGTCAAACTCCAGACTATAATCTCGGACGCTGCGGCCCCTCTGTCTCAGCAATAAAAATTTGTCGGCCCTAGCCCGCCGTAGCTCCGGAGGCAGAAAGTGGCCAAGAAAAGCCTCAGTAAACTCGTCCCATACTGCTGGGGGAGCGCCGTCGCCTCTGGATAACTACCAGGACTCATACCAATTAGCTGCTACATCGTGCAACCGATATGAAGCCAACTCAACTGATTCGGTCGCAGAAGCCTTAATCAACCGTAACGTATGCTGCATCTGCTTGATAAACTCCTGGGCGTCCTCTTCGGGCTTTGTCCCGAAGAACTCTGGAGGATTACAAGTCAGGAACTCACGGGCCCTCGAACTATCATGTCTGTCTGCACGATCACCCCAAAGTCTGTGCCTATGAACCTGCCCTGCTATCAACCTGGTCAACCACTGGACCGCATCCCTCATGGCCCCATCCTCCGCCCCTAGCTGTGGAGCTGGAGGCTCGGGCACTGGAACTCCGGGAGCTGGCGGTGGAGCCGCCCCCTGATCTGCAGCTGCTGCTGCTCCAATCCCCTCTGGTGGTGGCGGTGTAGAGGAGCCCTCTGACTGGGGCATAATCTCGGCACGGGCCCTAGTAATCCTCTGGGCCTGGCTAGTCTCCCCTGCTGCTACTGACTTGGCCTTCTGGGCCGCTGTCGCCTTTTTCGGAGGCATGGCTGAAAACATGACAATTTGTTACGGAGAAGTCATCCTGATAATATAGCTCTATCGCACGATCTAAGATAAGAAAGAAGGGTAGCATCCTAAATGTCCTGTAGCCTCCTGTTTATAGATGTGGTGCACAACACATCGATAAACAGGACTCTACTATACACGGTCTGTAGACACTCCGAGGACGAACCGCTCTGATACCACTTTTGTCACGACCCAACCCCGTGGGCCGTGACTAGTGTCCGTGCTGGACACCCGTACGTACCCAATAACCCAAACTAGCATATAAACAGAATATACAGATATAGAAGGCAATTGGCTTTACTAATTACCACAGATAAACAGATATAACGCGGGGAAGCCGATAAGGCTATCGCAGAACATATCAACCCAAGACATATACACAACCCACAAGTATGTCTACAGACCTCTACGGAACAATAACAGAATCATAAGACGGGACAGGGCCCCGTCATACCCCTGAATAACATATATATGTACAATAGAAAAAGTCTGTACCAAAATATATGGTCCGGACGAGAGAGGACTCCAAGACAGCAGAATAAAATCCTAAGCGGGCGGATCAGCAAATCGGTCGTATGTACCTGCGCGGCATGAAACGCAGCCCCCGAAGAAAGGGGGTCAGTACGGAATATGTACTGAATATGTAAAGCCTGGAGTACAGTAATAAAATCATAATCGGAACAGAACGTACAGAAAATGAGTTTAATGTCCAGAATATCAAATGCATATTTACAAAACATAAATACTGTATGCAAAATCATATGCCATATCCGACCCCCGTCAAGGGACTCGGTGAATCGAACGTGGTCGCCACCCCGACACTGGCGCCACAACACATCATACTCCAGAGTAGGGAATAACTCCATAACATATCATATCATATCATATGGCCATATCGTATCATATCATATCATATCATATCATATCAGAATAGGCATACATGGCACAGCCTACTCCACAACCCATGTACATGTATACCTGCCCCCTCACATCGAGGCACGGCGAACAATGCAGTGGAATACGCCTGATAACATATCCTGGCCCGGGCTCAGTGAAGGAAACATTGAGGCATCCACGAGTGGAGTAGTGAGAAACTAAATGGAGTATAAAACATAATACATTTACAAGGACTCGATGGAATATCTCGATAACAAACCCTAATAATGAAATCGCACGATAATCACAGTGCATGTATTTCGGATACCACAATAGGTTACGTAAAAATAAATTTTTCTGGAATCGTTTCCATGTTCCAAAATAGTTTATAAGACTCAATAGAATATTTAAAACAATTGTCGTTTAGTAGTTAGAAGGGTAGTTAAAATGTTCCCTTTTGAAATCGCTCGAAAATAAGTCAATACACAATAGGAGAGGAATCGGGAATAGTGGGCCCACCTCGGGTCAATTGAGGTGGTGGGCTCAAATTATGTACATTAAGCCTATGGAGTCATCTATTGAAGGTGTTAGGGCAATCTCATATCCTCTTAGGTAATTTATAGGCGTTTACACCATTCTTTCAACAAAGCATAGAACATATGATTCAATTCTATTGAATGAAAAAGGGTTAAATTCAAACTTGGATTTCTAGGAATTGAATCGTCCCCGAGGCTCGTATCTAAACCTATTAGGTCTAAGACATGCCAAGAGAAGTAAAGGTAAAGTTTTACATACCTTATACACTCCTTACGCCTCTCCAAACTCAATTCCCGTTTCCTCCAAAATCTACAATTGGTCATAATTACCAAATATCAATTACAAGCCTTTCGGAATTCAATCTTAACTCATACTTGTCTACAGAAATTTGGGCAGCATCTCCCCTATACATACAGCATCCCCGAGAATTTAACTCGGCCAAAATGTCAACAACAACAACCACAACAACACCAACAACATTAACAATCGAATTAAAACGCATTCTAGCATGAATAGTATTCCTTTCTAAATAGTGCGACAACTCCTAATCTAACTTCGCACTTCCAATCCAATATCAATGTTTTCATAGTCATTTACTAATCAAGATTATTCCAATACAATTCGGAAGCATTTCATATCCTTCTACAAAATATTTACAAAATATACAAAAACTTCACCAAAACCATAATTTATCCGAAACTTCTAATCTTCGACATAAATATTCATAACACATTTTCATCTTCCAATTTCATTAATAATAATCATAATTCGAACCTTAACAATTTCATTTTCATCATTACATAAATCTACCATAAAATCACAAAACTTCCCATAACAATTTAACAACCAATCTTTCATGCTAATATGGACTAGCATTCTTCCATTGACACCACAAGGCTACAACAACACAATTAACATCATAAATAAAATTGGTTCATCCTTCTACACACACATGCACACCCACGGCTCACCCCCCTCATTTCCAACTTCAACCAAAACCTTTAAACTTTCATTTCCAATGTAGAGTTCACAACAACCACAACTAGAATACTACATAAAATTAATTCATTTTTGCCTACACAACAACTCATGCACACGGCTATATATATATGTATATTCATCATGCAACTTCCATATTTTCATGAATTCTTCTCCTTTCTACATTCCACAACATAAATAAAACCTTCATAACACATAAAAAGGAATTAATTCTTACCTTTTCTTCCTAGCTTCTTCACTTGACCCAAGTGCCAAATCTACGAAACAAGCGACTTATCTCCCGAAATAACTACACCACATTGTAGAGGACCCTTGAATTAGTAGAAATATCACAAGAAAAAAAAATTGAAGCAAGATTTTAAGGGGCAAAATTTATGGGTCTTGGCCGAACAACCCTTTTTTGTGGTGTTCTTGCTCTTTTTTTTCTCCTTTCTCAACTTGTCTTGAAAGTTCTAATAGATGAAGCTAATTTAATCACATGGAAATTATTTAAGAGTCATGGGTTGGGATAGCCATATGGCCGGCCACCCATGCTCCATTTGGGCCTCATCTTTCTTTTTTTTTTGAATTTTTCTAGCCCAATTAATTGTGGCCCATTTTGTAGTTCCCGAAATTAATTTCCGAAATTCCCGATTTTTGCCCCTCGCCTTTCTCGCTATTTCCACATTAATGGTTCATGAACAACACACACGTATTAGATAAAATCAAACATGACCTTATTTCTATCAAGCCCAAATTATTTCAAATTTTTCCAAGTAGGCAAAAACACGGGTTATAACAAATTACAATTAGTGTTCCACCATATTTGCACTACTTGTTTCACCTGAGAGCAATTCTTTTGTATACTAGCAGCGCTGCTAAAAACCTTCCAGATATATTGTGCAACTTCACCATTCAGAAATAAATGATCAATGGTTTCCTGCAGCAACAACACCTAGATACTACATTTATTTCAATGCTAACTAGCACCTCATAAACAGGTAGCTTAAACTTCCATAATCTCCATAAGAAAAAGGATATCTTGAAAGGGACCCCTTTTATCAATAGGTGTTTATACATCGTAGAGATATGGGATTTTTGTCTAAGCAGACTCTAGGCACTTGACACAGTAAACTTCCCAAAACTAGTCATCATCCACCATGCCTTGTCCCACAAAGTTGAACTTTCTTTCATCAGAAGCTCCTCTTGAATATAATTAACAATTTCACCTGGAAGTAGTTGTTGTAGCTTATGGACATTTCAATCATTTCCATCTATTAGTTCAGATACATCTTCCACACTTTCATCTACGTCTTGATCAGGTAATGTATAGTACAAGGCTCCTAGTCTTGTCCAGTTGTAAAACCAGACATTTGCAGTTCCACTCTTAGTTTCCCACCATATTTCCTGTTCTATACTATCTCTTGCTTCTAACATTATCTTCCAAACCTGTGTACCTCCCTTCCATTGGACATACTGAGGGTATTGCCTCTTGCAGTATTTGTTCCATAGGTAATTGGCCCATAGTGAGTTTGAGGTTCTAAAATTCCACCATAATTTAGCACATAATGTCTTTGACACATCAAACAAAGATCTGAAGCCCAAACCACCCACCTCCTTAGGAAAAGACATATTAAGCCATGCAGCCCAATGCCTAGATTTGACATCTTCCTTATTACTCCAGAAAAATTTTGCAAAATTTTGATATATTTCCTTGATAACACATTTTAGAGGTTTCATTGCAGATAATAAATGTATAGGAACACTTTGAAGTACACTTAATATCAGCACAACCTTTCCTCCAGGTGATAGTAACCTCTCTTTCCAAGCTTGCAGTTTATCCTTCACCTTTTTAATAAGTTCAGAATAATCTGTTTTCCTCTTCCTAGCATGAGAAATTGGGCATCCTAAGTACACAAATGGAAATGAACCTCTTGAAAATCCTGTAGTTTTTTCCACCCCTTGTACAATATTCTGTGAAACTTTAGAAAAAATGTAAAAGGAACTTTTCCTTTTGTTAATCAGCTGACCAAACACCTTCTCATACTCCTATAACACCTTCATGATCAAGTTTAGTGAATCATTGTCTGCTGAGGCAAATATTATGGTGTCATCTGCATATGCCAAGTGGTTAAGATTGGCATTCCATTTTGGCATCCCATAACCTTTAAACTCGGTGATTTCAAACAAATCATTTTGTCAGCACCTCTGCTGATGAAATGAACAAAGCAGGTGACAAAGGGTCACCTTGCTTGACACCCCTAGTTGAGTGAAAGAAGCCATGAGGGTGACCATTAACTAGCACAGAATACACTGTATTAGCCAACAATCTCCATACTAAGTCCACACTCCTTTCTGCAAACACCATCTTCCTGAGTACCTTCGTTAAAAATAACCATGATACTCTATCATAGGCCTTAGTCATATCAAGTTTCAAAACTACATTTGCAGGTTTTCCTCTCAATCTAATGTCAGAAACAATTTCCTGAGTCAACAAGACATTTTTAATGATGTTTCTCCCTTTAACAAAACCAGACTGATTAACTGAAATGAGCTTAGGAAGAAAATGATCAATATTTTCATGTAACACTCTAGATATTATCTTGTTTATGAAGTTGCTAAGACTTATTGGCCTCATATCAGAAAAAGTCTCAACTTCATTCTTCTTAGGCAACAATACCAGATTTGTGTGTGTTATGGACTTAGGAAGAGTATGGCCCTCAAAGTAAGCCTTCACAACCATATGCACATCAACACTAACTATATTCCAACATGACTGGTAAAACAAACCAGATAAACCATCAGGGCCACTTGCACTATCCCCAGCTAGTTCAAATACAACTTGCCTAACTTCTTCAAGACTTGGAATGCTACAAAATAAATCATTATCCTCCTATGTCACCAGCTTTTGAATATGCTCCAATAATGAAAAATCCCCCTGCTGAGACTCTTGAATGAATTGCTTCTAATAAAAGGAAATTACCTCATCTGCTAGATTGTCAGTCCCTTCAATCCAAGTACCATCAGAGTTTTTTATTCTTTTGATCTGAGTTCTCTTCCTTCTGCCCTTGACTATATTGTGGAAGAATCTTGTATTTCTATCTCCTTCTGCAAAACAGTCAAAACCAGCTTTTTTCTCTAAAATTCTTCCTCATAATGCATATATTTCTGTCACGCCCCGAACCATGGCCTGGGCGTAACACGGCACTCGGGCCTTGCTTGCATGTGTCATAGCGAAGCTAATGGCTTGCTTGCCAACATGGGCATCAAAACAATACAATCTCTATGATGCAATTTAAATGAATCATGAAAGGTAATTTGCGGAATAAAGTCTTAGAATTTTCTCATAACATGAAATATCATGAAAACATAATAGTCTGCCAACATGAAAGCATAGCTGACTCTGTGAACTAATATATGTCTATGAAACCTCTAAAACATGTTTGAATACTAACTACCAGGACATGGCCCTGGACTACCATAAACTGAATACCAATGCAGACTCCATGTTGAACCCCGAGAGGAGTGGGGCTCACCAATAAGCTGATAACTGAAGTGATCCTACTGCGCAGGTGCATGCTCCTGAAAACCGGTATCTGCACCGTGAAGTGCAGGCCCCGGGCAAAAGGGACGTTAGTACATGGTGAATAGTACTAGTATGTAAAACCTGCTAAAATGAAGAACATGGCACAACATAGGTACAGGACATGAACCGAAACTGAATGTAACTTGAACATGAGCATGAAACGTGAGTAAAGTCTGGAAACAGTAAATCAATGGAAAATACATGTATGTAAAACTACTTGTAACGTGGGGAATGCTATAGTATAACCGACAACATGATCTGGTACTTGCGTCCTACCAGGAGAACACTCACACCTTGCTAGGGATATGATATTTAAATGATAATAAGCATGTAAGAATCCAAACTGCATAATGAAGGTGTTGCCTCCTTGCTGACAACCCTTAACCTACGGTGGCAACGTAGTTTCAGGCTATCTGAGCCTTCTCGGTTAACTAAGCAATTCCCAAAAACATGAACATGATATAGTTGGCTAAGAAGCCCATGATTTTCGTGAAATAACTTGTAAATAACTTGTAATCATGATTTCATGAAATAACTTGTAACATGGTTTCATGAAATATCTTATAATATGGTTTCGTGAGATAACTTGTCACAGTCTTGCAAACATGTTCTTGATTCATGAGTAATAACAATAGTTCATAAGTATATATATAATTGACTTGAAAACATGCTTGTAACTTGCAAGATAAAATCATAATGTTTCATATAAACGTAATGAGAACACATGAGGAAGAATTCATGATTCATGGATTAAGCTAGGGTTCCTAATAACCGTAATGGAAGATTAGAAATACAATAACGAATATAGATACAAAATTCATGTACATAAATACATAAATACGGGCTACCAATATGTTGGGTTTAATGCCCTAGGATTTGAACTTCATGAATATCAAGAAACGGAGCATGGGGAAGAACTTAGAGATTCTCACACGTGGATGGAAGTTCTATACCTTAATTGCTCCAAAATCTTGAATTAAAGACTTGAATTTTGGAGAAGATTTCCTAAATCTTGATTCTTGAACCTTGAGATGGGTTTTCTTGATAACCCTAGATTAGGAACAATGATTTCTTGCTTAGATCATTAGAGTATATGTTAGAATTGTGTTGGAAAGGTTTACTCAAGTTAGAAAGGGATTAGGGACTTGAATTCAACATAGAATCATGATGAAACTTACCTTGGAAGGTTCTTGAGGTTTGGGACTTGTTCTCTATGAATTTAGGGTGATTTTTCGTGACTAGGGGTGATAGGGAAATAAACCTCAAGCTTAAATATAACTTAAAACGCGAAATCCCGACTTTTGACCCGAACCCGACCTGTTACGCGATGGGTCCGCAATGCGGGGCCATCACGTGACATTCTGCAGGTCGATACTCAGAGTTGTGCGATCGGCCCGCAATGCGGGGCCATCGCACGCGCCCTCACGCACCCGCACGCGCCCTGCAAAGCGACGTGTGTCGGTTCTACGCAGTGTTCGGTAAAATGGTCATAACCACTTGTACAGAGCTCTATTTGGGATCCACAATATACCGTTGGAAATATATTTCAAAGAGCTACAACTTTCATGTTTTAAGTTTTCTCAAATTCCTAACGGATTTTCATGAAATTTGACCGTAAGGCAGACATATCGAAAATTTAGCCGATTCTATAGAATTTTAAGTGCCTTACTATTAGCCATATTGAGACGATCATATCTCCTTGCTCCGATCTCTGATTGGCCTAGTCCTTATATCGTTAGAAAGGTATTTCTACGTACTACAACTTTCATTCAGGGTACTTTCCCAAATTCCCAACTAATCAAGGAGTTATCCCTGCCCGAAGTAGGCCTATCAACCATTTCCGCAAGACGTTCAAGCCTTCAGTTTTTCCACTAAAACTCTAATGATATGAGTCTAACCTTAGTTCCAAGATACGGGGTGTAACATTATCTCCCCCTTGGGATCATTCGTCCTCGAATGATGGGTCATGGTTAAGAATATGGCTGGACATGGCTTGTCTACATGAACGTGAAGGAAACATAACATGAAACATAGAGACTGAAATAACATGACATGGTTACATGGAAATGTGAATATTGAGACATGAGCATGGGCACTGGATACATGACATGAGCGTGAAACATGAGACATAGCATGACATGTGCTATGAAAATTTACCTTGAGAGTTCTCTGCTTTCTCTTCAAACAAAAATGGGTACTTGGACTTCATACCCTCCTCGGCTTCCCATGTAGCCTCCTCAACCTTCTGACTCCTCCACAGGACTTTTACTGAGGCTACTTCCTTAGTTCTCAACTTACGAACCTGACGATCAAGAATGGCTACGGGAATCTCCTCATAGGTGAGGCCCTCCTTAAATGTTATAGTATCAGCAGGAACAACCAACGAAGGGTCTCCTACACACTTCCTCAACATGGATACATGAAACACTGGGTGAACAGCAACCAACTCTTGTGGCAACTCAAGTTCATAAGCTACTAGACCGACCTTTCGTGAAATGCTGTAAGGTCCAATATATCTGGGACTAAGCTTCTCTTTCTTGCCAAATCGCATAACACCCTTCATGGGTGAGACTTTAAGGAACACCCAATCATCAACTGAAAATTCTAAGTCCCTTTGCCTCACATCTGTGTAAGACTTCTGGCGACTCTGAGCCGTTTTCAAACGCTCCTATATTAACTTGACTTTCTCTATAGCCTGGTAAACCAAATCTGGTCCTAACAACTATGCTTCACCAACTTCAAACCAACCAATTGGTGATCTACACCTTCGCCCATACAGAGCTTCAAACGGTGCCATCCCAATGCTAGCATGATAACTGTTATTATAGGAAAACTCGATGAGAGGTAAATGGTCATCCCAATTACCCTTAAAATCTATGACACATGCTCTCAACATATCCTCCAGGTTCTTAATAGTGCGCTCTGCCTGGCCATCTGTTTGTGGATGAAAAGTTGTGCTGAGGTTCACCTTGGTACCCAATCCTTTATGAAAGGATTTCCAGAAGTTCGCTGTGAACTGAGCACCACGATATGAAATAATAGACATTGGGGTCCCATGCAATCTGACAATCTTATTAACATACAGCTTGGCATAATCTTCTGTTGAATATGTGGTCTTAACTGGCAAAAAGTGTGCCGACTTAGTAAGCCGATCAATGATCACCCAAATAGAGTAATGTCTCCAAGCTAAACAAGGCAGACCTGATACAAAATCCATATTGATAATTTCCCATTTCCAGACAGGAATATCAATATTCTGAGCCAAGCCGCTAAGCCTCTAGTGTTTGGCTTTCACTTGCAGAAAATTTGAGGCACTTATCCACAAACCCTGCCACATTCTTTTTCATATCGTTCCACCAATAAATCTCATTAGGATCATGATACATCTTCGTGGGATCTGGGTGAATGAAATACTTGAAATTGTGAGCTTCTGACATAATCCGCTCTCTAAGCCCATCTACATCTGGAACGCATAATCTGCCTCGATATCTCATGGTACCGCCATATCCCCCTTGTTCAAAAGCTGAGGCTTTATGTTTGTGAATCCCTTCTTTCCTCTGCAACAAGTAGGAATCACCAAACTGCTTCTCTCTAACTTTGATGACTAAAGAGGAATAAGCCATGTTCTGGGCAACAACTCCACCCACTTCGGAGTCTGAAAGTTGAATTCCTAGCTTGGATAAGCGGTGAACTTCTTTCACTATAGTTCTCTTGTCTGCTTAAATCATGAGTTGTACTTCCCATACTTGATTTTTTTTCTTCTGAGATACTTCCTAAAATACTCATAGTACTATTGTGCGTTAAGTCTTTGACTAGCACCTTAAAGATTAGAGTCTCGTGCAATGGCACTACCCTTGTGACACATAACTGGGCATGATCTTATAGATTTTCTGTGATCGCCTAATCGATAATAATTGAACTTGACACGATTCGTTCGATGATCATTCTACTCATTTCGGGTTTCCTCTAAGTTGAGGCATATTCCTTATGGAGACTATCTCATTATGCCAACCTGACTGAACTAAGATTCTTCATATCTCATACTAACCCTTTGGGTCTTCAATTATCTCACTGGACTTATTGGCGATTTATACATCTCCCCCTTAGACCAAGGCTAGCATCTTATACTTACAAATTCTTCTCTTTTGATGGGATCCAATTAACATTCCTTATCTTCTATAATTCCTTTGTACTCTACAACACTGACGCCAATTTTTTTTTTCCGACTCACTTCTGAGCAATTTCTCATTGGGAAAAACTAAATTACTTACATGAAGGGGTTGCTACTGTATTCATAACTGGCATACTCTATCTTAACGATTTAACTCTGCTCACACTATAAATCTTAGGACAACTCCTTTTTGACAACTCTTAAAGGCTATTCTTCTGTAGTTTGCTCTCTTATAGCCTAGCTGATTTCTTCTTCCACTGATCACTCTACTCCGAATTTAATTTAATCCCTTGGTTTCTAACACACATTTGGATGTATCCGAACTGTCACCCACTTAAGGTGTTCATCTGACTAAGGAAATCAAATCATACTTCTACTAGTTCTGCTGAAATTGCTAATGCATTGTATCTACTCAAAACTTACATACTATTTTTCTGTTAATCACCCGCTAGCTTCACATTTTCTTATTCTGCTCTGAATAACCTAAGTTATTTCTAACTCTCCCTCATCATCTGATGCTATTCTATGGTCATATACTATCTTTTTTTGAACTATGGATCACACTTAAGAAACTTTCAACTATCTTATATGAAAGATTAGAACAACTAAACCCAAACTTTCTATACACTTCAAAATCATATCAGACTATACACATTTGGGATAAACACTTACTCACATAGCTTAAGAGAGAACTGTCACATCTCCTTATCTCATAATAATAATTACTTCTTATAGCAACTTACAACCATCGTACTCTCTAACTCTGATCTGACTAAACTTAACAAACTAAAACCATTGCCGAAAATTTAATATCGTCTGCTCATGGTTCTTATTTCATACACATCTCTTTTATTAACAGGCATAGTTCATACGAAAATTTCATCTATGGTGATAACTGGGGATGCCTCTTAGTCCTGACGACCTGCTGAAGCATCCAAGCAGTCTTCACTGAAAATTCAAATACCATGCATAGCTGTATTACAACCTGACTGGGCTTGAGAATTAAGAGGAGCCACCGAAACACATATTAAGGCCCAAACGATACACCCCTTGGTGTCTCCTATAATACTTGTTGCATATAAAATTCTAAAAACTTCTGTGGCTCACACTGGTATGTCACTGAGAGGTGTGCTCTTAAAATCTGTTTCTAGTTGAATGACCCTTTTGATCATATCTAGACCTCGAGACTAGTGCAGTAGCTGCAAATAGAGTGGGTCCTGACGAGCAACTATAGAATACTGTCTGCCTCCACCTTCCCGAGATCCTCCATGATTTACGTTTCCTGTAGACTTAGCTCCTTTTCTAATTTCTCTATTATCCTCTTCCTGCTGTCTATCATTCTCCTTTCTCAAGAACGTCATTATCATTCAACATACCATTCATTCTACTACACCCCTTCTCGGGCAACTTACATTGTATTCCACTTTCAATAGCACTTGAAGTCTCATTCGTTACCAGTAAGTACTGCACAATTGTACCCCCTATGGGTAAACATCCTTACTTTGACCTTGAATTATCTGTTCGTCGCCTGCGTATTCGAAACGTACGTAATTTGATTGGAAGAGAAGGTTACTTATTACTCTAAGACATGGCACGATCTAGAGTAGAAAGAAATGAGAAAATCCTGAATGTCTTGGTGGTCAACTATTTATATGTATGGGGCCCTCACACAAATAAAAGTGACCCCACTGGACACGGTTTCATAGACTCCCTAAAGACACCTTAACCTAGGCTCTGATACCAAGCTTTGTCACGCCCGAAACCATGGCCTGGGCGTAACACGACACTCGGGCCTTGCTTGCATGTGTCCGAGCGAACCTCATGGCTTGCTTGTCAACATGGGCATCAAAACAATAAAATCTATATGGTGCAATTTAAATGAATCATGAAATGTAATTTGCGGAATAAAGTCTTAGAATTTTCTCATAACATGAAATATCATGAAAACATAATAGTCTGCAAACATGAAAGCATAGCTGCCTCTGTGAACTAATATATGTCTATAAAACCTCTAAAACATGTCTGAATACTAACTACCAAGACATGGTCCTGGACTACCATAAACTGAATACTAATGCAGACTCCATGTTGAACCCCGAGAGGAGTGGGGCTCACTAATAAGCTGATAACTGAAGTGATCCTACTGCGCATGTGTATGCTTCTGAAAACCGGTATGTGCACCGTGAAGTGCTGGCCCCGGGCAAAAGAGACGTTAGTACATGGTGAATAGTAATAGTATTTAAAACCTGCTAAAATGAAGAACATGGTACAACATAGGTACAAGACATGAACCGAAACTGAATGTAACTTGAACATGAGCATGAAACGTGAGTAAAGTCTGAAAACAGTAAATCAATGGAAAATACATGTATGTAAAACTACTTGTAACGTGGGGAACGCTATAGTATAACCGACAACATGATCTGGTACTTGTGTCCTACCAGGAGAACACTCACACCTTGCCAGGGATATGAGATTTAAGTGATAATAAGAATGTAAGGATCCAAACTGCATAATGAAGGTGTTGCCTCCTTCTGACAACCCTTATCCTACGGTGGCAACGTAGTTTCAGGCTATATGAGCCTTCTCGGTTAACTAAGCAATTCCCAAAAACATGAACATGATATAGTTGGCTAAGAAGCCCATGATTTTCGTGAAATAACTTGTAATCATGATTTCACGAAATAACTTGTAACATGGTTTCATGAAATATCTTATAATATAGTTTCATGAGATAACTTGTCATAGTCTTCCAAACATGTTCGTGATTCATGAGTAATAACAATAGTTCATAATTATATATATAATTGACTTGAAAACATGCTTGTAACTTGCTAGATAAAATCGTAAAGTTTCATATAAACGTAATGAGAACACATGAGGAAGAATTCATGATTCATGGATTAAGCTAGGGTTTCTAATAACTGTAATGGAAGATTTGAAATACAATAACGAATATAGATACAAATTTCATGTACATAAATACGGGCTACCAACATGTTGGGTTTAATGCCCTAGGATTTGAACTTCATGAATATCAAGAAACGTAGCATGGGGAAGAACGTAGATATTCGCACATGTGGATGGAAGTTCTACATACCTTAATTGCTCAAAAATCTTGAATTAAAGACTTGAATTTTGGAGAAGATTTCCTAAATATTGATTTTTGAACCTTGAGATGGGTTTTCTTGATAACCCTAGATTAGGAACAATGATTTCTTGCTTAGATCATTAGAGTATATGTTAGAATTGTGTTGGAAAGGTTTACTCAAGTTAGAAAGGGATTAGGGACTTGAATTCAACCTAGAATCATGATAAAACTTACCTTGGAAGGTTCTTGAGGTTTGGGACTTGTTCTCTATGAATTTTGGGTGATTTTTCGTGACTAGGGGTGTTAGGGAAATAAACCCCAAGCTTAAATATAACTTAAAACACAAAATCCCGACTTTTGACCCAAACCTGACCTGTTACGCGATGGGTCCACGATGAGGGGCCATCGCTCGACATTCTACAGGTCGATACTCAGAGTTGTCCGATCGGCCCGCGATGCGGTGCCATCGTACGCGCCCTCACGCTCCCTGCAAAGCGACGTGTGTCGGTTCTACGTAGTGTTCCGTAAAATGGTATAACTTCTTGTACAGACCTCTGTTTGGGCTCCACAATATACCGTTCTCAAATTCCCAACGTATTTTCACGAAATGTGACCGTAAGGCAGACATATCGAAAATTTAGCCGATTCTATAGAATTTTAAGTGCCTTACTATTAGCCATATTGAGACGATCATATCTCCTTGCTCCGATCTCTGATTGGCCTGGTCCTTATATCGTTAGAAAGTTATTTCTACGTACTACAACTTTCATTAAGGGTACTTACCCAATTTCCCAACTAATCAAGGAGTTATCGTTGCCTGAAGTAGGCCTATCAACCATTTTCGCAAAACGTTCAAACCTTCAGTTTTTTCACTAAAACTCTAATGATATGAGTCTAAGCTTAGTTCCAAGATACGGGGTGTAACAATTTCTTCAGTTCAGCTTGTGCTCTCTGAAGGATCATTCTATTACCTTCTGTAGGAAATTCTTCAAACAAGTCCTCTTTGATTCTAACTATCTCCTCTCTAATGCTTAGCAGTTTGAAAATATCCCCAAAAGTATATTTACTCCACTGTGATAGAGCAGATTTCACACTTTTCAATTTCTGCTTAAAAGCCAGAAAAACATCAGCTGAATCACCTTGCCAATGTTGCCTAACTACCTCTGGAAAATTTGCATGCTCAGTCCAAAATTTCAAAAATTTGAAAGTTTTAAGAAAAGTCTGAGTTTTATCAGTACAGGATAGTAACAAAGGTGCATGATCAGATCCAGTCCTTGATAGGTGATCTACTTCAATTTGACAAAACCATGATTGAAAAGGATCATTAACAAGGATCCTATCCAATCTTTTGAAAATGCATTCTCCATTTGTTCTACCATTCCACCATGTAAAAGGGTTGCCTTTGAAGTTAACCTCAAACAACTCACAGGAATTGACACAACAAGCAAAATCTTCATATTCCTAAGGGAAAACAGGCAAGCCTGCAATCTTCTCTTTTTCATTCAGAATTACATTAAAATCTCCACCTATTAGCCATGGCACTGACATAGTGGCTGATATATTACACAAACAGTCCCATAAATTCACTCTTTCCACTTCATCACACATGGCATACACCATAGTAACTACCATATTTTTGTGCAATTCCTGGAAAAACAGCTTAACAGTAATTTGTTGTGCAGTATCCTCTAAAATCTCCATATCAATGTTTTCATTCACAAAAAACCATATTTTACCATTGCAATTATCCTTGGCATACTGCATACCAATTTTTCTTCTATATTGATCAATATGTCTCAAATGTTGAAAAGGTTCCATAAAAGCTATCAAGAAAAACTTGTGGTGCCTGTGCAGCATCTGCACTCTATGAAAAGCCTTTTGAGTTCTAACTGATCTAATATTCCAAAACATTAGCATTTATAACTAGATTTAAAAGAACCGCTTTTTGGCATCACCCTTACAGGTTGGATTTCCTAACCTACTTGTTTCTTGGCATGTTTTATACCTTTCACCTGAGACTTAGGTGATAGGTCTGCTTCTTTTATAACCTGATTCAATACAGTAGCAATAGCTTCTTCGTCATCTAAACAACTGATATCTTCTGCCTTTTTGCCTACTGTATCTGATCCTACCTCCAACTCTACAATATTATGAGATACCAGATCATGTAACTCCCTCATAGGAGAATTTCCCCTTATCTTTGTAACCTGTTGATCCTGAGGTATTTCTGTCAATCCACCTGAATTTGACCCTTTAAGTTATTGTTTTCCATCAAGGTCAAATCCATCAACTCCTAGTTATTGTTTTCCATCATAGCCAAATTGTTGTTTTCTATCAAAGGTTGTTCTTCCACTAATCTTTCCTCATTAGAAGGTTCCACATCAAAATCAGTCAACCCCTCCTCACCTCCATTGGTACCTCCTTATGCAGAACTTCGTTACCCTTTACTAATGTAGTTGCTTCTTTTCCATTATTCACTACCACACTGGAATCTTCTACAATAGCTTCAGTCTCCTTTGGCTGTACCACTACACTTTGATCAATTTGCTATTGTATCTGGTCATCCTTTCCTTGTATTAATTGAGAATGTCCAATCTCTATGTTGATCACCTCTTCATTCTGGACCACACTATCAGCATTGATCACCTCAATGGCCTGCTCCTCTTCTTGTAAGGCATCAAACTTGTTATGAGTAACTATATCATCAGCCTGTTGACTTTGTTTTTGAGTAGTTTCATTTGTACTTGTAGATGGTGGCTCATCAAACACTCTATTATCTTTCACTACATTCCAATTTCCAGGATCACCAAGCAATTTTCCACTAACCAATAATCTAGCATTAAATCTCCTTCTATTATTATGTTGATTCTTCCTTTTCTTCTCAGGGATTGGATTTTGAGGCAATTCCTAATGAATCATAGTTTTTCCTTTTCCAGAATTACCAGGCATGTCTTGTTTAGTAACCACAACAGATGAGCTCCCCTTATCTTCACTTATAACCACCTGTTTTCAATTCTCCTGAATATCAGTACCCTTCTCCTCATCATCAACATATGCTAATTCAGGGTGTAAATTCCAGCATTCATCTTCAGCATGACGTTTTAACTTGTATTCACAGCAATACTTTGGCAAATAATCATATCTTATCTTTACCTTATCCACTCTAACTCCCTGAGTTTCATCATCTTCAATTTCCATATTCACATAGGAAGGAAGATCAGACAACAAGTCTAGCAAAACTTTAACTCGTGCATAGCTTGGTCTAGTTCTATTCTCAGTTGCTTTATCCAGGTGTAGAGGAATTCCAATAGCAGAAGCAAGTGAAAATAACGACTCTTGACTAAAGAATGTTGGCATAAGATCTGGGAATGAGATCCAAGTAATCACCCTAGATGTTTTTTCATCTATTTTAAACTTAGTATCATAAATTAATGGCCTCATTTGATAACATCCGTCCCTCGACTGTATATAATATGACCCTTTGGAACATAGATTAATAAAGTCCTCTGTAACACCCCGTATCTTGGAACTATGTTTAGACTCATATCATTAGAGTTTTAGTGGAAAAACTGAAGGTTTGAACGTTTGCGAAAATGGTTGATAGGCCTATTTCGGGCAGCCATAAATCCTTGATTAGTTGGGAATTTTGGAAAGTACCCTAATGAAAGTTGTAGTATGTAGAAATACCTTTCTACCGATATAAGGACCAAGCCAATCAGAGATTGGAGCAAGGAGATATGATCGTCTCAATATGGCTAATAGTAAAGAACTTAAAATTCTATAGAATCGGCTAAGTTTTTGATACGTCTGCCTTCCAGTGAAATTTCGTGCAAATCCATTGGGAATTTGAGGAACCTTAAAACATGAAAGTTGTATCCCTTTGAAATAGCCTTCCAACGATATATTGTGGAACCCAAACAGATCTGTGTACAAGAAATTATGTCCAGTTTACCGAACGCTGTGCAGAACCGACACACGTCGCTTTTTCAGGCGCGTGGGGGCGCGTGCGATGGCCCCGCATCGCGGACCGATCGCTCAAATCTGAGTATCGACCTATATAACATCGCGCGATGGCCCCGCATCACGGACCCATCGCGTAACAGGTCGGGTTAGGGTCAAAAAGTCGGGATTTCGCGTTTTAAGTCGTATTTAAGCTTGGGGTTTATTTCCCTAACACCCCTAGTCACGAAAAATTACCCTAAAGTCAGAGAGAACAAGTCCCAAGCCTCAAGAACCCTACAAGGTAAGTTTTATCATGATTCTAGGCTGAATTCAAGTCTCTAATTCCTTGTAATCTAAGCAAGAAATCATTGTTCATAAACTAAGGTTTTCAAGAAAACCCATCTCAAGGTTCAAGAATTCAAGATTTGGGAATTCTTCTTCAAAGACTCAGACTTCTCTTCAAGTTTTGGAGTGATTAAGGTATGTAGAGTTACTATCTATGTGTGGCAATATCATTGTTCTTCCCCACGCCTCCTAATCCATAAAGTATGAAACTTTATAAAACTAGGGTTTCTATTCTATACTATGCTCATGATAACCCTAGGTCCATGTCTATGACTATATTATGGTTGAATTGATATTATTCTATCATTGTGTTCTTGATACTCATTATGATTATTGAGAATCTATCCGTAATCCATGAAAACCCATGTCTCGTATTCCATGGGTTCTTGCATCATGTTGTTAAATAAAAATGATTATTTCATGAATTACCTACATGTCTACAAGTTTTCATGCAACTATATTATATAATTACTTTCATGCAATGATACAAGATACATACATACTAAATACAAGTTATTTCATGAAACCATATTTACAAGTTATTTCATGAAACCATGTTTACAAGTTATTTCGTGAAATCATGATTTCAAGACAAGTACAAGTTAATTCACGAAAGTCATAGGCTCCTTAGCCAACTATATTATGTTCATATTTTTTGGAGTTGCACGAATTACCGAGAAGGCTCAGATAGCCTGAAACTACGTAGCCACCGTAGGACAAGGATCGCTCCGCCCAGATAGGACAATACCTTAATTTTACATTGAATGGATCCATTAGGCATGTTACCAACTTATACCCTGGCAAGGTATGAGGGCTCTGCTGGTCCGGCGAGGTACCAGACTCCACGTACCCACGTGGTGATATCACATGTCGGTTTATGAAATGCTCTCCCTACTTATCATGTTTTACTTATGTTATATATATATATGTACTCATGCTCATGCTTATGTTCATGTCTAGGTTTTCAGTTACACTTCTTATCATGTTATTCCATGTCCCATGTTATTTCATTCAGTTGCTTTACATACCAGTACATTCAATGTGCTGACATCCCCTTTTGTTTCCCGGGGGCCTGCATTTCACGATGCAGGTACTGATCTACAGGACGACACATCTGCTCAGTAGGACAGCATTCGTATCAGCTTATTGGTGAGCCCCATCTCATTCGGGGTTTAGTCAACTTTTGTTTTATGATTAGTTATGCATCTAAGGTATGCTGGGGCATTGTCCCAGTAAGTATGTTTTCCAGTCAGACTCATGATAGAGGTTTCATAGACTAGACAAGTCAGTTATGTTATGTCAGACATTCGGAGTCGTATAGCCATTTTGGCTCATTCATGTTATTTCCGCACTCATGTTTAAACAAGTATTTTTATTAAGTAGTATGACTTACTACGTTTTATAAAGACTCATCATGAATTCACGCTATATCCCGCTCATGTTATGCCTCATGATGATTCAACAAGCCATGTGGTTCACTCGGTCACGTGCAGTAAGGCACTGAGTGCCGTGTTTCGCCCAGGCCATGGTTCGGGGCGTGACATCCTCCCTGAGGGATAAACGTATCAATACATGCCTATCTCTAAATAGACCAATTTCACATTGTCCTTTAATCCCACATTGCGCAGGCACAATGGTACGTAGTTCTTCTATCTCTGGCCAGCCGTAGGAAAACTTACCAATGACGGCATATTGTTGTTTCTGCATTCGTTCCATTTGTTCAACTTCATTTTGTTTCCAACGTAATACTGATACACCATTGCAAAGGGTTACATCTTCAAAGGAATAGTTGACGTAGGGTTAAGGTTTTGCTTGAGGTTCAAAGTGTGTGGTTTAAATAATTCATTTTATTTGGTCTTTGATGTTTCTAAGTGAGTTGGAATATTGTCTATGATGGTGGTGGATGTGTAAGCATCTTGGCCAGCCATCAATGACGGCTGACCAGTGGCCAATATGGCCATCTTCTCGTAGAGACGACTAGGTTAGGGTTTGCATGTAGGGTTTAAGAGAGAGAAGAAAGCTTTTTTTTAGAAGAGTTTGAGATTGTTCAATTCATGTTATTAAGAGTATTGAGAGGTTAAAAGACATAGATTATGGAAGGAAGGAGGACATGGAGTGCAAATATGAATATAGTAATATTCTTTAATTATGACTTGACTTGAATTATAGTTCTTGGCATGTTGTGAGTATGATCTTGTTGTAAATGATGTTAAAGAAGCATCATATGAGGATGAATGTGGTGTTCTATTATAGCTATGGTTATGGATGACTTTGAAATAGAATTGTGAGAATTTAATGATGTATAGCTCGGTGAAGATCATTGATTTCGATATTGTGGATGTTGCTATTGCTATTTGGGGAATTGTTACAGTCGGAGAAGGTTGTTGAAACAAAGGGGATATTGCCCAATTTTCGTTAGCTCTTAGTCGCTCTAGCTTTAGCTTAAGTATGTCTTCTATTATCTAATCTTATGTACGAATTCTCTTGAAGGTAGAATCGCAAGCTTGAGAGGAACGCAATTAGACGATAGAGTTGAAGAGATACAAAGGTATGTAAGGCTAGCCCTTCCTTCAAAAGCATGATTCTTTTATATATTGTAACTCCTCTCCGGTAATTCCCATGACTTCTTACATTCCAAAAGATGAAATCTAAAGAGTATTAAAAGTTTTCTACGAGACATAGATGATGCTATTATGATGTTAATGATCTTTACACGATTCCTTGATACTATTTATTGTTGATAGCCTCACCTTATAGTGCTAGTTCCTCTAAGGTGAGACATGTCGATCATGATGTTCCATAATGTAATCGGAGGTTACCGACCTTACGCCACTCCGACAGAGTTACAGTAGTTACTTGAGCTCTTATGCATACTTCAGGATAAGTATATATGTATAATAACACCGTGCCTAGATGGTCGGGCATGACACCGCTAAGGCGGGCGGCTTATGATAACATTATGCCTAGATGGCCGGGCATGACACCGCTAAGGCGGGTGGCTTATGAAAACACCGTGCCTAGATGGCCGGGCATGACACCTCTAAGTCGGGCGGCTTACGATAACACCGTGCCTAGATGGCCAGGCATAAAACCACTAGTGGGCGGCGTGATATGATTACCCCGGACGCGGGCTAATGATGTGATAGATGCAGACAACTTACGTGTCTATATATATATGTGTGTGTGTGTGTGTATGAGAGATATGTATTAAAGGTAAAAGTGAGCATGCATGATTCCGCCTCAAGAGGCAAGCAGTGACAATTATCTTTTTCTCCTTATGCTTTCTATATTTCCTTATTATGTTATTATATGTGCCTTACATACTCTGTACATTGTCCATACTGACGTCCTTCTCTTTATGGATGTTGTGTTCATGCCCACAGGTAGACTGGGAGACGGTGCAGACGCTTAGGAGCTTACTCACCAGTCGTACAGGAGCACCTCACTACTTCAGAGGTGTAGCTTATGAGTTTATTCATTTGTGTACATATTTTGGAGGCATGGCGGGGTCCTGTCCCGTCCTTATGATTTCAGTTTCTAATTAGAGGCTCGTAGATCCTTACATGTGGATTGTAGGTTCTATGTGCCCCGTTTTCATTACATATTCTGTATATCATTTCTGTAGCCTCATGGGCCTATTTTATATACATGTTTTGGGAGATATTTGGAGGTTTTTTCATGATTGGTCTTGTGTTGAGGATGATGTATGTCTGGGGTAAGCATGATAGACAACATGATGAACGGTGCTCGATAGTCAGCTCTGGGTACCCGTCATGGCCTACTGGTTGGGTCGTGACAGAAATAGCCTCCGTAAAAGTTCAGTGGAAGAATCGACCAGTGGAAGAAGCTACTTGGGAGACAGAGTCGGATATGCGTAGCACATACCCTCAGCTTTTCGCCGAGTCAGGTAACTCCAACCTAGATTCTCATCTTTGTCCGTTCGGGGTCGAACGATGTCTTAATTGGTATCTAGTGTGACGATCGTCGTTATGGGAATTTAGGACTCCATTGGGAATTCTGAGGCCGCGGGTGAATTTATAGGGCATCTTTTTGTATGTATGTATGTTTTGTGTTGTGTCTTTGAAGCCTTAGATGAAATATGAGGTGATAGGGGGAAGGTTGGACAGAAAATCGAGCTAATGCCCAAAATGCACCGCTGTGGCGGTAGGAGTACCACTGCAGCGGTACTGCTGTAGCGGTGGGCTGACTGCTTCCAGCAGCCATCCATTTTCTATTGGGGCCGCTGTGGCGGGCCATTGACCGCTATAGCAGAGTTGTGTCCGCTATAGCGGTGAAGGGATTTATTATGGGACCGCTATAGCGGTGGCTTGGCCGCAATAGCGGGACCGCTGCAGCGGCGTAATGACCGCCGCAGCGGTCGACGGAAAGCAGTAGCCGGATTTTTAATGCCTTAGTTTCATTTTCAAGCTAGGGCATGACAACCTTGAGAGGTAAGTTCTATTGCTTTTCATTCCATCATTCCTTTCCTCTTCATTATTGTAATCATCTTCATGGGTCTTTAATGGTGAAATTGAAATAAAAACCCTAGAATGGTAATAAAGCTCCTAAACTGATGGGTTAGGTTTATTATAGCATATTTATCATCTAAATGCGTTGGTTAGTTGTTATTTGTCATAAATTGAACATTGAGGATCATAAAATAAGTGATTGAGACCTAGGTTCTATAAAAATAGTGTCTTTATCATAGAAAATTGTTTGTAATGGGAATGTTGGATAGAATGTGGTAGAAATTGATGGTTTATGAATATTAGGGGCTTTTGATAAGTTGTTTATCACCTATAAATCATCTACCCTTAGAATGAGGAGAGGGAAGGGTATTCTTGCCTTGGAAATTGTAAATTGAGCAATGTGACTCATTGAGTCTGCTATTTCTAGACCATGAACGTATTGAGGCTTTGAGGAAAGGAAAGTTTGTGGCAGAGTGACAAATATTGTTCAAGCTCTACTCTCAGGTAGGTTACGGTTTGCTTGAGTTAGACTTTGGTTAGTTGAATGTATGTTTGTGATTTCATTAGGAGAAAGCATGTCTAGTGTTCATTACTTTATATTGTGTGATTAGGCTCCTATGTGCTTGTGATTGAGTATTGTGTAGGCTTTATGCCATTATTCCTGTGTGATTTAATCTGCAGTGGATGTATTGTGATGAGAAGTTAATATAGTCTTCTTGATGAATGATGAAGAAGATCAAGTAATCCAAGAAAATCAAGAAACACAAGACTGAAATTCAAGAAAAAGAAAAGTCCAAGAAGCTCAAATTTGAAGATTATTTCCCATTCTTATTTCTTGAATCATTTTCTAAATAGGTTTCTTGTTTCTTGATTTATATTATAGTAGGATTTAATTTCCTATCATTAGTAGGATATTTATCCTAGTTCTAGTAGGAATCTTGTTTTCTTTATTCTTTTCCTTATAGAATAGGGATTTTACTTTCCATGTTTTTAGCTATTTCCTTTCAAGAGTAGATGTTACACCTTGGAAAATTCCCCGTTAACGTACAGTGAATAGGCTAGCGAAGAGCGCGATGTATATGATGTTTTGATAAGTAAGAAATAACATTTGATAACTCCAAATGAGGTTTCAAAGACATTTGACGTAAGGGAAGAAGGTTGTCAAGGAAAGTAAGGGATATGTTGCGTGTCGAGTAAGAATTATGAGCGACGAGTTAATGATGGAATAATGATGTCTTGGAGACGAGTGATAATGTCCCTTAAATTGGTATTGAGGTGTTAAACAAGTGTCAAGAAGGTTCCATAAGGATTGGAGATCAAACGAGTCGACGAGAATGAGTTTCGGAGAACTGGGCATTATACGGCCAAACAAACTGGCCGTATAAAACATACGGACCGTATGTCTTAGCCATATGTCTTGCCCAGAATAAGGGTCCTCACTGGACCAAACATACAGCCAGACATACGGGCCGTATAAAATGTACGGACCGTATGTTGGTCCATATGTTCTGGTCGGGGCAGATTCCAAGTTAATATAAGGACCCTCTCTCTCATTAATTCAGTTCATTTCCACTCTCCACACTTCAAGAAACCTCTATAATTCTCTCAACTCTTCAACCACAAGAAACCAAGAAAAATCCATGATCAACTCCATCAAATACACAGGATCAAGTGTATGAAACCTATTAAAAGTTCATCTACATCAAGAAATCTCAAGGGAAGAGAGTTAGGATTTTTTGTGCAAGAAGAGAATTTCCACTCATGGTTTATGCTTCCATGATCTAAGGTGAGTTTTAAGATCATTCCTTGTTGTTTAAGGTGTTGAAAGTTAAAAACACTTGGATTGTAGAAAGATATAGGAAATGGGTTATGAATGTGTGAATAGTGTCATTGTTGAGTAGTAGTTTGGGGTGAATTATGAATATTGGTATGTTGTGATTATAAGTCCGCTATAAATGACATTTAGAACATGGTATAAGTATTATATGCGAGAAAATGCAATAATGAACTATGACCATGATTATGGAGAAATTGGAGTGAAATTGTGAAATGCGGATAATATAGATGGATGATGAGTGTTGCTTGTGATATTGTGAATGTTGTTATCAATGTTTGAGAGTTGATATAGAATATGGGGAAAGTTGTATAAACGAAGGAAATGCTGCCTAATTTTCCCTAGAAATAGTAACACGTTCATGTAATCGATTAACTAATGTTTATACGAATCCTCTTGAAGGTAGAAACGCGAGCATCGAAGGAGAACGATCAAGCGATAAATCTGTTAAACGAAAGAGGCATGTAAGGCATGATGCGATGATACATGTACTATGATTATATAAATATACGATATATGTATGAAATGTATTCACTTATAGAACACATGCAGGTTATATCCTCCTCCTGTGGCTTATGATTCTTCTAATATGCTCATTTCATTCATGTCGTACATACTCAGTACAATGTTCGTACTGACGTCCGTTTTCTTTGGACGCTGTGTTCATGCCCACAGATAGACAGGGAGGTGAGCTTGATCCAAACTCGTAGGAGCTGTTAGCTGACTTGAGAGCACTCCATTGTTCCGGAGGTGCCTTTGATTATTATTTTGTGTACATATGTATATTTTGGGCACGACGGGGTTCTGTCCCGTCCCTATGTCTAGCACTCTAGTAGAGGCTCGTAGATACGCAAGTCTGGGCTATATGGTCTCACGATGTTGCTATTATGTGTGTATATATATATATATATATATTATTTTGATAGCCGAAAGGCTTGTGTGTATAAAAATTAATTATGTTTTCAAATGAAAAATGGTTGTCTTATGATTATGAGTATATGAATGGTAAAGAAGTGTATAATGACTATGACGAGTAAGGAAATGAGTGGTGCTCGGTGGTTAGCCCCGGGTACCCGTCACGGCCCCTAGTCGGGTCGTGACAAAAGTGGTATCAGAGCAGTTCAGTCCTAGGAAGTGTCTACGAGCCGTGTCTAGTAGAGTCTTGTTTGTGGTGTGTTGCGCGCCACACTAATAAACAATAGGCTACAGGGCATTTAGGAAAAATGACCATCTTTCATCTTAAGAGATCGTGCGATAGAGCTGTTTTATAAGATTTTCTCCTCTCTTATAGTGTGCTATGATTTCAAAAATGCCGCCAAAGGGAAATGCTACAGCCGCCCAGAAGGGCCAGACTATGATGAAAAGGCGGGTAGAAAGAGAGCCTCCAATGAATGTAGATGAGGGCGAATCACATAACGAGGCCCCATCTAATACTTCCTCCACCCCACCTAATGTAGAAGAACAAGGAGGAGCTTCAGCTCCAGTTCCTCCACTGGTTGCTTCGGGTCCACAGGTAACCGAGGCTATCCATTTATTGACACAGTTAGTTGCTGCCCAGGTACAGCAGCAGAATGTGAGTTCAAGTGATCGGGAAGCTAGTACCAGAGCCCGTGACTTTTTGAGCTTGAATCCTCCAGAGTTTTTCGGGTCAAAGCCAGATAAGGACCCGCAAGGTTTTATTGATGAGATGCGGAGAACATTGAGGATTATTCATCCCTCCGAAACTAAATCTGTGGAGTTGGCATCTTATAGACTCCGAGATGTGGCGGTATTGTGGTACAATAATTGGCTAGCATCAAGAAAAGAAAATGCGCCTCCTCCCGTGTGGCAAGAATTTGTAGATGCTTTCATCCGTCACTATTTGCCATCTGAGGTCCGCCGAGCTAGAGCGGATAGGTTCTTAAATCTAAAGCAAGGAAATTTGAGTGCCCGGGAATATAGCCCCCAGTTTAATTCATTGGCTACATATGCCCCGACTATGGTGGCCGATATGGGTGATAGGGTACACAGGTTTGTGAGTGGCTTGGGGCCACATTTGTTCAAGGATTGTTTGACGGCTTCGTTGCAGGATAGGATGGATATTTCCCTAATACAAGCCCATGCCCAGAATATAGAAGGAAAACAGCCTCCACAAAGGGTGATCGTGATATTGACAGAAGGCAAAGTAAGAGGGCCAGATCTATGGGGGCAGGACGTGATTATAGAGGGGGATCAAGGCAGACACATCCTAGACACTCAGGCCAGTCGGTGACTAGTGCGCCTCCACGATTTGCACGTAGTATATTTGATCGCTCATTTCCTTCAGGACAGGGTCAGAGTTCGAGAGTTTCAGGTTCCCAGTTTGGGGGTGATTATAGTCAGAGGAGACAACCAGTTCCAAGATGTACCCAGTGCAAACAATTACACTCGAGGCCATGCCGCCAGGGCACAGATGCTTGCTATGTTTGTGGACAGAATGGGGACTTGATGCGAGATTGTCCCTCGAGATATGGCAGAGGTGGGGCTCAGCCCACAGGATCAGCAACTGGTTCTTCTTCAGTGCGCCCGGTAGGACAGACTCCCCATATTTCAGTAGGTCGAGGTAGCGGCAGAGGGGGAGCATCTACTTCAGGTGCCACTCAGCCCCGTGTGTATGCTTTTGCCGGACGACAGGATCTTGAGTCCTCCCCGGATGTGGTTATAGGTACATTATAAATATTTTCCCATGATGTATATTCATTGATAGATCTGGGTTCTACCTTGTACAATATTACTCTGTATGGTGCTGGTCGTATTGGGGTGAAACCTGAGCCAATCAAACCTTTTGAGGTATCTACTCCGGTTGGTGATCCCGTGATAGCTAAACAAGTGTATAAAAATTGTGTACTTCTGATATGCAATCGACAGACCAAAGCTGATTTAATTTGGCTGGAAATGTTAAATTTCGATGTGATTATGGGTACGGATTAGTTGGCCTCATGTTATGCTAATGTTGATTGTCGGATGAAAATAGTTCGACTCCAATTTCTGGGAGAGCCCGTGCTTTAATAGAAGGGTAATACAGCATCTCCAAAAGGTAGGTTTATTTTCTACCTTAAGGCAAGAAAGATGATAGCTAAAGGCTATATTTATCATCTAGTCCGAGTTCATGTCACCGAAGCAAAGTCGCCAACGTTCCAATCCGTTCCGGTAGTGAATGAATTTCCGGATGTATTTCTAGATGAACTTCCAGGCCTTCCTCCAGAAAGAGAGATTGATTTCGCCATTGATGTGTTGCCAGACGCCAAGCCTATTTCTATTCCTCCTTATCGAATGGCTCCGGCAGAATTGAAAGAGCTAAAGGCACAGTTGAAAGATTTGCTTGAAAAGGGGTTTATTAGACCCAGTTCATCACCGTGGGGAGCACTAGTCTTGTTCGTGAGAAAAAAATATGGTTCCCTATGAATGTGCATCGATTATAGGCAGTTGAATAAGGTAACAGTAAAGAACAAATATCCTCGCCCAAGGATTGATGATTTGTTTGATCAACTATGGGGTGCCAAGTGGTTTTCTAAAATAGACTTGAGGTCGGGTTATCATCAAGTGAGAGTTAGGGAAGCAGATATTCCTAAAACAACTTTCAGAACAAGATATGGCCATTATGAATTCCGGGTAATGTCGTTTGGGCTGACTAATGCTCCGGCAGTGTTCATGAATTTAATGAATAATGTATTCAGGCCTCTCTTGGATTTATTCCTGATAGTATTCATTGAAGATATTCTGGTATACTCTCGCACAGAATCAGAACATGCAGATCATTTACGTATCGTTCTTGGAATTCTTCGAACCCGAGAATTATATGCAAAATTTTCAAAGTGCGAATTTTGGCTGAATTCTGTAACATTTCTGGGCCATGTTATTTCAGATGATGGTATTCGAGTCGACACTCAGAAAATTGAAGCTGTGAAGACTTGGCCAAGGACTACGATGCCTACAGAAGTCCGTAGTTTTCTGGGTTGGCAGGGTACTATAGAAGATTCGTGGAGGGATTTTCCTCTATTTCAGCCCTATTGACGAAGCTAACCCAGAAGTCAGTTAAATTTCAATGGAATGATGCTTGTGAACGCAGCTTCCAAGAGTTGAAGGACGGATTAACCTCAGCTCTGATCTTAACACTTCCAAAAGGGTCAGATGGTTATGTGGTGTACTGTGGTGCTTCCGACGTTGGGTTAGGATGTGTGTTACTACAGCACGGTAGAGTCATTGCTTATGCTTCGAGACAGCTGCGGAAACATGAAGAGAACTATCCAACTCAAGATCTCAAATTGGCTGCAGTCATTCATGCATTAAAAATATGGAGACATTACTTGTATGGTGTGCATGTCGATATTTATACAGATCACAAAAGTCTTCAGTACATTTTCAAATAAAAGGAGTTGAATCTGCGGCAGAGGCGGTGGTTAGAACTATTGAAAGATTATAATGTGAGCATTTTATACCACCCCGAAAAAGTAAATGTAATAGCTGATGCGCTTAGACGCTGATCAATGGGCAGCCTATACGAAGTTCCTTCGGAAAAGAAAGAATTGATTCATGAGCTCCACCAACTAACTAATCTTGGAGTACGTTTAATTGATTCAGGTGGTGCAGGAATAGGTATTCAGGATCCCATAGTTTCATCCCTGAATATGGAAGTGAAAGAGCATCAGTATGAAGATCCTCATTTGTGCCATTACAGAGACATATCTCATGAAAAAGGGAAGTCCCCATTTGAAATTCCTATGGATCGAATTCTTAGATACCGAGGTAGGCTATGTGTGCCGAATGTCGCAGAATTGTGCCGTCGAATTCTAAGAGAAGCCCATTATTCTCGGTATTCTATTCACCCAGGTGCAACAAAGATGTATCACGATCTCAAATTGATATATTGGTGGGATGGCATGAAGAGAGACATAGCAGAATTTGTAGCCCAATGTCCAAATTGCCAACAAGTGAAAATCGAACATCAAAAGCCAGGAGGATTATTGCAAGAAATGGAAATCCCTACTTGGAAATGGGAAGTTATCAACATGGATTTTCTTGTGGGGTTACCTCGTTCTCGAGGCAAGTATGATTCTATATGGGTGATTGTGGACAGATTAACAAAAGTAGCTCACTTTCTTCCAGTCAGAACCACATACTTAGCAGAAGACTATGCAAGGTTGTATCTCAAATAAATTATGCGACTCCACGGTATACCGATATCTATTATCACATATAGAGGAGCACAATTTACAGCCAAGTTCTGGAAATCGTTCCAAGAAGGTCTAGGTACTCAAGTGAAGTTTAGCACGGCATTTCATCCGCAGACTGATGGGCAAGCCGAACGTACTATTTAGACTTTGAAAGATATGCTACGGGCATGTGTACTAGATTTCGGTAGTAGTTGGGATGATCACTTTCCTTTGATTGAGTTCGCATATAACAATAGCTATCATTCCAGTATCTAAATGCCTCTGTATGAAGCTTTATATGGAAGGAAGTGTAGATCCCCAATTGGGTGGTTTGAAATTGGAGAAGTACAGCTAATAGGCCCTAAATTGATTCAACAAGCGGTATAAAAATTCAAGGCGATCCGAGATCGATTGTTGACAGCCCAAAGTCGCCAAAAATCTTATGCGGACAACCGCCGGCGATACTTGGAATTCCAGGTTGATGATTGGGTATTTTTGAAGGTGTCCGCCAATGAAAGGGGTGATGAGATTTGGCAAGAAAGGAAAGTTAAGTCCTCGATACATTGGGCCTTATAAAATTATCCGCAAGGTGGGTCATGTAGCCTATGAATTGGACTTACCTTCTGAACTTGAATCAGTCAGCCCAGTTTTTCATGTCTCGATGCTCCGCAAGTGTGTTGGGGATCCTACGAGGATTGTTCCGATTGATGATGTTCAAGTGACAGAAAAGCTAGCATATGAAGTGGCCATTTCCATCTTAGACAGGCAAGTACGAAGACTTCGAAATAAGGAAATAGCTTCAGTCAAAGTCTTGTGGCGAAATGACAACCGAGAGGAAATGACCTGGGAAGCAAAAGAAAGTATGAAGTCCAAGTACCCGCACTTATTCCAACCCCCAGGAGAGGTTCAAGATGAAACACTAACATTATAAGGTATGTATGCTTTTTTTTCATGCTTTTGGTCGTGTGTGGCCAATTTATATTGCTATCGTGTTGTAGCTCTGTGAGGCAATACTATTATGGGTTGTTGTGACAGGATGGTAGTGCCATATTACAGAGGAAACTCTGGCGAAATTTTCGCAGAATTCCCGAGTGTTTAACATTCGAGGACGAATGTTCTAAAAGGGGGGAAGAATGTTACACCTTGAAAAATTCCCCGTTAACGTACAGTGAATAGGCTAGCGAAGAGCGTGATGTATACAATGTTTTGATAAGTAATAAATAACATTTGATAACTCTAAATGAGGTTTCAAAGACATTTGACGTAAGGGAAGAAGGTTGTAAAGGAAAGTAAGCGATATGTTGTGTGTCGGGTAAGAATTATGAGCGACGAGTTAATGATGGCATAATGATGTCTTGGAGATAAGTGATAATGTCCCTTAGATTGGTATTGTGGTGCTAAACAAGTGTCAAGAAAGTTCCATAAGGATTGGAGATCAAACGAGTCGACGAGAACGAGTTTCGGAGAACTGGGCATTATACGGCCAAACATACTGGCCGTATAAAACATACGGACCGTATGTCCAGCCGTATGTTTTGCCCAGAATAAGGGTCCTCACTGGACCAAACATACGGCCAGACAAACGGCCTGTATAAAATGTACGGACCGTATGTTGGTCTGTATGTTCTGGTCGGGACAGATTTCAAGTTAATATAAGGACCCTCTCTCTCATTAATTCATTTCATTTCCACTTTCCACACTTCAAGAAACCTCTATAATTCTCTCTACTCTTCAACCACAAGAAACCAAGAAAAATGCATGATCAACTCCATCAAATCCACAAGATCAAGTGTATGAAACCTGTTAAAAGTTCATCTACATCAAGAAATCTCAAGGGAAGAGAGTTAGGGTTTTTTTGTGCAAGAAGAGAATTTCCACTCAAGGGTTATTCTGCCATGATCTAAGGTGAGTTTTATGATCATTTCTTGTTGTTTAAGGTGTTGAAAGTTAAAAACACTTGGATTGTAGAAAGATATAGGAAATGGGTCATGAATGTGTGAATAGTGTCATTGTTGAGTAGTAGTTTGGGTGAATTATGAATATTGGTATGTTGTGATTATTAGTCCGCTATAAATGACATTTAGAACATGGAATAAGTATTATATGCGAGAAAATGCAATAATGAACTATGACCATGATTATGTAGAAATTGGAGTGAAATTGTGAAATGCGGATAATATAGATGGATAATGATTGTTGCTTGTGATATTGTGAATGTTGTTATCAATGTTTGGGAGTTGATATAGAATATGGGGAAAGTTGTATAAACGAAGGAAATGCTGCCCAATTTTCCCTAGAAATAGTAACATGTTCATGTAATCGATTAACTAATGTTGATGCGAATCCTTTTAAACGTAGAAACGTGAGCATCGAAGGAGAATGATCAAGCGATAAAACTGTTAAACGAAAGAGGTATGTAAGGTTGGTCCCTTCTTTCTATGGCATGACTCCTATGACACGAATCTTCTAGATTTCCATAATCTTCCTAAACAAAGGAACTACGAGTCGATGATTATAATAAGCTATATATGTATGAGGTAAAGAAAAGAGATACTACGAGCAAGATAATGATGACGATGAGTTAAGTATAAAGAATCCTAAGGTAAAGTAAGAGGTCTATAAAGCTCGTGATTCTAAATATGGTTTCATTGATGCTTTTCTTTGTGTACACTCACCTTAAATTGTTAGTTCCTTCAAGGTGAGAGATGATGTTGATGATTACTCCATAATATAATTGGGGGTTCAAGACCTTATGTCACCCCGGCATAGCCATAGGTTCCTTCAAGTCCTAATGTATGTTTTGATGATAAATGTATAGTGATGCTAAGTCAACATATGTCTATGAGATATACAATAATGTAAGTTTATGATATACTTATGCAAGGTATGAAAATGTTATGTTTATGAATGATTATGTGACGATACGACTCCACCGTGCCTAAATGGCCGGGCATGTCACCGTGAAGGCGGGCTACATACAATTCCACCGTGCCTAAATGGCCGGGAATGTCACCGCTATGGCGGGCCGCTATGTTTACACCGTGCCTAGAGGGCCGGCCATGATCACCACTAGTGGGCGGCATATGATGGTTACCCGGACGCGGGTTAACGATGATGCGATGATACATGTACGAGTAAGGAAATGAGTGGTGCTCGATGGTTAGCCCCATGTACCCATCACGGCCCCTAGTCGGGTCGTGACAGTAGAATAGGGATTTGTAGTCATAAAAGAAGAGACCCTAGGCCTATATAAAGGGTTCTCAAGACTTGTAAATATACTATTCATTTTTTTAGCATAAACCTAAATTTTGCAATAGAGTTATTCTCTCTATTTCTTGTTCTTTATCCTTGTTTTTGGTTCCAAGCAATGTGGTGATAGTCTTTACCTTATTTTCAGTTGCGTGTGGTGTTTCTTTATCACGTTAATTGATTTCAAGTGGTGACTTTAGAATTTTATTTGTTCTTGATCATTCAAGAACGCGTTTCTTGATTAAAATTCGTTCTAGTTCATACCCAAAACCCTAATTTTCTTTCCATCATTCGGCCTTCAATACTTACTTGATTTAAAAGATTCAATAGTTATTTTTATAGTTAAAATCGTCATCTTTCTCCTCGTCGTGAAAGCACATCATTTCGAGAACTATAACCCAATTTATGTCCGTTTCTTGAATATGCCCATCAAATCGCTTCAAGAACAAGATCCTGGTCGATTGGTTCTTTGTTAATTCTAAGAATACATCAATTTGGTATCAGAGCACAGTTAAGGAATATTATGCCTTATATGCAAGAAACAAGAGGACGTTGGGTTCAAGAAGATGAAAAACTATGGAAAAAGGAATCTCTTTTCCTCACTAGATGTACCTCCCATGATAAGGTATGTTCGGTAATAATTGATAAAGGAAGTCATGTTAATGTTGTTTTAGAAGAGATGGTTTCTAAACTTGGCTTGTTAACAAAACCTCATCCATATCCTTATAGCATCAAATTTGAGAATGATGATGGTGGTTTAGAGGTAACTCATCAATGCCTAGTTTCTTTTTCTATTGGCAAAATATATAATGATCCTGTTTGGTGTGATGTAACAAAAGATGGATGCTTGCCACTTATTACTTGGAAGACCATGGGTGTAAAAATAGGTATGAAAGGTGTGCTAACTATGATAAATATCGTAATACCTATTCTTTTACAAAGGATGGACGGAAAATTAAGTTTGTTCCCTTGACTCCAGAAGATGTTGCTAAAAACTCCAAGTATGTTGATGATTCTTCTGTGACCAAATTACAAATCATTGGTCCCATCAATGTGGAACAGCAAATGGAGGAGAAGAATAAATTAGATCCACAAGTTGAGGATTTACCTCCAAAGTTTGATGAGGATCCATTAGAGCATCCAACCATTTGTGAGATTGAGTTTCCACCATTAAAAGCTTTTGAAAAGAATATAGATTTGTTTTCTTACTCCACACCAACCAAAGCAGCGTATTGCATAGGACTAATAGTATATGAAGATTTGGAAGGGAAAATGGACGATTTCTGGAAAAAGAGTCTATGAATGAGAGTTTAATATATGATGTAGTTCGAGCAAGAATTATTCCTCAAAAGGATAAACCTTTGCAACAATGTGTCAATTTAAGATCTCTCAATTTCATTGAGGTTAATGGCTATAACCATGTCAAATCTGGGAGTAGCAAATTTGTCAAGGACTTCTTAAGAAGACATGATTTGATCTCCAACCTTGATCCAAAGGTAGTTGAATTTGATTTATATAAAGGTTTTCATGGCACTATCTCAGTATTTTCATGCAAACACCACAGAGGCACGAGAGTTTTCAAGATTCATGAAGATAAAAAAGAAATAAGTTTTGATCATGGCTTAAACATTGAAGATAAATTTAAGATGATATATTTTAGAAATCATGAAACAAAGTTACTACTAAAAAAGTGGGATTTGGTTCGACCATATGCAAAGCTTGTTGACAACATGATGAAGGTCTATGACAAGCTAGAAAAATGCAACTTAAAGCCTGGTGAGTATGGATTGTTCCCAATTTTTTTTGTTAATCTTTCATCGTTTATGGATCCTTTAGACTCGAGGACGAGTCTTTCTCAACAAGGGGAGAATGATGAAAGATGAAGAAGATCATGAAATCCAAGAAAATCAAGAAACACAAGACTGAAATTCAAGAATAAGAAAAGTCCAAGAAGCTCAAATTTGAAGATTATTTCCCATTCTTGTTTCTTGAATCCTTTTCTAAATAGGTTTCTTGTTTCTTGAATCCTTTTCTAAATAGGTTTCTTGTTTCTTGAATCCTTTTCTAAATAGGTTTCTTGTTTCTTGATTTATATTATAGTAGGATTTAATTTCCTTTCATTAGTAGGATCTTTATCTTAGTTCTAGTAGGATTCTTGTTTTCTTTATTCTTTTCCTTATAGAATAGGGATTTTACTTTCCTTGTTTTTAGCTATTTCGTTTCTAGAGTAGAATAGGGATTTGTAGTCACAAAAGAAGAGACCCTAGGCCTATATAAAGGGTTCTCAGGACTTGTAAATATACTATTCGCGTTTTTAGCATAAACCTAAATTTTGCAATAGAGTTATTCTCTCTATTTCTTGTTCTTTATCCTTGTTTTTGGTTCCAAGAAAGGTGGTGATAGTCTTTACCTTATTTTCAGTTGCGTGTGGTGATTCTTTATCATGTTAATTGATTTCAAGTGGTGACTTAGGAATGTTATTTGTTCTTGATCATTCAAGAACGCGTTTCTTGATTAAAATTCGTTCTAGTTCATACCCAGAATTCTAATTTTCTTTCCATCATTCCGCCTTCAATACTTACTTGATTTAAACGATTCAATAGTTATTTTTATAGTTGAAATCGTCATCTTTCTCCTCATCTTGAAAGCACATAATTCTGAGAACTATAGCCCGATTTACGTCCGTTTCTTGAATATGCCCATCAGATCGCTTCAAGAAGAAGATCCTGGTCGATTTGTTCTTTGTCAATTCGAAGAATCACATCACTTCACAAGGGTATTATGATGTGAAATGATGAGGTGAATATGGATATTAAGAAGGTAAGAAACACTATTTTGAAAAAGGTATGACAAGGCACACATGTGGCCTAGATTATGGGCTCGTGGTCTGAGGATAGTTCTGAATATGAGAGGTTTATTTTTATATCCTGCGTCCGAGTTCGTTCCGGAGCGGAGGTTGTGCTCGGGTCCGAGGAGTGTTCCGGAACGAACGGTACATGGACACCATGGGTCCCCTGCACGCCATGACTATTGAGCTATGACATCAGATAGCATGTGTGTATAGCGAGTGAGGTTATAGTGGTAAATTTATCTCCGTTGTGGTTGACGTGTTTGTGATTCTTGGAAATTTGGTGATTTGTTGTGATTGTCCGTGGTTGACTAGTGGTGATGTATTGATATTAGTGTATGATTGACTGGCTTGTTTATTTTATTGATTTCATAAGATATGCATTATACTAATCTTTGTCGGCCTATGATGCTTATCGGTACATAGTGTTTGTACTGATACTACCTTGCTGAATTTTTTGAGTTCAGATTTTGATATAGAGACCGCTACTCGTCCTCACATCTAGCGTGGAGGATAATTGCGGACAAATATTGGGGTGAGCTTCTTCCTATGCCAGGCCGCCCGAAGATCTTCTACTTATGATGTCTTTCTTACTCTGGACATTATGGATATTTATTAGGCAGATTTCAGTTCTTAGATATGTTTTGGCTTAGATTCCTGTACGATGTCTTTCGGATTTTGGGGATTGTAATAGTTAGAACTTTCGCACTTACTAAAGTTTTTAAGGCATGATTTAACTATTCTTTTGTTGTTAAATGAGTAATAATTGTTAGCTTGATTTATATAAACACTATATTGAATGGAATAGGTGGTATGTATGTTGGTTCGCCCATTAGGATTTAGATGGGTGCCGGTCATGGCGGGTTGGGCCGTGACAAAGTTGGTATCAGAACACTAGGTTCGTCGATCTCATCGTACCAGGACATGTCTAGCAGAGTCTTGTAGATCGGTACGGAGATGTCTATACTTATCTTCGAGAGGCTGCCGGATACTAGGAAAACTCCTTTTTCTTTCTCCTTTCGTGCTACTCGATTCCAATTGGTATCTGCTGATTCAAATTAGTATTTGACTGACCATCATTCTCTCGCAGATGGCGAGAACACGCGCGGCAGTAGCTAGAGGTAGAGGTGGAGGCAGATGGGCGGCCCCAGCTGGGCACGGCGTCCCAGTGGTTGACCCCGTGCCTCTAGTGGTCCCTAACGACGCAGCGGGAGTTGTAGCCGCACCTGCCAAGCCAGCAGGAGTACCAGTTCCACCAGGAGCTGCAGCTGCTTAGGGTGTACCAGACGTGAGGCCAAAGTGCTGAATCTGTTCCATGGGTTAGAACAGGACAGAGCTATACCAGTGGGTCCAGCAGGTAGGGGCGTAGGGGTAGCAGCTTCAGATCCGGACAGAGCACAGGCTCCGGGAGTTCAGTACGCATCAGCGGTGGCGCCTCGCTTGGATGAGGTTCCGAGTTTTGAGGCCTTCCCGAGGCTTGTTGCAGGGCCAGTGATTACTGGTGAAGAGCATGATCATTTTTTAAGGGTCACAAAAATGAAACCTCCTGTGTTTTATGGTACTGAGTCGGATAACGCATATGAGTTCATCATCGACTGTCACGAGCGGCTCCATAAGATGGGGGCCGTGGATAAGTACGGGGTAGAGTTTGTGATGTTCCAGTTCTTGGGTGATGCCAAGCTTTGGTAAAGGGACTATGTGGAGTGTGGGACAGTTGGGTCTCCTCCGTTGACTTAGGTCTAGTTTTACTCTGTGTTTTTGGACAAATACGTTCTGCGTACTCTGAGGAACCGAAGGAAGGATGAGTTTGCTACTATTGATCAGGGGAACTCATCGGTTGCTGTGTATGAGTCTCGTTTCCACTCCCTATCCCGATATGCTATTTAGTTGCTTCCCACTGAGGGGGAGAGGATACGGCCATTTGTGAAGGGGTTGAACACTGGGCTTCAGTTATTGGCTCTTTAGCTTGTAGCCACTGGGGCTTCATTTCAGGAAGTAGTGGAGCACATCTGTATTGTTGAGGGTATTACGCAGGAGAGTCAGGCGAAGCATGTAGAAAAGAAGGCCCGTAGGGGTGGGATGTTCAACAACTCCTTCTCGAGGGGTCAGAGTTCACAGGTTTATTCAGGGCGTCCGGTTTAATCCGCGATGCAGGTGTCAGCTGGGGGCCCATCAGGGGCAAATTATCTGGCTTCCGGTCAGCATAGAGGCTATACTGCTTCATCATCTTCTGTTCAGCAGCCTACGCTGGACCGTGCTTGCTTCGAGTGTGGTGAGATAGGGCATATTAAGAGATATTGCCCTAGACTTAGACAGAGTGGGCAGAGGACTCAGTATCAGGCCCCCCGAGCTCCATATGCACCAGATCAAGAGGGTAGGGATCGCGCACCGGCAGGGCGGGGCGGCCACACCGCGGGTATGGGTGGTCCCAGCCTAACTGAGGCGGTCCTCAGGCAGGTAGAGGCGGATAGCAGCCCTGCATGGGCGGGGCTCAGACTGGTAATGGAAATTGCAGTGGTACTCAGGTGACAGGGGGCTCGGTCATTTGTACGCCTTCCCACGTAGACCCAAGGCAGAGGCCTCCGATGTAGTTATCACAGGTACTATCTCCGTTTACAACCGTATGACTTCTGTTATCTTTGATACGCGTTCTACTTTTTCCTATGTATCTACCTATTTTGCTGTGGGTATGGATATGATGTGTGATACTCTTGATACTCCTATTATTGTGTCTACTCCTGTTGGGGATTCTGTGGTGGTGGATAGCATCTATCCTGTATGTGCAATTTATTTTATGCGGTATAGTACTTGGGCAGATTTGATGATCTTAGACATGGCAGATTTCGATGTTATTTTGGGTATCAATTGGTTATCCCCGCATTATGCTATACTTGATTGCCATTCTAAGACTGTTACACTATCCATGCCCGGGGCACCTAGACTCGAGTGGAAGGGTAACCTTAGTCCCCTTCCTAAGAAAGTAATATCCTTGTTTCGTGCTAGGAAGTTAGTAGAGAAGGGTTGTTTAGCTTATCTGGCACATATCCGTGATACCAGTGCAGATACTTCATCCCTTGATTCGGTTCCAGTGGGACGCGAGTTTACGAATGTGTTCCCTGCGGATTTGCCTGGTATGCCACCGGATCGTGATATTGACTTCAGGATTGGTCCCAGCTGCGAATCTTGGTTATGTCTTTTGGGCTTACAAATGCCCCAGCTGCGTTCATGGATTTGATGAACAGTGTGTTCAAGCCCTACCTAGAATCATTCATTATAGTGTTCATTGATGATATTCTAGTGTACTCTAGGAGTAAGGAAGAGCATAAGAAACATTTGAGAATTACTCTTGGAGTATTGCGGGAGATTGTATGCTAAATTCTCCAAGTGTGAATTCTGCTTGTCTTCTGTGTGGCATGTTTTTTCGAAAGAGGGTATTATGGTGGATCCTCAGAAAATTCAGGCAGTCAAGGAATGGGCTAGGCCCACAACAGTGACCGAGATCCAAAGTTTTGCGGGTTTGGCTAGCTACTATCGTCGGTTTGTGGAAAGGATTTGTCACGCCCAGAAACATGGCCTGGGCGTAATACGGCACTCGGTGTCTGACTGCATGTGACCGAGCGAACCACATGGCTTGCTGAATCATCACGAAGCATACCTGAGCGAAATTATAAAGTGAAGTGCATAATGGGCTTTGGAAGTACATAGTAAGTCATAATATTAAAAACAAGTACTTGGTTAAGTCATGAATGCGGACAATATCATAAATAAGCCAAATCGGGTAACCGACTCTTGAAGTCTAGCATGACACTTGTCTTGTCTATGAAACCTCTAACATGAGTCTGAAACACGTAACATACTTGCTCGGACAAGGGCCCCAGCATACCTTTAGATGTAAAACTAAATGAAGAAAGACAATGCCTAAACCCCGAATGAGATGGGGCTCACTAATAAGTTGGTACGTGCAGATCCTAATGAGCAGAGGTGTCATCCTTTAAATCCATACCTGCATCGTGAAATGCAGGCCCCCGGGCAATAAAAGGGGATGTCAGCACATTGAATGTAATGGTATGTAAAATAACTAAAAGAAATAACTTGGGACATGGAATAACATGATAAGAACTGAAACCAAAAAAACCTGGACATGAACATGAGCATGAGCATGAGCATGGGCACACACACATATATATATATATATACAACATAAGTAAAACATGATAAGTAGGGAGAGCATTTCATAAACCGACAACATGATATCACCACATGGATACGTGGAGTCTAGTACCTCGCCGGACCAGCAGAGCCCCTATACCTTGCCAGGGTATAAGGTGGTAACATGCCTGATGGATCCATTCAGTGTAAAATTAAGGAATCGTCCTAACTGGGCGGAGCGATCCTTGTCCTACGGTGGCTACGTAGTTTCAGGCTATCTGAGCCTTCTTGGTAATTCGTGCAACTCCCAAAAATATGAACATGATATAGTTGGCTAAGAAGCCCATGATTTTCGTGAATTAACTTGTAATCAGGATTTCATGAAATAACTTGTAAACATGGTTTCATGAAATAACTTGTATTTAGCATGTATGTATCTTGAATCATGGTATAAAGATAATTATATAATACAATTGCAAAAAAACTTGTAGACATGTAGGATATTCATGAAATAAGCATTTTTATTCAAAAACATGCATGCAAGAACCCATGGAATACGAGATATGGGTTTTTCATGGATTACGAACAGCTTCTCAATAATCAAAAGGAAATATCAAGAACACAATAACGAGATTATATCACAAAGCTTAATATAATATGGTACATAGACCTAGGGTTATCATGAACAAGGCTAAAACCCTAGTTTCAGGAGAACTTGCGTATAATCATGGAAAAACGTGGTGTGGGAAAGAACAAAGATGTTCCCACACGTGGATAAAAACTCTACATACCTGGTAATGCTCCAAACTTGAATTAAAAACTTGAACTTTGAAGAAGATTTCCAAAATCTTGAATCTTGAACCTTGAGATGGGTTTTCTTGAAAACCCTAGGTTAGGAATGATGATTTCTTATTTAGATTACAAGGATATATATTAGAATTGACTTGGAATGATTAGAATAGGCCTACCTTGGTGTTCTTGACGATGGGAGAGGGTAGGAGGTCGTTCTAGGGCTTGGGGGTGTGAAGAATGAAGTGACAAAGCCTTAAAACGAAGTTTTAAAATTGCTTTCGGACCTGTTTTATGACCTATTTTATGGCCCATAAAAGTTTTACGGACCTTAGATCCCACCGTAAATCAATTACAGTGATTTGGGCTTTCTGGACTAGTTTTACGGCCCAAATCTACGGCCTGTATAATTTTTACGGCCCGTAGATTCCACCGTAGATCGGCAGAACACTGTTATGGTAAAACGGGTATAACTTTTTGTACAGATGTCTGTTCTACCTCCTAATATACCGTTGGAAAGGTATTTCAAAGATCCACAACTTTCAAGAAGTAAATTTTCCCAAATTCGTTACAGATTTTTTCATATACTCATTTTAAGTGAGACATGGTGTAAACTCACTAAAGACACACTCCGTAGGGTAGCTTCCGTCTTTCCTTTGCTCAAGGGTTCTTCTCATGTCTTTATTGGGTTTCAAACACCATTTATACACTACTCAAATTGGGTTCATTATACCCCCGTCTTATGAGTCAAATCTTAGCCCAAATGCATGAGGTGTTACAGGTTTGCTTCGATTGCTTCTCGTATGACCCGTTTGAATCAGAAGGAGGTACCATTTCAGTCGTCTGACGAGTGTGAGGAGAGCTTTCAAAAGCTTAAAACATTGTTGACTACAACACTGATTCTGGCATTTCCCGTTGAGGGCAAGGATTTGGTTGTTTATTGTGATACTTCACGTTCTGGTTTGGGTGCTATTTTGATGTAGGAAAAGAAGGTGATTGCTTATGCTTCTCGGCAGTTGAAGGTGCATGAGAAGAACTATCCTACTCATGATCTAGAGTTGGCAGCGCTGGTATTTGCATTGAAAATCTGGAAGCACTACTTGTATGATGTCCATTGTGAAGTGTACACAGACCATCGCAGTTTGCAGCATATGTTCACTCAGAAAGATCTGAACTCTAGACAGCGGAGGTGGATGGCACTGCTGAAGGACTATGACATCACTATCTTATATCACCCTGGTAAGGCTAACGTGGTAGCTGATGCATTGAGCCAGAAGTCTGCTAGTATGGGAAGTCTAGCTCGTTTAATTTCTTCTGAGCGTCCGTTAGCTAGAGAAGTGCAGACTCTGGCTAATAGTTTTATGAGACTGGATATCTCTAACACAGGTAAGGTGTTGGCTTGTGTTGAGGCTCGGTCATCATTTTTAGAGTAGATTAAGGCTAACCAGTTTGAAGATGCTAAGCTATGTAAAATACGAGATAAGGTGTTGCGTGGTGAGGCCGAGGAGGCCGTGATTGATGAGGAGGGCGTGCTGCGAATCAAAGGGAGAGTGTGTGCGCCACGCATAGGCGACTTGATTAAGACCATTCTGACAGAGACTCATAGTTCGAGGTATTCTATCCACCCTGGTGTCACTAAGATGTATCGTGATTTGAGGCAACATTACTGGTGGACTAGGATGAAGCAGGACATTGTAGAGTTCATTGCACAGTGCCTGAATTGCCAACAGGTGAAGATTGAACATCAGAAACCTGGGGGTAAATTGCAGAGAATGCCTATTCCTTAATGGAAGTGGGAAAGAATAGCCATGAATTTTATAGTAGGTCATCCGAAGACACTAAGGAAGTTTGACTGTATCTGGGTTATTTTTGACAGGTTGACCAATTCTGCTCACTTTATTCCGGTGAAGATAACTTATGATGCAGAGAAGTTGGCTAAGGTTTACATTCGGGAGGGGCTTAGACTCCACGGGGTTCCTATCTCTATCGTGTCCGACGGGGGCACCACGTTCACATCCAGGTTTTGGAAGTGTTTACATGAGGAGTTGGGTACGAAGTTTAATCTTAGCACAGCCTTCCATCCTCAGACTGACGGGCAGTCTGAGCGGACTATTCAGGTTCTGGAGGATATGCTTCGTGCGTGTGTGATAGATTTCGGTGGCCGTTGGGATCAGTTCTTGCCCTTAGCTGAATTTGCTTACAATATTAGTTATCACTAGAGTATTGATATGGCTCCGTTTGAGGTGTTGTACGGGAGGAGGTGTAGGTCTCCTATTGGATGGTTGGATGCATTCGAGGTGAGGCCGTGGGGTACTGATCTTCTGAGAGAATCCCTAGAGAAGGTGAAGGTGATTCAAGCCAAGCTTTTGGCAGCGTAGAATAGATAGAAGGGGTATGTGGACCGCAAGGTCCGAGATCTTTAGTTTGAGGATGGAGAGCAAGTGTTATTGAAGGTCTCACCCATGAAGGGTGTGATAAGGCTTGGAAGAAGGGCAAGCTTAGCTCGAGGTTTATTGGTCCGTTTGAGATTCTCAATCGCGTGGGAGAGGTGGCTTACAAGTTGTCTTTACCTCCGGGTTTATCAGGCGTTTATCCGATATTCCCTGTGTCGATGTTGAAAAGGTACCACAACGATGGTTCCTATATCATTCGATGAGATTCGATTTTGTTAGATAAAAATCTATCGTATGAGGAAGAGCCCATTGCTATCTTAGACAGGGATGTCCTCAAGTTGAGGTCCAAGGAATTTGTTACACCTCTCGTTTCCATTGTAGGAAAACTTACGGCTTCCTAGTTGAGTATGCCTTGAAATGGGGATTTGTACCCGAGTATTGAGATGCTAAGTATTTTACCCCATATATGGAGGTACTAGCAGGTATTCCAGGTATATCACGGGGCTATTAGTTGAACGGATCAAATCGGCAAAATCTGAATTGAATCGGGAAGGTTTGCAGGCACCGGTCACGGTTGACGGGCCGTTGACATATCGATGGACCGTCGATGTGTGCCATCCCTGAACTTCTGCAATCAGAAATTTGTAGGTGTGAGTCGACGGAGCAAGTCGACGGGTCATCGACCCGGTCGTTGAATCGACTCTCTAGAATTTTCTGGTTTCAGCTATAAATAGACGAAGCATGCTCTTATTTTTCAGATTTCACTTTCTCTTAAAGTCTTGGAAGCTCTAGAATATTCTCTCATCATATTATCATGAATCCAAGGGAAATCAAGGATTAGTAAAAAAATCAAGTGTATGGATGCTCACTAGGGTTTGTAGAGATCAAGAAACCCTTTTGTGTTGAAGTAAGGTTTTCTCCAAGTGGAGTATTCTCTTCTCCAAGTGGAGTATTCTCATCTAAAGTCCATTCCTACATCATCCAAGGTGGGTTTTATGTTCAATTCATGTTAATAAGAGTATTGAGAGGTTAAAAGACTTAGATTATGGAAGGGAGGATGACATGGAGTGCAAATATGAGAATAGTAATATTCTTGAATTATGACTTGACTTGAATTATAGTTCTTGGCATGTTGTGAGTATGATCTTGTTGTAAATGATATAAATGATGTTAAAGAAGCATTATATGAGGATGAATGTGGTGTTGTATTATAGCTATGGTTATGGATGAATTTGAAATAGAATTGTGAGAATTGAATGATGTATAACTCGGTGAAGATCATTGATTTCGATATTTTGGATGTTGCTATTGCTATTTGGGGAATTGTTACAGTTGGAGAAGGTTGCTGAAACAAAGGGGATATTGCCCAATTTTTGTTAGCTCTTAGTCGCTCTAGCTTAAGCTTAAGTTGTCTTCTACTATCTAATCTTAAGTACGAATTCTCTTGAAGGTAGAATCGCAAGATTGAGAGGCACGCAATTAGACGATAGAGTTGAAGAGATACAAAGGTATGTAAGGCTAGTCCTTCCTTCAAAGGCATGATTCTTTTATATATTGTAACTCCTCTCCGGTAATTCCCATGACCTTATTACATTCCAAAAGATGAAAGCTAAAGAGTATTAAAAGTTTTCTACGAGACATAGATGATGCTATTATAATGTTAATGATCTTTACACGATTCCTTAATACTATTCATTGTTGATAGCCTCACCTTATAGTGCTAGTTCCTCCAATGTGAAACATGTCGATCATGATGTTCCATAATGTAATTGGAGGTTACCTACCTTACGTCACTCCGACAGAGTTACTGTGGTTACTTGAGCTCATATGCATACTTCAGGATAAGTATATATGTATGATAAAACCGTGCCTAGATAGCCGGGCATGACACCGCTAAGGCGGGCAGCTTGTGATAACACCTTGCCTAGATGGCCGGGCATGACATCGCTAAGGCGGGTGGCTTTTGACAACACCATACCTAGATGGCCGGGCATGACACTGCTGAGGCGGGCGGCTTATGATAACACTGTGCCTAGATGGTTGGGCATGACACCACTAGTGAGCGGCGTGATATGGTTACCCCAGACGCGGGCTAATGATGTGATTGATTCAAACAGCTTATGTATATACATGTGTGTGTGATATGTTTTAAAGGTAAAAGTGAGCATGCATGATTCTGCCTCAAGAGGCAAGCAGTGACAATTATCTTTTTCTCGTTATGCTTTCTATATTTCCTTATTATGTTATTATATATGCCTTACATACTCAGTAAATTATCCGTACTGACGTCCTTCTCTTTAAGGACGTAGTGTTCATGCCCACAGGTAGACAGAGAGATGGTGCAGACGCTTAGGAGCTTACTCAGCAGTCATGCACGAGCACCCCACTACTTCGGAGGTGCAACCTATGAGTTTATTCATTTGTGTACATATTTTAGGGCATGGCGGGGTCCTATCCTGTTGTCATGATCCAACAAGAGAGCCATGATAGGTACCCGGTACTAGCTACCGAGCACCCCTTATCGTACTATCTATCATAGTTCCCAACAGACTTGGAGTGAAATGGTCACTAATTATCTTCACAAAACATGCATATATACATAAGCTCTCGAGGTGTGAAAAGTGATTAACAAAAATATACAGTAAGGTGATCATGAGATACCTATTACCCACACATATGTATCTACGAGCCTCTAACTGGAATACTGAACATTTGGACGGGACAGGACCCCTCCATGCCCCAAAACATATACACAAAAGAATGTACCGATATGTGGCAACTCCGGAGTAGTGGAGTGCTTCTGCAAAGCTACTGACAAGGCTCTTAAGGATCTGTACCATCTCCCCGTCTACCTGTGGGCATGAGCACAGCGTCCGTAAGAAGGGACATCAGTACGAGTAATATACCGAGTATGTAAGGCATGAACGATAATATAATAAGGGATACAAGTATGAATAATAACAGAATGAAAAATATAGAGCATATCATAAGATAAAAGAGTAACCTGTACATATGAGTTCCTCTTAGGGCGGATGTCATGCACGCTTAGCTTTATTTGAAAAATATATCTTGTTCATGTATACAAAAAATAGAACATATCATATTGCCGAGGAACGTCGGCTCCGATTCATGTAACCACATATGTCCCGCGTCCGGGCATCCCGCGTCCGGGATGATAACATGTCATATTATACCCACTGATCAGGTGGCCATGCGCCTATAGCGCCTCGCCCTTTTTCCCATATTCCCCATTTACATATACATATATCATACACATATATCATATAAGCAGCATGCAGGAGAGCCCAAGGAAAGTTATGTCTCTATTGGAGTGACGTAAGGTCGGTAACCTCCGATTATATTATGGAATAATCATCATCTCTTTATCTTACCTTGAAGGAACAATTATTATAAGGTGAGACTATCAATGAAGAATAGCATCAAGAGAAAACATAGAATAAGATCATAAATCTCATAAGGCTTTAATTCATATACTTTGGAATCTTTAAGAAAAATAGTCATCATCCATGAATAAAATTGAGAAATCAAGAAATAGCTCAACATTCTTATATCATCATTGAAATCATAACTTGGAAAATTTAAACATGAAATCGTTCTCATCATAGTAACCATAGAAAAATATTCTCATCTTTGGCATCATTGTCATCATAATAAAAACATGTCCATCCTTGTTGTCATAAGAGCTTACAAAATCATAAACCTCTGTTTTGGAAAAATACGGACATTTTGGAAAAACATTTACGGGTTATCGGGAAAGGAATCATGCCTTAGAATCATAGATTTCTAACTTTTGAAAACAAAGAAGTTATGGAAGCATTTATGAAATCGTAACATAGGAATCATGCCTTTGAAAGAAAGGGATGAGCCTTAACATACCTGTTCAACCTCCTATTAGCTACGCTTATTTGTTCGGGCTCGTAAATCTACATTTGAGAGGATTCACACTGACGTTAGACTCATTATCATACACTTGTCCTAGTGTTCAAACTAAACTAGTCTATATTCTGCCAAAAATCAGGCAGCATCTCCCCTGTTTATGTGCCTAGCCCGAATTCTTAGTTCAACAACCAACAACAACAACAACAATACCAACATCAATAATATCATTTCCCATATCAAAGTGTTCCATAAAACAGCCCACACGCTGTTTTCCAACTTCCATCACTAATTAACTCGCTATACAATCATTGAACCACTCTATCTTCGTAAATCAACCGGTATTAACATAAATAGGAAGAGATCCATACCTTGTTCTTACTAAAACAACAATATCTTCGGTGTTCTTCTAGAATCCAAACCAAAATCCGCCGCAAAACAACACTACAATCACAGCTGCGCGCTATCCAAACCTAAACTACACTCCGCCTCTTAAAATTCCCTTAATTTTTTATGCTATCCTCACTGTTTTCTAGAATTTTTTTGGGCAAATCAGATGAAAAAATGGGGTTTTACCCTTTATATAAGGTTCAAATTCGGGGGGGTCACTGTAGCAGTTTAGTAGCAGGTCGTACTATAGCAGTTACTGTAGCACGCATTTCTGCTTTGTCAGCCGAACTTGTAACGTCCATAATTCTCTACTCTGATGTCCTATCGACAAGTGATTTATTGGGTTGGAAACTAGACTCGATGAACTTTATTTTAGGCATTTGAAACACCTAAAAACTCCTAATATACTAAGAGATATATCCCTCCAAAGTTGGCTAAAAATCTGCCCAAAATTCGGCCAACTTTTTTTTTCCAAAATTTTCGACGAATTTATTTTCTTCGATTTGCTTGGTCCCAGAACCTTTGGGCACTTGCTTGACACTTGTTGAGAGTATTTATTAACCTTATAAAGGTTCTATGATCTCTCCGAGCTTACTTTAGTTTACATACAACGCAAACGACGCAAAAAAAAATTCGAGGTGTAACACATGTTCTTATGATTTCAGTTTCTAGTTAGAGGCTCGTAGATACTTACGTGTGGGTTGTAGGTGCTATGTGCCCCCTTTTCATTGCATATTCTGTACATCATTTCTGTAGCCTCATGGGCCTATTTTATATACATGTTTTGGGAGATATTTTGTCACGACCCGCCTAGAGGGCCATGACGGGTACCCGGAGCTGACTACCGAGCACCACTCATCATACTGCTATCATGCCCAACTTGTACATATATACTCTCCAAGATAGTGCTTACCACGACTGGGTCATAAAATACTCTGTAAAACATATACATATATGAGTATACATAAGCCCTCACGGCAGCAAAAAAATGATGTACAAAATATCTAATGCGGGTCACGTAACATCTGCTACCCACACACGAGTATCTACGAGCCTCTAACTGAAATACTGAAGTCATGAAGACGGTACAGGACCCCGCCGTATACAAGTATATGCACAAAAGAATATATCAGAACTGCACCTCCGGAAGATGGAAGTGCTCCCGTGCAAACTGATCTGGCTCCTAGGAAGCTGGGTCGTCTCCTTGTCTACCTGTGGGCATGGGCACAACATCCAAAAGAAAAGGGATGTCAGTACGAGCAATGTACTGAGTATGTAAGGCATGCATCATAACATAATAAAGAAACAGGAGAATAAAAGATAAAGAGATAACTGTGACAACTTGCCTCTTAAGGCGGACTCATGCATACAAGCTTATAAAACAAATAGCGTCATATAATATATTATATATTGCTGCGGAACGTGCAACCCGATCCATATATCATCACATATCAATATATTGCCGCGGAACGAATGGCCCAATCCATTTTCCTATATATCCCGCATCCGAGACGATATCATTATAGCAGCAGATTAGGTGGCTATGCGTCTATAGCGCCTCACCTTTCCCCATGTCCCCTATATACATATACGTATCATATACATATATAATATAAGTAGCATGCATGAGAGCCCAAGTAAAAGCTACGATGTTATCGCAGTGACGTAAGGTCGTGAACCTCCGATTACATTATGGTCTCATCGTCATCGCTACGTCTCACCTTGAAAGAACTAACATCATGAGGTGAGACCACAATGAAGAATGGCATAAATTGAATCATAAACATAGGAATGTCGACTTCATGAACACATCTTTATCATTGTCACTGTCATGGAACATGTCTCATAAGAAATTCTCAAGGGTTTTTAACTTCCATTCTCGGAGATATAAGAAGGTCATGGGAGTATAGAAAGGAATTATAAAACAAGAGTCATGCCTTAGAAATAAGGGGACTATCCTTACATACCTTTATGTCTCCTTAACGATATCGACTAAGCGCTTTCCTTCCGGGCTTACAATTATACATACAAGAGGGTTCATACGAAGATTAGATTATTAGAAGTACGCTTAAGTTTAAACTAAAGCGACTAAGCTAACAGAAATTGGGCAGCATTTCCTTTGTTTCAACAACTTTTCCTCATATAATAAAATAGCTCCCAAACATCACAACGACACCCATAATTTCATAATACGTAAACTCCTTCGAATTAGACATTATTCAACTTCCAATATCCTCCATAACCATAACTATAATACATCATCATGTTTATCATTTATATAATACTTCCTCAATATCATTAGTGTCATTCATAATAATATTATACTTATATTACATCATAAATCATAACTCAACTTGTCTTTCAACTCATCATACCCTTATTAGCATATTTAAGCTCATATTCCATACTTGTTTCTAATTCAAGTTCTTCAACTACTTAACACCATCACGAACATGAAATAATCGTGAAACTCACCTTTGCTTATGTAGGGATAGTCCTTTAAATGGAAATACTTCTCTTAAGAAAAACTCAACTCCAACACCAAAGAGATTCTTGATCTCTATCAACCCTATGAAGCATCCACACCTTTGATTCTACTAACTTTTGATGTTTGATCCTTGATTCCTCTATTGAATATGTGTTAGTGAGAGATGGAAAAAGTTATAGAGGCTTAAAGAGAGTTGGAGAGGTGGAAAATGAGAAAAAGAAAGAGGGATCATACATATATAAAAATAGAATTCGGACTCGACCCGAAATATACGGTCTACTATACGGTCCGTGTAAATTGTACGGGCTGTATAATGGACGGTACATTTCTTCCAGATTATCATCCCTTTCTAGAAGGGTTCTACGGACAGACATACGGGCCGAACAAATTATAACGGTCCATATGTATGGCCGTATAATCCATACTTTTTCGGATTCGTTCTAATTGATTCGTTTAATCTCGAATCCTTATGGAATCTTCTTGGTACTTGTTTAACACTTCCTTAATGATCTAACGAACATTATAACTCATCCTCAAGACCTTACTAAATATTTGTTGGTTCGATAACCATGAAATCCTTCCCAAACATAGCTTATACTCCATTTCCTTTGACGAACCTAGTTCCTCCAAGTCATATAACTTAAAAATCTTATCGTATATGCCTTAAGGTTGCCAATCACCCTCTTATAGTCGTGAAGGCCTCATGTTCGCCTTAAGCTGACATTAGTCTATTCACGACGCAACGACATGAAATTGCCGAGCTGTAACACTCTCCCCCCTTAAGAAAATTCGTCCTCGAATGTTAAATTCTCGGGAATTCTACAGAAATTTCGCCAGAGTTTCTCCTGTAATTTGGCACTACCATCCTGTCACAGCAACCTAAAATAACATCGCCACACAAGGCTCGGACATTAACAATACGACACATGGCCATACACGACCCAAAAGTAATGAAGTAAAACATTTCATACCTGGGAGCACTAGTGTTTCATCTTGAGCCTTCTCTAGGGGTGGGAATAAATATGGATATTTGGATTTCATAGCTTCTTCGGCTTCCCAAGTCATTTCTTCTCTGTTATCATTCCTCCATAAAACTTTGACTGAGGCCACTTATTTGTTTCTAAGCTTCCGCACTTGCCTGTCCAGTATGGCAATGGGTACCTCCTCATAAGCCAACTTTTCCTTAACTTGAACATCACTTGTGGGCACTATTTTGGTAGGAACCCCAATGCATTTACGGAGCATCGATATGTGAAAATCTGGATGAACTGAGTTAAGCTCTGGAGGTAAGTCCAATTCATAAGCCACTTGGCCCACTTTACTTACAATCTTGTAGGGTCCGACATATCGAGGACTAAGCTTGCCTTTCTTACCAAATCTCATTATACCTTTCATTGGTGACACTTTCAAAAATACCTAGTCATCGACCTGAAATTCCAAATTCCTTCGGCGATTATCCGCATAAGATCTTTGGCGGCTTTAAGCTGTCAACAACCGGTCTCGGATAATCTTAATCTTGTCAACCGCTTGTTGGATCAATTCCAGTCCTATTAACTGTGCTTCTCCTACTTCGAACCATCCGATGGGCGATCTACATTTTCTACCGTATAAGGCTTCATATAGGGCCATCTAGGTACTGTATGATAGCAGTTATTATATGCAAATTCAATAAGTGCCAAGTGATCCTCCCAGTTACCTCTAAAGTCCAATGTACAAGCTCGCAACATATCTTCTAAGGTTTGAATAGTGCGTTCAGCTTGTCCATTAGTTTATGGGTTAAAGGCGGTGCTAAATTTCACTTGAGTGCCCAATCCTTCTTGAAAGGACTTCCAGAATCTGGCCGTGAACTGTGCTCCTCTATCAGTAATGATAGACACTGGGATGCCATGAAGTCGCACTATCTTCTTGAGATACAATCTGGCATAGTCCTCTGCCGAATATGTAGACTTGACTGGCAGAAAATGTGCTGATTTTGTGTGTCTGTCCACAATCACCCAGATGGAATCATACTTGCGCCGAGAGCGAGGTAAACCCACAACAAAATCCATATTGATCGCTTCCCATTTCCAGGTTGGAATTTCAATTTCTTGCAAGATCCCTGCTGGTTTCTGGTGCTTAATTTTTACGTGTTGACAATTTGGGCATTGAGCCACGAACTCCGCTATATCTCCCTTCATTCCTTCCCACCAATACATTAATTTCAGATCATGGTACATCTTTGTTGCTCCTGGAAGAACGGAATAACGGGAGTAATGGGCTTCTTCCAGAATTTGTCGATGTAATTTCGCGACATCCAGAACACATAGCCTGTTTCGGTACCTGAGAATTCCGTCTGCAGAGATATCGAATGATGAATTCTCTTTTTGGGAAAGTATATCTCTATAATAGCTCAATTTGGGATCCTCATATTGGCGCCTTTTTACTTCTGCGTCTAGGGACGAAGTAGGTGGGTTACGAACAGTAACTCTGCCATTACCCAAATTTATCAGGCGAACTCCTAGGTTGGCTAGCTGGTGGAGCTCATGGGCTAGTTCCTTCCTTTCCGGCGGGAGAACACATCGACTACCCATAGATTTACGGCTAAGGGCATCAGCTACCACATTCGCCTTTCCCGGATGGTATAGAATATTTACATCGTAGTCCTTTAATAACTCTAACTATCGCCTCTATCGTAGATTCAATTCCTTTTGCTTGAAAATATACTGGAGACTCTTATGATCTATATAGATATCCACATGGACACTATACAAGTAATGCCTCCATATCTTGAGAGCATGAATAACTGCAGCTAATTCAAGGTCATGGGTCGGATAATTCTTCTCATGTTTCCACAGCTGTCTGGAAGCATAGGCGATGACCTTACCGTGTTGCATTAGTACACAGCCTAACCCGACACCGGAGGCATCACAATGCACCATATAAACTTCTGATCCTTCAGGAAGTGTCGGGACTGTGGCTGAAGTCAACCTGTCTTTTAGCTCCTGAAAGCTACATTCACAAGCATCGGTCCACCGAAATCTAGCCGCTTTTTGCGTTAGCTTCGTCAGTGGTGCTGAAATAGAGGAAAATTTGTAACACCTCGTACCTTTAACGAAAGCTTTGACCATGATCCTAGATTTAGAAAATCAGATAAATAATGTGGGAATTGGAATTTCCCTGTTCAGTTGCAATATGGGGGTTTATGCCCATGAACAGTGACCGTATTTCAGTATATGGGCCGTAATTCAAGTCATAAACTGGTACCAAGGATTTCTGAGCATTCTGGAATTTGTCATTTGGATGTCAAATGGTCAAATATGGCCCATATTTCAAAACGTATTTGGAATTTGGGAAAACTTCCTCGATTAAAGTTGTAGAGCTTTGAAATACCTGTCTAACGGTATATTATGGGGGTCAAATGGACATCTGTACAAAGAGTTATGGCCATTTTACTAAAGAAACGCAGTGTAGACCGTATTTCAAAATACGACCCGTATTTCAAAATACGGCCAGTATTTAACTGGGTGGAAATTTTAATTTTCCAGAATAATATATACTCGTCCGTATCAGTTCACATCATTATTTTTCATTCCTTCAAGCCCTAGAACGACCTCCTACCTTCCTCCATCATCAAGAACACCAAAGTAAGCCCACTCTAATTATTCCAACTCAATTCTAACATATATTCTAATAAACTATGCAAGAAATTATTGTTCCTAATCTAGGGTTTTCAAGAAAACCCATCTCAAGGTTCAAGAATCAAGATTTAGGAAATCTTCTCCAAAACTCAAGTCTTTAATTCAAGTTTTGGAGCAATTAAGGTATGTAGAACTTCTATCCACATGTGGGAATCTCTACGTTCTTCCCCATGCTCCGTTTCTTGATATCCATGAAGTTCAAATCCTAGGGCATTAAACCTAACATATTGGTAGCCCGTATTTATGTATTTATGTACATGAATGTTGTATCTATATTCGTTATTGTATTCCTAATCTTCCATTACGGTTATTAGGAACCCTAGCTTCATCCATGAATCATGAATTCTTCCTCATGTGTTCTCATTATGTTTATATGAAACTTTATGATTTTATCTAGCAAGTTACAAGCATGTTTTCAAGTCAATTATATATATATATAATTATGAACTATTGTTATTACTCATGAATCAAGAACATGTTTGCAAGACTATGACAAGTTATCTCATGAAATCATATTACAAGATATTTCATGAAATCATGTTACAAGTTATTTCGTGAAATCATGATTACAAGTTATTTACAAGTTATTTCACGAAAATTATGGGCTTCTTAGCTAACTATATCATGTTCAGGTTTTTGGGAATTGCTTAGTTAACCGAGAAGGCTCAGATAGCCTGAAACTACGTTGCCACCGTAGGATAAGGGTTGTCAGCAAGGAGGCAACACCTTCATTATGCAGTTTGGATCCTTACATGCTTATTATTACTTAAATCTCATATCCCTGGCAAGGTGTGAGTGTTCTGCTGGTAGGACACAAGTACCAGATCATGTTGTCGGTTATACTATAGTGTTCCCTACGTTACAAGCAGTTTTACATACATGTATTTCCATTGACTTCTTGTTTTCAGACTTTGCTCACGTTTCATGCTCATGTTCAAGTTACATTCAGTTTCAGTTCATGTCCTATACCTATGTTGTGCCATGTTCTTCATTTCAGTAGGTTTTACATACTAGTACTATTCACCATGTACTAATGTCCCTTTTGCCCGGGGCCTGCACTTCACGGTGCAGATACCAGTTTTCAGGAGCATACACCTGCGCAGTAGGATCACTTCAGTTATCAGCTTATTGGTGAGCCCCACTCCTCTCGGGGTTCAACATAGAGTCTGCATTAGTATTCAGTTTATGGTAGTCCAGGGCCATGTCTTGGTAGTTAGTATTCAGACATGTTTTAGAGGTTTCATAGACAGATGTTAGTCCACAGAGTCAATTATGCTTTCATGTTTGCAGACTGTTATGTTTTCATGATATTTCATGCTACGAGATAATTTCAAGACTTTATTCCGCAAATTACATTTTCATGATTCATTTAAATTGCATTATATAGATTATATTGTTTTGATACCCATGTTGACAAGCAAGCCATGAGGTTCGATCGGATGCATGCAAGCAAGGCCCGAGTGCCGTGTTACGCCCAGGCCATGGTTCGGGCCGTGACAAGGCTTGGTATCAGAGCCCTAGGTTCAAGTGTCTTTAGGGAGTCTATGAAACCGTGTCCAGTGGGGTCACTTTTATATGTGTGAGGGCCCCATACATATAAACAGTTGACCACCAAAACATTCAGCATTGTCTCACTTCTTTCATATTCTAGATCGTGCAGTTAGAGCAGTACTTTTAGGATGTCTTTCTAATTCGTGCGTGTACGTATTTTCGGAAAATGCCTGCGAAAAGGAAATATACCAGAAAGGCTACAGCCACCAGCCAAGGGGCTACTGCAGAAACAACTCGCGAAGAGACTGTTCCGACTCAGACAGCAGCCCCAACCGCTCCTACAGTAACACCTTCTATGGATTCGGATGGGGATGTTAGGAATGCTATCAATATGCTCACACAACTGGTAGCAGCTCGGGCCCAACGTCAGGAATCTAGGTCAAGTTCAAGAGGTAATGGAGAGTCTTCTAAGACTAAGGACTTTCTCAGGATGAATCCCCTAGTCTTTACGGGGACAAAGAAAGATAAAGACCCTCAAGACTACATTGATGGTCTTCAGAAAATCTTCAGGATTATGATAGTTACGGAAACCGAAGCAGCCACTTTTGGAGTTCATCAGCTGTAGAGCATTGCTAACACCTGGTATGAATCTTGGGAATTATCCCGAGGTGAGGATGCACCTGATGCTACATGGGATGAATTCACAAGTGCATTCCTGGACCACTTCATACCAATAGAAGTCAGAGAAGCTAAGACTGAGCAATTCCTGAAGCTTAAACAGAATGGTAGGTCAGTTCAGGACTACTATTTAGAATTTATCAGTCTGGCTAAGCATGCTCCATATATGGTACCGGACATGAGGGCAAGAGTGAGGAGGTTTGTTGGCGGTCTTGATCCCTATTTGTACGATGGGGACAATATTGCCGCGCTGAATGGGGGGTGACTATTGCCAAGATGGTTGCTTTCGTACAAGGGAATGAGACAAGGCTAAAGGAGGAGGAAGCCTTACAGAAAGAGAAAGACAATAAGTTCAACAAGAGGGCCAAGTCTACCGGACAGTTCAACGGTAATGAAAACAGAAAGTTCTTTAAGAACAGGTCAGCCGGACCTACTCCGTCCACGGCAAGTGCTCCAGTTTCCAAGTTCAGGAAGTATAACAGTCAACAGAATTTCAGGTCGTCAAGCTCCCAGTCTCAGGCCAGTGTGACTCAGAGTAATTTTACCAATTCGATTTGTGCTAAGTGTGGGAAGAGGCATCCTGGGGAGTGCTGCTCTGGATCGAATATTTGCTATGGGTGTGGCCAGCCGAGCCATGTTCAACAAAATTTCCCTCCAATCAGACAGGTCACAGGAGGTAATCGGACTTAGTCAGTTAATTCGTTAGTTCCTCAAAATAACCAGACTCAGGCAGGACGTGTACCAGCTAGATCCGGCAACACAAGCGGTGGCCCAAACCGTTTGTATGCTTTAACCGGGCGCCAGGATATCAATACCCGTACTGATGTTGTCACAGGTATACTCACCGTTTTCAGTTTTGATGTTTATGCTCTCATGGACCCTGGATCCACCCTATCCTATGTCACCCCTTATGTTGCTAGGAAATTTAGTATTGAACCTGAAAAGCTAAAGGAACCTTTTGCAGTGTCAAATCCAGTTGGTGAGTCAGTTATAGCTCGACATGTCTATAAGGGCTGTCCAGTCTGAGTCTATCACCATGTTGTTCCAGCTGACCTATGTGAGTTAGAAATGGTAGATTTTGATATAATCATGGGCATAGACTGGTTATATTCATTTTATGCGTCAGTTGATTGTAGAACCAAAACTGTAAATTTCAAGTTTTCTAATGAGCCAGTCTTAGAGTGGAAGGGTGATTTAGTGAGTCCTAAAGGTAGGTTGATTTCTTACCTCAAGGTAAGAAAAATGGTGTCTAAGGGTTATATTTATCATCTCGTTCGGGTTAGGGATTCAGCTTCCCAGACCCCAACTCTTCTGTCAGTCTCTGTTGTTAATGAGTTTCCAGAAGTCTTCCCCGAGGATCTTCCTGGAATCCCTCCTGATAGGGAAATTGATTTCGCAAATTGACCTACTCCCAGGTAAGAAACCTATATCTATTCCACCTTGTAGGATGGCTCCAGCTAAATTACGCGAGCTTAAGGCTCAACTCAAAGATCTTTTAGACAAGGGTTTTATCCGACCCAGTGTCTCTCCATGGGGTGCCCCAGTCTTTTTCGTTCGCAAGAAAGATGGTTCTTTGCGTATGTGCATTGACTATCGCCAGCTCAATAAAGTCACGGTCAAGAACAAATACCCTCTTCCACGAATAGAGGACTTATTTGATCAGCTTCAGGGTGCCCAATGTTACTCCAAGATAGATCTCCGATCAGGTTACCATCAGCTTAAGGTTAGGGGACAAGATATTCCTAAGACAGCCTTTAGAACCAGATATGGTCATTTCGAATTCTGTGTCATATCCTTCGGTTTGACCAATTCCCCAGCAGCATTTATGGACCTCATGAATCGAGTCTTCAAGCCATACCTCGACCTCTTTGTCATTGTCTTCATAGATGATATCCTCATTTACTCCCGTAGTGAGGCTGAGAACGCAGAACACCTTCGTATAGTTCTTCAGATTCTTAAGGACCGCAAGTTGTATGCAAAATTCTCTAAGTGTGAATTTTGGCTCAAGTCGGTAGCCTTCTTAGGTCATGTGATATCTGGTGAGGGTATTCAGGTTGACTCTCAGAATATTGAGGCCGTTAAGAATTAGCCCAGACCCGCATCAGTTTCAGATATCCATATTTTCATGGGTCTAGTAGGCTATTATCGACGTTTCGTAGAGAGGTTTTCGTCTATTTCAGCACCATTGACCAAGCTGATGAAGAAGGAAGTTAAATTTCAGTTGTCAGATGCCTGTGAGCGCAGTTTCGATGAATTAAAAATGAGACTGACTTCTGCGCCAGTTTTGACTCTACCAGAGGGAACCGAAGGGTTCGTGGTTTATTGTGATGCTTCAGGAGTTGGTCTTGAATGTGTCTTAATGTAGCATGGTAAGGTTGTAGCTTATGAATCTCGTCAGCTCAAGGTTCACGAAAAGAATTATCCGACTCATGACCTAGAGTTGGCAGCTGTAGTTTTTGCACTTAAGATATGGCGTCACTATTTGTATGGAGTGCATGTTGATATTTTCACAGATCATAAAAGCCTACAGTATATCTTTAAGCAAAGGGAGCTGAATCTTAGGCAAAGGAGATGGCTCGAATTGCTTAAGGATTATGATGTGGATATTCTTTATCATCCGGGGAAAGCGAACGTTGTAGCTCATGCTCTTACTCGGCATTCCATGGGAAGTTTAGCCCATGTGGACGTGGATAAGAGAGTTATAACAAAGGAAGTTCACCGTTTGGCCAATCTTGGAGTTCGACTTTTGGACTCCGAGGATGGCGGTGTGGTTGATCAGAATAGGGCTCTTTCCTTTGTAGTCGTTGAAGTCAAGGAGAAACAGTTTAATGATCGCTACTTGTTGCAGCTTAAAGAGGGGATTCACAAGCATAAGACGACGGCTTTCGAACAAGGGGGAGATAATGGTACCTTGAGGTACCGAGGTAGATTGTTTGTTCCAGATGTAGATGGGCTCAGAGAGCTTGACAGGCTTACTAAGTCGGCGCACTTTTTACCAGTCAAGACCACAGATTTAGCGGAAGATTATGCCAAGCTATATGTTAATGAGATGGTCAGATTGCATGGGACACCAGTGTCCATTATTTCATATCGTGGTGCTCAATTTACAGCGAACTTCTGGAAATCCTTTCAGAAAGGATTGGGTACCAAGGTGAACCGTAACACATCTTTTCATCCGCAGACAGATGGCCAAGCAGAGCGCACTATTCAGACTCTGGAGGACATGTTGAGAGCATGCGTCTTGGACTTCAAAGTTAATTGGGATAATCACTTGCCTCTTAGCGAGTTTTTCTATAATAACAATTATCATGCTAGCATTGGGATGGCACCATTTGAAGCTCTATATGGGCGAAGGTGTAGGTCACCAATTGGTTGGTTCGAAGTTAGTGAAGCAGAGTTGTTAGGATCAGATTTGGTTTATCAGGCTATGGAGAAAGTCAAGTTAATACAGGAGCGTTTGAAAATGGCTCAGAGTCGCTAGAAGTCTTATACAGATGTGAGGCGAAGGGACTTAGAATTTTCAGTTGATGATTGGGTGTTCCTTAAAGTCTCACCCATGAAGGTGTTACACCCCGTATCTTCGAAGAAGCATTTATCAAATTTGAAACATAAGTACGTTGAGTTAGGTTTAAGTAAAACCACTTTGTAATATGAGGATCAAGCATTATTAAGTATATTTAATGAGTGAAGGATGTATATAAGGTATACCGGAAGGTTTTATAAGGAAATGAGCGGAAGAAATGAAGTAGTGCGACTTCGGAGAAAGGATGGGTAATGTTTTGTGTGAAAATTTTAGTCCAACTTGGGGGACGAATATCTCTTAGCATATGAAGAGTTTTGAAGTGAAACAAAAGCCTAAAATGAAGTTCGTCGAGTCTAATTTCCAACGCAACAAACCTCTCACCGATAGGACATCGGAGTAGATAATTATGGACTTTACAAGTTCAGCTGATAGAGCAGAAACACGTGCTACAGTACTGCTACAGTGACCCGACCCTAATTTGACCCTTATAAAAAGGGTAAGAACCCCCTTTTTTCACCAGATTTGCCCAGAAATATCGAGAAAATTGAAGAGAGAGAGGAGGGGGGGGGGATCACCAAGTGAGAAATTTTTAAGCGAGGAGTATTAATCGAAGCTCGGATAAACGCGGTGGATTCAAGGTAGATGTGATTCAAGAGAGGGGGGGGGGGTGGATGTGATTCTAGTATGGTTTTGCGGTGGATTCAAGGTAGATATTAAAAATGTCTCTGTTTTAACAAGAATAAGGTATGACTCTCCTATTATTAATGTTAATTTTGGTTTATTTACGGAGATAAAGTCGTTAAATAATTGTATAGCGAGTTAGTTGGTGGTGGAAATTGGGAAAACATCTTGTGGGATGTTTTATTGTACATATTGGTGTTGGAAATGATGTGATTGTCATTGTTGTTGTTGTTGTGGTTATTGGTTGCTGAATTATAATTTCGGACTAGGCATATAAACAGGGGAGATGCTGCCGAAATTTCAGCAGATTCTAGAAAGAGTTAGTTTGAGGGCTTAAGACAAGCGTATAAAGGTGAGTCTAACAATAGTATAAATTTTCTTGAATATAGATTTACGAGCATGGGAGGACAAGCATTGAGTAGTTAAAGTTAAGGCGACCAAAAAGGTATGTATAGCTAAACCCTTTCTTTCTAAAGGCATGATTCCTTGTTATAAACCTTTGTACCATATCCATAATATCCTTGCCTCTACAAATGCTACAAGTCTATGAATCTCATGATCCTTACGATATTATTGAGCTTATTCATGATCTTGAAACTATTCTTTGTGATTGATCTCGCCTCATAATTCTTGTTCTTTCGAGGTGAGATATAGCGATGACGATTCTATTTCAAATGCTATCTAAGTTTATGGTTCTCAATATTCTCATGACATTATTGATTTCATCTTACGGTGGTTGATCCTTCAAGGAATGATATAGTGATAATGTTAATGCTAATGATGAAGTTGATTTCATTTATGTATTTTTATGTATATGTATGTATGTATGCATTGCATCCCACTGATCAGTTGGGGATAACACCGAGTCCCGAAAAGGTCGGGTATGGATATGACAGATGTATGTATAGTAAGTGTATATGAATGCATATGTATGTATGTTGTGTATGGATGTGTATGAAATGTTTTTCCTGTAGACGAGTAGTGTACATGACAGAGATCTTAAAAAGAGTACGAGGTATAATTACTTACTTTATCTTATGTTTTCTTCACTCTGATATCATACTACTATTCATGCCTTACATACTCAGTACATTACTCGTACTGACGTCCCTTCTTGTGGACGCTGCGCTCATGCCCGCAGGTGCAAGTAGACGAGACGAGGATATTCAGCAGTAGGCTGCTTTCAGGTACCAGTTTTGATTGGTGAGCTCCATTTCTTCCTGGAGCACTGCTGAGTCTAGATATATATATATATATATATATATATATATATATATATATATATATATATATATATATATATATATGTATGTATGATTTTGTCCAGGGTATGTCAGGGGCACTGTCCCGACTTGTGTACTTCAGTCATGTTCATAGAGGCTTTGCAGACAGTTCCTGTGTACAACTTAGTCATAGTGTGACAGTAGTAATATCGGCATCATGGGTCCGTTGTACATTTACTTATGCATGATATTATATTCATATTTAGCCTCTTGATCTTATTGTTTCCATTTGAGACACGAAGGATGCAATTAATAAGTTTGTTCTCTCGGTTCCTGTAAGGTGCCGAGTGCCAATCACACCTTACCAAGGGTGGGGTGTGACAAATTGGTATCAGAGCAGTTCTGTCCTAGGGTTGTCTGCAAGCCGTGTCTAGCAGAGTCCTGTTTATGGGTGTGAAGCCGGCCACACTTATAAATAGGAGGCTGCAGGGCATTTAGAATCATTGACCTTTCTTTCTATCTTAGATCGTGCTATGAGAGCCAAGTCATAGGAAATGAAATTCCTTGTACTAACCCTTAATCTCAGTGGAAGAATGGTGTTGACAAAGGAGGAGGATAATGATATTGGGATTACAGAGACGACAGAAGTTGAAGGAGTCAGTACAGAGGTAAGAAATGGTAAAAATGAATGGAAGAGAAAGTGACCAGGAAAATATACAAGGACGATTGGTAAAAGCCCAAGCATATTCCGAGTTGTGACGCATGAGGTAAGTTTCGTCATCTTTGCATTTATGTTCGATATTGAGGGCCCTGTGAGGCATTGCATGTATTTTCTGGGCTGTGTGCAGGTTTGGATAGTAAGAAATATAGGGGAAATTCTGTCGAAATTTTCCTAAAATTTTATGACGAGGACCAAGGATTTAAGAGATAACAAAGATTATAAGTCTATGATTGCTACAGATTGACTAAAGGGAAGTATAGGACACGTTGATATGGGATGATAAAATAAAGATGACGCTACAAGTGGACATCGGGCATCAGTTATTGGAATCAAAAGTACTATTCTGACTGGACAGATAGTTGGGCACATCACTATTTCAAGTATCCCCATAAATTCCGATCGAGAATGGCAATGAAGTACAACACCATAAGGTAAAACCTTTAAGAGGGGGAAATAAGTAAGCTAGTACGAGCACAAAGACGGACAAAGGTATTGGAGGAATTTTGACACCCGACAGTGGGGCAATCGAAAAGTAATAGGGAGCTACGAAGCTGGATGAGCTAAGGAAATGCAAGGAGAAGCCATGAAATTAGACGGGGATAAGATCACAAGAAAAGGATTCAAGGATATTGCGTTGGTCGAAACAAGCTGGTGATGATGAACCCTCATGAAATTTCAAGATGCTAGTCATATCAATTGTGAGAATATATGATATAGAACCATACACACAATCGCCATGATGAGATGGCTAGCACGATGAGGAGGATACTTCACTCTACAGCCCTCCGGACCGAGAAGAGGTGTAACACCCCGTATCGTTAGAGTGCTAGTGGAAAAAACTGAAGGTTTGAACGTTTTTCGAAAATTGTTGATAGGCCTACTTCGGGCAGCAATAACTCCTGGTTAGTTTGGAATTTGGGAAAGAACCCTTAATGAAAGTTGTAGTACGTAGAAATACATTTCTAACGATATAAGGACCAGGCCAATCAGAGGTCGGAGAAAGGAGATATGATCGTCTAAATATGGCTAATAGTAAGGCACTTGAAATTCTATAGAATCGGCTAAGTTTTCGATACGTCTGCCTTCAAGTCCAATTTCGTGAAAATCCGTTGGGAATTTGAGAAAACGTAAGACATGAAAGTTGTAACCCTTTGAAATATCTTTCCAATGGTATATTGTGGAGCCTAACAAGAGCTTTTACAAGAAGTTATGACTATTTTACCGAACACTGTGTAGAACCGACACACGCCGCTTTTCTAGGCGCGTGGGGGCGCCTGCGATGGCCTCGCATCGCGGGCCGATTGCACAACTCTGAGTATCGACCTGAAGAATGTCACGCGATGCCCGTGCGTCGCGGACCCAACGCGGAACAGGTCGGATTTCGGGTTAAAAGTCGGGATTTCGCGTTTTAAGTTATATTTAACCTTGGGGTTTATTTCCCTAACACCCCTAGTCACGAAAAATCACCCTAAAGTCAGAGGGATCAAGTTCCAAGCCTCAAGAACCCTCCAAGGTAAGTTTTATCATGATTCTAGGTTGAATTCAAGTCCCTAATCTCTTTCTAACTTGAGTAAACCCTTCTAATCAATAGAGTTGTGAGTGGAACATTATTGTTGGGCGTGAAAACCCTAGACCCCGTATTCAAGAGGATTGAACGTCAAAAAGGTAATGCTTCTATACTCTAATCATTCATAATAGTGAATTGATGAGTTCTTGGGAGAATAGTAAATGGGTTTAGTAAAGAGAATTACACGAACTATAGTAGGGTTTTGGATTGTTGACTTGAGATTATTATAATGATATGGGTGATGGAAAATGATGTTAATTACACCTAATTGAGATTTTAGAATCACCTAGAAGTAATAGAATTGGAATTGGGTGAAGAAACACCATTAATTGAGATTGTGGAGCTTTATTCCAACTAAGTGTTTGATAAAATGCTTAGATGACCAAAGCATGAATATTATATCTAATATAGAATCCCTTTGACTTGTATTGATATAGATCAAAGTTGAAAAGGTTGACGAACATTGTATTACGCTCAAAGTTTGGAATTAAGGTGTGTGAGGCTAACTATCTACGTTAGCGAATATTGATGATTCTCCCTACGCCTCATTCTTCATACTTGTCAACAATTTGACTCAGAATATAGTTTAGCCCTAGTTTCATGATATGATATAGAATTGTTATCTTCTAGGGTTGCAGTTACAGAATTCGTTCATAGTTGTCACTTTGAACATCATGAACTCAACACGTAATCTTTGTAGACTTATGCATTGTTATCACATGAGTCTCAGTCAGTCTCAGTCAGTGTATAACCAGTTATTTGCATGAGTCCCATAATCAGAAACAGTTATCATGCTATCAGCTATAGCCAGTCTCAGTCTTGTAAATTGTTAATGTTGAACACCTGTATCTGTATTTTTGGGCCCTAGGCCACAGTTTATGCATAAATAGTGCTTGGACCTGAGGCCATAGTTTTTGTGCACATTAATTGGGCCCTAGGCCATAGTTATATTCACAGTTGTACAGGTGTTTCTTCATCCAGAACAGGGAGTACTTCAGCTTCTTGCTTTCCTGTTTAGTTCAGTTTTAGTTTCAGTTCCAGTATTTTATTGCTTCAATTGCTTTACATACCAGTACAATTCAAATGTACTGATGTCCCTTTTTATTTTTCGGGGCCTACATCTCGCGATGCAGGTAGCGACATCCAGGTTGACGATCCAGCTACTTAGGAGTGTTCGTATCAGCTACTGTGGTAAGCCCCAGTTTCCTTCGGGGCGATATCAGTCATGCAGTTCTCACAACTTGCTAGACAATTACATTTTTGTATTCATTAGAGGCTTCGTAGACACAGTTCAGACAGTCAGATATTTGTTATGTTAGCCTTGTAGACAGTTATACTCAGTCGTTCAGTTGTTTTGGTTTAGCCATGTTGGCTACTTTCAGATATTTTTAGATTTTCTAAGTATTTCCGCATTATGATATTTCAGTCAGATGTTAGTTAATCAGCATGTGTTCGTTTTATTTTATAAATTAGTTATGTTTTGGTATCACATGTTGATTCAGCCAGCCAGTTGGTTCGCTCGGTCACATGCAGTCAGGCACCGGGTGTCGTGTTACGTCCAGGCCCAGGTTCGGGGCGTGACAAAGCTTGGTATCAGAGCCCTAGGTTTCAAGTGTCATAGGGAGTCTATGAAGCCGTGTCCAGTGGGGTATCTTTTATATGTGTGAGGGCCCCACACATATAAATAGTTGACCACCAATACATTCAGGATTTGTCTCATTTCTTTCTACTCTAGATCGTGCCATGAAGCTTAGAGCAATAAGTAACTTCTCTTCCTATCGAATTACGTACGTTTTGAATGCGCAGGCGACGAAGAGGTAATTCAAGGCCCAACTGAGGTTGATTATCCATAGGGGTACAACTGTGAAGTACTTGCTGGTAATGAATGAGACTTGAGGTGTTATTGAAAGGTGAATAAAATGTAAGTTGCCCTAGAAAGGGTGTTGTATAATGAATGGGAAGTTGAATAATAATGATGTACTTGAGAAAGGAGAATGGGATACAACAGGGAGAGGATATCAGAGAAATTAGAAAAGGAGCTAAGTCTGCAGGAAATGTAAATCATGGAGGATCTCAAGGAGGTGGGGGCAGACTGTTTTCTACCAGAGGTCATCAGGACCCATTCCATCTGCAGCTACTGCACTAGTCTCGTGGTCTAGATATGACCAAAAGGGGTCAGTTCAACTAGAAATAAATTTTAAGAGCACGTCTCTCAATGACATACCAGTGTGAGCCACAGAGGTTTTCAGAATCTTATGTGTAACAAGTGTTATAGAAGACACCAAGGGGTGTATCGTTTGGGGCCTTAATGTATGTTTCGGTGGGTCCTCTTAGTTCTCAAGCTCAGTCAGGTTGTAATACAGCTAAGCCTGATATTTCAGTTCTCAGTGAAGACTGCTTGGAAGCTTCAGCAGGTCGTCAGGATAAAGAGGCATCCCCAGTTATCGCCACAGATGAAATTTTCGTACGAACTATGCCTGTTAAGAAAAGAGGTATGTATGAAATAATAACCATGAGCAGACGATATTAAATTTTCGGGAATGATTTTAGTTTGTTTAAGTTAGTCAGATCTGAGTTAGAGAGTACGATGGTTGTAAGTTACTATAAGAAGTAATTATTATTATGAGATAAGAAGATGTGACAATTCTTAAGTTATGTGAGTAAGTGTTTATCCCAGATGTGTATGGTCTGATACGATTTTGAAGTGTATTGAAAGTTTGGGTTTAGTTGTTCCAATCTTTCGTATAAGATAGATGAAATTTTGTTAAGTGTGATCCATAGTTCAGAAAGGATAGTATACAACCATAGAATAACGTCAGATGATGAGGGAGAGTTAGAAATAACTTAGGTTATTCAGAGCAAAATAAGAAAATATGAAGCTAGCAGGTGATTAACAGAAAAATAGTAAATTTTGAGTAGATACAATGCATTAGCAATTTCAGCAGAACTAGTAGAAGTATGATTTGAATTCCTTAGTTAGATGAACATCTTAAGTGGGTGACAGTTCGGATACATCCGAATGTGTGTTAGAAACCAAGGGCTTAAGTTAAGTTCGGAGTAGAGTGATTAGTGGAAGAAGAAATCAACAAAGCCGTAAGAGAGCAAACTACAGAAGAATAACCTTTAAGAGTTGTCAAAAAGGGGTTGTCCTAAGATTTACAGTGTGAGCAGTGTTAAGTCGTTAAGATGAAGTATGCCAGTTATGAATACAGTAGCAACCCGTTCATGTAAGTAATTTAGTTTTTCCCAATGAGAAATTGCTCAGAAGTGAGTCGAGAAAAAAAAAGTCGTCAGTGTTGTAGAGTACAAAGGAATTACAGAAGATAAGGAATGTTAATTGGATCCCATCAAAAGAGAAGATTTTGTAAGTATAAGACGTTAGCCTTGGTCTAAGGGGGAGATGCATAAATCGCCAGTAAGTCCAGTGGGATAATTGAAGACCCGAAGGGTTAGTACGAGATATGAAGAACCTCAGTTCAGTTAGGTTGGCATAATAAGATAGTTTCCATAAGTAATATGACCCAACTTAGAGGAAACCCGAAATGAGTTGAATGATCGTCGAACGAATCATGTCAAGTTCAATTATTATCGATTAGGCGATCACAGAAAAGCTAAAAGATCATGCCCAGTTATGTGTCACAAGGGTAGTGCCATTGCACGAGACTCTAATCTTTAAGGTTCTAGTCAAAGACTTAGCGCACAACAGTACTATGAGTATTTTAGGAAGTATCTCAGAAAAAAGTCAAGTATGGGAAGTACAGCTCATGATTTAGGCAGACAAGAGAACTATGGTAAAAGAAGTTCACCGCTTATCCAAGCTAGGAATTCGACTTTCACACTCCGAAGTGGGTGGAGTTATTACCCAGAACATGGCTTATTCCTGCTTAGTCATTGAAGTTAGAGAGAAGCAGTTTGGTGATTCCTACTTGTTGCAGATGAAAGAGGGGATTCACGAACATAAAACGTCAGCTTTTGAACAAGGGGAGATGGCGGTACCATGAGATACCGAGGCAGATTATACATTCCAGATGTAGATGGGCTCAGAGAGCGGATTATGTCAGAGGATCACAATTCCAGGTATTTCATTCACCCAGATTCCATGAAGATGTATCATGATCTTAAGGAGATTTATTGGTGAAATGATATGAAAAAGAATGTGGCAGGGTTTGTGGCTAAGTGGCCCAATTTTATTTTATTTTGCAAGTGAAAGCCAAACACTAGAAGTCCTGCGACTTGTATCAGAATATAAATATTCTTGTTTTGAGAATGGGAGATGATAAATATAGACTTTATAACAGGTCTACCTCATGCAGTTAGAAGGCACGACCCGATTTGGGTGATTATGGACAGACTTACGAAGTCGGCACACTTCTTGCCTGTTAAGATGATAGATTTAGCACCAGAATATGCCAAGTTGTTATTCGAGAAATCGTTTGACTTCATGGGACCCAGCGTCCATCATTTCAGATCATGGTGCCCAGTTCACAGCAAACTTCTAGAGATCATTTCAGAAAGGATTGGGTACGAGGGTTAACCTCAACACAACTTTTCATCCGCAGACCGATGATCATACAGATACGCTATTCAGATCTCATGTTATAATATTCATGTCAGCTTCGTTCTCATATATCAGTCCAGTACACATGTATTCATGCCAGTCCAGTATTCAGTTAGTGTGCTAGTTCTATATTCAGTTAATCCAGTATTCAGTCAGCTCGATATTCAGTTAGTGTGCTATTTCCGTATTCAGTTAATCCAGTATTCAGTCAGCTTAGTATTCAGTTAGTTCAGTAGACAGTCAGTTCAGTATATCAGCAATTCGGTAATCATGTATTCATTCAGTTCAGTAACCATGTGTCCTTGATTTCAATGGTAATTGGGATGACCACCTGCCTCTTATTGAGTTTACTTACAAAAATAATTACCATGATAGTATTGGAATGACACTGTTTGAAACCCTTTTTGAGCGAAGGTGTAGATCACCGATTAGTTAGTTTAAAGTTGGGAAAGCAGAGTTGTTAGGGACAGATTTGGTCTATCAGGCTATGGAAAAGGTCAAGTTGATTTAGGAGCGTTTGAAAATGGCTCAGACATGCCAAATGTCTTACACAAATATGAGACATAGAGATTTAGAGTTTCAAGTTAATGACTGGGTATTTCTTAAGCTCTCACTTATGAAGGGTGGCATGAGATTTGGTAAGAAGGGGAAGCATAGTCCCGCCATATTGGACTATACAGAATCCAACGAAAGGTTGGTCAATTAGCTTGTGAGCTTGAGTTTCCACATTACTTGATTATTGTGCATCTAGTGTTTCATGTGTCCATGTTGAGAAAGTGTGTGGGAGACCCGTCATTGATTGTCCCGACTGATAGCATAACAGTCAATGATAATTTGACTTATGAAGGAGTCCCAGTGAAAATCCTTGATCACCATGTTCGCAAGTTGAGGACTGAGGAGGTATCCTCAGTAAAGGTTGTGTGGCGAAGTCATAAAGTTGAAAAGGCTACATGGGAAACCGAAAAAGACATGAAGTCCAGCTATCCCTATCTCTTTGAAGAATCAGCAGAAACCGGTGAAGGTATTGTACCTTCCCCTCTCAGTTCTTTCCTTCAACAGTTTCTACATTATCAGTATTGAGCCTGTTAGACAGTCAGCATAGTAGTTGTTCAGTTCAACAGATAATTCAGTTCAAACCCTTATCAGTTCAGTTTTCATGTGCTCATGTCAGTTAGTGTGCACATGTCTTGGCAGTCACTCTTTATCAGAATCCATCATTCGAGGACGAATGATCCCAAGGGGGAGATAATGTAACTCCCCGTATCGTTAGAGTTCTAGTGGAAAAAACTGAAGGTTTGAACGTTTTTCGGAAATGGTTGATAGGCCTACTTCGGGCAGCCATAACTCCTTGATTAGTTGGGAATTTGGGAAAGTACCCTTAATGAAAGTTGTAGTACGTAGAAATACCTTTCTAACGATATAAGGACCAGGCCAATTGCAGGTCGGAGAAAGGAAATATGGCTAAATTTTTGATACGTCTGCCTTCCAGCCAAATTTCATGAAAATCCGTTGGGAATTTAAAAACACTTAAAACATGAAAGTTGTAGACCTTTGAAATATCTTTCCAACGATATACTGTGGAGCCAAACATGAGCTCTTTACAAGAAGTTGTGACCATTTTACCGAACACTACGTAGAACCGACATACGCCGCTTTTCTAGGCATGTGGGGGCGCGTGCGATGGCCCTCCATCGCAGGCCGTTCGGGCAACTCTGAGTATCGACCTGGATAATGTCGCGCGATGCACGTGCGTCGCGGACCCATCGCGGAACAGGTCAGGTTTCGGGTTAAAAGTCTGGATTTCGCGTTTTAAGTTATATTTAACCGTGGGGTTTATTTCCCTAACACCCCTAGTCACCAAAAATCACCCTAAAGTCAGAGGTAACAAGTTCCAAGCCTCAAGAATCCTCCAAGGTAAGTTTTATCATGATTCTAGGTTGAATTCAAGTCCCTAATCGCTTTCTAACTTGAGTAAACCCTTCTAATCAATAGAGTTGTGAGTGGAACATTATTATTGGGCGTGGAAACCCTAGACCTCATATTCAATAGGATTGAACGTCAAAAAGGTAATGCTTCTACACTCTAATCATTCATAATAGTGAATTGATGAGTTCTTGGGAGAATAGTAAATGGGTTTAGTAAAGAGAATTACACGAACTATAGTAGGGTTTTGGATTGTTGACTTGAGATTGTTATAATGATATGGGTGATGGAGAATGGTGTTAATTACACCTAATTGAGATTGTAGAATCACCTAGAAGTAATAGAATGGGAATTGGGTGAAGAAACACCATTAATGGAGATTGTGGAGCTTTATGCCCACTAAGTGTTTGATAAAATGCTTAGATGACCAAAGCATGAATATTATATCTAATATAGAATCCCTTTGACTTGTATTGATATAGATCAAAGTTGAAAAGGTTGACGAACATTGTATTACGCTCAAAGGTTGGAATTAAGGTGTGTGAGGCTAACTATCTACGTTAGGTAATATTCATGATTCTCCCTACGCCTCATTCTTCATACTTGTCAATAATTTGACTCAGAATATAGTTTAGCCCTAGTTTCATGATATGATATAGAACTGTTATCTTCTAGGGTTGCAGTTACAGAATTCGTTCATAGTTGTCACTTTGAAAATCATGAACTCAACACGTAATCTTTGTAGACTTATGCATTGTTATCACATGAGTCTCAGCCAGTCTCAGTCAGTGTATAACCAGTTATTTGCATGAGTCCAATAATCAGAAACAGTTATCATGCTATCAGCTATAGCCAGTCTCAGTCTTGTAAATTGTTAATGTTGAACACCTGTATCTGTATTTTCAGGCCCTAGGCCACAGTTTATGCATACGTATTGCTTGGGCCTGAGGACACAGTTTTTGTGCACATTATTCGGGCCCTAGGCCACAGTTATATTCACAGTTTTACCGGTGTTTCTTCATCCAGAACAGGGAGTACTTCAGCTTCTTGCATTCCTGTTTAGTTCAGTTTTAGTTTCAGTTCCAGTATTTTATTGCTTCAGTTGCTTTACATACCAGTACAATTCAAATGTACTGATGTCCTTTTTTATTGCTTGGGTGCCTTCATCTCGCGATGCAAGTAACGACATACAGGTTGACGATCCAGCTACTTAGGAGTGTTCGTATCAGCTACTGTGGTGAGCCCCAGTTTCCTTCGGGGCGATATCAGTCATGCAGTTCTCACAGCTTTCTAGACAATTACCTTTTTGTATTCATTAGAGGCTACATAGACACAGTTCAGACAGTCAGATATTTGTTATGTTAGCCTTGTAGACAGTTATACTCAGTCGTTCAGTTGTTTTTTTTAGCCATGTTGGCTACTTTCAGATATGTTCAGATTGTCTAAGTATTTCCGCATTATGATATTTCAGTCAGACGTTAGTTAATCAGCATATGTTAGTTTTATTTTATAAATTAGTTATGTTTTGGTATCACATGTTGATTCAGCCAGCCAGTTGGTTCGCTCGGTCACATGTAGTCAGGCACAGGTTGTCGTGTTACGTCCAGGCCCAGGTTCGGGCCGTGACAAGAGGACAGGCCGGCTACAGGTATATGAGTATTTTATTGGAACTTCTTATGCGTACAACTATTGCAGGATACCATTAATAATTGACAAATGGAAGTTTTGAAGGGACCCATAACCAAAGTATTTATAGATAACTGCGACTAAGAAGTTTTACCGTTACAAGGAATCTTAACATTTAGGAATGGAAAGCAATTGTATATGTTGATTGATGGCTTGTCATCGGGAGTTCCAAAGGCTAAAATAGCATTTGCTTCGTCGGAAGAGTAAGGAATCCTTTTAATCTGTAGGGAGATGTATCACGAGGATTTATCAGAATCTGTTAGAATTTCAGCATATTCTAGGTTATGTGATAAAAGTCACGCAGTAGGGTGGATGCGATCATACTAGCACTAACGCACCAGATCCCATCAACACTCCAAGGTTTAGCGTGTTGGGGTTAAAGTAATACTAGGATGGGTGACCCCCCTGGGAAGTATACTAAAAGTCTTACAAATTCAGATATAGGGGACAGATGAGAAGCTAGAGTAGCCTAAGGGAAATTGGAGTATGCGGAGTGGTTGGAAACCTTAAGAGGCCGCGAAGGACAAGACAGACTAGATCAGTGGCATGAAAGATGTTGCATCACAGCTATAGAATTAGGATGAGTTTGAATAGTATTTGGAGATACCTTGTAAGTGAGGGGATAGTAACCACATATATGTATAGGTACGATATCCCATATGTGACCGCGCCAAATTGGTGTGTGTGTCCCAGCAACCGGCGTTGCTATATATTGAAGGCATTGATCGAACAAGGTAATGAAGTTCAAGTGACAAAAGTGGTACAAATGTTACAAGGTAAGTTGATTCTATTCTCACTATAGATTAGAGTTGGAAAGTCCTAACGCAATAACGTCAGGAAAAGGAAGGGAGTGAGTATATAGAAAGTAAAGAAAAAAGTGTAAGAAACGAGGGTGAGTGAATCTTCCAAGAGAGACGACAGGCAAGGCAAGGGATTATTTGGATAAAATTCGAAGGTAGGAAAACAAAGGAGATAAACGATGGTAGTATGGAATAAAAGACAGATGTGTGGGGTTAGAGAACAGACTTCGATAAGTAAGACTTAAGGAGGGAAGTATACTCGCATTAAAAGGAAGTCATGCTAAGTGTGTACGAGACGAAGCACGTGAGAAATGGTAATCACTGAGAATAATAAGTCACTAGCAAGGAAATGCTATTGCAAATCATCTGGATGTTACCATAAGTGGAACTATGAGGGTATTGTAAGGGATTAAAGAGTCTGACCAAGGGATAAAAAAAATAAAAAAAAAGGTGATATGGTATATATATAAGGTCGACTAGTACAAAAGGGGAGGATCTAGAATAGCACCAGAGATGTAAGAAAGGAAAGGTGCCATGTTTGAATAAGAGAATTTGCCTACTAGTAGGGAGATAAGCAAGGAAAAACAGTACAAAAATTAAGGGTGCTCACATATCGGCCGGGGGCCGTAGCAATCATGCGTTAGGACCATCTTAATGACAACATGTCCCAGGACGGTAACCAGCTATCAGTTGACCACTGATTACATACATAAGAACATGAGGATAAGAAACTAATGAAGGCACCGTAAGCTCGCAAGCAACAACATTCGAGGACGAATGTTTTTAAGGGGGGAAGAATGTTACACCCCGTATCTTCGAAGAAGCACTTATCAAATTTGAAACATAAGTACGTTGAGTTAGGGTTAAGTAAAATCACTTTGGAATATGAGGAGCAAGCATTATTAAGTATATTTAATGAGTGAAGGATGTATATAAGGTATACCGGAAGGTTTTATAAGGAAATGAGTGGAAGAAATGAAGTAATGCGACTTCGGAGAAAGGATGGGTTGTTTTGTGTGAAAAGTTTAGTCCAACTTGGGGGACGAATATCTCTTAGCATATGAAGTGTTTTGAAGTGAAACAAAAGCCTAAAATGAAGTTCGTCGAGTCTAATTTCCAACACAATAAACCGCTCGTTGATAGGAGATCGGAGTAGAGAATTATGGACGGTACACGTTCAGCTGATAGAGCAGAAACGCGTGTACAGTACTGCTACAGTACCGACTTGCTACAGTTCTGCTACAGTAAAATGATACAGTGACCCGACCCGAATTTGACCCTTATAAAAAGGGTAAGAACCCCCTTTTTTCACCAGATTTGCCTAGAAATTTCCAGAAAATTGAAGAGAGAGAGAGAGGGGAATCACCAAGTGAGCAATTTTTAAGCGAGGAGTATTAATCGAAGCTCGGATAAACGCATGGATGTGATTCTAGTATTATTTTGCGGTTTATTCAAGGTAGATATTGAAGATGTCTCTGTTTTAACAAGAATAAGGTATGAATATCCTATTATTAATGTTAATTTTGGTTTATTTACGGAGATAAAGTCGTTAAATAATTGTATAGCGAGTTGGTTGGTTGTGGAAATTGGAAAAACATCGTGTGGGATGTTTTATGGTACATATTGGTGTTGGAAATGATGTGATTGTCATTGTTGTTGTTGTTGTGGTTTTTGGTTGCTGAATTATAATTTCGGACTAGGCATATAAACAGGGGAGATATTGCCGAAATTTCAGCAGATTCTAGAAAGAGTTAGTTTGAGGGCTTAAGACAAGCGTATAAAGGTGAGTCTAACAATAGTATAAATTTTCTTGAATATAGATTTACGAGCCTTGGAGGACAAGCATTGAGTATTTAAAGTTAAGGCGACAACAAAGTTATGTATGGCTAAACCCTTTCTTTCTAAAGGCATGCTTCCTTGTTATAAACCTTTGTACCATATCCATAGTATCCTTGCCTCTACAAATGCTAGAAGTCTATGAATCTCATGATCCTTACGATATTATTGAGTTTATTCATGATCTTTAGACTATTCTTTGTGATTGATCTCGCCTCATAATTCTTGTTCTTTCGAGGTGAGATATAGCGATGACGATTCTATTTCTAATGCTATCTAAGTTTATGGTTCTCGATACTCTCATGACATTATTGATTTCATCTTACGATGGTTGATCCTTCAAGGAATGATATAGTGATAATGTTAATGCTAATGATGATGTTGATTTCATTTATGTATTTTTATGTATATGTATGTATGTATGCATTGCATCCCACTGATCAGTTGGGGATAACACCGAGTACCGAAAGGGCCGGGTAAGATGATACTGAGTCCCGGAATGGCCGGGTAAGATAACACCGAGTCCCGAAAGGGCCAGGTAAGATGATACCGAGTCCCGGAAGGGCCGGGTAAGATAACACCGAGTCCCGAAAGGGCCGGGTAAGATGATACCGAGTCTCGACAGGGCCGGGTAAGATAACACCGAGTCCCAAAAGGGCCGGGTAAGATGATACCGAGTCTCGGAAGAGCCGGGTAAGATAACACCGAGTCCCGAAAGGGCCGGGTAAGATGATACCGAGTCCCGGAAGGGCCGGGTAAGATAACATCGAGTCCCGAAAGTGCCGGGTACGGATAACACCGAGTCCTGAAAGGGATGGGTACGAATGACACCGAGTCCTGAAAAGGCCGGGTACGGATGACACCGAGTCCCGAAAAGGCCAGGTACGGATATGACTGATGTACGTATAGTAAGTGTATATGAATGCATATGTATGTATGTTGTGTATGGTTGTGTATAAAATGTTTTTCCTGTAGACGAGTAGTGTACATGACAGAGATCTTAAAAAGAGTACGAGGTATAATTACTTACTTTATCTTATGTTTTCTTCACTCTGATATCATACTACTATTCATGCCTTACATACTCAGTACATTACTCGTACTGACGTCCCTTCTTGTGGATGTTGTGCTCATGCCCGCAGGTGCAACTAGACGAGACGAGGATCTCCGCAGTAGGCTACTTTCAGGTACCAGTTTTTATTGGTGAGCTCCATTTCTTCCTGGAGCACTGTCGAGTCTAGATATATATATATGTATGATTTTGTCCAGCGTATGTCGGGGGCCCTGTCCCGACTTGTTTACTTCAGTCATGTTCATAGAGGCTTTGCAGACAGTTCCTGTGTAAAGTTTGGTCATAGTGTGACAGTAGTAATATCGGCATCATGGGTCTGTTGTACATTTACTTATGCATGATATTATATTCATATTTAGCCTCTTGATCTTATTGTTTCCATTTGAGACACGAAGGATGCAAGTTATAAGTTGGTTCGCTCGGTTCCTGTAAGGTGCCGGGTGCCAATCACACCTTACCAAGGGTGGGGTGTGACAGAAAGGTGTTATGAGATTTGGCAAGAAAGGGAAGCTAAGTCCCAGATATATTGGACCTTACAGAATTCTACGAAAGGTCGGTCTAGTAGCTTATGAACTTGAGTTGCCACAAGATTTGGCTGCTGTACATCCCGTGTTTCATATGTCCATGTTGAGTAAGTATGTAGGAGACCCGTCGTTGGTTGTTCCTGCTAATACTATAACAGTTAAGGATGGGTTGACTTATGAGGAGATCCCCGTAGCCATTCTTGACCGTCAGGTTCGCAATTTGAGAACTAAGGAAGTAGCCTCAGAGAAAGTCCTGTGGAGGAGCCAAAAGGCTGAGGAAGCTACATGGGAAGCCGATGAGGATATGAAATTCAAGTACCCATTTTTGTTTGAATAGCAAGCAGAGAACTCTCAAGGTAACTTTCCATGGCCCATGTCATGTTATGTTTCATGTTTCACGCTTATGTCATGTATCCAGCGCTCATGTTTCATGTCTCATGCTTCAGTATCCATGTTGTCATGTAATTACATCCTTTCATGTCTAATGTTTCATACCATGTTTTCTTCACATTCATGTATTCAAGCCATGCTCAGCCATATTCTTAACCATGACCCATCATTCGAGGACGAATGATCCTAAGGGGGAGATATTGTAACACCTCGTTAACTTAACGAAAGCTTTGACCATGATCCTAGACTTAGAAAATCAGATAAAGAATGTGGCAATTGGAATTTCCCTGTTAAGTTGTAAGATGGGGGTTTACGCCCATGAACAGTGACCATATTTCAGTATACGGGCCGTAATTCAAGTCGTAAACTGGTACCAAGGATTTCTGAGCATTCTGGAATTTGGCATTTGGATGTCAAATGGTCAAATATGGACCGTATTTCAAAACTTATTTGGAATTTGGGAAAACTTCCTCGATTAAAGTTGTAGAGCTTTGAAATACCTGTCTAACGGTATATTATGGGGCAAACGGACATATGTACAAAGAGTTATGGCCATTTTACTGAAGAGACGCAGTGCAGACCGTATTTCAAAATACGGCCAGTATTTAACTGGGCGGAAATTTTAATTTTTCAGAATAATATATACTCGTCCGTATCAGTTCACATCATTATTTTGCATTCCTTCAAGCCCTAGAACGACCTCCTGTCCTCCTCCATCATCAAGAACACCAAAGTAAGCCCACTCTAATTATTCCAACTCAATTCTAACATATATTCTAATAAACTAAGCAAGAAATTATTGTTCCTAATCTAGGGTTTTCAAGAAAACCCATCTCAAGGTTCAAGAATCAAGATTTAGGAAATCTTCTTCAAAACTCAAGTCTTTAATTCAAGTTTTGGAGCAATTAAGATATGTATAACTTCCATCCACATGTGGGAATCTGTACGTTCTTCCCCATGCTCCGTTTCTTGATATCCATGAAGTTCAAATCGTAGGGCATTAAACCGAACATATTGGTAGCTCGTATTTATGTATTTATGTACATGAATGTTGTATCTATATTCATTATTGTATTCCTAATCTTCCATTACGATTATTAGGAACCCTAGCTTAATCCATGAATCATGAATTCTTCCTCATGTGTTCTCATTATGTTTATATGAAACTTTTTGATTTTATCTATCAAGTTACAAGCATGTTTTCAAGTCAATTATATATATATAATTATGAACTATTGTTATTACTCATGAATCAAAAACATGTTTGCAAGACTATGACAAGTTATCTCATGAAACCATATTACAAGATATTTCATGAAACCATGTTACAAGTTATTTCGTGAAATCATGATTACAAGTTATTTACAAGTTATTTCACGAAAATCATGGGCTTCTTAGCCAACTATATCATGTTCATGTTTTTGGGAATTGCTTAGTAAACCGAGAAGGCTCAGATAGCCTGAAACTACGTTGCCACCTTCATTATGCAGTTTCGATCCTTACATGCTTATTATCACTTAAATCTCATATCCCTGGCAAAGTGTGAGTGTTCTCCTGGTAGGACGCAATTACCAGATCATGTTGTCTGTTATACTATAGTGTTCCCCACGTTACAAGTAGTTTTACATACATGTATTTTCCATTGATTTACTGTTTTCAGACTTTACTCACGTTTCATGCTCATATTCAAGTTACATTCAGTTTCAGTTCATGTCCTATACCTATGTTGTGCCATGTTCTTTATTTCAGCAGGTTTTACATACTAGTACTATTCACCATGTACTAATGTCCCTTTTGCCCGGGGCCTGCACTTCATGGTGCAGATACCGGTTTTCAGGAACATACACCTGCGCAGTAGGATCACTTCAGTAATCAGCTTATTGGTGAGCCCCACTCCTCTTGGGGTTCAACATAGAGTCTGCATTAGTATTCAGTTTATGGTAGTCCAGGGCCATGTCCTGGTAGTTAGTATTCAGACATGTTTTAGAGGTTTCATAGACAGATGTTAGTCCACAGAGTCAGTTATGCTTTCATGTTTGCAGACTGTTATGTTTTCATGATATTTCGTGCTACGACATAATTTCAAGACTTTATTCCGCAAATTACATTTTCATGATTCATTTAAATTGCATCATATATATTATATTGTTTTGATGCCCATGTTGACAAGCAAGCCATGAGGTTCGCTCGGACACATGCAAGTAAGGCTTGAGTGTCGTCTTACGCCCAGGCCATGGTTCGGGGCGTGACAAAATCCTTCCACAAATCTTCTATAATAACTGCTAGTCCCAGAAAGCTACGGACTTCTATAGGCGTTGTAGGCCTTGGCCAAGTCTTCACAGCCTCAATCTTTTGGGTGTCGACCCGACTGTCATCGGCTGAGATGATATGACCCAGAAAAGTTACAGAGTTCAACCAAAATTCACATTTTCAGAATTTAGCATATAATTTGCGAGCTCGAAGTATTCTAAGAACCGTACGCAAATGGTCCGCATGCTCTTCCTCCGACTTGGAATATACCAGGATGTCATTGATGAACACAATTATAAGTAAATCTAGAAATGGCCTGAACACATCATTCATCAAGTTCATAAACACTGCTGGAGCGTTAGTCAGCCAAACGACATCACCCGAAATTCATAATGACCATATCTGGTTCTGAAGGTCGTCTTCGGAATATCTTCTTCTTTGATCCTCACCTGATGGTATCCTGGCCTCAGATCTATCTTGGAAAACCACTTGGCTCCTTGCAAATGATCAAAAAAATTATCAATCCTCGGAAGCGGATATTTGTTCTTTATTGTCACCCTGTTCAGCTGCCTATAATCATACACATCCGCAAGGATTCGTCTTTCTTTCTTACAAATAAGACAGGTGCTCCCCATGGCGAGGAACTAGGCCTAATAAATCCCTTCTCGAGCAATTCCTTCAATTGTGCTTTTAGTTCTTTCAATTCTGCTGGGGCCATCCTGTAGGGAGGGATAGATATTGGTTCAGTATCCAGCAGTACATCAATAGTAAATTTGATCTCCCGCTTTGGTGGAAGACCTGGGAGTTCATCCAGAAACACATCTGGAAACTCGTTTACCACCGGAACAGATTGAAGGGTCGGCAGTGTCGCTTCAGGGTCATGAACTCGGACTAGATGATAAATATAGCCCTTGGCGATCATCTTCCTTGTCTTTGAGGTAGGAAATAAATCTACCTCTTGGAGATGCAGTGTTACCCTTCCACTCTATGACTGGTTCTCCCAGAAATTGAAATCGAACCACTTTGGTTCTACAATCTACATTAGTATAATAGGGAGGTAACCAATCCATGCCCATAATAACATCGAAATCCAGCATTTCCAGTTCATTTAAATCAGCTACAGTGTGCCGACCACACACAGTCTCTATATACTTGCCTAGCTATTGTTGGATCACCAACCGGAGTAGACACTTCAAAAGGTTTAATTGGCTTGGGTTTTATTCCAATACGACCAGCGATATAGGGAGTAATATATGACAAGGTAGAACCCGGATCAATCAATGCATATACATCATAAGAAGATACTGTCAGTATACCTGTCACAACATCGGGAGAAGTCTCTAGATCCTTTCGTCCGGCCAATGCATAAATACGGTTCTGGGGATCGCTCGAACTAGAGGCTCCTCCTCTACCTCTTCCATGGCCCGCTAAAACCTGAGGAGTCTACCCTACATGGCACACGGACGACGAAGAACCTACCGCTGAACCTGTGGGTTGGCCTCATCCCGACAGCTCCTCAATGGACAATTACGCATCATATGGCCAACTCGGCCGCAGGCATAGCAAGCATCCGAGCCTCGGTGATACTGACCCGAATGTAACTTACCACACTGACTGCACCGTGGTACCAGCGATCTCCTCTGGCTGGAATCACCACGATGCTGGGAACCTGAAGCTCCCGAACCCTGACTCGGCCCAAAAAAAATAGGGCGATTAAACCTCTGGGCCGCAAATCGAGGAGATGCACTAGATGTAGACTGGCCTGAATGTTTGGAATACTGCTGTCCCTGGCCTCCTTTATATTCGCTGCTAGTACCCGCGAATCTGGCCCTTTTTCCATGCCCCCTATCCACATCTCGCTCACCTCTATGCAGTTGTTGTTGCTCCTCTAGATTCTGGGCATGTGCTTGAATACGCGAGATGTCCATTCCTTCCAGAAGCGAAGCTGTCAAACATTCTTTAAACAAGTGTGGCCCTAAGCCCCTCACAAATCGATGTACCCGATCTCCCATATCTGCTACCATGGCCGGAGCATATCTAGCCAGTGAATTAAACCGAAGACTATATTCCCGAGCACTCATGCTCCCTTGAGATTCATGAATTTATAAGCACGAGCCCGACGGACCTCGGGTGGCAAATTATGTCGAATAAAAGCAACTACAAATTCTTGCCATTTCGGGGGATGTGCTTTTTCCCCTCTTGAAGAAATCCAATTGTTATACCATAAAACAGCTACATCTCGGAGTCTATAGGAAGCTAACTCCACGGACTCAGTATCAGAAGCATGAATTATTCTCAGTGTTCTCGCATCTCATCAATAAAACCCTGCGGGTCTTCATCCGATTTTGACCCAAAAAATTCTGGAGGGTTCAAGCTCATGAAATCACGGGCTCGGGCACTAGTCGCCCTATCATTTGGACCCGCACTCTGCCGCTGAGCTTGGGCGGTAACTAACTGAGTTAACAACTGGACTGCATCTCGCAAGTCCTGATCTGGAGCAATTGGGGAAGGAGCTGGGGCCTTCTCATACTTCTCTGCTGGTGGAGGAACAGGAGTGGGAGTGGCATGCGAGGGAGTAGCACTCTGAGCTCGCTATGTCCCAACTCAGCTGGAGGTTCTCGACTGGTACCTTCTCTAGCAGCATTTAATATTGTGTGGATTTGTTTCTTCCTTGGCAGAATTGCTGAAATCATAACGCACAATTAAAATAGGAGGAAATCTTACATTATAGCTCTACCGCACGATCTATGAAGAAGAAAGACGGTCATTATTCATAAATGCCCTGCAGCCTCTTGTTTATAAGTGTGGCACGGTTCACCCCCATAAACAAGACTCTACTGGACACGGCTCGTAGACACACCCAAGGACAGAACTGCTCTGATACCACTTTTGTCACGACCCGCCTAGAGGGCCATGACGGGTACTCGGAGCTGACTACCGAGCACCACTCATCATACTTCTATCATGCCCAACCTGTACACATATACTCTCTAAGATAGTTCTTACCACGATTTGGTCATAAAATACTCCGTAAAACATGTACATATATGAGTATACATAAGCCCTCACGGCAGCAAAAGAATGATGTACAAAATATCCAATGCGGGTCACATAACATCCGCTACCCACACACGAGTATCTACGAGCCTCTAACTGAAATACTGAAGTCATGAGAACGGGACAGGACCCCTCTGTATACAAGTATATACACAAAATAATATATCATAACTGCACCTCCGGAAGATGGAAGTGCTCCCGTGCAAACTGATCTGGCTCCTAGGAAGCTGGGTCGTCTCCTTGTCTACCTGTGGGCATGGGCACAGCGTCCAAAATAAAATGGATGTCAGTACGAGCAATGTACTGAGTATGTAAGGCATGCATCATAACATAATAAAGAAATTGGAGAATAAAAGATAAAGAGATAACTGTGACAACTTGCCTTTTAAGGCGGAGTCATGCATGCAAGCTTATAAAACAAATAGCATCATATCATATATTATATATTATATATTGCTGCAGAACATGCAGCCCGAATCATATATCATCACATATCAATATATTGCCGCAGAACAAATGACCCGATCCATTTTCCCATATATCCCGCGTCCGGGTGTCCCGCATCCTGGACGATATCATTATTCCAGCTGATCAAGTGGCTATGTGTCTATAGCGCCTCACCTTTCCCCATGTCCCCTATATACATATACGTATCATATATATATATATAATATAAGTAGCATGCATGAGAGCCCAAGTAAAAGATACGATGTTATCGGAATGACGCAAGGTCGTGAACCTCCGATTACACTATGACCTCCTCGTCATCGCTACGTCTCACCTTGAAGGAACTAACATCATGAGGTGAGACCACAACGAATAATGGCATTAAATCAATCATAAACATAGGAATGTCGACTTCATGAACGCATCTTTATCATTGTCACTGTCATGGAACATGTCTCATAAGAAACTCTCAAAGGTCTTTAACTTCCATTCTTGGAGATATAAGAAGGTCATGGGAGTATAGAAAGGAATTATAAAACAAGAGTCATGCCTTAGAAAGAAGGGGACTAGCCTTATATACCTTTATGTCTCCTTAACGATATCGACTAAGCGCTTTCCTTCCGGGCTTACAATTCTACATACAAGAGGGTTTGTACGAAGATTAGATTATTGGTAGTATGCTTAAGTTTAAACTAAAGCAACTAAGGCTAACAGAAATTGGGCAGCATTTCCTTTGTTTCAACAACTTTTCCTCATATAATAAAACAGCTCCCAAACATCACAACGACACCCATAATTTCATAATACGTAAACTCCTTCGAGACATTATTCAACTTCCAATATCCTCCATAACCATAACTATAATACATCATCATGTTTATCATTTATATAATACTTCCTCAATATCATTAGTGTCATTCATAATAATATTATACTTATATTACATCATAAATCATAACTCAACTTGTCTTTCAACTCATCATACCCTTATTAGCATATTAAGCTCATATTCCATACTTTTTTCTAATTCAAATTCCTCAACTACTTGACACCATCACGAACATGAAATAATCGTGAAACTCACCTTTGCTTATGTAGGGATGGTCCTTTAAATGGAAATACTCCTCTTAAGAAAAACTCAACTCCAACACTAAAGAGATTCTTGATCTCTATCAACCCTAGGATGCATCCACACCATTGATTCTACTAACTTTTGATGTTTGATCCTTGATTCCTCTCTTAAATATGTGTTAGTGAGAGATGGAGAAAGTTCTAGAGGCTTAAAGAGAGTTGGTGTAACACCCTGTACCTTTAACGTAAGCTTTGACCATGATCCTAGACATAGAAATCAGATAAAGAATGTGGGAATTGGAATTTCCCTGTTCCATTGTAGGATGGGAGTTTACGCCCATGAACAGTGACCGTATTTCAGTTTACGGTCCGTAATTCAAGTCGTAAACTGAAACCAAGGATTTCTGAGCATTCTGGAATTTGGCAATTGGATGTCAAATGGTTAAATACGAACCGTATTTCAAAATACGGCCTGTATTTCAAAACATATTTGGAATTTGAGAAAACTTCTTTCATGAAATTGTAGAGCTTTGAAATACTTTTCCAACGGTATATTATGGGGGTCAAACGGACATCCGTGCAAAGAGTTATGGCCATTTTACTGAAGAGACGCAGTGCAGTCCGTATTTCAAAATACGGCCAGTATTTCAAAATACGGCCCGTATTTTGAAATAGGGCCAGTATTTAACTTGGCCGAAAATTTAATTTTTCCATAACAGTATATATTCGTCCATATCAGTTCAAATCATTATTTTTCATTCCTTCAAGCCCTAGAACGACCTCCTACCCTCTTCCATCATCAAGAACACCAAGGTAAGCCTACTCTAATTATTCCAACTCAATTCTAATACCTATCCTTGTAATCTAAACAAGAAGTTATCATTCCAAAACTGGGGTTTTCAAGAAAACCCATCTCAAGGTTCAAGAATTCAAGAGTTTGGAAATCTTCTTCAAAGCTCAAGTCTTTAATTCAAGTTTTGGAGCGACTAAGGTATATAGCGTTACTATCTACGTGTGGGAACATCATTGTTCTTCCCCACGCCTCATAATCCATAAAGTATGAAACTTTACAAAACTAGGGTTTCTATTCTATACTATGCTCATGATAACCCTAGGTCCATGTCCATGATTATATTATGTATGAATTGCTATGATTCTATCATTGTGTTCTTAATAACTCCATATGATTATTGAGAATCAGTCCGTAATCTATGAAAACCCATATCTCGTATTCCATTGGTTATTGCATGCATGTTTTTAAATAAAAATGATTATTTCATGAATATCTTACATGTCTACAAGTTTTCATGCAACTATATTATATAATTACTTTCATGCTATGATACAGGATACATACATACTAAATACAATTTATTTCATGAAACCATATTTACAAGTTATTTCATGAAATCATATTTACAAGTTATTTCATGAAACCATGTTTACAAGTTATTTCATGAGACCATGTTTACAAGTTATTTCGTGAAATCATGATTACAAGACAAGTACAAGTTAATTCACGAAAATCATGGGCATCTTAGCCAACTATATTATGTTCATGTTTTTGGGAGTTGCACGAATTACCGAGAAGGCTCAGATAGCCTGAAACTATGTAGCCACCAAAGGACAAGGATCGCTCCGCCCAGTTAGGACAATACCTTAATTTTACACTGAATTGATCCATCAGGCACGTTACTACCTTATACCCTAGCAAGGTATAGAGGCTCTGTTGGTCCGGCGAAGTACCAGACTCCACGTATCCACGTGGTGATATCATGTGTCGGTTTATGAAATGCTCTCCCTACTTATCATGTTTTACTTATGTTATATATATATATATATATATATATATATGTACTCATGCTCATGTTCATGTCCAGGTTTTCAGTTTCAGTTCTTATCATATTATTCCATGTCCCATGTTATTTCTTTCAGTTGCTTTACATACCAGTACATTCAATGTGCTGACGTCCCCTTTTATTGCTCGGGGGCCTGCATTTCATGATGCAAGTACTGATATACAGGACGACACATCTGCTCAGTCGGACAACATTCGTATCAGCTTATTGGTGAGCCCCATCTCATTCGGGGTTTAGTCAACTTTTGTTTTATGATTAGTTATGCATCTAAGGTATGTTTGGGGCCTTGTCCCAGTAAGTATGTGTTACACCTCGGAAGTTTTCCCGTACTGGTATGATGAGTGTATGGTGTTTCACTAAGTCGGGAATGGCTAATTATGAAATCTCGGAAAAATAATAAAGTTGCAGAGAAATTCACTGCCAGTGGTCGTATATGGCACTATACGGACCGTATAGTGGTTTACGGACCGTATAGTGCACTCGTCCTTCAACCTGCCAAAAATCTCAACTTTCTGGAAATTGTTGAATATGGTTAAATACGCCCAGTTTACGGCCCGTAAACTGGTTTGCGGACCGTAAACCAGGTTGTAAACTGCCCTGTCCACCAGCCAAACTCTCTGTTTTTGGAGAATGCTTAAATACGTTCACTGGGACGGACTGTAAATCAGAATACGGTTCGTAAACTGCACATTACGGTCACTGTTCATCCCGACAGAAACTCATTAAACATTACCTTTTGAGTTATTAAAAGGAACTTAGGCCTCATTTTATTTCATTCATTATTCATGCAACTCAGGAGACCTCTAGAACTTTCCAAATATTTTCTCCACAAGAATTCAAGAGAATCACAAGGAACATCAAGATCAACACCACCAAGCTTATGAAATCAAGTGTAAGAACACCATAAAAGATCATCCAGGTCAAGAAATCCCACCAAGGGTGGAACTAGGGTTTTAGCTAAGTGAAGAATCTCAACTTAAGGGTTGTTCAACCTTCATCCAAGGTAAGTTTTATGATTATTCCATATTGTTTGAAGTATTGGAAAGCATAGACACTTGAAATGTAGAAGAACATAGAAATGGGTCATTAGTGAGTGAATAGTGACATAAATGAATGATAGTGGAATTGAACTATGAATATTGAAGTGTCGTAAATACAAATACGTTATGAATGATGTTTATATCATGAAACAAGTATTAAATGCATGAAAACACAAGGATAAGCTAGAGGTAGGAATAAGGGAAAATTGGAGGAAAATGGTGGAGTTTGCCAATTGTATGTAAATGACGAATGTTGAGTACGATATTGAGAGTAGTATCATAAATGTTGGGAGTGATATGAAACATGAGAAAAATGGTATGAACGATGGAAGCGTTGTACGACTTTTCCTAGAAATTGCGATACGTTCTTGTAGTTGGTCTATTAATGTTGATATGAATTCTTTATGAAGGTAGCGACGCGATATTGAAGGAGAACGAGTGAGCGGTATCTTAGCTAAACGACCAAGGTATGTGAGGCTAGTCCCTTCTTTCTGATGGCATGAATCTTGTAGCACGAAATTCCTATTCTCTTCATGAGTTCTTATAGCCCTAAAGGCTAAGAGTCTAACTCCTTAATGTCTATATAAGATGAGGAATACGATATGATGATGCTAGTATAATGATGATGTTAATTATCGCTTACACTCACCTTATGTACTAGTTCCTTCAAGGTGAGGCAGAGTATCAATAGTTGTTCCATAATGGAATCGGGGAATCACGACCTTACGTCACCCCGATAGAGTAAAGTTGATCTTGAGCCTTATGCATGTATTACAATGAGATAAGTATTTTATGATGAGTATATTATTATTATGAGCCTTTTATGATAAGCATGACATGAGCATTTCACACCGTGCCTAGTTGGCCGGGCAGTCACCGCCAAGGCGGGCAGCTATACGGATACACCATGACCTTCGGGCGTGGGCAGACACCACTAGTGGGCGGCATGAGATGGTACCCCGGACGTGGGAGGCCTGGACGCGGGCTAATATTATTGATTATCACACCGTTCCGACATGGACGGGCAGCTTGCATATGATGCATATATGTTACGAGGATGAGTATGAGTAAGATGGCACGCATGATTTCCTTTATGATTATCAGACAGATCCAGATATTTCATGTTGATGTGATTACTATATTGTTGATGTTTTATTTCATTGTTTATGCTTCTCATACTCAGTACAACATTCGTACTGATGTCCTTTCTTCGGACGTTGTGTTCATGCCCACAGGTAGACAGAGAGGAGAGCTTGGCCCAGATCCTCAGTAGCAGTCAGCTGGTTGAAAGCACTCCATTGTCCGGAGGTGCTTAGGATTATCCTTTTGGTATATATATACATGCATATTTTGGGCACGACGGAGTCTTGTTCCGTCCATGTATATACAGTATGTTAGTAGAGGCTCGTAGATACGCAGTGTGGGTTAGATGGTCTCACAAGACGTTTTCATATGCGTGTATATTATTTTGATGGCCGAAAGGCAATTGTATATAAAGTAATTATGTTTGTTAAATTATGATTTTCCTACAACTGGTATGTAAATTGATAAAAGAATATTAGATGGGCAAGATAAGTAGTAGAGTGTGCGGTGCTCGGTAACTAGCTTCGGGTACCCGTCGCGGCCCCTAGCTGGGTCGTGACAGAACTGGTATCAGAGTTGTTCGTCCTAGGAAGTGTCTACGAGCCGTGTCTAGTAGAGTCTTGTTTATGGTGTGTTGCGCGCCACGCTAATAAACAAGAGGCTACAGGGCATTTAGGAAAATGACCATCCTTCTTCTCATGAAATCGTGCGATAGAGCCATGCTTAGGATTATGTTGTTCCTAAAAGTGCGTTATGGTTTCAGAAAATGCCGTCAAAGGGAAAAGCTACAGCTGCCCAGAACGGAAAAGCTACGACAAAGAGGCAGGCGGAAAGAGAGCCTCCGGGAAATGTAGAGGAAAGCGAATCGCAAAGTGAGGTCGCGCCCAATGTAGGAGAGCAGGGAGGAGCCTCAGCTCCGATTCCTCCACCGGGTGTTTCGGGTCAACAAGTGTCCGAGGCCATCCATTTATTGACACAATTGGTTGCCGCTCTGGCACAACGACAGGATGCGGGTCCAAGGGATCGTTCAGCTAGCACGAGAGCCCGTGACTTTATGGCCTTAAATCCTCCATAATTCTTTGGGACAAAGCCAGATGAAGATCCGCAAAATTTTATCGATGAGATGTTGAGGACTTTAGAGATTATCCATGCTTCCGAGACCGAATCCGTGGAGTTGGCTTCTTATAGACTCCGCGATGTGGCGGTGTTATGGTATAAAAATTGGGTGATAACAAGAGGAGAAAATGTTCCACCTCCCGTGTGGCAAGAGTTTGTAGATGCCTTTATTCATCACTACTTGCCACCCGAAGTCCGCCGAGCTAGAGCGGACAAGTTCCTGAATTTAAAGCAAAGGGGTATGAGTGCCCGAGAGTATAGCATGAAATTCAACTCATTGGCCCGATATGCTCCGACTATGGTGGCCGACATGGGAGACAGGATCTATAGATTTGTGAGTTGTCTGGGGCCACATTTGTACAGAGATTGTTTGACGGCCTCCTTGCAAGACGGGATGGATATTTCCCGGATACAGGCCCATGCTCAGAATCTCGAGGAACAACAACGACAGCAAAGAAGTGATCGTGATGGTGACAAAAGACAAGGTAAGAGGGCTAGGTCTATGGGAGAGAACAGTGAGTATAGAGAGGGATCGAGACAGACACATCCCAGGCACTCAGGTCAGTCCGCGACTAGTGCGCCTCCCAGATTCTCAGACGGAAGGTTCGATCGCTCTTTCCAATCAAGGCAGGGTCAGAGTTCGAGGGCCCCAAGTTCTCAGTATCAGGGAGATTTTAGTTAGAGGAGACCTCCAGTACCACGGTGTAGCTAGTGTGGCAAATTACATTCTGGACGGTGTCGTCAGGGTTCGGATGCTTGTTATTCTTGCGGGCAAGTTGGTCACATGATGAGAGATTGCCCCTCAGCAAGAGATAGAGTGGGGACTCAGCCTACAGGTTCAGCAATGGGTTCTTCTTCAGCACACCCGACAGCCCAGACCCCTCAGACTACGGCAGGGAGAGGCAGAGGTAGAGGGGGAGCATCTACTTCAGGTGTTGTTCAGCCCCGTGTGTATGCTTTAGCGGGGCGACAGGATCTTGAGTCTTCCCCAGACGTTGTCACAGGTACCTTAACTCTATTTTTCCGTGATGTATATGCTCTGATTGATCCGGGTTCTACCTTCTCACATATTACTCCGTATATCGCTGATTGTGTTGGGGTGAGACCTGAGCAAATTAAACCTTTCGAGGTATTCACTCCGGTTGGTGATCCCTTGATAGCGAGACAAGTATATAAGGACTGTGGAGTGGTTATATGTGATCGTCAAACGAGAGCTAATTTGATTGAACTTGAGATGATAGATTTCGATGTAATAATGGGTATGGATTGGTTGGCATCGTGCTATGCTGATGTTTGTTGCCGGACAAAAGTAGTTCGATTCCAATTTCTGGGAGAGCCCGTACTTGTGTGGAAGGGTAATACGGCTTCCCCAAAGGGTAGGTTTATTTCCTACCTTAAAGCAAGGAAGATGATAGCCAAGGGTTACATTTGTCATCTAGTTCGGGTTCATAATACGGAAACGGAAGTGCCAACTTTCCAGTCGGTATCGGTAGTGAATGAATTCCCAGATGTGTTTCCCGACGAGTTACCAGGTCTTCCTCCAGAAAGGGAAATTGATTTTGCCGTCGATGTATTGCCGGACGCCAAGCCTATCTCTATTCCTCCCTATCGAATGGCTCCAGCAGAGTTGAAGGAGCTAAAGGCACAGTTGAAAGACTTGCTCGAAAAGGGTTTCATTAGGCCCTGTTCATCACCATGGGGAGCACCGGTCTTGTTCGTACGGAAGAAAGATGGGTCGCTACGAATGTGTATCGATTATAGACAGTTGAACAAGGCGACTGTGAAGAACAGATATCCCCTCCCCAGAATCGACGATTTGTTCGATCAATTGCAATGTGCTAAATGGTTCTCCAAGATAGATCTGAGATCGGGTTATCATCAGGTGAGAATTAGGGAAGCAGATATTCCCAAGACTGCCTTCAGGACAAGATATGGCCACTACGAGTTTCGAGTAATGTCGTTCGGGTTGACGAATGCCCCGGCAGTGTTCATGAATTTGATGAATAATGTGTTCAGGCCGTTCTTAGACTTTTTTGTGATAGTTTTTATCGACGATATCCTGGTATATTCTCGCACAGAATTAGAACATGCAAATCATCTAAGAATTGTTCTTGGTGTTCTTCGAGATCGGGAATTTTATGCAAAGTTTTCGAAGTGCGAGTTTTGGCTAAACTCGGTGGCATTTCTATGTCATGTTATTTCAGATGATGGTATCCTAGTCGACACTCAGAAAATAGAAGCTGTGAAGACTTGGCCAAAGCCTACGACACCTACGGAAGTTCGTAGTTTTCTTGGGTTAGCAGGATATTACAGGAGATTTGTAGAGGGCTTCTCATCTATTTCTGCCCCATTGACGAAGTTAACTCAGAAGTTGGCTAAGTTCCAGTGGAATGATGCCTGTGAGCGTAGTTTTCAAGAGTTGAAAAACAGGTTGACCTCAGCACCAGTGCTAACACTTCCAGAGGGATCAAATGGCTACGTAGTATATTGTGATGCCTCCGATGTGGGATTAGGCTGTGTATTGATGCAGCATGGGAATGCCTCAAGACAGTTGCGAAAGCATGAACAGAATTATCCCACTCATGATCTTGAGTTAGCCGCGGTCATTCATGCATTGAAAATATGGAGACACTACTTATACGGTGTGCACGTGGACATCTATACGGATCACAAAAGCCTTCAATATATTTTCAAACAGAAGGAGTTGGACCTGCGGCAAAGGCGATGGTTAGAATTACTGAAGGATTACGATGTGAACATTCTATATCACCCAGGAAAGGCGAATGTAGTGGCAGATGCACTTAGCCGCCGATCGATGGGTAGTTTATGTGGAGTTCCTTCGGAAAAGAGAGAAATGGTTCGTGAGGTCCATCGGTTATCAAGTCTTGGCGTACGACCAATTGATTCAGGAGATGCAGGTATTAGCGTTAATAACCCCACAGTTTCATCATTGAATCTAGAAGTGAAGGAACGACAATATGAAGATCCTCAGTTAAGCCATTATCGAGATCTAGCTCATGAAAAGGGAAAGTCTCCATTCGAACTTTCTATAGAAGGGGTCCTTAGATATCAGGACAGGTTATGTGTACCGGATGTGGCAAACTTGCGCCAACGGATTTCAGAGGAAGCACATTATTCCCGGTATTCTGTTCATCCAGGTGCAACCAAGATGTACCATGATCTTAAATCGATATATTGGTGGGATGGCATGAAGCGAGATATAGCAGAATTTGTAGCCCAATGTCCGAATTGCTAGCAAGTAAAAGCCGAGCATCAAAAGCCAGGAGGCTTATTGCAAGCAATGGAAATTCCTACGTGGAAATGGGAAGAAATTAATATGGATTTTGTGGTAGGATTACCCCGTGCGCGAGGGAAGTGTGACTCTATATGGGTGATCGTGGATAGACTCACGAAATCAGCTCATTTTCTCCCCGTTAGAACCACATACTCAGCGGAAGATTATGCTAAATTGTATCTCAAGGAGATTGTACGACTTCACGGTATTCCTTTGGCCATTATCACAGACAGAGGGGCACAGTTCACAGCCAAGTTCTGGAAGTCCTTTCAAGAAGGTCTAGGTACCCAAGTCAAGCTCAGCACGGCGTTCCATCCGCAGATCGACGGACAAGCCGAGCGCACTATTCAGACCTTAGAGGATATGCTACGAGCATGTGTATTGGACTTTGGCGGTAGTTGGGATGAGCATTTGCCTCTTATTGAATTTGCCTATAATAACAGCTATCATTCCAGCATTCAAATGGCCCCGTATGAAGCCTTATATGGAAGAAAATGCAGATCTCCAATTGGATGGTTTGAAACCGGAGAAGTACAACTGATAGGCCCCGACTTAATCCAACAAGCGGTTGAAAAGGTTAAAGTGATTCGAGACCGACTATTAACAGCTCAAAGTCGCCAAAAGTCTTATGCGGACAATCGCCGACGGGATTTAGAATTTCAAGCTAATGATTGGGTATTCTTGAAAGTCTCGCCAATAAAGGTAGTAATGAGGTTCGGCAAAAAGGGGAAATTGAGTCCAAGATACATTGGACCTTATCGAATCATCCGCAAGGTGGGTAGAGCAGCCTATGAATTGGACTTGCCTTCATAGCTCGAATCTGTACACCCAGTATTCCATGTTTCGATGCTCCGCAAGTGTATTGGAGACCCCACGAGGATTGTTCCGATTGATGATGTACAAGTGACAGAGAAGTTGACATACGAAGAAGTGCCCATTGCTATTTTGGATAGACAAGTGCGAAGGCTTCGGAATAAAAAGGTTTCTTCAGTCAAAGTTTTGTGGCGGAATGATAATCGGGAAGAAATGACTTGGGAAGCGGAGGAGAAGATGAAATCTACGTACCCCCATTTGTTCCAATCCCCAGAAGAGATTCAAGATGAGACGTCGACGATATGAGGTATGAATGTTTTAATTTTATGTTTTTGGTCGTGTGTGGCCGTAAATGTGTTGATATTGTGATATAGCCCTGTGAGGCGACGATATTATGGGTCGTTGTGGTAAATTGGTAGTGCCAAATTACAAAGGAAACTCTGGCAAAACTTTTCTAGAGTCCCCGAGTGTCGAACATTCGAGGACGAATGTTCCAAAAGGGGGGAAGAATGTTACACCTCGGAAGTTTTCCCGTACTGGTATGATGAGTGTATGGTGATTCACTAAGTCGGGAATGGCTAATTATGAAATCTCGGAAAAATAATAAAGTTGCAGAGAAATTCACTGCCAGTGGTCGTATATGGCACTATACGGACCGTATAGTGGTTTACGGACCGTATAGTGCACTCGTCCTTCAACCTGCCAAAAATCTCAACTTTCTGGAAATTGTTGAATATGGTTAAATACGACCCAGTTTACGGCCCGTAAACTGGTTTACGGACCGTAAACCAGGTTGTAAACTGCCCTGTCCACCAGCCAAACTCTCTGTTTTTGGAGAATGCTTAAATACGTTCACTGGGACGGACCGTAAATCAGAATACGGTCCGTAAACTGCACATTACGGTCACTGTTCATCCCGACAGAAACTCATTAAACATTAGCTTTTGAGTTATTAAAAGGAACTTAGGCCTCATTTTATTTCATTCATTATTCATGCAACTCAGGAGACCTCTAGAACTTTCCAAATATTTTCTCCACAAGAATTCAAGAGAATCACAAGGAACATCAAGATCAACACCACCAAGCTTATGAAATCAAGTGTAAGAACACCATAAAAGATCATCCAGGTCAAGAAATCCCACCAAGGGTGGAACTAGGGTTTTAGCTAAGTGAAGAATCTCAACTTAAGGGTTGTTCAACCTTCATCCAAGGTAAGTTTTATGATTATTCCATATTGTTTGAAGTATTGGAAAGCATAGACACTTGAAATGTAGAAGAACATAGAAATGGGTCATTAGTGAGTGAATAGTGACATAAATGAATGATAGTGGAATTGAACTATGAATATTGAAGTGTCGTAAATACAAATACGTTATGAATGATGTTTATATCATGAAACAAGTATTAAATGCATGAAAACACAAGGATAAGCTAGAGGTAGGAATAAGGGAAAATTGGAGGAAAATGGTGGAGTTTGCCAATTGTATGTAAATGACGAATGTTGAGTACGATATTGAGAGTAGTATCATAAATGTTGGGAGTGATATGAAACATGAGAAAAATGGTATGAACGATGGAAGCGTTGTACGACTTTTCCTAGAAATTGCGATACGTTCTTGTAGTTGGTCTATTAATGTTGATATGAATTCTTTATGAAGGTAGCGACGCGATATTGAAGGAGAACGAGTGAGCGGTATCTTAGCTAAACGACCAAGGTATGTGAGGCTAGTCCCTTCTTTCTGATGGCATGAATCTTGTAGCACGAAATTCCTATTCTCTTCATGAGTTCTTATAGCCCTAAAGGCTAAGAGTCTAACTCCTTAATGTCTATATAAGATGAGGAATACGATATGATGATGCTAGTATAATGATGATGTTAATTATCGCTTACACTCACCTTATGTACTAGTTCCTTCAAGGTGAGGCAGAGTATCAATAGTTGTTCCATAATGGAATCGGGGAATCACGACCTTACGTCACCCCGATAGAGTAAAGTTGATCTTGAGCCTTATGCATGTATTACAATGAGATAAGTATTTTATGATGAGTATATTATTATTATGAGCCTTTTATGATAAGCATGACATGAGCATTTCACACCGTGCCTAGTTGGCCGGGCAGTCACCGCCAAGGCGGGCAGCTATACGGATACACCATGACCTTCGGGCGTGGGCAGACACCACTAGTGGGCGGCATGAGATGGTACCCCGGACGTGGGAGGCCTGGACGCGGGCTAATATTATTGATTATCACACCGTTCCGACATGGACGGGCAGCTTGCATATGATGCATATATGTTACGAGGATGAGTATGAGTAAGATAGCACGCATGATTTCCTTTATGATTATCAGACAGATCCAGATATTTCATGTTGATGTGATTACTATATTGTTGATGTTTTATTTCATTGTTTATGCTTCTCATACTCAGTACAACATTCGTACTGACGTCCTTTCTTCGGACGCTGTGTTCATGCCCACAGGTAGACAGAGAGGAGAGCTTGGCCCAGATCCTCAGTAGCAGTCAGTTGGTTGAAAGCACTCCATTGTCCGGAGGTGCTTAGGATTATCCTTTTGGTATATATATACATGCATATTTTGGGCACGACGGAGTCTTGTTCCGTCCATGTATATACAGTATGTTAGTAGAGGCTCGTAGATACGCAGTGTGGGTTAGATGGTCTCACAAGACGTTTTCATATGCGTGTATATTATTTTGATGGCCGAAAGACAATTGTATATAAAGTAATTATGTTTGTTAAATTATGATTTTCCTACAACTGGTATGTAAATTGATAAAAGAATATTAGATGGGCAAGATAAGTAGTAGAGTGTGCGGTGCTCGGTAACTAGCTCCGGGTACCCGTCGCGGCCCCTAGCTGGGTCGTGACAGTATGTTTTTCAGTCAGACTCATGATAGAGGTTTCATAGACTAGACAAGTCAGTTATGTAATGTCAGACATTCGGAGTCATATAGCCATTTTGGCTCATTTATGTTATTTCCGCACTCATGTTTAAATAAGTATTTTTATTAAGTAATATGACTTACTACGTTTTATAAAGGCTCATCATGCATTCACATTATGTTCTGCTCATGTTATGTCTCATAATGATTCAGCAAGCCATATGGTTCGCTCGGTCACATGCAGTAAGGCACCGAGTGCCGTGTTTCGCCCAGGCCTTGGTTCGGGGCGTGACAAAACATGGTATCAGAGCCCTAGGTTCAAGTGTCTTAGGGAGTCTATGAAACCATGTCCAGTGGGGTCACTTTTATATGTTTGTGCGCGCCACACATATAAACAGTTGACCACCAAGACATTTAAGATTGTCTCACTTCTTTCAACTCTAGATCATGCAATAGAGCTGAGTTCTCAGAAATCACTCGAACTCATGTGTTGTTTCCCATTCTACCGAATACGCCTAGTCTCAATGGATGAGGAAGATGTAAAGCTAGTCGTTATCGATGTGTTGCTCTCCGATGGAGGCATCAAGAATTATTCTAACTCGTGCCATGAAGCTTAGAGCGGTAAGTAACATTCTCTTTCCATCGAATTCTAAACGTATCGAATGCGTAAGCAACGAGAAGGAAATTTAAGACCAAAACTCGCCAAATGGGCCTGGTGTGTTTAACAGACTGTAATACCATTTTTTTTAACAAGTTTCAGTATGGTAGTACATGTAGGCTATTTACCTTACATAGTAAGTTTATTTGGGTTCTTTGACCATGGAGCTATAGTATAAGGATGATAGTTCAGATTTAAGACCCTACAAGGTAACATGTTATGAGGTTAACCACGAGCAGATGATATTAAATTTCTAGGGATAGTTTTTAAATTATTTAAGCTTATTCAAATCAGACCTAGATAGTATGACGTTAGTAAGTTACTACAAGAAGCAAATATTTATATGAGATAAAAAGATACGACAGTTCCCTCTTAGGGTTATGTTATTAAGTATTTTATCCCTGATGTGTATAGTATGGTATAATTTTGAAAGTGGGGGTTAGTTGTTCCAATTCCTTGTTTGAGACAGATGAAATTTCCTTAAGTGTGATCCATGTCTATAGTTCAGAAAGACAGTATACAACCCCAAAATAGAGTCAGATAAGGAGGAAAAATTAGAAATAACCTTATGCTTCACTTTAGTACTCAGAGAAGAATTAGAGAATATGATGGTAGCAAGTGGTTAACAGGAGCATAGTGAGTAAGTTTGAATAGACACAGTGAATTAGAAATTTTCAGCAGAGTTAGTAGAAGTACGATTTGAGTTACTTAGTCAAGTTAGCACTACTAAGGTAACTGTCTGAATACACCGAAGGCGTGTTAGAACCCAAAGGGTTTAAGTTAAATTTGAGGTATAGAAATTGGTGAAAGAAGAAAACCATCTAAGCAGTAAGAGAGAAAGCTACAGAAGAAGAGCCTTTAGGAATTATAAAAAAAAAAGAGTTTTCCCCAGGACTGACAAAGCTAGTATGCCAGTTATGTACATTAGAAACCCGTTCATTTAAGTAATCCAGTTTTCCCAGTAAGTAAGACTTGCTTGAAGTAAGCCGAAGAAATGAGTCGTCAGTATGTTAGAGGAAATTAGCAGAACCACTAGATGACCACTTATCACTAACTCAAGAGATCCACAGGCTTTAAACGTCAGCTTTTGAACTAAGGGGTAGATCGTGCGATAAGGTGCCAATATAAACTATGTGTTTTGTAAGTTGATAGGTGTTAAGGAGATTATGTCAGAGGGTCACGGTTTCATGTAGCCAAGATAAGGTGCGTAGAATGTGATCTTTGTCATGCTGTTGAGATCAAGTACTAGGTAATTATGTTATGAGATAAAGTCCTAGATCGAATAGCGGGTTTTAAGGGTATAACGGTTCCAATTCCAGAGTAATTCATGTGCTATGTGGTACTAATACCCAGATGTACTCTACTCGTGCCTTTCGTACCCATATCATGCCCATGTTAGAGATTGATACTCCGCGTTTAAGATACAAGAATTAAGACTTCATACGATAGTAAGTTATGCAAGGGAATGTCCTTTCATGTCTGGCACTTCTGGTGTGCTCATGTCTAAAGTTAAAAACTGCATTCAGGTCTCACGTATCTATCATGCTTTTGCACTCATGTCCATGTTCTAGCATCTAAGTGCTTTTCAAATCTGATGATGATCTTGACCCCTATGATTATGTTATCCATGTTACCACATACTCGTTCCCCAATCCATTTCGCTATGCATCCCACTTATGGCGGTATCGTAACAATGATGTTGTTAGATGATAATAAAGGTGAACCAAGATGGATGTCCTACCCATGATTCTATGTAATTCGTGCTTATGTTCCTTTAGCTAATGTTTTACGATCATAATGACATGATTCCTTTTTCCTTTCACTAAGTATCTAGGCCTCGTTATGTTCAAGGAAGAATTTCGCATGAGATAACAAGGGACGTTAAGGAGGACGTGGTAGAGGTGATAACCGTCACGTGTGCCAAAGAGATGGCGATTGACATTGAATTCCCTCTTCTGCTTTTATTATGAATTGACTCCGCTTTGTTCACTAGCTCCGTAGGTCCCTAAGAAACCTACCCATGTCTTAGATGCTCGAGGAACGAGCTATACATGCCTATAATCCATTCTTTCATGTGTATTATTTATAACAAGGGCGTTTACTCACGGTGATAAGAGTAAGCTAAGTTGAACCATGTCCTATTATTTCATTATATCTAAATCCTAAAGGTAATGTTTTATCCATGCCTTACGTCTCTGAGTACCCAAGAGTTAGCCTACAATTGTACTTTACGCAAGTCACACTTATGCCTTAGTCTAACTTCAATGCTCATGAACTCAAGTCCATACGCCATGGTATGCAGATACTCATGTGAACGCCATGTTTTTCATGTACCCATGTCCAATGTCATGCTATTCACGTATTCATGTTTCGTGCCATATGAATCACGTCCCCATGCAGGCATGTTCCACGTTACGTCCTCCATGTACGATGCACCATGTCATGTTTGTTCTCTAAAGCAAAGTATCTTATATGAATAGTACCAATAATTCCTTTTCTCTCAGTCCTCTATAATTCGCTCACAAGAATGAGCAAGATGAGCTAAGGTATTCATAACCATGATTAACAGCTAGCAAGATAATCAGAAGTAAGGTGCATTCCTATATTCAAATAGATATCTTTTCATGTACCCTATGGTACTTATCTCGCGAGTATTCTACTCAGATTCGACGTATTCATGTCATGCCTATGGTAGAGATTTATGAACACCTATGTTTGGATCATATTCTTGTTAGACGACTCAAGTCTGTCGCATTCACATCGAGTTGCGCTTACATTCAAAGTCTAAGTCATACTCCTATCTCATATTACTATGGTGACATACGAACGTCTGTGATTAAGTCTCTAAGTATCCAAATCCTACACGCGCTTAGTATTCAACCCACATGTTGTAACAATTATGTTTCGACATTCAGATCCCATGTTACGATATCCATTTTCACACGTATTTGTATCTCATGACAGTTTAGCACTCATGTATTCATGTCATCTAGTCTTCGTGTATTTATGTCCCACGTCATGCATCTCACGCCCAGGTAATCATGTCATGTTCGTGTCTATTTCTAGTACTCATGTCATTCGTGCCTACACATTTCTTCCAAACCCCATGTATAGTAATCATGTAATCATTCAGCCAATATCCGTGTGTTCAAGCCAGCTCAGTATTTATGTTAGCTACATACAAGATGCAGTAATCACGTTATGTCACATCATGCGTATTAAGATACTGTGTGAGTTGTGTGTTGGTACTTTAGTTAGCTGACAAGCATTTGAGAAATGTCGTAAGGGTCCGAATTATGAAGGAAGTCCTGCCATAAATTTTGTAGATTCCAGAGTTAGTAGCGATTCTTAACCACTAGTCATAAATTGAGGACAAATGTTTCATGATTCTCATTCATGTAGGCGCTACTCAGTTTCATGTTCCCCATGTACATGTTTCCATGTAATCACGTATTCAGTTCTCATGACCCATGACTACGTTCCTACTTAACCATGTCAAGCTCTTATGTTTTACGTCATGTTTCTTTCATGTTCATGTATTCAAGCCATGTCCAGCCACGTTCTTAACCATGACTCATCATTCGAGGATGAATGATCCCAAGGGGGAGATATACGTAAGCTTTGACCATGATCCTAGACTTAGAAATCAGATAAAGAATATGGGAATTGGAATTTCCCTGTTCCGTTGTAGGATGGAAGTTTACGCCCATGAACAGTGATCGTATTTCAGTTTACGGTCCGTAATTCAAGTCGTAAATTGAAACCAAGGATTTCTGAGCATTCTGGAATTTGGCAATTGGATGTCAAATGGTTAAATACGGATCGTATTTCAAAATACGGCCCTTATTTCAAAACATATTTGAAATTTGGGAAAACTTCCTTCATAAAAGTTGTATATCTTTGAAATACTTTTCCAACGGTATATTATGGGGGTCAAACGGACATCCGTGCAAAGAGTTATGGCCATTTTACTGAAGAGACGCAGTGCAGCCCGTATTTCAAAATACGGCCAGTATTTCAAAATACGGCCTGTATTTTGAAATACGGCCAGTATTTAACTTGGCCTAAAATTTAATTTTTCCAGAACAGTATATATTCGTCCATATCAGTTCAAATCATTATTTTTCATTCCTTCAAGCCCTAGAACGACCTCCTACCCTCTTCCATCATCAAGAACACCAAGGTAAGCCTACTCTAATTATTCCAACTCAATTCTAATACCTATCCTTTTAATCTAAACAAGAAGTTATCATTTCAAAACTGGGGTTTTCAAGAAAACCCATCTCAAGGTTCAAGAATTCAAGATTTTGGAAATCTTCTTCAAAGCTCAAGTCTTTAATTCATGTTTTGGAGCGACTAAGGTATGTAGAGTTACTATCTATGTGTGGGAACATCATTGTTCTTCCCCACGCCTCATAATCCATAAAGTATGAAACTTTACAAAATTAGAGTTTCTATTCTATACTATGCTCATGATAACCCTAGGTCCATGTCCATGATTATATTATGTATGAATTGCTATGATTCTATCATTGTGTTATTAATAACTCCATATGATTATTGTGAATCAGTCCGTAATCCATGAAAACCCATATCTCGTATTCCATGGGTTCTTGTATGCATGTTTTTAAATAAAAATGATTATTTCATGAATATCTTACATGTCTACAAGTTTTCATGCAACTATATTATATAATTATTTTCATGCTATGATACAAGATACATACATACTAAATACAAGTTATTTCATTAAATCATATTTACAAGTTATTTCATGAAATCATATTTACAAGTTATTTCATGAAACCATGTTTACAAGTTATTTCATGAGACCATGTTTACAAGTTATTTCGTGAAATCATGATTACAAGACAAGTACAAGTTAATTCACAAAAATCATGGGCGTCTTAGCCAACTATATTATATTCATGTTTTTGGGAGTTGCACGAATTACCGAGAAGGCTCAGATAGCCTGAAACTATGTAGCCACCATAGGACAAGGATCGCTCCGCCCAGTTAGGACGATACCTTAATTTTACACTGAATGGATCCATCACGCACGTTACCACCTTATACCCTGGCAAGGTATAGGGGCTCTGCTGGTCCGGCGAGGTACCAGACTCCACGTATCCACGTGGTGATATCATGTGTCGGTTTATGAAATGTTCTCCCTACTTGTCATGTTTTACTTATGTTATATACATATATATATATATATATATATATATATATATATATATATATATATATATGTACTCATGCTCATGTTCATGTCCAGGTTTTCAGTTTCAGTTCTTATCATGTTATTCCATGTCCCATGTTATTTCTTTCAGTTGCTTTATATACCAGTACATTCAATGTGCTGACGTCCCCTTTTATTTCCCGGGGGCCTGCATTTCACGATGCAGGTACTGATATACAGGACGACACATCTGCTCAGTAGGACAACATTCGTATCAGCTTATTGGTGAGCCCCGTCTCATTCGGGGTTTAGTCAACTTTTGTTTTATGATTAGTTATGCATCTAAGGTATGCTTGGGGCCTTGTCCCAGTAAGTATGTTTTCCAGTCAGACTCATGATAGAGGTTTCATAGACTAGACAAGTCAGTTATGTTATGTCAGACATTCGGAGTCGTATAGCCATTTTGGCTCATTCATGTTATTTCCGCACTCATGTTTAAATAAGTATTTTTATTAAGTATTATGACTTACTACATTTTATAAAGGCTCATCATGCATTCACGTTATATTCCGCTCGTGTCATGTCTCATGATGATTCAGCAAGCCATGTGGTTCGCTCGGTCACATGCAGTAAGGCACCGAGTGCCGTGTTTCACCCAGGCCATGGTTCGGGGCGTGGCAGTTGGAGAGGTGGAAAATAAGAAAAGGAAAGAGGGATCATACATATATAAAAATAGAATTCGGACCCGACCCGAAATATACGATCTACTATACGGTCCGTATAAATTGTACGGGCCGTATAATGGACCATACATTTCCTCCAGATTATTATCCCTTTATGGAAGGGTTCTACGGACAGACATACTGTCCGTACAAATTATATGGTCCGTATGTATGGTCGTATAATCCATACTTTTACCAGATTTGTTCTAATTGATTCGTTTAATCTCGAATCCTTATGGAATCTTCTTGGTACTTTTTTAACACTTCCTTAATGATCTAACGAACATTATAACTCGTCCTCAAGACCTTACTAAATATTCGTTAGTTCGATAACCATGAAATCCTTCTCAAACATGGCTTATACTGCATTTCCTTTGACGAACCTATTTCCTCCAAGTCATATAACTTAAAAATCTTATCGTATATGCCTTAAGGTTGCCAATCACCCTCTTATAGTCGTGAAGGCCTCATGTTCGCCATAGGCTGACGTTAGTCTATTCACGACACAACGACATGAAATTGCCGAGGTGTAACATATTTGGAGGATGTTTCATGATTGGTCTTGTGTTGAGGATGATGTATGTCTGGGCTAAGCATGATAGACAGCATGATGAACGGTGCTCGATAGTCAGATCGGGGTACCCGTCATGGCCCACTAGTTGGGTCGTGACAGAAATAGCCTCCATAAAAGTTCAGTGGAAGAAACGACCAATAGAAGAAGCTCCTTGGGAGACAGAGTCGGATATGCGTAGCACATACCCTCAGCTTTTCACCGAGTCAGGTAACTTCTCCCTAGATTCTCATCTTTGTCCGTTCGGGGACGAACGGTGTCTTAATTGGTATCTGGTGTAACGACCGTCGTTATGGGAATTTAGGACTCCATTGGGAATTCTGAGGTCACGAGTGAATTCGTAGGGCGTCTTTTGGTATGTATGCTTGTTTTGTGTTGTGTTTTTAAGGCCTTGGATGAAATGTGGGATGATAGGGGGAAGGTTGGACAGAAAATCGAGCTATTGCCCAAAATGCATCGCTGTGGCGGTAGGAGTACCGCTGCAGTGGTATCACTATAGGGGTGGGCTGACCGCTTCTAGCGGCGAGCCATTTTCTCTTGGGGCCGCTGTGGCGGGCCATTGACCGCTACAGTGAGGCCGCTATAGCGGGGTTGTGACCGCTATAGCGGTGAGGGGATTCATTATAGGATCTCTATAGCGGTGGCTTGGACACTATAGCGGGACCGCTGCAGTGGCGTAATGATCGCCGCAGCGATCGCCGGAAAGCAGTAGCCGGGTTTTTAATGCCTTAGTTTTATTTTCTCATTCATAACACCCCAACACACTTCCTAACAAACACTTTGAGGGAATTTTCAAGCTAGGGAAAGTTCCATTGCTTTTCATTCTATCATTCCTTTCCTCTTCATCGTTGTAATCATCTTCATGGGTCTTTAATGGTGAAATTGAAATACAAACCCTAGAATGTTAACAAATCTCCTAAACTGATGGGTTAGGGTTATTATCGCATATTTATCATCTAAATGTGTTGGTTAGTTGTTATTTGTCATAAATTGAACATTTAGGATCATAAAATAAGTGATTGAGACCTAGGGTTCTATAAAAATGGTGTTTTTATCATAGAAAACTGTTTGTAATGGGTATGTTGGATAGAATGTGGTAGAAATTGATTGTTTATGAATATTGGGGGCTTTTGATAAGTTGTTTATCACCTATAATCATCCACCCTTAGAATGAGGAAAGGGAAGAGTATTCTTGCCTTGGAAATTGTAAATTGAGCAATATGACTCATTGAGTCTTCTATTTATAGACCGTAAATGTATTGAGGCTTTGAGGAAAGGAAAGGTTGTGGCAGAGTAACAGACATTGTTCCAGCTCTACTCTGAGGTAGGTTACAGTTTACTTGAGTTATACTTTGGTTAGTTGAATGTATATTTGTGATTTCATTAGGAGAAAGCATGTCTAGTGTTCATTACTTGATATTGTGTGATTAAGCTCCTATGTGCTTGTGATTGAGTGTTGTGTAGGCTTCATGCCATTATTCCTGTGTGATTTAATCTGCAGTGGATGTATTGTGATGAGAAGTTAATATAGTCTTCTCAAGGGTATTATGATGTGAAATGACGAGGTGAATATGGATATTGAGAAGGTAAGAAACACTGTTTTGAAAAAGGTATGACAAGGCACACATGTGGCCTAGATTATAGGCTCGTGGTCCGAGGATAGTTTCGGAAACGAGATGTTTATTGTTATATCCAGCATCCGAGGTTCGTTCCGCAGCGGTGGTTATGCTCGGGTCCGAGGAGTGTTTTGGAACGAGTGGTACATGGACACCATGGGTCTCCTGCAGGTCATGACTACTGAGCTATAACATCAGATAGCATGTGTGTACAGCGAGTGAGGTTATAGTGGTAACTTTATCTCCGTTGTGGTTAACGTGTTTGTAATTCTTGGAAATTTGGTGATTTGTTGTGATTGTCCGTGGTTGACTTGTGGTGATGTATTGATATTCGTGTATGATTGACTGGCTTATTTATTTTATTGATTTCATAAGATATGCATGATACTAATCTTATTCAGCATATGATGCTTATCGGTACATAGTGTTTATATTGATACTACCTTGCTGCATTCTTTGAGTACAGATTTTGATATAGAGACCGCTACTCGTCCTCACATCTAGCATGAAGGAAAATTGCTGACAGATTTTGCGGTGAGCTTCTTCCTATGCCAGGCCACCCGAAGATCGTCTACTTATGATGTCTTTTCTTACTCTGGATATTATGGATATTTATTAGCCAGATTTCAGTTCTAAGACATGTTTTGGCTTAGAGTCCTGTACGATGACTTTCGAATTTTGGGGATTGTAATAGTTAGAACTTCCGCACTTACTAAAGTATTTATGGCATGATTTCACTGTTCTTTTGTTGTTAAATGAGTAATAATTGTTAGCTTGATTTATGTAAAAATTGTATTGAATGGATTAGGTGGTATGATGTTGGTTCGCCCATTAAGATTTAGATAGGTGCCGCTCATGGCGGGTTGGGTCATGACAAACATTAATAACTTATGGATTCTAACTTTAATTCTAAAAATTGAAACGTAAATCAAGTCAAATAAAGTCTACATTTTAGTTTAGAGGTTATAGAAATTTTATAACTTACCAATTCTAACTTTGAAAAGCACAATCACAACCAATTCTAACTGTAAATTCTAAATAATAATTCTAACTTTAATAACTTATGGATTCTAACTTTAATATAACTTTAGAAAGCACAATCCCAACCAATTCTAACTTTGAATTCTCAATAACAATTCTAACTTTAATAACTTATGGATTCTAACTTTATTTCTGAAAATTGAAAAGTAAATCTAGTCAACTAAAGTCTACATTTTAGTTTAGAGGTCATAGAAATATTATAACTTAAGAATCTAACATCGAAAAGCACAATCACAACCAATTCTAACTTTGAATTCTCAATAACAATTCTAGCTTTAATAACTTATGGATTCTAACTTTAATATAACTTTGGAAAGCACAAACCCAACCAATTCTCACTTTGAATTCTCAATAACAATTCTAACGTTAATAACTTATGGATTCTAACTTTAATTCTGAAAATTGAAAAGTAAATCTAGTCAAATAAAGTCTTCATTTTAGTTGAGAGATTATAGAAATATTATAACTTAACAATTCTAACTTTGAAAATGTCATGACCCTAATTACCGATCGTACGGGCACCTACCTTTTCTCACTAGTAGGCGAACCCTTACCCATTAACCCATTAATCATTAGCCAATTTTAACGTCTTTAATCCTTTATACTAAGTAATCAATGATCATGTGAATGAATAAATAAATAAAACAATTCATAATTAATAGATAATATAAGTGCGGAAGTCTTAATTATTACACCCCCAAAATCTGAAAGTCATTGTACAAGGACTCTAACTAACAATGTCTAAAGATTGAAGTATATCTCAAATATAATCACAAAGAATGTATGGAATAAAATAGACATCTGGAAAGAGATATCTTCAGGTGGCATGGCATGGATAGAAGCTCACCCTCGAATCTGATCGAGCAAACTAGCTTCAAGCTAGATATGTAATCTGGATGAAATCTCTGGAACACAATTTGCACTCAAAAAAGGTGCAGCAAGGTAGTATCAGTACAAACACTATGTACTGGTAAGCATCATAGGCCGACTAAGATTAGTTCACGCATATAAGTATAAAATCAACAAGATAAACAGATAGGAACTTAATACTCAAATCGAAGTCACAGAATATCCCATAACAGAGTCACAACCTAAAATGGAGCTTCTAAACCACAAGTCTATCAAGTCTCAATAATCTCACCTGATAATCCCAAATCCAAGTTTCGTCCCTAGGTAGAGTCACTAATCCACCATTTAACTCAGTCAATGGTCATATTGATATCACAATAGACATTTAACATCCGTATCAAAATCAGAATCAAAACGAGCATATAATAATGCAGAATAAAATGTAATGATGTGCAATGCAAAATATGATAATGTGCAATGCAATGCAATACAATGCACTGGACAATCACTCGAACTGTACACGCATGCTAACTGATGTCATTGCTCAATAGTCATGACTTGCAGGGGACCCATAGTGTCCATGTACCACTCTTTCCAGACTCACTCCTCGGACCCGAGGATAAACCTCCGCTCCGAAAAGAACCTCGAACGCAGGACATATCAATATATCCCTCGTTTTTTAAACGAACCTCGGACCACGAGCCATAATCTAGGTCACATATGTGCCTTTCCATATATCTGTATGCAACGGTATTTCCTGCCTCTTATTATCCATGCTCAAATCATCAAGTACCATGCATCAAATAGTATCACAAGTTCAACAAGAAGATTATATTAACTTCTTCACTAATTTCACATAACAATATATGTCTCAACGTATTCCAGTTCATTAGTATGTATGGACTATGAACAATTAGCAACATCAATGTCAAACGCAAGGCATCATGCCACAAGTCTTCCAAACCATTTTCATCATCCATGAGTGTATGAATGCATAAATGAGTGTAAACATGGTAAATCTGTCACAACCCGACTAGGGCTATGACGGGTACCCGGGACTAACCACCGAGCACCACTCATTCTATTACTCATCTTACTCATCCTACATTCACTCATTAATCGCATGCTTATAATCACAGGAAAAAACATATTCACTTGAAACATATTTACCTTCATATACATAAGCCCTTCGGCTATCAAAATGACATACATACAATAAGGACATCGTGAGACCATACTACCCATACGTACGCATCTATGAGCCTCTACTAGAGTACTTGACATATGGATGGGACAGGACCCCATCGTGCCTAAAATATATGTACACAAAATAATAAGCAATGGCACCTCCAGAACAATGGAGTGCTCTCAAAGTCTGCTGATAGCTCCTATGAATCTGGATCACCTCCCTGTCTACCTGTGGGCATGAACACAGCGTCCAAAGAAAGGACGTCAGTACAAATATTGCACTGAGTATGTAAGGCATAAACAATAACAATACATCAATGAAACAGGGGGATATCAACTAAAGAACAATGTGTAACTGACTGTCAGTTTTAATAGAAATAATGCATGCTGACTTACTTCATAAACATCATCATATCATATATGTATATATATATGTATAAGCTGCCCGACCATATAGGTACGGTGTAATCATCATTAGCCCGTGTCCAGGCCTCCCGCGTCCGGGGTAAACATCTCATGTCGCCCACTAGTGGTGTCTGCCCATGCCATCTAGACATGGTGTATATGTTGCCCGCCTTAGCGGTGTCTGCCGGCCATATAGGCGCGGTGTAATTTCATCATCATGTACTCATCATAATGCATGCATAGAAACTCAAAGATAACTATACTTTATCGGGGTGACATAAGGTCGTGGACCCCCGATTCCATTATGGAGCATTCATAATCATTCTGCCTCACCTTGAAGGAATTAGCATATAAGGTGAGTGTATACAATAAACAACATCAATCATAGTTTGGATGATTAGCTTTATAGAAGCATCATATCATGAACTTTAGAATCCTTAGACTTAAGCTCATCATCGTCATTATCTTACTCATAACATATCTCATTTCTCTATCTCATGTGAAACTCTTTATAGTCATAGACTCATAATTTTCGGGATGTAAGAAAGTCATGGGAAAAATAATAGAATTCATGCCATAAGAGTCATGCCTTAGAAGGAAAGGACTAGCCTTACATACCTTTTTCATTTAGCTATTCTATCGTTTGATCGTTCTCCTTCAATGCTCACGTTTCTACCTTCAAGAGAGTTCATATTAACATTAGCTAATCGATCACATGAACATGCTCAACTAAAGCTAGAGAAAATTGGGCATCATTTCCTTTGTTAACTTTACTCATATCATATATCAACTCCCAAATGTCTATAATACATTCACGATATTATAACCAACAATCTTCATTCATCTACATTATCCATATTTCACAATTTCACTTCAATTCGTCCATAGTCATGGTCATAGTACACTAGTAAGTTTTCTCACATATAATGCTTATCCCATGTTCTTAATGTCATTTATAACATATCTATAATCACAACATATCAAGAATCATGACTCATTCCAAACTACTACTAAAAAATGCCACTATTCTCACATTCATGACCCATTTTATATCTCCTTCTACAATCCAAGTCTTTCAACCTCTCAATACCTTAAACAACATGAAAGGATCATAAAACTTACGTTAGATAGTGTGGGAATGAGCCTTGAGTGGAAATACTTCACTTGAGCCAAAACCCTAGTTCAATTCCAATGGGATTTCTTGACTTGGATGAACCCTAATGAGTTTCTTACACTTGATTTCCTTGGTTTGATGAAGTTGATCATGAATTTATCTTGAGTTCTTGTGGAAGAAGGGTGGAGAGATTTCTAGAGTGTTCTTGAAGTGTGGAGTGAAAAATGAAATGAATTAAATGAAGTTAGGGTCCCTTATATAAATCTTAAAATCTGTCCCGACTAGGTTTCACGGACCGACATACGGTCTGTATCTTTTATATGGACCGTATGTCTGGCCGTATGTTTGGTCCAGTGAAGGTCCCCACTCTAGGTGGAACATACGGCCTAACATATGGCTAGTATGTTTTATACGGTCCGTATATTGCCCAGCTTTTCCGAAGTTCGCTCTCGTCGACTCGTTTGATCTCCAATCCACATGGAACCTTTTTAACACTTGTTTAACACCTCATTAACAATATAAGGGACGTTATAACTCTTCTCCAGGACATCATTAAGTCACCATTAACTTGTTACTCGTAAATCTCGTCCGATACATAACGTATACCTTGCCTTTCTTGGCAAACTTTCTTCTCTTACCTCGAATGTCTTTGAAATCTCAATTAGGATCATCAAAGGCTATTCCATACTTATTGAAATATCATATACTTCGTGCCCTTCGTTAGTTTATTCATTGTGCATCAACGGGAAATTTTTTCGAGGTGTAACATTCTTCCCCCCTTTTAGAACATTCGTCCTCGAATGTTAAGTTCTCGGGAATTCTACGGAAATTTTGCTAGAGTTTCCCCTTTAATATGCCACTACCATCCTGTCACAATAGCCCATAATAACAATGCCTCACGCGGCCACAACATAATAGCAATAAAGTTTGGCCACATACGACCCAAAAGCATAAAAAGAAAACATACATACCTCATAATCTTGACATTTCATCTTGGATATCTTCCAGGGGCAGAAATAAGTGCGGGTACTTGGACTTCATATTTTCTTCCGCTTCCCAAGTCATTTCTTCTCGGTTGTTATTTCTCCATAAGACCTTAACTGAAGCTATTTCTTTATTTCTAAGTCTCTTACTTGTCTATCTAGTATGGCAACGGGTACTTCCTCATACGCCAACCTCTCTGTCACTTGAACATCATCTATTGGAACAATCCTCGTAAGATCTCCAACGCACTTGCGGAGCATTGAGACGTGGAAAACCGGATGGATTGATTCCGGTTCTGAGGGTAAGTCCAATTCATAGGCTACTTGACCCACCTTACGGACAATCTTATAAGGTCCTATATATCGAGGACTCAACTTTCCCTTCTTACCAAATCTCATCATTCCTTTCATTGGCGACACCTTTAAGAATACCCAATCATTAACTTGAAATTTTAAGTCTTATCGACAGTTGTCCGCATAAGATTTCTAGCGACTTTGGGCTGTCAACAATTGATCTCGGATGACCTTGACCTTTTCCATTGCTTGTTGAATCTACTCCGGGACTATTAGCTACACCTCTCCTACTTCAAACCACCCAATTGGGGATCTAGACTTCCTTCCATATAAAGCTTCATATGGAGCCATTTGAATACTGGAATGATAGCTGTTGTTGTATGCAAACTCAATAAGGGGTAAGTGGTCATCCCAACTACAACCGAAATCTAGAACACACGCTCTTAGCATATCATTCAATGTCTGGATAGTGCGTTCGGCTTGCCCATCAGTTTGCGGATGAAATGTCGTGCTAAGCTTTACTTGAGTACCCAAACCTTCTTGGAAAGACTTCCAGAACATAGCTGTAAATTGCGCCCCTCTATCTGTGATAATAGACATCGGAATACCGTGGAGTCACACTATCTCCGTAAGATATAACCTTGCATAATCTTTTACTGAGTATGTAGTTCTGACTGGAAAGAAATGGGCCGATTTCGTGAGTCTGTCCACGATCACCCATATAGAGTCATATTTACTTCGGGAACGAGGCAACCCCACAATAAAATCCATGTTAATCACTTCCCATCTCCATGTAGGGATTTTCATTGCTTGCAATAATCCTCCTGGCTTTTGATGTTCAATTTTCACTTGTTGGCAGTGTAATATCCCATATTTAAGTGTAGGTAATTAATTAGTTAAACTTTAAAAAAAAAAGGAATAAAGGGCATGTTGGGCCGTAGCCCTTAATGAAAACAAAAAGTGAGTGGGCCTCAGCCCAATAGAACGTAAATAGCAGAGGCTTAGGCTGAACATATGTTCTGCCAGCCACTTTAGAAAAGAAAACAAAAATAGAACCTACACCATTGAAAAATAAAATAACCCTTGGAGGAAAAGTTAGAAATAGAAGCAGAAGCTTCATCTGGATTCAACATTCCCTTCCGCCTTTCTTCAACTTCAGTTATCAATTCAAGGTAAACATATATTTTTGTTCCTATCTCAATTAGTATTTTTATATATACAGGGATTTAGAGATTTGGGTTAAGTTAAATTATGATATTGAGATTGGGAGTATTGTTTAAGTGTATAACCTTAATTATGCATTCTCATGATGAAGCAAATTAGCACGAATGATTGGGAATAAAGAAAATGGTAAGGAATAAAATTTACTAGGTCCATCAATAGCTTAAAAGTGATCTTTTTGAGCGAAATTGAGATATGGGTAATTGGGATCGTGATGGGTTACCACTTGAATTTATTGGATTTTGGAGTTAACAGATGATAACAGAGAAACTTATATTGATTTATAGAATCACACACGAATTGAGCAGTTTGGATCGATAAAGAGTCGAGCTTTGGTTAGTTGGCATCGAGAGGTGAGTAGTAATCTTACCACAATTTGTATTTTCATAACCTTCATGGTTTATACATGATTTTGAAAATAAAATGTGTTACTGATGCTTTGAAATTGCATGTGGGACAAGTCCTTTACTTGATATAGTACCGAACAGTTTACTTGAGATGGTTACCGGTTATTCTAATTGTTTTCACCGTTACTAGATATGTTTTACCGTTACTTGAGATATGATTACCGTTTCTGAAATGAAATTACCTGATTTGATAAGAATTGAAATGCCCTGTATTGCTTGAAAATGCTTTCATATGAGTATTTATTATTTACAAAGGAAAGTATTAATGGGAGGAGACTTTGAAGGACCCCGTAGCTAACGGCGGGTTCGTTAGACCTGGTGGACCTTGTATTTACAAATTACAGTTACAGTCCTCGCTAGTGGGAAGGTAGAACTAGCATACATGTACCATTTTCCCTCGAGCAGGGACCTACGGTTATATTTGACTCCTTTTTACGAAGAGGTCCACATGATATAGATTACATGATCCTTTCTTGGAAACCTCCCAGATATAAGAGTTGATAGGACAGTATTTACCGAGTTTATTATTGAATTGTTAAATGATTTCTGCTTATATGAAAATAGAGAAGATTGGTTATTGCTATTGTTTTTCCAAAAAGGGCATTTATTCGTGATATTTTATGAATATTATATAAGCATGTTTTCTGACTTGTCCCCAATAAAAACGGTTGTGGTTAAGTGTTATTACTCACTGAGCAAGCGTCTCACTCCTCGTTATTTTTTTCAGAGACCGCAGGTGACGTTGGTGAGGATTACGGTAACTAGAGAGCACGAGTTGAAAGTTCCTGGTGAGCCCCGCACTTGTCCGCGTGGGCCAAGATTCTATTATCTATGATGGTCTTTTCTTTTGAATTCTTAGAGTTGCTCCATAGTCATTTGATTTATTCCATGAGTATTCTTCATTCATTATAGACTGGTGACTAGTATTAGGCGTTTTTCCCGTATTTCAGAGATGTTTTAGTATTATTGCATTGAAAACAGGTTGATTGAGGATGATTGCATTTACTTTGGTTGAGATTGGATATTTTTGTTGTTAATTTTGAGACAGGAAAGTTTTGGATAGTCATAAAAACAAGGGAAACTCTGGCCGATTTTCTGTAAATTTCCCGTTAAGGCTTGCTTTGGGAATCCTACCCCATAGCGCCGATCATGGTCCTAAATTTGGTCGTGACAAAGTTGGTATCAGTGCCAGGTTATTTCGGTATGACTGATGGAGCACATGTTAGTAGTAGAATCTCAATTATGGTTATGTTGCCGGCCATTCCCATAATCGTGACTCTGCGAGAGCGTGATAGGATGTGTCTTGTCTTTCTTTCTTATTCCTCCTTACGTGTATGACGTTTAGGGTCAACTAGATGAATCTAACATTATTTATTTTGGTAATCAGATGGCTAACACTCGATCATCTTCCGGCGGAGCTAGGACAGTTGTTCCACAGGCACCTAATGCCACCTCGGGTAGGTAGCCAGCCTCCACCGCTAGGGGAAGAAGCAGAGCTCATAGACGGGGCCGAGGTAGGGGCCGCGGTACCACCATAAGGACCCGCAGTACCACCATGAGGACTACGAGGGAGCCCACTCCTGAAATGAGTGCTAGCCCACCTCCACCATCGCATGAGGGTGTCACTGCTGAGGCACTTATATCTATGCAGAGAGTTATAGAGGGTTTGGCAGACAGAATGGATAGACAAGAGAGGATTCAGCACCAGAATATTGCACCTGCTCAGACACAACCACATTCTCGGGCACTTGCACAGACTCAGACTTTTGGGAACAACGAGGTATCCTTGCAAGATTTCCTGAAGTTGAAATCACCAAAATTCACAGGTTCTGAGAATTCAACAGATCCTCAAGGGTTCTTGGACGGCTCACTTAAGGCACTACGCGCTCTCGGATGTTCCAGTGAGAGAGCCGTGGAGCTTGCAGCATACAAACTAGAGGACATGGCCTATACCTGGTATGAAACTTTATTGCTAGGGAGACCTGCAGGAGCAGCACCACTGACATGGGATGAGTTCACTAAGTTTTTCATGGAAATTTTCTTCCTGACAGTCTGAGACAGAAATATGCTAACGAGTTTGAGAAACTGGTTCAGACTCCAGATATGGATGTATCGACGTATAATACCAAGTTTTGTAAGCTGGCTAGATATGCTCCTTACTTGGTGCCTGATGAAGCAGCCCGAGTGCGGAGGTTTTTTGATAGGTTGGTTGGTCGTCTCTACAATGCAGTAGTCCCACAGATAAAGACGTTGACCTACTCAGAGGCAGTTGATCTTGCTAGAAATATTGAAAACAAGGGACGCGAGGAACGTACAGCCAACGATTTACGTAAGAAGGCCAGGACAAGGGGATCTTTTAATAGCGGCTTTAGTGAAAATCGCAGAGTTGAAAGTTCCTGGTGAGCCCCGCACTTGTCCGCGTGGGCCAAGATTCTATTATCTATGATGGTCTTTTCTTTTGAATTCTTAGAGTTGCTTCATAGTCATTTGATTTATTCTATGAGTATTTTTTATTCATTATAGACTGGTGACTAGTATTAGGCGTTATTCCCGTATTTCAGAGATGTTTAGTATTATTGCGTTGAAAACGGGTTGATTGAGGATGATTGCATTTACTTTGGTTGAGATTGGATATTTTTGTTGTTGATTTTGAGACAGGAAAGTTTTGGATAGTCATAAAAACAGGGGAAACTCGGGCCGATTTTCTGTAAAATTCCCGTTAAGGTTTGCTTTGGGAATCCTACCCCATAGTGCCGGTCATGGTCCTAAATTGGGTCGTGACCGGCAGTTTGGACATTGGGCTACAAATTATGTAATTTCTTTCTTCATTCCATCCCACCAATACATTAACTTGAGATCATGATACATGTTTGTTGCACCTGGATGACTAGAATACCGAGAATAATGAGCTTCTTCTAGAATCCGACGACGTAGTTCCGCAACATTCGGAACACATAGCCTACCTCGGTGTCTAAGAACTTCATCTATAGAAGTTTCAAATGGAGACTTCTCTTTCTCATGAAATGTGTCTCTATAATGGCTCAACTGAGGATCTTTATATTGACGCTCTTTCACCTCCATTTCTAAGGATGAAACAGTTGGATTATTGATATCAATTCCTGCACTGCCTGAATCAATTAGGCGAACCACAAGATTAGCTAGTTGGTGGAGCTCATGAATTAATTCCTTCCTCTCCGGAGGAGCTTCACATAGGCTACCCATTCATCTGCGGCTATGCGCATCAGCTACTACATTTGCCTTTCCGGGGTGGTATAAAATACTCACGTCATAATCTTTCAATAATTCTAACCACCGCCTTTGTCACAGATTTAACTCCTTCTGTTTGAAAATATATTGTTACACCCCGAAAAATTTTTCGTTCATACACAGTGAATAGACTGACGAAGGGCGCGACATATTCGATGTTTTGATAAGTAAGAAATAACAATTGATGATTCCAAAGGGGATTTCAAAGACATTCGAAGTAAGAGAAGAAAGTTTGCCAAGAAAGACAAGGTATACATTATGTATTGAGAAGGATTTATGAGTAACGAGTTAATGATGATTTAATGATGCTTGGGAGAAGAGTTATAACGTCCCGTAGATTGTTAATGAGTTGTTAAACAAGTGTCAAGAAGGTTCCATAAGGATTGGAGATCAAACGAGTCGACGAGAATGAGTTTCAAAAAACTGTGGATTGTACGGTCCATTATACGGATCGTACAAAAGATACGGGCCGTAAGTATGGCCGTATAACCTGTCCAGAGAAGAGCCTCCGCTGGAACCATTATACGGTCACACATACAGACCGTATAAATTGTACGGACTGTATGTATGTCCGTATAAATGTGTCGGGACAAATATTGTGTATTTAATAAGGGACCAAGTTCATTTCATTTCATTTTCCCTTTCACACCCCTTCTCTCTAGAACACTTCTCCCACAAGAATTCAAGAGATATTAGTGATCAACAACATCAAACCAAGGAAATCAAGTGTAAGAAACCCATTAAAGTTCATCCAAGGCAAGGAATCCAAATGGAGGTGAAGCTAGGGTTTTTCTTCAAGTGAAAGATTATCAACAAAAACTTGCTTCTACACTATCTAAGGTAAGTTTTATGGTATTTACATGTTGTTTAAGGTATTGGAAAGTTGAAAAACTTGGATTGTAGAAGAATATGGAAAATGGGTCATGAATGTGGGAATAGTGTCACTTTTGAGTAATAGCTTGAATTGAGTCATGATTCTTGATGTGTTGTGATATGGTTACGTTATAAATGATATTAAGGACATGGGATAAACATTATATGTGATAAAACGTACTAGTATACTATGACCATGATTATGGATGAATTGAAGTGGAATTGTGAAATGAGGGTAATGTAGATGAATGAAGATTGTTGGTTATGATATTGTGAACGCTATTATAAATGTTTGGGAGTTGATATACGATATGGGGAAGGTTGTACAAACAAAGGAAATGCTGCCCAATTTTCTCTAGCTTTGGTAAGCACGTTCATATAATCGATTAGCTAATGTGAATATGAATTCTCTTAAAGGTAGAAACGTGAGCATTGAAGGAGAACAATCAAGCGATGCAAATTGTTAAATGAAAGAGGTATGTAAGGCTAGTCCTTTCTTTCTAAGGCATGATTCCTATGGTATGAATCCTCTTATCTTTCCATGAGTTTTCCTACATATTGGGAATTATGGACCTACGAGTATAAAGAGCTTCATACGAGATAAAGAAAAGAGATATGTTACGAGCATGACAATACCGATGATGAATCTAAGTCTAGAAGTCCTAAAGCTCATGATACGATATTTCTACGAAGATGATGATCCTTATATGATTCCTATGATATTATTTCCCATACCCCTCCATGACTTTCTTACATTCCGGGAACTATGAGACAATATTGATAAATAGCTTCTTATGGGATAAAGATGAGAAATATGTCATGAATACGGTAATAATGATGATAAGTTTAAGCCTAGATATTATAAAGCAAGATATGATGTCTATGAAGTTAACGAACCTACTTACGATCCCTTCATGTTATTTATGGTATAATGTTTCTACAAAGCTAACGATATTAACTATGATCTATTGATGTTGTTTGTTGTATACACTCACCTTATATGCTAATTCCTTCAAGGTGAGGCAGAATGCTTATGAATGCTCCATAATGTAATCGAGGGTTCTCGACCTTATGTCACCCCGATATTGTTATAGATTGTCTATAAGCTCTAATGCATGTCCTATGACCAATGTTCGGAAAAATTATGAGTCTATGTTCATAGAGGATTTCATATGAGATAAAGGTAAGAGATATGCCATAAATGCGATGATGGTAATGATGAGCCTAAGTCTAGAGATCATAAAGTCTATCATATGATATTTATACGAAGTTCATGCTACGAATATGATATGATTTTCATAGATTGTCTTTAAATTCAAATGTATGCTCTATGAAAAGTTATGATAAGCTTATGAGATGTATGTGATGGCAATGATGCTGATGAGATATACCGAGCCTTGTTATGGCCAGGTACGGGAGACATGTATGTGATATTGTCGAGCCACTACGTGGCCGAATACGGATATTGTCGAGCCATTACGTGGCCGAATACAGATATTGTCGAGCCACTACGTGGCCGAATATGGATAATGTTTAATGTGTATGAGCAGATACAATATATGGATGAAATGCACCCACTTTTAAAAGTGAAGCAGGTTATATCTTAATCTTATGTCTTATGACTTCTCTATTATGTTCATTTCATTCATTCCTTACATACTCAGTACAATATTTGTATTGACGTCCATTTTCTTTAGATGTTGTGTTCATGCCCACAGGTAGACAGGGAGGCGACCCAGATTTATAGAAGCCGATAAGCAGACTTTTGAGATCACTCCATTATTCCGGAGGTGCCACTGATTTGATATTGTGTGTACGTATATATGTTTTGGGCACGACGGGGTCCTGTCCCGTCCGTATGTCTAGTACTCTAGTAGAGGCTCGTAGATACGTATGTGTGGGTAGCATGGTCTCACGATGTCCTTATTGTATGTATATTATTTTGATAGACGAAGGGCTTATGTATATAAAAGTAATTATGTTTCCAAATAAAAAATGATTTTTCCTATGAATAGAAGTGTGAGATTAATGAATGTACGCTTAATGAGTATGATGAGTAATAGAATGAGTGGTGCTCGGTGGTTAGCCCCGGGTACCCGTCATGGCCCCTAGACGGGTCGTGACATATATTGAAGACTCTTATGATCTGTGTAGATTTCAACGTGAACACCATACAAGTAATGTCTCCACATTTTTAATGCATGAATAACTGCAGCCAATTCGAGATCATGAGTTGGATAGTTCTTTTCATGTTTCTGCAGTTGTCTCGAAGCATAAGCAATGACTTTGCCGTGTTGTATCAATACTGTTACACTCCGGAAATTTTTCCGTTAAGCGTACAGTAATAGGCTAACAAGGATATAGTGTATACGATGTTGTGGAGACGAGTGGTAACGTTCATTTGATTGGTATCGAGGTGTTGAACAACTGTTAAGAAGGTCCCGTAAGGATCGGAGATTAAACAAAGTGGTAAAGTAAGACTCAGTGAACTGGCGAATTATACGGTAGGTTATATGGACCGTATAATGGTTTTACGGCCGCATAATGAACCATTAAAGTGTCACAGAAAGAAGTTGAGGAAAAGTGGGTTTTACGGTAGATTATACAGACTGTATAAAATTATACGGCCCGTCAAATGAACCGTCAAGTTGACACAGAAAGGGGTGATCACTGAGTCAGTTTTACGGTCAATTATACGGACCGTATAAATTTATACGGACCGTATAATGAACCGTATAATGGCATCGGGACTGGTTTTGTATTTATAAAAATATGATCCAAGTTCATTTTTATTATTTCCCCTTCTCACTACATGACCCAATCTCTCTCTAGAAACTTCCAAACACTTCCAAACCAAGAATTCAAGTGAAAATCAAGATCAATAACAACCAAATTCATGAAATCAAGAGTGTGAAACTCCTCATAGTTCATCTAAGTCAAGGAATTCCAAAGAAGGTGGAACTAGGGTTTTGTCTAAGTGAAGTATTTCAGCTCAAGACTTGTTCAACCATCATCCAAGGTAAGTTTCATGATCATTTCATGTTGTTTGAGGTATTGGAAGGCTTAGATACTTGAAATGTAGAAGAACATAGAAAGTGGGTCATTATGAGTGAATAGTGACATAATTGAATGATAGTGGAATTGAATCATGAAAGTTGAAGAGTTGTGATTATGAATACGTTATAATGATGTTTATATCATGAAACAAGTATTAAATGCGTGAAAACACAAAGATGAGTTATAAGGAGAAATATGGGAAAATTGGAGGAAAATGGTGGATTTTGCTAAATATACATAAATGATGATTGTTGATTGTGATATTGTGAGTAGTATTGTGAATGTTGGGAGTTGATATAGAACATGGGAAAAGTAGTATAAACAAAGGAAGTGCTGCCCAATTTTTCCTAGAATTAACGATGCGTTCTTGTAGTCAATCAACTAATGTTAATTCGAATTCTCTCATGAAGGTAACGACGTGATATCGAAGGAGAACAAGTGCGCGATAGCTTAGTTAAACGACCAAGGTATGTAAGGCCAGTCCCTTCTTTCTAAGGCATGAATCCCATGATATGATATTCCTTCCTTCTTCATGATTTTCCTACGTATCAAAAAATATGAGTCTACGATTATAAAGAGCATCACAAGATAAAGAAAAGAGACACGTTACGAGCATGACGATGTTGATAATGAATCTAAGTCTAGAAGTCATAAAGCTCATGATATGATATTCCTACGAAGTTAATGATCCTTATATGACTCCTATGATAGTATTTTCCTTACCTCTCCATGACTTTCCTATTTTTCGAAAAACAAAGAGCATGTTCATGAATAGCCATATGGGAAAAGATAAGAGGTATGTTACGAATGTAGTAATGATGATGATGAGTCTAAGTCTAAAGATACTAAGGCCTATAATATCATGGTTCTACAAGTTTAATGATCCATATTACGGTCCATTGATATTGTTCATTGACTACACTCACCTTATATGCTAATTGCTTCAAGGTGAGGCATAATGCTTATGAATGCTCCATAATGGACTCGGGGGTTCTCGACCTTATGTCACCTCGACATTGTTATAGATGGTCCATAAGCGCTAATGCACGTCTTTGACCAATGTTCTGCAAAGTTGTGAGTCTATGTTTATAGAGGATTTCATATGAGACCAAAAGGTAAGAGATATGCTATATAAACGATAATGGTAATGTTGAGCTTAAGCCTAGAGATTATGAGATCTATCCGACGATATTCATATTAAGTCCATGCTACGAATATGATGTGATTTTCATAGATTGTCCTTAAAGTTAAATGTATGCATTAATGAAAGGTTACGATATGCTTATAAGATGTATATGTGATACTGTCGAGCCACTACGTGGCCGAATACGGATATTGTGTATGTGATACTGTCGAGCCACTACGTGGCCGAATACGGATACTATCGAGCCACTACGTGGCCGAATACGAATGTTGTCGAGCCCTACGTGGCCGAATACGGATAATGTTTTATGTGTATGAGCAGATACGGTATTACGATGATGACTTATATGACATGATGATGTATACGCTGTGATGATTTATGTACGACGATTATGTATATGTGATGTATGTATGAAATGCATTCATCCTTAAAGGTCGCACAGGTTTTCCCTTCACCTCATGATTTATGATTCTCTATCATGTTTATTTCATTCATGTCTTACATACTCAGTACAATATTCGTACTGACGTCTGTTTTCTTTGGACGCTGTGTTCATGCCCACAGGTAGACAGGGGGACGGCGCAGACCTATAGGAGCTACCAGCAGATTTTCAGGAGCACTCCATTATTCCGGAGGTGCTAATCGGGTTTATACTTTTGTCTATATATATGTATATGTATTTTGGGCACGACGGGGTCTTGTCCCGTCATTATGTCTAGCACTCCAGTAGAGGCTCATAGATACGCAGTGTGGGTTAGATGGTCTCACAAGATGTTATTACATATATATATATATATATATATATATATATATATATATTATTTTGATGGACGAGAGGCAAATGAATATAAAGCATTTATGTTTCTATACAAATATGTTTTCTTATACTTTCATGTATAAAATTTGCAAAAAAGCATTAAATGAGTAAGATGAGTAATAGAACGAGCGGTGCTCGGTGGTTAGCCCCGGGTACCCGTCGCGGCCCCTAGCTGGGTCGTGACAAATACACATCCTAACCCAACGCCAGAAGCATCACAATATACAACATAACCATCTGGCCCTTCTCGGATTGTCAAGACTGGGGCTAAAGTTAATCTGTCCTTCAACTCTTGGAAGCTGCGTTCACAAGCATCATTCCACTAAAATTTAGCTGACTTCTGGATTAGCTTCGTCAATGGGGCTAAAATATTTATTCTTGATCGTCACCTTATTCAATTGCCTATAATTAATGCACATCCGTAAAGAACCATCTTTCTTTCGCACAAATAGGACTGGTGCTCCCCAAGGTAATGAACTGGGCCTAATGAATCCCTTTTTAAGAAAATCCTGCAATTGTGCCTTTAGCTTTTTCAATTCTGCAGGAGCCATTCGGTAAGGTGGAATGGAAATAGGCTTGGTGTCCGGCAACACATCAATAGCGAAATCAATCTCTCTTTCTGGAGGAAGACCTGGAAGTTCATTTGGGAATACATCCGGAAATTCATTCACTACCAGAACGGATTGCAAAGTTGGCGGCTTTGCTTCGATGTCATGAACTCAGACTAAGTGATAAATATAGCCTTTAGCTATCATCTTTCTTACCTTAAGGTAGGAAATAAACCTACCCCTTGGAGATGCTGTATTACCCTTCCATTCAAGCAAGGGGTCTCCCGGAAATTGAAATCGAACTACTTTCATTCGGCAATCAACATTAGCATAACATGAGGCCAACCAATCCATACCCATAATCACATCGAAATCTAGCATTTCCAGCTCAACTAAATCAAATTTAGTCTGGCGGTCACATATCACAATTACACAATTTTTGTATACTTGTCTAGCTATCACGGGATCACTAATCGGAGTAGACATGTCAAAAGGTTTGATTGGCTCGGGTTTCACCCCAATATGACCAGCAAAATACGGAGTAATATAAGATAGTGTAGAACCCGGATCTATCAATGCATAGACGTCATGGGAAAATATGGATAATATACCTGTAACCACATTCGCGGAGGACTCAAGATCCTGTCGTCCGGCTAAAGCATAGATACGGGGCTGGATACCACCTGAACTAGACGCTCCTCCTCTGCCTCTACCTCGGCCTGCTGGAATCTGGGGAGTCTGCCCTGTCGGGCGCACAGAAGAAGAACCATCCGTTGATCCTTTGGGCTGAACCCCAACTCTACTACTCATCGACGGGCAATCTCGCATCATGTGCCCAACCTGACAACTGGCATAGCAAGCATCTGAACCTCGGCAACACTGTCCGGAATGTAATCTACCGCACTGGCTACATCGCGGTACTGGTGGTCTCCTTTGGCTATAATCACCCCCAAACTGAGAACCTAAGTTCTCGAGCTCTGACCCTACCCTGAAAGAATATAACGATCAAATCTCCTTCCTGCAAATCATAGAGGTGCACTAGTCGCCGACTGGCCTGAGCGTCTAGGATATGACTGCCTCGATCCCCCTCTATAGTCGCTACCTGCACCCATAGATCTTGCCCTCTTGCTTTGCCCTCTATCAATATCACGCTCACCCCTTCGTGGATGTTGTTTCCTTTCTATGTTCTGGGCATGGGCCTGAATGCGGGAAATATCCATCCCATCTTGCAATGAAGCTGTCAAGCAGTCCTTGAACAAATGTGGCCCTAAGCCACTCATAAATCTGTGCACTCTATCTCTCATGTCGGCCACCATTGTCGGAGCATATCTAGCCAATGAATTAAACTGAAGGCTATACTCCCAGGCACTCATATTTTCTTGTTTCAGATTTAAGAACCTATCCGCTCTGGCTCGACGGACCTCGGGTGGCAAATAGTGACGGATGAAGGCATCTACGAATTCTTGCCAACTGGAGGAGGTGAATTCTATTTTCTTGAAGATATCCAATTATTATACCATAAGACCGCCACACCCCAGAGTCCATAAGATGATAACTCCACAGATTCAGTCTCGAAGGCATGAATAATTTTCAATGTTCTCAACATTTCATCAATAAAACCTTGCGGGTATTTATCCGGCTTTGACCCGAAGAACTCTGGAGGATTCAAACTCGTGAAATCATGGGCTCTATTACTAACTGCCCTGTCACTCGAACCCGAACTCTGCCACTGTGCCTGGGCGGCAACTAACTATGTCAATAGATGAATAGCCGAGGTCATTTGTTGACCCGAAGTAACCAGGGGAGGAACTGGAGGCATAGGAGCTGGAGCTGAAGCCCCTTCTTGTTCTTCTACATTAGGCGGAGTGGGAGAAGTATTAGATGGAGCCTCATTTTGTGATTTACCCTCTTCTACATTCATTGGCGGCTCCCTTTCTACCCGCCTTTTTACCGTAGTCTTGCCCTTCTGGGCGGCTATAGCTTTTCTCTTTTCCGGCATCCCTGAAATCATAACACATTATTAGGGAGGAGAAAATCTTATAACACGGCTCTATCGCACGACTCATAAGAAAAAATAGTGGTCATTTTTTCCTAAATGCCCTGTAGCCTCCTGTTTATAAGTGTGGTGCGCAACAAACCATAAACAAAACTCTACTAGACACGGCTCGTAGACTCTTCCTAGAACTGAACTGCTCTGATAGCACTTTTGCCACCACTCGACTAGGGCCATGACGGGTATCCGGGGCTAACCACCGAGCACCACTCATTCTATTACTCATTTTACTCATCCTACATTCATTCATTAATCTCATGCTTATAATCATAGGAAAAACCATATTCACTTGAAACATATTTACCTTCATACACATAAGCCCTTCGGCTATCAAAATGATATACATACAATAAGGACATCGTGAGACCATACTACCCACACGTATGCATCTACGAGCCTCTACTAGAGTACTAGACATATGGACAGGAAAGGACCCCATCGTGCCCAAAATGTATGTACACAAAATAATAAGCAATGGTACCTCCGGAATAATGGAGTGCTCTCAAAGTCTGCTGCTAGCTCCTATGAATCTGGATCACCTTCCTGTCTACCTGTGAGTATGAACACAACGTCCAAAGAAAAGGACGTCAGTACGAAAAGCACAATCACAACTGATTCTAACTTTGAATTCTTAATAACAATTCTAACTTTAACAACTTAAGGATTCTAACTTTAATTCTAAAAATTGAAAAGTAAATCTAGTCAAATAAAGTCTACATTTTAGTTTAGAGGTTATAGAAATATTATAAATTAACAATTCTAACTTTGAAAAGCACAATCACAACCAATTCTAACTTTGAATTCATAATAACAATCCTGACTTTAATAACTTATGAATTCTAACTTTAATATAACTTTGAAAAGCACATTACCAACCAATTCTAACTTTGAATTTTCAATAACAATTCTAACTTTAATAACTTATGGATTCTAACTTTAATTCTAAAAATTGAAAAGTAAATCTTGTCAAATAAAGTAGATATTTTAGTTTAGAGGTTATAGAAATATTATAACTTAACAATTCTAACTTTTAAAAGCACAATCACAACCAATTCTAACTTTGAATTCTCAATAACAATTCTAACTTTAATAACTTATCGATTCTAACTTTAATTCGAAAAATTGAAAAGTAAATCTAGTCAAATAAAGTCTACATTTTAGTTTAGGAGTTATAGAAATATTATAACTTTATAATTCTAACTTCGAAAAGCACAATCCCAACCAATTCTCTAACTTTGAATTCTCAATAATAATTCTTACTTTCATAACTCATGAATTCTAACTTTAATATAACATTGGAAAGCACAATCCCAACCAATTCTTACTTTCAATTTTCAATAACAATTCTAACTTTAATAACCTATGTATTGTAACTTTAATTTTAAAAATTGAAAAGTAAATCTAGTCAACTAAAGTCTACATTTTACTTTAGAGGTTATAGAAATATTATAACTTAACAATTCTAACTTTGAAAAGCACAATCACAACAATTTCTAACTTTGAATTCCCAATAACAATTCTAACTTTAATAACTTATGGATTCTAACTTTAATTCTGAAAATTCAAAAGTAAATCTAGTCAACTAAAATCTACATTTTAGTTTAGAGGTTATAGGAATATTATAACTTAACAATTCTAACTTCGAAAAACACAAACACAACCAATTCGTTTTTTGAATTCTCAATAAAAATTTTACGTTTAATAACTTATGGATTCTAACTTAAATATAACTTTGGATAGCACAATCCCAAATAATTCTATGTATAAATTCTCAATAACAGTTACTTTGAATTCTCAATAACAACTCTAACTTTAATAAATTATGGATTCTAACTTTAATTCTAAAAATTGAAAAGCAAATCTAGTCAAATAAAGTCTATATTTAGTTTAGAGGTTATAGAAATATTATAACTTAACAATTCTAACTTTTGAAAGCACAATCACAACCAATTCTAACTTTGAATTTACAATAACAATTCTATCTTTAATAACTTAGGGATTCTAACTTTAGTTCTAAAAATCGAAAAGTAAATCTAGTCAAATAAAGTCTACATTTTAGTGTAGAAGTTATAGAAATATTATAACTTAACAATTCTAACTTCGAAAAGCACAATTTCAACCAATTCTCTAACTTTGATATAACTTTGGAAAGCACAATCCCAACCAATTATAACTTTGAATTCTCAATAACAATTCTAACTTTAATAACTTATGGATTCTGACTTTAATTCAAAAAATTGAAAATTAAATATAGTCAATTAGAGTCTATATTTTTGTTTAGAGGTTATAAAAATATTATAACTTACCAATTCTAACTTTGAAAAGCACAATCCAAACCAATTCTAACATTGAATTCTCAATAACAATTCTACCTTTGATAAAGTATTGATTCTAACTTTAATATAACTTTGTAAAGCACAATCTCAACCAATTCTAACTTTGACTTCGTAATAAAAATTCTAACGTTAATAACTTATAGATTCTAGCTTTAATTCTAAAAATTAAAACGTAAATCAAGTCAAATAAAATCTACCTTTTGGTTTAGAGGTTATAGAAATATTATAACTTAAAATTCTAACTTCGAAAAGCACAATCACAACCAATTCTTTTTTTGAATTCTCAATAACAATTCTAAGTTTAATAACTTATGGATTCTAACTTAAATATAACTTTGGATAGCACAATGCCAAACAATTCTAACTATAAATTCTCAATAACAATTACTTTGAATTCTCAATAACAATTCTAACTTTAATAACTTATGGATTTTAACTTTAATTCTAAAAAATGAAAAGTAAATCTAGTCAAATAATGTCTATATTTTAGTTTAGAGGTTATAAAAATATTATAACTTAACAATTCTAAATTTTGAAAGCACAATCACAACCAATTCTAACATTGAATTCACAATAATAATTCTAACTTTAATAACTTATGGATTCTAATTTTAATTCTAAAAATCGAAAAGAAAATATAGTCAAATAAAGTCTTCATTTTAGTTTAGCAGTTATAGAAATATTATAACTTAACAATTCTAACTTCGAAAAGCACAATCCCAACCAATTCTAACTTTAAATTCTCAATAACAATTCTTAATTTAATAATTTATGAATTCTAACTTTAATATAACTTTGGAAAGCACAATCCCAACCAATTCTAACTTTGAATTCTCAATAACAATTCTAACTTTAATAACTTATGGATTCTAACTTTAATTTTAAAAATTGAAAAGTAAATCTAGTCAAATAGAGGCTATATTTTAGTTTAGAGGTTATAGAAATATTATAACTTAACAATTTTAACATTTAAAAGCAAAATCCCAACTAATTCTAACTTTGAATTCTCAATAACAATTCTAACTTTAATAACTTATTGATTCTACTTTTAATTCAGAAAATTGAAAAGTAAATCTAGTCAAATAAAGTCAACATTTTAGTATAGAGATTATAGAAATATTATAACTTAACAATTCTAACTTCGAAAAGCACAATCCCAACTAATTCTAACTTGGAATTCTCAAAAACAATTCTAACTTTAATAACTTGTGGATCCTAAATTTAATATAACTTTAGAAAGCATAACCCCAACCAATTCTAACCTTCAATTCTCAATAATAATTCTAACTTTAATAACTTATGGATTATAACTTTAATCCTGAAAATTGAAAAGTAAATTTAGTCAACTAAAGTCTATATTTTAGTTTAGAAGTTATAGAAATATTATAACTTAATAATTCTAACTTCGAAAAGCACAATCACAACCAATTCTAACTTTAAATTCTCAATAACATTCCTAACTTTTATAACTTATGGATTCTAACTTTAATATAATTTTGGAAAGCACAAACCCAACCAATTCTAACTTTGAATTCTCAATAACAATTCTAACTTTAATAACTTATGGATTCTAACTTTAATTCTGAAAATTGAAAAGTAAATCTAATCAACTAAAGTCTACATTTTAGTTTAGAAGATATAGAAATATTATAACTTAACAATTCTAACTTTGAAAAACACAATCAAAACCAATTCTAACTGTGAATTCTCAATAACAATTCTAATTTTAATAACTTATGGATTCTAACTTTAATTCTAAGAATTGAAAAGTAAATCTAGTCAAATAAATTCTACATTTTAGTTTAGAAGTTATAGACATATTATAACTTAACAATTCTAACTTCGAAAACCACAATCACAACCAATTCTAACTTTGAATTCTCAATAATAATTCTTACTTTAGTAACTTATGAATTCTAACTTTAATATAACTTTGGAAAGCACAATCCCAACCAATTCTTACTTTGAATTCTTAATAACAATTCCAACTTTAATAACCTATGTATTGTAACTTTAATTCTTAAAATTAAAAAGTAAATCTAGTCAACTAAAGTCTACATTTAAGTTTAGAGGTTATAGAAATATTATAACTTAACAATTCTAACTTTGAAAAGCACAATCACAACAATTTCTAACTTTGAATTATCAATAACAATTCTAACTTTAATTCTAAAAATTTAAAAGTAAATCTAGTCAACTAAAATCTACATTTTAGTTCAGAGGCTATAGAAATATTATAACTTGACAATTCTAACTTCGAAAAGCACAATCATAACCAATTCTAACTTTGAATTCTCAATAACAATTCTATGTTTAATAACTTATGGATTCTAACTTAAATATAACTTTGGAAAGCACAATCCCAAACAATTCTAACTATGAATTCTCAATAACAATTACATTTAATTCTCAATAACAATTCTAACTTTAATAACTTATGGATTCTAACTTTAATTCTAAAAATTGAAAAGTAAATCTTGTCAAATAAAGTCTACATTTTATTTTAGAAGTTATAGAAATATTATAACTTAACAATTCTAACTTCGAAAAGCTTAATCCCAGCAAATTCTAACTTTGAATTCTCAATAACAATTTTTTATTTAATAATTTATGAATTCTAACTTTAATATAACTTTGGAAAGCACAATCCCAACCAATTCTAACTTTGAATTCTGAATAACAATTCTAACTTCAATAACTTATGGATTCTAACTTTAATTCCAAAAATTGAAAAGTAAATCTAGTCAAATAGAGTCTATATTTTAGTTTTGAGGTTATAGAAATAGTATAACTTAACAATTCTAACTTCGAAAAGCACAATCACAACTAATTCTAACTTTGAATTCTTAATAACAATTCTAACTTTAATAACTTATGGATTCTAACTTTAATATAACTTTGAAAAAAAAAAACCCTGCCAATTCTAAGTTTGAATTCTCAATAACAATACTAACTTTAATAACTTATGGGTTAAAATTATAATTCTAAAAATTGAAAAGTAAATCTAGTCAAATAAAGCCTTTGTTTTAGTTTAGAGATTATAGAAATATTATAACTTAACAATTCTAACTTTTAAAAACACAATCACAACCAATTCTAACTTTGAATTCTCAATAACAATTCTAATTTTAATAACTTATGGATTTAACTTTAATTCTGAAAATTTAAAAGTAAATCTAGTCAACTAAAGTCTACATTTTAGTTTAGAGGTTATAGAAATATTATAATTTAACAACTCTAACTTTGAAAAACACAATCACAACCAATTCTATCTTTGAATTCTCAATAACAATCCTAAGTTTTATAACTTATGGATTCTAACTTTAATATAACTTTGGAAAGCACACACCCAACCAATTCTAACTTTGAATTCTGAATAACAATTCTAACTTTAATAATTTATGGATTCTAACTTTAATTCTGAAAATTGAAAAGTAAATCTAGTCAACTAAAATCTACATTTTAGTTTGGAGGTCATAGAAATATTATAACTTAACAATTCTAACTTCGAAAAGTACAATCACAACCAATTATAACTTTGAATTCTCAATAACAATTCTAACTTTAATAAATTATGGATTCTAACTTTAATATAACTTTGGAAAGCAGAAACCCAACAAATTCTAACTTTGAATTCTCAATAACAATTCTAACTTTAATGACTTATGGATTCTAATTTTAATTCTGAAAACTTGTCACGACCCAATTCGCGAGTCGTGGTGGCACCTACACTATCCCTCCTAGTAGGCGAACCACATTACTAATAACAAGTTAAATAAGGGGAAAATTAAATAAGAATAAGTTATCAAGTCTTAAATACTTATCATAACTAGAAATGTCACGACAACCCCAAAATCTGGTCAAAGGGTACAAGAGCGCTAAAATAGTACGGAATATAAGTCTGACAATACCCGAAGGCTACATATTGTCTTTCGAATACAAAAACAGAAATAAATAGAGGAGGTCCTTCAGGGGCCACGGATGACCAAGTAGCTCACCCTGAATGACTGAAAGATGTCACCCTCGCGTATCAGCCACGGGGTGTAGAACTGTAATGACCCGTTTGGTCATTTTGAGTTTTTAGCCTTCTTTTCCTTAAAATACCCTTCTCTTAGTTTCATTCCAGCGTTTATGACTTGCAGGGATGGATGGCACGATTATTGACGGGTAATTTTTGAAATATATTTATTTAATGTGTGTGAATAGCTTATTAATAGAAATATTCTTTTCGCAGATATAAGGTATAAGTTGGTAAATAAAATATTGACGGAGTGTGTAAATTTTAAAATACACAAAGTGGTTAAGTGAATAAGAAAATTGTAGAAACTATTGGGATTAGTTATTGGGCTTAGCCCACTTCTCATAACCCATATATCTTAGTGACATAGGGTATCAAATAATACATTTTCCTTTGGCAAGAAAAAGAAAATAACGGAGGAAACATTTGAGACAACAATTTGTTGGCAATACTGAAGCAATTCTCACGGACGAAGATTTTGGTGGGCACTAGGTATACATCTCATCTGCATTTGGTGTAGTAATGGTGTCACGCCCCGAACCTGGGCCTGGATGTAACATGGCACGCGGTGCCTGACTGCATGTAACCGAGCGAACCAACTGGCTGGCTGAATCAACATGTGATATCAAAAGCATAACTGAATGTGGAAACAACTAAACACATGCTGATATACTAAAGGTCTGACTGAAATCATAATGCGGAAAATACTTAGACAATCTGAACATATCTGAAAGTAGCTAACATGGCTAAACCAAAACAGCTGAACGACTGAGTATAACTGTCTACAAGGCTAACATAACAAATATCTGACTGTCTGAACAGTGTCTACGACGCCTCTAATGAATACAAAAAGGTAATTGTCTAGAAAGCTGTGAGAACTGCATGACTGATATCGCCTCGAAAGAAACTGGGGCTCACCACAGTAGCTGATACGAACACTCCTAAGTAGCTGGATCGTCAACCTGTATGTTATTACCTGCATCGCCAGATGCAGGCCCCCAAGCAATAAAAAGGGACATTAGTACATTTAAATTGTACTGGTATGTAAAGCAACTGAAGCAATAAAATACTGGAACTGAAACTGAAACTGAACTAAACAAGAAAGCAAGAAGCTGAAGTACTCCCTGTTCTGGATGAAGGATCACCTGTAAAACTGTAAATATAACTGTGGCCTAGGGCCCAAATAATGTGCACAAAAACTGTGGCTTCAGGCCCAAGCAATACGTATGCATAAACTGTGGCCTAGGGCCCAAAAATACAGATACAGGTGTTCAACATTACCAATTTACAAGACTGAGACTGGCTATAGCTGATAGCATGATAACTGTTTCTGATTATGGGACTCATGCAAATAATGGGTTATACACTGACTGAGACTCAAGTGATGATAATGCATAAGTCTATAAAGATTACGTGCTGAGTTCATGATGTTCAAAGTGACAACCATGAACGAATTCTGTAACTGCAACCCTAGAAGATAACAATTCTATATCATATCATGAAAATAGGGCTAAACTATATTCTGAGTCAAATTGCTGACAAGTATGAAAAATGAGGCGTAGGGAGAATCATGAATATTCCCTAACGTAGATAGTTAGCCTCACATACCTTAATTCCAGCCTTTGAGCGTAATAAAATGTTCGTCAACCCTTTCAACTTTTATCTATATCAATACAAGTCAAAGGGATTTTATATTAGCAATAATATTCATGCTTTGGTTATCTAAGCATTTTATCAAACACTTAGTGGGCATATGTCACGCCCCGAACCATGGCCTGGGCGTAACACAGCACTCGGGCCTTGCTTGCATGTGTCCGAGCGAACCTCATGGCTTTCTTGTCAACATGGGCATCAAAACAATACAATCTATATGATGCAATTTAAATGAATCATGAAATGTAATTTGCGGAATAAAGTCTTAGAATTTTCTCATAACATGAAATATCATGAAAACATAATAGTCTGCAAACATGAAAGCATAGCTTACTGTGTGAACTAATATATGTCTATGAAACCTCTAAAACATTTCTGAATACTAACTACTAGGACATGGCCCTGGACTACCATAAACTGAATACTAATGCAGACTCCATGTTGAACCCCGAGAGGAGTGGGGCTCACCAATAATCTGATAACTGAAGTGATCCAACTGCGCAGGTGTATGCTCCTGAAAATCGGTATCTGCACCGTGAAGTGCAGGCCCCGGGAAAAAGGGACGTTAGTACATGGTGAATAGTACTAGTATGTAAAACCTGCTGAAATGAAGAACATGGCAGAACATAGGTACAGGACATGAACCGAAACTGAATGTAACTTGAACATGAGCATGAAACGTGAGTAAAGTCTGAAAACAGTAAATCAATGGAAAATACATGTATGTAAAACTACTTGTAACGTGGGGAACGCTATAGTATAACCGACAACATGATCTGGTACTTGCGTCCTACCAGGAGAACGCTCACACCTTGCCAGGGATATGAGATTTAAGTGATAATAAGCATGTAAGGATCCAAACTGCATAATGAAGGTGTTGCCTCCTTGCTGACAACCCTTATCCTACGGTGGCAACATAGTTTCAGGCTATCTGAGCTTTCTCGGTTAACTAAGCAATTCCCAAAAACATAAACATGATATAGTTGGCTAAGAAACCCATGATCTTCGTGAAATAACTTGTAATCATGATTTCACGAAATAACTTGTAACATGGTTTCATGAAATATCTTATAATATGGTTTCATGAGATAACTTATCATAGTCTTGCAAATATGTTCTTGATTCATGAGTAATAACAATAGTTCAAAATCATATATATATATATATATATATAATTGACTTGAAAACATGCTTGTAACTTGCTACATAAAATCATAAAGTTTCGTATAAACATAATAAGAACACATGAGAAAGAATTTATGATTCATGGATTAAGCTAGGGTTCCTAATAACCGTAATAGAAGATTAGGAATACAATAACGAATATAGATACAAAATTCATGTACATAAATACGGGCTACCAATATGTTGGGTTTAATGCCCTAGGGTTTGAACTTCATGGATATCAAGAAACGGAGCATGGGGAAGAACGTAGAGATTCCCACATGTGGATGGAAGTTCTATATACCTTAATTGCTCTAAAATCTTGAATTAAAGACTTGAATTTTGGAGAAGATTTCCTAAATCTTGATTCTTGAACCTTGAGATGGGTTTTCTTGATAACCCTAGATTAGGAACAATGATTTCTTGCTTAGATCATTAGAGTATATGTTAGAATTAGTTGGAAAGGTTTACTCAAGTTAGAAAGGGATTAGGGACTTGAATTCAACCTAGAATCATGATAAAACGTACCTTGGAAGGTTCCTGAGGTTTGGGACTTGTTCTCTATGAATTTAGGGTGATTTTTCGTGACTAGGGGTGTTAGGGAAATAAACCCCAAGCTTAAATATAACTTAAAACGCGAAATCCCGACTTTTGACCCGAACCCGACCTGTTACGCGATGGGTCCGCGATGCGGGACCATCGCGCGACATTCTGCAGGTTCATACTCAGAGTTGTGCAATCGGCCCGCGATGCGGGGCCATCGGACGCACCCTGTAACGCGACGTGTGTCGGTTCTACGCAGTGTTCGGTAAAATGGTCATAACTTCTTGTACAGAGCTCTATTTGGGCTCCACAATATAACATTGGAAAGTTATTTCAAAGAGTTACAACTTTCATGTTTTAAGTTTTCTCAAATTCCCAATGGATGTTCACGAAATTTGACCGTAAGGAAAACGTATCGAAAATTTAGCCCATTCTATAGAATTTTAAGTGCCTTACTATTAGCCATATTGAGATGATCATATCTCCTTGCTCTAATCTCTGATTGGCCTGGTCCTTATATCGTTAGAAAGGTATTTCTACGTACTACAACTTTCATTGAGGGTACTTTCCCAAATTCCCAACTAATCAAGGAGTTATCGCTGCCCGAAGTAGGCCTATCAACCATTTTCACAAAACGTTCAAACCTTCAGTTTTTCCACTAAAACTCTAATGATATGAGTCTAACCTTAGTTCCAAGATACGAGATGTAACAACATAAAGCCCCACAATCTCCATTAATGGTGTTTCTTCACCCAATTCCCATTCTATTACTTCTAGGTGATTCTACAATCTCAATTAGATGTAATTAACATATTTCTCCATCACCCATATCATTATAACAATCTCAAGTCAGCAATTCAAAACCCTACTATAGTTCGTGTAATTCTCTTTACTAAACCCATTTACTATTCTCCCAAAAACTCATCAATTCACTATTATGAATGATTATATTGTAGAAACATTACCTTTTTGACATTCAATCCTCTTGATTCTACGGTTTCCACGCCCAACAATAATGTTCCACTCACAACTCTAATGATTAGAAGGGTTTACTCAAGTTAGAAAGAGATTAGGGACTTGAATTCAACCTAGAATCATGATAAAACTTACCTTGTAGGGTTCTAGAGGCATGGGACTTTTTCTCCCTGACTTTAGGGTAATTTTTCGTGACTAGGGGTGTTACGAAAATAAACCCCAAGGTTAAATACAACTTAAAACGCGAAATCCCGACTTTTAACCCAAAACCCGACCTGTTGTGCGATGAGTCCGCGACGCGTGTGCATTGTGCGACATTATGCAGGTCGATACTCAGAGTTGTGTGATCGGCCCGCGATGCGAGGCCATCGCATGCGCCCTCACGCGCCCCGAAAAGCGATGCGTGTCGCTTCTATGCAGTGTTCGGTAAAATGGTCTTAACTTCTTGTACAGAGATCTGTTTGGGCTCCACAATATACCGTTGGAAATCTATTTCAGAGAGCTACAACTTTAATGTTTTAAGTTTTCTCAAATTCCCAACGGATTTTCACCAAATTCGACCGTAAGGCAAACGTATCGAAAACTTAGTCGATTCTATAGAATTTTAAGTGCCTTACTATTATCCATATTGAGACGATCATATCTCCTTGCTCCGATCTCTTATTGGCCTGGTCCATATATCGTTAGAAAGGTATTTCTACATACTACAACTTTCATTAAGGGTACTTGCCCAAATTCCCAACTAATCAAGGATTTATGGCTGCCCGAAGTAGGCCTATCAACCATTTTTGCAAAACGTTCAAAGCTTCAGTTTTTCCACTAAAAATCTATTGACATGAGTCTAACCTTAGTTCTAAGATACGGGGTGTAACATTATCTCCCCCTTGGGATCATTCGTCCTCGAATGATTGTCTTGGTTATAATCGCGGTTAAATCTGAGACTCTATGGAAGTTTGGCAGCGTTTATTCTGTAACTAAGATACCTAAAACTAACTGACTGAGCCACATGATCACTGAACTGACTGAATGACTACATGATTACTGAACTGATTGTCTACTGAACTGTCTGAATACTGAAAACATGGAGATTATACTATAAGGATCTAAATGAAAAGGTTAGTTACCTTCAGCATTTTCTGCTTGCTCTTCAAAGAGATGGGGATATCTAGACTTCATGTCCTCTTCGGCCTCCGACATAGCCTCTTCAACTTTCTGATTTCTCTATAGTACTTTCACTGAAGCAATCTCTTTAGTTCTCAACTTGCGGATTTGACGATCAAGAATAGCCACTGGGATTTCTTCATAGGACAGGCTATCTTTAACCCCTAGGACTTCTGTAGGAACAACTAGAGACGCGTCTCCCATGAACTTCTTCAGCATAGATATATAAAATACTGGGTGTACAGCAGCCAAATGTTATGGCAATTCTAACTCATAAGCCACTTGCCCGATCCTTTGCAGGATTCTATATGGCCCAATATAGCTGGGGCTAAGCTTCCCCTTCTTCCCAGATTTCATAATGCCTTTCATAGGCGAAACTTTTAGGAACACCCAATCATCAACTTGGAACTCCATGTCTCTGCGCCGCATGTCCGAATAGGACTTTTGCCGACTCTGAGCCGTCTTCAAATGCTCTTGAATCAAGTTGACTTTCTCCATAGCCTGATAGACCAAGTATGGCCGTAACAACTCTGCTTCACCAACCTCAAACCAACCAATTGGCGACCTACATCTCCACCCATACAAGGCCTCAAACGATGCCATATGGATACTAGAGTGGTAACTGTTATTATAAGAAAACTCAATGAGAGGCAAATGGTCATCCTAATTACCTTTGAAATCTAGGACACATGCTCTCAACATGTCATCAAGAGTCTGAATAGTACGCTCTTCCTGGCCATCTGTCTGAGGATGAAAAGCTGTGCTAAGGTTCATCCTTGTGCCCAATCCTTTCTGAAAGGATTTCTAAAAGTCCGCAGTAAACTGAGCACCACGGTCTGAAATTATGGACAAAAGAGTCCCATGAAATCAGATGATTTCTTGAATATATAACTTGGCATAATCCACATGCACTCCATACAAGTAGTGCCGCCATATCTCGAGTGCAAAAACCACAGCTGCTAACTCTAAGTCATGGGTTGGATAATTCTTCTCATGAGTCTTAAGCTGTCTAGACGCATAAGCAACAACCTTACCATGCTACATTAAAACACATCCGAGACCAACTCTCGAAGCATCGCAATAAACAATGAATCCCTCGGCTCCCTCTGGTAGTGTCAAAACTGGAGCAGAAGTCAATCTCTTCTTCAACTCTTCGAAGCTCTGCTCACATACATCTGACCATTGGAATTTGACTTTCTGCTGAGTCAACTTAGTCGACGGAGTTGAGATAGAGGAAAATCCCTCAACAAAACGCCTATAATAACCTGCCAGACCCAAGAAACTTCTGATGTCTGATGCTGAGGTGGGTCTGGGCCAGTTCTTAACCGCGTCAATTTTCTGAAGGTCCACCTTAACACCTTTACCTGAAATCATATGGCCTCGGATGCAACTGACTTAAGCCAAAACTCGCACTTTGAGAATTTTGCATAAAGCTCACGATCCTTGAGTGTCTGCAACACTATTCTGAGATGCTCTGCATGATCTGTCTCACAACGGGAATACACCAATATGTCATCAACAAACACAATGACAAATAAATCGAGATAAGGCTTGAAGACTCTGTTCATAAGATCCATGAAAGCTGCTGGTGCATTCGTCAACCCAAATGACATGACAAGAAATTCAAAATGACCATAACGGGTTCTGAAAGCGATCTTCGGAATGTCAACTTCCTTAACCTTTAACTGATGGTAGCCTGATCTGAGGTCAATCTTGGAATAACACTGAGCACCCTGAAGTTGATCAAATAGGCCATCTATTCTGGGAAGAGGATACTTATTTTTAATGGTGACCTTGTTCAACTGGCAGTAGTCTATACACATACGAAAGGATCCATCCTTCTTTCAGACAAACAAGACTGGTGCGCCCCAATGTGAGACACTTGGCCTTATAAATCCCTTATCAAGAAGATCCTTCAACTGAACTTTCAACTCCTTTAACTCTGCTGGGGCCATCCTATACGGCGGAATAGATATCGGCTTAGTGCCGGGAAATAAATCAATTCCAAAGTCAATTTCCCTATCGGGAGGGACTCCGGGTAGGTCATCTGGAAAGACTTCTGGAAATTCACTGACAACTGGTACTAACTGAAGAGCTAGAGTCTGGGCATCTGCATCCCTGACTTGAACTAAGTGGTAAATATACCCTTTGGAGATCATCTTTCTGGCTCTAAGGTAGGAAATAAATCTACCCCTAGGTACTACTGAATTACCTTTCCATTCTATAAGTTCATCGGGAAAATCAAATGTCACAGTTTTGGTTCTACAACCCACAGAGGCATAACATGACTCTAACCAATCTATACCCATAATTACGTCAAAATCTACTATCTCCAATTCTATTAAGTCTGCTATGGTGCTACGGTGGTAGATTAACACTGGACAACCCCTATAGATACACCTAGCTATAACTGATTCCCCAACCGGTGTGGATACTTCGAAAGGTTCATGCAACTTTTTGGGTTCTATCTCAAATTTCTTAGCAATATACGGGGTTACATAAGATTGAGTGGATCTTGGGTCCATAAGAGCAAATACATTGAAGGTGAAGACTGTTACCATACCTGTGACAACATCTCAACGAGCCTCTGTATCCTGGCGAACTGACAGTGCATACAGATGATTCTGACCACCGCCCGTATTACCGGACTTTGCTGCTCCGCACCCCTGCTGGGCTTGGGAATTTCGGGGAGCTTCTGAATTTGTGGACTGAGCTATATTACTGTTACCTCTGGTATTCTGTCTTGCGGACGGACAATCCCGCAGAAAATGACCCGGCTGACCACACCCAAAACAACCATCCATGCCCGAACGACATACTCCTGAATGTCTCTTACCACAAGTGTAGCAAGTAGGGTGTTGAAAACCATGGTCGGTCACGCTGGCCTGTGAATGTGAGCCTGTCGTTCCAAAGTTCCGGCCTTTCTGGTTAAACTTGGACCTCTGAAATGGAGCACTAGCTGTAGAGGGAGCAGGTCTTGATGACCTATTCTTAAAACACTGACGGTTGCTATCATCCTGAGATACTCCATGACTGAAATTACCAGTAGACTTAGCCCTCTTGCTGAACTCTCTATCTTTTTGCTTCTGCAGGGATTTTTCTTCCTTTATTCTTGTCTCGTTACCATGCACGAATGCCAGTATCTTGGAAATAGTCACCTTGTCGTTCTAAGCAGTTGTGTTGGCATCCCTGTGCAACTCGGGTTTAAGCCCAAGTACAAATCTTCTAACTATGGCTCTCATATCAGGAACCATGTGAGGGGCATGTCTGGACAATGACACGAACTTGAGGTAATAGTCCTTAACAGTCATGTCCTTTTGCCTTAGATTCTCAAACTTTATAGCCTTGGATTCTCTAACCTCAATTGGCATGAAATGCTCAATAAAAGCGTCTGCAAATTCGTCCCAAGTAGCAGAAGGTGCATCCTCCCCTCGGGAATGTTCCCATGTCTCATACCAAATATGGGCCACATCTTGCAGCTGGAAATCTTCGAGTTCTGCTGCCTCTGTATCAGTATAGCGCATCACACGAAAATTTTCTAGAGTCCATCAATGAAATTTTGGGGGTCTTCCTCCTTCTTTGACCCTGTGAGCACTGGCGGCTTCATCCGCATAAACTCTTGAGTCCTAGAACTGTTTGACCCACTACTAGCACCTGAACTAGGGGCCGTTTCCTGTCGTTGGGCCTGATTTGCCAAAATTTGAGTGAGCAGATGAATAGATCCTCTAACATCTGCATCCGAAGTATTGGGAGGCATAGCAGCAACATTAGCTGTGGCGGCTGCCTAGGCCTAAGTGCCCTCTTCTGATGCTGCGTCAACGGTAGCCCTCTGGCTAGTAGCCATATTTTTCTTGTTGTACTTCCTTTTTGGAGCCATTTCTGAAATACGTAATTCGCACGAGTTAGAAGAATTCCTAAAAGCATTACTCTATCTGCACGAACTAGAGTATGAAAGAAGTGAAACAAATCCTGAATGTCTTGGTGGTCAACTATTTATATGTGTGGGGCCATCACACATATAAAAGAGACCCCACTGGACACGTCTTCATAGACTCTCTAAGACACTTGAACCTGGCTCTGATACCAATCTTTGTCACGCCCCGAACCTGGGCCTGGACGTAACACGGCACACGGTGCCTGACTGCATGTGACCGAGCGAACCAACTGGCTGGCTGAATCAACATGTGATATCAAAAGCATAACTGAATGTGGAAACAACTAAACACATGCTGATATACTAAAGGTCTGACTGAAATCATAATGCGAAAAATACTTAGACAATCTGAACATATCTGAAAGTAGCCAACATGGCTAAACCAAAACAACTGAACGACTGAGTATAACTGTCTACAAGGCTAACATAACAAATATCTGACTGTCTGAACTGTGTCTATGAAGCCTCTAATGAATACAAAAAGGTAACTGTCTAGAAAACTGTGAGAACTGCATGACTGATATCGCCCCGAAAAACACTGGGCTCACCACAGTAGCTGATACGAACACTCCTAAGTAGCTGGATCGTCAACCTGTATGTTTTTACCTGCATCGCGAGATGCAGGCCCCCAAGCAATAAAAAGGGACATCAGTACATTTGATTTGTACTGGTATGTAAAGCAAATGAAGCAATAAAATACTGGAACTGAAACTGAAACTAAACTAAACAGGAAAGCAAGAAGCTGAAGTACTCCCTGTTCTGGATGAAGGATCACCTGTAAAACTGTAAATATAACTGTGGCCTAAGGCCCAAATAATGTGCACAAAAACTGTGGCCTCAGGACCAAGAAATACGTATGCATAAACTATGGCCTAGGGCCCAAAAATACAGATACAGGTGTTCAACATTAACAATTTACAAGACTGAGACTGGCTATAGCTGATAGCATGATAACTGTTTCTGATTGTGGGACTCATGCAAATAACGGGTTATACACTGACTGATACTCATGTGATAATAAATCATAAGTCTATAAAGATTACGTGTTGAGTTCATGATGTTCAAAGTGACAACCATGAACGAATTATGTAGCTGCAACCCTAGAAGATAACAGTTCTATATCATATCATGAAACTAGGGCTAAACTATATTCTGAGTCAAATTGCTGACAAGTATGAAGAATGAGGCGTAGGGAGAATCATGAATATTCCCTAACGTAGATAGTTAGCCTCACATACCTAATTCCAGCCTTTGAGCGTAATACAATGTTCGTCAACCCTTTCAACTTTTATCTATATCAATACAAGTCAAAGGGATTTTATATTAGCAATAATATTCATGCTTTGGTTATCTAAGCATTTTATCAAACACTTAGTGGGCATAAAGCTCCACAATCTCCATTAATGGTGTTTATTCACCCAATTCTCATTCTATTACTTCTAGGTGATTTTATCATCTCAATTAGATGTAATTAACATCATTCTCCATCACCCATATCATTATAACAATCTCAAGTCAACAATTCAAAACCCTACTATAGTTCGTGTAATTCTCTTTACTAAACCCATTTACTATTCTCCCAAGAACTCATCAATTCACTATTATGAATTATTAGAGTGTAGAAACATTACCTTTTTGACGTTTAATCCTCTTGATTCTACGGTTTCCACGCCAAACAATAATGTTCCACTCACAACTCTATTGATTAGAAGGGTTTACTCAAGTTAAAAAAGAGATTAGGGACTTCAATTTAACCTAGAATCATGATAAAACTTACCTTGTAAGGTTCTTGATGCATGGGACTTGTTCTCCCTGACTTTAGGGTATTTTTTCGTGACTAGGGGTGTTACGAAAATAAAACCCAAGGTTAAATATAACTTAAAACGCGAAATCCCGACTTTTAACCCGAAACCCGACCTGTTGTGCGATGGGTCCGCGATGCGCGTGCATCGCGCGACATTCTGTAGGTTGATACTCAGAGTTGTGCGATCGGCCCACGATGCGGGGCCATCGCACGCGCCCCGAAAGCGACGTGTGTCGGTTCTATGCAGTGTTCGGTAAAATGGTCATAACTTCTTGTACAGTGCTCTGTTTGGGCTCCACAATATACCGTTGGAAAGCTATTTCAGAGAGCTACAACATCCATGGTTTAGGTTTTCTCAAATTCCCAACAGATTTTCACGAAATTTGATCGTAAGGAAAATATATCAAAAAGTTAGCCGATTCTATAGAATTTTAAGTGTCTTACTATTAGCCATATTGAGAAGATCATATCTCCTTGCTCCAATATCTCATTGGCCTGGTCCATATATCGTTAGAAAGGTATTTCTACATACTACAACTTTCATTAAGGGTACTTTCCCAAATTCCCAACTAATCAAGGATTTATTGCTGCCCGAAGTAGGCCTATCAACCATTTTCGCAAAACGTTCAAACCTTCAGTTTTTCCACTAAAGATCAATTGACATGAGTCTAACCTTAGCTCTAAGATACGGGGTGTAACAAATGGTTTCTCTTAACCACTCATTGATTAGTAAATCATGGTGTCAATGATAAGACACACTCATTTTATATAGGGTCAGTGGATGGTAAGTAAGACATAATGATTGAGGCTAATGATGAGGTAATGATGAACCAATCATTTTGGGGGCAATAATGAACAAATTTGATTAGGGTTAATAGCACTGAACCTTTTTTTTCCTTGTTCGAGAGTCACTGTTCGATTTTCCTTCTAATTTCGAATTTTCTTTTATGTTTATCATATTGCAATTTCAATTTTTTTTATATGTTGGGTCTACCTAATTGAATATTGGTATATTGGATTATATGTACACCGTTAAATTCATGGTATTTGAGATGCGGGATTTTAATCCCAAATTAAGAGTTTGGGGAAATTGAAGGTTTTGAACCCTAGTATTAAGAAATGAGAATTTATGATTTGAGAGTCCATTTGTGCATAGAATTGACTAATTTTATTGATATAGGACCCTTAGTTTATACGTTGAATGATTTTTTTAAATTACAGTTTTACCCTTGTGGGCTCGGGGTCACCTTTTTGTCTTATTTTTGGGTTCTGGGTAAAACTATGACAATATGGGTATCCATGGATTCATGTTTTAACGTAGAATTCATATTTGATAGACTTTCATCGTTCGGAAGTGCTCTAGAAAGGAAAGGCTTCGGCTTGAAGGTTCGCGACTCCTGTTCGGCTTCGAGGTAGGTTACGGCTTACTTTATGTCTAGACTCCGGTTAGCGAAACGTATGTAGATAGTACTGATTGATAGGGAAAGCATGATAAGTCTTCAAGCATGGTGTGGAGGCCAATTCCAATTAGGTTGGTATTGTCAGCTGTTATATGGGCTTGTCGCCGTTATTGTGATACTGTTATTTGGGCTTGTCGACATTATTGCGATATAGTTATGTGGGCTTGTCACCAAGGTTGTGATTTCATGTACTTGATATAATTCTCTCTCTCTCTCTCTCTCTATCTCTCTCTCGTTATCTCACTTGTCATATCGGAGAGGAAGGCTATTACTGAGAAATTGAATTTTTGAATTGCATTTCATAGTATGAATCTGTGGAACCTATGATTGTGGTGTTTATTGAGGTTGATTTCATGCGAGGTATGCATCCCATATTCTATGTGTTATTTGATGTGATTATCACATAGTTGTATCTCTTTCACGTACTATCTCACTCATCTCATGAAAGGGAAGGGTAATATTGATGATTGAACCATGGATAATAATTTGACTTGTACTTTTTGATTGCATATTAGTGATATAGTTGAGACTGATATCATGCATGACATGCTTCCATATTACTCTTATGTTGTCCTTATGGTGAGGTGAGTGATTGAGAGACTCCGAGGTCTTTGCCGGAGATTGAGAGACTCCGAGGTCTTTGCCGGAGATTGAGAGTAATTGATAGCCTCTGAGGTTTCTGCCGGAGAGCACGAGTGGTACATGGACTTCGCGGGTCCCCCCAGGGTCATGACTATGAGGCATTGCCATAGCATGTGTGTACGAGAATGGAGCGTGAGAGGTGACTACTGCATTGCATAACATTTAAATAGCATGACATTGCATTGCATAGCGCTCCATTTGAATTGCTATTCATGTCATTGCATGGCACATTCTCTGATTGATTCTTGATTTGGGAATTATTGAGTTGTTGTTTGTAAGTATTTATTTTAGAGGCTTGATGGACTCGAAGTTTAGAGATTTCCCCCTAGGCTTATAACCTGAGATATTGAAATCCCTTGTGACTATCGTTACTACAAGACTTTCATATGTGCTAGAGTTGTGACTGTGTTTGATTACTTATCTGCTTACTTGTTATTTGCTTCTTGTTTATATGCGTGAACTAACCATTGTCAGCCTATGATACCTACGAGCCTTGTGTTGTGCTCATACTACTCTTGCTACACTCCTTGTGGAGTGTAAAGTTATTTTCAGGTGATGTTCGGAGTCTCACGACCGTTTCGAGGCATTCGTCAAAGGCGTTTGGGTGAGCTATTTGAGATCTTGCAACCCAGAGTCTCTCCTTAGATTTCTGTTGTTCTCTATCCTTAAACAGAAGTCGTGTCCAGTTTGAGTCTGTTATCTACTTCAAATTGTAAACTTCTTAGTAGCTCTTGTATGAGTCTAGACCAGGTTTTGGGAATTTCTTATAATAAAAGTATTTCTTCCGCATTGGTTTAATATTTAAACTGCTAGAGTGTGTTTACATATTTTTATTCCGCATGTTGTATCAAATTAAGGTAGTTACCTGAAGGGTTCGCCCACCAGGGAGGGTTAGTATGGGTGCCCGCGTGATCTATGATTTGGATCGTGACAAGTTGGTATCAGAGCTCTAGGTTCACCGGTCTCACGAGTACAAGAGCAATGTCTAGTAGAGTCTTGAGGAATGGTACGTAGACGTCCGTACCCATCCTCGAGAGGCTATAGGGCATTTAGGAAACTTCTATTCTTTCATTCCTTTCATGCTAGTTCATTCAAATTAGTATCTAGTCGTTCCAAATTGGTATCTGAATTGCCCTTTCTTATTATCACACGGATGGTGGGAACTCGTCCTTAAATTCTTATGCAAGCGGTCGATATGACATGGCGCGGTACGGTACTAGATGTGTTATTCTGATATGTACGCGCGACCAAGTTTAGCTTTCAGCTATGAGTTAGAATCTTAGGTTCGGTATGGAGAGGTGGTATGATGATTCAGAGGAGTTCATGACCTCAGTGTCCTCAGCGGTGAGTTACTCAAAAGTCGAGGGAGTAATATTATTGTTTCACAAGAATGTTTTGCACGAGATGTGATTTGTATTGGTAAGTTTTAGCGTCGTCAAGTTTATTGTAATGATTTGTGGCACAAGTGTATCAGTGGCAAGTCAACAATTCAGAACAGTAAAATATTGATGTCAACATCAGGAAACAAGTGTAGCTTAGGGAGGATCGTCGGATTCGACAAGAGGATAATAACCGTGTTAAGGTATTGAGAAAGGAGTTGAGGATAAGGATAGGAAAGGCGAGTTTTGTGGTAAAATGTAATGATGTAAGATTTCTTAGGATATATTGATAAGAGTACTTTTTGTCTTATGGGACAAAGGCATAAGGAAGAGGACCTGGATAGATGAATCTCCGCTATAGGAAGGGAACAATTGGTATCTGACATGCTCGTCAAGATAAGGTTGCAAGATGCACGAGAGTGGATTTCATATTCGGTTGTGAAAAGAAAAGTTGGGCTTCGACATGACAAAATGGTAGTGGTGGATTAAGAACTGGTGGTTTGTGGGTTTCTTCAGGAAAATGGCTATCGGTTCTAGATCTGAAGGAAAGGTTTCATGTAACTAGGGGGAACTTAAGGTATTGGGCAGCTGTGCTCCTAGTCCTATAGTGAGGGGTATGTTCGCAGGGTCATTGTGTTTAGAGGATTGGTAAGATTATCATTTTCTGACCAAAAGCTTGTTGATTTGTGAGTATTTTGCAGTTGTTTAATGTAGAGTGGATGTAAGGAATCATGAATAAGTCAGTATGTTCAAATACGTCATAGTCTAATAGGGCCAGTGATTGATTTATAGGAATGACTCGAGCTCTGGACAAGTGTGGAATTCTAAGGAATTACTGGGTGTTGCCTCTAGTTCTTGGATATGATTTGTGTCCATGGTATATAAATATCAATACTTGAGAAGTTCTACAATTATTGGTATAATGATTTTTTGGAGTTGACTCAAGGACAGGAATAATCGCATGATTTGATTAGAGGAGTTCTAGTTCGGAAATTAAAGATCACCCTACGGATTATGCATTGGTTAAATGGTGGTTTGGCATATTGCTTTGACAATGATCGTTCTTGTTGGGATAACCAGGGTTGGTCGGTAATTCCTAGTGGGAAGACTTCTTGAAGAATGGTTTGTGTGCTACGTCGGATTTAGAGTGGTTCTCAGTTTGAAGTTCGAGTGAGGCAAAGGAAACTCTTGTTGTTGAGTGAGCGGCATAATACTATCTCCAAGGTTGAATCGGCTATTTGGCAGGACTTGTGATTTTACGGTATATTTTTGAGTGGGTTCGAGTGATGGTCGGTCGGTGGAGGTGAATGAGATATGAATGGAACTAGAGGAATTGAAGAATTAAGATAAAGGTATAGTTGATCGAGAATCGGAAGGAACGAAGTACAGTTTGGGAAAAAGAAAGGATTCAGATTCAAAGTAAAGGTATTACTTCGGTCAGGTATGGATTGTGCTGTTGTTGTCTTGCATCTTCCATAGGAGGTGTGATTGTTAAGTACGCTTAAAGAAGGAAGTCCACAATAATGGACTAAGTGTTATGACAAAGTTCCGTAAGGTTTCGCGATTAGTGACTTATGAGAAACAAATTTCAGGTGACCGACATGTTAAGATTTATGGGAAGTGGCTTGTTTTGTACCAATATGGGTAATTCCATAGCACTCTTCAATGGGTAAGCTAGAGTGGTCTAACGGGAAGGAACTTTTGGGAATCTCTATAATTTGAAGGATAGAGTTATATTTTCGAGACTAGACCGTATTCGTGGTAGTGGATTATATTGTAGGTATTACAGACTAGATAGCTTGGGTGAGCATTTTGGGTATTAAGGACTGGGAAGTAGTTGTATGAGGATTAGTGCAGTGATTGCAAGATTTGACAATTTCGAAATTATTAAGGGCATGTGAAGATGTTATAATGGGAGATTCGACGGTTAAAAGTGTATTAAATGAGGCCGCATTTTTTGCGTTGAAGTGATCAAAGTTGTGAGTGAGTCAAGAGGGAGCACGAGGAGAATTTGATATTTTTAGAGTTCATGGGATTCGGTCAGATTTGCGTATTGGGTGAAGGTTGAAAAACAAGAAGATTGCAATCTTAAGGTATAGTTTTTTGCTATTAAGTTGACGACTTGGATAGAATTTAGCTTTTGGAGTCGAGGATAACAGACGTGATTGACTATGCATGAGAAAAGGATTAGAATTGGTCTCCACAGATGTGTGATAGGACTGTAATTGGTTTCGAAAAGTTGGAGTCAGTTCGGGTGACTATTGGTGATATTCAGGGGTTTGCACATTCATTCCGGGTCAGAATTATTCAATTAGAGCCTGGTGGACTATGTTTATATTTCCAGAAGGACTTAAGAATTTTCTAGTAAATCACCTTCAAGGATCAAATGGTTTCAGTTCGGAATTGAGGTATGACAGGTTTATTGATGTTTATCGGGGTTTGCAAGTGGACTTGATGATATTTTACCGAGGACATCTATTTGGGACAGTTATAATGGGCTACGTCGGTACATAATAATGATTTGAAGAGGTACAAATGGTTATAGAAAGTCTTTTGAGTGATTGGATGGGTTCCTACAGATTTGGATCGGCGAGGTAATCAGTGGGTATGCTTCTATATGGTGAATTGAGGATTTGAAAAGGATGGTCGATGAGTTTTAGCTAAGTGGGTTCAACACCGGGTTACGGAACTAACAAACTTGGAACTAGTGCAATTGGCTACGGATAAGATCAGTGTTGATGGAATTGCTTAGAGTTTTCTCAGATAAAGCAAAGGCTTTTCAGGCAAAAGGAAATCATGATCGGACTTGTGGCGTGTGTCTATGTCTTTCTAATAAATATTGGTGCGAAAACGGCTTTAGAAGGTGTGAAAGAAAGGTTAATGAGATCAGAATATTTTACCAGTTCAGAGTAGACTATGGTTGTGGTTATATCTAAAGGATTGTGGCGATTAGAGTGATAATTGGGGAATCAATTAATTGCGTACAGAGGTGGGGTTATATCAAATCAGAGAATTCAAGTAGAGACAGTTCTTATATTCGGGGATCAGTCGTGAAAGAAATTTCGAGTATGAAGAATATAAAAAAAATGGGTCTTTGAGCTAAGTCAAAGAAAGTTTTGACTGATAAGGTGAACGAACAGTGCTATCGGCGCATTTCTTGCATGTGAAGGCTTCCTTGTGGTTATAATGAAGATTTTGAGGTTACCGTCATCTTCCGTACTCTCTTTTGTCGTTCGAGGATGAACGATTGTTTAATTGGTATCTGATGTAACGACCCGTTTAGTCATTTTGAGTTTTTAGCCTTCTTTTCCTTAAAATACCCTTCTCTTAGTTTCATTCCAGCGTTTATGACTTGCAGGGACGGATGGCACGATTATTGACGGGTAATTTTTGAAATATATTTATTTAATGTGTGTGAATAGTTTATTAATAGGAATATTCTTTTCGCAGATATAAGGTATAAGTTGGTAAATAAGATATTGACGGAGTGTGTAAATTTTAAAATACACAAAGTGGTTAAGTGAATAAGAAAATTGTAGAAACTATTGGGATTAGTTATTGGGATTAACTATTGGGATTAGTTATTGGGCTTAGCCCACTTCTCATGACCCATATATCTTAGTGACATAGGGTATCAAATAATACATTTTCCTTTGGCAAGAAAAAGAAACTAATGGAGGAAACATTTGAGACAACAAATTGTTGGCAACACTGAAGCAATTCTCACGAATGAAAATTTTGGTGGGCACCAGGTATACATCTCATTTGCATTTGGTGTAGTAATGGTTTCTCTTAACCACTCATTGATTAGTAAATGATAGTGTAAATGATAAGACACACTCATTTTATCTAGAGTTAGTGGATGGCAAGTAAGACATAATGATTGAGGCTAATGATGAGGTAATGATGAACCAATCATTTTGGGGGCAATAATGAACAAATTTGATTAGGGTTAATAGCACTGAACCTTTTTTTTCCTTGTTCGAGAATCACTGTTCGATTTTCCTTCTAATTTCGAATTTTCTTTTGTGTTTATCATATTGCAATTTCAATTTTTTTATATGTTGGGTCTACCTAATTGAATATAGGTATATTCGATTATATGTACACCGTTAAATTCATGGTATTTGAGATGTGGGATTTTAATCCCTAATTAAGAGTTTGGGGAAATTGAAGATTTTGAACCCTAGTATTAAGAAATGAGAATTTATGATTTGAGAGTCCATTTGTGCATAGAATTGACTAACTTTATTGATATAGGACCCTTAGTTTATGCGTAGAATGATTTGTTTTTAAATTACAGTTTTGCCCCTGTGGGCTCGGGGTCACCTTTTTGTCTTATTTTTGGGTTCTGGGTAAAACTATGGCAATATGGGTATCCATGTATTCGTGTTTTAACGTAGAATTCATATTTGATAGACTTTCATCGTTCAGAAGCGCTCCAGAAAGGAAAGGCTTCAGCTTGAAGGTTCGCAGCTCCTGTTCGGCTTCGAGGTAGGTTACAACTTACTTTGTGTCTAGACTCCGGTTAGCGAAACGTATGTAGATAGTAGTGATTGATAGGGAAAGCATGATAAGTCTTCAAGCATGGTGTCGAGGCGAATTGCAATTAGGTTGGTATTGTCAGCTTTTATATGGGCTTGTCGCCATTATTGTGATACTGTTATTTGGGCTTGTCGTCATTATTACGATATTGTTATATGGGCTTGTCACCAAGGTTGTGATTTCATGTACTTGATATAATTCTCTCTCTCTCTCTCTCTCCCTCTCTCTCTCGTGTTATATCACTTGTCATATCGGAGAGGAAGGCTATTGTAACACCTCGTAGCTTCGGGCGAAGGTTTGACTCATAAGATGATAATATAATGGAACCAATATAAGGGTTATAGGAAGTGTTTTGAAAACTAATCAAGTCATAAGAAATGTCTTTGGGCGAAGCAAAGTTGGAAGCCACTTTACGGGGCATGTTTGCAAGTGAGTTTGTAGAAGGTCTTATTTCCTAAGAACACAACCCCTTTATTAATTTGGAATTTTGGAAAACTTCCTGAATGAAAGTTGTAGCCCTTTGAAATACCTTTGCAGCGGTATATTATGGGGGTCAAGGGGACATATGTACAAAAAGTTATGGCCATTTTACTGAAGGAGTATAGAGCAGTCCGTTCATTGGTCATGTTATACGAACTACTTATACGGCCCATATAATTTTATACGGACCGTATAAGTCGTCGTACTTCATGACGCTCCAACTCGACGTTCTGTTCAACCATGATGAAATATGGTCATATTATACGGACCGTATACTACGTCCATATAACTTCCGCCCCACTTTTGTATAAATTCAAGCCTTGAGTTCTTTTATTTCATTATTCACAATTCCAAGCCCTAGCAACAATCCAAAACGTCAAGCTATGTCAATCCAAGCCCTTCTAACTCAATTCTAAAATATATTCTAATAATCTAAGCAAGAAATTATTGCTCCTAATCTAGGGTTTTCAAGAAAACCCATCTCAAGGTTCAAGAATCAAGATTTAGGAAATCTTCTCCAAAATTCAAGTCGTTAATTCAAGTTTTGGAGCAATTAAGGTATGTAGAACTTCCATCCACATGTGGGAATCTCTACGTTCTTTCCCATGCTCCGTTTCTTGACATTCATGAAGTTCAAATCCTAGGGAATTAAACCCAACATATTGGTAGCCCGTATTTATGTATTTATGTACATGAATTTTATATCTATATTTGTTATTGTATTCCTAATCTTTCATTACGGTTATTTGGAACCCTAGCTTAATCCATGAATCATGAATTCTTCCTCATGTATTCTCATTATGTTTATATGAAACTTTATAATTTTATCTAGCTAGTTACAAGCATGTATTCAAGTCAATTATATATATAATTATGAACTATTTTTATTACTCATGAATCAAGAACATGTTTGCAATAATTTGACAACTTATCTCAAGAAACCATATTACAAGATATTTCATGAAACCATGTTACAAGTTATTTCGTGAAATCATGATTACAAGTTATTTACAAGTTGTTTCACGAAAATCATAGGCTTCTTAGCAAACTATATCATGTTCATGTTTTTTTTGGGAATTGCCTAGTTAACCGAGAAGGCTCAAATATCCTGAAACTACGTTTCCACCGTAGGATAAAGGTTGTCAGCAAGGAGGCAACACCTTCATTATGCAGTTTGGATCCTTACATGCTTATTATTACTTAAATCTTATATACCTGGCAAGGTATGAGTGTTCTGCTGGTAGGACGCAAGTACCAGATCATGTTGTCGGTTATACTATAGCATTCCCCACGATACAAGCAGTTTTACATACATGTATTTCCATTGATTTCCTGTTTTCAGACTTTACTCACGTTTCATGCTCATGTTCAAGTTACATTCAGTTCAGTTCATGTCCTATACCTATGTTGTGCCATGTTCTTCATTTCAGCAGGTTTTACATACTAGTACTATTCACCGTGTACTAACGTCCCTTTTTCCCGGGGCCTACACTTCACGGTGCAGATACCGGTTTTCGAGAGCATACACCTGCGCAGTAGGATCACTTCAGTTATCAGCTTATTGGTAAGCCCCACTCCTCTCGGGGTTCAACATGGAGTCTGCATTAGTATTTAGTTTATGGTAGTCCAGGGACATGCCCTGGTAGCTAGTATTCAGACATGTTTTAGAGGTTTCATAGACAGATGTTAGTCCACAGAGTCAGTTATGCTTTCATGTTTGCAGACTGTTATGTTTTCATGATATTTCATGCTACGAGATAATTTCAAGACTTTATTCCGCAAATTACATTTTTATGATTCATTTAAATTACATCATATAGATTATATTGTTTTGATGCCCATGTTGACAAGCAAGCCATGAGGTTCGCTCGGACACATGCAAGCAAGGCCCGAGTGCCGTGTTACGCCCAGGCCATGGTTCGAGGCATGACAAAGCTTGGTATCAGAGCCCTAGGTTCAAGTGTCTTTAGGGAGTCTATGAAATCGTGTCCAGTGGGGTCACTTTTTTATGTGTGAGGGCCCCATACATATAAACATTTGACCACCAAGACATTCAGGATTGTCTCACTTCTTTCATATTCTAGATCGTGCTGTTAGAGCAGTACTTTTAGGATGTATTTCTAATTCCTGCGTGTACGTATTTTCAGAAAATGCCTGTGAAAAGGAAATACACCAGAAAGGCTACAGCCACCAGCCAAGGGGCTACTGCGGAAACAACTCGCGAAGAGACTGTTCCGACTCAGACAGCAGCCCCAACATCTTCTACAGTAACACCTCCTATGGATTCGGATGGGGATGTTCGGAATGCTATCAATATGTTCACACAACTGGTAGCAGCTGAGGCCCAACGTCAGGAATCTGGGTCAAGTTCAAGAGGTAATGGAGAGTCTTCTAAGACTAAGGACTTTCTCAGGATGAATCCCCCAATTTTTACGGGGACAAAGAAAGATGAGGACCCTCAGGGCTACATCGATGCTTTTCAGAAAATCTTCAGAATTATGACAGTTACGGAAACCGAAGCAGCTACTTTTGGATCTCATCAGCTGCAGAGCATTGCTAACACCTGGTATTAATCTTGGGAATTATCCCGAGGTGAGAATGCACCTGATGCTACATGGGATGAATTCACAAGTGTATTCCTAGACCACTTCTTGCCAATAGAAGTCAGAGAAGCTAAGGCTGAGCAATTCCTGAAGCTTAAGCAGAATGGTAGGTCAGTTCAGGACTACTATTTAGAATTTATCAGTCGGGCTAAGCATGCTCCAAATATGGTACCGGACATGAGGGCAAGAGTGAGGAGGTTTGTTGGCAGTCTTGATACCTATTTGTACGATGGGGCCAATATTGCCGCACAGAATGGGGGGATGACTATCTTCAAGATGGTTGCTTTCGTACAAGGGAATGAGACAAGGCTAAAGGAGGAGGAAGCCTTACAGAAAGAGAAAGACAAAGAGTTCAACTAGAGGGACAAGTCTACCGGACAGTTCAGCAGTAATGAAAACAGAAAGTTCTTTAAGAACAGGTCAGCCGGACCTACTCCATCCACGGCAAGTGCTCCAGTTTCCAAGTTCAGGAAAGATAACCGTCAACAGAATTTCAGGTCGTCAGGCTCCCAGTCTCAGGCCAGTGTGACTCAGAGTAACTTCACCAATCCGATTTGTGCTAAGTGTGGGAAGAGGCATCCTGGGGAGTGGCGCTCTGGATCGAATATTTGCTATGGGAGTGGCCAGCCGAGCCATGTTCAGCGAAATTACCCTTCAATCAGACAAGGCACAGGAGGTAGTCGGACTTAGTCAGTAAATTCGTCAGTTCCTCATAATAACCAGGCTCAGGCAGGGCGTGTACCAGCTGGATCCGGCAACACAAGCGGTGGCCCAAACCGTTTGTATGGTTTGACAGGGCGCCAGGATATCGATGCCCGTACTGATGTTGTCACAGGTATACTCACCGTTTTCAGTTTCAATGTTTATGCTCTCATGGACCCTGGATCCACCCTATCCTATGTCACCCCTTATGTTGCTAGGAAATTTGGTATTGAACCTGAAAAGCTAAAGGAACCTTTTGAAGTGTCAACTCCAGTTGGTGAGTCAGTCATAGCTCGACGTGTCTATAAGGGCTGTCCAGTTAGAGTCCATCACCATGTTGTTCCAGCTGACCTATGTGAGTTAGAAATGGTAGAATTTGACGTAATCATGGGCATGGATTGGTTATATTCATGCTATGCGTCAGGTGATTGTAGAACCAAAACTGTAAATTTTAAGTTTCCTAATGAGCCAGTCTTAGAGTGGAAGGGTGATTCAGTGAGTCCTAAGGGTAGGTTTATTTCTTACCTCAAGGCAAGAAAAATAGTGTCTAAGGGCTATATCTATCATCTCGTTCGGGTTAGGGATTCAGCTTCCCAGACCCCAACTCTTCAGTCAGTCTCTGTTGTTAATGAGTTTCCAGAAGTCTTCCACGAGGATCTTCCCGGAATCCCTCCTGATAGGGAAATTGATTTCGCAATTGACCTACTCCCAGGTACGAAACCTATATCTATTCCACCTTATAGGATGGCTCCAGCTGAATTACACGAGCTTAAGGCTCAACTCAAAGATCTTTTACACAAGGGTTTTATCCGACCCAGTGTCTCTCCATGTGGTTCCCCAGTCCTTTTCGTTCGCAAGAAAGATGGTTCTTTGCGTATGTGCATTGACTATCGCCAGCTCAATAAAGTCACGGTCAAGAACAAATACCCTCTTCCACGAATAGATGAACTATTTGATCAGCTTCAGGGTGCCCAATGTTACTCCACGATAGATCTCTGATCAGGTTACCATCAGCTTAAGGTTAGGGGACAAGATATTCCTAAGACAGCCTTTAGAACCAGATATGGTCATTTCGAATTTTGTGTCATGTCCTTCGGTTTGACCAATGCCCCAGCAACATTTATGGACCTCATGAATCGAGTCTTCAAGCCATACCTCGACTTCTTTGTCATTGTCTTCATAGATGATATCCTCATTTACTCCCATAGTGAGGCCAAGCACGCAGAACACCTTCGTATAGTTCTTCAGATTCTTAAGGACCGCAAGTTGTATGCAAAATTCTCTAAATGTGAATTTTGGCTCAAGTCAGTAGCCTTCTTAGGTCATGTGATTTCTGGTGAGGGTGTTCAGGTTGACTCTCAAAAGATTGAGGCTGTTAAGAATTGGCCCAAACCCGCATCAGTTTCAGATATTCGCAGTTTCTTGGGTCTAGCAGGCTATTATCGACGTTTCGTAGAAGGGTTTTCGTCTATTTCAGCACCATTGACCAAGCTGATGAAGAAGGAAGTTAAATTTCACTGGTCAGATGCCTGTGAGCGCAGTTTCGAGGAATTAAAAACGAGACTGACTTCTGCGCCAGTTTTGACTCTACCAGAGGGAACCGAAGGGTTCGTGGTTTATTGTGATGCTTTGAGAGTTGGTCTCGGATGTGTCTTAATGCAGCATGGTAAGGTTGTATCTTATGCATCTCGTTAGCTCAAGGTTCACGAAAAGAATTATCCGACTCATGACCTAGAGTTGGCAGTTGTAGTTTTTGCACTTAAGATATGGCGTCACTATTTGTATGGAGTGCATGTTGATATTTTCACAGATCATAAAAGCCTGCAGTATATCTTCAAGCAAAGGGAGCTGAATCTTAGGCAAAGGAGATGGCTCGAATTGCTTAAGGATTATGATGTGGATATTCTTTATCATCCGGGGAAAGCGAATGTTGTAGCTGATGCTCTTAGTCGGCGTTCCATGGGAAGTTTAGCCCACATTGATGCAGATAAGAGAGTTATGACCAGGGAAGTTCACCGTTTGGCCAGTATTGGATTTCGACTTTTGGACTCTGAGGATGGTGGTATAGTTGTTCAGAATAGAGCCCTTTCCTCTTTAGTGGTTGAAGTCAAAGAGAAACAGTTTAATGATCCTTACTTGTTGCAGCTGAAAGAGGGGATTCACAAGCATAAGACGACGACTTTCAAACAAGGGGGAGATGATGGTACCTTGAGGTACCGAGGTAGATTGTGTGTTCCAGATGTAGATGGGCTCAGAGAGCGAATTATATCAGAAGCTCACAATTCCAGGTATTCCACTCACCCAGGTTCCACTAAGATGTATCATGATCTTAAGGAGATTTTTTGGTGGAACGATATGAAGAAGAATGTGGCAGATTTTGTAGCTAAGTGTCCGAATTGTCAGCAAGTAAAACCGAACACCAGAGACCTGGTGGCTTGGCTCAAAATATTGATATTCCTATCTGGAAATGGGAAATGATCAATATGGATTTTGTATCAGGTCTACCTCATTCAGCTAGGAGACATGACTCTATTTGGGTGATCGTTGACCGGCTTACTAAGTCGGCGCACTTTTTGCCAGTCAGGACCACAGATTCAGCAGAGGATTATGTCAAGTTATATGTTAATGAAATTATCAGATTGCATGGGACCCCAGTGTCTATTATTTCAGGTCGTGGTGCTCAGTTCACAGCAAACTTCTGGAAATCCTTTCAGAAAGGATTGGGTACCAAAGTGAACCTCAGCACAGCTTTTAATCCATAAACAGATGGCCAGGCAGAGCGCACTATTTAGACCCTTGAGGACATGTTGAGAGCATGTGTCCTAGATTTCAAGGGTAATTGGGATGACCATTTACCTCTCATCGAGTTTTCCTATAATAACAGTTATCATGCTAGCATTGGGATGACACCGTTTGAAGCACTGTATGGGCGAAGGTGTAGATCACCAATTGGTTGGTTCGAAGTTGGTGAAGCAGAGTTGTTAGGACCAGATTTGGTTTATCAGGGTATGGAGAAAGTCAAGTTAATACAGGAGCATTTGAAAACGGCTCAGAGTCGCTAGAAGTCTTACACAGATGTGAGGCGAAGGGACTTAGAATTTTCAGTTGATGATTGGGTGTTCCTTAAAGTCTCACCCATGAAGGGTGTTACAAGATTTGGCAAGAAAGGGAAGCTCAGTCCCAGATATATTGGACATTATAGAATTCTGCGAAAGGTCGGTCTAGTAGCCTATGAACTTGAGTTGCCACAAGATTTGGTTGCTGTACATCCCGTGTTTCATGTGTCCATGTTGAGGAAGTGTGTAGGAGACCTGTCGTTGGTTGTTCATATTGATACTATAACAGTTAAGGATGGTTTGACCTATGAGGAGATCCAAGTAGCCATTCTTGACCGTCAGGTTCGCAAGTTGAGAACTAAGGAAGTAGCCTCAGTGAAAGTCCTGTGGAGGAGTAAGAAGGTTGAGGAAGCTACATGGGAAGCTGAGGAGGATATGAAGTCCAAGTACCCATTTTTGTTTGAAGAGCAAGCAAAGAACTCTCAAGGTAACTTTCCCTAGCCCATGACATGTTATGTCTCATGTTTCACGCTCATGTCATGTATCCAGTGCCCATGTTCATGTCTCAGTATTCACGTTTCCATGTAACCATGTCGTGTTAGTTCATTCGCCATGTTTCATGTCATGTTTTCTTCACGTTCATGTAGTCAAGTCATGTCCAGCCACATTCTTAACCATGACCCATCATTCGAGGACGAATGATCCCAAAGGGGAGATATTGTAACACCTCGTAGCTTCGGGCGAAGGTTTGACTCAAAGATGATAATATAATGGAACCAATATGAGGGTTATAGGAAGTGTTTTGAAAACTAATCAAGTCATAAGAAATGTCTTTGGGCAAAGCAAAGTTGGAAGCCACTCTACGGGGCATGTTTGCAAGTGAGTTTGTAGAAGGTCTTACTTCCTATGACCATAACCCCTTTATTAATTTGGAATTTGGGAAAACTTCTTGAATTAAAGTTGTATCCCTTTGAAATACCTTTTCAACGGTATATTATGGAGGTCAAGGCGACATCTGTACAAAATGTTATGGCGATTTTACTGAAGGAGTACAGAGCAGTCCGTTCACTGGTCATGTTATACGAACTACTTATACGGTCCATATAATTTTATACGGAACGTATAAGTCGTCCGTACTTCAGGACGCTCCAAATCGACATTCTGTTCAGCCATGATGAAATATGGTCATATTATACGAACCGTATAACTTTATACGGACCGCATAATTAGTCCATATAACTTCCACCCAATTTTTGTATAAATTCAAGCCTTGAGTTCTTTTATTTCATTATTCACAATTCCAAGCCCTAGCAACAATCCAAAACATCAAGGTAAGTCAATCCAAACCCTTCTAACTCAATTCTAACATATATTTTGATAATCTAAGCAAGAAATTATTGTTCCTAATCTAGGGTTTTCAAGAAAACCCATCTCAAGGTTCAAGAATCAAGATTTAGGAAATCTTCTCCAAAACTCAAGTCTTTAATTCATGTTTTGGAGCAATTAAGGTATGTTCCATCCACATGTGGGAATCTCTACATTCTTTCCCATGCTCCGTTTCTTGACATTCATGAAGTTCAAATCCTAGGGCATTAAACTCAACATATTGGTAGCCCATATTTATGTATTTATGTACATGAATTTTATATCTATATTCGTTATTGTATTCCTAATCTTCCATTACGGTTACTAGGAACCCTAGCTTAATCCATGAATCATGAATTCTTCCTCATGTATTCTCATTATGTTTATATGAAACTTTATAATTTTATCTAGCTAGTTACAAGCATGTTTTCAAGTCAATTATATATATAATTATGAACTATTTTTATTACTCATGAATCAAGAACATGTTTGCAATAATTTGACAACTTATCTCAAGAAACCATATTACAAGATATTTCATGAAACCATGTTACAAGTTATTTCGTGAAATCATGATTACAAGTTATTTACAAGTTGTTTCACGAAAATCATAGGCTTCTTAGCAAACTATATCATGTTCATGTTTTTTTTGGGAATTGCCTAGTTAACCGAGAAGGCTCAGATATCCTGAAACTACGTTTCCACCGTAGGATAAAGGTTGTCAGCAAGGAGGCAACACCTTCATTATGCAGTTTGGATCCTTACATGCTTATTATTACTTAAATCTTATATACCTGGCAAGGTATGAGTGTTCTGCTGGTAGGACGCAAGTACTAGATCATGTTGTCGGTTATACTATAGCATTCCCCACGATACAAGCAGTTTTACATACATGTATTTCCATTGATTTCCTGTTTTCAGACTTTACTCACGTTTCATGCTCATGTTCAAGTTACATTCAGTTCAGTTCATGTCCTATACCTATGTTGTGCCATGTTCTTCATTTCAGCAGGTTTTACATACTAGTACTATTCACCGTGTACTAACGTCCCTTTTTCCCGGGGCCTACACTTCACGGTGCAGATACCGGTTTTCGGGAGCATACACCTGCGCAGTAGGATCACTTCAGTTATCAGCTTATTGGTGAGCCCCACTCCTCTCGGGGTTCAACATGGAGTCTACATTAGTATTCAGTTTATGGTAGTCCAGGGCCATGCCCTGGTAGCTAGTATTCAGACATGTTTTAGAGGTTTCATAGACAAATATTAGTCCACAGAGTCAGTTATGCTTTCATTTGCAGACTGTTATGTTTTCATGATATTTCATGCTTCGAGATAATTTCAAGACTTTATTCCGCAAATTACATTTTTATGATTCATTTAAATTACATTATATAGATTATATTGTTTTGATGCCCATGTTGACAAGCAAGCCAAGAGGTTCGCTCGGACACATACAAGCAAGGCCCGAGTGCCGTGTTACGCCCAGGCCATTGTTCGGGGCGTGACAGCTTTTACTGAGAAATTGAATTTTTGAATTGCATTTCATAGTATGAATCTGTGGAACCTATGATTGCGGTGTTTATTGAGGTTGATTTCTTGCGAGGCATGCATCCCATATTCTATGTGTTATTTGATGTGATTATCACCTAGTTGTATCTCTTTCACGTACTATCTCACTCATCTCATGAAAGGGAAGGGTAATATTGATGATTGAACCATGGACAATAATAGGACTTGTACTTGTTGATTCCATATTAGTGATATAGTTGAGATTGATATCATGCATGACATGCTTCCATATTACTCTTATGTTGTCCTTATGGTGAGGTGAGTGATTGATAGACTCCGAGGTCTTTGCCGGAGATTAAGAGTGATTGAGAGACTCCGAGGTCTTTGCCAGAGATTGAGAGTAATTGATAGCCTCCGAGGTTTCTGCGGAGAGCACGAGTGGTACATAGACTTCGCGGGTCGCCCATGGGTCATGACTGTAACACCCCGTAGCTTGGAACTAAGTTTAGACTCATATCATTAGAGTTTTAGTGGAAAACCGAAGGTTTGAACGTTTTGTGAAAATGGTTGATAGGCCTACTTCGGGCAGCCATAAATCCTTGATTAGTTGGGAATTTGAGAAAGTACCCTCAATGAAAGTTGTAGTATGTAGAAATACCTTTCTAACGATATAAGGACCAAGCCAATCATAGATCGGAACAAGGAGATGTGATCGTCTCAATATGGCTAATAGTAAGGCACTTAAAACTCTATAGAATCGGCTAAGTTTTCGATACGTCTGCCTTCCAATCAAATTTCGTGAAACTCCATTGGGAATATGAGGAAACTTAAAACACGAAAGTTTTAGCCCTTTGAAATATCTTTCCAACGGTATATTGTGGAGCCCAAACAGAGCTCTGTACAAGAAGTTATGACCATTTTCCCGAACACTACATAGAACCGACACACAGGGCGCGTGAGGTCGCGTGATGGCGCATGGGGGCACGTACGATGGCCCTGCTTCGCGGGCCGATCACGCAAATCTGAGTATTGACCTGCAGAATATTGCGCGATGGCCTCGCATCGCGGACCCATCGCGTAACAGGTCAGGTTCGGGTCAAAAAGTCGGGATTTCGTGTTTTAAGTTATATTTAAGCTTGGGGTTTATTTTCCTAACACCCCTAGTCACGAAAAATTACCCTAAAGTCAGGAAGAACAAGTCCCAAGCCTCAAGAACCCTACAAGGTAAGTTCTATTATGATTCTAGGTTGAATTCAAGTTCCTAATCTCATTCTAACTTAAGTAAACCCTTCTAATCATTCCAAGTCAATTCTAGTATATATCCTTGTAATCTAAGCAAAAAATCATTTTTCATAAACTAGGGTTTTCAAGAAACCCATCTCAAGGTTCAAGAATTCAATATTTTGGAAATCTTCTTCAAAGCTCAAGTCTTTAATTCAAGTTTTGGAGCGACTAAGGTATGTAGAGTTACTATCTACGTGTGGGAACATGATTGTTCTTCCCCACGCCTCATAATCCATAAATTATGATTCTCTACTAAAACAGGGTTTTTATACCATGCTCATGATACCCTAGGTCCATGTCCATGATTATATTATGTATGAATTGTTATAATTCCATCATTGAGTTCTTAATATTTCTTTATGATTATTGAGAATCTGTCTGTAATCCATGAAAACCCATATCTTGTATTCCATGGGTTCTTGCATGCATGTTTTTAAATAAAATGATTATTTCATGAATATCCTACATGTCTACAAGTTTTCATGAAACTATATTATATAATTACTTTCATGCTATGATACAAGATACCTACATACTAAATACAAGTTATTTCATGAAACCATATTTACAAGTTATTTCATGAAACCATGTTTACAAGTTATTTCGTGAAATCATGATTGCAAGACAAGTACAAGTTAATTCACGAAAGTCATAGGCTTCTTAGCCAACTATATTATGTTCATGTTTTTTGGAGTTGCACGAATTACTGAGAAGGCTCAAATAGCCTGAAACTACATAGCCACCGTAGGACAAGGATCGCTCCGCCCAGATAGGATGATACCTTAATTTTACACTGAATAGATCCATCAGGCACGATACCACCTCATACCCTGGCAAGGTATGGGGGTTCTGCTGGTCCGGCGAGGTACCAGACTCCACGTACCCACGTGGTGATATCACATGTCGGTTTATGAAATGCTCTCCCTACTTATCATGTTTTGCTTATATCACATATATATATATATATATATATATATATATATATATACCCATGCTCATGCTCATGATCATGTCCAGGTTTTCAGTTTCAGTTCTTATCATGTTATTTCATGTCCCATGTTATTTCATTCAGTTGTTTTATATACCAGTACATTCAATGTGCTGACGTCCCCTTTTATTGCCCGGGGGCCTGCATTTCACGATGCAGGTACGTATTTACAGGACGCTGCATCTGCTCAGTAGGATTTGCTCGTATCAGCTCATTGGTGAGCCCCATCTCATTCGGGGTTTAGTCAGTTATCTTTATTTTACTAGTCATGCATTTAAAGGTATGCTGGGGGGCCTTGTCCCAGCAAGTACGTTTTCCAGTCAAAGTTCACGATCAGAGGTTTCATAGACTAGTCAGTTTAGTTATGTTAGACATGCAAGGTGTTTAGCCATCTTTGGCTCAACTCATGTTATTTTCGCATTTATGATTTAAAAAAGTATTTCATTAAATTATTATGACATCTCATGTTTTATAAAAGCTCATCACGTTCATGCTATATTTCCGCTCATGTATGCCTCATGATGATTCAGCAAGCCATGTGGTTCGCTCGGTCACATGCAGTATGGCACCGAGTGCCGTGTTACGCCCAGGCCATGGTTCGGGGAGTGACAATGACTATGAGGCATTGCCATAGTGTGTGTGTACGAGAATGGAGCATGAGAGGTGACTACTGCATTGCATAACATTTACATAGCACGACATTGCATTTCATAGCGCTCCATTTGAATTGCTATTCATGTCATTGCATGGCACATTCTCTGATTGATTCTTGATTTGTGAATTATTGAGTTGTTGTTTGTAAGTATTTACTTTAGAGGCTTGATGGACTCGAGGTTTAGAGATTTCCCCCTAGGCTTATAACCTGAGATATTGAAATCCCTTATGACTATCGTTACTGCAAGACTTTCATATGTGTTAGAGTTGTGACTGTGTTTGATTACTTATCTGCTTATTTGTTAGTTGTTTCTTGTTTATATGCGTGAACTAACCATTGTCGGCCTATGATACCTACGAGCCTTGTGTGGTGCTCATACTACTCTTGCTACACTTCTTATGGAGTGTAGAGTTATTTTCAGGTGATGTTCGGAGTCTCACGACCGTTTCGAGGCATTCATCAAAGGCGTTTGGGTGAGCTATTTGAGATCTTGCAACCCAGAGTCTCTCCTTAGATTTCTGTTGTTCTCTATCCATAAACAGAAGTCGTATCCAGTTTGAGTCTGTTATCTACTTCAAATTGTAAACTTCTTAGAAGCTCTTGTACGAGTCTAGACCGGGTTTTGGGAATTTCTTATAATAATAGTATTTCTTCCGCATTGGTTTAATATTTAAACTGCTAGAGTGTGTTTACATGTTGTTATTCCGCATGTTGTGTCAAATTAAGGTAGTTACTTGAAGGGTTCGCCCACCAGGGAGGGTTAGTGTGGGTGCCCGCATGATCCATGATTTGGGTCGTGACAAGAACTAGAGCCTGGATCGTACTCTGCACTCAACAAAAGTGCAGCATGAGTAGTATCAGTACAACACTAGTACCGGTAAGCATCATAGGCCGACAATAATTAGATAACGCATGAAGAAGTGGAAACTAACAAGTAGCACATAGAGCAAACAGGTATGGTCACATATAATATACAAGTAAAGTGTAAAGCAATCACGAAATCAACCAAGACAGATATTGTTCACCAGATGATCAGTCAAATGTATTAGTGAATGAATGCAATGCAATGCAACAGTCACCTCTCTCACTCCACTCTCGTACACACATGCTAAGGGCAGTGCCTCAAAGCCATGACCCATGGGGGACCCGCGAAGTCCGTGTACCACTCGTGCTCTCCGGCAGAAACCTCGGAGGCTATCAATCACTCTCAATCTCCGACAAAGACCTCGGAGTCTCTCTGTCACTCTCAATCTTCAGCAAGGATCTCGGAGTCTCTCAATCACTCACCTCACCATCAAGACAACATAAGAATAATATGCAAAGCATGTCATGCATGATATCAGTCTTAACAATATCGTCAATATACAATCAACAAGTACAAGTTATGTTACTGTTCACGGTTCAATTATAAATATAACACTTCCCTTTCGTGTGATGAGCGAGCTAGTATGTGACAGAGATACAAATAGGTGATAATCACATAAAAATAACACATATGACGACAAGCCCACATAATAGCTGATAGAACCAACCTAGTTGGATTTCACCTCCACTTCATGGCCGAAGGCCTATCATGCTATCCCCGTCACTTTCTACAACTACATACGATTCTCTAATCATAGTCTAACTAAAGTAGACCGTAACCTACCTCAATGCCGAGCAGTGCCACGAACGATCAAACCAATGCCTTTCCTTTGTGTAGAGCCTCTGAACGATCGAAATCTATCAAATGTACGATTTACATTAGAATCCAAATTTAAGGACACCCATAAGGTTATATTTATATTCAAAACCCAAAAACGCTCCCCGAAAAGTGACCTCGGGCCCACACGGGCAAAACTGGAACTTTCTTTAAAAATTATTTTACCCTAACTTAAAGGTTATGTATTCGGAAAATTAGCCAATTCCATACACAAATGGACTCTCAAATCATAAATTCTCGTTTCTTAACACTTGGGCTCAAAACTTCCAATTACCCCAAAATCCTAACTTAGGATTAAAATCTAGCTTACCACATCTCAAATACCATGAATTCGAAGGTGTACGCATAATCCAATACACCAAGGTTAACTAACATAAACCCATCTGATAAAATTGAAATTTCAACATAGCAACGATAAGGCAATTCTAATACCCGAAACAGAATACGAAACCAGTGATTTTTAATTAGAAAACGAACCAACATACAGGGACCATAACCTTGCATTAATTCTACGAATATCACCCAAATGATTAGTTCATCATTACTTAATCATTATCCCATAAGTCATTGTGCAATCAATATGTCACCCACTAAATTTCACTTAATTCTAAATGCCCATAAAAGTACACGTATCAATTGGTCTCTTGAGACTTAACTCCATTGTCCACATTATGTTTTCCTCTAAACACATGAATATGAAATTTGAAGAAACCAAATCGAAAACAGTGACTAACCCTTTACAAATACTCAGGAACTCATTTAACTGGTACACACTAATTGTATCACCCCGTATCATTAAAGTTCTAGTGGAAAAACTGAAGGTTTGAACGTTTTCCGAAAATGGTTGATAGGCCTACTTCGGGCAGCCATAACTCCTTGATTAGTTGGGAATTTGGGAAAGTACCCTTAATAATAGGTGTAGTACGTAGAAATACCTTTCTAACGATATAAGGACCAGGCCAATCAGAGGTCGGAGCAAGGAGATATGATCGTCTAAATATGGCTAATAGTAAGGCACTTGAAATTCTATAGAATCGGCTAAGTTTTCGATACGTCTGTCTTCCAGTCAAATTTCGTGAACATCCGTTGGGAATTTGAGAAAACTTAAAACATGAAAGTTGTATCTCTTTGAAATAGCTTTCCAACGGTATATTGTGGATCCCAAACAGAGCTCTGTACAAGAAGTTATGACCATTTTACGGAACACTGCATAGAACCGATACACGGGGCGCGTGAGGGCGCGTACGATGGCCCCGGATCGCGGGCCGATCGCACAACTCTGAGTATCGACCTGCAGAATGTCACGCGATGCACGTGCATCGCGGACCCATCGCGTAACAGGTCGGGTTTCGGGTCAAAAGTCGGGATTTCGCGTTTTAAGTTATATTTAAGCTTGGGGTTTATTTTCCTAACACCCCTAGTCACGAAAAATTACCCTAAAGTCAGAGAGAACAAGTCCCAAACCTCAAGAACCATCCAAGGTAAGTTTTATCATGATTCTAGGTTTAATTCAAGTCCCTAATCTCTTTCTAACTTGAGTAAACCCTTCTAATCAATAGAGTTGTGAGTGGAACATTATTGTTGGGCGTGAAAACCCTAGAAATTGAATTCAAGAGCATTGAACGTCAAAAATATAATGCTTCTACACTCTAATCATTCATTATAGTGAATTGATGAGTTCTTGGGAGAATAGTAAATGGGTTTAGTAAAGAGAATTACACGAACTATAGTAGGGTTTTAGATTATTCACTTGAGATTGTTATAATGATATGGGTAATGGAGAATGATGTTAATTACACCTAATTGAGATTGTAGAATCACCTAGAAGTAATAGAATGGGAATTAGGTGAAGAAACACCATTAATGGAGATTGTGGAGCTTTATGCCCACTAAGTGTTTGATAAAATGCTCAGATGGCCAAAGCATGAATATTATTGCTAATATAGAATCCCTTTGACTTGTATTGATATAGATCAAAGTTGAAAGGGTTGACGAACATTGTATTACGCTCAAAGGCTGGAATTAAGGTATGTGAGGCTAACTATCTACGTTAGGGAATGTTCATGATTCTCCCTACGCCTCATTCTTCATACTTGTCAGTAATTTGACTTAGAATATAGTTTAGCCCTAGTTTCATGATATGATATAGAACTGTTATCTTCTAGGGTTGCAGTTACAGAATTCTTTCATGGTTATCACTTTGAATATCATGAACTCAACATGTAATCTTTATAGACTTATGTATTGTTACCACATGAGTCTCAGTCTAGAAATTCAGTATGCTCAGAAACAGTCAGTGTTTTCAATTCAGTCCAGGATGTCTATTTCAGTTCAGCATTGTTCATTGTTGTTATGGTCTCAGTCCTTATTAATTAACCATAATTATACATATGTTATTTTTCTCGAGGGCAGAGCACAGTCTTATGTATACATATACATGGCCGAGGCCATTGACTGACGCACTACTAGGCCGAGGCCATAGCGTGCATTTATTATTGGGCCGAGGCCCCACATATACAAACACAGATAATACAGATGATTTAGATATAGAGCATGGAGTATTCCTATCTCTACTTCCTTGCTATTATAGTTACAGTTATCAGTTTCAGTTTCAGTATTTTATTGCTTCAGTTGCTTTACATACCAGTACAATTCAAATGTGCTAATATCCCTTTTTATTGCTTGGGGGCCTGCATCTCGCGATGCAGGTAACGACATACAGGTTGACGATCCAGCTACTTAGGAGTGTTCGTATCAGCTACTGTGGTGAGCCCCAGTTTCCTTCGGGGCGATATCAGCCATGCAGTTCTCACAGCTTTCTAGACAATTACCTTTTTGTATTCATTAGAGGCTTCATAGACACAGTTCAGACAGTCAGATATTTTTATGTTAGCCTTGTAGACAGTTATACTCAGTCGTTCAGTTGTTTTGGTTTAGCCAGGTTGGCTACTTTCAGATATGTTCAGATTGTCTAAGTATTTCCGCATTATGATATTTCAGTCAGACGTTTAGTTAATTAGCATGTGTTAGTTTTATTTTATAAATTAGTTATGTTTTGGTATCACATGTTGATTCAGCCAGCCAGTTGGTTCGCTCGGTCACATGCAGTCAGGCACCGGGTGCCGTGTTACGTCCAGGCCCAAGTTCGGGGCGTGACAAAGCTTGGTATCAGAGCCCTAGGTTAAGTGTCTTAGGGAGTCTATGAAGCTGTGTCTAGTGGGGTCTCTTTTATATGTGTGAGGGCCCCACACATATAAACAGTTGACCACCAAGACATTCAGGATTTGTTTCATTTCTTTCTACTCTAGATCGTGCCATAAAGCTTAGAGCAATAAGTAACTTCTCTTCCTATCGAATTACGTACGTTTCGAATGCACAGGTGACGAATAGGTAATTCAAGGTCCAAGTAAGGATGTTTACCCATAAGGGGTACAATTGTGCAGTACTTACTTGTTGTATCCCGTATTTTTGAACGTCAGATTATTTGCTGAGATGGGACCCACACATCGAGATTTTTTTGGGACATCTGAAAACTCATATGAATCACATATGAGAAGTTAAACACAACTCAAGAAGGACCCTTGGGCCAAATCAAAGTGGAAGTCCTCCAAACGAATATTTTAGGAAAACGTTTTCGGGTGATCTGACTTCAATGGGCAAAAACGGTATTATCAGTTTGGAATTTGGAAAAGTACCAAGAACTAGAAGTTGTAGATAATTGAATTATCTTTCCAACCATAGGTCGTGGGTGCCCAGGTGACGTCGGTACAAGGAGATATGAACGTTTTAAGGTCGAAAGGTCAGTGGGCTAGGCCCAACTCGGGACCAAACCGAGTTGGCCCAAAAAAAATCAAAAAAAATAATAAGGCCCAAATTTGTGAGGCCCAACCGGCCATGGTTATGGCCCAAGCCCATATTAAATAAAATTTGGTCAATAAATAAGATGAGTAAGTCATCTTATTCCACATAATGTTCTAGAAATTTCAAGAAAAGCAAGAACAAGAGAGAGAGGAGAAAAACTTAAGGCCCTTTCGGCCAAGAGCAATTTTCACAAGAAAAATTTGCAAAAATTCTCCAAAAGTCATTTTCTACCAAGTAAAGGGTTATTAACAAGGTGGAGTTGTTGTTGGAGCAAGAAAAATTCAAAATCATACAAGTTGTCAAGTTGTAGTCAAGTGAGAAGTTGAAGAAGAAAGGTGAGTTTTGATCTTGTTTTATGTGTTATATATGGTTTATATGTGTTGTAGTATGCTAAAATGGATGAAATTCATGAAGGAGAGAAATATAGTATATGGCCGTGTATATATATATATGTGTGTGGGAGTCATGCTTCAATTATTTTAATTAGTGTTTAGTTGTTATTGTTGTGAATGATATGTGGAAAATGGAAGTTGAATGAGTTTGGAGAGATTGTAGTGGTGTATACATGTTGGAGCCGTGTGAGTGTGCATGGTATATGTGGCCGTGTATACTTGATGTATAGTCGTGTATATTGGTGAGTTGTGAAAGAATAATGAGCGAGTTGTAATTAATATCTTAATCGTTGTGTTGTAGATGTTATATCGCAAATAAAGACTTGACAAGTTTGGTGAAGTATTGGCAATTGGAAGTTTGTGTAAATTGAAAATAATGTTTTTGTATGGAAGACATGTAATGGTATTACTATGATGTTGTTGGAATATATGTATTATAAGGTTATTGTTGTTTCATTGGAATTGGAGAGTATTGAAGGAGGTAGAATGTTAATTGAAGTGTTGGAATGCACCTTGAATGGAATATGTGAATTTTTAGTGTGATTGTTGAATTATGTTAATAGTTTGGTCGGGTTTGAATTCCCGGATTGTGATTGATGAGAATTTGGCTATGTTGAATGTTGAGGATGGTATATTTACAGAGGAAGTGCTGCCGAAATTTCGGTAGCCAAGTGATTCCTTAAGATTCTAACTCTAAGTACCCTAATGAAAGTTTGGGTAAATGTGACCAATTTGCAGATTTTGACGAGATTGCAACGTGAATTCGGAATAGCAAAAGAAGCGGAAAGAGGTATGTAAGGCTTCACCCTTCTTTCTATGGCATGTCTTAGTTGAAATAAGTTGGGTACGAGCCTCGGGGACAACTCGGTTCCCCGGAATCCGCACCTAAAGTTTTCCACTTTTTGTTCAATAGAATTGAACTAGAAAGTGTGCCAATTGTTGGAAAAACCTCCTACACCCTTAGAACTTGTATAAATGGGACCTGATTACCCTAAGACCCTCACAAGTAACGCTATGACACGTAACATACGTAAATCGTATACGCTACCTCATCCGGCCCGAGGTGGGCCCGCTACTCTCAGATTTTTCCTTACAGTCTTGCTTGACTTACTTGAAGTGAATCCAAAGGGAACCGTTGATCCCGATTTTGATACCAAATGATAAATACTATGACTCCTCTAACGAGGGCACTTCCATGACGATAATGATAACAATGATGTTAGATAAGAGAATATGCCTATGATACGTACTACCGGAACGACTCTATGACTAAGATGACTAAGCTAAGTATCTTATGTAAACATGAAAATGATAAACTAATTTTTGAATCTTATTTATATTTCCTAGCTATGACTTTATTTTCTAAAAGATTTCAAAGTCTATCAACCGTCATCTATGATGCCCCGATTTCATTCTACGTTTACTTTAATATTATTCCCCGTTGGTAGTCTCACCTTAAAATACTCGTTCCTTCAAGGTGAGACAAAGCGATCACGAGTATTCTATAATATAATTGGAGGTCACCGACCTTACGTCACTCCGATGACTACATGATTCTTCTTTGGGCTTTCCTGCGTGCCTATGAGACATATGTATATAGGATACGTAAATGCATATAAGAGATGTAAATGTATGTAAGATATGTGTATATATTTTTTTAAAACATGCACATGACGAAAGAGCTAGAGCGCTATAGACGCTGATGTACCTACACGACACACGTATATGTATATGATAAAAGAGCTAGAGCGCTATAGACGCTGATATATGTACATGATATATGCATGTGTATACGGGGAAAATGGAGGTAAGGGCAGAGCGTTATGAACGCATATCCACCTGATCAGTTGGCATTACATGATATGATATCGTCCCGGACGCGGGATGCCCGGACGCTGGATGTGTATATTTATGGTTAAATGGATCGGCTGCCGACGCCTCGGCAATATGAGATGTCCTATTTTATATGTATATGTATATGAACAAGGAAAGATTCTTAAAGGAAAGCTAAGTACGCATAGCACCTGCCAAGGGTATATATATATACAGGTTATGATTCTATCCCAGGACATGTGCTGTAACTCTCTTATGTCATTATACATGATTCATATTTTCTGTATATTACTATTCATGCCTTACATACTTGGTACACTATTCGTACTGACGTCCCTTCTTGTGGACGCTGCGTTTCATGCCGCGCAGGTCAGCAGACAGGCGGATTTGATCCTTAGAAGCTCTACCAGCAGTGTTGACAGTGCTCCAGTTATTCCGGAGCCTCACTTCCTTGGTACTATTTTGTGTATATATATTCGGGCATGGCAGTGCTCAGCCTTTTCTATGTATAAGTGTACTACGTCTAGAGGTTCGTAGACAGATATGTACAGTCAGTTAAATATAGTTAGGTATATGGTGTTTTGGCATGCTAATGTTGATGTATAAGTGATAACGAAGTTTATTAGTCTATGTTCAGAATGACGCCGCTAATGTTAATGTTCAAAAAAAAAATGGCTCTGTTTACATGGCTTGCTAAGAGGTAAAGGTAAAACGATAGACAAGGGGTGCTCGGTACAAGTATCGGGTACTCGTCACGGCCCCTAGACGGGTCGTGACATTACTGGTAATGAATGGGACTTCAAGTGCTATTGAAAGTGGAATACAATGTAAGTTGCCGGAGAAGGGGTGTAGTAGAATGAATGGTATGTTGAATGATAATGATGTTCCTGAGAAAGGAGAATAGGATACAACAGGGAGAGGATATCATAGAAATTAGAAAAGGAGCTAAGTCTACAGGAAACGTAAATCATGGAGGATCTCAAGGAGGTGGTGGCAGACAGTTTTCTACCGGAGGTCATCAGGACCCACTCCATCTGCAGCTAGTGCACTAGTCTCAAGGTCCAGATAAAATCAAAAAGGTCAGTTCAGCTAGAAATAGATTTTAAGAGCACCAGCTTCATTGTGACATACCAGTGTGAGCCACAGAAGTTTTCAAATCTTATGTGCAACAAGTGTTATAGGGACACAAAGAGGTGTATCGTTTGGGCCTTAATATGTGTTTCGGTGGCTCCTCTTAGTTCTCAAGCTCAGTCAGGTTGTAATACAGCTAAGCCTGATATTTCAGTTCTCAGTGAAGACTTCTTAGAAGCTTCAACAGGTCGTTAGGATAAAGAGGCATCCCCAGTTATCACCACAGATGAAATTTTCGTACGAACTATGCCTGTTAATAAAAGAGGTATGTATGAAATAATAACCCTGAGCAGACGATATTAAATTTTCAGGAATGATTTTAGTTTGTTTAAGTTAGTCAGATCAGAGTTAGAGAGTACGATGATTGTAAGTTACGATAAGAAGTAATTATTATTATGAGATAAGAAGATGTGACAGTTGTCGCTTAAGCTATGTGAGTAAGTGTTTATCCCAGCTGTGTATAGTCTGATACGATTTTGAAGTGTATAGAAAGTTTGAGTTTAGTTGTTCCAATCTTTCGTATAAGATAAATGAAAGTTTGTTAAGTGTGATTCATAGTTTAGAAAAGATAGTATACAACCATAGAATAGAGTCAGATGATGAGAGAGAGTTAGAAATAACTTAGATTATTCAGAGCAAAATAAGAAAATATGAAGCTAACAGGTGATTAACAGAAAAATAGTAGGTAAGTTTTGAGTAGATACAATGCATTAGCAATTTCAGCAGAACTAGTAGAAGTATGATTTGATTTCCTTAGTTAGATGAACATCTTAAGTGGGTGACAGTTCGGATACATCCGAATGTGTGTTAGAAACCAAGGGCTTAAGTTAAGCTCGGAGTAGAGTGATTAGTGGAAGAAGAAATCAGCTAAGCCGTAAGAGAGCAAACTACAGAAGAATAACCTCTAAGAGTTGTCAAAAAGGAGTTGTCCTAAGATTTACAGTGTGAGCAGAGTTAAGTCGTTAAGATAGAGTATGCCAGTTATGAATACAGTAGCAACCCATTCATGTAAGTAATTTAGTTTTTCCCAATTAGAAATTGCTTAGAAGTGAGTCAAAAAAAGAAGAGTCGTCAGTGTTGTAGAGTACAAAGGAATTACAGAAGATAAGGAATGTTAATTGGATCCCATCAAAAGAGAAGAATTTGTAAGTATAAGATGTTAGCCTTGGTCTAAGGGGGAGATGCATAAATCGCCAGTAAGTCCAGTGAGATAATTGAAGACCCGAAGGGTTAGTATGAGATATGAAGAACCTTAGTTCAGTTAGGTTGGCATAATGAGATAGTCTCCATAAGGAATATGCCTCAACTTAGAGGAAACCCGAAATGAGTAGAATGATCGTCGAACGAATCGTGTCAAGTTCAATTATTATCGATTAGGCAATCACAGAAAAGCTATAAGATCATGCCCAGTTATGTGTCACAAGGGTAGTGCCATTGCACGAGACTCTAATCTTTAAGGTTCTAGTCAAAGACTTAGCGCACAACAGTATTATGAGTATTTTAGGAAGTATCTCAGAAAAAAAAATCAAGTATGGGAAGTACAGCTCATGATTTAGGCAGACAAGAGAACTATGGTGAAAGAAATGCACCGCTTATCCAAGCTAGGAATTCGACTTTCAGAATCCGAAGTGGGTGGAGTTATTGCCCAGAACATGGCATTCCTACTTAGTCATTGAAGTTAGAGGGAAGCAGTTTGGTGATTCCTACTTATTGCAGATGAAAGAGGGGATTCACGAACATAAAGCGTCAGCTTTTAAGCAAGGGGGAGATGGCGGTACCATGGATACCGAGGTAAAATTATACATTCCAGATGTAGATAGGCTCAGAGAGCGGATTATGTCAGAAGATCACAATTCTAGAATATGGCACGGTTTGTGGCTAAGTGGCCCAAATTTTTTGCAAGTGAAAGCCGAACAATAGAGGCCTTGCGGCTTGTCTAAGAATATAGATATTCCTGTTTGGAAGTGGGAGATGATAAATATGGACTTTATAACAGGTCTACCTAATTCAGTTAGGAGGCACGACCCGATTTGGGTGATTATAGACAGACTTACGAAGTCGGCACACTGCTTGCCTGTTAAGACGATAGATTCAGCACCAGACTATGCTAAGCTGTTATTCGAGAAATCATTCGACTTCATGGGACCCAGCGTCCATCATTTCAGATCATGGTGCCCAGTTCACAACAAACTTCTAGAGATCATTTCAGAAAGGATTGGGTACGAAGGTTAACCTCAGCACAACTTTTCAACCGCAGACCGATGATCAGACAGATACGCTATTCAGATCTCAGGCTATAATATTCATGTCAGCTTAGTACTCAGATGTCAGTCCAGTACTCATGTATTCATGCCAGTACAGTATCCAGTTTGTATGCCAATTTTATATTCAGTTAATCCAGTATTCAATCAGCTCAATATTCAGTTAGTGTGCTATTTCCGTATTCAGTTAATCCTGTATTCAGTCAGCTTAGTATTCAGTTAGTTCAGTAGACATTCAGTTCAGTATCTCAGCAATTCGGTAATCATGTATTCATTCAGTTCAGTAACCATGTGTCCTTGATTTCAATGGTAATTGGGATGACCACCTGCCTCTTATTGAGTTTACTTACAAAAATAATTACCATGCTAGTATTGGAATGACACTGTTTGAAACCCTTTTTGAGCGAAGGTGTAGATCACCGATTGGTTAGTTTAAAGTTGGGAAAGCAGAGTTGTTAGGGCCAGATTTGGTCTATCAGGCTATGGAGAAGGTCAAGTTGATTTAGGAGCGTTTGAAAACGGCTCAGAATTGCCAGAAGTCTTACACAAATATAAGACATAGAGATTTAGAGTTTGAAGTTAATGACTGGGTATTTCTTAAGCTCTCACTTATGAAGGGTGGCATGAGATTTGGTAAGAAGGGGAAGCATAGTCCCGCCATATTGGACCATACAGAATCCAACGAAAGGTTGGTCGATTGGCTTATGAACTTGAGTTTCCACATTAATTGATTATTGTACATCTAGTGTTTCATGTGTCCATGTTGAGAAAGTGTGTGGGAGACCCGTCATTGATTGTCCCGACTGATAGCATAACAGTCAATGATAATTTGACTTATGAAGGAGTCCCAGTGAAAATCCTTGATCACCATGTTCGCAAGTTGAGGACTGAGGAGGTAGCCTCAGTAAAGGTTGTGTGGCGAAGTCAGAAAGTTGAAGAGGCTACATGGGAAACCGAAGAAGACATGAAGTCCAGCTATCCCTATCTCTTTGAAGAATCAGCAGAAACCGGTGAAGGTACTGTACCTTCCCCTCTAAGATCTTTCCTTCTACAGTTTCTACATTATCAGTATTGAGCCTGTTAGACAGTCAGCTTAGTAGTTGTTCAGTTCAACAGATAATTCAGTTCAGACCCTTATCAGTTCAGTTCTCATGTGCTCATGTCAGTTAGTGTGCACATGTCTCGGCAGTCACTCTTTATCAGAATCCATCATTCGAGGATGAATGATCCCAAGGGGGAGATAATGTAACACCCCGTATCGTTAGAGTTTTAGTGGAAAAACTGAAGGTTTGAACGTTTTTCGAAAATGATTGATAGGCCTACTTCGGGCAGCCATAACTCCTTGATTAGTTGGGAATTTGGGAAAGTATCCTTAATGAAAGTTGTAGTACATAGAAATACCTTTCTAACGATATAAGTACCAGGCCAATCAGAGGTCGGAGGAAGGAGATATGATCGTCTAAATATGGCTAATAGTAAGGCACTTGAAATTCTATATAATCGGCTAAGTTTTCGATACGTCATCTTTCCAATCATATTTCGTGAAGTCCATTGGGAATTTGAGAAAATTTAAAACATGAAAGTTGTATCTCTTTGAAATATCTTTCCAACGGTATATTGTGGAGCCCAAACAGAGCTTTGTACAAGAGGTTATGACCATTTTACCGAACACTGCATAGAACCGACACGTGGGGCGCATGAGGGCGCGTGCGATGGCCCCGCATCGCGGGCCGATCGCACAACTCTGAGTATAGACCTGTAGAATGTCGCGCGATGCACGTGCATCACGGACCCATCGCGTAATAGGTCGGGTTTCGGGTCAAAAGTCGGGATTTCGTGTTTTAAGTTATATTTAAGCTTGGGGTTTATTTTCCTAACACCCCTAGTCACGAAAAATTACCCTAAAGTCAGAGAGAACAAGTACCAAGGTAAGTTTTATCATGATTCTAGGTTGAATTCAAGTCCCTAATCTCTTTCCAACTTTGAGTATAACCCTTCTAATCAATAGAGTTGTGAGTGGAACACTATTGTTGGGCGTGAAAACCCTAGAACATGAACAAGAGCATTGAACGTCAAAAAGGTAATGCTTCTACACTCTAATCATTCATAATAGTGAATTGATGAGTTCTTGGGAGAATAGTAAATGGGTTTAGTAAGGAGAATTACACGAACTATATTAGGGTTTTGGATTGTTGACTTGAGATTGTTATAATGATATGGGTGATGGAGAATGATGTTAATTAAACCTAATTGAGATTGTAGAATCACCTAGAAGTAATAGAATGGAATTAGGTGAAGAAACACCATTAATGGAGATTGTGGAGCTTTATGCCCACTAAGTGTTTGATAAAATGCTTAGATGACCAAAACATGAATATTATTGCTAATATAGAATCCCTTTGACTTGTATTGATATAGATCAAAGTTGAAAGGGTTGACGAACATTGTATTACGCTCAAAGGCTGGAATTAAGGTATGTGAGGCTAACTATCTACGTTAGGGAATGTTCATGATTCTCCCTACGCCTCATTCTTCATACTTGTCAGTAATATTATTCAGAATATAGTTTAGCCCTAGTTTCATGATATGATATAGAACTGTTATCTTCTAGGATTGCAGTTACAGAATTCGTTCATGGTTATCAATTTGAATATCATGAACTCAGCACGTAATCTTTATAGACTTATGTATTGTTACCACATAAGTCTCAGTCTAGAAATTCAGTATGCTCAGAAACAGTCAGTGTTTTCAATTCAGTCCAACATGTCTATTTTAGTTCAGCATTGTTCATTGTTGTTATGGTCTCAGTCCTTATTAATTAACCATAATTATACATATGTGATTTTGCCTGAGGGCACAGCACAGTCTTGTGTATACGTGTACATGGCCGAGGTCATTGATTGACGCACTACTAGGCCGAGGCCATAGCGTGCATTTATTATTGGGCCGAGGCCCCACATATACAAACACAAATAATACAGATGATTCAGATACAGAGCAGGGAGTATTCATATCTCTACTTCCTTACTATTATAGTTATAGTTATCAGTTTCAGTTTCAGTTGCTTTACATACAGTACAATTCAAATGTGCTGATATCCCTTTTTATTGCTTGGGGGCCTGCATCTCGCGATGCTGGTAACGACATACAGGTTGACGATCTAGCTACTTAGGAGTGTTCGTATCAGCTACTGTGGTGCGACCCAGTTTCCTTCAGGGCGATATCAGTCATGTAGTTCTCACAACTTTCTATACAATTACCTTTTTGTATTCATTCGAGGCTTCATAGACACAGTTCAGACAGTCAGATATTTGTTATGTTAGCCTTGTAGACAGTTATACTCAGTCATTCAGTTGTTTTGGTCTAGCCAGGTTGGCTACATTCAGATATGTTCAGATTGTCTAAGTATTTCCACATTATGATATTTCAGTCAGACGTTTAGTTAATCGGCATGTGTTAGTTTTATTTTATAAATTAGTTATGTTTTGGTATCACATGTTGATTCTGCCAGCCAGTTGGTTTGCTCGGTCACATGCGGTCAGGCACCGGGTGCCGTGTTACATCCTGACGCAGGTTCGGGGCGTGACACTAATCGTTACGTAATGATTTCACGCATAAGCGAAATTCCAAGAACAAAAATGTAGAAGCAACGTACCTGTTTTCTCTAGAATTTAAGTCCACGAAAAGAAAGAAAAAAATTGTTGTTGCCGTCCACTACGTCAAAGTGTTTCTATTTTCTTTATTTTTCATGCCCACAGTAAATGAATTATTTTTAAACCCCAGGCTTCTAATATATATGGCTCATAAGAAGTGGGTTAAGCCTCATAACTTAGCCCAATAATTTCTACAATTTACTTACTCACTTAACCATTATAATAAATGTAATCATTCCGTCAAATACTTTATTTACCAACTTGGACCTTATCTGTGTGAAACTCATATTCCTATAAATAAACTAACTTTGACTTCTTAATAACAATTCTAACTTTAATAACTTATGGATTCTAACTTTAATATAACTTTGAAAAGCACAATCACAATCAATTCTAACTTTGAATTCTCAATAACAATTCTAACTTTAATAACTTATAGATTCTAACTTTAATATAACTTTAGAAAGCACAATCCCAACCAATTCTAACTTTGAATTCTCAATAACAATTCTAAATTTAATAACTTATGGATTCTAACTTTAATTCTGAAAATTGAAAAGTAAATCTAGTCAACTAAAGTCTACATTTTAGTTTAGAGGTTATAGAAATAATATAACTTAACAATTCTAACTTTGAAAAGCACAATCAAAACCAATTCTAACTTTGAATTCTCAATAACAATCCTAACTTTAATAACTTATGGATTTTAACTTTAATATAACTTTGGAAAGCACAAACCCAACCAATTCTAACTTTGAATTCTCAATAGAAATTCTAACTTTAATAACTTATGGATTCTAACTTTAGTTCTAAAACAAATAAAGTCAACAATTTGGTTTAGAGGTTATAGAAATGTTATAACTTAACAATTCTAAATTTGAAAAGCACAATCCCAACCAATTCTTACATTGAATTCTCAGTAACAATTCTAACTTTGTTAACTTATGTATTCCAACTTTAATATAACTTTGAAAAGCAAAATCCCAACCAATTCTAACTTTGACTTCTTAATAACAATTATAACTTTAATAACTTATGGATTTTAAATTTAATTCTGAAAATTGAAAAGTAAATCTAGTCAAATAAAGTCAACATTTTAGTTTAAAGATTATAGAAATATTATAACTTAAAAATTCTAACTTCGAAAAGCAAAATCCCAACTAATTCTAACTTTGAATTCTCAATAACAATTCTAGCTTTAATAACTTGTAGATTCTAACTTTAATATAACTTTAGAAAGCAAAATCCCAACCAATTTCTAACTTTGAACTCTCAAAAACAATTCTAACTTTAATAACTTATGGATTCTAACTTTAATATAACTTTAGAAAGAACAATCCCAACCAATCCTAATTTTGAATTTTCAATAACAATTTTAACTTTAATAACTTATGCATTCTAACTTTAACTCTAAAAATTCAAAAATAAATCTAATCAAATAAAGTCTACATTTCAGTTTTGAGGTTATACAAATATTAGAACTTAAAAATTCTAACTTTGAAAAGCACAATACCAACCAGTTCTAACTTTGAATTCTCAATAACAATTCTAATTTTTATAATTTATGGATTCTAACTTTAATATAAGTTTGGAAAGCATAATCGCAAGTAATTTTAATTATGAATTCTCTATAACAATTCTAACTTTAATAACTTATTGATTCTAACTTTAATTCTGAAAATGAAAAAGTAAATCCAGTCAAATAAAGTCTACATTTTAGTTTAGAGGTTATTGAAATATTATAACATAACAATTCTAACTTCGAAAAACATAATCCCAACCAATTCTAACTTTGAATTCTCAATAACAATTCTAACTTTAATAACTTATGGATTCAAACTTTAATATAACTTTAGAAAACACCATCTCAACCAATTCTAACTTTGAATTCTCAATAACAATTCTAACTTTAATAACGTATGTATTCTAACTTTAATTCTAAAAATTGAAAAAGTATATCTAGTCAAATAAAGTCTACATTTTAGTTTAGAGGTTATAGAAATATTATAACTTGACAATTCTAACTTTGAAAAGCAAAATCCCAACTAATTCTAACTTTAAATTCTCAATAACAATTTTAACTTTAATAATTTATGGATTCTAACTTTAATATAACTTTGAAAAGCACAATCCTTCCCAATTATAACTTTAAATTCTTAATCACAATTCTAACTTTAATAACTTATGGATTCTAACTTTAATTCTAAAAATTGAAAAGTAAATCCAGTCAAATAAAGTCTACATTATAGTTTAGAGATTATAAAAATATTATAACTAAACAATTCTAACTACGTAAAGCACAATCGCAGCTAATTTTAACTTTGAATTCTCAATAACAATTCTAACTTTAATAACCCATGGGTTCTAACTCTAATATAATTTTGGAAAACACAATCCAACCAATTCTAACTTTGAATTCTCAATAATGATTCTAACTTTAATAACTTATTGATTCTGACTTTAAATCTCAAAATTGAAAAGTAAATCTAGTCAAATAAAGTCAACATTTTAGTTTAGAGATTATAGAAATATTATAACTTAAAAATTCTAACTTCGAACAGCACAATCCCAACTAATTCTAACTTTGAATTCTCAATAACAATTCTAACTTTAATAACTTGTAGATTCTAACTTTAATATAACTTTAGAAAGCACAATCCCAACCAATTTCTAACTTTGAACTCTCAAAAACAATTCTAACTTTAATAACTTATGGATTCTAACTTTAATATAACTTTAGAAAGAACAATCCCAACCAATCCTAATTTTGAATTTTCAATAACAATTCTAACTTTAATAACTTATGCATTCTAACTTTAACTCTAAAAATTCAAAAGTAAATCTAATCAAATAAAGTCTACATTTCAGTTTTGAGGTTATACAAATATTAGAACTTAAAAATTCTAACTTTGAAAAGCACAATACCAACCAGTTCTAACTTTGAATTCTCAATAACAATTCTAATTTTTATAATTTATGGATTCTAACTTTAATATAAGTTTGCAAAGCATAATCGCAAGTAATTTTAATTATGAATTCTCTATAACAATTCTAACTTTAATAACTTATTGATTCTAACTTTAATTCTGAAAATGGAAAAGTAAATCCAGTCAAATAAAGTCTACATTTTAGTTTAGAGGTTATTGAAATATTATAACATAGCAATTCTAACTTCGAAAAACATAATCCCAACCAATTCTAACTTTGAATTCTCAATAACAATTCTAACTTTAATAACTTATGGATTCAAACTTTAATATAACTTTAGAAAACACCATCTCAACCAATGCTAACTTTGAATTCTCAATAACAATTCTAACTTTAATAACGTATGTATTCTAACTTTAATTCTAAAAATTGAAAAAGTATATCTAGTCAAATAAAGTCTACATTTTAGTTTAGAGGTTATAGAAATATTATAACTTGACAATTCTAACTTTGAAAAGCAAAATCCCAACTAATTCTAACTTTAAATTCTCAATAACCATTTTAATTTTAATAATTTAAGGATTCTAACTTTAATATAACTTTGAAAAGCACAATCCTTACCAATTATAACTTTAAATTCTTAATCACAATTCTAACTTTAATAACTTATGGATTCTAACTTTAATTCTAAAAATTGAAAACTAAATACAGTCAAATAAAGTCTACATTTTAGTTTAGAGATTATAGAAATATTATAACTTAACAATTCTAACTACGGAAAGCACAATCCCTGCTAATTTTAACTTTAAATTCTCAATAACAATTTAATAACCAATGGATTCTAACTCTAATATAACTTTGGAAAACACAATCCAACCAATTCTAACTTTAAATTCTCAATAATGATTCTAACTTTAATAACTTATTAATTCTCAAAATTGAAAAGTAAATCTAGTAAAATAAAGTCTACATTTTAGTTTAGAGGTTATAGAAATATTATAACTTAGCAATTCTAACGTCGAACAGCACAATCCCAAAAAATTCTAACTTTGAAATCTCCATAACAATTCTAACTTTAATAACTTATGGATTCTAACTTTAATTCTAAAAATTGAATAGTAAATCTAATCAAATAAAGTCTACATTTTAGTTTAGAGGTTATGCAAATATTATGAATTAACAATTCTAACTTTCAACAGTACAATCACAATCAATTCTAACCTTAAATTCGCAATAACAATTCTAACTTTAAGAACTTATGGATTTTAACTTTAGTATAAATTTAAAACTCACAATCCCAACCAATGCTAACTTTGAATTCTCAATAATAATTCTAACTTTAATAACTTATGTATTCTAACTTTAATTCTAAAAATTGAAAAAGTATATCTAGTCAAATAAAGTCTACATTTTAGTTTAGAGGTTATACAAATATTATAACTTAAATATTCTAACTTTGAAAAGCAAAATCCCAACCAATTCTAACTTGAATTCTCAATAACAATTTTAACTTTAAAACTTATGGATTCTAACTTTAATATAACTTTGAAAAGCACAATCCTGACCAGTTCTAACTTTAAATTCTTAATCACAATTCTAACTATAATTACTTATGGATTTTAACTTTAAGTCTAAAAAATGAAAAGTAAATCTAGTCAAATAAAGTCTACATTTTAGTTTAGAGGTAATAGAAATATTATAACTTAACAATTTTAACTACGGAAAGCACAACCCCAACTAATTTTAACTTTAAATTCTCAATAACAATTCTAACTATAATAACTCATGGATTCTAACTTTAATATAACTTTGAAAAGCACAATCCCAACTAATTTTAACGTTGAATTCTCAATAACAATTCTAACTATAATAACTCATGGATTCTAACTTTAATATAACTTTGAAAAACACAATCCCAACCAATTCTAACTTTGAATTCTCAATAATAATTCTAACTTTAATAACTTATTGATTCTAACTTTAATTCTGAAAATTGAAAAGTAAATCTTGTAAAATAAAGTCTACATTTTAGTTTAGAGGTTATAGAAATATTATAACTTAACAATTCTAACTTCGACAAGCACAATCCCAACCCATTCTAACTTTGAATTTTCAGTAATAATTCTAATTTTAATAGCTTATGGATACTAACCTTAATTCAAAAAATTGAAAAGTAAATCTAGTCAAATAAAGTCTACATTTTAGTTTAGAGATTATAAAAATATTATATGTTAACAATTCTAACTACGGAAAGCACAATCCCAGGTAATTTTAACTTTGAATTCTCAATAACAATTCTAACTTTAATAACTCATGGATTCTAACTTTAATATAACTTTGGAAAGCACAATCCCAACCAATTCTAACTTTGATGTCACGACCCAGCTAGGGGCCGCGACGGGTACCCGGGGCTAACCACCGAGCACCGCTCGTTCTACTACTCATCTTACTCATTTAATGCTCTTTTATCAATTTTATACTCAAGACTTAAGAAAATCATCTTTTCATTTGAGAACATAAAATACTTTTATATGCATAAGTGTGACACCCCAGCTTAGGAGGAAAAGTCCCACATCGGCATAACACAGGAGAGGTGCTGGGTATATAAGTAAGCATGCCTTACCTCCTAGTGACGCGTTTTAAAGCCGTGCGGGGCTAGGTCCAAAGCGGACAATATCACTAGTGGGCTGGGCTGTTACAGATGGTATCAGAGCCACTCCTGTGTCAGCCTTGTCGATGGGGGGCTAGAGTTCAACTGAGTTTAGGCAAATCCCGGGTAGGCGGGGCAAACCTCAGTGCTGAGTCTAGGCAAATCCCATACGGTGGGGCAAACCTCAGCGAGGACGCTGAGTCCATAAGAGGAGGTGTATGTGACACCACAGCTTAGGAGGAAAGTCCCACATCAGCATAACACAGGAGAGGTGCTGGAATATAAGTAAGCATGCCTTACCTCCTAGTGACGCGTTTTAAAGCCGTGCGGGCCTAGGCCCAAAGCGAAAAATATCACTAGTGGGCTGGGCTGTTACAATAAGCCTCCAAGCCATAAAAATAATACAATGTATATACGTGGTAACAATCTCGTGAGACCATCTAACCCACATTACGTATCTATGAGCCTCTACTGGAATGCTAAACATGAGGATAGGACAAAACCCCGTCATGCCCAAAATACATATACATGAATGTACACAAAAGAATAATCAACCACCTTCGGAACAAAGGAGTGCTTTCAATCGGCTGACAACTACTATAGATCTGGGTCGAGCTTTCCTCCCTGTCTACCTGTGGGCATGAACACAGCGTCCAAAGAAAACGGACGTCAGTACGAACATTGTACTGAGTATGAGAGGCATAAACAATGAAATAAGACAATTACATAAAGGAAATATCAATATAAAACATCTATGTCTGACTGTCAAGTATAAAGGAAACAATGCATGCTGGCTTACTCATAATCGTCATCATGTCATGTATGCATAAATATATAAGCTGCCCGTCCATATAGGTATGGTGTGATACTGTATAAGCTGTCCGTCCGTATCGGATCGGTGTGATAATCATAACATTAGCCTGCGTCCAGGCCTCCCGCGGTCGGGGTTTCATCTCATGCCGCCCACTAGTGGTGTCTGCCCAAGCCCTCTGGCCATGGTGTATACGCTGCCCGCCTTAGCGGTGACTGTCCGGCCATATAGGCACGGTGTTATATCGTCATCACAACATGATTATCATGGTATGCTTATCATAATATACTTATCAATATGCATGCATGGGAATCAAGAACAACTATACTTTATCGGGGTGACGTAAGGTCGTGATCCCCCGATTTCATTATGGAGCATTCTTTGACATTCTGCCTCACCTTGAAGGGACTAACATATAAGGTGAGTGAGAGCAATAAATAACATCATTGTCATTACAGGATCATCATATCATGCACTTTAGAATCTCTATACTTTGACTCATCATCTTCATTATATGACTCATAACATATCTCTTATCTTATATAGCTATTTATGGACATAGACTTTTAGCTTTCCGGAATATAGGAACTCATGAAGAGAAAAGAAAATCATGCTATGGGATTCATGCCATTAGAAAGAAAGGACTAGCCTCACATACCTTTCACGTTTAACTATGTTATCATTCGCTTGTTCTCCTTCAACGTCACGCTTCTACCTTCAAGAGAGAATTCGCATTAACGTTAGTTAATTGGCTACAAGAACGCGTTACTATTTCTATGGAAAATTGGGAAGCATTCCCTTTGTTTATACAGCTCTTCCCACATTCTATATCCACTCTCAAACGTTCATAACAACAATCTCAATATGATAGACAACACTCATCATTGTTTACAATATCCGTATTTCACAATTTGCCTTCAATTTCTCCATAATCATGGCCATGGTTCATTGTTGCATTTTTTCTCACATAGGATACTTATTTCATGTTCTAAATGTCATTCATAACATTTTTATAATCACAAATTGTCAATGATCATGGCTCAATTCAAACCTTTACTCAACAATGCTACTATTCACACTTTCATGACCCATTTCTTACATCCTCCTATAATCCAAGTGCTTCAACTCTTCCATACCCTAAATAACATGTAAATGCCATAAAACTTACCTTAGATCTTGTAGGAACAAGACTTGAGTGGTATTACTCTTCTCGCACCAAAACCCTAGTTCACTTCTCTTGAAATTTCTTAACTTGGATGAACTTTGATGAGTTTCCCACACTTGATTCACATGAATTCTTGATATTGATCTTTGATTTCCTTTGTTTTCTTTTAGATGAAGAGTGGAGAATATTCTAGAGGTTTCTAGAGAGAAGTAACGTGGAAATGAAATGAATTAATGAGCTTGGGTCTCCTTTTTAATGACTTAAAATCTGATCCGAAATGAAAAGTAGTTGAAGTGCACAGTGGTCCTAAACTCAGTTTACGGTCCGTATTCCAGTTTACGGTCCGTATTCTGTGGGCGTATTTAAGCATAACAGAATCATAAAGGTAGGCTGAGGACATGGTGATTTACGAACTCGATTTACGGGTCGTATTTCAGTTTACGATCCGTATTTCAAGTCGTCTTTAACCATTCAAGCATTTGACAGAAGGTTGAAGTTTTGGGAGTTGAAATATGACATGGAAATTTACGGCCCGTAAACTACTTTACGGTCTGTATTTCATTTTACGATCAACTGGGCCAAAGTGCAAATCTGCAACTTTCATGTTTTCAGATCCTATAAATAGTCATTGTGGAGCATAACCTATCTCTTATTGCAATCGCCTTTGAAATCTTACTTAGGGTCGTCTAACGTCATTCCCTTCTTGTTAAAACATCGTATACTCATATTCTTCGTTAGTCTTTTCACTGTACGTTCACGGGGAAATGTCCGAGGTGTAACATTCTTCCCCTCTTTTTGAACATTCGTCCTCGAATGTTAAGTCATCGGGGATTCTAGAAAAATTTCTCCAGAGTTTCCCCTGTAATATGGCATTACTATCCTGTCACAACAGCCCATAATATCATTGTCTCACAGGGCCACAACACAATAGCACATAAATTGGCCACATACGACCCATAAGTATAGAAAGGAAGCATACATACCTCACGGTGTTAGTGTCTCACTTTAAATCTCTTCTGGGGGTTGGAATAAATACGGGTACTTGAACTTCATACTCTTTTCCGCTTCCCAAGTCATTTCTTCTCGGTTGTTGTTCCGTCACAAGACTTTGACTGAAGCTACTTCTCTATTTCGAAGTCTCCGCACTTGCCTGTCTAGAATAGCAATAGGCACCTCTTCATAGGTTAGTTTTTCTGTTACTTGCACATCATCTATCGGGACAACCTTTGTGGGATCTCCAACACACTTGCGGAGCATCGAAATGTGGAAGACTGGATGGACTGATTAAGGCCCCGAGGGTAAGTCCAATTCATAGGCTACATGACCCACCTTGCGGATAATTTTATAGGGTCCAATGTATCTAGGACTTAGCTTCCCTTTCTTGCCAAATCTCATCACCCCTTTCATTGGCGATACTTTAAAAAATACCCAATCACCAACTTGAAATTCCAAGTCTCGTCGGCGATTGTCTGCATAAGACTTTTGGCGACTTTGGGCTGTCAACAATCGATCTCGGATCACCTTGACTTTCTCTACCGCTTGTTGAATCAGTTCAGGACCTATCAATTGTACTTCTCCTATTTCGAACCATCCTATTGGAGACCTGCATTTCCTCCCATATAAAGCTTTATACGGAGCCATTCGAATGCTGGAATGGTAGCTATTGTTATATGAGAATTCGATTAGCAGCAAATGATCATCCCAACTACCACTGAAATCTAGCACACATGCTCGTAGCATATCTTCTAAGGTCTGAATAGTACGCTCGGCTTGCCCATCCGTCTGCGGATGAAATGCCGTGCTAAGCTTCACTTGAGTGCCTAGACCTTCTTGAAAGGACTTCCAGAACTTGGTTGTAAACTGTGCTCCTCTATCTGTGATAATAGATAATGGAATACCATGGAGTCACACAATTTCTTTGAGATACAACCTCACATAGTCTTCTGCTGAGTACGTGGTTCTAACTGGAAGAAAATGGGCTGCCTTCGTCAATCTATCCACGATCACCCATATAGAATCATACTTGCTACGGGAACGAGGTAACCCTACAATAAAATCCATGTTGATCACTTCCCATTTCCATGTAGGGATTTTGCATTGCATGCAATAAGCCTCCTGGCTTTTGATGTTCAATCTTTACTTGTTGGCAATTTGGACACTGTGCTACAAATTTCGCTATGTCTCTCTTCATGCCATCCCACCAATATATTAACTTGAGATCATGGTACATTTTGGTGGCACCTAGGTGAATGGAATACCGAGAACAATGTGCTTCTTCTAGAATTCGTTGGCGCAATTCCGCCACAGTCGGCACACATAACCTACCTCGGTATCTAAGTATTCCATCCATAGAAACTTCAAATGAAGACTTCTCTTTTCCATGAGATGTGTCTCTGTAATGGCACAGTTGCGGATCTTCATATTGTCATTCTTTCACTTCCATATCCAAGGACGAAATTGTGGGATCATTGATACTAATCCCCACATTACCCGAATCAATTACACGCACTCCCAGATTTGCTAGTTGGTGGAGCTCATGAACCATCTCTTTCTTTTCCGGAGGGACTTCACATAAACTGCCCATTGATCGGCGGCTAAGCGCATCGGCTACTACATTCACTTTTCCGAGGTGGTACAAAATGTTCACATCATAATCTTTTAACAATTCTAACCACCGCCTTTACCGCAGGTTCAACTCTTTCTGCTTGAAAATGTACTGAAGACTTTTATGATCTGTATAGATATCAACATGTACACTGTACAAGTAATGTCTCCACATTTTCAATGCATGGATAACCGCGGCCAGTTCGAGATCGTGAGTCGGATAGTTCTTTTCATGTTTCCGCAATTGTCTCGAAGCATATGCAATAACTCTACCATGCTGCATCAATACGCATCCTAATCCGACACCGGAAGCGTCACAATACATAACATAGCCGTCTGATACTTCTGGAAGTGTTAAGATCGAAGCTGGGGTCAATCTGTCTTTCAACTCCTGAAAGCTGCGCTCACAAGCATCGCTCCATTGAAATTTAGCCGACTTCTGGGTTAGCTTTGTCAATGGGGCTGAAATAGATGAAAAGCCATCTACAAATCTCCTATAATAACCTGCCAATCCCAGGAAACTACGAACTTCTGTAGGCATCGTAGGCCTTGGCCAAGTCTTCACAGCTTCAATTTTCTGAGTGTCGACTCGAATGCCATCATCTGAAACAACATGGCCCAGAAATGTTACAGAATTTAGCCAAAACTCGCACTTTGAAAATTTTGCATATAATTCCCGAGCTTGAAGAATACCAAGTACAATACGTAAATGGTCTGCATGTTCTGATTCTGTGCGAGAGTATACCAAGATATCATCGATGAATACTATCACAAATAGATCCAAAAGTGGTCTGAATACATTATTTATCAGATTCATAAACACGGCCGGAGCATTGGTCAGTCCAAATGACATCACCCGAAATTCATAGTGGCCATATCTCGTTCTGAAAGCCGTTTTGGGAATATCAGCTTCTCTGACTCTCACTTGATGATAGCCTGACCTCAAGTCTATCTTTGAAAATCACTTGGCACCCTGTAATTGATAAAACAAATCATCAATCCTCGGGAGGGGATACTTGTTCTTTATCGTCACTTTTTTCAATTGCCTATAATGATGCACATTCGTAGGGATCCATCTTTCTTTCTCACGAACAAGACCGGTGCTCCCCACGGTGATGAACTGGGTCTAATAAACCCCTTCTCAAGCAAATCTTTCAACTGTGCTTTTAGCTCTTTCAATTCTGCCGGAGCCATTCGATACGGAGGAATAGAAATAGGTTTGGTATCCAGCAACACATCAATGGCGAAGTCAATTTCTCTTTCTGGAGGAAGACCTGGAAGTTCATCTGGAAATACATCGGGAAATTCGTTCACTACCGAAACTGATTGGAAAGATGGCGACTTTGCCTCGGTGTCATGTACTCGGACTAGATGATACATATAACCATTGGCTATCATCATCCTTGCCTTAAGGTAGGAAATAAACCTACCTTTCGGTGATGCTGCATTACCCTTCCATTCAAGCACGGGCTCTCCCGAAAATTGAAATCGAACTACCTTCATTCGGCAATCAACATTAGCATAGCACGAGGACAACCAATCCATACCCATAATTACATCGAAATCTAACATTTCCAATTCAATCAAATCAGCTTTGGTCTGGCGATCACATATCACAATTTCACAATTTTTATACAGTTCTCTAGCTATCACGGGATCACCAACCGGAGTAGATACCTCGAAAGGTTTGATTGGCTCAGGTTTCACCCCAATACAACCGGAAACATATGGAGTAATAAAAGAAAGAGTATAACCCGGATCTATCAGTGCATATACATCACGGGAGAATATAGACAATGTACCTGTAACCACATCCGGGGAGGACTCAAGATCCTGTCGTCCGGCTAAAGCATACACGCGGGGCTGAGTGGCACCTGAAGTAGATGCTGCCCCTCTGCCTTTACCTCGGCCTGCGGACATCTGGGGAGTCTACCCTACCGAGCGCACGGAGGAAGAACCTACTGCTGAACCTGTAGGCTGAACGCCAGATCTACCACTCATCAATGGGCAATCCCTCATCATGTGCCCAACTTGGCCACAAGTATAGAAAGCATCCGAACCTTGGCGACACTGTCCGGAATGTAATCTACCGCACTGGATGCATCGCGGTACGGGGGTCTCCTCTAACTATAATCTTCCCTGAACTGGAAATCTGAAGCCCTCAAACTCTGGCCCTGTCCAGAATGGAAGAAGCGATAAAATCTCCTACCTGCAAATCGAGGAGGTGCACTAGTCACCGACTGGCCTGATTACCTAGAATATGTCTGTCATGATCCCCCTCTATAGTCACTGCCTGTTCCCATAGATCTGGCCCTCTTACTTTGCCTTCTATCAATATCACGATCACTCCTTTGTGGTTGTTGTCGCCCCTCTAAATTCTGAGCATGAGCCTATATCCGGGAAATATCCATCCCATCTTGTAGCGAAGCTATCAAGCAATCTTTGAATAAATGTGGCCCTAAGCCACTCACGAATCTATGCACCCGGTCTCCCATGTCAGCCACCATAGTCGGGGCATACCTAGCCAATGAATTAAATTGAAGGCTATATTCCCGGGCACTCATGTTTCCTTGCTTCAAATTTAGGAATCTATCTGCTCTAGCTCGGCGGACCTCGGGTGGCAAGTAGTGACGAATGAAAGCATCCACGAACTCTTGCCAAACCGGAGGAGGCGCATTCTCTCCTCTTGATAATACCCAGTTATTATACCATAAGACTGCCACATCCCGAAGTCTATAAGATGCCAACTCCACTGATTCAGTTTCGGAGGCATGGACAATCCTCAACGTCCTCAACATCTCATCAATGAAACCTTGCGGGTCTTCATTCGGCTTTGACCCGAAAAACTCCGGAGGATTTAGACTCATAAAATCACGGGCCCTGGTACTTGCTACCCGATCACTTGGACTCACATTTTGCCGCTGTGCCTGAGCGGCAACCAACTGTGTCAATAGATGTATGGCCTCGGTCATTTGTTGACCCGAAGGAACTGGTGGAGGAATTGGAGCTGGAGCTCCTCCTTGCTCTTCCACATTAGGTGGGGTGGAGGAAGTATTAGACAAGGCCTCATTATGTGATTCGCCTTCTTATATATTCATCGGAGGCTCTCTTTCTACCCGCCTCTTTGTCGTAGTCTTGCCCTTCTGGGCAGCTGTAGCTTTTCCCTTTGGCGGCATTTCTGGAATCACAACACATGATTAAGGAGGATAAAATCTTATACATGGCTCTATCGCACGATCTCATAAGAAGAAAGATGGTCACTTTTCCTAAATGCTCTGTAGCCCCTTATTTATCGATGTGGCGCACAACACACTATAAAATAGACTCAACTAGACACAGCTCGTAGACACTTCCTAGGACTGAACCGCTCTGATACTGTCACGACCCAACCCCGTGGGCCGCGACCAGTGCCCTAGCTGGGCACCTATACGTACCCGATACCCAAATTAGCATATTATCAGAATAATAATATAATAATAACATTAGTGGATGCTACAGAATTTAGCCGAAGAGCAGACTTGGCACACAGAAGCCGATAAGGCTATCATAAAACAAAACATCCCAAACATATGTACAGAACCCACACAGATGTATCCACAGACCTCTACAGAACATATCATAATCATAAGACGGGACAGGGCCCCGTCATACCCTGAACAAAGTACATATCCAGATAGCAGTGACAGACTGTACCAAAAGATGGGCTCTGTAGAAGAGAGCGCCCCAAAATAGCAGAAATGGGATCCTAAACGTGCGGATCAGCAAACCTGTCATCTGTACCTGCGCGGCATGAAAACGCAGCCCCCGAAGAAAGGGGGTCAGTACGAAATATGTACTGAATATGTAAAGCGGAATCACAGAAGTCAAATCATAATGGTTACAGAAAATGAGTACAGAATCCAGAGTGTCAAATGCATATTTCCAAAACAGACAGAATGCGTACAGAAACATATGTCATATCATATCATATCCGGTCCCTGCCACGAGACTCGGCAGACAAAATGTGGCCACCCTCCCGATGCTGGTGCCACTATACAGAGGAATCAGAAAAAGGGGCGTGGCCCCGTATCATATAATGTCATATCAAAATGGCCATAACAGATCAGAACAGAATAGGCGGACATGGCACATCATACTCCACAGACCCATGTACGCGTATACCTGCCCCCTCACATCGGGACGCGGCGAACAATGCAGAGAATTACGCTTGACAACATATCCTGGCCCGGGCTCAGTGTGGGAAACATTGGGACATCCACGAATGGAGTAGTGAGAGACTAATGCAATTTAAAAATATAATAAATGTTTTCAAAGACTCGATGAAGCGTATCAAAGACAAACAAATCCAATGGGGTCGGACGGAATCATAATAAATGTATTTCGGATATCATAATAAATTACAGAAGTATAACTTTCCCGAAGTCATTCCGAGTGTCAAAATAATTTATAATATTTAACAGAATATTTAAAATAATATTCGTTAAGCGATTAGTAGGGTAATTAAAACATTTCTTTCAAAAATCGCTTAAAAAGGAAGCTTTAACACATTAGGGGCAAAACCGTAAATAGTGGGCCCGCCTCAGAACAAATAAGGTGGCGGGCTCAAATTGTGCCCTCTAAACATATAATATCATCTACAAAGGTTATACAGACATTCTATGACTTTCTGAGTAACTTAGAGCACAATTGCATAATTTCAGAAAAAGCGTATCAAAATGGTTCAATTCTACTGAAGGAAAAACTAAAATTTTGTCTTGCGGATTCCGAGGGCCAAGAGGTCCTTCGAGGCCCGGATCCGACCCTAATACACTAAGGGCATGCCAAGGGAAGAATTGGGTTTGCTTTACATACCTTTCGCGCTCCTTAAGCCTTTCCAAACTCACTTCCCGTTTCGTCGAAAAACTGCAATTGGTCAAGTTTACCAATTGTGAATTATTAATGCCATTATTTCAACTTTAAGCATATTTGGCTACCGAAATTTCAGCAGCACTTCCCCTATACATATGACACCCCGAGAATTCAAGTCGGCTATAAATCATCAACAACAACCCAAACGACAACAACAATATCAACAATGAACATTAAAAACACAAATATCCTTCAACTAGTCATTTTTCTCACAAGTTGACATAATCTTCAATTCAACCCAACTTTCAACTAAGATCAATAATTTCATATTCAACAACCATCATGATCATCACCATATAGTTCTAGAAACATTTCATATCGTTTTCCTTAAGATATACACTCGATATACATGATATACAATCTTCCGCCAAAATCATAACTTATGCAAAACATCAAATCTTTGGCATACAACTTCATAACAAGTTTCCAACTTCCAAATTCATCAATGGTCATCACAACTAACAACCAAACAACTTCATTTCCTTAATGTCGGAAAAACCATACTAAAACGACATAAGTTTCTACATTCCAATTCAATACAAACTTATATCATTCTAACTTCATTTACATATCAAGCATTACAACAACACTCCAATACTCTAAACAAACTTAATCCATTTCATTTCCAAGTCAAATATACCACACGGCCATATGCTATTTTTCTCCATTCAATCAAATTTATTCCACTTTCATTCTCAACATAAATTCCATCACATTCACAACTAGAATACAACATGAATTCTATACATTTTTGGCTATACAATATACAAATACACATGGCTACACATATATACCACACACCCACTTTGCAAACTTCCATTTCTCCATACAATCAACACATTTCTATATACTACAACCCAAACAAAACTCCATAACACAAGAATAAAGGATAAATTCTTACCTTTTCCTCTAGTCTTCTTTACTTGAATTTGTGATCACTTTGGTGAACCAAGGCCTCCTTTCTCCAAACCAACTACACCAAGTTGAAGAGGGGACTCAACTTAGTAAGGAAACCACAAAATACAAATTTTTAACACAAGATTTTTGGTGGTGAATTTTCCACACCAAACCCGAAATGCCTTCTTTTTTTTGCTCTTGTTTTGCTCTTCTTTCTCTTCTAAGTCTCTTGAACCTTCTAAGGGATAGTGATCCCTTTATAATTAATTAGCACATGGAAATATTCATTAAAGCCATGGGTTGGGCCTCACTTGGCCGGCCACCCCTTAAACATTGGGCCTAAATTTTTATTTTATTTTTTTGGGCCAACTCGGTTGGTCCCGAGTTGGGCCTAGCCCACTGACCTTTCGACCTTAAAACGTTCATAACTCCTTGTACCGACGTCACCTGGGAACCCACGACCAATGGATTGAAAGATAATTCAATTATCTACAACTTCTATTTCAAGGTATTTTCGAAATTCCAAACTTACAATACAGTTTTTGCCCCCCAAAGTCAGGTCACCCGAAAACGTTTTCTTAAAAATATTCGTTTGGAGGGTTTCCACTTTGATTTGGTCCCAAGGTACTTCATGAGTTGTGTTTAACTTTACATATGTGATTCATATGACTTTTCAGATGTTCCAAAAAAAATCTCGGTATGTGGGCCCCACCCTAGCAGATGCTCCGAGGTTCAAAAATACGGGATATAACATCCTCCCCCCCTTTAGAACATTCGTCCTCGAATGTTAAATTAATCTCATAGGGTTTGAAAATACTTTGGGGGAGTTCATGTTTACAGACATCACATATGACACACGATTGATATTGGAATAAATTAAAGCAGGGATTTAAGGTTACCTGTGGGTATAGAGAACAAATGAGGATATTTCTTCTTCATTTCCTCTTCGGCCTCCCATGTCATTTCCTCCCTATTATCGTTTCGCCACAGTACCTTAACAGAGGCTACATCTTTATTCCGAAGCCTCCTTACCTGACGATCCAAAATAGATACGGGCTGCTCCTCGTACGATAGTTGCTCCGACACCTGAATATCATCCGCAGGGAAAATTCTGGAAGGGTCACCAATGCATCTGCGAAGCATAGAGACATGGAATACCGGATGTACCGCTTCCAAATCAGATGGCAAATCTAACTCATAGGCGACATTTCCAACCTTCCGAACAATCTGATAAGGCCCAATATAACGCGGACTGAGCTTACCCTTTCTGCCGAACCGCATCACGCCTTTCTTAGGCGATACCTTCAGAAATACCCAATCGCCTACCTGAAACTCCAACGGTCGACGCCATTTATCCGCGTATGATTTCTGTCGACTCTGGGCTGCCAACAGTCGCTCTCGAATAAGTTTCACCTTGTCCACGGCCTGCTGGATCATATCTGGGCCAATCAACTCTGTCTCGCCAATATCAAACCAGCCGATCGGCGATCTGCACTTCCTGCCATATAAAGCCTCGTACGGAGCCATCTGGATGCTGGAATGGTAACTGTTATTATATGCAAACTCAATCAACGGCAGGTGATCATCCCAGCTGCCTTTGAAATCAATAACGCAGGCCCGCAACATATCCCCCAGCGTCTGTATAGTGCGCTCGGCCTGCCCGTCGCTCTGAGGATGAAATGCGGTGCTCAGACTCACCTGAGTCCCTAGTCCCTCCTGAAAAGATCTCCAGAAATGCGCCGTAAACTGGGCGCCTCTGTCAGAAATAATAGATATAGGAACCCCGTGGAGCTTCACAATCTCCTTAATATAGAGCCTGGCATAATCCTCGGCGGAATAGGTAGTCCTGACGGGAAGAAAATGGGCTGATTTCGTCAGCCTATCAACGACGACCCAGATGGAATCATACTTCCGTGGAGTGCGAGGCAATCCTGTAATGAAGTCCATATTAATAACCTCCCACTTCCAAGTCGGGATTTCCATCTCCTGCAACAGTCCACCCGGCTTCTGATGCTCAATCTTGACCTGCTGACAATTAGGGCACTGAGCGACGAACTCTGCAACATCCCGCTTCATACCGTCCCACCAGTATAAGCATCGGAGATCATGGTACATATTCGTAGACCCAGGATGGACCGAGTAGCGAGCATAATGTGCCTCGCTCATGACCTGCTGCCGAAGGCCTGCAATATCAGGTACACACAACCTGCCTCTGTATAACATAGTGTCGTCTGGTGAAAACTCGAACGGAGTCCTCTCCTTATCATAGGATGTGTCCCTGTACCGAGCTAAGACAGGATCCTCGAACTGATGCCGCTTAATATCGTCCCTGATGGATGACTCAGAAACCCCTCGAACAGAAATCTGGGTATCTCCAGAATCGGCCAGACGAACCCCAAGATTAGCCAACTGATGAATGTCACGTACTATCTCTCTCCTGTCTTGCTGTAAATCGACCAAGCTGCCCATAGATTTCCGGCTAAGCGCATCTGCAACAACATTAGCCTTGCCCGGATGATACAGAATATCCACATCATAGTCTTTCAGGAGCTCCAGCTACCTCCGCTGCCGCAAATTAAGCTCTCTCTGTCTGAAAATATACTGGAGACTCTTATGATCAGTATAGATATCCACATGAACGCCATATAAATAGTGTCTCCATATCTTCAGAGCATGAATCACCGCTGCGAGCTCCAGATCGTGGGTAGGATAATTCTTCTCATGCTTTTTGAGCTGCCGGGAAGCATACGCTATAACTCTGTCGTGCTGCATCAATACACAGCCTAACCCCATACCAGAAGCGTCACAATAAATAACATACCCGTCCGGTCCCTCTGGAAGAGTCAGAACTGGGGCTGTAGTCAGCTTCTCCTTCAGCAACTGGAAGCTCCGTTCACAAGCGTCAGACCACTGGAACTTAGCTCCCTTCTGAGTCAGCCTTGTCAAAGGCGCTGAAATCGAAGCAAACTTCTCCACAAACCTCCTGTAATAACCTGCTAACCCCAGGAAACTGCGTACCTCTGTGGGCGTCGTAGGTCTGGGCCAATTCTTCACGGCCTCAATCTTCTGTGTGTCCACCCGGACACCATCAGCTGCAATAACATGCCCCAAGAAAGCCACTGAAGACAGCCAGAACTCACACTTAGAAAATTTCGCATACAACTTCTGATGCCGGAGTACCCCTAATACCGATCTCAGGTGATCTGCGTGCTCCGCCTCAGACCGAGAATAAACCAGGATATCATCAATGAATACAATTACAAACATATCCAAGAATGGCCTGAATACCCGGTTCATCAAATCCATGAATACTGCGGGAGCATTTGTCAGCCCAAAAGACATAACCCTGAACTCGTAATGCCCATATCGGGTCCGGAAAGCTGTCTTAGCGATATCGGCCTCTCGTACTCGCACCTGGTGGTAACCGGATCGAAGATCTATCTTCGAAAAACACTTAGCGCCCTACAGCTGATCAAACAAATCATCAATCCTGGGGAGGGGGTATTTATTCTTTATAGTTACCTTATTCAGCTGCCGATAATCAATACACATACGCAGCGACCCGTCTTTCTTACGCACAAATATTACCGGGGCTCCCCAAGGCGAAGTACTGGGTCTGATGAAGCCCTTATCCAACAAATCTTTCAGCTGCTCCTTCAACTCCTTTAACTCTGCAGGCACCATTCTATACGGAGGAATAGAGATAGGCTGAGTGTCTGGGAGTAAGTCAATAGAGAAGTCTATCTCCCGCTCTGGAGGAAGACCTGGAAGCTCGTCGGGAAAAACATCTGGAAACTCATTAATCACGGGGACTGACTGAAGTGTCGGCGTCTCGGCGTCCAAGTCTTGCACCCGAACCAGATGATAGATATAACCCTTTCTGATCATTTTCTTTACCTTAAGGTATGAAATAAACTTACCTTTCGGCGATGCTGTATTACCAGCCCAATTTATAACTGGCTCCCCGGGAAACTGGAAGCGAACTACCTTATTCTGGCAGTCAACATTAGCGTAACAGGAAGCTAGCCAATCCATACCCATAATAACATCAAATTCAGTCATATCTAACTCTACCAGATCTGCCTTAGTGTCACGGTCACAAACGATCACAGAACAGTCTTTATAAACCTGTTTCGCTAAAACAAAATCCCCTATCGGCGTGGCTACCTCAAATGGCTCTATAGGTTCAGACATAATACCAATTTTACAGGCAACAAGGGGTGAAATATATGATAAAGTCGAACCTGGATCAATTAATGCATACACAGACCGAGAGAAGACCAATAAAGTACCTGTAACGACATTAGGAGATGCCTCCTGATCCTGGCGGCTGGCCAAAGCATAAATGCGGTTCGAAGGACCGCTAATACCAGAAGCTCCACCACGGCCTCTGCCGCGACCTGTTGGTGCTGGAAAACCCTGCCCCGTAGGGCGCATAGCCACTGACGACGATGAAGACCCAGCGGCTGATCCGGTAGGCTGCGCTGCACCACCTGAACTAGCCTTATACGGGCAATCTCTCACAGAATGGCCCTGACGGCCACAAGAAAAGCATGCACGGGTGGCTCTGTAGCACTCTCCCGTATGGTATCTGCCGCAAAAAGAACACTGAACCCTGGGTGGCCTCATCTGACCAGAACCCCTATCTGTCCGCGAACCTGAAGCCCTGGAGCTCTGGCCTGCTCCTGAATACCCTGGGCTATCGAACCTGCGACCTGTAGGCTGGGGAGGCGCGCTCTGCGCTGGCTGAGATGAAAATCTGCTAGGCTGCTGCGGCTGTTGGGGCTGTCTGCCCCGAAAATCTCCAGATGACCTGGCCCTCTTGGGCTGTCTCCGATCCTGGCCCCTGTCAGGCTGGTGTCCTCCTCTGCCCCGATCCTCCATACCCTGGGCATGGGCCTGGATACGGGCAATGTCCATACCGGGCTGAGCAGCCAACACTAAGCAGCTATCAACAAAATACCGATCCAGCCCCATAATATATCTGTGCATCCGGTCCGCCATAGTAGCCACCACAGTAGGTGCATATCGGGCCAAGGAATCAAACTTCAAACTGTAGTCCCGGATACTGCGGCCCTTCTGCCTCAATAATAAGAATCTATGAGATCTGGCTCGTCGCAACTCTGGGGCAGAAAATGTCCAAGAAATGCCTGAGAAAAATCGCCCCAAGCTGCTGGAGGAGCGCCGTCCCCCCTGGATAGCCCCCATGACTCGTACCAGTTTGCCGCCACATCATATAACCGGTACGAAGCGGACGCGACTGACTCTGTCTCGGAAGCATTAATCAAATCTAGAGTGCGTCGCATCTTCCTGATAAACTCCTCAGGATCCTCCTCGGGCTTTGTCCCGAAGAACTCTGGAGGGTTACAAGTCAAAAACTCACGGGCTCTCGAACTATCACGCCTGACTGCCCGGTCACCTCCCAGTCCATGCCCCTGAACCTGCCCTGCCACAAGTCTCGTCAGCAACTGGACTGCCTCCCTCATAGACTGATCCTCAGTGCCTGGCCGTGGAGCTGGAGGCTCAGGTACTGGAACTGAGGGAGCTGGCGGTGGAGCCGCCCCCCGATCTGCGGCTGCGGCCGCCCCAATCTCCTCCACGAGTGGCGGTGTAGACGAACCCTCTGTCTGGGGCAAAGTCCCTGGAGCAATATGTGCCTGGTCCCTGGTAATCCTCTGGACCCGGCTAGTCTCTCCCAAGGCTGCTGACTTGGCCTTTTGGGCCGCGGTTGCCTTTTTTGGAGGCATATCTGCAAATATAGCCACTCGTTAGGGAGGGGTCATCCTGATAACACAGCTTTATCGCACGATCTAAGACAGAAAGAAGGGTAGTATCCTAAATGCCCTGTAGCCTCCTGTTTATAGGCGTGGTGCACAACACACCGATAAACAAGACTCTACTAGACAGGGTCTGTGGACATTCCGAGGACGAACTGCTCTGATACCACTTTTGTCACGACCCAACCCCGTGGGCCGCGACCAGTGCCCTAGCTGGGCACCTATACGTACCCGATACCCAAATTAGCATATTATCAGAATAATAATATAATAATAACATTAGTGGATGCTACAGAATTTAGCCGAAGAGCAGACTTGGCACACAGAAGCCGATAAGGCTATCATAAAACAAAACATCCCAAACATATGTACAGAACCCACACAGATGTATCCACAGACCTCTACAGAACATATCATAATCATAAGACGGGACAGGGCCCCGTCATACCCTGAACAAAGTACATATCCAGATAGCAGTGACAGACTGTACCAAAAGATGGGCTCTGTAGAAGAGAGCGCCCCAAAATAGCAGAAATGGGATCCTAAACGTGCAGATCAGCAAACCTGTCGTCTGTACCTGCGCGGCATGAAAACGCAGCCCCCGAAGAAAGGGGGTCAGTACGAAATATGTACTGAATATGTAAAGCGGAATCACAGAAGTCAAATCATAATGGTTACAGAAAATGAGTACAGAATCCAGAGTGTCAAATGCATATTTCCAAAACAGACAGAATGCGTACAGAAACATATGTCATATCATATCATATCCGGTCCCTGCCACGAGACTCGGCAGACAAAATGTGGCCACCCTCCCGACGCTGGTGCCACTATACAGAGGAATCAGAAAAAGGGGCGTGGCCCCGTATCATAAAATGTCATATCAAAATGGCCATAACAGATCAGAACAGAATAGGCGGACATGGAACATCATACTCCACAGACCCATGTACGCGTATACCTGCCCCCTCACATCGGGACGCGGCGAACAATGCAGAGAATTACGCTTGACAACATATCCTGGCCCGATCTCAGTGTGGGAAACATTGGGACATCCACGAATGGAGTAGTGAGAGACTAATGCAATTTAAAAATATAATAAATGTTTTCAAAGACTCGATGAAGCGTATCAAAGACAAACAAATCCAATGGGGTCGGACGGAATCATAATAAATGTATTTCGGATATCATAATAAATTACAGAAGTATAACTTTCCCGAAGTCATTCCGAGTGTCAAAATAATTTATAATATTTAACAGAATATTTAAAATAATATTCGTTAAGCGATTAGTAGGGTAATTAAAACATTTCTTTCAAAAATCGCTTAAAAAGGAAGCTTTAACACATTAGGGGCAAAACCGTAAATAGTGGGCCCGCCTCAGAACAAATAAGGTGGCGGGCTCAAATTGTGCCCTCTAAACATATAATATCATCTACAAAGGTTATACAGACATTCTATGACTTTCTGAGTAACTTAGAGCACAATTGCATAATTTCAGAAAAAGCGTATCAAAATGGTTCAATTCTACTGAAGGAAAAACTAAAATTTTGTCTTGCGGATTCCGAGGGCCAAGAGGTCCTTCGAGGCTCGGATCCGACCCTAATACACTAAGGGCATGCCAAGGGAAGAATTGGGTTTGCTTTACATACCTTTCGCGCTCCTTAAGCCTTTCCAAACTCACTTCCCGTTTCGTCGAAAAACTGCAATTGGTCAAGTTTACCAATTGTGAATTATTAATGCCATTATTTCAACTTTAAGCATATTTGGCTACCGAAATTTCGGCAGCACTTCCCCTATACATATGACACCCCGAGAATTCAAGTCGGCTATAAATCATCAACAACAACCCAAACGACAACAACAATATCAACAATGAACATTAAAAACACAAATATCCTTCAACTAGTCATTTTTCTCACAAGTTGACATAATCTTCAATTCAACCCAACTTTCAACTAAGATCAATAATTTCATATTCAACAACCATCATGATCATCACCATATAGTTCTAAAAACATTTCATATCGTTTTCCTTAAGATATACACTCGATATACATGATATACAATCTTCCGCCAAAATCATAACTTATGCAAAACATCAAATCTTTGGCATACAACTTCATAACAAGTTTCCAACTACCAAATTCATCAATGGTCATCACAACTAACAACCAAACAACTTCATTTCCTTAATGTCGGAAAAACCATACTAAAACGACATAAGTTTCTACATTCCAATTCAATACAAACTTATATCATTCTAACTTCATTTACATATCAAGCATTACAACAACACTCCAATACTCTAAACAAACTTAATCCATTTCATTTCCAAGTCAAATATACCACACGGCCATATGCTATTTTTCTCCATTCAATCAAATTTATTCCACTTTCATTCTCAACATAAATTCCATCACATTCACAACTAGAATACAACATGAATTCTATACATTTTTGGCTATACAATATACAAATACACATGGCTACACATATATACCACACACCCACTTTGCAAACTTCCATTTCTCCATACAATCAACACATTTCTATATACTACAACCCAAACAAAACTCCATAACACAAGAATAAAGGATAAATTCTTACCTTTTCCTCTAGTCTTCTTTACTTGAATTTGTGATCACTTTGGTGAACCAAGGCCTCCTTTCTCCAAACCAACTACACCAAGTTGAAGAGGGGACTCAACTTAGTAAGGAAACCACAAAATACAAATTTTTAACACAAGATTTTTGGTGGTGAATTTTCCACACCAAACCCGAAATGCCTTCTTTTTTTTGCTCTTGTTTTGCTCTTCTTTCTCTTCTAAGTCTCTTGAACCTTCTAAGGGATAGTGATCCCTTTATAATTAATTAGCACATGGAAATATTCATTAAAGCCATGGGTTGGGCCTCACTTGGCCGGCCACCCCTTAAACATTGGGCCTAAATGTTTATTTTATTTTTTTGGGCCAACTCGGTTGGTCCCGAGTTGGGCCTAGCCCACTGACCTTTCGACCTTAAAACGTTCATAACTCCTTGTACCGACGTCACCTGGGAACCCACGACCTATGGATTGAAAGCTAATTCAATTATCTACAACTTCTATTTCAAGGTATTTTCGAAATTCCAAACTTACAATACAGTTTTTGCCCCCCAAAGTCAGGTCACCCGAAAACGTTTTCTTAAAAATATTCGTTTGGAGGGTTTCCACTCTGATTTGGTCCCAAGGTACTTCATGAGTTGTGTTTAACTTTACATATGTAATCATATGACTTTTCAGATGTTCCAAAAAAAATCTCGGTATGTGGGCCCCACCCCAGCAGATGCTCCGAGGTTCAAAAATACGGGATATAACAGATACCACTTTTCTCACGACCCAGCTAGGGGCCGTGACGGGTACCCGGGGCTAACCACCAAGCACCGCTCGTTCTACTACTCATCTTACTCATTTAATGCTCTTTTATCAATTTTATACTCAAGACTTAAGAAATCATCTTTTCATTTGAGAACATAAAATACTTTTATATGCATAAGCCTCTCGGCCATAAAAATAATACAATGTACATACGTAGTAACAATCTCGTGAGACCATCTAACCCACACTACGTATCTACGAGCCTCTACTGGAATGCTAAACATGAGGACGGGACAAAACCCCGTCATGCCCAAAATACATATACATGAATGTACACAAAAGAATAATCAAGCACCTCCGGAACAAAGGAGTGCTTTCAATCGGCTGACAGCTACTATAGATCTGGGTCGAGCTCTCCTCCCTGTCTACCTGTAGGCATGAACACAGCGTCCAAAGAAAACGGACGTCAGTACGAACATTGTACTGAGTTTGAGAGGCATAAACAATGAAATAAGACAATGACATAAAGGAAATATCAATATAGAACATCTATGTCAGACTGTCAAGTATAAAGGAAACAATGCATGCTGGCTTACTCATAATCGTCATCATGTCATGTATGCATAAATATATAAGCTGCCCATCCATATAGGTACGGTGTGATACTGTATAAGCTGCCCGTCCGTATCGGATCGGTGTGATAATCATAACATTAGCCTGCGTCCTGGCCTCCCGCGGCTGGGGTATCATCTCATGCCGCCCACTAGTGGTGTCTGCCTATGCCCTCTGGCCATGGTGTATATGCTGCCCGCCTTTGCGGTGACTGCCCGACCATATAGGCGCGGTATTATATCGTCATCACAACATGCTCATCATGGTATGCTCATCATATTATTCTTATCAATATACATGCATGGGACTCAAGAACAACTATACTTTATCGGGGTGACGTAAGGTCGTGATCCCCCAATTTCATTATGGAGCATTCTTTGACATTCTGCCTCACCTTGAAGGGACTAACATATAAGGTGAGTGAGAGCAATAAATAACATCATTGTCATTACAGGATCATCATATCATGCACTTTAGAATCTCTATACTTTGACTCATCATCTTCATTATATGACTCATAACATATCTCTTATCTTATATAGCTATTTATGGACATAGACTTTTAGCTTTCCGGAATATAGGAACTCATGAAGAGAAAAGAAAATCATGCTATGGGATTCATGCCATTAGAAAGAAAGGACTATCCTCACATGCCTTTCACGTTTAACTAAGTTATCGTTCGCTTGTTCTCCTTCAACGTCACACTTCTACCTTCAAGAGAGAATTCGCATTAACGTTAGTTAATTGGCTACAAGAACGCGTTACTATTTCTAGGGAAAATTGGGCAGCATTACCTTTGTTTATACAGCTCTTCCCATATTCTATATCTACTCTCAAACGTTCATAACAACAATCTCAATACGATAGACAACACTCATCATTCGTTTACAATATCCGTATTTCACAATTTGCCTTCAATTTCTCCATAATCATGGCCATGGTTCATTGTTGCATTTTTCTCACATAGGATACTTATTTCATGTTCTAAATGTCATTCATAACATTTTTATAATCACAAATTGTCAATGATCATGGCTCAATTCAAACCTTTACTCAACAATGCTACTATTCACACTTTCATGACCCATTTCTTACATCCTCCTATAATCCAAGTGTTTCAACTCTTCCATACCCTAAATAACATGTAAATGCCATAAAAATTACCTTAGATCTTTTAGGAACAAGCCTTGAGTGGTATTACTCTTCTCGCACCAAAACCCTAGTTCACTTCTCTTGAAATTTCTTAACGTGGATGAACTTTGATGAGTTTCCCACACTTGATTCACTTGAATTCTTGATATTGATCTTTGATTTCCTTTGTTTTCTTGTAGATGAAGAGTGGAGAATATTCTAGAGGTTTCTAGAGAGAAGTAACGTGGAAATGAAATGAATTAATGAGCTTGGGTCTCCTTTTTAATGACTTAAAATCTGATCCAAAATGAAAAGTAGTTGAAGTGCACAGTGGTCCTAAACTCAGTTTATGGTCCGTATTCCAGTTTACGGTCCGTATTCTGTGGGCGTATTTAAGCATAACAGAATCAGAAAGGTAGGCTGAGGACATGGTGATTTACGAACTCGATTTACGGGCCGTATTTCAGTTTACGATCCGTATTTCAAGTCGTCTTTAACCATTCAAGCATTTGACAGAAGGTTGAAGTTTTGGGAGTTGAAATATGACATGGCAATTTACGGCCCGTAAACTACTTTACGATCTGTATTTCATTTTACGATCAACTGGGCCAAAGTGCAAATCTGCAACTTTCATGTTTTCAGATCCTATAAATAGTCATTGTGGAGCATAACCTATCTCTTATTGCAATCGCCTTTGAAATCTTACTTAGGGTCGTCTAACGTCATTCCCTTCTTGTTAAAACATCGTATACTCATATTCTTCGTTAGTCTTTTCACTGTACGTTCACGGGGAAATGTCCAAGGTGTAACATTCTTCCCCTCTTTTTGCACATTCGTCCTCGAATGTTAAGTCATCGGGGATTCTATAAAACTTTCGCCAGAGTTTCCCCTGTAATATGGCACTACTATCCTGTCACAACAGCCCATAATATCATTGTCTCACAGGGCCACAACACAATAGCACATAAATTGGCCACATACGACCCATAAGCATAGAAAGGAAGCATACATACCTCACGGTGTTAGTGTCTCACTTTAAATCTCTTCTGGGGGTTGGAATAAATACGGGTACTTGAACTTCATACTCTCTTCCGCTTCCCAAGTCATTTCTTCTCGGTTGTTGTTCCGCCACAAGACTTTGACTGAAGCTACTTCTCTATTTCGAAGTCTCCGCACTTGTCTGTCTAGAATAGCAATAGGCACCTCTTCATAGGTTAGTTTTTCTGTTACTTGCACATCATCTATCGGGACAACCTTTGAGGGATCTCCAACACACTTGCGGAGCATCGAAACGTGGAAGACTGGATGGACTGATTCAAGCCCCGAGGGTAAGTCCAATTCATAGGCTACATGACCCACCTTGCGGATAATTTTATAGGGTCCAATGTATCTAGGACTTAGCTTCCCTTTCTTGCAAAATCTCATCACCCCTTTCATTGGCGATACTTTCAAAAATACCCAATCACCAACATGAAATTCCAAGTCTCGTCGGCGATTGTCCGCATAGGACTTTTGGCGACTTTGGGCTGTCAACAATCGATCTCGGATCACCTTGACTTTCTCTACTGCTTGTTGAATCAGTTCAGGACCTATCAATTGTACTTCTCCTGTTTCGAACCATCCTATTGGAGACCTGCATTTCCTCCCATATAAAGCTTTATACGGGCCATTCGAATGCTGGAATGGTAGCTATTGTTATATGCGAATTCGATTAGTGGAAAATGATCATCCCAACTACCACCGAAATCTAGCACACATGCTCGTAGCATATCTTCTAAGGACTGAATAGTACGCTCGGCTTGCCCATCCGTCTGCGGATGAAATGCCGTGCTAAGCTTCACTTGATTGCCTAGACCTTCTTGAAAGGACTTCCATAAATTGGTTGTCAACTGTGCTCCTCTATCTGTGATAATAGATAATGGAATACCATGGATTCGCACAATTTCTTTGAGATACAACCTCACATAGTCTTCTGCTGAGTAGGTGGTTCTAACTGGAAGAAAATGGGCTGCCTTCGTCAATCTATCCACGATCACCCATATAGAATCATACTTGCTATGAGAACGAGGTAACCCACAATAAAATCCATGTTGATCACTTCCCATTTCCAAGTAGGGATTTCCATTGCTTGCAATAAGCCTCATGGCTTTTGATGTTCAATCTTTACTTGTTGGCAATTTGGACACTGTGCTACAAATTTCGCTATGTCTCTCTTCATGCCATCCCACCAATATATTAACTTGAGATCATGGTACATTTTGGTGGCACCTGGGTGAATGGAATACCGAGAACAATGTGCTTCTTCTAGAATTCGTTGGCGCAATTCCGCCACACTCGGCACACATAACCTACCTCGGTATCTAAGTATTCCATCCATAGAAACTTCAAATGAAGACTTCTCTTTTCCATGAGATGTATCTCTGTAATGGCACAATTGAGGATCTTCATATTGTCGTTCTTTCACTTCCATATCCAAGGACGAAATTGTGGGATCATTGATACTAATCCCCACATTACCCGAATCAATTACACGCACTCCCAGATTAGCTAGTTGGTGGAGCTCATGAACCATCTCTTTCTTTTATGGAGGGACTTCACATAAACTGCCCATTGATCGGTGGCAGTTTAACTTTAATATAACTTTAGAAAGCACAATCTCAATCAATTCTAACTTTGAATTCTCAATAACAATTCTAACTGTAATAACGTATGTATTCTAACTTTAATTCTAAAAATTTAAAAAGTAAATCCAGTCAAATAAAGTCTACATTTTAGTTTAGAGGTTATGAAAATATTATAACTTAACAATTCTAACTTTGAAAAGCAAAATCCCAACTAATTCTAACTTTGAATTCTCAATAACAATTTTAACTTTAATAATTTATGGATTCTAACTTTAATATAACTTTGAAAAGCACAATCCTTACCAATTATAACTTTAAATTCTTAATCACAATTCTAACTTTAATAACTTATGGATTCTAACTTTAATTCTAAAAATTGAAAAGTAAATCTAGTCAAATAAAGTCTACATTTTAGTTTAGAGATTATAAAAATATTATAACTTAAAAAATCTAACTACGGAAAGCACAATCCCAAGTAATTTTAACTTTGAATTCTCAATAACAATTCAAACTTTAATAACCCATGGATTCTAACTCTAATATAACTTTGGAAAACACAATCCAACCAATTCTAACTTTAATAACTTATTGATTCTAACTTTAACTCTCAAAATTGAAAAGTAAATCTAGTAAAATAAAGTCTACATTTTAGTTTAGAGGTTATAGAAATATTATAACTTGACAATTCTAACGTCGAAAAGCACAATCCCAACCAATTCTAACTTCGAATTCTCCATAACAATTCTAACTTTAATAACTTATGGATTCTAACTTTAATTCTAAAAATTAAATAGTAAATCTAATCAAATAAAGTCTACATTTTAGTTTAGAGGTTATACAAATATTATGACAAAACAATTCTAGCTTTCAAAAGCAAAATCCCAACCAATTCTAACTTTGAATTCTCAATAACAATTTTAACTTTAATAACTTATGGATTCTAACTTTAATATAACTTTGAAAAGCATAATCCTGACCAATTCTAACTTTAAATTCTAAATCACAATTCTAACTTTAATTACTTATGGATTTTAACTTTAAGCCTAAAAATTGAAAAGTAAATCTAGTCAAATAAAGTCTACATTTTAGTTTAGAGGTTATAGAAATATTATAACTTAACAATTCTAACTACGGAAAGCACAATGCCAACTAATTTTAACTTTGAATTCTCAATAACAATTCTAACTATAATAACTCATGGATTCTAACTTTCATATAACTTTGAAAAGCACAATCCCAACCAATTCTAACTTTGAATTCTCAATAATAATTCTAACTTTAATAACTTATTGATTCTAACATTACTTCTGAAAATTGAAAAGTAAATCTAGTCAAATAAAGTGTACATTTTAGTTTAGAGGTTATAGCAATATTATAACTTAACAATTCTAACTACGGAAAGCACAATCCAAACTAATTTTAACTTTGAAATCTCAATAACAATTCTAACTATAATAACTCATTGATTCTAACTTTCATATAACTTTGAAAAGCACAATCCCAACCAATTCTAAATTTGAATTCTCAATAATAATTATAACTTTAATAACTTATTGATTCTAACGTTAATTCTGAAAATTGAAAAGTAAATATTGTAAAATAAAGTCTACATTTTAGTTTAGAGGTTATAGAAATATTATAACTTAATAATTCTAACTTGGACAAGCACAATCCCAACTAATTCTAACTTTGAATTCTTAGTAACAATTATAACTTTAATAACTCATGGATACTAACTTTAATTCAAAAAATTGAAAAGTAAATCTAGTCAAATAAAGTCTACATTTTAGTTGAGAGATTATAAAAATATTATAAGTTAACAATTCTAACTACGGAAAGCACAATCCCAACTAATTTTAACTTTGAATTCTCAATAACAGTTCTAACTTTAATAACTCATGGATTCTAACTTTAATATAACTTTGGAAAGCACCATCCCAACCAATTCTAACTTTGAATTCTTAATAACAATTCTAACTTTAACAACTTATGGATTCTAACTTTAATTCTAAAAATTAAAAAGAAAATTTTGTCAAATACAATCTACATTTTAGTTTAGAGTTTATACAAATATTATAACTTAACAATTCTAACTTCAAAAAATACAATCAAAACCAATTCTAACTTCGAAAAGCACAATACCAACCAATTCTATCTTTAAATTCTCAATAACAATTCGAACTTTGATTGCTTATGGATTCTAACTTTAATATAACTTTGAAAAGCACAATTTCAACCAATTCTAACTTTGACTTCTTAATAACAATTCTAACTTTAATAACTTATGAATTCTAACTTATATTCTAAAAATTGAAAAGTAAATCTAATCAAATAAAGTCTACATATTAGTTTTGAGGTTATACAAATATTATAACTTAAAAATTCTAACTTTGAAAAGCACAATACCAACCAATTCTAACTTTAAATTCTCAATAACAATTCTAACTTTGATAGCTTATGGATTCTAACTTTAATATAACTTTGAAAATCACAATTTCAACCAATTCTAACTTTGACTTCTTAATAACAATTCTAACTTTAATAACTTATGTATTCTAACTTATATTCTAAAAATTGAAAAGTAAATCTAATCAAATAAAGTCTACATTTTAGTTTTGAGGTTATACAAATATTATAACTTAAATATTCTAACTTTGAAAAGCACAATACCAACCAATTCTAATTTTGAATTCTCAATAACAATTCTAACTTTAATAACTTATGGATTCTAACTTTAATATAAATCTGAAAATCACAATCCCAACCAATTTTAACTTTGATTCTCAATAACAATTCTAACTTTAATAACTTATGTATTCTAACTTTAATTCTAAAAATTTAAAAAGTAATTCTAGTCAAATAAAGTCTACATTTTAGTTTAGAGGTTATAAATTATTATAACTTAACAATTCTAAGTTTGAAAAGCAAAATTCCAACCAATTCTAACGTTGAATTCTCAATAATAATTTTAACTTTAATAACTTATGAATTCTAACTTTAAGACAACTTTGAAAAGTACAATCCTGACCAATTCTAACTTTGAATTCTTAATCACAATTCTAACATTAATAACTTATACATACTATTTTTAATTCTAAAAATTGAAAATTAAATCTAGTCAAATAAAGTCTACATTGTAGTTTAGAGATTATAGAAATATTATAACTTAACAATTCTAACTATGGAAAACACAATCCCTACTAATTTTAACATTGAATTCTCAATAACAATTCTAACTTTAATAACTCATGGATTCTAACTTTAATATAACTTTGGAAAGGATAATCGCAACTAATTTTAATTATGAATTCTCTATAACAATTCTAGCTTTAATAACTTATTGATTCTAACTTTAATTCTAAAAATTGAAAAGTAAATCCAGTCAAATAAAGTCTGCATTTTAGTTTAGAGGATATTGAAATATTATAACTTAACAATTCTAACTTCAAAAAACCCACTCCCAACCAATTCTAACTTTGAATGCTCTATAACAATTCTAACTTTAATAACTTATGGATTCAAACTTTAATATAACTTTAGAAAGCACAATCTCAATCAATTCTAACTTTGAATTCTAAATAACAATTCTTACTGTAATAACGTATGTATTCTAACTTTAATTTTAAAAATTGAAAAAGTAAATCCAGTCAAATAAAGTCTACATTTTAGTTTAGAGGTTATAGAAATATTATAACTTAACAATTCTAACTTTGAAAAGCAAAATCTCAACTAATTCTAACTTTGAATTCTCAATAACAATTTTAACTTTAATAATTTATGGATTCTAACTTAATATAACTTTGAAAAGCACAATCCTTACCAATTATAACTTTAAATTCTTAATCACAATTTTTACTTTAATAACTTATGGATTCTAACTTAAATTTTAAAAATTGAAAAGTAAATCTAGTTAAATAAAGTCTACATTTTAGTTTAGAGATAATAGAAATATTATAACTTAACAATTCTAACTACGGTAAGCACAATCCCAGCTAATTTTAACTTTGAATTCTCAATAACAATTCCAAGTTCAATAACTCATGGATTCTAACTCTAATATAACTTTGAAAAGCACAATCCCAACCAATTCTAACTTTGAATTCTCAATAATAATTCTAACTTTAATTCTGAAAATTGAAAAGTAAATCTTGTAAAATAAAGTCTACATTTTAGTTTAGAGGTTATAGAAATATTATAACTTTACAATTCCAAGTTCGAAAAGCACAATCCCAACCAATTCTAACTTTGAATTCTCAGTAACAATTCTAACTTTAATAACTTATGGATACTAACTTTAATTCAAAAAATTGAAAAGTAAATCTAGTCAAATAAAGTCTACATTTTAGTTTAGAGATTATATGTCACACCCCGAACCATGGCCTGGGCGTAACACGGCACTCGGGCCTTGCTTGCATGTGTCCGAGCGAACCTCATGGCTTGCTTGACAACATGGGCATCAAAACGATACAATCTATATGATGCAATTTAAATGAATCATGAAAATGTAATTTGCGGAATAAAGTCTTGGAATTATCTCATACCATGAATTATCATGAAAACATAATAGTCTGCAAACATGAAAGCATAATTGACTTTATGAACTAATATATGTCTATGAAGCCTCTAAAACATGTCTGAATACTAACTACCAGGACATGGCCCTGGACTACCATAAACTGAATAATAATGTAGACTCCATGTTGAACCCCGAGAGGAGTGGGGCTCACCAATAAGCTGATAACTGAAGTGATCCTACTGCGCAGGTGTATGCTCCTGAAAACCGGTATCTGCACCGTGAAGTGCAGGCCCCGGGCAAAAGGGACGTTAGTACATGATGAATAGTACTAGTATTTAAAACTTGCTGAAATGAAGAACATGACACAACATAGGTATTGGACATGAACTGAAACTGAATGTAACTTGAACATGAGCATGAAACGTGAGTAAAGTCTGAAATCAGTAAATCAATGGGAATACATGTATGTAAAACTGCTTGTAACGTGGGGAATGCTATAGTATAACCGACAACATGATTCTGGTACTTGCGTCCTACCAGCAGAACACTCACACCTTGCCAGGGGTATGAGATTTAAGTAATAATAAGCATGTAAGGATCCAAACTGCATAATGAAGGTGTTGCCTCCTTGCTGACAACCCTTATCCTACGCTGGCAACGTAGTTTCAGGCTATCTGACCCTTCTCGGTTAACTAAGCAACTCCCAAAAACATGAACATGATATAGTTGGCTAAGAAGCCCATGATTTTCGTGAAATAACTTGTAATCATGATTTCACGAAATATCTTGTAAACATGGTTTCATGAAATATCTTGTAAACATGGTTTCATGAAATATCTTGTAATGTGGTTTCGTGAGATAACTTGTCATAGTCTTGCAAACATGTTCTTAATTCATGAGTAATAACAATAGTTCATAATTATATATATATATATATATATATATGCTTGTAACTTGCTACATAAAATCATAAAGTTTCATATAAACATAATGAGAACACATGAGGAAGAATTCATGATTCATGGATTAAGCTAGGGTTCCTAATAACCGTAATGGAAGATTAAGAATACAATAACGAGTATAGATACAAAATTCATGTACATAAATACATAAATACGGGCTACCAATATGTTGGGTTTAATGCCCTAGGAGTTGAACTTCATGGTGTAACACCTCGTGAATTTGAATTAAGTGTGCATATATTAAAAATCTAGTATTAAGATGATACTATATGTATATGAATCCATTCTTGATGAATTCGGGTGGAGAAGGATCGTTTTGAAGTCAAATCAACTAGTGAAGTTCTTAGGGGCTCTGAAATTCGCCTATGTTTTGGTAGGTCTGTCTTCTAGGAGATTTTCATGAAAATGTGTTGAGAATTTGTAAATACATCCTTGATGAAAGTTGTAGATATTTGAAATATCTTTCCAACGGTTGGTCGCCCAGCCCGAGCAACATTTTGTACAAAAAGTTATGACCGTTTTACTGAAGACTGTCTTCGCTGGAAGTTTGGTGGCTTCGACGGAGTAGATCAACGGTTCGTCGAATGAACCGTCGATTGTGCCTGACTCACTGGAAATTTGACGAATTTGATGGAGTAGATCGACGCTTCGTCGATCTGATCGACGGTTCGTCGAATGAACCGTCGATTGTGCCTGACGGGCTGAAAATTTATAAGTTGCCAAATTTTAGTTTTTCTTCCATTCTTTTCACTCTCAAAACCCTAAGGACGAAAATTATTCCCCAAGCCTCCAACACTAAGGTAAGAACATCTTAATCATTGATTATCAATCCTAACAATAAACCCATGATTCTTGTGACAAAAACCTAGGGTTGCAACATAATTCTTTCCAAAGGGATTCAAGCTAGGGTTTGGGTGTTCTTCATTAGAAAGTGAATTGTTAAACCTTGTTTAACAAATTAAGGTATGTCTCTCTTTTAAGAACTTATTTTGAATGAAAATCACTTTTGAATCTATGGGTAGAAGTATGAATTTTCTTTCAAGATTTTTTTTTATGAATTAAAGGAAAACTAACCTTTTTATGTTTCTTGAACTCTAATTCATGTCTAAATGGTGGTTAATGTGTGTGAGGGGACAAACCCACATTAAACCTAGATTGTAACAAACCCTATAGAGGTATGAGATATTGTGAATGTTTTTCTTCTATGAGAGATGCGTAATGATGATGGTTAAGGGTTGGTAATGACATATTCATTGATGAATTTGGGACATGGAAATCTTTTGTCAAGAAGTTATATGTTTTCAAACCGTTGATTGGAATGACTTATTCCTTCGATATGGCTTAATGAATTTTAATGTTATTAATGGTGTGACTACTTTGAGATAAATTGTAAATCGGCTTCTATGCCATGAATCTTGTTGTTGTATTTGCCTTGCTATTCGGGAGGAAGAGTAGCCACTATGGATCCTAGTGCATTAATTGCCTTGCCATTCGGGAGGAAGAGTGGCCACTTCCGGGTTCGCTACCTGGGGGTGCATTAATTGCCTTGCTATTCAGGAGGAAGAGTAGCCACCGTGAAGTCGTGTTCCGGTGTATTACGAAATGTTGATGATATTGAGTTGGGCTCATATAGGCGATTGTGATATCCATCTTTATTATGAAATTGGTATTTATGCCAGATTGATTTAAAGCTTAATTGAAACTGGTATTTTGAAATGGCTTATTAAACTGTGCAATAAGTGATATTAAGACTCATAAAGTGGAATAACAGTTTGTATACTATCTTTTTCGGAACTGATTTCTTTATGTATTATTATATTTATGTCTATATTACTTATTGTCCCCGAGGCACTCACTGAGTACGAAGTACTCAGGCATACCATTGTTGTTTTTGGATGGTATGTTAGGTAACGGAGAAGAGCAGGCTCTTGACACTTCAGGCGCTTAGAAAGGACTCGCTGTTGCTGCTGATTTGGTGAGCCCACATCATTGTTCGTGGGACACTTCCTGTTTCATTTATTATTTTAGATTTCCGGGCTGCGTCCCGAAGTTTGAGGATTGTTATGTCTCTTAGAAGCTCCATAGATAGTTGTTAGAATTGTGGGTAGATTGTCAAAAGTCTCGTACGACTTAATGGGTGTTTGCCACGTTGATGGCTAGTACTTATAAAGACTTCCGCTGATTTAACTCATGATGTGTTGCATTTAATTTATAAATTGTTGGAGGCGAATGTTGAACCTGGCGGGTTCAAGTACCATTATTGTGTTGTTTAGGTTCTTCCGATGTTGTTCGTGACGTCGGATGCCGGTCACGTCCAGGGTGGGTTTCGGGTCGTAACAAGCTTGGTATCAGAGCCTAGGTTTAAATACGTCCTAGGATTATTGTTGGTGTCTGTGGAGCTGTGTCTAGTGGAGTTTTCCTTGTGCAGCCTGATCACCTACATGATTGAGAAACTCCCAGGACATTTATAGGTGTTTCCTATTCTTATTGACTCTAGATTGTGTTGTAGAGCCTAAAGTCTTTTTAGGATCGTTCTAATTCGCTCGTTAATTCGTGCCTTGCAGAAATGCCTTTGACGCGATCCAAAAATGGTAAACGAGGACGTCCCGCGAAAGCTAAGCAAAATCTGGGGGGCGCCAATGTTGGTAATGGAAATGATGCTGGAAATCAAGCACCACCTCCAACACCGCCTGCTCCTGCTGTTCCCGTTGCGGGTGTGCCTGAGATTGGTACTATGCAAACGGCTATTCAAATGTTGACTGCTTTGGTTGCGGCTCAACAACAGCGTGGAGGTGTGGGACCTCATGGTGGAGGCAGATTTAAGCAGTTCCTAGACTTAAAGCCACCAAAGTTCTTTGGGTCACGAGAGGTGGACGACCCCCAACACTTCTTAGATGAGACCTTTAAGGCATTGAGGGCAATGGATGCCCAGGATTCAGAAGCTGTGAGGCTTGCTTCGTATCAGTTGAAGGATGTTGCTCACGTATGGTTTGAGATGTGGGAATCGGAGAGAGGTGACGCTGCTTTAGCTCCGACGTGGGCTGAATTTGAGGAGGCGTTCATGGAAAGGTTCTTGTCTGATGAGGAAAGAATTGCTATGGCTACGAAATTTGAGAAACTGGAGCAGGGTAACAAGTCAGTTCGAGAGTATAGTTTGGAGTTCACTCGTCTGTCAAAGTATGCTTTATACATGATTCCGACTGAAAAGCATAGGTTGACTCGTTTTGTGAAAGGCTTGGTACCACGTATCAAGTCTGCATGTGCTGCTGTTGCTATGTCTCCCACTTGCACCTTCTCATCTCTGGTTGGGTTTGCGGAACAACAAGAAAGTTGGAAAAATGAAGAGAGGGTGGATCGAGATCAGCACAAGAAGGCCCGATCAGCGGGTGGTTTTAGTAGTACTAATTATAAGGGAGGGCAGAGTAAAGTGTATTCTGCACCTGCTCATTCTGGCACCCATTCCCATGCTAGTGTGCCTTCGGGTAGGCAAGGCCAGAAAAATAATAACAATACTGGTAGGTTTTCGCGGGGAAGTAGTCGTCCGCCAGTGTGGGAGGATCGTACCTGTCATCATTGTGGAGTGAAAGGGCATATAAAGAGGAACTGCGGAAAATGGCTACGTGAGATGGCTGCTATGAATAATCAAAAGAATAATTCGCCTGCTTCTGCATCTGCTAAAATTCCGTCTGTTGGGAATGCTACCAATAATTATCAGAATGCTCATAATAATGGCAAGGGAAGAGAAATTGCTAATACTTCTAGTGGAGGGACAGCTCGACTTTATGGGCTGACTCGTAGGGAGACAGCTGAGTCTTCTGACGCTGTGGTTACAGGTATTCTTACCATCTGTTCTCATGATGCTTATTCATTGATTGATTCGGGTTCAAATTTATCCTATGTGACTCCTTATTTTGCTATTGATATGGGTATGAAACCCGAATCTTTGTTGGAACCCTTTGCTGTTGATACGCCTACAGGTGTTCCTGTTATTGCTTCTAGAGTGTATAGAAATTGTGTTGTTGTGGTTAAAGGCCGTGAGTCTGTGGCCGATTTGTATGAACTTGAGATGGTGGATTTTGATGTAATTATGGGGATGGACTGGTTGTCGGCGTGCTATGCTAATGTGGATTGTCGCCATAAGTTGATTCATTTCGCTTTTCCCGATGAGCCCGTTATTGTATGGGAGGGTGAAATTGCCAAGCCAAAGGGTAGATTTATTTCCTATCTTAAGGCTCGTAAGATGATTACTAAGGGGTGTATTTACCATTTGGTTGCTGTTAATGATACAAAAGCCGTAGTACCCGAATTCACATCTGTTCCCATAGTGAGCGATTATCCCAAGGTATTTCGTGAAGACCTTCCTGGTATTCCTCCTGATAGAGTTATTGATTTTGGAATTGATGTTATTCCCGACACTCAACCTATTTCTATTCCACCTTATCGAATGGCTCCAGCGGAGCTAAGGGAATTAAAGGATCAATTGAAGGACTTGTTGGATAAGGGTTTTATCCGACCAAGTTCCTCGCCTTGGGGTGCTCCAGTTTTGTTTGTTAGGAAGAAGGATGGTTCCTTGAGAATGTGTGTTGACTACCACCAGCTTAATAAAGTGACCATTAAGAATAAGTATCCTTTGCCTAAGATAGATGATTTGTTTGACCAACTTCAGGGTGCTAAGTTCTTTTCGAAGATCGACCTAAGGTCTGGATATCATCAATTGAAGATAAAGGAGGAAGATATCCCGAAAACTGCTTTCCGTACTCGTTATGGGCACTTTGAGTTTTTAGTCATGTCGTTTGGCTTGACTAATGCGCCTGCTGCATTCATGGATTTGATGAACCGTGTTTTTAAGCCGTATCTAGACCGATTCATTATTGTGTTTATTGATGACATTTTGGTGTACTCTAAGAATCGTGAAGATCATGCTAATCATTTGAGGATAACTTTGACAACACTTGAGGAGAACGAGTTGTATGCAAAATTTTCTAAGTGTGAATTCTGGCTTGATTCTGTGGCTTTCTTGGGCCATGTGGTAACCGGAGACGGAATTAAAGTAGACCCTCAGAAAATTGCAACAGTGAAGGATTGGCCTAGACCCACTAGTGCGACTGAAATTCGTAGTTTCTTGGGTTTGGCAGGTTATTACCGAAAGTTTGTGGAAGGTTTTTCATCAATAGCCTCTCCATTAACTAAATTGACACAGAAGACTGCTAAGTTTCAGTGGTCTGAATCTTGTGAAAGAAGTTTTTAAGAGCTTAAGGCAAGATTGACTTCGGCTCCTATTTTGACGTTACCTTCGGGGTCTGGTGGATATGTGGTCTATTGTGATGCTTCTAGAATTGGTTTGGGATGTGTGTTGATGCAGAATGGTAAGGTGATTGCGTATGCTTCGCGTCAGTTGAAGAAGCATGAGAAGAACTATCCGACTCATGACTTGGAGTTGGCTGCTGTGGTATTTGCTTTAAAAATTTGGCGTCATTATCTGTATGGTGAGCATTGTGATATTTTTACTCATCACAAGAGCCTACAATATATCTTCAAACAACGAGAGTTGAATCTCAGACAAAGGAGGTGGTTGGAGTTGTTGAAAGACTATGACTTGAACATTTTGTATCATCCTGGTAAGGCTAATGTGGTTGCTGATGCTTTGAGTAGAAAATCTATGGGCACGTTGGCTTATTTGCGTGCTCATGACATGCCCATGGGGAAAGAGATTCGAAGGCTCGCCAGTATTGGAGTTAGGCTTGATGAAACTAAAGATGGAGAGTTAGTGGGAATCACTCCATCACGGTCTGACATTGTGGAAAGGATTAAATCCAAGCAATATGATGATGAACTTTTGGCAAAGCTGAGAGATGGAGTGGAAAGGGGTGAGTACACTTCATTTACGGTTGGGACTGGCGATAGCGTTCTGCGATTACAAGGACGATTGTGTGTTCCCGATGTTGATGGTCTTCGACAAGAACTAATGATGGAAGCTCATAGTTCTAAGTATTCGGTTCATCCGCGATCCACCAAGATGTATAAGGATTTGAAACAACACTATTGGTGGAAGAGTATGAAGGTTGATATTTCTAACTTTGTGGCTAAGTGTTTGAATTGCCAACAAGTGAAGGCCGAACATCAAAGGCCCGGTGGCTTGGCTCAAAACATTGAAATTCCTCAATGGAAGTGTGAGATGATAAATATGGACTTTGTTTCAGGTTTACCTCGCACAAGGGCCAAGTATGATTCAATTTGGGTGATCGTGGATAGACTCACGAAGTCTGCCCATTTTCTTCCTGTAAAGACATCATATGCTGCGGCAGAGTACGCTAAGTTATATTTGAAGGAGATTGTTAGGTTGCATGGTGTTCCGACATCTATCATATCTGACAGAGGTACACAATTTACTGCTCATTTCTGGCAGACGTTTCAAGAAGGTTTGGGGACTAGGGTGAAACTGAGCACTGCCTTTCATCCTCAAACTGATGGGCAAGCAGAGAGAACTATTCAAACTTTGGAGGATATGTTGCGTGCTTGTATAATTGACTTTGGAGGAAGTTGGGATGAACACCTACCTTTGGTGGAATTCGCTTATAATAATAGCTATCAAGCTAGTATTCAGATGGCTCCTTATGAGGCTCTTTATGGGAGGCGTTGTCGGTCTCCAATTGGTTGGTTTGAACCAACAGAAGTAGAGTTGTTGGGTCCTGATTCAGTTCATGAGGCGATCGAAAAGGTAAATCTTATTGTGCAACGACTAAAGACCGCTCAGGGTAGACAAAAGTCGTATACGGACATGAGGCGTAGGGAATTGGAATTTGCTGTTGGTGACAAGGTTTTCTTGAAGGTGTCACCTATGAAAGGGGTAATGCGCTTTGGCAGGAAGGGCAAGCTTAGTCCTCACTACATCGGTCCTTATGAGATTGTTAAAAGAGTTGGAACGGTAGCATATGAGTTGAGGTTACCGGTTGAGATGTCCATGGTCCATCCGGTGTTTCACATTTCGATGTTAAGGTTGTATAAACCTGACCCTTCTCATGTGTTGAACTATGAAGAGGTTGAGATTGATCAATCCTTATCTTATGAAGAAGAACCAGTTCAGATTCTAGATCGCCAAGTTAGAAGGTTGAGAACAAAGGATGTTGCATCAGTCAAAGTGTTGTGGCGAAATCATAATACTGAGGAAGCTACTTGGGAAGCGGAAGAGGACATGAAGAAGAGATATCCGCACTTGTTCCCTATTTCAGGTATGAGTTAAGTTTTGAACTATTCGTGCGCAAGGTGATTGTGTGGTTAAATTCATGTTGGTTACTTACCTTCCTAGAATACTATCTTCATTCGGGGACGAATGATCTTAAGGGGGGGATAATGTAACACCTCGTGAATTTGAATTAAGTGTGCATATATTAGAAATCTAGTATTAAGATGATACTATATTTATATGAATCCATTCTTGATGAATTCGGGTGGAGAAGGATCGTTTTGAAGTCAAATCAACTAGTGAAGTTCTTAGGGGCTCTGAAATTCGCCTAAGTTTTGGTAGGTCTGTCTTCTGGGAGATTTTCATGAAAATGTGTTGAGAATTTGGAAATACATCCTTGATAAAAGTTGTAGATATTTGAAATAGCTTTCCAACGGTAGGTCGCCCAGCCCGAGCAACATTTTGTACAAAATGTTATGACCGTTTTACTGAAGACTGTCTTCGCTGGAAGTTTGGTGGCTTCGACGGAGTAGATCGACGCTTCGTCGATCTGATCGACGGTTCGTCGAATGAACCGTCGATTGTGCCTGACTCACTGGAAATTTGACGAATTCGACGGAGTAGATCGACGGTTCGTCGAATGAACCGTCGATTGTGCCTGACGGGCTGAAAATTTATAAGTTGCCAAATTTTAGTTTTTCTTCCATTCTTTTCACTCTCAAAACCCTAAGGACGAAAATCATTCCCCAAGCCTCCAACACTAAGGTAAGAACATCTTAATCATTGATTATCAATCCTAACAATAAACCCATGATTCTTAACATGATTCTTGTGACAAAAACCTAGGGTTGCAACATAATTCTTTCCAAAGGGATTCAAGCTAGGGTTTGGGTGTTCTTCATTAGAAAGTGAATTGTTAAACCTTGTTTAACAAATTAAGGTATGTCTCTCTTTTAAGAACTTATTTTGAATGAAAATCACTTTTGAATCTATGGGTAGAAGTATGAATTTTCTTTCAAGATTTTTTTTTATGAATTAAAGGAAAACTAACCTTTTTATGTTTCTTGAACTCTAATTCATGTCTAAATGGTGGTTAATGTGTGTGAGGGGACAAACCCACATTAAACCTAGATTGTAACAAACCCTATAGAGGTATGAGATATTGTGAATGTTTTTCTTCTATGAGAGATGCGTAATGATGATGGTTAAGGGTTGGTAATGACATATTCATTGATGAATTTGGGACATGGAAATCTTTTGTCAAGAAGTTATATGTTTTCAAACCGTTGATTGGAATGACTTATTCCTTCGATATGGCTTAATGAATTTTAATGTTATTAATGGTGTGACTACTTTGAGATAAATTGTAAATCGGCTTCTATGCCATGAATCTTGTTGTTGTATTTGCCTTGCTATTCGGGAGGAAGAGTAGCCACTATGGATCCTAGTGCATTAATTGCCTTGCCATTCGGGAGGAAGAGTGGCCACTTCCGGGTTCGCTACCTGGGGGTGCATTAATTGCCTTGCTATTCGGGAGGAAGAGTAGCCACCGTGAAGTCATGTTCCGGTGTATTACGAAATGTTGATGATATTGAGTTGGGCTCATATAGGCGATTGTGATATCCATCTTTATTATGAAATTGGTATTTATGCCAGATTGATTTAAAGCTTAATTGAAACTGGTATTTTGAAATGGCTTATTAAACTGTGCAATAAGTGATATTAAGACTCATAAAGTGGAATAACCGTTTGTATACTATCTTTTTCGGAACTGATTTCTTTATGTATTATTATATTTATGTCTATATTACTTATTGTCCCCGAGGCACTCACTGAGTACGAAGTACTCAGGCATACCATTGTTGTTTTTGGATGGTATGTTAGGTAACGGAGAAGAGCAGGTTCTTGACACTTCAGGCGCTTAGAAAGGACTCGCTGTTGCTGCTGATTTGGTGAGCCCACATCATTGTTCGTGGGACACTTCCTGTTTCATTTATTATTTTAGATTTCCGGGCTGCGTCCCGAAGTTTGAGGATTGTTATGTCTCTTAGAAGCTCCATAGATAGTTGTTAGAATTGTGGGTAGATTGTCAAAAGTCTCGTACGACTTAATGGGTGTTTGCCACGTTGATGGCTAGTACTTATAAAGACTTCCGCTGATTTAACTCATGATGTGTTGCATTTAATTTATAAATTGTTGGAGGCGAATGTTGAACCTGGCGGGTTCAAGTACCATTATTGTGTTGTTTAGGTTCTTCCGATGTTGTTCGTGACGTCGGATGCCGGTCACGTCCAGGGTGGGTTTCGGGTCGTGACACATGGATATCATGAAAACGGAGCATGGGGAAGAACGTAGAGATTCCCACATGTGGATGGAAGTTCTACATACCTTAATTGCTCCAAAATCTTGAATTAAAGACTTGAATTTTAGAGAAGATTTCCTAAATCTTGATTCTTGAACCTTGAGATGGGTTTTCTTGATAACGCTAGATTAGGAACAATGATTTCTTGCTTAGATTATTAGAGTATATGTTAGAAAGGGATTAGGGACTTGAATTCAACCTAGAATCACGATAAAGCTTACCTTGGAAGGTCCTTGAGGTTTGGGACTTGTTCTCTATGAATTTAGGGTGATTTTTCGTGAATGGGGTGTTGGGGAAATAAACCCCAAATCTTAAATATAACTTTAAACGTGTAAATACTACTTTGGACCCGAACCCGACCTTTTATGCGTTGATTCCGCGACGCACGTGCATCTCGCCACCCTCATGCAGATCGATGGTCAGAGAGGGGGTTTTTGTACGATCGGCCCGCGACGCGGGGCCATCGCACGCGCCTGCACAAGCGACAGGTGTCGGTTCTGAACAGCGTTCGGTAAACTAGGCGTAACTTCTTGTACATAGCTTTGTTCAAGACCCATAATATACCGTTGGAAAGATATTTAGAAGAGCTACAACCTTTGTCAAGGAAGTGTTCTCAAATTCCCAAATAATAAAGGGGTTATGGTCTCTGGAAGTAAGACCTTCTACAAACTCACTTGGAAACATCCCTCGTAGGAAGGCTTCTGACTTTTCTTTGTCCAAAGACTATTCTTATGACTTAATTTGTTTTCAAATTACTTTATAAAATCCTCATGTTGGTTTCATTATATTATCATCTTATGAGTCAAATCTTTACCCGAAGCTACGAGGTGTTACAATATCTCCCCCTTGGGATCATTCGTCCTCGAATGATGGGTCATGGTTAAGAATATGGCTGGACATGGCTTGCATACATGAACATGAAAGAAACATGACGTAAAACATAAGAGCTTGACATGGTTACGTGAGAACATAGTCATGGATCATGAGAACTGAATACGTGATTACATGGAAACATGTACATGGGCAACATGAAACTGTGTAGCGCCTACATGAATGAGAATCATAACACATTTGTCCTCGATTTATGACTAGTGGTTAAGAATCGCTACTAACTCTAGAATCTGCAAAATTTTATGGTAGGACTTCCTTCATAATTCTGACCTTCACGACATTTCTCAAACGCCTACCAGCTAACTAAAATACCAACACACAACTCACACGGTATCTTAATACGCATGATGTGACATAACATGATTACTGAATCTTGAATGTAGCTAACATATATACTGAGCTGGCTTGAACACACGGATATTGGCTGAATGATTACATGATTACTTTGCATGGGGTTTGGAAGAAAATCCGTAGGCATGAATGACAGGAGTACTAGAAATAGGCACGAACATGACATGATTACCTGGGTGTGAGACGCATGATGTGGGACCTAAATACACGAAGACTGGATGACATGAATACATGAGTGCTAAACTGTCATGAGATATGAATACGTGTAAACATGTATATCGTAACATGGGATCTGAATATCGAAAACATGATTGTTACAACATGAGGGTTGAATACTAAGCACGGGTAGGATTTGGATACATAGAGACTTGATCATAGACGTTCATTTGTCACCATGGTAATATAAGGTAGGAACATGGCTTACGCTTTGAATATGACTTAGGCTTTGAATGTAAGCGCAACTCGATGCGAATGCGACAGACTTGAGTCGTATAACAAGAATATGATCCTAACATAGGTTGTCACGACCCAACCCCGTAGGCCGTGACTAGTGCCCGATCTGGGCACTCAAACGCATTCTAGTATATGGCAGAAGCCAACAAGGCTTTATTCTAAATTTAGATAATTTCCAGAAAAATTTCGGCAGAGTTTCCTTTGTTTTACGGACTATCTCATATACCCTGCACGCAGAAAATACCAACGAAGGCCACACAGGGCCAACAAAACAACATTTAAATATATGCAGACCGGCCGCCGCGGCGAATGGGATCGCCCAAACACAACATATACACATATCTGTACAGAAAGACCCCAACCCACAAACATGTCTACAGACCTCTAAATGGACCAACAGAATCATATGGCGGGACAGGGCCCCGCCGTACCCATGAACTAGAATATACACATATAGAAGTAACAGACTGTACCAAAAGATGGCTCTGAATAAAAGAGAGCTCCAAAAATAGCAGAATGAGATCCTAAGCGGACGGATCAGCAAACCTGTCGTCGGTACCTGCGCGGCATGAAAACGCAGCCCCCGAAGAAAGTGGGTCAGTACGAAATATGTACTGAATATGTAAAGCCCGAATTACGGAGACAAAATCATAACTGGTACAGGACATACAGAAAGTAAACAGAAAATTCCAAAGTATCAGATACATGATTTCAAAACATGCAGAGTGTGTACAGAAGTATATGTCATATCCAATCCGGCCCCTGCCAAGGGACTCGGCAGACAGAACGTGGCCACCCTCCCGACGTTGGTGCCACAACACAGAGGAATCAGAATAAGGGCATAACCCCGTAGCATAATATGTCATATCAAATGGCCATAGCAAATCGTATCAGAACAAGCGGACATGGCACATCATACTTCACAAACCCATGTACGCGTATACCTGCCCCCTCACATCGAGGCACGGCGAACAATGCAGAGGATCACGCTTGACAACATATCCTGGCCCGGGCTCAGTGTGGGAAACATTGGGGCATCCACGAATGGAGTAGTGAGAGACTAATGCAAGTAAAATATCATGAATGTTTCCATAGACTCGATGAGGCATATCAAAGACAAACCGATCCAATGAAGTCGGAAGGAATCATAGTAAATGAGTTTCGAGTATCAAAACAATTTATCAGACTTAATGGAATATTTAAAACCATATTCGTTAGGTAATTAAAAAGGGTAGTCGAAACGTTTCTTTCAAAAATCGTTCGAAAAGGAGACTTTAGTACATTAAGGGCAAAACCGGGAATAGCGGGCCCACCTCGGAACAAGCAAGGCGGTGGGCTCAAATTACGCTCTTTAAGCTTATGGGGTCACCTATAAAGGTTCTACGGACATTCTATAGCTTTTCAAAGAAGTTTAGAGAAAATTTATATAATTTCAGGAAAAGCATATCAAAATGGTTCAATTCTACTGAAGGAAAAACTGAGATTTTCTCTTGCGGATTCCGATGGCCAAGAAGGTCTTTTGAGGCCCGAATCTGATCCTAAAACACTTAGACATGCCAAAAGAAGGATCGGGGTAGCTTTACATACCTTTCAAGCTCCTTACGCCTTTCCAAACTCACTTCCCGTTTCGTCAAAAATCTGCAAATGGGTCAAGTTTACCAATTGTAAGTTATAGATGCTACAAATTCAATTCAACTCTTATTTGTCTACCAAAATTTCGGCAGCACTTCCCCTATACATATAGCACCCCCGAGAATTCAACTCGGCTCACAATCATCAACAACAACCCAAACAACAACATCAACATCAACAACAAACACTAGAAACACAATATGGCACAACTAGTTCTACTTGCCGACAATTGCCATAACCTTCTCTCCAACCCAACTTTCAAACTAATATCAATGATTTCACACTCATTATCAATCAAGGTTATCACAGTATAGATTTAGAAACATTTCATATCCTTTCCTCAAGTTATACACACGATATACACAATATACAACTTTCCGCCAAAGTCATAACTTGTTCAAAACATCAAATCTTTGGCATACATTTTAATAACATGTTTCCAACTTCCAAATTCATTAATGATCAACACAACTAACAACCAAATAACTTCATTTTCCTAATGTCGGAAAATCATACTAAAACGACATAAGTTTCTACATTCCATTTCAAAGCAAACTCATATTGTTTTACTTTCATTTACATTGCAAACATCACAATAACACACTAACACACTAAGCAAACTTAATTCATTTCCATTCCAACCCCAACACACCACACGGCCATGTGCTCTTTTTATCACTCCAACTCAATTCATTCCACTTTCATTTCCAATATGCATTTCACCACAATCACAACTAGAATATAACACAAATTCAACACATTATGGCTATACAACATATACATTCACACGGCCATACACTAATAACACACACCCACTTTGCAAACTTCCATTTCTCCATACAATCAACACATTTCTACATACTACAACACAAACAAGACTCCAAAACACAATAATAAGGGATGAATTCTTACCTTCTTACTCAATCTTCTTCACTTGACTATATGATCAAGATGATGAACCAAGGGCTCTTTCTTCCAAACCAACTACACCAAGTTGAAAAGGGACCTTGAATTAGTAGGAATTCAACAAGAAATTAATTTTTAGAGGGAGATTTTTGATGGTGATTTTCCAAGGCCAAACCCGAAACCCCTTTTTTTCTTGCTCTCTCTTTGCTTGTTCTTTCTCTTCTAATTTTTCTTGAACTTTCTAATGTATATAATGGTCCCTTAATTAAATTGTCACATGGTTACCATGTGACTTGGGTTTGGGCCAAGTATGGTGGCCGGCCACCCCTTTTGTGTTGGGCCCAAATTTCCTTCATTCATTTTGGGCCCAATGACGTATGGCTCACCTTTTGTAATTCCCGAAACTAATTTCCAAAATTTCAAATTTGCATTATCCTTAGTCAACACTTCCACATTAATATTCTTTCATACACACCTCCTATGACAAATAAAATTTAGTTATGACCTTATTTCTTACAAGTCAAGAATATTTCCAAATTTTTCCAACGTGTTAAAACACGGGATATAACATAGGTATTCATAAATCTCTAGCATAGGCATGACATGAATACGTCGAATCTGAGTAGAATACTCTTGAGATAAGTACCACAGGTTATATGAAAAGATATCTATTTGAATATTGGAATGCACCTTACTTCTGATTATCTTGTTAGCTATTAATCATGATTATGAATACCTTAGCTCATCTTGCTCATTCTCGTGGGCGAATTATAGAGGACTGAGAGAAAAGGAATTATTGGTACTATTCATATAAGATATTTTGCTTTAGAGAACAGACATGACATGGTGCATTGTACATGGAGGACGTAACGTGGAACATGCGTACATGGGAACGTGATTCATATGGCATGAAACGTGAATACGTGAATAGCATGACATGGGACATGGGTACATGAAAAACATGGCGTTCACATAAGTATTTGCATACCATTGCGTATAGACTTAAGTTCATAAGCATTGAAGTAAGACTAAGGCATAAGTGTGACTTGCGTGGAGTACAATTGTAGGCTAACTCTTGGGTACTCAGAGACGTAAGGCATGGATAAAACATTACCTTTAGGATTTAGATATACCGAAAGAATAGGACATGGTTCAACATAGCTTACTCTTATCACTATGAGTAAACACCTTTGTTATAAATAAGACACATGAAAGAATGGATGATAGGCATGTATAACTCATTCCTCAAGCATCTAAGACATGGGTAGAAAGTCACCTTGAATATAACGAGGCCTAGATACTTAGCGAAAGGAAAAAGGAATCATGTCACCATGATCGTAAAACATTAGCTAAAGGAACATAAGTACGAATTACATAGAATCATGCGTAGGACATCCATCTTGGTTCACCTTCATTATTATCTCACAAAATCATTGTTACGATACCGCTATAACTGGGATGCCTAGCGAAATGGATTGGGGCAAAAGTATGTGGTAACATGGATAAAATAATCATAGGGTCAAGATCATCATCAGTTTTGAAAAGCACTTAGATACTAGAACATGGACATGAGTATAAAAGCATGATAGATACGTGAGACCTGAATGCAGTTTTTAACTTTAGACATGAGCACACCTGAAGTGCCAGACATGAAAGGACATTCCCTTGCATAGCTTACTGTCGTATGAAGTCTTAATTCTTCAATCTTAAACGTGGAGTGTAAAGCTCTAACATGGGCATTATATGGGTACGAAAGGCACGAGTAGAGTACGTCTGGGCATTAATACTACATAGTACATGAATTACTCTGGAATTGGAACTGTTATACCCTTAAAACCCGCTATTCGATCTATAACTTTGTCTCATAACATAAGTACCTAGTACTTGATCTCAACGGGCATAACAAAAATTGCCTTTTTACGCACCTTATCTTGGCTACATGAAACTGTGATCCTCTGACATAATCTCATTAACACCTATCAACTTACGAAACACATAATCTATATCAGCACCTTATCACACGATCTCCCTCTTAGTTCAAAAGCTGACGTTTAAAGCCTGTGGATCCCTTGAGTTAGCGATAAGTGGTCATCTAGTGGTTCCGCTAATTTCTTCTAACATACTAACAACTCATTTCTACGGCTTACTTCAAGCAAGTCTTACTTACTGGGAAAACTGGATTACTTAAATGAACAGGTTTCTAATGTACATAACTGGCATACTAGCTTTATCAGTCTTAAGGAAAACTCTTTTCTGATAACACTTAAAGGCTCTTCTTCTGTAGCTTGCTCTCTTACTGCTTAGATGGTTTTCTTCTTTCACCAATTTCTATACCTCAAATTTAACTTAAACCCTTTGGGTTCTAACACGCCTTTGTTATATTCAGACAGTTACCCACTTAGTAGTGCTAACTTGACTAAGTACTCAAATCGTACTTCTACTAACTCTGCTGAAAATTTCTAATTCACTGTATCTATTCAAACTTACTTGCTATGCTTCTGTTAACCACTTGCTAGCATCATATTCTCTAATTCTTCTCTGAGTACTAAAGTGAAGCATAAGGTTATTTCTAACTTTTCCTCCTTATCTGACTCTATTCTGGGGTTGTATACTATCTTTCTGAACTATAGACATGGATCACACTTAGGGAAATTTCATCTGTCTCAAACAAGGAATTGTAACAACTAACCCCAAACTCCTTATACACTTTCAAAATTTATATCATACTATACACGTCAGAGAGAAATATTTAATGACATAACTTAAAAGGGAATTGTCATATCTTTTATCTCATAGTAATATCTGCTTCTTTTAGTAGCTTACTAACGTCATACTCTCTAGGTCTGATCTGAATAAGCTAAAATGATTTAAAACTAACCCTCGAAAAAATTCAATATCGTCTGCTCGTGGTTTTCTTATCGCATCAGTCCCTACCTAGTCATGTGCATAGATCATATGACAAAATATATATATCCTTGAAAAAGTTGAGACTTTCTAGTATTACAGGTGATTGGCTCTTAGGCTATTTCCTGCTCAGAACTACCGTGGAAGTTTATGCCTGCTGCGTTAACTTCATAACATGTTACCTCATGGGATCTTAAATCTGAACTATCATCCTTATATTATACCTTTACGGTCAAAGAGTCCAAATAAATTTATTCTGTAGGGTATATAGCCTACGTGTACTACCATATCGAAACTACCCTTTCAAATGGTACTATCACATGATAAACACACCATGCACTATTTAGCTAGTCTTGAGCCTTGAATTTTCTTCTTGTCGCTTACACATTTGTTACGTTCATAATTCGATGAAAAAAGAATGTTACTTACTGCTCTAAGCTTCATGGCACGAGTTAGAATAATTCATGATCACCCCATCTGAAGGAAACACATCGATAATGATTAGATTTATATCTTTCTCATCCATTGAGACATGGCGTATTCGATAGAATGGGAAACAACACACGATTCCAAGTGATTTCTTAGAACATAGCTCTATTGCAAGATCTAGAGTTGAAAGAAGTGAGACAATCTTAAATGTCTTGGTGGTCAACGTTTTATATGTGTGGGCGCCACACACATATAAAAGTGACCCCACTGGACACGGTTTCATAGACTCCCTAAGACACTTGAACCTAGGGCTCTGATACCAAGCTTTTTCACGCCCCGAACCATGGCCTGGGCGTAACACGGCACTCGGGCCTTGCTTGCATGTGTCCGAGCGAACCTCGTGGCTTGCTTGTCAACATGGGCATCAAAACGATACAATCTATATGATGCAATTTAAATGAATCATGAAAATGTAATTATCATGAAAACATAATAGTCTGCAAACATGAAAGCATAATTGACTCTATGAACTAATATATGTCTATGAAACCTCTAAAACATGTCTGAATACTAACTACCAGGACATGGCCCTGGACTACCATAAACTGAATACTAATGCGACTCCATGTTGAACCCCGAGAGGAGTGGGGTTCACCAATAAGCTGATAACTGAAGTGATCCTACTGCGCAGGTGTATGCTCCTGAAAATCGGTATCTGCACCGTGAAGTGCAGGCCCCGGGCAAAAGGGACGTTAGTACATGATGAATAGTACTAGTATGTAAAACCTGCTGAAATGAAGAACATGGCACAACATAGGTATAGGACATGAACTGAAACTGAATGTAACTTGAACATGAGCATGAAACGTGAGTAAAGTCTGAAATCAGTAAATCAATGGGAATACATGTATGTAAAACTGCTAGTAACGTGGGGAATGCTATAGTATAACCGACAACATGATTCTGGTACTTGCGTCCTACCAGCAGAACACTCACACCTTGCCAGGGGTATGAGATTTAAGTAATAATAAGCATGCAGGGATCCAAACTGCATAATGAAGGTGTCTTATCCTTTCTGGCAACGTAGTTTCAGGCTATCTGAACCTTCTCGGTTAACTAAGCAATTCCCAAAAACATGAACATGATATAGTTGGCTAAGAAACCCATGAATTTCGTGAAATAACTTGTAAATAACTTGTAATCATGATTTCACGAAATAACTTGAAAACATGGTTTCATGAAATAACTTGTAAACATGGTTTCATGAAATATCTTGTAAACATGGTTTCATGAAATAACTTGTAAACATGGTTTCATGAAATATCTTGTAAACATGGTTTCATGAAATATCTTGTAAACATGGTTTCATGAATTATCTTGTAATGTGGTTTCATGAGATAACTTGTCATAGTCTTGCAAACATGTTTTTGATTCATGAGTAATAACAATAGTTCATAATTATATATATATAATTGACTTGAAAACATGCTTGTAACTTGCTACATAAAATCATAAAGTTTCATATAAACATAATGAGAACACATGAGGAAAAATTCATGATTCATGGATTAAGCTAGGGTTCCTAATAACGTAATGGGAGATTAAGAATACAATAACGAGTATAGATACAAAATTCATGTACATAAATACATAAATACGGGCTACCAATATGTTGGGTTTAATGCCCTACGAGTTGAACTTCATGGATATCAAGAAAACGGAGCATGGGGAAGAACGTAGAGATTCCCACATGTGGATGGAAGTTCTACATACCTTAATTGCTCCAAAATCTTGAATTAAAGACTTGAATTTCGGAGAAGATTTCCTAAATCTTGATTCTTGAACCTTGAGATGGGTTTTCTTGATAACCCTAGATTAGGAACAATAATTTCTTGCTTAGATTATTAGAGTATATGTTAGAAAGGGATTAGGGACTTGAATTCAACCTAGAATCATGATAAAACTTACCTTGGAAGGTCCTTGAGGTTTGGGACTTGTTCCCTATGAATTTAGGGTGATTTTTCGTGAATGGGGTGTTGGGGAAATAAACCCCAAATCTTAAATATAACTTAAAATGCGTAAATCCTACTTTTGACCTAAACCCGACCTTTTATGCGTTGGTTCCGCGACGCACGTGCATCGTGCGACCCCCATGCGATGGTCAGAGAGGGGGTTTTTGTGGGATTGGCCCGCGACGCGGGGCCATTGCACGCGCCTGCACAAGCGACGGGTGTCGGTTCTGAACAACGTTCGGTAAAATAGGCATAACTTCTTGTACATAGCTCTGTTCAAGACCCATAATATACCGTTGGAAAGAAATTTCGAAGAGCTACAACTTTCATCAAGGAAGCTTTCTCAAATTCCCAAATAATAAAGGGGTTATGGTCGCTGGAAGTAAGACCTTCTACAAACTCACTTGAAAACATCCCTCGTAGGAAGGCTTCTTACTTTGCTTTATCCAAAGACTATTCTTATGACTTAATTTGTTTTCAAATTACTTTACAAAATCCTCATGTAGGTTTCATTATATTATCATCTTATGAGTCAAATCTTTACCCGAAGCTACGAGGTGTTACATTATAAACATATTATAAGTTAACAATTCTAACTACGGAAAGCACAATCCCAGCTAATTTTAACTTTGAATTCTTAATAACAATTCTAACTTTAATAACTCATGGATTCTAACTTTAATATAACTTTGGAAAGCATAATCCAACCAATTCTAATTTTGAATTCTTAATAACAATTCTAACTTTAACAACTTATGGATTCTAACTTTAATTCTAAAAATTAAAACGAAAATCTTGTCAAATACAGTCTACATTTTAGTTTAGAGTTTATAGAAATATTATAACATAACAATTCTAACCTCAAAAAACACAATTAAAACCAATTCTAACTTCGAAAAGCACAATAAGAATTCTAACTTTGATAGCTTATGGATTCTAACTTTAATATAACTTTGAAAAGCACAATTTCAACAAATTCTAACTTTGACTTCTTAATAACAATTCTAACTTTAATAACTTATGGATTCTAACTTATATTCTAAAAATTGAAAAGTAAATCTAGTCAAATAAAGTCTACATTTTAGTTTTGAGGTTATACCAATATTATAACTTAAAAATTCTAACTTTGAAAAGCACAATACCAACCAATTCTAACTTTGAATTCTCAATAATAATTCAAACTTTAATAACTTATGGATTCTAACTTTAATATAAATCTTAAAATCACAATCCCAACCAATTTTATCTTGGAATTCTCAATAACAATTCTAACTATAATAACTTATGTATTCTAACTTTAATTCTAAAAATTTAAAAAGTAATTCTAGTCAAATAAATTCTACATTTTAGTTTAGAGGTTATACAAATATTATGACAAAACAATTCTAGCTTTCAAAAGCAAAATCCCAACCAATTCTAACTTTGAATTCTCAATAACAATTTTAACTTTAATAACTTATGGATTCTAACTTTAATATAACTTTGAAAAGCATAATCCTGACCAATTCTAACTTTAAATTCTAAATCACAATTCTAACTTTAATTACTTATGGATTTTAACTTTAAGCCTAAAAATTGAAAAGTAAATCTAGTCAAATAAAGTCTACATTTTAGTTTAGAGGTTATAGAAATATTATAACTTAACAATTCTAACTACGGAAAGCACAATCCCAACTAATTTTAACTTTGAATTCTCAATAACAATTCTAACTATAATAACTCATGGATTCTAACTTTAACATAACTTTGGAAAGCATAATCGCAACTAATTTTAATTGTGAATTCTCTATAACGATTATAACTTTAAAAATTTATTGATTCTAACTTTATTCTGAAAATTGAAAAGTAAATCCAGTCAAATAAAGTCTACATTTTAGTTTAGAGGCTATTGAAATATTATAACTTAACAATTCTAACTTCGAAAAGCACAATCCCAACTACTTCGAACTATGAATTCTCAATAACAATTCTAACTTTAATAACTTATGGATTCAAACTTTACTATAACTTTAGAAAGCACAATCTCAACCAATTCTAACTTTGAATTCTAAATAACAATTCTAGCTTTAATAACGTATGTATTCTAACTTTTATTCTAAAAATTGAAAAAGTAAATCTAGTAAAAAAAAGTCTACATTTTAGTTTAGAGGTTATAAAAATATTATAACTTAACAATTCTAACTTTGAAAAGCAAAATCCCAACTAATTCTAACTTTTAATTCTCAATAACAATTTTAACTTTAATAATTTATGGATTCTAACTTTAATATAACTTTGAAAAGCACAATCCTTACCAATTATAACTTTAAATTCTTAATCACAATTCTAACTTTAATTATTTATGGATTCTAACTTTAATTCTAAAAATTGAAAAGTAAATCTAGTCAAATAAAGTCTACATTTTAGTTTAGAGATTATAGAAATATTATAACTTAAATATTCTAACTACGGAAAGCACAATCCCAGCTAATTTTAACTTTGAATTCTCAATAACAATTCAAACTTTAATAACCCATGGATTCTATCTTTAATATAACTTTGGAAAACACAATCCAACCAATTCTAACTTTAATAACTTATTGAATCTAACTTTAATTCTCAATATTGAAAAGTAAATCTAGTAAAATAAAGTCTACATTTTAGTTTAGAGGTTATAGAAATATTATAACTTAACAATTCTAACGTCAAAAGGCACAATCCCAATCAATTGTAACTTTGAATTCTCCAAAACAATTCTAACTTTAATAACTTATGGATTCTAAAAATTGAATAGTAAATCTAATCAAACAAAGCCTACATTTTAGTTTAGAGGTTATACAAATATTATGACTTAACAATTCTAACTTTCAAAGCAAAATCACAATCAATTCTAACCTCAAATTCACAGTAACAAGTCTAACTTTAAGAACTTATGGATTCAAACTTTAATATAACTTTAGAAAGCACAATCTCAATCAATTCTAACTTTGAATTTTCAATAACAATTCTAACTTTAATAACGTATGTATTCTAACTTTAATTCTAAAAAATTTAAAAGTAAATCTAGTCAAATAAAGTCTACATTTTAGTTTAGAGGTTATAGAAATATTATAACTTAACAATTCTAACTTTGACAACAAAATCCCAACTAATTCTAACTTTGAATTCTCAATAACAATTTTAACTTTAATAACTTATGGATTCTAACTTTAATATAACTTTGAAAAACACAATCCTGACCAATTCTAACTTTAAATTCTTAATCAATTTTCTAACTTTAATTACTTATGGATTTTAACTTTTAAGTATAAAAATTGAAAAGTAAATCTAGTCAAATAAAGTCTACATTTTAGTTTAGAGGTTATAGAAATATTATAACTTAACAATTCTAACTACGGAAAGCACAATCCCAACTAATTTTAACTTTGAATTCTCAATAAAAATTCTAACTATAATAACTCATGGATTCTAACTTTAATATAACTTTGAAAAGCACAATCCCAACCAATTCTAACTTTGAATTCTCAATAATAATTCTAACTTTAATAAATTATTGATTCTAACTTTAATTCTGAAAATTGAAAAGTAAATCTTGTAAAATAAAGTCTACATTTTAGTTTAGAGGTTATAGAAATATTATAACTTAACAATTCTAACTTCGACAAGCACAATCCCAACCAATTCTAACTTTGAATTCTCAGTAACAATTCTAATTTTAATAACTTATGGATACTAACTTTAATTCAAAAAATTGAAAAGTAAATCTAGTCAAATAAAGTCTACATTTTAGTTTAGAGATTATAAAAGTATTATAAGTTAACAATTCTAACTACGGAAAGCACAATCCCAGCTGATTTTAACTTTGAATTCTCAATAACAATTCTAACTTTAATAACTCATGGATTCTAACTTTAATATAACTTTGGAAAGAAGAATCCTAACCAATTCTAACTTTGAATGCTTAATAACATGTCACGCCCCGAACCATGGCCTGGGCGTAACATGGCACTCGGTGCCTTGCTGCATGTGACCGAGCGAACCACATGACTTGCGGAGTCTACATGGGACATGAGCTGATGCGGAATATAAAGTAAACATGCATGAATTTTGAAAACATGGAGTTCAATAATCATAAGTCTGAAAATATTATTATTATTATTATTATTATATCATGATTGCAGAATTATGGTAATGTAGCCATTAAGGCTAACCCAAATGAACATGACAACTGACTAGTCTATGAAACCTCTAACACGAATCTGTCTGCTATACTGTTCACCAGGACAAGGCCCTCGGCATACCTTAAATGCATAACTGACATAAATAGAAGTAAAGACACAACCCCGAATGAGATGGGGCTCACCAAAAGCTGATACGAGCAATGTCCTAACGAGCAAATCTGCTGTCCTGTCAATCAATACCTGCATCGTGAAATGCAGGCCCCCGGGCAATAGAAAGGGGACGTCAACACATTGAATGTACTGGTATGTAAAACAACTGAAAGAAATAACACGGGACATGGAATAACATGATAAGAAGTGAAACTGAAAACCTGGACATGAACATGAACATGAATACTGTTACACCCCGTATCGTAGAACTAAGGTTAGACTTATATCATTAGAGTTTTACTGAAAAAACTGAAGGTTTGAACGTTTTGCGAAAATGGTTGATAGGCCAACTTCGAGCAGCCGTAACTCCTTGATTAGTTGAGAATTTGGGAAAGTACCCTTAATGAAAGTTGTAGCACGTAGAAATACCTTTCTAAAGATATAAGGACCAGGACAATCAGAGGTCGGAGCAATGAAATATGATCGTCTAAATATGGCTAATAGTAAGGCACTTAAAATTCTATAGAATCGGCTAAGTTTTCGATACGTCTGCCTTCCAGTCAAATTTCGTGAAAATTCGTTGGTAATTTGAGGAAACTTAAAACATTAAAGTTGTAGCCATTTGAAATATATTTCCAACGGTATATTGTGGAACCCAAACAGAGCTGTATACAAGAAGTTATGTCCATTTTACCGAACACTGTGCGGAACCGACACCCGTCGCTTCTCGAAGCGCGTGAGGGCGCGTGCGATGGCCCCGCATCATGGGCCGATCGTGCAACTCTGAGTATTGAGCTGCAGAATATCGCGCGATGCACGTACATCACGGACCCATCGCGTAACAGGTCGGGTTTCGGGTCAAAAGTCGGGATTTCGCGTTTTAAGTTATATTTAAGCTTGGAGTTTATTTCCCTAACACCCCTAGTAACGAAAAATCACGCTAAATTCAAAGGGAACAAGTCCCAAGCCTCAAGAACCCTCCAAGGTAAGTTTTATCATGATTCTAGGTTGAATTCCAGTCCCTAATCTCTTTCTAACTTGAGTAAACCCTTCTAATCAATAGAGTTGTCAGTGAAACATTATTGTTGGGCGTGGAAACCCTAGACCTCGTAGTCAAGAGGATTGAACGTCAAGAAGGTAATGCTTCTACACTCTAATCATTCATAATAGTGAATTGATGAGTTCTTGGGAGAATAGTAAATAAGTTTAGTAAAGAGAATTACACGAACTATAGTAGGGTTTTGGATTGTTGATTTGAGATTTTTATAATGATATGGGTGATGGAGAATGATGTTAATTACACCTAATTGAGATTGTAGAATCACCTAGAAGTAATAGAATGGGAATTGGGTGAAGAAACACCATTAATGGAGATTGTGGAGCTTTATGCCCACTAAGTGTGTCACGACCCAGCCCCGTGGGCCGCGACTGGCACCCTACCTGGGTACCCAGACCAAATCGCATATTCATTTCCGAATCCAAACTTATTTCAGAATTTTTCAAAAGTTATATCAAACATAATTTATATCGAAAATACGTCTTAAGCGGTCGTATCAAATCAAACTCAAACAAAGCGGCGGAAATAGGCATCGCCGGTCAAAATGCAAATATATACAGAAGGGCCATTTGGGGCCATCATATCAAACAGACCGCTTTAAGACCCGAAAACAAAATCAGACAACATACACATAGGACCCTCGCCCCACAAATATGACTACAGGCCTCTACGAATTCAAAACATAACATATGGCGAGACAGGGCCCCGCCGTACCCAAACTGTCAAATATACAAAGGATATACAGAGTAGAGGAGTCTGTACCAAGAGTGGACTCCGGACCCAGTAAGAGTACTCCGAAAGCAAGAAGTGAAGCCTACTGCGGAGGATCACCGATGTCTGCACCTGCGAGCATAAAACGCAGCCCCCGGAGAGAGGGGGTCAGTACGGAATATGTACTGAGTATGCAAAGCACGGAGTACAGAAATATGAATCAAAATCGAAAGCAAATCAGATGTCAAAGTGGGGTACAAACTGATATGTCAAAGTCTATATCGAAATCATATACGTATATAGTATGCAAGTAAAATCATGCAAACGCTTAAGAACGTGGTCGCCACTCCGACGCTGGCGCCACACACAGCATAACACCGGAAGGTTTCAAATCTCCGTACATCCCCGAACATAATCATAATCATCGGTGAGCGTATCGCATCCCGAGCCATATCACAGCATAACTCCAAACGGAACCGGGCCCTATGGCGAAGCCTCGGGAACCGTAACACAGCATACTGCCGAATTTATCATACAGCGCACGAATCAAAACCGGCCCGGGAACCGGTGAACGAAGTCATACTAAGGCACGAGCGGAGTCGTGAGCAAACAAATGCAAATCGTATTTCAAAATAGTCTTTCAAAGCAAAGTGAACTCATAAGTCATTTTAAAATACAAGTAGTCGAGTACTTAGCCGACATAAAGTTTCATTTTGCAAAACGTTTCCAAAATGGTCCATATAGTTCAGAACATAGATTAGCGCATCGAATAGTCCAAACATACCCCGTAGGAGGATGTTCCAAAGATCAGAAGTAGTACGTTCAACTTGTTCTCAAAGGTGGCCCGAAGGGCAAATCGGGCATTTTTGGGGTAGCGGACCCACCTCGAGTTGAAATGAGGTGACGAACATATCTTTATGAGCAGTTATATGCCAAGGGTCATACATAATCATTTCTAGGTTACCCGACCACATTTCGATAGGTCTCGGACGAATAGTGGCATTCTAGCCAAATTGGAGCCCTTAAGCTTCAATAGAATTGAATGAATAGTAACTTTTCTGTGGATCGGGTTTCGAGGAGCAGAAATACTCCGGAAGGTCTCATATTCAACTAACACACTAAGATATGCCAAATAAAGAATTGGGAAGCTTTACATACCTCACAGACGTCGTAAGCTCTTCCAAATGTCTCGTCCCGTTTCGTCAAAAATCTGCAAATGGTCAAAGTTACCAAATGAGATCCTTAGGCTTTGAAATGCCTTTAACTCCATAATTGCCTACCGAAATTTCGGCAGCACTTCCCCTATAAATCTAACATCCCCGAGGCGTAGCTCGGCTCCTATTTCATCCACTACAACAGCCCACATATCAACAACCAAAACAAACAACAATAACACCATTCTAGTTTCAAAGTTTTACATGATTTCTTAAGTTGGCAACTTTTCATTCAAACCTTCACAACTCCAATTCTATATCTACATAATGGTATGCATTCCCACATTCAAACTTGTATAATCCCATTCTAATTACAAACCATGCCATACACGAAATTGCATAAAAATCCATTATTTTCCCAAATTCTTCAAAACATCTAAAATGCACTACGAACATTCTAACTCACGTCGTTTCATTCCGAATTCATCAACATCGATATAGATTCATATCTAAAGTCTATAACACCCAAGATATACATTGATATACATAAAGATACCGAAGGTATACGCTTTCCGATAATATTCAAAATCATTTTTCAATGCCAATTTCATTCACCAGTTAATCATTTACGATATAAGGGCCACAACAACACATTCTACCAACTTAAACAAGATTAATTCACACCAATTTCCCTATCTATGGCTCACGGCCAAACACACTACAAACACACACCCACGACTTTCTATTTACGTCTAAATTACGGGATTCTCGTCTACTTCCAATCCTTAACACATTCATAGCAATTCTATAACATAAAAGGGTAAGAATTCATACCTTTTCTTGAAACCCCGACTTGTCGAAAACGTCGTCCCCGTGCTAAACTAATTATACCACTTCGGAGAGCGTCTTGAGTACTTCACAAATATGTGAAAACTTTGGATTTTTGGTCACTAATCAAACTTGGGAATTTTCTTTTCTTTCTCCTAAGTGGTTCGGCCGAATGCCCTTTTGGGTGTTCTTGACTTATGATTTTTTTTTTTGAATACAACTAAGTGTACTCTCATATATATCTATTTAGGGGTCATGTGCATAGCACATGACCCTTTTAAAAATGGGTTTGGGCCAATGACATGGCCGGATCCCCTCTTCCATTGTTGGGCCTCAATAGCATTTTTGGTTTCTTGGCCCAATGCTTAAAAAGTCCCGTTTTGTAATTCCCGAAACTAATCTTCGAAGTTCCAAGTTTATCCTCGGACCTTCCCGGTGTCTTAACATTAAAGATTACATAACCAACATAGTCATATTCCCACAAATTAATTTATGTCCTTCTAACACCCGAGTCATAGTTATCTCCCGATTTGCAATTATGCGAAAACGTGGGACATAACATTCTCCCCCCCTTAAGAACATTCGTCCCCGAATGTTAAGTTAATCTTATAAGGTCTTTTGATCAAGGCAGGAGTGTCCCCTTTTAATAATGACATACATAGTTCATTTTATCAATCAACACAACAAACTGAAAAAGAAATTAGATTACCTGTGGATGTCGGAAACAGGTGGGGATATTTCTTCTTCATCTCGTCCTCCGCCTCCCAAGTCATCTCCTCCCGATTATTGTTGCGCCATAGGACTTTGACGGAGGGCACTTCTTTAGTGCGTAGTCTCCGCACCTATCGATCCAGAATAGATATAGGCTGCTCGTCATAAGATAACTGCTCCGTCACCTGAATGTCATCTACTGGGAATATCCTGGCAGGATCACCAATACATTTCCGCAACATAGACACATGAAACACCGGGTGTACGGCCTCCAAGTCGGATGGTAAGTCTAGCTCATAGGCTACCTCGCCTATCTTTCGCACGATCTGATACGGTCCAATGTACCGGGGGCTCAACTTACCCTTTTTACCGAATCTCATGATACCCTTCATGGGCGACACCTTCAGGAATACCCAGTCGCCAATCCGGAACTCTAACGGTCGACGTCGTCTATCTGCATAAGCTTTCTGTCGACTCTGAGCAGCCAATAATCGCTCTCGAATAAGCTTTACCTTATCTACAGCCTCTTGGATCACATCTGGCCCAATCAGCTTAGTTTCGCCCACGTCAAACCAACCAATAGGAGATCTGCATTTCCTGCCATACAGGGCTTCGTACGGAGCCATCTGGATGCTGGAGTGATAACTGTTATTATAGGCAAACTCAATAAGCGGCAAATGATCATCCCAGCTGCCCCTGAAATCAATAACGCAGGCCCGCAACATATCTTCGAGCGTCTGAATAGTGCGCTCGGCCTGCCCGTCGGACTGAGGGTGAAAAGCTGTACTGAGACTCACCTGAGTCCCTAATCCCTCCTGAAATGACCTCCAGAAATTTGCTGTAAACTGGGTACCGCGGTCAGTAATAATAGATATCGGGACCCCGTGAAGTCTGACTATCTCTCTGATGTACAATCTGGCATAGTCCTCAGCCGAATAAGTAGTCCGAACCGGAAGGAAATGGGCTGATTTCGTTAGCCTGTCAACAACAACCCAGATAGAGTTGTACCTGCGTGGGGTGCGCGGTAATCCAACAACAAAATCCATATTAATCATCTCCCACTTCCAGGCTGGAATTTCCATCTCCTGTAATAATCCACCGGGCTTCTGATGCTCGATCTTGACTTGCTGACAGTTCGGGCATTGACTGACAAACTCAGCAATATCTTTCTTCATGCCGTCCCACCAATACAAACACCTGAGATCCCGATACATCTTGGTGGAACCAAGATGGACAGAATACCGGGCACAATGTGCCTCGCCCATAATCTGCCGCCGTAAGCCCGCAACATCCGGTACACAGAGCCTGCCGTCGTACAATAATACTCCTTCAGGCGAGATTTCGAACTGAGTCGTTGCTTTATTAAGGGCCACATCCCTGTACTGAATCAAAGTAGGATCCTCAAACTGGCGCTGCTTTACCTCCTGAATAATAGATGACTCAGCAACCGGGCGAACAGAAATCCCAGAATCCCCAGAATCTGCCAAACGGACTCCGAGGCTGGCCAGCTGATGAATATCACGAACCAGATCTCTCTTATCAGATGGAACATCCGCTAGGCTGCCTACGGACTTGCGGCTAAGCGCATCCGCTACCACGTTGGCTTTCCCTGGATGGTACAGAATATCAACATCGTAATCCTTTAGTAGCTCCAGCCACCTCCGCTGCCGCAAGTTTAGCTCCTTCTGCTTAAAAATATACTGAAGGCTCTTATGGTCCGTATAGATATCCACATGGACCCCATATAAATAATGCCGCCAAATCTTCAAAGCATGAATCACCGCGGCCAACTCAAGGTCATGAGTGGGATAGTTCTTCTCGTGCGGTCTGAGCTGCCGGGAAGCATAGGCTATAACTCGACCGTGCTGCATCAATACACATCCTATCCCAATACCAGAGGCGTCACAATATACAACATACCCATCAGACCCCTCTGGAAGAGCCAAAACTGGGGCTGTGATCAATCTCTCCTTCAGCATCTGAAAGCTGCGCTCGCAGGCATCTGACCACTGGAATTTTGCTGCTTTCTGGGTAAGCCTCGTCAGTGGTGCTGCAATAGAAGAGAAATCCTCCACAAACCTGCGATAATACCCAGCCAATCCCAGAAAACTGCGCACCTCCGTCGGAGTAGTAGGCCTGGGCCAATTCTGCACAGCCTCAATCTTCTGCGTGTCGACCCGAATACCGTCTGCGCCGACAATATGACCCAAGAATGCCACAGAAGTCAACCAGAATTCGCATTTAGAAAATTTAGCATATAACTTCTGCTGACGGAGAATGCCAAGTACCGTCCGCAAGTGATCTGAATGCTCCTCGGCTGATCGCGAGTAAATCAGGATATCATCAATAAATACAATAACAAACATATCCAGAAAAGGCCGAAATACCCGGTTCATCAGATCCATAAACACCGCTGGAGCATTAGTCAGCCCGAAAGACATAACTCTGAACTCATAATGCCCGTACCGGGTCCTGAAAGCAGTCTTCGGGATATCAGACTCCCGTACTCGCACCTGGTGATAGCCTGAGCGCAGATCTATCTTGGAGAAGTGTCTAGCACCCTGCAGCTGATCAAACAAGTCATCAATCCGGGGAAGGGGATATTTATTCTTAATAGTCACCTTATTCAGTTGCCGGTAGTCAATACACATCCGCAACGACCCATCCTTCTTTCTGACAAATAATACCGGCGCTCCCCAGGGTGACGTGCTGGGCCTGATAAAGCCCTTATCCAGCAAATCTTTCAGCTGCCCCTTCAACTCCTTCAACTCAGCTGGTGCCATCCTGTAGGGAGGAATAGATATAGGCTGCGTATCCGGCATCAACTCAATAGAAAAATCAATCTCCCGCTCCGGCGGAAGGCCAGGAAGCTCGTCAGGAAAAACATCTGGAAACTCACTGACGACCGGGACAGACTGAAAGGTAGGTACCTCCGCTGCAGTATCGTGCACACGAACCAAATGATAGATATAACCCTTCTGGATCATCTTCTTAGCCTTGAGGTATGAAATAAACTTACCCCTCGGCGATGCAGTAGATCCGAACCACTCTATGACTGGTTCTCCTGGAAACTGAAAACGGACCACCTTTTGCTGGCAGTCGACATTAGCATAGCAGGAAGACAACCAGTCCATACCCATAATGACGTCAAACTCGAACATGTCTAATTCTACCAAATCAGCCTTAGTGCTACGATCATAAATGGTCACAGAACAATCCCTATAGACCTGCCTCGCTATAATAAAATCCCCAACTGGCGTAGCTACCTCGAATGGCTCTATAGGCTCAGACACGATCCCAATCTTACTAGCAACGAGCGGGGAAATATATGATAAAGTAGAGCCAGGGTCAATCAATGCATATACAGATCTGGAGAAAACCAGTAATGTACCTGTGACGACGTTTGGCGAAGCCTCCTGATCCTGGCGGCTGGCCAAAGCATATATGCGGTTTGAGGGACCGCTAGAACCTGAAGCGCCACCGCGGCCTCGACCGCGTCCTGCCGGTGCTGGAATACCCCGCCCTCCAGGGCGTGCAACAGATGGAACAGAGGAAGAACCGGCGGCTGACCCTGTCTGCTGAGCCGCATTACCCGAACCACTGGCCAATGGGCAGTCTCTCATAAAGTGGCCCTGACCGCCACAAGTAAAACAAGCTCCCGTCGCTCGGTAACACTCCCCGGGATGAGACTTCCCGCAATGTGGACAACGGGGTCTAGGTGGTCTGGTCTGACTGGGACCCCTGGATACCTGCGATCCTGCCACTCTGGAGCCCTGACCGGCCCCAGACGGTCCCGTACTGTCGAATCTCCGGCTACCTGACTGAGTACCCCGGCCGGAAGGAGGAAAATATCTATCAGACTGCTGCTGCTGCTGCTGTCCGCCTCGAGAATCCCCTGAATAACCCGCGGATCTAGCCCTCTTGGGCGGCCTCCTGTCTCTATCTCTGCCAGCAGGATCAGATCTGCGACGGTCCTCCATACCCATCGCATAGGCCTGAAGCCGGGAAATATCCATGTCTGTCTGCAGTGACACGGCCATACAGCTGTCTACCAAATACCGGTCCAATCCCATAACATAGCGGTGCATCCGATCGGACATGTCTGCTACCACGGCCGGTGCATATCGGGCCAGAGAATCAAACTCAAGACTATACTCTCGAACACTCCGACCCCTCTGCTGTAGGCGTAGAAATCGATCAGCTTGTGCCCGCCGTAACTCTGGTGGCAAAAAGTGGCGGGTGAATGCTGTCACAAACTGATCCCAAGTGGCTGGAGGGGCACCCTCTCCCCTAGACAGCTCCCAAGTCTCATACCAATGAGTAGCCACATCTCGGAGCCTGTGTGAAGCCAGCTCAACTGACTCGGTCTCAGAAGCCCTGACCAAATCCAGCGAGCGTCGCATCCCCCGAATAAAGTCATGGGGGTCCTCATCGGGCTTAGACCCGAAGAACTCTGGAGGGCCACATAGCAGAAACTCCCGAACTCGCAGGCTGTCCCGCCTGTCATCATCATCATCATCCCTACGCCCGCGTCTGCGAGCCTGTCCTGCCACCAGTGTAGTCAGTAACTGCACAGCCTCCCTCAAGGTCCGATCCTCCGCCCCTGGCTGAGGAGCTGGAGTCTCAGGTGCGGGTACACGGACCTCTGGGGCTGCTGAAGGTCCTACTCCAGGCTGTACTGGTGGGGGTGTGGCAGACCCCTCAGACTGTGGCACGTCCTCCGGCAAATCATAAACACGAGCCCGGGTAGCTCGCTGTGCCTGGCTAGTCTCTCCAATCCTCGCCTTGCCCTTCTGGGCCGCCGCTGCCTTCTTCGGAGGCATCACTGCAAACACAAAGGCGAGTCAGATCGAAATCATCCTAATAGCACAGCTCTATCGCACGATCTAAGATTACAAAGAGAGTAACGTCCTAAATGCCCTGTAGCTTCCCGTTTATAGCTGTGGTGCACAACACAACGATAAACAAGACTCTACGAGACACGGCCTGTAGACATTCCGAGGACAAACCGCTCTGATACCACTTTTGTCACGACCCAGCCCCGTGGGCCGCGACTGGCACCCTACCTGGGTACCCAGACCAAATCGCATATTCATTTCCGAATCCAAACTTATTTCAGAATTTTTCAAAAGTTATATCAAACATAATTTATATCGAAAATACGTCTTAAGCGGTCGTATCAAATCAAACTCAAACAAAGCGGCGGAAATAGGCATCGCCGGTCAAAATGCAAATATATACAGAAGGGCCATTTGGGGCCATCATATCAAACAGACCGCTTTAAGACCCGAAAACAAAATCAGACAACATACACATAGGACCCTCGCCCCACAAATATGACTACAGGCCTCTACGAATTCAAAACATAACATATGGCGAGACAGGGCCCCGCCGTACCCAAACTGTCAAATATACAAAGGATATACAGAGTAGAGGAGTCTGTACCAAGAGTGGACTCCGGACCCAGTAAGAGTACTCCGAAAGCAAGAAGTGAAGCCTACTGCGGAGGATCACCGATGTCTGCACCTGCGAGCATAAAACGCAGCCCCCGGAGAGAGGGGGTCAGTACGGAATATGTACTGAGTATGCAAAGCACGGAGTACAGAAATATGAATCAAAATCGAAAGCAAATCAGATGTCAAAGTGGGGTACAAACTGATATGTCAAAGTCTATATCGAAATCATATACGTATATAGTATGCAAGTAAAATCATGCAAACGCTTAAGAACGTGGTCGCCACTCCGACGCTGGCGCCACACACAGCATAACACCGGAAGGTTTCAAATCTCCGTACATCCCCGAACATAATCATAATCATTGGTGAGCGTATCGCATCCCGAGCCATATCACAGCATAACTCCAAACGGAACCGGGCCCTATGGCGAAGCCTCGGGAACCGTAACACAGCATACTGCCGAATTTATCATACAGCGCACGAATCAAAACCGGCCCGGGAACCGGTGAACGAAGTCATACTAAGGCACGAGCGGAGTCGTGAGCAAACAAATGCAAATCGTATTTCAAAATAGTCTTTCAAAGCAAAGTGAACTCATAAGTCATTTTAAAATACAAGTAGTCGAGTACTTAGCCGACATAAAGTTTCATTTTGCAAAACGTTTCCAAAATGGTCCATATAGTTCAGAACATAGATTAGCGCATCGAATAGTCCAAACATACCCCGTAGGAGGATGTTCCAAAGATCAGAAGTAGTACGTTCAACTTGTTCTCAAAGGTGGCCCGAAGGGCAAATCGGGCATTTTTGGGGTAGCGGACCCACCTCGAGTTGAAATGAGGTGACGAACATATCTTTATGAGCAGTTATATGCCAAGGGTCATACATAATCATTTCTAGGTTACCCGACCACATTTCGATAGGTCTCGGACGAATAGTGGCATTCTAGCCAAATTGGAGCCCTTAAGCTTCAATAGAATTGAATGAATAGTAACTTTTCTGTGGATCGGGTTTCGAGGAGCAGAAATACTCCGGAAGGTCTCATATTCAACTAACACACTAAGATATGCCAAATAAAGAATTGGGAAGCTTTACATACCTCACAGACGTCGTAAGCTCTTCCAAATGTCTCGTCCCGTTTCGTCAAAAATCTGCAAATGGTCAAAGTTACCAAATGAGATCCTTAGGCTTTGAAATGCCTTTAACTCCATAATTGCCTACCGAAATTTCGGCAGCACTTCCCCTATAAATCTAACATCCCCGAGGCGTAGCTCGGCTCCTATTTCATCCACTACAACAGCCCACATATCAACAACCAAAACAAACAACAATAACACCATTCTAGTTTCAAAGTTTTACATGATTTCTTAAGTTGGCAACTTTTCATTCAAACCTTCACAACTCCAATTCTATATCTACATAATGGTATGCATTCCCACATTCAAACTTGTATAATCCCATTCTAATTACAAACCATGCCATACACGAAATTGCATAAAAATCCATTATTTTCCCAAATTCTTCAAAACATCTAAAATGCACTACGAACATTCTAACTCACGTCGTTTCATTCCGAATTCATCAACATCGATATAGATTCATATCTAAAGTCTATAACACCCAAGATATACATTGATATACATAAAGATACCGAAGGTATACGCTTTCCGATAATATTCAAAATCATTTTTCAATGCCAATTTCATTCACCAGTTAATCATTTACGATATAAGGGCCACAACAACACATTCTACCAACTTAAACAAGATTAATTCACACCAATTTCCCTATCTATGGCTCACGGCCAAACACACTACAAACACACACCCACGACTTTCTATTTACGTCTAAATTACGGGATTCTCGTCTACTTCCAATCCTTAACACATTCATAGCAATTCTATAACATAAAAGGGTAAGAATTCATACCTTTTCTTGAAACCCCGACTTGTCGAAAACGTCGTCCCCGTGCTAAACTAATTATACCACTTCGGAGAGCGTCTTGAGTACTTCACAAATATGTGAAAACTTTGGATTTTTGGTCACTAATCAAACTTGGGAATTTTCTTTTCTTTCTCCTAAGTGGTTCGGCCGAATGCCCTTTTGGGTGTTCTTGACTTATGATTTTTTTTTTTGAATACAACTAAGTGTACTCTCATATATATCTATTTAGGGGTCATGTGCATAGCACATGACCCTTTTAAAAATGGGTTTGGGCCAATGACATGGCCGGATCCCCTCTTCCATTGTTGGGCCTCAATAGCATTTTTGGTTTCTTGGCCCAATGCTTAAAAAGTCCCGTTTTGTAATTCCCGAAACTAATCTTCGAAGTTCCAAGTTTATCCTCGGACCTTCCCGGTGTCTTAACATTAAAGATTACATAACCAACATAGTCATATTCCCACAAATTAATTTATGTCCTTCTAACACCCGAGTCATAGTTATCTCCCGATTTGCAATTATGCGAAAACGTGGGACATAACAAAGTGTTTGATAAAATGCTTAGATAACCAAAGCATGAATATTATTGCTAATATAGAATCCCTTTGACATGTATTGATATAGATTAAAGTTGAAAGGGTTGACGAACATTGTATTACGCTCAAAGGCTGGAATTAAGGTATGTGAGGCTAACTATCTACGTTAGGGAATGTTCATGATTGTCCCTACGCCTCATTCTTCATACTTGTCAGTAATATGACTCAGAATACAGTTTAGCCCTAGTTTCGTGATATGTTGTAGAATTGTTATCTTCTAGGGTTGCAGTTATAGAATTCGTTCATGGTTGTCACTTTGAATATCATGAACTCAGTACGTAATCTTTATAGACTTATGTATTGTTACCACATTGTTACACCTTAGAAATTTCCCCGTGAACGTACAGTGAACGGACTAACGAAGAATACGAGTATACGATGTTTTGATAAGAAGGGAATGACGTTTGACGACCCTAAGTAAGGTTTCAAATGAAATTGCAATAAGAGATAGGTTATGCTCCATAATGACTACTTATAGGCTCTGAAAACGTGAAAGTTGCAGATTTGCACTTCGGTCCAGTCGATCATAAAATGAAATATGGACCGTAAAGTAGTTTACGGACCTTAAATTGCCCTGTCGTCTTTCAACTTCCAAAACTTCAACTTTCTGCCAAGTGTTCAAATGGTTAAAAACGACTTGGAATACGGACCGTAAACTGCGATTGTAAATCACCATGACTCCAGCATACCTTTCTGGTTCTGTTATGCTTCAATACGCCCATGGAATACGGACCGTAAACTGGAATACAGCCCGTAAACTGAGTTTACGACCACTGTGCACTTCAGATACTGTTCATCCCGAATCAAATTTTAAGTCATTAAAAGGGAGACCCAAGCTGATTAATTCATTTCATCTACACACTACTTCTCTCTAGAAACCTCTAGAATAATCTCCACTCTTCATCTACAAGAAAACAAAGGAAATCAAAGATCAATATCAAGAATTCAAGTGAATCAAGTGTATGAAACTCATTAAAGTTCATCCAAGCTAAGAAATTTCAAGAGAAGAGAACTAGGGTTTTGTTGCAAGAAGAGTAATACCGCTCAAGGCTTGTTCTTACATAATCTAAGGTAAGTTTTATGGCATTTAATGTTATTTAGAGTATGGAAGGGTTGAAACACTTGGATTATAGAAAGACATGGAAGATGGGTCATGAAAAAGAGTGAATAATGTCATTATTGAATAATAGTTGGGATAAATTATGAATTTTGGCACGTTGTGATTGGGAATGTGTTATAAATAATATTTAGAACATGGAATAAGCATTATATATGAGAAACGCGATAATGAGCTATAACCATAAATGTGGAGAAATTGAAGAGAAATGATGAATTGTTGTAAATGTATGCAAATGGTGATTGTTGTTGCAATATTGTGACTGTTGTTGTGAACGTTTTGGAGTTGATATAGAACATGGGAAAAGTAGTATAAACAAAGGAAATGCTGCCCAATCTTCTCTAGCGTTAGTAAGTCCGTTCTTATAATTGTAAGCTAATGTCGATACAAATTCTCTTGAAGGTAGAACGGGTGCATTAAAGGAGAACAAGCAAGCGGTAGATTAGTTAAACGACAAAGGTATGTAAGGCTTATCCCTTCCTTCAAAGGCATGAACCTTTCAAGCTTTCCATGATCCTCCTATATGATGGGCTTATGAATCCTTAAATATGCTAAACTACATACGAGCATGATGATGATGATTATGAATTGAAATATAGCGATCCGATAGTTCATGATAGGACGATGCTATAGCGTTAATGATGTCACTATTGTTAACACTCACCTTATACACCATTTCCTTCAAGGTGAGGCAGAATACTCATAAATGTTCATAATGTAATCGGGGGTTCACGACCTTACGTCACCCCGACATAGTTGTGGTTGACTTCAAAGCCTAATGTATGCTTCTAACGATGAATGTGAAATAACGCTAAGTCATGACATGCCTATAAAATTATGATACGTTCATGAGATGTGCAATAGTGATGGGTTATGATTGATTATGTGATGATAAGATTCCACCGTGCCAATATGCCGGGCATGTCACCGCTAAGGCGGGCTGCTATGTTTACACGGAGCCTAGAGGGTCGGGCATGTCACAGCTAAGGCGGGCTGCTATGTTTACACCGAGCCTAGAGGGCCGGGCATGATCACCACTAGTGGGCGGCATATGATGGTTACCCGGACGCGGGTTAACGATGAGGATTGTGATGTGACGAGACATGTGATGTGATGACATATGTACCCTGATTATGTAAAATATGATATACGTACGAAATGTATTTGCTTATGACATTCATGCAGGTTATATCTTTCCCTCACGGCTCACGATCCTTCTATTATATTTATTTCTTTCTTGCCTTACATACTCAGTACAATGTTCGTACTGACGTCCGTTTTCTTTGGACGCTGTGTTCATGCCCACAGGTAGACAGAGAGGCGAGCTTGAGCCAGACTCGTAGGAGCTGTTAACCGATTGAAAGCACTCCTTTGTTCCGGAGGTGCTTGATTATTCTTTTGTGTATATTCATGTATATATATATTTTTAGGCATGGCGGGGTCTTGTCCCGTCTTCATGTTTAGCACTCCAGTAGAGGCTCGTAGATACGCAGTGTGGGTTAGATGGTCTCACGAGATTGTTATTATGTATATGTATATATTATTTTGATGGCCGAGAGGCTTATGCATATAAAAGTATTCTACGTTCTAAAATGAAAAGATGACTTTCTTATGTCTCGAGTATAAAATTGGTAAAAGAGCATTAAATAAGTAAGATGAGTAGTAGAACGAGTGGTGCTCGATAGTTAGCCCCGGGTACCCGTCGCAGCCCCTAGCTGGGTCGTGACAAAAGTGGTATCAGAGCAGTTCATTCCTAGGAAGTGTCTACGAGCCGTGTCTAGTAGAGTCTTGTTTATGGTGTGTTGCGCGCCACGCTAATAGACAAGAGGCTACACGGCATTTAGGAAAAAAATGACCATATTTCTTCCTATGAGATCGTGCGATAGAGCCATATATAAGGTTTTATCCTCCCTAATAGTGTGTTGTGATTTCAGAATGCCGCCAAAGGGAAAAGCTACAGCCGCCTAGAAGGGCAAGACTACGACAAAGAGGCGGGTGGAAAGAGAGCCTCCGATGAACGTAGAAGAGGGCGAGTCACATAATGAGGCCCCGTCTAATACTTCTTCCACCCCGCCTACTGTGGGAGAACAAGGAGGAGCTCCAGCTCCAATTCCTCCCCCGGTTGCTTCGGGTCAACAAATGACTGAGGCCATACATCTATTGACGCAGCTGGTTGCCGCACAAGCACAGCGGCAGAATGCAGGCCCAAGTGATCGGTCAGCTAGTAGTAGAGCCCGTGACTTCATGACTTTGAATCCTCCGGAGTTCTTCGGGTCAAAGCAGGATGAAGATCCGCAAGGCTTTATTGATGAGATGTTGAGAACACTGAAAATTATCCATGCCTCCGAGACTGAATCCGTGGAGTTGGCCTCATATAGACTTCGAGATGTGGCGGTATTGTGGTATAATAATTGGATAGCTTCGAGACAAGAGAATGTGCCTCCACATGTATGGCAAGAATTTGTGGATGCTTTTATCCATCACTATTTTCCACCCGAGGTCCGCCGAGCTAGAGCGGATAGATTTCTAAATTTGAAGCAAGGAAGTATGAGTGCTCGGGAATATAGCATGCAATTTAATTCTTTGGCTAGATATGCCCCGACTATATTGGCCGACATGGGAGATCGGGTACATAGATTTGTGAGTGGTTTGGGACCACATTTGTTTAAAGATTGTTTAATGGCCTCTTTGCAAGAACGGATGGATATTTCCCGAATACAAGCCTATGCCCAGAACTTAGAGGGACGGCAACAACCACAAAGGGGTGATCGCGACAGTGATAGAAGACAAAGAAAAAGGGCTAGATCTATGGGCACAGGCAGTGATTATAGAGGGGGATCGAGGCAGACTTATTCCCGACATTCAGGCCAGTCAGTGACTAGTGCGCTTCCACGATTCGCAAATAGGGGATTTGATCGCTCTTTTCCTTCAGGACAGGGTTAGAGTTCAAGAGCTTCGGATTCTCAGTTTGGGGGCGATTACAGTCAGGGGAGACCACCAGTACCACGATTTAGCCGGTACCGGAAACTACACTCAGGGCCATATCGTCAGGACACAGATGCTTGTTATGTTTGCGGGAAAACTGGGCATTTGATGCGAGATTGTCCCTCGCGGTATGGTAGAGGTCGGGTTCAGCCCACAGGTTCAGCAGCGGGTTCTTCCTCAGTGCACTCGGTAGGGCAGACTCCCCAAATGTCAGCGGGCCGAGGTAGAGGCAGAGGGGTAGCATCTACTTTAGGTGCCACTCAGCCCCGTGTATATGCTTTAGCCGGACGACAGGATCTTGAGTCCTCTCCGAATGTGGTTACAGGTGCATTGTCTATATTTTCCCGTGATGTGTATGCATTGATAGATCCGGGTTCTACTTTCTCCTATATTACCTCATATGTTGTTGGTCGTATTGGGGTGAAACCTGAGCCAATTAAACCTTTTGAGGTATTCACTCCGGTTGGTGATCCCGTAATAGCAAGACAAGTGTATAAAAATTGTGTGATTGTGATATGTGATCGCCAGACCAAAACTGATTTGATTGAGCTGGAAATGATAGATTTTGACGTAATTATGGGTATGGATTGGTTGGCCTCGTGCTATGATAATGTTGATTGCCGAACGAAAGTGGTTCGATTACAATTTCCGGGAGAGCCTATGCTTGAATGGAAGGGTAATACAACATCTCCAAAGGGCAGGTTTATTTCCTACCTTAAGGCAAGAAAGATGATAGCCAAGGGCTATATTTATCATCTAGTTCGGGTTCAAGACACCGAGGCAAAGTCGTCAACTTTCCAATCAGTGCCGGTAGTGAATGAATTCCCAGATGTGTTTCTAGATGAACTTCCAGGTCTTCCTCCAGAAAGAGAAATTGACTTCGCTATTGATGTGTTGCCGGACACCAAGCCTATTTTTATTCCTCCTTATCGGATGGCTCCGGCAGAATTAAAAGAGTTAAAGGCACAATTGAAAGATTTGCGTGAAAAGGGATTTATTAGACCCAGTTCGTCATCGTGGGGAGCACCAGTCTTGTTTGTGAGAAAGAAAAACGGTTCTCTACGAATGTGTATCGATTATAGGCAATTGAATAAGGTGACGATAAAGAACAAATATCCCCTTCCAAGGATTGATGACCTATTTGATCAATTATAGGGTGCCAAATGGTTTTCAAAAATATACCTGAGGTCGGGTTATCATCAAGTAAGAGTTAGGGAAGCCGATATTCCCAAAACAGCTTTCAGAACAAGATATGGCCACTATGAATTCCGAGTGATGTCGTTCGGATTGACTAATGCTCCGGCCGTATTTATGAACTTGATGAACAACGTATTCAGGCCTCTCTTGGATCTATTTGTGTTAGTAGTTATTGATGATATTCTCGTGTATTCTCGCACGGAATCAGAACATGCAGATCATTTGCGAATTGTTCTTGGCATTCTTCGAGCCCGAGAATTATATGCAAAATTTTCGAAGTGCGAGTTTTGGCTGAATTCTGTAGCATTTCTGGGCCATGTTATTTCAGATGATGGCATTCGAGTTGATACTCAAAATATTGAAGCCATAAAGACTTGGCCAAGGCCTATGACGCCTACAGAAGTCCACAGGTTTTTGGCGTTGGCAGGTTATTATAGAAGATTCGTAGAGGGCTTTCCATCTATTTCAGCCCCATTAACTAAGCTAACCCAGAAGTCAGCTAAATTCCAATGGAACGATGCTTGTGAGTGCAACTTCCAAGAGTTGAAGGACATATTAACCTCAGCTCCGATCTTAACACTTCCAGAAAGGTCAGATGGCTATGTTGTGTATTGTGACGCTTCCGGTGTCGGATTGGGATGCGTATTGATGCAGCATGGTAGAGTTATTGCATATGCTTCGAGGCAGCTGCGGAAATATGAAAAGAACTATCCGACCCATGATCTGGAATTGGCCGCGGTTATTCATGCATTGAAAATATGGAGACATTACTTATATGGTGTACATGTTGACATCTATACCGATCATAAAAGCCTTCAATACATTTTCAAACAGAGGGAGTTAAATTTGCGACAAAGGCGGTGGTTAGAATTGTTGAAAGATTACGATGTGAACATGTTATACCACCCCGGAAAAGCAATTGTGGTAGCCGATGCGCTTAGCCGCCGATCAATGGGCAGTCTATGTGAAGTCCATCCGGAAAACAAAGAGATGGTTCATCAGATCCATCAACTAGCTAATCTTGGAGTACCTGTAATTGATTCGGTTAATGCAGGGATTTGCATTAGTGATCCCACAGTTTCATCCCTGCACGTAGAAGTGAAAGAGCGTCAGTATGAAGACCCTCAATTGTGTCATTACAGAGACACATCTCACGGGAAGGAAAAGTCTCCATTTGAAGTTTCTATGAATGGAATTCTTAGATACCGAGGTGTCACGCCCCGAACCATGGCCTGGGGGAAACACGGCACTCGGTGCCTTACTGCATGTGACCGAGCGAACCACATGGCTTCCTGAATCATCATGAGGCATAACATGAGCGGAATATAACGTGAATGCATGATGAGCCTTTATAAAACGTAGTAAGTCATAATACTTAATAAAAATACTTGTTTAAACATGAGTGCGGAAATAACATGAATGAGCCAAAATGGCTATACGACTCCGAATGTCTAACATAACATAACTGACTTGTCTAGTCTATGAAACCTCTATCATGAGTCTGACTGGAAAACATACTTACTGGGACAAGGTCCCCAACATACCTTAGATGCATAACTAATCATAAAACAAAAGTTGACTAACCCCCGAATGTGATAGGGCTCACCAATAAGCTGATACGAATGCTGTCCTACTGAGCAAATGTGTCGTCCTGTATATCAGTACCTGCATCGTGAAATGCAGGCCCCGGGCAATAGAAAGGGGACGTCAGCACATTGAATGTACTGGTATGTAAAGCAACTGAATGAAATAACATGGGACATGAAATAACATGATAAGAACTGAAACCTGGTCATGAACATGAATACATACATATATATAAAACATGGTAAAAATATCATAAGTAGGGAGAGCAATAACATATAACCGATTCATGGTCTGGTGCTTGCGTTCCGCCAGCAGAACACTCAGTCCTTGCCAGGGAACATGAGATTTAATAAAATATGAAAGGATCCAGTCATTATGAGAGATCGTCCGGGAAATGGGTGGAACGATCCTCATCCTATGGTGGCTACGTAGTTTCAGGCTATCTGAAGCCCTCCTCGATAATTAAAGCAACTCCCAAAAACATGAACATGTAAAATAAGTGGCACTTGCTGCCCATGGTTTTCATGAATATAACTTTCTTGTACATGGTTATCATGAATTATACCTTGCTTGCATGAACTTGTAAAGCACATATAGTATTTTCTTGAAATAGCATAATATAACATAAACTAGCATGCATGAACCCATGGAGTGAGATATATGGGTTTTTCATAGATTATGGACAGATTCTTAATAATCATAAAGAAATATTAAGAACTCAATGATGGAATTATAACAATTCATATATAATATAATCATGGACATGGACCTAGGGTTATCATGAGCATGGTATTGAAACCCTAGTTTTCGTAAAGAATCATAATTTGTGGATTATGAGGCGTGGGGAAGAACAATGATGTTCCCACACGTAGATAGTAACTCTACATACCTTAGTCGCTGCAAAACCTGAATTAAAGACTTGAGCTTTGAAGAAGATTTCCAAAATCTTGAATTCTTGAACCTTGAGATGGGTTTTCTTGAAAACCGTAGTTTATGAACAATGATTTCTTGCTTAGATTACAAGGATATATATTAGAATTGACTTAGAATGATCTTGGAATGATTAGAAGGGTTTACTTGAGTTAGAAAGAGATTAGGGACTTGAATTGAACCTAGAATCATGATAAAACTTACCTTGTAGGGTTCTTGAGGCTTGAGACTTGTTCTTCCTGACTTTAGGGTAATTTTTCGTAACTAGGGGTGTTAGGAAAATAAACCCCAAGCTTAAATATAACTTAAAATGCGAAATCCAGACCTTTTGACCCGAACTCGACCTGTTACGCGATGGGTCCGTGATGCGGGGCCATCGCGCGATGTTCTGAAGGTTAATACTCAGATTTTCGCGATCGGCCCGCGATGCGGGGCCATCGCACGCGCCCCCACGCTCCTGAAAAAGTGACGTGTGTCGGTTCTGCACAGTGTTCGGTAAAATGGATATAACTTCTCGTACACAACTCTGTTTGGGCTCCACAATATACCGTTGCAAAGCTATTTCAAAGGGATACAACTTGTATGTTTTAAGTTTTCTCAAATTCCCAACGTACGTTCACGAAATTTGACCGTAAGGCAGACGTATCAAAAATTTAGCCGATTCTATAGAGTTTTAGGTGCCTTACTATTATCCATATTGAGACGATCATATCTCCTTGCTCCGATCTCTGGTTGGCCTGGTCCTTATATCGTTAGAAAGGTATTTCTACATGCTACAACTTTCATTAAGGGTACTTTCCCAAATTCTCAACTAATCTAGGATTTATGGCTGCCCGAAGTAGGCCTATCAACCATTTTTGCAAAACGTTCAAACCTTCAGTTTTTCCACTAAAACTCTAATGATATGAGTCTAAACTTAGTTCCAAGATACAGGGTGTTACAATATCTCCCCCTTGGGATCATTCGTCCTTGAATGATGGGTCTTGGTTAGGTATGGGACTGGGCATGGCAGGAATACATGAACGTGATGAAAATGACATGAAACATAAGAGCTTGACATGATTACATGAAAACATGGTCATGGATCATGAGAACTGAATACGTGATTACATATAAACATGTACATGGGAAACATGAAACTGAGTAGCACCTACATGACTGAGAATCATGAAACATTTGTCCTCGATTTATGACTAGTGGTTAAGAATCGCTACTAACTCTGGAATCTACAAAATGTATGGTAAGACTTCCTTCATAATTCAGACTCTCATGACATTTCACAAACTCCTTTCAGCTAACTAAAGTATCAACATAAACCTCACAAGGTATCTTAATACGTATGATGTGGCATAATCTCAATTAGTGAATCTTGAATGTGGCTAACGTGAATACTGAGCTGGTCTGAACACATGATTATTGGCTGAATGATTACATGATTACTATACATGGGGTTTGGAAGAGAATTGTAGGCATGAATGACATGAGTACTGGAAAATAGGCACGAACATGACATGATTACCTGGACATGAGGACCATGATGTGGGACATAAATACAGGAAGACTGGCTGGCATGAAAACATGAGTGCTAAACTTTTATAAGATACAAACACATGTAAACATGGATATCAACATGATATCTGAATGTCGAAAACATGATTGTTACAACATGAGGGTTGAATACTGAGCGCAGGTAGGATCTGAACACTTAGAGACTTGATCATAGATGTTCATATGTTACCACGATAGACATACGAGATAAGAGTACGACTTAGGCTCTAAATGTAAGTGCAACTCCGTGCGAATGAGATAGAATTGAGTCATTTACTAGGAATATGATTCTAACATAGGTATTCATAAAGCTCTAGCGTAGGCATGACATGATACATCACATCTGAGTAGAATATTTTTGAGATAATTAGTGCCATAGAATACCTGAAGGGATCTGACTATGAACTTGGAACATACCTTACTTCCAACCTTACCATGTTCGCTCTGAAACATAAATATGAATATCTTGGCTTACCTTGCTTATTATTGTATGCGGATCATTAAGGAGTGAGAGAAAGGGATCATTCATACGAATCAGACACTTCATCTTCGAAAATAAACGTGGCATGGGTACATCAGACTGAAGAACATAACATGGAACATGTATACATGGAAATGGGACTAATGTGGCATAAGACATGAATACATGAGTAGCATGGCATGGGGCATGAGAGATACGACGTTTACATAAGTACTTCGAAGCTACATACCCTGACATTTGGACATTAGGTCATGAATATTGAAGTGTGAATAAGACATAAGCGTGACTTAAATGGAGTATAAGTTGTAGGCTTCACTCTTGAGTACTTAGAGACATAGGGATGGATAAGATATCACTTTTTGAACTTAGATATACTTACAGAATGGGACATGGTTAAACATAGTTTACTCTTATTACTATAAGTCGACACCCTCATTATAAAATAAGACTCATGAAGGAAAGGATCATAGGCATGAATGTTTCGTTCGTCAAGCACCTAAGGCATAAGTAGAAAGTTACCTTAAACTTAAAAAAGGGCATAGGTACTTCGGAAAAGAAAATGGCATCCTTTGTGCCAAGCTACGAGCTGTTTTAAAACAGTAGCCAGAGGAACATAAGCATGAGTTACATAGAATCATGGGTAGGACATCCATCTTGACTTACTCTTATCATTACCTACCAAACCCACTGTTATGCTATTTCTATATGTGGATGCTCCAAGAAGTCGGTCGTGGGCATGAGTACGTGAGAACGTAGGTAGCATATCTTTGGAGTTGAAATAAGTCATTTACCTAAGGCATTTTCCCCTTGTTCAAGGACCAGGTGGGCATTCCGTAGGATTCTTAGTCTTTAAACTATTGTGTTACCTTCTCCTTAATCATTATCAAAATCAACGTCATATTCGGAAAGCACTTAGAAGCTAGAACGTGGTCATGGGTATAAAAGCACGATAGATACGTGAGACATGAATACAGTCTTTAACCTTGGACATGAGTACAACCTGATGTGAGTAACATGAAAGAACATTCCCTTGCATAGCTTACTATCGTATGGAGTCTTAATTCTTGTATCTTAAACATGGAGTGTAAAGCTCTAACATGGGCATGATATAGGTACTAAAGGCATGAGTATAGTACGTCTGGGCATTAGTACCACATAGTGCATGAATTACTCTAGAATTGGAACCTTTACACCCTTAAAACCCGCTATTCGCTCTAGAACTTTATCTCATAACATAATTACCTAGTACTTGATCTCAACAGCATGACAAAAATCACATTTTACGCATCTTATCTTGGCTACATGAAACTGTGATCCTCTAACATAATCTTCTTATCACCTATCAACTTATGAAACACATAATCTATATCGGCACCTTATCGCACGATCTCCCCCTTAGTTCAAAAGCAGACGTCTAAAGCCTGTGGATCCCTTAAGTTAGCGATAAGTGGTCATCTAGTAGTTCCACTAATTTTCTCTGAAATACTGACCACTCATTTATTTAGCTTACTTCAAGCAAGTCTTACTTAGTGGGAAAATTGGATTACTTAAATGAATGGGTTTCTAATGTACATAACTGGCATAACATGGCTTTGTCAATCTTGGGGAAAACTCTTTTCTGATAATTCTTAAAGGCTCTTCTTCTGTAGCTTGCTCTCTTACTGCTTAGATTGTTTTCTTCTTTCACCAATTTCAATACCTCAAATTTAACTTAAACCCTTTGGGTTCTAACACGCCTTCGGTGTATTCAGACAGTTACCGACTTAGTAGTGCTAACTTGACTAAGTAACTCAAATCGTACTTCTACTAACTCTGCTAAAAATTTCTAATTCATTGTATCTATTCAAACTTACTCACTATGCTTCTGTTAACCACTTGCTAGCATCATATTCTCTAATTCTTCTCTGAGTACTAAAGTGAAACATAAGGTTATTTCTAACTTTTCCTCCTCATCTGAATCTATTCTTGGATTGTATACTATCTTTCTGAACTATAGACATAGATCACACTTAGGGAAATTTCATCTGTCTCAAACGAGAAATTGGAACAACTAACCCCCACTTTCAAAATTATACCATACTATACACATCAGGGATAAAATACTTAATAACATAACCTAAGAGGGAATTGTCATATCTTTTATCTCATAGTAATACCTGCTCCTTGTAGTAACTTACTAATGTCATACTCTCTAGGTCTGATCTGAATAAGCTTAAATAATTTAAAACTAACCCTACAAAAAATTTCAATATCGTCTGCTCGTGATTTTCTTATCGCATCAGTCCCTTCCTAGTCATGTACATAGATCATATGGAAAAAATATATATATCCTTAAAAAAAGTCGAGACTTTCTAGTATTACAGGTGGTTGGCTCTTAGTCTATTTCCTGCTCAAAACTACCGTGGACAATTTATGATTGTTGCAGCTAATTTCATAACATGTTACTCTGTAGGGTTTTAAATCTGAACTATCATCCTTATACTGTAGCTCCATGGTCAGATAATCCAAATAATTTATTCTGTAAGGTATATAACCTACGTGTACTAACATGCCGAAACTTTTTTTTAAAAGGGTATTATCACCTGATAAGCACACCATGCACTATTTAGTAAATCTTGGGTCTCGAATTTTCCTTCTCGGCGCTTACGCATGCGATACGTTTAGAATTCGATGGAAAGAGAAATGTTACTTACTCCTCTAAGCTTCATGGAACGAGTTAGAATAATTCCTGATGCCTCCATCGGAAAGCAACACATCAATAACAACTAGCTTTACATCTTCCTCATCTATTGAGACTAGGCGTATTCGGTAGAATGGGAAACAACACATGAGTTCGAGTGATTTCTGAGAACACAGCTCTATTGCACGATCTAGAGTTGAAAGAAGTGAGACAATCTTAAATGTCTTGGTGATCAACTGTTTATATGTGTGGCGCGCACACACATATAAAAGTGACCCCACTCGACACGATTTCATAGACTCCCTAAGACACTTGAACCTAGGCTCTGATACCAAGCTTTTTCACGCCCCGAACCATGGCCGGGGCGAAACACGGCACTCGGTGCCTTACTGCATGTGACCGAGCGAACCACATGTCTTGCTGAATCATCATGAGGCATAACATGAGCGGAATATAACGTGAATGCATGATGAGCCTTTATAAAACGTAGTAAGTCATAATACTTAATAAAAATACTTATTTAAACATGAGTGCGGAAATAACATGGATGATCCAAAATGGCTATACGACTCCGAATGTCTGACATAACATAACTGACTTGTCTAGTCTATGAAACCTCTATCATGCGTCTGACTGGAAAACATACTTACTTGGACAAGGCCCCCAGCACACCTTAGATGCATAACTAATCATAAAACAAAAGTTGACTAAACCCCGAATGAGATGGGGCTCACCAATAAGCTGATACGAATGTTGTCCTACTAAGCAAATATGTCATCCTGTATATCAGTACCTGCATCGTGAAATGCAGGCCCCCGGGCAATAGAAAGGGGATGTCAGCATATTGAATGTACTGGTATGTAAAGTAACAGAATGAAATAACATGATAAGAACTGAAACCTGGTCATGAACATGAATACATACATATATATAAAACATGGTAAAAATATCATAAGTAGGGAGAGCAATAACTTATAACCGATTCATGGTCTGGTGCTTGCGTCCCGCCAGCAGAACACTCAATCCTTGCCAGGGAACATGAGATTTAATAAAATATGAAAGGATCCAGTCATTATGAGAGATCGTCTGGGACACGGGTGGAACGATCCTCATCCTACGGTGGCTACGTAGTTTCAGGCTATCTAAAGCCCTCCTCGGTAATTAAAGCAACTCCCAAAAACATGAACATGTAAAATAAGTGGCACTTGCTGCCCATGGTTTTCATGAATATAACTTTCTTGTACATGGTTATCATGAATTATAACTTGCTTGCATGAACTTGTAAAGCACATATAGTATTTTCTTGAAATAGCATAATATAACATAAACTAGCATGCATGAACCCATGGAGTGAGATATATGGGTTTTTCATAGATTATGGATAGATTCTTAATAATCATAAAGAAATATTAAGAACTCAATGATGGAATCATAACAATTCATAGATAATATAATCATGGACATGGACCTAGGGTTATCATGAGCATGGTATAGAAATCCTAGTTTTCGTAAAGAATCATAATTTATGGATTATGAGGCATGGGGAAGAACAATTATGTTCCCACACGTAGATAGTAACTCTACATACCTTAGTCGCTCCAAAACCTGAATTAAAGACTTGAGCTTTGAAGAAGATTTCCAAAATCTTGAATTCTTGAACCTTGAGATGGGTTTTCTTGAAAACCCTAGTTTATGAACAATGATTTCTTTCTTAGATTACAAGGATATATATTAGAATTGACTTAGAATGATCTTGGAATAGTTAGAAGGGTTTACTTGAGTTAGAAAGAGATTAGGGACTTGAATTCAACCTAGAATCATGATAAAACTTACCTTGTAGGGTTCTTGAGGCTTGGGACTTGTTCTTCCTGACTTTAGGGTAACTTTTCGTGACTAGGGGTGTTAGGGAAATAAACCCCAAGCTTAAATATAACTTAAAAAGCGAAATCCCGACTTTTTGACCCTAACCCGACCTGTTACGCGATGGGTCCGCGATGTGGGGCCATCTCGCGATGTTCTACAGGTCAATACTTAGATATTCACGATCGGCCCGCGATGCGGGGCCATCGCACGCGCCCCCACGCGCCTGAAAAAGCGGCGCGTGTCGGTTCTGCACAGTGTTCTGTAAAATGAACATAACCTCTTGTACACAGCTCTGTTTGGGCTCCAAAATATACCGTTGGAAAGCTATTTCAAAGGGATACAACTTTTATGTTTTAAGTTTTCTCAAATTCGCAACGGACTTTCACGAAATTTGACCGTAAGGAAGACGTATCGAAAATTTAGCCGATTCTATAGAATTTTAGGTGCCTTACTATTATCCATATTGAGACGATCATATCTCCTTGATCCGATCTCTGATTGGCCTGGTACTTATATCATTAGAAAGGTATTTATACATGCTACAACTTTCATTAAGGGTACTTTCCCAAATTCTTAACTAATCAAGGATTTATGGCTGCCCGAAGTAGGCCTATCAACCATTTTCGCAAAACGTTCAAACCTTCAGTTTTTCCACTAAAACTTTAATGATATTAGTCTAAATTTAGTTCCAAGATACATGGTGTTACATGAGGCCGATTATGTGTGCCGAATGTGACAAAATTTCACCGATGAATTCTAGAAGAAGCACATTGTTCCCGGTATTCTATTCACCCATGTGCCACCAAAATGTTCCATGATCTCAAGTCAATATATTGGTGGGATGGCATGAAGAGAGACATAGCGGAATTTGTAGCACAGTGTCCAAATTGTCAACAAGTAAAGATCGAACATCAAAAGCCAGGAGGATTATTGCAAGCAATGGAAATCCCTACTTGGATATGGGAAGTGATTACTATGGATTTTTTTGTGGGGTTTCCTTGTTCTCGAGGCAAGTATGATTCTATATGGGTGATCATGGATAGATTGACGAAAGCAACCCATTTTCTTCCGGTCAGGACTACCTACTTAGCAAAAGATTATGCGAGACTATATCTTAAAGAAATTGTGCGACTCCATGGAATTCCATTATCCATTATCACAGATAGAACAGTTTACAGCCAAGTTCTGGAGGTCTTTTCAAGAAGGTCTAGGTACCCAAGTGAGGCTCAGCATGGCATTTCATCCGCAGACCGATGGACAAGCCGAGCGTACTATTCAGACATTGAAAGATATGCTACGAGCATGTGTGCTAGATTTCGGTGGTAGTTGGGGTGATCATTTGCCGCTAATCGAATTTGCATACAACAATATCTACCATTCCAATATCCAAATGGCTCCATACGAAGCTTTATATGGAAGGAATTGCAGGTTTCCAATTGGATGGTTTGAAACAGGAGAAGTACAATTGATAGGTCTTGAACTGATTCAACAAGCGGTAGATAAAGTCAAAGTGATCCGAGATCGATTGTTAACAGCCCAAAGTCGCCAAAAGTCTTATGCAGACAATCACCGATGAGACTTGAAATTTCAAATTGGTGATTGGGTATTCTTGAAAGTGTCACCGATGAAGAGTGTAATGAGATTTGGCAAAAAGGGGAAGCTTAGTCCCCGGTATATTGGGCCTTATGAGATTGTACGAAAGATAGGCAAGGTGGCCTATGAGTTAGATTTGCCCCCGGATTTGGAGTCAGTCCATCCAGTTTTCCATGTTTCGATGCTCCGCAAGTGTGTTAGAGATCCCACAAAGATTGTCCCGATAGATGATATGCAAGTGACAGAAAAGATAACCTATGAAGAAGTGCCTATTGCCATTCTAGACAGGCAGGTGCGGAGACTTCGAAATAAAGAAGTAGCTTCAGTCAAAGTCTTGTGGCGAAACAACAACCGGGAAGAAATGACTTGGGAGGCGGAAGAGAAAATGAGATCTGCATATCCCCATTTATTCCAACCTCCAGAAGAGGTTCAAGATGAAACACTAACATTATGAGGTATGTAAGCTTACTTTTTATGCTTTTGGTCGTGTGTGGCCATAGATATGTAGATATTGTGATGTAGTCCTGTGAGGCGATGATATTATGGGTTGTTGTGACAGGTTGGTAGTGTCATATTACAGGGAGAACTCTGGTGAAATTTTCATAGAATCTCGAGTGTTTAACATTCGAGGACGAATGTTCCAAAAAGGTGGGGAGAATGTTACACCTCAAAAATTTCCCCGTGAACGTACAGTGAACGGACTAACGAAGAATACGAGTATACGATGTTTTGATAAGAAGGGAATGACGTTTGACGACCCTAAGTATGGTTTAAAAGGCAATTGCAATAAGAGATAGGTTATGCTCCATAATGACTACTTATAGGCTCTGAAAACGTGAAAGTTGAAGATTTGCACTTCGGTCCAGTCGATCGTAAAATGAAATACGGACCGTAAAGTAGTTTAAGGACCTTAAATTGCCCTGTCGTCTTTCAACTTCCAAAACATCAACTTCCTGCCAAGTGTTCAAATAGTACAAAACGACTTGGAATACGGACCGTAAATTGCGATCGTAAATCACCATGACTCCAGCTGTCACGCCCCGAACCATGGCTTGGGAGTAACACGGCACTCGGGCCTTGCTTGCACGTGTCCGAGCGAACCTCATGGCTTGCTTGTCAACATGGGCATCAAAACAACATAATCTATATGATGCAATTTAAATGAATCAAGAAAATGTAATTTGCGGAATAAAGTCTTGAAATTTTCTCATAGCATGAAATATCATGAAAACATAATAGTCTGCAAACATGAAAGCACAACTGACTCTGTGAACTAACATCTGTCTATGAAACCTCTAAAACATGTCTGAATACTAACTATCAGGACATGGCCCTGGACTACCATAAGCTGAATACTAATGCAGACTCCATGTTGAACCCCGAGAGGAGTGGGGCTCACCAATAATCTAATAACTGAAGTGATCCTACTGCGCAGGTGTATGCTCCTGAAAACCGGTATCTGCACCGTGAAGTGCAGGCCCCGGGAAAAGGGACGTTAGTACATGGTGAATAGTACTAGTATGTAAAACCTGCTGAAACGAAGAACATGGCACAACATAGATATAGGAAATGAACTGAAACTGAATGTAACTTGAACATGAGCATGAAACGTGAGTAAAATCTTAAAATAGTAAATCAATAGAAATACTTGTATGTAAAACTACTTGTAACGTGGGGAATGCTATAGTATAACCGACAACATGGTCTGGTACTTGCGTCCTACCAGCAGAACACTCACAACCTTGCCAGGGATATGAGATTTAAGTAATAATAAGCATGTAAGGATCCAAACTGCATAATGAAGGTGTTGCCTCCTTGCTGACGACCCTTATCCTACGGTGGCTACGTAGTTTCAGGCTATCTGAGCCTTCTCGGTTAACTAAGCAATTCCCAAAACATGAACATAATATAGTTGGCTAAGAAGCCCATGATTTTCGTGAAATAACTTGTAATCATGATTTCACGAAATAACTTGTAAACGTGGTTTCATGAAATATCTTGTAATATGGTTTCATGAGATAACTTGTCATAGTCTTGCAAACATGTTCTTGATTCATGAGTAATAACAATAGTTCATAATTATATATATATAATTGACTTGAAAACATGCTTGTAACTTGCTACATAAAATCATAAAGTTTCATATAAACATAATGAGAATACATGAGGCAGAATTCATGATTCATGGATTAAGCTAGGGTTCCTAATAACCGTAATGGAAGACTAGGAATACAATAACGAATATAGATACAAAATTCATGTACATAAATACATAAATACAGGCTACCAATATGTTGGGTTTAATGCCCTAGGGTTTGAACTTCATGGATATCAAGAAACGGAGCATGGGGAAGAACATAGAGATTCCCACATGTGGATGGAAGTTCTACATACCTTAATTGCTCCAAAACTTGAATTAAAGACTTGAGCTTTGAAGAAGATTTCCAAAATCTTGAATTCTTGAACCTTGAGATGGGTTTTCTTGAAAACCCTAGTTTAGGAATGATAATTTCTTTTTTAGATTACAAGGATAGGTATTATAATTGATTTGGAATAATTAGAGTAGGCTTACATTGGTGTTCTTGATGATGCAAGAGGGTAGGAAGTTGTTCTAGGGCTTGAAGGAATGAAAAATAATGATTTGAACTGATATGGACGAATATATACTGTTCTGGAAAAATTCATTTTTCGGCCTAGTTAAATACTGGCCGTATTGTGAAATACGGGCCGTATTTTGAAATACGGTCCGTATTTTGACATATGGACTGCACTGCGTCTCTTTAGTAAAATGGCCAGAACGCTTTGCACAGATGTCCGTTTGACGCCCATAATATACCTTTGGAAAGGTATTTCAAAGCTCTACGACTTTCATGAAGGAAGGTTTCCCAAATTCCAAATACATTTAGAAATACGGGCCATATTTTAAAATACCAGCCGTATTTTGAAATATGGTCCGTATTTAACCATTTGACATCAAATTGCCAAATTCCAGAATGCTCAGAAATCCTTGGTTTCAGTTTACGATTTGAAATATGGGCCGTATTGTGAAATACGGTCCGTATTTAACTATATGACGTTCAACTACCAGTTTACGATTTGATTTACGGCCCGTAAACTGAAATACGGTCACTGTTCATGGGCGTAAACCACCATCTTACAGCTGAAGAGGAAATTTCCAATTCCCACATTCTTTATCTGGTTTTCTAAGTCTAGGATCATGGTCAAAGCTTAGGTTAAAGGTACGGGGTGTTACAATATCTCCCCCTTGGGATCATTCGTCCTCGAATGATGGGTCATGGTTAAGAACATGGCTGGACATGGCTTGAATTCATGAACATGAAAGAAACATGACGTAAAACATAAGAGCTTGACATGGTTACGTGGGAACATGGTCATGGATCATGAGAACTGAGTACGTGATTACATGGAAACATTTACATGGGGAACATGAAACTGAGTAGCGCCTACATGAATGAGAATCATGAAACATTTGTCCTCGATTTATGACTAGTGGTTAAGAATCGCTACTAACTCTGGAATCTACAAAATTTATGGTAGGACTTCCTTCATAATCCGGACCCCCACGACATTTCTCAAACGCCTGCCAACTAACTAAAGTACCAACACACAACTCACACGGTATCTTAATACGCTTGATGTGACATAACGTGATTACTGGATCTTAAATGTAGCTAACATATATACTGAGCTGGCTTGAACACACGGATATTGGCTGAATGATTACTATGCATGGGGTTTGGAAGAAAATCCATAGGCATGAATGACAGGAGTACTGGAAATAGGCACGAACATGACATGATTACCTGGGCATAAGACGCATGATGTGGGACATAAATACATGAAACTGGATGACATGAATACATGAGTGCTAAACTGTCATGAGATACGAATACGTGTGAAAATGGATATCGTAACATGGGATCTGAATATCGAAAACATGATTGTTACAACACGTGGGTTGAATACTAAGCGCGTGTAGGATTTGGATACTTAGAGACTTAATCACAGACGTTCGTATGTCACCATGGTAATATGAGATAGGAGTATCACTTAGGCTTTGAATGTAAGCGCAACTCGATGCGAATGCAACAGACTTGAATCGTATAACAAGAATATGATCCTAACATAGGTATTCATAAATCTCTAGCATAGGCATGACATGAATACGTCGAATCTGAGTAGCATACTCTTGAGATAAGTACCACAGGTTATATGAAAAGTTATCTATTTGAATATAGGAATGCATCTTACTTCCGCTTATCTTGTTAGCTGTTAATCATGATTATGAATACCTTATCTCATCTTGCTCATTCTCGTGAGCGAATTATAGAGGACTGAGAGAAAAGGAATTATTGATACTATTCACATGAGATACTTTGCTTTAGAGAACAGACATGACATGGTGCATTGTACATGGAAGACGTAACGAGGAACATGCGTACATGGGAACGTGATTCATATGGCATGAAATATGATTACGTGAATAGCAAGACATGGGTCATAGGTAAATGAAAAAATTAGCGTTTGTATGAGTACCTACACACCATGGCGTATGGACTTGAGTTCATGAGTATTGAAGTAAGACTAAGGCGTTAGTCTGACTTGCATAGAGCACAAGTTGCAGGCTAACTCTTGGGTACTCAGAGACGTAAGGCATAGATAAAACATTACCTTTAGAATTTAGATATACCGAAAGAATAGGACATGGTTCAACACAGCTTACTCTTATCACTGTAAGTAAATGCCCTTGTTATAAATAAGGCTCATGAAGGAATAGATTATAGGCATGAATAATTCGTTTCTTGAGCATCTAACACAAAGGTAGAAAGTCACCTTGAACATAATAAGGCCTAGATACTTAGCAAAAGGAAAAAGGAATCATGTCATCATAATCGTAAAACATTAGCTAAAGGAATGTAAGCACGAATTACATCGAATCATGGATAGGACATCCATCTTGGTTCACCTTCATTATTATCTCACAAAATCATTATTACGATACCGCTATAAGTGGAATACATAGCGAAATGAATTAGGGCACGAGTATGTGATAACATGGATAACATAACCATAAGGGTCAAGATCATCATCAGATTTGAAAAGCACTTAGATGCTAGAACATAGACATGAGTATAAAAGCATGATAGATACGTGAGACCTGAATGCGGTTTTTTTTTTTAACTTTAGACACGAGCACACCTGATGTGCGAAACATGAAAGGACATTCCCTTGCATACCTTACCATCGTATAAAGTCTTAATTCTTGTATCTTAAACATGGAGTGTAAAGCTCTAACATGGGCATGGTATGGGTATGAAAGGCACGAGTAGAGTATGTCTGGTCATTAATACCACATAATACATGAATTACTCTGGAATTGGAACTGTTATACCCTTAAAATACGCTATTCGATCTAGAACTTTATCTTATAACATAATTACCTAGTACTTGATCTCAACAACGTGACAAAAATCACACTCTACGCACCTTATCTTGGCTACATGAAACTGTGATCCTCTGACATAATCTCTTTAACACCTATCAACTTATAAAACACATAGTTTGTATCGGCACCTTATCGCACGATCTTCCCCTTAGTTCAAGAGCTGATATTTAAATCCTGTGGATCCCTTGAGTTAGCGATAAGTGGTCATCTAGTGGTTTCACTAATTTCCTCCAAAATACTGACGGCTCATTTCTTCTGCTTACTTCAAGCAAGTCTTACTTACTGGGAAAACTGGATTACTTAAATGAACGGGTTTCTAATGTACATAACTGGCATGCTAGCTTTGTCAGTCTTGGGGAAAACTCTTTTCTGATAACTCTTAAAGACTCTTCTTCTGTAGCTTGCTCTCTTACTGCTTAGATGATTTTGTTCTTTCACCAATTTCTATACCTCAAATTTAACTTAAACCCTTTGGGTTCAAACACGCCTTCGGTGTATTCAGGAAGTTACCTTAGTAGTGCTCACTTGACTAAGTAACTCAAATCGTACTTCTACTAACTCTGCTGAAATTTTCTAATTCACTGTGTCTATTCAAACTTACTCACTATGCTTCTGTTGACCATTTACTAGCATCATAATATCTAATTCTTCTCTGAGTACTAAAGTGAAGCATAAGGTTATTTCTAACTTTTCTTCCTTATCTGACTCTATTCTGGAGTTGTATACTATCTTTCTGAACTATAGACATGGAACACACTTAGGGAAATTTCATCTGTCTTAAACAAGGAATTGGATCAACTAACCCCAAACTCTCTATACACTTTCAAAATTTATATCATACTATACACCAGGGATAAATATTTAATCACATAACCTAAGAGAGAATTGTCATATCTTTTATCTCGTAGTAATATCTGCTTCTTTTAGTAGCTTACTAACGTCATACTCTCTAGGTCTGATCTGAATAAGCTGAAATAATTTAAAACTAACCCTACAAAAATTTATATCATCTACTCGTGGTTTTCTTATCGCATCAGTCCCTTCTTAGTCATGTGCATATATCATATGACAAAAATATATATATCCTTAAAAAAAAAAGTCGATACTTTCTAGTATTACAGGTGATTAACTCTTAGGCTATTTCCTACTTAAAACTACCGTGGACAATTTATGCCTGCTTCGGTTAACTTCATAACATCCTACCTCGTGGGGTCTTAAATATGAACCATCACCCTTATATGGTAGCTCTATGGTTAGATAATCCAAATAAACTTATTCTGTAAGGTATATAACCTATGTATACTTCCATGCCGAAACTTGTTTTTAAAAAGGTATTATCACCTGATAAACACACCATGCACTATTTGGTAAGTCTTGGGTCTCGAATTTTCCTTCTCGACGCTTACGCATTCGATACGTTTAGAATTCGATGGAAAGAGAATGTTACTTACTGCTCTAAGCTTCATGATACGAGTTAGAATAATTCCTGATGCCTCTATCGGAAAGAAACACATCGATAACGACTAGCTTTACATCTTCCTCATCCATTGAGACTAGGCGTATTTGGTAGAATGGGAAACAAACATGAGTTCGAGTGATTTCTGAGAACACAGCTCTATTGCACGATCTCGAGTTGAAAGAAGTGAGACAATCTTAAATGTCTTGGTGGTCAACTGTTTATATGTGTGGGCGCCACACACATATAAAAGTGACCCCACTGGACACGGTTTCATAGACTTCCTAAGACACTTGAACCTAGGGCTCTGATACCAAGCTTTGTCACGCCCCGAACCATGGCCTGGGAGTAACACGGCACTCGGGCCTTGCTTGCATATGTCCGAGCGAACCTCATGGCTTGCTTGTCAACATGGGCATCAAAACAACATAATCTATATGATGCAATTTAAATGAATCAAGAAAATGTAATTTGCGGAATAAAGTCTTGAAATGTTCTCATAGCATGAAATATCATGAAAACATAATAGTCTGCAAACATGAAAGCACAACTGACTCTGTGAACTAACATCTGTCTATGAAACCTCTAAAACATGTATGAATACTAACTATCAGGACATGGCCCTGGACTACCATAAGCTGAATACTAATGCAGACTCCATGTTGAACCCCGAGAGGAGTGGGGCTCACCAATAAGCGGATAACTGAAGTGATCCTACTGCGCAGGTGTATGCTCCTGAAAACCGGTATCTGCACCGTGAAGTGCAGGCCCCGGGAAAAGGGACGTTAGTACATGGTGAATAGTACTAGTATGTAAAACCTGCTGAAACGAAGAACATGGCACAACATAGATATAGGACATGAACTGAAACTGAATGTAACTTGAACATGAGCATGAAACGTGAGTAAAATCTTAAAATAGTAAATCAATAGAAATACTTGTATGTAAAACTACTTGTAACGTGGGGAATGCTATAGTATAACCGACAACATGGTCTGGTACTTGCGTCCTACTAGCAGAACACTCACAACCTTGCCAGGGATATGAGATTTAAGTAATAATAAGCATGTAAGGATCCAAACTGCATAATGAAGGTGTTGCCTCCTTGCTGACGACCCTTATCCTACGGTGGCTACGTAGTTTCAGGCTATCTGAGCCTTCTCGGTTAACTAAGCAATTCCCAAAACATGAACATAATATAGTTGGCTAAGAAGCCCATGATTTTTGTGAAATAACTTGTAATCATGATTTCACGAAATAACTTGTAAACGTGGTTTCATGAAATATCTTGTAATATGGTTTCATGAGATAACTTGTCATAGTCTTGCAAACATGTTCTTGATTCATGAGTAATAACAATAGTTCATAATTATATATATATAATTGACTTGATAACATGCTTGTAACTTTCTACATAAAATCATAAAGTTTCATATAAACATAATGAGAATACATGAGGAAGAATTCATGATTCATGGATTAAGCTAGGGTTCCTAATAACCGTAATGGAAGATTAGGAATACAATAACGAATATAGATACAAAATTCATGTACATAAATACATAAATACGGGCTACCAATATGTTGGGTTTAATGCCCTAGGGTTTGAACTTCATGGATATCAAGAAACGGAGCATGGGGAAGAACGTAGAGATTCCCACATGTGGATGGAAGTTCTACAAACCTTAATTGCTCCAAAACTTGAATTAAAGACTTGAGCTTTGAAGAAGATTTCCCAAATCTTGAATTCTTGAACCTTGAGATGGGTTTTCTTGAAAACCCTAGTTTAGGAATGATAATTTCTTGTTTAGATTACAAGGATAGGTATTAGAATTGATTTGGAATAATTAGAGTAGGCTTACCTTGGTGTTCTTGATGATGCAAGAGGGTAGGAAGTCATTCTAGGGCTTGAAGGAATGAAAAATAATGATTTGAACTGATATGGACGAATATATACTGTTCTGGAAAAATTCATTTTTCGGCCCAGTTAAATACTGGCCGTATTTTGAAATACGGGCCGTATTTTGAAATACGGTCCGTATTTTGACATATGGACTGAACTGCGTCTCTTTAGTAAAATGGCATTAACTCTTTGCACAGATTTCCGTTTGACGCCTATAATATACCGTTTGACGCCTTTAACCATTTGACATCAAATTGCCAAATTCCAGAATGCTCAGAAATCCTTGGTTTCAGTTTACGATTTGAAATACGGGCCGTATTGTGAAATACGGTCCGTATTTAACCATATGACATTCAACTACCAGTTTACGATTTGATTTACGGCCCGTAAACTGAAATACGGTCATTGTTCATGGGCGTAAACCACCATCTTACAGCTGAAGAGGAAATTTCCAATTCCCACATTCTTTATCTGGTTTTCTAAGTCTAGGATCATGGTCAAAGCTTAGGTTAAAGGTACGGGGTGTTACACCAGCATACCTTTCTGGTTCTGTTATGCTTTAATACGCCCATGGAATACGGACCGTAAACTGGAATACAGCCCGTAAACTGAGTTTACGACCACTGTGCACTTCAGCTACTGTTTATCCCGAATCAGATTTTAAGTCATTAAAAGGGAGACCCAAGCTCATTAATTAATTTCATCTACACACTACTTTTCTCTAGAAACCTCTAGAATAATCTCCACTCTTCATCTACAAGAAAACAAAGGAAATCAAAGATCAATATCAAGAATTCAAGTGAATCAAGTGTATGAAACTCATTAAAGTTCATCCAAGCTAAGAAATTTCAAGAGAAGAGAACTAGGGTTTTGTTGCAAGAAGAGTATTACCGCTCAAGGCTTGTTCCTACATCATCTAAGGTAATTTTTATGGCATTTACATGTTATTTAGAGTTTGGAAGGGTTAAAACACTTGGATTATAGAAATACATGGAAGATGGGTCATAAAAAAAGAGTGAATAGTGTCATTATTGAATAATAGTTGGGATGAATTATGAATGTTGGCACGTTGTGATTGGGAATACGTTATAAATAATATTTAGAACATGGAATAAGCATTATATATGAGAAACGCGATAATGAGCTATAACCATAAATGTGGAGAAATTGAAGAGAAATGGTGAATTGTTGTCAATGTATGCAAATGGTGATTGTTGTTGCAATATTGTGATTGCTGTTGTGAACGTTTGGGAGTTGATATAAAACATGGGAAAAGTAGTATAAACAAAGGAAATGCTGCCTAATCTTCTCTAGCGTTAGTAAGTCCGTTCTTATAATTGTTAGCTAATGTCGATACAAATTCTCTTGAAGGTAGAACGGGTGCATTAAAGGAGAACAAGCAAGCGGTAGATTAGTTAAACGACAAAGGTATGTAAGGATTATCCCTTCCTTCAAAGGCATGAATCTTTCAAGCTTTCCATGATCCTCCTATATGATGGGGCTTATGAATCCTTAAATATGCTAAACTACATACGAGCATGATGATGATGATGAGGAATTGAAATATAGCGATCCAATAGTTCATGATAGGACGATGCTATAGCGTTAGTGATGTCACTATTGTTAACACTCACCTTATACACCATTTCCTTCAAGGTGAGGCAGAATACTCATAAATGTTCATAATGTAATCGGGGTTTCACGACCTTACGTCACCCCGACATAGTTGTGGTTGACTTCAAAGCCTAATGTATGCTTCTAACGATGAATGTGAAATAACGCTAAGTCATGACATGTCTATAAGATTATGATACGTTCATGAGATGTGCAATAGTGATGGGTTATGATTGATTATGTGATGATAAGATTCCACCGTGCCAATATGGCCGGGCATGTCACCGCTAAGACGGGCTGCTATGTTTACACCGAGCCTAGAGGGCCGGGCATGATCACCACTAGTGGGCGGCATATGATGGTTACCCGGACGCGGGTTAACGATGAGGATTGTGATGTGACGAGACATGTGATGTGATGACATATGTACCCTGATTATGTAAAATATGATATACGTACGAAATGTATTTGCTTATGACATTCATGCAGGTTATATCTTTCCCTCATGGCTCACGATCCTTCTATTATATTTATTTCTTTCTTGCCTTACATACTCAGTACAATGTTCGTACTGACGTTCGTTTTCTTTGGACGTTGTGTTCATGCCCGCGGGTAGACAGGGAGGCGAGCTTGAGCCAGACTTGTAGGAGCTGTTAACCGATTAAAAGCACTCCTTTGTTCCGGAGGTGCTTGATTATTCTTTTCTGTATATTCATGTATATATATATATTTTTGGGCATGGCGGGTCTTGTCCCGTCTTCATGTTTAGCACTCCAGTAGAGGCTCGTAGATACGCAGTCTGGGTTAGATAGTCTCACGAGATTGTTATTATGTATATGTATATATTAGTTTGATGGCCGAGAGGCTTATGCATATAAAAGTATTTTACGTTCTAAAATGAAAAGATGACTTTCTTATGTCTCAAATATAAAATTGGTAAAAGAGCATTAAATGAGTAAGATGAGTAGTAGAACGAGTGGTGCTCGGTGGTTAGCCCCGGGTACCCATCGCGGCCCCTAGCTGGGTCGTGACACACATGAGTCTCAGTCTAGAAATTCAGTATGCTCAGAAACAGTCAGTGTTTTCAATTCAGTCCAGCATGTCTATTTCAATTCAGCATTGTTCATTGTTGTTATGATCTCAGTCCTTATTAATTAACCATAATTATACATATGTGATTTTGCCCGAGGGCACAGCTAAGTCTTGTGTATACGTATACATGGCCGAGGCTATTGACTGACGCACTACTAGGCCGAGGCTATAGCGTGCATTTATTATTGGGCCGAGGCCCCACATATACAAACACAGATAATACAGATGATTCAGATATAGAGCAGGGAGTATTCATATCTCTACTTCCTTGCTATTAGAGTTACAGTTATCAGTTTCAGTTTCAATTTCAGTATTTTATTGCTTCAGTTGCTTTACATACCAGTACAATTCAAATGTGCTGATGTCCCTTTTTATTGCTTGGGGGCCTGCATCTCGCGATGCAGGCACCGATATACAGGTTGACGACTCAGCTATTTAGGAGTGCACGTATCAGCTACTGGTGAGCCCCAAATTCCTTCGGGGCATTGTCAACTATCTAATTATTTCAGTTTATAGACAGCTCTATTATTCCGTATTCTTAGAGGCTTCATAGACACAGTTCAGACAGACAGATATTTATTATGCTAGCCTTGTTGGCAGTTGTTCAGTTGTTTTGGTTTAAGCCATGTTGGCTACGTTCAGATATTTCAGATTATCTAAGTATTTCCGCATTATGATTTCAGTCAGACCTTTAGTATATCAGCATGTGTTTAGTTGTTTCCACATTCAGTTATGTTTTTTTTATATCACATGTTGATTCAGCCAGCCAGTTGGCTCGCTCGGTCACATGCAGTCAGGCACGGGGTGCCGTGTTATGTCCAGGTTCAGGTTCGGGGCGTGACAAATACATATAAGTAAATTCTGAAAAACAGTAAATCAATGGAAATACATGTATATATAGTTGCTTGTAACGTGGGGAGTGCTATAGTATAACCGACAACATGATCTGGTACTTGCGTCCTACTAGCAGAACACTCACGCCTTGCCAGGGATATGAGATTTAAGTAATAATAAGCATGTAAGGATCCAAACTGCATAATGAATGTGTTGCCTCCTTGCTGACAACCCTTATCCTACGATGGCAACGTAGTTTCAGGCTATCTGAGCCTTCTCGGTTAACTAAGCAATTCCCAAAAACATGAACATGATATAGTTGGCTAAGAAGCCCATGATTTTCGTGAAATAACTTGTAATCATGATTTCACGAATTAACTTGTAAACATGGTTTCATGAAATAACTTGTAAACATGGTTTCATGAAATAACTTGAAAACATGGTTTCATGGAATAACTTGTATTTAGCATGTATGTATATTGTATCATAGCATGAAAATAATTATATAATATAGTTGCATGAAAACTTGTAGACATGTAGGATATTCATGAAATAATCATTCTTAGTTAAAAACATGCATGCAAGAACCCATGGAATATAAGATATGGGTTTTCATTGATTACGGACTGATTTTCAATAATCATATGGAGTAATTAAGAACACAATGATAGAATAATAGCAATTCATACATAATATAATTATGGACATGGACCTAGGGTTGTCATGAGCATAGTATAGAAAACCCTAGTTTTCTTAGAGAATCATAATTTATGGATTATGAGGCGTGTGGAGGAACAATGATGTTCCCACACGTAGATAATAACTCTACATACCTTAATTTCTCCAAAATCTTGAATTAAAGACTTGAATTTTGGAAAAGATTTCCTAAATTTTGATTCTTGAACCTTGAGATGGGTTTTCGTGGTAACCCTAGTTTATGAACAATGATTTCTTGCTTAGATTACAAGGATATATATATATATATTAGAATTGACTGGGAATGATTAGAAGGGTTTACTCAAGTTAGAAAGAGATTAGGGACTTGAATTCAACCTAGAATCATGATAAAACATACCTTGTAGGGTTCTTGAGGCTTGGGACTTGTTCTTCCTGACTTTAGGGTAATTTTTCGTGACTAGGGGTGTTAGGGAAATAAACCCCAAGCTTAAATATAACTTAAAACGCGAAATCCCGACTTTTTGACCCGAACCCGACCTGTTACGCGATGGGTCCGCGATGCGGGGCCATCGCACGCGCCCTCACGCGCCCCGTGTGTCGGTTCTATGCAGTGTTCCGTAAAATGGTCATAACTTCTTGTACAGAGCTCTGTTTGGGCTCCACAATATACCGTTGGAAAGATATTTCAAAGAGATACAACTTTCATGTTTTAAGTTTTCTCAATTTCCCAACGGATTTTCACGAAATCTGACTGGAAGGCAGACGTATCGAAAACTTAGCCGATTCTATAGAATTTCAAGTGCCTTACTATTAGCCATATTTAGACGATCATATCTCCTTGCTCGGACCTCTGATTGGCCTAGTCCTTATATCGTTAGAAAGGTATTTCTACGTACTACTACTTTCATTAAGGGTACTTTCCCAAATTCCCAACTAATCAAGGAGTTATGGCTGCCCGAAGTAGGCCTATCAACCATTTTCGAAAAACGTTCAAACCTTCAGTTTTTCCACTAGAACTCTAACGTTACGAGTCTAACATGAGTTCCAAGATACGAGGTGTTACAATATCTCACCCTTGGGATCATTCGTCCTTGAATGATGGGTCTTGGTTAGGTATGGGACTGGACATGGCATGAATACATGCACGTGATGAAAATGACATGAAACATAAGAGCTTGACATGATTACATGAAAACATGGTCATGGATCATGAGAACTGAATACGTGATTACATATAAACATGTACATTGGATCATGAAACTGAGTAGCACCTACATGAACTAGAATCATGAAACCATTGTCCTCGATTCATAATAATGATTAAGAGTTACTACTAACTCTAGGATTTATGAAAATTATGGCAGGACTTCCTTCATAATTCGGACTCTCATGACATTTCTCAAACGCCTGTCAACTAACTAAAGTATCAACATAAACCTCACAGGGTATCTTAATACGTATGATGCGGCATAATCTTAATTACTGAATCTTGAATGTGGCTAACATGAATACTGAGTTGGCCTGACCACATGATTATTGGCTGAATGATTACATGATTACTACACATGGGGTTTGGAAGAGAATTTGTAGGCATGAATGACATGAGTACTGGAAAATAGGCACGAACATGACATGATTACCTGGATGTGAGGAGTATGACGTGAGACATAAATACATGAAGACTGGCTGGCATGAAAACATGAGTGCTAAACTTTTATAAGATACAAACACGTGTAAACATGGACATCAACATGAGATCCGAATGTCGAAAACATGATTGTTACAACATGAGGGTTGAATACTGAGCGCAGGTAGGATCTGAACACTTAGAGACTTGATCATAGGATGTTCATGTGTTACCACGATAGACATACGAGATAAGAGTACGACTTAGGCTTTGAATGTAAGTGCAACTCCGTGCGTATGAGATAGAGTTGAGTCATATACTAGGAATATGATTATAACATAGGTATTCATAAAGCTCTAGCGTAGGCATGACATGATACATCAAATATGAGTAGAATATTTTTGAGATAATTAGTACCATAGAATACCTGAAGGGATCTCACTATGAACTTGGAACATACCTTACTTCAAACCTTACCTTGATCGCTCTGAAACATAGATATGAATATCTTGTCTTACCTTGCTTATTATTGTAAGCGGATCATTAAGAGTGAGAGAAAGGGATCATTCATACGAATCAGACACTTCATCTTCGAAGATAGACGTGACATGGGTACATTAGACTGAAGAACATAACATGAAACATGTATACATGGAAATGGGACTAATATGGCATAAGATATGAATACATGAGTAGCATGGCATGGGGCATGAGAGACACGACATTTACATAAGTACTTCGAAGCTACATACCCTGACATTTGGACATTAGGTCATGAATATTGAAGTGTGAATAAGACATAAGTGTGACTTAAATGGAGTATAAGTTGTAGGCTTCACTCTTGAGTACTTAGAGACATAGGGATGGATAAAATATCACTTTTGGAACTTAGCTATACTTACAGAATAGGACATGGTTAAACATAGTTTACTCTTATTACTGTAAGTCGACACCCTCATTATAAAATAAGACTCATGAAGGAAAGGATCATAGGCATGAATGCTTCATTCGTCATGAACCTAAGGCATAAGTAGAAAGTTACCTTGAACTTAAACAGGGCATAGGTACTTCGGAAAAGAAAATGGAATCCTTTGTGCCAGGCTGCGAGCTGCTTTAACACAGTAGCTAGAGGAACATAAGCATGAGTTACGTAGAATCGTGGGTAGGACATCCATCTTGACTTACTCTTATCATTACCTACCAACCCCACTGTTATGCTATTTCTATATGTGGATGCTCAAAAAAGTTGGTCGTGGGCACGAGTACGTGAGAACGTAGGTAGCATATCTTTGGAGTTGAAATAAATAATTTACATAAGACATTTTCCCCTTGTTCAAGGACCATGTGGGCATTCCATAGGATTCTTAGTCTTTAAACTATTGTGTTACCTTCTCCTCAATCATTATCAAAATCAACATCATATTCGGAAAGCACTTAGAAGCTAGAACGTGGTCATGGGTATAAAAGAACGATAGATACGTGAGACATGAATGTAGTCTTTAACCTTGGACATGAGTATAACCTGATGTGAGAAACATGAAAGAACATTCCCTTGCATAGTTTACCATTGTATGGAGTCTTAATTCTTGTATCTTAAACATGGAGTGTAAAGCTTTAGCAAGGGCATAAGATATGTATGCTCGGCATTTGTAGAGTACGTTTGGGAATTGGTACTACATAATGCATGAATTATTCTGAAATTGGAAACGTTACACCCTTAAAACCCACTATTCGATCTAGAACTTTATCTCATAACATAAGTACCTAGTACTTGATCTCAACGGGCATAACAAAAATCGTCTTCTACGCACCTTATCTTGGCTACATGAAACTGTGATCTTCTGACATTATCCTCTGATGCCTATCAACTTACGAAACACAACATGTATATCGACACCTTATCATATTATCTCCCCCTTAGTTAAAAAGTAGACGTCTAAAGCCTGTGGATCCCTTAAGTTAGCGATAAGTGGTCATCTAGTGGTTCTGCTAATTTCCTTTACAATACTGACTACTCATTTATTTAGCTCACTTCAAGCAAGTCTTACTTAGTGGGAAAATTGTATTACTTAAATGAATGTGTTTCTAATGTACATAACTGGCGTAACCTGGCTTTGTCAGTCTTGGGGAAAACTCTTTTCTGATAATTCTTAAAGGCTCTTCTTCTGTAGCTTGCTCTCTTATTGCTTAGATGGTTTTCTTCTTTCACACATGACTATACCTCGAATTTAACTTAAACCCTTTGGGTTCTAACGCGCCTTCGGTGTATTTAGACGGTTGCCTACTCATTAGTATTAACTTGACTAAGTAACTCAAATCATACTTCTACTAACTCTGCTGAAATTTCTAATTCACTGTATCTACTCAAACTTACTTACTAAGCTTCTGTTACCACTTGCTAGTATCATATTCTCTAATTCTTCTCTGAGTACTAAAGTGAAATATAAGGCTATTTCTAACTTTTCCTCCTCATCTGACACTATTTTTGGATTGTATACTATCTTTTTGAACTATAGACATAGATCACACTTAGGGAAATTTCATCTGTCTCAAACGAGAAATTGGAACAACTAACCCCCACTTTCAAAATTATACCATACTATACACATCAGGGATAAAATACTTAATAACATAACCCTAAGAGGGAATTGTCATATCTTTTATCTCATAGTAATATCTGCCTCTTGTAGTAACTTACTAACGTCATCTCTCTAGGTCTGAACTGAATAAGCTTAAATAATTTAAAAACTAACTCTAAAAAAAAATCAATATCGTCTGTTTGTGGTTTTCTTACCGCATCAGCCCCTTCCTAGTCATGTGCATAGATCATATGACAAATATATATATATATATATATATATATATATATATATATATATATATATCCTAGAAAAGGTTGAGACTTTCTAGTATTACAGGTGGTTGGCTCTTAGGCTATTTCCTGCTCAAAACTACAGTGGACAATTTATGCCTGTTGCGGTTAACTTCATAACATCCTACCTCGTGGGGTCTTAAATATGAAACCATCACCCTTATACTATAGCTCCATGGTCAAAGAGTCCAAATAAACTTACTCTATAGGGTATATAACCTATGCGTGCTACCATACCGAAATTTGTCTTTCAAATGGTACTAACACCTGATAAACACACCATGCACTATTTGGAAAGTCTTGGGTCTCGAATTTCCTTCTTGCCGCTTACACATTGATACGTTCAGAATTCGATGGAAAAGAATGTTACTTACCACTCTAAGCTTCATGGCACGAGTTAGAATAATTCATGATGACTCTATCTAAAAGCAACACATCGATAATGATTAGATTTACATCTTCCTCATCTATTGAGATGAGGCGTATTCGGTAGAACGGGAAACAACACACGAGTCCGAGTGATTTATGAGAACATAGCTCTATTGCACGATCTAGAGTTGAAAGAAATGAGACAAACTTAAATGTCTTGGTGGTCAACTGTTTATATGTGTGGCGCGTACACACATATAAAAGTGACCCCACTGGACACGGTTTCATAGACTCCCTAAGACACTTGAACCTAGGCTCTGATACCAAGCTTTGTCACGGCCCGAACCATGGCCTGGGCGTAACACGGCACTCGGTGCCTTGCTGCATGTGACCGAGCGAACCACATGACTTGCGGAGTCTACATGGGACATGAGCTGATGCGGAATATAAAGTAAACATGCATGAATTGTGAAAACATGGAGTTCAATAATCATAAGTCTGAAAATATTATTATTATTATTATTATATCATGAATGCGGAATTATGGTAATGTAGTCATTAAGGCCAACCCAACTGAACATGACAACTGACTAGTCTATGAAACCTCTGACACGAATCTGTCTGCTAAACTGTTCACTGGGACAAGGCCCTCGGCATACCTTAAATGCATAATTGACATAAATAGAAGTAAAGACACAACTCCAAATGAGATGGGGCTCACCAAAAGCTGATACGATCAATGTCCTAACGAGCAAATATGCTGTCCTGTCAATCAATACCTGCATCGTGAATGCGGGCCCCCGGGCAATAAAAAGGGGACGTCAGCACATTGAATGTACTGGTATGTAAAACAACTGAACTAAATAACACGGGACATGGAATAACATGATAAGAAGTGAAACTGAAAACCTGGACATGAAGATGAACATGAATACATATAAGTAAAGTCTGAAAATAGTAAATCAATGGAAATACATGTATATATAACTGCTTGTAACGTGGGGAGTGCTATAGTATAACCGACAACATGAACTGGTCCTTGCGTCCTACCAGCAGAACACTCACACCTTGCCAGGGATATAAGATTTAAGTAATAATAAGCATGTAAGGATCCAAGCTGCATAATGAAGGTGTTGCCTCCTTACTGACAACCCTTATCCTACGGTGGCAACATAGTTTCAGGCTATCTGAGCCTTCTCGGTTAACTAAGCAATTCCCAAAACATGAACATGATATAGTTGGCTAAGAAGCCCATGATTTTTGTGAAATAACTTGTAATCATGATTTCACGAAATAACTTGTAAACATGGTTTCATGAAATAACTTGTAAACATGGTTTCATGAAATAACTTGTAAACACGGTTTCATGGAATAACTTGTATTTAGCATGTATGTATCTTGTATCATAGCATGAAAATAATTATAGAATATAGTTGCATGAAAACTTGTAGACATGTAGGATATTCATGAAATAATCATTCTTAGTTAAAAACATGCATGCAAGAACCCATGGAATATAAGATATGGGTTTTCATGGATTACGGACTCATTCTCAATAATCATATAGAGTTATTAAGAACACAATGATAGAATAATAGCAATTCATACATATTATAATCATGGACATGGACCTAGGGTTGTCATGAGCATGGTATAGAAAACCCTAGTTTTCGTAGAGAATCATAATTTATGGATTATGAGGCGTGGAGAAGAACAATGATGTTCCCACACGTAGATAGTAACTCTACATACCTTAATTGCTCCAAAATCTTGAATTAAAGACTTGAATTTTGGAGAAGATTTCCAAAATTTTGATTCTTGAACCTTGAGATGGGTTTTCTTGGTAACCCTAGTTTATGAACAATGATTTCTTACTTAGATTACAAGGATATATATATATTAGAATTGACTTGGAATGATTAGAAGGGTTTACTCAAGTTAGAAAGAGATTAGGGACTTGAATTCAACCTAGAATCATGATAAAACTTACCTTGTAGGGTTCTTGAGGCTTGGGACTTGTTCTTCCTGACTTTAGGGTAATTTTTCGTGACTAGGGGTGCTAGGGAAATAAACCCCAAGCTTAAATATAACTTAAAACGTGAAATCCCGACTTTTTGACCTGAACCCGACCTGTTACGCGATGGGTCCACGATGTGGGGCCATCGCACGCGCCCTCACGCGCCCCGTGTGTCGGTTCTATGCATTGTTAGGTAAAATGGTCATAACTTCTTGTACAGAGCTCTGTTTGGGCTCCACAATATACCGTTAGAAAGCTATTTCAAAGGGCTACAACTTTCAGGTTTTAAGTTTTCTCAAATTACCAACAGATTTTCCCGACATCTGACTGGAAGGCAGACGTATCGAAAACTTAGCCGATTCTATAGAATTTCAAGTGCCTTACTATTAGCCATATTTAAAAGATCATATCTCCTTACTCCGACCTCTGATTGGCCTGGTCCTTATATAGTTAGAAAGGTATTTCTACGTACTACAACTTTCATTGAGGGTACTTTCCCAAATTCCCAACTAATCAAGGAGTTATGGCTGCCCGAAGTAGGCCTATCAACCATTTTCGGAAAACGTTCAAACCTTCAGTTTTTCCACTAGAACTCTAACGTTACGAGTCTAACATAAGTTCCAAGATATGAGGTGTTACAATATCTCCCCCTTGGGATCATTCGTCCTCGAATGATGGGTCTTGGTTAGGTATGGGACTCGACATGGCATGAATACATGCACGTGATGAAAATGACATGAAACATAAGAGCATGACATGATTACATGAAAACATGGTCATGGATCATGAGAACTGAATAAGTGATTACATATAAACATGTACATAAGAACATGAAACTAAGTAGCACCTACATGAACTAAATTCATGTAATCATTGTCCTCAATTCATAATAATGATTAAGAGTTACTACTAACACTAGAATTTACGAAAATTATGACAGGACTTCCTTCGTAATTCGAACTCTCACGATTCTAACTTTGATAGCTTATGGATTCTAACTTTAATATAACTTTGAAAAACACAATTTCAACCAATTCTAACTTTGACTTCTTAATAACAATTCTAACTTTAATAACTTATGAATTTTAACTTATATTCTAAAAATTGAAAAGTAAATCTAATCAAATAAAGTCTATATTTTAGTTTTGAGGTTATACAAATATTATAACTTAAAAATTCTAACTTTGAAAAGAACAATACCAACCAATTCTAACTTTGAATTCTCAATAACAATTCTAACTTTAATAACTAATGGATTCTAACTTTAATATAAATCTGAAAATCACAATCCCAACCAATTTTAACTTTGAATTCTCAATAACAATTCTAACTTTAATAACTTATGTATTCTAACATTAATTCTAAAAAATTAAAAAGTAATTCTGGTCAAATAAAGTCTACATTTTAGTTTAGAGGTTATAAATTATTATAACTTAAAAATTCTAACTTTGAAAAACAAAATTCCAACCAATTCTAACTTTGAATTCTCAATAATAATTTTAACTTTAATAACTTATGAATTCTAACTTTAATACAACTTTGAAAAGCACAATCCTGACCAATTCTAACTTTGAATTCTTAATCACAATTCTAACTTTAATAACTTATAGATACTGACTTTAATTCTAAAAATTGAAAATTAAATCTAGTCAAATGAAGTCTACATTTTAGTTTAGATATTATAGAAATATTATAACTTAAAAATTCTAACTAGGGAAAGCACAATCCCTACTAATTTTAACATTGAATTCTCAATAACAATTCTAACTTTAATAACTCATGGATTCTAACTTTAGTATAACTTTGGAAAGCATAATCGCAACTAATTTTAATTATGAATTCTCTATAACAATTCTAACTTTAAAAATTTATTGATTCTAACTTTAATTCTGAAAATTGAAAAGTAAATCCAGTCAAATAAAGTTTACATTTTATTTTAGAGGCTATTGAAATATTATAACTTAACAATTCTAACTTCAAAAAGCACAATCCCAACCAATTCTAACTTTGAATTCTCAATAACAATTCTAACTTTAATAACTTATGGATTAAAACTTTAATATAACTTTAGAAAGCACAATCTCAATCAATTCTAACTTTGAATTCTCAATAACTATTCTAACTTTAATAACGTATGTATTCTAACTTTAATTCTAAAAATTGAAAAGTAAATCTAATCAAATAAAGTCTATATTTTAGTTTAGAGGTTATACAAATATTATAACTTAAAAATTCTAACTTTGAAAAGCATAATACCAACCAATTCTAACTTTGAATTCTCAATAACAATTCTAACTTTAATAACTAATGGATTCTAACTTTAATATAAATCTGAAAATCACAATCTCAACCAATTTTAACTTTGAATTCTCAATAACAATTCTAACTTTAATAACTTATGTATTCTAACTTTAATTCTAAAAATTGAAAAACTAAATCTAGTCAGATAAAGTCTACATTTTAGTTGAGAGGTTATAGAAATATTATAACTTAACAATTCGAACTTTGAAAAGCAAAATTCCAACCAATTCTAACTTTGAATTCTCAATAATAATTTTAACTTTAATAACTTATGAATTCTAACTTTAATACAACTTTGAAAAGCACAATCCTGACCAATTCTAACTTTGAATTCTTAATCACAATTCTAACTTTAATAACTTATAGATACTAACTTTAATTCTAAAAATTAAAAATTAAATCTAGTCAAATAAAGTCTACATTTTAGTTTAGAGATTATAGAAATATTATAACTTAATAATTCTAACTATGGAAAGCACAATCCCTACTAATTTTAACATTGAATTCTCAATAACAATTCTAACTTTAATTACTCATGGATTCTAACATTAATATAACTTTGGAAAGCATAATCGCAACTAATTTTAATTATGAATTCTCTATAATAATTCTAAATTTAATAACTTATTGATTCTAACTTTAATTCTGAAAATTGAAAAGTAAATCCAGTCAAATAAAGTTTACATTTTAGTTTAGAGGCTATTGAAATATTATAACTTAACAATTCTAACTTCGAAAAGCACAATCTCAACCACTTCTAACTTTGAATTCTCAATAACAATTCTAACTTTAATAACTTATGGATTCAAACTTTAATATAACTTTAGTAAGCACAATCTCAACAAATTCTAACTTTGAATTCTAAATAACAATTCTAACTTTAATAACATATGTATTCTAACTTTAATTCTAAAAATTGAAAAAATAAATCTAGTCAAATAAAGTCTACATTTTAGTTGAGAGGTTATAGAAATATTATAACTTAACAAATCTAACTTTGAAAAGAAAAATCCCAACTAATTCTAACTTTGAATTCTCAATAACAATTTTAACTTTAATAATTTGTGGATTCTAACTTTAATATAACTTTGAAAAGCACAATCCTGACCAAGTATAACTTTAAATTCTTAATCACAATTCTAACTTTAATAACTCATGGATTCTAACTTTAGTATAACTTTGGAAAGCATAATCACAACTAATTTTAATTATGAATTCTCTATAACAATTCTAACTTTAAAAATTTATTGATTCTAACTTTAATTCTGAAAATTGAAAAGTAAATCCAGTCAAATAAAGTTTACATTTTAGTTTAGAGGCTATTGAAATATTATAACTTAACAATTCTAACTTCAAAAAACACAATCCCAACCAATTCTAACTTTGAATTCTCAATAACAATTCTAACTTTAATAACTTATGGATTAAAACTTTAATATAACTTTAGAAAGCACAATCTCAATCAATTCTAACTTTGAATTCTCAATAACTATTCTAACTTTAATAACGTATGTATTCTAACTTTAATTCTAAAAATTGAAAAGTAAATCTAATCAAATAAAGTCTATATTTTAGTTTAGAGGTTATACAAATATTATAACTTAAAAATTCTAACTTTGAAAAGCATAATACCAACCAATTCTAACTTTGAATTCTCAATAACAATTCTAACTTTAATAACTAATGGATTCTAACTTTAATATAAATCTGAAAATCACAATCTCAGCCAATTTTAACTTTGAATTCTCAATAACAATTCTAACTTTAATAACTTATGTATTCTAACTTTAATTCTAAAAATTGATAAACTAAATCTAGTCAAATAAAGTCTACATTTTAGTTGAGAGGTTATAGAAATATTATAACTTAACAATTCAAACTTTGAAAAGCAAAATTCCAACCAATTCTAACTTTGAATTCTCAATAATAATTTTAACTTTAATAACTTATGAATTCTAACTTTAATACAACTTTGAAAAGCACAATCCTGACCAATTCTAACTTTGAATTCTTAATCACAATTCTAACTTTAATAACTTATAGATACTAACTTTAATTCTAAAAATTGAAAATTAAATCTAGTCAAATAAAGTCTACATTTTAGTTTAGAGATTATAGAAATATTATAACTTAATAATTCTAACTATGGAAAGCACAATCCCTACTAATTTTAACATTGAATTCTCAATAACAATTCTAACTTTAATTACTCATGGATTCTAACATTAATATAACTTTGGAAAGCATAATCGCAACTAATTTTAATTATGAATTCTCTATAATAATTCTAAATTTAATAACTTATTGATTCTAACTTTAATTCTGAAAATTGAAAAGCAAATCCAGTCAAATAAAGTTTACATTTTAGTTTAGAGGCTATTGAAATATTATAACTTAACAATTCTAACTTCGAAAAGCACAATCTCAACCACTTCTAACTTTGAATTCTCAATAACAATTCTAACTTTAATAACTTATGGATTCAAACTTTAATATAACTTTAGTAAGCACAATCTCAACAAATTCTAACTTTGAATTCTAAATAACAATTCTAACTTTAATAACATATGTATTCTAACTTTAATTCTAAAAATTGAAAAAATAAATCTAGTCAAATAAAGTCTACATTTTAGTTGAGAGGTTATAGAAATATTATAACTTAACAAATCTAACTTTGAAAAGAAAAATCCCAACTAATTCTAACTTTGAATTCTCAATAACAATTTTAACTTTAATAATTTGTGGATTCTAACTTTGATATAACTTTGAAAAGCACAATCCTGACCAAGTATAACTTTAAATTCTTAATCACAATTCTAACTTTAATTTTAGTTTAGAGATTATAGAAATATTATAACTTAACAATTCTAACTTCGACAAGCACAATCCCAAACAATTCTAACTTTTAATTCTTAGTAACAATTATAACTTTAATAACTTATGGTTACTAACTTTAATTCGAAAAATTGAAAAGTAAATCTAGTCAAATAAAGTCTACGTTTTAATTTAGAGATTATAAAAATATTATAAGTTAACAATTCTAACTACGGAAAGCACAATTCCAGCTGATTTTAACTTTCAATTTTTTATAACAATTCTAACTTTAATAATTCATGGATTCTAACTTTAATATAACTTTGGAAAGCACAATCCCAACCAATTCTAACTTTGAATTCTTAATAACAATGCTAACTTTAACAACTTATGGATTCTAACTTTAATTCTAAAAATTAAAAAGAAAATCTTGTCAAATACAGTCTACATTTTAGTTTAGAGTTTATACAAATATTATAACTTAACAATTCTAACTTCAAAAAACACAATCAAAACCAATTCTAACTTCGAAAAACACAATCAAAACCAGTTCTAACATTAAATTCTCAATAACAATTCTAACTTTGATAACTTATGGATTCTAACTTTAGTATAACTTTGAAAAACACAATTTCAACCAATTCTAACTTTGACTTCTTAATAACAATTCTAACTTTAATAACTTGTGGATTCTAACTTATAATCTAAAAATTGAAAAGTAAATCTAATCAAATAAAGTCTACATTTTAGTTTTGAGGCTATACAAATATTATAACTTAAAAATTCTAACTTTGAAAAGCACAATGCCAACCAATTCTAACTTTGAATTCTCAATAACAATTCTAACTTTGAATTCTCAATAATAATTCTAACTTTAATAACTAATGGATTCTAACTTTAATATAAATCTGAAAATCACAATCCCAACCAATTTTAACTTTGAATTCTCAATAACAATTCAAACTTTAATAACTTATGTATTCTAACTTTAATTCTAAAAATTTAAAAAGTAATTCTAGTCAAATAAAGTCTACATTTTAGTTTAGAGGTTATAAGTTATTCTAACTTAGCAATTCTAACTTTGAAAAGCAAAATTCCAACCAATTATAACTTTGAATTCTCAATAATAATTTTAACTTTAATAACTTATGAATTCTAACTTTTATACAACTTTGAAAAGCACAATCCTGACCAATTCTAACTTTGAATTCTTAATCACAATTCTAACTTTAATAACTTATAGATACTAACTTTAATTCTAAAAATTGAAAATTAAATCTAGTCAAATAAAGTCTACATTTTAGTTTAGGGATTATAGAAATATTATAACTTAACAATTCTAACTACGGAAAGCACAATCCCTACTAATTTTAACATTGAATTCTCAATAACAATTCTAACTTTAATAACTCATGGATTCTAACTTTAACATAACTTTGGAAAGCATAATTGCAACTAATTTTAATTGTGAATTCTCTATAACAATTCTAACTTTAAAAATTTATTGATTCTAACTTTAATTCTGAAAATTGAAAAGTAAATCCAGTCAAATAAAGTTTACATTTTAGTTTAGAGGCTATTGAAATATTATAACTTAACAATTCTAACTTCGAAAAGCACAATCCCAACCACTTCTAACTTTGAATTCTCAATAACAATTCTAACTTTAATAACTTATGGATTCAAACTTTAATATAACTTTAGAAAGCACAATCTCAACCAATTCTAACTTTGAATTATAAATAACAATTCTAACTATAATAACGTATGTATTCTGACTTTTATTCTAAAAATTGAAAAAATAAATCTAGTCAAATAAAGTCTACATTTTAGTTGAGAGGTTATAGAAATATTATAACTTAACAATTCTAACTTTGAAAAGCAAAATCCCAACTAATTCTAACTTTGAATTTTCAATAACAATTTTAACTTTAATAATTTATGGATTCTAACTTTGATATAACTTTGAAAAGCACAATCCTGACCAAGTATAACTTTAAATTCTTAATCACAATTCTAACTTTAATAACTTATGGATTCTAACTTTAATTCAAAAAATTGAAAAGTAAATCTAGTCAAATAAAGTCTACATTTTAGTTTAGAGATTATAGAAATATTATAACTTAACAATTCTAACTACGGAAAGCATAATCCCAACTAATTTTTACTTTGAATTCTCAATAACAATTCAAACTTTAATAACTCATGGATTCTAACTCTAATATAACTTTGGAAAACACAATCCAACCAATTCTAACTTTGAATTCTCAATAATGATTCTAACTTTAATAACTTATTGATTCTAACTTTAATTCTCAAAATTGAAATGTAAATATAGTAAAATAATGTCTACATTTTAGTTTAGAGGTTATAAAAATATTATAACTTAACAATTCTAACGTCGAAAAGCACAATTGTCACGACCCGACTACGGGCCGTGACGGGTACCCGGGGCTAACTACCGAGCACCACTCATTCTGTTACTCATCATAATGATCATGCACTTCTTTACTATTCATAACTCATAATCATAAGACAACCATTTCATTAGAAAACATAAATACTCTTATATATACATAAGCCTTTCCTCTATCAAAATGATAAGATATATATATATATATATATATATATATATATATAGATAGATAGCAACATCGTGAGACCATATAACCCGCACCTACGCATCTATGAGCCTCTACTAGAGTATTAGACGTAGAGACGGGACAGGACCCCGTCGTGCCCAAAATATACATATGTACACAAAAGAATAGTCAAAGGCACCTCCGGAACAATGGAGTGCTCTCAAGTCAGCTAACAGCTCCTACGAGTCTGGATCAAGCTCACTTCCCTGTCTAATTATGGGCATGAACACAGCGTCCAAAGAAAACGTACGTCAGTACAAACATTGTACTGAGTAGGGAAGACATGAATGAAATGAGTATAATAGAAGAATCATAAGCCATAGGAGGAGGATATAACCTGCATGAGTTTTATAGGTGTACATCTCATACATATATCGTATTTTTATATAATCATAGTACATGTATCATTATAGCACAAATATCATTGTATCATCATCATCATCGTTAACCCGCGTCCGGGTAACTATCATATGTCGCCCACTAGTAGTGTTGTCCGGCCCTCTAGGAACGGTGTAATCATAAGCAGCCCGCATTGGCGGTTACATGTCTGGCCATCTAGGCACGATGTAATCATAAGCAGCCCGCATTAGCGGTGATATGTCCGGCCATCTAGGCACAGTATAATATTATCGTCATATACCCATCTTAACTCAACATTTTCATACATAGCATAGGCATATTATTAACCTACCTTATTGATCATCTCATAGACATATCATGACTTAGCATCATTATACGTTTATCATTAAAACATACATTAGAACTTAAAGACAACTATGGCTATGTCAGGGTGACATAAGATCGTGAACCTCCGATTCCATTATGGAGCATTTATAAGTATTCTGCCTCACCTTGAAGGAAATAGTATATAAGGTGAGTGTATACAATAAACGACATCATTGATTATATAGGAACTATCATGAACTCTAGAATCTTTAGACTTTAAGCTCATCATCATCATTATTGGGCTCGTAATGTATCTCTTATCTCATGTAGCTATTCATGATCATAGACTCTTAGCTTTTCGGGATATAGAGGATTCATAGAGAAAAAGGAAAAATCATGCCATCGGATTCATGCCATAGAAAGAAGGGACTAGTCTTACATACCTTTTTCGTTTAACGAATCTATTTCTTGCTTGTTCTCCTTCAATGCCCACATTTTTACCTTCAAGAGAATTCGCATTAACATTAGCTAATCGATTACTCAAACGTGCTTACTAAAGCTAAAGAAAACTGGGTAGTATTTCCTTTGTTTATACAGCTTTTCCCCATATCATATATCAACTCCCAAACATCCATAACAACATTCACAATATCACAAGCACAATCATCATTCATCTACATTACCCGCATTTCACCATTTCACTCCAATTTCTCCATAATCATGGTCATAGTTCATTATTGCATTTTCTCACATATAATACTTATTTCTTGTTCTAAATGTCGTTCACAACATACTTCCAATCACAACATACCAATATTCATAATTCACCCCAAACTACTACTCAACAATGACACTATTCACACATTCATGACCCATTTCCTATATCTTTCTACAATCCAAGTGTTTCAACTTTTCAATGCCTTAAATAACATGTAAATACCATAAAACTTACCTTTGATAATGTGGGAATGGGATTTAAGTAGAAATACTTCACTTGAGAAAAACCCTAGTTCCACTTCCCATGGAATTTCTTGAGTTGGATGAACTTTGATGTGTTTCTCACACTTAGTTTTGTTGATTTGATGAAGTTGATCATCAATTTCTCATGAGTTCTTGTATATAGAGTGTGTGGAAGGTTCTAGAGAATTCTTGAGTTCTGTAGAAGAAAAAATGAAATGAAATGAATGTGTTGAAGTCCTTATATCAACTTTTAAAATCTGTCCCGACGAAATTATACAGACACTTATACGGTCCGTATAAATTTATACGGTCTGTATAAGTGACCGTGAAACTGCTCCAGTAACTATCCCATTCAGTGTCAATTTGACGGCCCATTATACGGTCCGTATAAATTTATACGGTCCATCTAAGTGACCGTGAAATCACCTCCTCAACAACTTCATTCTGTGACAATCCTACGGTCCATTATACGGACCGTATAATTGACCGTATAACTCATCCTTTCACTGATCTTTTTCTTGTCACTTCGTTTGATCTCCAATCCTTAGGGAACCTTCTTAGCACTTGTTTATCACCTCACTAACAATCTAAGGGACGTTATAACTCTTCTCCAAAGCACCATTTAGTTATCATTAACTCATTACTCGTAATTTCTTTCCGATACACATCGTATGCCTTGCCTTCTCTCGGCAAACTTTCTTCTCTTATCTCAAATGCCTTTGAAATCTTAATTAGGGTCATCAAACGTCATTCCTTTCTTATTAAAATATCGTATACTCGTATTTTTCGTTAGTCTATTCATTGTACGCTAACAGGAATTTTTCCAAGGTGTAACATTCTTCCCCCCTTTTGGAACATTCGTCCTCGAATGTTAAACACTCGGGAATTCTACAAAAATTTTGCCAGAGTTTCCCCTGTAATATGACACTACCATCCTGTCACAACAACCCATAATAATATTGCCTCACAGGGCTAGAACATGATAGTAATATAAATTGGCCACACACGACCCAAAAGCATGAAAAGAAAGCATACATACCTCATAGTGTTAGTGTTTCATCTTGAATCTCTCTTGGGGGTTGGAATAAGTGTGGGTACTTGGACTTCATACTCTCTTCTGCTTCCCAAGTCATTTCCTCTCAATTTTCATTCTGCCACAAGACATTGACTGAAGCTACTTCCTTATTTTGAAGTCTTCGTACTTGCCTGTCTAAAATGGCAATGGGCACTTCTTCATATGCTAGCTTTTCTGTCACTTAAACATCATCTATTGGGAAAATCCTCGTAGGATCCCCAACACACTTGCGGAGCATCGAGACATGAAAAATTGGGTGGACTGATTCAAATTCTGAAGGTAAGTCTAGTTCATAGGCTACATGACCCACCTTGCGGATAATTTTATAAGGTCCAATGTATCGAGGACTTACTTCCCTTTCTTGCCAAATCTAATCACCCCTTTTATTGGCGACACCTTAAAAAACATCCACCCGGTCATCAACATGAAATTCTAGGTCTCGTCGGCAGTTGTCCGCATAAGATTTTTGGCGACCTTGGGCTGTCAACAATCGATCTCGGATAACCTTGACTTTTTCTACCGCTTGCTAAATCAATTCAGGGACTATTAGCTGTACTTCTCTTATTTCAAACCATCCAATTGGGGATATGCACTTCCTTCCATATAAAGCTTCATACGAAGCCATTAGAATACTGGAATGGTAGCTATTGTTGTATGCAAACTCAATAAGGGGTAGGTGATTGTTACACCTTGGAAATTCCCCCGCTAGCGTGTAGTGATTAGGCCGATGAAAGGTATGACGTATATGGTGTTTTGACAAGTGATAACGTCCCTTAGATTGGTATCGGAGTGTTAAACAATTGTTAAGAAGGTTCCATAAGGATCGGAGAATTAACGAAGTGACAAAAATAAGATTTAATTAACTGGTGGATTATACGGTCGATTATACGGATCGTATAATGGTTTTACGGCCGTATAATGAACCGTAGAAGTGTCACAGAATGAAGTCGAGGAAAGGTGGGTTTTACGGTATATTATATGGACCGTATAAAATTATACGGCCCGTAAAATGAACCGTCAAGTTGACACAAAGAAGGGTGACCACTGGAGCAGTTTTACGGTCAATTATACGGACCGTATAATGGACCGTATAATGGCATCGGGACAGATTTTGTATTTATAAAAAAATGATCCAAGTTCATTTTAATTATTTTTCCTTCTCACTCCACGACCCCATCTCTCTCTAGAACATTCCAAACTCTTCCAAACCAAGAATTCAAGTGAAGAATTAAGATCAACTTCATCAATCCACCAAAACCAAGTGTAAGAAACACATCAAAGGGTCATTTAAGTCAAGAAATTCCACAGAAGGTGGAACTAGGGTTTGGTGCAAGTGAAGTAATTCAACTCAAGACTTGTTCAACCATCATCTAAGGTATGTTTCATGATTTTATCATGTTGTTTAAGGTATTAGGAGACTAAGAAGGTAGAATTGTAGAGAGACATGGGAAATGGGTCTTGAATGGGTGAATAGTGTAACCATTGAATGATAGTGGAATTGAATCATGAATGCTAGTGTGTTGTGAGTATGAATATGTTACAAATGACATGTAGACCGTGAGATAAGTGTGATACGTGTAATATACGATATCGAACCTAAAACCATAAATGCGGGAAAAAGGGGGAGAAATGGTGGATTTTGTTTAAAGTATATAGAAGATGATTGGTGATTGCTATATTGTGATTGTTGTTGTAAGTGTTGGGAGTTGATACGAAAGATGGGAGAAGTAGTATAAGCAAAGGAAGTGCTACCCAATTTTCTCTAGAAATAGTAATGTGTTCTTATGGCTAATTGACTAATGTTAGTATGAATCCTCTTCTTGAAGGTAGAGGCGTGACGTTGAAGGAGAATAAGCAAACGCTAAATTGTTTAAACAACAAAGGTATGTGAGGCTTAACTCTTTTTTCAAAAGGCATGAATCCTTCAAGCTTTTCATAAATCCTTCTATAAGATGAAGCTTAAGAGCCCTTCCATATATTAAATCCTTTATGAGCATGATAGTGATGACAATGAGCTAGAGTGTAGAGATTCAAGAAACTGTGGCATGTTGTTCCTACAATGCTAATGATGTTATTACTGTAAACACTCGCCTTATGTTTTATTCCCTTCAAGGCAAGGCATGATACTCATAAATTTCCATAATACAATCGGGGGTTCACGACCTTACGTCACCCCGACATAGTATGGTTGTCTTAAAGCCTACTGAATGCTCTTAATGCTAATGTATGTTATGACAATAATATGATAAGTAATGCTAACTTGTAACACCATGGGGTGCATGGGACACTAAGAAATGATAACATGATGCTATAGCTTGAGATGTATAATAATGACGTGTTATGATTGATGTTATGATGATAAGATTCCACCGCGCCTATATGGCCGGGCATGTCACCGCTAATGCGGGCTGCGTATGATTCCACCGCGCCTATATAGCCGGGCATGTCACCGCTAATGCGGGCTGCGTATGATCCACCACGCCTATATGGCCGGGCATGTCACAGCTAATGCGGGCTGCGTATGATTCCACCGAGCCGAGAGGGCCGGGCATTATCACCACTAGTGGGCGGCATATGAGGGTTACCCGGATGCGGGTAACGATACAAATTATGTTGTGATGAGGTATATAATGACGTACGTGATGATGTATGGGATGTGATAACATGGGTACTATGATTGTGTAAACTTTGAAATATGATAGTAATATGATTGCCTATGACATGTGTGCAGGTTATCTCTTTGTCCCATGACTCATGATCTTTCTATTATGTTTATTTATTTCATTCCTGCCTTACATACTCAGTACAATATTCGTACTAACGCCCTTTTTTCTATGGACGTTGTGTTCATGCCCACAGGTCGACAGGGAGGAGATCTCGCTCCGGATTCTTAGAGGTTGCTAGCTGATTGGAAGCCCTCCATTGTCCCGGAGGTGCCTATGATGATTCTTTTGTGTACAGTTGTAGGTATCATCTCTTAGAGGCTCGTAGATACTCGACGTGGGTCGTGTGGTTTCATGGAATGGTCATTATGTATATATATATGTGTGTGTATATTATTTTGCTAGCCTAAGGGCTCGTATGTATAAAAGCATTTCGTTCTAAATGAAAATGAATTTTATTATATATTAAGCAAGAATCGGATAAATGCCTGCTAAATAAGCTTAATAAGGGACGGAACGAGCGGTGCTCGGTGGTTAGCCCCGGGTACCCGTCACGGCCCCTAGCTGGGTCATGACAAAAGTGGTATCAGAGTCGTTCGGTCCTAGGAAGTGTCTACGAACCGTGTCTAGTAGAGTCTTGTTTATGGTGTGTAGCGCGCCACATCAATAAACAGGAGGCTACAGGGCATTTAGGAAAAATGACCATCTTTCTTCTATGAGATCGTGCGATAGAGCTGTGTATACGATGTTATCCTCCCTAATAGTGTGTTATTATTTCAGAATGCCGCCAAAGGGAAAAGCTACCGCCGCCCAGAAGGGCAAGTTATGACAAAGAGGCGGGTAGAAAGAGAGCCTCCGGTGAATGTGGAGGAAGGCGAATCACACAACGAGGCCTTGTCAAATACTTCTTCTACCCCGCCCGATGTGGGTGAGCAAGGAGGAGCCCCAACTCCGATCCCTCCACCAGTTGCTTCGGGTCAACAAATGACCGAGGCTATTCAGTTATTGACCCAGTTGGTTGCCGCACAAGCACAGCGACAAAATGTGGGTTCCAGTGACCGGGCAGCAAGTACAAAGGCCCGTGATTTTATGAGTCTAAATCCCCCGGAATTCTTCGGGTCAAAGCCGGAGGAAGACCCCCAAAGTTTTATTGATGAAATATTGAGGACGTTGAAGATTGTCCATGCCTCCGAAACTGAATCCGTGGAGTTGGCATCGTATAGGCTCCGGGATGTGGCGGTGTTGTGGTACAACAATTGGTTATTATCAAGAGGAGAGAACGCGCCTCCTCCGGTTTGGCAAGAGTTCGTAGATGCTTTCATTCGCCACTATTTACCACCCGAGGTCCGCCCAGCGAGAGCGGATAGATTTCTGAATTTGAGGCAAGGAAACATGAGTGCCCGGGAGTATAGCATGCAGTTCAAATCCTTGGCTAGATATGCTCCGACTATGGTGGCTGACATGGGAGATCGGGTGCATAGATTTGTGAGTGGTCTGGGACCGCATCTATTAAGAGATTGTCTGACGGCTTCCTTGCAAGACGGGATGGACATTTCCCGGATACAGGCCCATGCTCAAAACGTAGAGGGACGACAACGACAACAAAGGGGCGATCGCGACAGTGATAGGAGGCAAAACAAAAGGGCTAGATCTGAGGGCACAGGTGGTGATTATAGAGGGGGTTCAAGGCAGGATTATTCCCGACATTCAGGCCAGTCAGCGACTAGTGCACCTCCCCGGTTCGCAGACAGGGAATTTGATCGCTCTTTTTCGTCGGGGCAGAGTCAGAGCTCGAGAGATTAGGGTTCTCAGTTTGGGGGAGATTACAGTCAGAGGAGACCACCAGTTCCCCGATGTAGTCGGTGCCGCAAATTACATTCAGGGCCGTGTCGTCAGGACACTGATGGTTGCTATATTTGTGGGCAGACTGGACATTTGATGCGAGATTGTCCCTCGCGATATGGTAAAGGTGGGGTTCAGCCCACAGGCTCAGCAGTGGATTCCTCATCAGCACGCCCCGCAGGGCAGACTTCTCAGATGACAGCAGGCCAAGGCAGAGGTCGAGGGGCAGCATCTACTTCGGGTGCCACTCAGCCCCGTGTATACGCTTTAGCGGGACGACAGGATCTCGAGTCCTCTTCGGATGTAGTCACAGGTATATTGTCTATATTCTCCCGTGATGTGTATGCGTTGATAGATCTGGGTTCTACATTTTCTTATATTTCTCCATATGTTGCTGGTTGTATCGGGGTAAAACCCGAGTCAATTAAACCCTTTGAGGTACTCACTCCAGTTGGTGATCCTGTGATAGCAAGACAAGTGTAGAAAAATTGTGTTATTGTGATATGCGATCGTCAGACCCAAGCTCACTTGATTGAGTTAGAAATGGTAGATTTCGATGTAATCATGGGTATGGATTGGTTGGCCTCGTGTTATGCAAATGTTGATTGTCGCACAAAAGTGGTTCGATTCCAATTTCCAGGAGAGCTCGTGCTCGAATGGCAGGGTATTACAGCATCCCCGAAGGGTAGGTTTATTTCCTACCTCAAGGCAAGGAAGATGATAGCCAAGGGCTATATTTATCACTTAGTTCGGGTTCATGACACCGAGGCAAAGCCACCAATTTTCCAGTCAGTTCCGGTGGTGAATGAGTTTCCAGACGTATTTCCAGATGAACTCCCAGGTCTTCCACCAGAAAGGGAAATTGATTTCGCTATTAACGTATTGCCGGACACAAAGCCTATTTCTATTCCCCCTTATCGAATGGCTCCGGCAGAATTAAAAGAGCTAAAGGCGCAGCTGAAAGACTTGCTCGAGAAGGGATTCATTAGACCGAGTTCATCACCGTGGGGAGCACCGGTCTTGTTTGTGAGAAATAAAGACGGATCTCTATGAATGTGTATCGACTACAGGCAATTGAACAAAGTGACGATAAAGAACAGATATCCTCTCCCAAGGATTGATGATTTATTCGATCAATTGCAAGGTGCCAAGTGGTTTTCCAAAATAGATTTGAGGTCGGGCTACCATCAAGTGAGGATTAGAGAAGCGGATATTCCAAAAACAGCCTTCAGAACGAGGTACAACCACTATGAATTTCGAGTGATGTCATTCGGGCTGACTAATGCTCCGGCTGTATTTATGAATTTGATGAACAACGTATTCAGGCCTCTCTTGGACTTGTTTGTGATAGTGTTTATTGATGATATCCTGGTGTACTCTCGCACATAATCAGAACATGCGGATCATTTGAGGATCGTTCTTGGTATTTTTCGAGCTCGGGAGCTGTATGTAAAATTTTCAAAATGTGAATTTTGGCTGAACTCAGTGACATTCCTGGGCCATGTTATTTCCAATGACGGTATTCGAGTCGACACTCAGAAAATTGAAGCAGTGAAGACTTGGCCAAGGCCTACGATGCCTACGAAAGTTCGTAGTTTTCTGGGTTTAGCAGGCTATTATAGAAGGTTTGTAGAGGGTTTCTCATCCATTTCAGCCCCATTAACGAAGCTAACCAGAAGTCGGTAAAATTCCAATAGAGTGATGCTTGTGAACGTAGCTTTCAAGAGTCGAAAGACAGATTAACTTCAGCTCTAGTGTTGACACTTCCAGAAGGGCCAGATGGCTACGTTGTGTATTGTGATGCTTCCAGTGTGGGATTAGGATGCGTGTTGATGCAGCATGGTAAAGTTATTACATATGCTTCGCGACAATTGCGTAAAAATGAAAAGAACTATCCGACGCATGATTTTGAATTGGCTGCGGTTATTCATGCCCTGAAAATGTGGAGGCATTATTTGTATGGTGTGCATGTTGATATCTATACAGATCACAAGAGCCTCCAGTACATCCTCAAGCAAAGGGAGTTGAACCTGCAGCAGAGGCGGTGGTTAGAATTATTAAAATATTATGATGTTAACATTTTATACCACCCCGGGAAGGCGAATGTAGTAGCTGATGCACTTATCCGCCGATCAATGGGCAGTTTATGTGAAATCCCTCCGGAAAGGAAAGAGATGGTTCAAGAACTTCATCGATTGGCTAATCTTGGAGTGCGTGTAATTGATTCAGGTAATGCGGGTATTAGTATCAGAGATTCCACAATTTCGTCCTTGGATATGGAAGTGAAAGAACGGCAGTGTGAAGATCCTCAGTTATGTCATTATAGAGACACATCTCATGAGAAAGAAATGTCCCCGTTTGAAGTTTCTATTGATGGGATTCTTAGATATCGAGGCAGGTTGTGTGTGCCAAATGTGGCGGATTTACGCCGACGAATTCTAGAAGAAGCACATTGTTCTCGATATTCTATTCACCCGGGTGCAACCAAAATGTATCACGATCTCAAGATGATGTATTGGTGGGATGGCATGAAAAGAGATATAGCAGAATTCGTAGCACAATGCCCAAATTGCCAACAAGTAAAAGCCGAACATCAAAAGCCAGGAGGCTTGTTGCAAGCGATAGAAATACCCACTTGGAAATGGGAAGTGATTAACATGGATTTCATTGTGGGACTACCTCGTTCTCGTGGTAAATATGATTCTATATGGGTGACCGTGGATAGATTGACAAAAGCAGCCCATTTCCTTCCAGTTAGAACCACGTACTCAGCAGAAGACTATGCAAGGCTATACCTCAAGGAAATCATGCGACTCCATGGTATTCCATTGTCTATTATCACGGATAGAGGAGCACAGTTTACAGCTATGTTCTGGAAGTCTTTTCAAGAAGGTTTGGGCACGCAAGTGAAGTTTAGCACGGTATTTCATCCAAAAACTGACAGGCAAGCCGAGCATACCATTCAAACCTTAGAAGATATGTTACGGGCGTGTGTGTTGGATTTCGGTGGTAGTTGGGATGATCATTTGCCACTAATTGAGTTCGCATATAACAATAGCTATCATTCCAGCATTCAGATGGCTCCATACGAGACTTTATATGGAAGGAAGTGTAGATCTCCAATCGGATGGTTTGAAACAGGAGAAGCATAATTGATAGGCCTCGAATTGTTCAACAAGCGGTGGAAAAAGGTAAGGTGATCCGAGATCGATTACTAACAGCTCAAAGCCGCCAAAAGTCTTATGCAGACAATCGTCGATGAGACCTGGAATTTCAAGCTGGCGATTGGGTGTTTCTGAAAGTATCACCGATGAAGGGGGTGATGAGATTTGGCAAGAAAGGGAAGCTAAGCCCTAGATACATCGGACCCTATGAAATAATTAGTAAGGTGGGTCAGGTAGCCTATGAGTTGAAATTGCCTTCGGAGCTTGAATCAGTCCATCCAGTATTCCATGTTTCGATGCTCCGTAAGTGTATCGGAGATCCCACAAAGATTGTCCCGATAGAGGATGTGCAAGTGACAGAGAAGCTAACATATGAAGAGGTGCCTATTGCTATTCTAGATAGGCAAGTGCGAAGGCTTCCGAATAAAGAGGTAGCATCAGTCAAAGTTCTATGGCGGAACAACAATCGGGAAGAGATGACTTGGGAAGCGGAAGAGAAAATGAGATCCAAGTACCCCCATTTGTTCCAACCCCCGGAAGAGATTCAAGATGAAGCGTCGACGATATAAGGTATGTATGCTTTATTTTTATGCTTTTGGTCGTGTGTGGCCATAGATGTGTTGATATTGTGATGTAGCCCTGTGAGGCGATGATATTATGGGTTGTTGTGACAGGTTAGTAGTGCCAGATTATAGGGGAAAATTTGGCAAAATTTTTGTAGAATCCTGAGTGTTTAACATTCGAGGACGAATGTTCCAAAAGGGGGGAAGAATGTTACACCTTGGAAATTCCCCCGCTAGTGTGCAGTGATTAGGCCGATGAAAGGTATGACGTATATGGTGTTTTGACGAGTGATAACATCCCTTAGATTGGTATCGGAATGTTAAACAATTGTTAAGAAGGTTCCATAAGGATCGGAGATTTAACGACGTGACAAAAATAAGATTCAATTAACTGGTGGATTATTCGATCGATTATACGGATTGTATAATGGTTTTACAGCCGTATAATGAACCGTAGAAGTGTCACAGAATGAAGTCGAGGAAATGTGGGTTTTATGGTATATTATACGGACCGTTTAAAATTATACGTCCCGTAAAATGAACCGTCAAGTTGAGACAGAGAAGGGTGACCACTGGAGCAGTTTTACGGTCAATTATACGGACCGTATAATGGCATCGGGACAGATTTTGTATTTATAAAAAAATGATCCAAGTTCATTTTAATTATTTCTCCTTCTCACTCCACGACCCCATCTCTCTCTAGAACATTCCAAACTCTTCCAAACCAAGAATTCAAGTGAAGAATTAAGATCAACTTCATCAATCCACCAAAACCAAGTGTAAGAAACACATCAAAGGGTCATTTAAGTCAAGAAATTCCACAGAAGGTGGAACTAGGGTTTGGTGCAAGTGAAGTAATTCAACTCAAGACTTGTTCAACCATCATCTAAGGTATGTTTCTTGATTTTATCATGTTTTTTAAGGTATTAGGAGACTAAGAAGCTTGAATTGTAGAGAGACATGGGAAATGGGTCTTGAATGGGTGAATAGTGTCACCATTGAATGATAGCGGAATTGAATCATGAATGCTAGTGTGTTGTGAGTATGAATATGTTATAAATGACATGTATACCGTGAGATAAGTGTGATACGTGGAAAATACGATAGCGAACCTAAAACCATAAATGCGGGAAAAAGGGGGAGAAATGGTGGATTTTGTTTAAAGTATATAGAAGATGATTGGTGATTGCTATATTGTGATTGTTGTTGTAAATGTTGGGAGTTGATACGGAAGATGGGAGAAGTAGTATAAGCAAAGGAAGTGCTGCCCAATTTTCTCTAGAAATAGTAATGCGTTCTTATGGCTAATTGACTAATGTTAGTATGAATCCTCTTCTTGAAGGTAGAGGCGTGACGTTGAAGGAGAATAAGCAAACGCTAAATTGCTTAAACAACAAAGGTATGTGAGGCTTAACTCTTCTTTCAAAAGGAATGAATCCTTCAAGCTTTTCAAAAATCCTTCTATAAGATGAAGCTTAAGAGCCCTTCCATATATTAAATCCTCTATGACCGTGATAGTGATGACAATGAGCTAGAGTATAGAGATTCAAGAAATTATGGCATGTTGTTCCTACAATGCTAATGATGTTAATACTGTAAACACTCGCCTTATGTTTTATTCCCTTCAAGGCGAGGCATGATACTCATAAATGTCCATAATACAATCGGGGGTTCACGACCTTACGTCACCCCGACATAGTATGGTTGTCTTAAATCCTAATGAATGCTCTTAATGCTAATGTATGTTATGACAATAAGATGATAAGTAATGCTAACTTGTAACACCATGGGGTGCATGGGACACTAAGAAATGATAACATGATGCTATAGCTTGAGATGTATAATAATGACGTGTTATGATTGATGTTATGATGATAAGATTCCACCGCGCCTATATGGCCGGGCATGTCACCGCTAATGCGGGCTGCGTATGATTCCACCGCGCCTATATAACCGGGCATGTCACCGCTAATGCGGGCTGCGTATGATCCACCACGCCTATATGGCCGGGCATGTCACAGCTAATGCGGGCTGCGTATGATTCCACCGAGCCGAGAGGGCCGGGCATTATCACCACTAGTGGGCGGCATATGAGGGTTACCCGGATGCGGGTAACGATAAAAATTATGTTGTGATGAGGTATATAATGACGTACGTGATGATGTATGGGATGTGATAACATGGGTACAATGATTGTGTAAACTTTGAAATATGATAGTAATATGATTACCTATGACATGTGTGCAGGTTATCTCTTTGTCCCATGACTCATGATCTTTCTATTATGTTTATTTATTTCATTCCTGCTTTACATACTCAGTACAATATTCGTACTAACGCCCTTTTTTCTATGGACGTTGTGTTCATGCCCACAGGTCGTCAGGGAGGAGATCTCGCTCCGGATTCTTAGAGGCTGCTAGCTGATTGGAAGCCCTCCATTGTCCCGGAGGTGCCTATGATGATTCTTTTGTGTACAGTTGTAGGTATCATCTCTTAGAGGCTCGTAGATACTCGACGTGGGTCGTGTGGTTTCATGGCATGGTCATTATGTATATATATATGTGTGTATATTATTTTTCTAGCCTAAAGGCTCGTATGTATAAAAGCATTTCGTTCTAAATGAAAATGGATTTTATTATATATTAAGCAAGAATCGGATAAATGCCTGCTAAATAAGCTTAATAAGTGACGGCACGAGCGGTGCTCGGTGGTTAGCCCCGGGTACCCGTCACGGCTCCTAGCTGGGTCGTGACAGTGATCATCCCAACTACCACCGAAATCTAGCACATATGCTCGTAGCATATCTTCCAAGGTCTGAATAGTACGCTCGGCTTGCCCATCAGTCTGCGGATTAAATGCCGTGCTAAGCTTCACTTGAGTACCTAGACCTTCTTGGAATGACTTTCAGAATTTAGCCATAAATTGCGCTCCTCTATCTATGATAATGGATAGTGGAATACCACGGAGTCGCACAATCTCCTTGAGGTACAACCTTGCATAGTCTTCTGCTGAGTATGTGGTTTTGACTGTAAGAAAATGGGCTGCTTTCGTCAATCTGTCCACAATCACCCATATGGAATCATACTTTCCTCGGGAACGAGGTAACCCCATAATAAAATCCATGTTAATCACTCCCACTTCCAAGTAGGGATTTCCATTGCTTGCAACAATCCTCCTGGCTTTTGATGTTCGATTTTCACTTGCTGGCAATTTGGACACTGAGCTACAAATTCTGCTATGTCTCTCTTCATGCCATCCCACCAATATATAACCTTGAGATCATGATACATCTTTGTTGCACCTGGGTGAATAGAATACCGAGAATAATGGGCTTCTTCTAGAATTCGACGGCGCAATTCTGCAACATTCGGGACACATAGCCTGCCTCGGTACCTAAGAATTCCATCCATGGAAATTTCGAATAGGGACTTCTCTTTTTCATGAGATGTGTCTCTGTAATGGCACAAATGAGAATCTTCGTATTGTCGCTCTTTCACTTCCATATTCAGGGACGAAACTGTGGGATCATTAATACCAATCCCTGCACTACCTGTATCAATTACACGTACTCCAAGATTAGCTAATTGGTGGATCTCATGAATTAATCCTCTCTTCTCCAGAGGAACTTCACATAGGCTGCCCATTGATCGGCGGCTAAGTGCATCAGCTATTACATTTGCTTTTCCGGGGTGGTATATAATATGCTCACATCATAATCTTTCAATAACTCTAACCACCGCCTCTGCCGCAAATTCAACTCCTTTTGTTTGAAAATGTACTGAAGACTCTTGTGATCTGTATAAATATCGACATGCACCTCATACAAGTAATGTCTCCACATTTTTAATAAATGAATGACTGCAGCCAATTCGAGATCATGAGTTGGGTAGTTCTTTTCATGTTTCCGCAGCTGTCTCGAAGCATAAGCAATGACTCTACCGTGCTGCATAGCCATCTGGCCCTTCAGGGAGTGTCAAGACTGGGGCTGAGGTTAATCTGTCCTTCAACTCTTGGAAGCTACGTTCACAAGCATCACTCCACTGAAACTTAGCTGACTTTTGGGTTAGCTTCGTCAATGGGGCCGAAATAGATGAAAACCCTTCTACGAACCTTTTATAGTACCCTGCCAATCCAGAAAACTACGAACTTCTGTAGGCGTCGTAGGCCTTGGCCAAGTCTTCACAACTTCAATTTTATGAGTATCAACTCGAATGCCATCATCTGAAATAACATGTCCCAGAAATGTCACAGAATTTAGCCAAAACTCGCACTTTGAAAATTTTGCATACAATTCTCGGGTTCGAAGAATTCCAAGAACAATGCGTAAATAATCGGCATGTTCTGATTCAATGCGAGAGTACACAAAAATATTATCAAAGAATACTATCACGAATAAATCCAAGTAAGGCCTGAATACGTTGTTCATCAAATTCATGAACACTGCCAGAGCATTGGTTAACCCAAACGAAATCACTCGGAACTCATAATGGCCATATCTCGTTCTGAAGGCTGTTTTAGGAATATCTTCTTCTCTAACTCTCACTTGATGATAACCCGACCTCAAGTCTATTTTAGAAAACCACTTGGCACCCTGTAGTTGATCAAACAAGTCATCAATCCTTGGGAGAGGATATTTGTTCTTTATTGTCACCTTATTCAACTGCTTATAATCGATGCACATTCGGAGGGAACCATCTTTCTTTCTCACGAACAAGAATGGTCCTCCGCACGGTGATGAACTGGGTCTAATAAACCCCTTCTCAAGCAAATCTTTCAATTGTGCCTTTAGCTCTTTCAATTCTGCCGGAGCCATTCGGTAAGGAGGAATGGAAATAGGCTTGGTGTCCGGCAACACATCGATAGTGAAATCAATCTCCCTTTCTGGAGGAAGGCCTGGAAGTTCATCTGGAAATACATCCGGGAATTCATTCACTACCGGAACGGATTGGAAGGTTGGCGACTTTGCTTCGGCGTCATGTACTCGGACTAAGTGATAAATATATCCCTTAGCTATCATCTTTCTTGCCTTAAGGTAGGAAATAAACCTACCTTTTGGAGATGCTGTATTACCCTTCCATTCAAGCACGGGCTCTCCCGGAAATTGAAATCGAACTATTTTCATTCGGAAATCAACACTAGCATAACACGAGGCCAACCAATCCATACCCATGATCACATCAAAATCTAACATTTCCAGTTCAATTAAATCAGCTTTGGTCTGGCGATTGCATATCACAAGTACACATAGCTATCACGGGATCACCAATCGGAGTAGATACCTCAAAAGGTTTAATTGGCTCAGGTTTCACCCCAATACAACCAGCAACATACAGAGTAATATAAGACAAGGTAAAACCCGGATCTATCAATGCATATACATCGTGGGAAAATATGGATAATGTACCTGTAACTACATCCGGGGAGGACTCAAGATCCTGTTGTCTTGCTAAAGCATACACACGGGGCTGAGTGGCACCCGAAGTAGATGCTCCCCCTCTGCCTCTACCTTCACCTGCTGACATCTGAGGAGTCTGCCCTGCCGGGCGCACTGAAGAAGAACCCGCTGCTGATCCTGTGGGCTGAACCCCACTTCTACCATACCTTGAGGGACAATATCGCATCAAGTGCCCAGTCTGTCCACAAACATAACAAGCATCTGTGCCCTGGCGGCATGGCCCCGAGTGTAATTTCCTGCACTAGCTACATCGTGGAACTATTGGTCTCCTCTGACTGTAATCACCTCCAAACTGGGAACCTGAAACTCTCGAACTCTGACCCTGTCCTGAAGGAAAGGAGCGATCAAATCTCCTACCTGTAAATTGTGAAGGTGCACTAGTGACCAACTGGCCTGAGTGTCTAGAATGTGTCTGCCTTGATCCCCCTCTATAATCACTGCCTGCCCCTATAGATCTGGCCCGCTTGCTTTGCCTTCTATCGATATCACGATCACTCCTTTGCGGAGGTTGTTGTCCTTCTAAATTCTGGGCATGGGCTTGAATTCGGGAAATATCCATCCCCTTTTGCAACAAAGCTGTCAAACAATCCTTGAACAAATGTGGCCCCAAGCCACTCACAAACCTATGTACCCTATCACCCATATCGGCCACCATGGGCATATCTAGCCAATGAATTAAATTGAAGGCTATATTCCCGAGCACTCATATTTCCTTGCTTTAGATTTAAGAACCTATCCGCTCTAGCTCGGCGGACCTCGGATGGAAAATAGTGACGGATGAAAGAATCTACAAATTCTTGCCACACGGGAGGAGGTGCATCCTCTTTTCTAGATGCTAGCCAATTATTGTACCATAATACCGCCACATCTCAGAGTCTATAAGATGCCAACTCCACAGATTCAGTTTCGGAGGCATGAATAATCCTCAATGTTCTCAGCATCTCATCAATAAAACCTTGCGGGTCTTCATCCGGCTTTGACCCGAAGAACTTCGGAGGATTCAAACTCATAAAATCACGGGCTCTGGTACTAGCTGCCTGATCACTTGTACTCGCATTCTGCCGCTGTGCCTGGGCGACTACTAACTGTGTCAATAGATGAATGGCCTCGGTCACTTGTTGACCCGAAGCGACCGGTGGAGGAACTCGAGCTGAAGCTCCTCCTTGTTCTTCTACATTGGGTGGGTGGAGGAAGTTGGGGCCTCATTATGTGATTTGCTGTAACACCCTGTATCGTTAGAGTTCTAGTGGAAAAACTGAAGGTTTGAACGTTTTCCGAAAATGGTTGACAGGCCTACTTGGGGAAACCATAAATCCTTGAATAGTTGAGAATTTGGGAAAGTATCCTTAATAAAAGTTGTAGTACGTAGAAATACCTTTCTAACGATATAAGGACCAGGCCAATCAGAGGTCGGAGCAAGGACATATGATCGTCTAAATATGGCTAATAGTAAGGCACTTAAAATTTCTATAGAATCAACTAAGTTTTCAATACATCTGCCTTCCAGTTATATTTCGTGAAACTCCGTTGGGAATTTGAAGAAACTTAAAACATGAAAGTTGTAGCCCTTTGAAATAGCTTTCCAACGGTATATTGTGGATCCCAAACAGAGCTCTGTACAAGCAGTTATGTCCATTTTACCGAACACTGCACAGAACCGACACACGTCGCTTTTCAGGGCCTGTGAGGGCGCGTGCACTGACCCAGCGTCGCGGGCCAATCGTACAAACACACCCTCTCTTAATATTGAACTGCAGGGGGCCGTGCGATTCATGTGCGGGGCGGGCCCATCGCATAACAGATCGGGTTTCGTGTCAAAAGTCGGGATTTCGCGTTTTAAGTTATATTTAAGCTTGGGGTTTATTTCCCTAACACCCCTAGTCACGAAAAATTACCCTAAAGTCAGAGAGAACAAGTCCCAAGCCTCAACAACCCTACAAGGTAAGTTTTATCATGATTCTAGGTTGAATTCAAGTCCATAATCTCTTTCTAACTTGAGTAAACCCTTCTAATCAATAGAGTTGTGAGTGGAACATTATTGTTGGGCGTGGAAACCCTAGAACTTGAATTCAAGAGGATTGAACGTCAAAAAGGTAATGCTTCTACACTCTAATCATTCATAATAGTGAATTGAGGAGTTCTTGGGAGAATAGTAAATGGGTTTAGTAAAGAGAATTACACGAACTATAGTAGGGTTTTGGATTGTTGACTTAAGATTGTTATAATCATATGGGTGATGGAGAATGATGTTAATTACACCCAATTAAGAGTGTAGAATCACCTAGAAGTAATAGAATGGGAATTGGGTGAAAAAATCACCATTAATGGAGATTGTGGTGCTTTATGCCCAATAAGTATTTGATAAAATTCTTAGATGACTAAAAGCATGGATATTATTGCTAACATAGAATCCCTTTGACTTGTATTGATATAGATCAAAGTTGGAAGGGTTGACGAACATTGTATTACGCTCAAAGGCTGGAATTAAGGTATGTGAGGCTAACTATCTCTGTTAGGGAATGTTCATGATTCTCCCTACGCCTCATTCTTAATACTTGTTAGTAATTTGACTCAAAGTACAGTTTAGCCCTAGTTTCATGATATGTTGTAGATCTGTTATCTTCTAGGGTTGCAGTTACAAAATTCGTTCATGGTTGTCAATTTGAATATCATGAACTCAGCACGTAATCTTTATATACTTAGGTAATTTTACCACATGAGTCTCAGTCTAGAAATTCAGTATGCTCAGAAACAGTCAGTGTTTTTAATTCAGTCCAATATGTCTATTTCAGTTCAGTATTGTTCATTGTTATCATGGTCTCAGTCCTTATTAATGAACCATGATTATACATATGTGATTTTTCCCGAGGGCACAGCACAGTTTTGTGTATATGTATACATGGCCGAGGCCATTGACTGACGCACTACTAGGCCGAGGCCATAGCGTGCATTTATTATTAGGCTGAGGCCTCACATATACAAACACAGATAATACAGATGATTCAGATACAGAGCAGGGAGTATTCATATCTCTACTTCCTTGCTATTACAGTTACAGTTATCAGTTTCAGTTTCTTATTGCTTCAGTTGCTTTACATACCAGTACAAGTCAAATGTGGTGATGTCCCTTTTTATTGCTCTGGGGCCTGCATCTAGCGATGCTGGTTGCTTTTAATTCCATTTTCTTGTGTCAATCTATCTATCCTTACTTTCCTTGTTATTTTCTCGGTTCCGTGTATCCGTTCTTGTGTCAGTTGCGGATGTGTATTGATTATAGGCAGCTGAATAAAGTAACAATAAAGAATAGGTATCCCCTCCTCAGGATTAATGATCTATTTGACCAGTTGTAGGGTGCTACGTGTTTTTCGAAGATAGACTTATGGTCAGGTTATCATCAGGTACGGGTAAAGAAGGCAGATATTCCGAAGACGGCATTCAGGACCCGATACGGGCATTATGAATTTAGAGTGATGTCTTTTGGGCTGACCAATGCTCCAGTAGTATTTATGGATTTGATGAACCGAGTATTCAAACCATTCCTAGATATGTTCGTTATTGTTTTTATTGATGATATTATAGTCTATTCACGTTCAGAAGAGGAGCATGCAGACCATTTGAGGACGGTACTTAGGTTGCTCCAGCACCAGAAGTTGTATGCTAAGTTTTCTAAATGTGAATTCTGGTTAACTTCAGTAGCATTCTTGGGGCATATTATTGGAGCTGATTGTATTCGGGTAGATACGCAGAAGATTGAGGCTGTAAAGACTTGGCCTACACCTACGACACCTACTGAGGTACGCAGTTTTCTGGGGCTAGCAGGATATTACAGGAGATTCATAGAGACGTTTGCCTCGATTTCAGCGCCTTTAACAAGGCTAACTCAGAAGGCAGCTAAGTTCCAGTGGACGGATGCTTGTGAGCAAAGCTTCCAATTGTTGAAAGACAAGTTGACTACGGCTCCAGTTCTAACTCTTCCTGAGGGACCAGACGGCTATGTTATTTATTGTGATGCTACAGGTGTTGGACTAGGTTGTGTATTGATGCAGCATGGCAGGGTTATAGCCTATGCCTTCCGACAACTCAGAAAGCACGAAAAGAATTATCCTACTCATGATCTGGAGTTAGCAGCGGTAATTCATGCCTTGAAGATATGGAGGCATTATTTATATGGGGTTCATGTTGATATTTATACGAATCATAAGAGCCTCCAATATATTTTCAAACAGAAGGAGTTGAATTTACGACAGAAACGGTGGTTAGAGTTACTATAGGATTATGATGTTGATATTCTATACCATCCAGGGAAAGATAATGTTGTAGCAGATGCTTTTAGCTGTAAATCTATGGGTAGCTTGACAGACATGCAACCAGAAAGGAAGGAGATAGTTCGTGAGATTTACCGGCTAGCTAACCTTAGAGTCCGTTTGGCTGATTCTGGAGATGATGGAGTTTCTGTTCGAGAATGTTACACCTCGGAAATTTTTTCCATGAGTCTAAAATGAATAGATCAACGAAGGGTATGAGTGTCCGGTGTTTTACTAAGTAGGGAATGACGATTCATGAATTTTTGGAAATAAGAAAGTTGTAGAAATTCATTTCAGTCAAGTGGTCGTAAAGCACAATACGACCCGTAAAGTGATTTACGGACAGTAAAGTGCGATCGTCCTCCAACACTCCAAGAAATTCAACTTTCTGGTAAATGTTGAAATGGTAAAACACGACCCAGAATACGGACCGTAAATCGAACTACGGCCCGTAAACCTCGATCATAACTCACCATGATGACAGCCGACCCTTCTGTTTTTTATATGCTTAAATACGGCCATTAAGGACGGACCGTAAACCAGTATACGGCTCGTAAACTGTGGTTCACGACCACTGTACACCCCGACTGTTGATCATTAAAAATCAGACTTTGAGTTATTAAAAGGGACCCAAGCCTCATTTTATTTCATTTTCTCATCTACACAACTCAAGAGCTTTCTAGAGAATTCTCCAAACACTTCATCTACAAGAAGGACCAAGGGAAATTAAGATCAACAACATCAAATTCATGAATCAAAGTCTATGAAACTCAAGTGAAGTTTATCCAAACCAAGAGATCCCAAAGGAGGTGAAGTAGGGTTTTGGTGAAAGAGGAGAGGCTTCACTCCAGGCTTGTTCCACCAACCTCTAAGGTAAGTTTGATGACTTTTCCATGATGACTAAAGTATTTATATGATGAAACACTTGGATTATGAGAGGGTGTAATAAATGGGTCATAAAATATGAATAGTGTTATAATTGAATGATAGTGGGATTGAATCACGAATGTTGATGTGTTGTGAGTATAAAGATGTTATAAATGGCGTGTAGATCATGAAATGGGTGTGTGGTATGAGAAAACATGATAATAAGCTAGAACCAATGAATGTGGAAATTTGGAGAAAAATGGTGGATTTTGCTCAATGTATATAAATGACGATTGTTGATTTCAATATTGTGAGTGTTGTTGTGAGTTATTGGGAATTGAGATTGGACACGGGAAAAGTAGTACAAACAAAGGAAATGCTGATCAATTTTTCCTAGAAATAACGATGCGTTCATATAGTCGGTTAACTAACGTAATGTGCATTCTCTCGTGAAGGTAGCAACGTGATATCGAAGGGGATCAAGTGAACGATAGCCTAGCTAAGCGACAAAGGTATGTGAGGCTAGCCCTTTTCTTTCTATGGCATGAATCCCAAAATATGATTCTTCTCCCTTTCTATGATTCTCCTATATCCCGGAAAGCCAAGAGCCTAAGATCATGAATAGCTATATGAGTCAAGAGATATGATATGACGTTCTTATAAAGTAAATGATGTTTTTCCTTGTATACACTCACCTTATATACTGATACTTTCAAGGTAAGGCAGAATATTCATATATGTTCATAATGGAGTCGAGGGTTCACGACCTTACGTCACCTCCATAGAATGCAGTTGTTCTAGAGTCTTTATGCAAGTACGATGACAAGTATATTTTGATAAGTATATTATTATAAGTATTTTATGATGAGCATGTCATGATTGTATCACACCGGGCCTAGTTGGCTGGGCAGTCACCGCGAAAGCGGGCAGCTATACGATACACCATGGCCAGTTGGCATGGGCAGACACCACTAGTGGGCGGCATGAGATGGTACCCCGAACGCGGGAGGCCTGGACGCGGGCTAATGTTATTGATTATTACACTGTTCCGACATGGACGGGCAGCTTACATATTATGCATATATGATATGATGATGAGTATGAGTAAGATAGCATGCATTACTTCTCTTATGATTGTCATTCAGATCCAGATGTTTCATATTGATGTTCTCATTATATTATTGTTGTCTTCCTTCATTGTTTATGCCTCTTATACTCAGTATAATATTCGTACTGACGTCCGTTTTCTTTGGACGCTGTGTTCATGCCCACAGGTAGACAGGGAGGTGAGCTTGATCTAGATTCCTAGTAGCTGTCAGCTGATTGAGAGCACTCCATTGTTCGGAGGTGCTTGTGATTCTCCTTTTGGTATATATGCACATTTTGGGCACGACGGAGTCTTGTTCCGTCTATATGTCTAGCATGTCAGTAGAGGCTCGTAGATACGCAGTGTGGGTTAGATGGTCTTAGAAGATGTTATTATATGTATATATTATTTTGATGGCCGAGACGCAAATGTATATAAAGCATTTATATTTCTATCTAAAATATGTTTTTCCTATAATTCGTGTATGAAGTTGATAAAAGGGCCTTAAGTGAGTAAGATGAGTGGTAGAGCGAGTGGTGCTCGGTGGCTAGCCTCGGGTACCCGTCGCGGCCCCTAGCTGGGTCGTGACAAAAGTGGTATCAGAGTAGTTCGTCCTAGGAAGTGTCTGCGAGCTGTGTCTAGTAGAGTCTTGTTTATGGTGTGTTGCGCGCCACGCTAATAAACAAGAGGCTACAGGGCATTTAGGAAAATGACCATCTTTCTTCTTATGAGATCGTGCGATAGAGCCATACCTAAGATTTTATGTTTCCTAAAAGTGTGTTGTGATTTCAGAATGCCGCCAAAGGGAAAGGTTACAGCTGCCCAGAAGGGCAAAGCTACGACAAAAAGACGGGCGAAAAGAGAGCCCCTGATGAATGTAGAAGAGGGCGAATCACAAAATGAGGCCCCGGCCAATGTAGAAGAGAAAGGAGGAGCCTCGGATCCGATTGCTCCAGCGTGTGCTTCGGGTCAACAAGTGACTGAGGCCATACATTTATTGACCCAATTGGTTGCCGCCCAGGCACAACGAAAGAATGCGGGCCCGAGTGATCGTTTAGCTAGCACGAGAGCTCGTGATTTTATGACCTTAAATCCTCCGGAGTTCTTTGGGTCGAAACCGGATGAAGATCCACAAAACTTTATTGATGAAATGTTGAGGACCTTAAAGATTATTCATGCCTCCGAGACCGAATCCGTGGAGTTGGCTTCTTATAGACTCCACGATGTGGCGGTATTATGGTACAACAACTGGGTAGCATCAAGGGGAGAGAACGCGCCTCCTTCGGTTTGGCAAGAATTTGTGGATGCCTTTATTCGTCATTATTTGCCACCCGAGGTCCGCCGGGCTAGAGCGGACTGGTTCTTGAATCTAAAGCAAGGAAGCATGAGTGCTCGGGAATATAGCTTGCAATTTAATTCTTTGGCCAGGTATGCCCCGACTATGGTGGCCGACATGGGGGATCGATTGCACAGGTTTGTGAGTGGTCTGGGACCACATTTATTCAAACATTGCTTGATAGCCTCATTGCAAGACGGGATGGACATTTCCAGTATACAAGCCCATGCTCACAATTTAGAGGGACGACAGCCACCGCAAAGAAGTGATCGTGATACTGACAAGAGACAAGGAAAGAGGGCTAGATCTATGGGAGCCAGCAGTGAGTATAGAGGGGGACCGAGATAGACGTATTCTAGGCATTCAGGCCAATCAGCGACTAGTGCGCCTTCCAGATTTTCGGATAGGAGGTTTGACCATTATTTCCGGTAAGGACAAGGCCAGAGTTCGAGGGCCTCGGATTTTCAATCCAGAGGGGATTTTAGTCAGAGGGGACCCCCAGTACCGCGGTGCAGCCAGTGCGGTAGACTACATTCTGGACAGTGTCGTCGAGGTTCGGACGCCTGCTATGCCTGCGGTCAAGTTGGCTATATGATGAGAGATTGTCCCTCGATAAGAGATAGAGCCGGGACTCAGCCCACAAGTTCAGCAGCGGGTTCTTCTTCGGTATGCCCGACAGTACAGATTCCTCAGACTTCAGCAGGTAGAGGTAGAGGCAGAGGGGGAGCATCTACTTCAGGTGCTGTTCAGCCACGCGTATATGCTTTAGCCGGGCGACAGGATCTTGAGTCCTCCCCAGATGTTGTCACAGGTACATTAACTATGTTTTCCCGTGCTGTATATGCTCTGATCGATTCGGGTTCTACTTTCTCTTATATTACTACGTATGTTGATGATTTTATTGGGGTGAGACCCGATCCAATTAAACCTTTCGAGGTATTCACTCCGGTTGGTGATCCCGTAATAGCGAGGCAAGTATATAAGAACTGTGTAGTTGTTATATATGATCGTCAGACAAAAGCCGACTTTATTGAACTGGAAATGATTGATTTTGATGTAATTATGGGTATGGATTGGTTAGCCTCGTGCTATGCTAATGTCGATTGCCGAACAAAGATGGTTCGATTTCAATTTCCGGGAGAGCCCATGCTTGAGTGGAAGGGTAATACAGCTTCTCCAAAAGGAAGGTTTATTTCCTACCTTAAGGCAAGGAAGATGATAGCCAAGGGATACATTTACCATCTAGTTCGAGTTCATGATACTGAGGCAGAGCCACCAACTTTTCAATCAGTTCTGGTAGTGAATGAATTCCCAGATGTATTTCCAGACGAACTTCCAGGTCTTCCTCCAGAAAGAGAGATCGATTTTACCATCGATGTGTTGCCGGACACTCAGCCTATTTCTGTTCCTCCTTATCGAATGGCTCCGACAGAATTGAAAGAGCTAAAGGCGCAGTTGAAAGACTTACTCGAGAAGGGTTTCATTAGGCCTAGTTCATCACCGTGGAGAGCACCGGTATTGTTCGTAAGGAAGAAAGACGGTTCTCTATAAATATGCATCGATTACAGGCAGTTGAACAAGGTGACGGTGAAGAACAAATATCCTCTTCCAAGGATTGATGACTTATTCGATCAATTGCAAGGTGCCAAATGGTTTTCTAAAATAGATTTGCGATCGGGTTATCATCAGGTGAGAGTTAGAGAAGCGGACATTCGCAAAACAGCTTTCAGGACGAGATATGGCCACTATGAGTTCCGAGTGATGTCGTTTGGGTTGAAAAATGCCCCGGCGGTGTTCATGAATTCAATGAATAATGTGTTCAGGCCACTCTTGGAATTGTTTGTGATAGTGTTTATTGATGATATTCTGGTATATTCCCTCACGGAATCGGAGCATGCAGATCATTTGAGAATTGTTCTTAGCATTCTTCGAGCTCGGGAATTATATGCGAAATTTTCAAAGTGTGAGTTTTGGCTGAATTCTGTGACATTTATAGGCCATGTTATTTCAGGTGATGGCGTCCGAGTCGACACTCAGAAAATTGAAGCTGTGAAGACTTGGCCAAGGCCTACAACGCCTACGGAAGTTCGTAGTTTCTGGGCTTAGCAGGCTATTATAGAAGATTCGTAGAGGGCTTTTCATCTATTTCAGCTCCATTGACGAATCTAACCCAGAAGTCGGCGAAATTTCAGTGGAATGACGCTTGCGAGCGTAGTTTCCAAAAGTTGAAGGACAAGTTGACCTCCGCTCCAGTGTTAACACTTCCCGAAGGGCCGGATGGCTATGTCGTGTATTGTGATGCCTCCGGTGTGGGACTAGGATGTGTATTAATGCAACATGGGAAGGTTATTGCATATGCTTCGAGACAGTTGCGGAAACATGAATAGAATTATCCAACTCATGATCTCGAATTGGCCGCGGTTATTCATGCGTTGAAGATATGGAGGCATTATTTGTATGGAGTGTGTGTTGATATCTACACGGACCACAAAAGTCTTCAATATATTTTCAAACATAAGGAGTTAAACCTGCGGCAGAGGCGATGGTTAGAATTATTGAAAGACTACGATGTGAATATTCTATATCATCCCGGAAAAGCAAACGTAATAGCCGACGCGCCCAGCCGCCAATCAATGGGCAGTCTATGTGAAATCCCTCCAGAAAAGAAAGAGATGGTTCATGAGCTCCACCAACTAGCTAATCTTGGAGTACGTGTAATGGATTCAGGTGATGCAGGAATTAACATCAATGATCCCACAGTTTCATCTTTGAATATAGAAGTGAAAGAACGGCAATATGAAGATCCACAAATGTGTCATTACAGTAATGTCTCTCGTGAAAAAGAGAAGTCTCCATTCGAAGCCTCCGTAGATGGAGTCCTTAGATATTGAGGCAGGCTATGTGTGCCGGATGTAGCAGAATTACGCCAACGGATTCTAGAGGAAGCACACTATTCTTGGTATTCCATTCATCCAGGTGCAACCAAGATGTATCATGATCTCAAATTGCTATATTAGTGGGATGGCATGAAATGAAACATAGCAGAATTCATAGCACAGTGCCCAAATTGCCAACAAGTGAAAGCCGAACATCAGAAGCCAGGGGGCTTATTACAGGCAATGAAAATTCCTACGTGGAAATGGGAAATCATTAATATGGATTTTATTGTGGGATTACCCCGTTCACGGGGGAAATATGATTCTATATGGGTGATCGTGGACAGACTCACAAAAGCAGCTCATTTCCTCCCAGTTAGAACCACGTATTCGGCAGAAGATTATGCCAGGTTGTATTTAAAAGAAATCGTGCGACTCCATGGAATTCCATTAGCCATTATTACAGACAGAGGGGCACAGTTTACAGCCAAGTTTTGGAAGTCTTTTCAAGAAGGTCTAGGTACTCAAGTTAAGCTTAGCACGGCATTTCATCCACAGACCGATGGACAAGCCGAACGCACTATTCAGACTTTGGAGGATATGCTACGAGCATGTGTGTTGGATTTTGGCGGTAGTTGGGATGAGCATTTACCTCTTATTGAATTTTCCTACAACATTAGCTACCATTCCGGTATTCAAATGGCTCCATATGAAGCTTTGTATGGAAGGAAATGCAGATCCCCAATTGGATGGTTTGAAATGGGAGAGGCACAATTAATAGGCCCGGACTTGATTCAACAAGCAGTAGAAAAAGTTAAGGTGATACGAGACCGATTATTGACAGCCCAAAGTCGCCAAAAGTCTTATGCGGACAACCGCCGACGAGACTTGGAATTTCATGCCAATGATTGGGTATTCTAGAAAGTGTCGCCAATGAAAGGGGTAATGAGGTTTGGTAAGAAGGGAAAGTTGAGCCCAAGATATATTGGACCTTATAGAGTCATCCGTAAGGTGGGTCGTGTAGCCTAAGAATTGTACTTGCCTTCAGAGCTTGAGTCAGTGCACCCAGTTTTTCATGTATCGATGCTCCGCAAGTGTATTGGAGACCCTACTAGAATAGTTCCGGTTGATGATGTCCAAGTGACAGAACAACTAGAATATGAAGAATTGCCTATTGCCATTTTAGACAGGCAGGTGCGGAGACTCCGAAATAAAGAGGTAGTCTCAGTCAAAGTCTTATGGCGAAACACTAACCGGGAAGAAGAAGAGAAGATGAAGTCCAAGTACCCGCATTTATTCCAACCCCCAGAGGAGATTCAAGCTGAGACGTCGACGAGATAAGGTATGTATGCTTTATGTTTATGCTTTTGGTCATGTATGGCCATAGATATGTTGATATTATGATGTAGCCCTGTGAGGCGATGATATTATGGGTTGTTGTGACAGGATGGTAGTGCCAAATTACAGGGGAAACTCTGGCGAAATTTTTGTAGAATCCCGAGTGTTTTAACATTCGAGGACGAATGTTCCAAAAGGGGGGAAGAGTGTTACACCTCGGATAATTTTTCCGTGAGTCTACAATGAATAGATCAACGAAGGGTATGAGTGTGCGGTGTTTTACTAAGTAGGGAATGACATTTCATGAATTTTTGGAAATAATAAAGTTGTAGAAATTTATTTCAGTCCAGTGGTCGTAAAGCACAATACGGCCCGTAAAGTGATTTACGGACCGTAAAGTGCGATTGTCCTCCAACACTCCAAGAAATTCAACTTTCTGTTAAATGATGAAATGGTAAAACACGACCCAGAATACGGATCGTAAATCGAAATACGGCCCGTAAACCTCGATCGTAAATCACTATGATGACAGCCAACCCTTCTGTTTTTGATATGCTTAAATACGGCCATGAAGGATGGACAGTAAACCAGTATACGGCCCGTAAACTGTGGTTCACGACCACTGTACACCCCGACTGTTGATCATTAAAAATCAGACTTTGAGTTATTAAAAGGGACCCAAGCCTCATTTTATTTCATTTTCTCATCTACACAACTCAAGAGCTTTCTAGAGAATTCTCCAAACACTTCATCTACAAGAAGGACCAAGGGAAATTAAGATCAACAACATCAAATTCATGAATAAGAGTCTATGAAACTCAAGTGAAGTTCATCCAAACCAAGAGATCCCAAAGGAGGTGAAGTAGGGTTTTGGTGAAAGAGGAGAGGCTTCACTCCAGGCTTGTTCCACCAACCTCTAAGGTAAGTTTGATGACTTTTCCATGATGACTAAAGTATTTATATGATGAAACACTTTGATTATGAGAGGGTGTAATAAATGGGTCATAAAATGTGAATAGTGTTAAAATTGAATGATTGTGGGATTGAATCAGGAATGTTGATGTGTTGTGAGTATAAAGATGTTATAAATGGCGTGTAGACCATGAAATGGGTGTGTGGTATGATAAAACATGATAATAAGCTAGAACCCATGAATGTGGAAATTTGGAGAAAAATGGTGGATTTTGCTCAATGTATATAAATGACGATTGTTGATTTCAATATTGTGAGTGTTGTTGTGAGAGATTGGGAATTGTGATTGGACACGGGAAAAGCAGTACAAACAAAGGAAATGCTGATCAATTTTTCCTAGAAATAACGATGCGTTCCTATAGTCGGTTAACTAACGTAATGTGCATTCTCTCGTGAAGGTAGCAACGTGATATCGAAGGGGATCAAGTGAACGATAGCCTAGATAAGAGACAAATGTATGTGAGGCTAGCCCTTTTCTTTCTATGGCATGAATCCCAAAATATGATTCTTCTCTCTTTCCATGATTCTCCTATATCCCGGAAAGCTAAGAGCCTAAGAGAATAGCTATATGAGTCAAGAGATATGATATAACGTTCTTATAATGTAAATGATGTTGTGCCTTGTATACACTCACCTTATATACTGATCCTTTCAAGGTGAGGCAGAATGTTCATATATGTTCATAATGGAGTCGAGGGTTCACGACCTTACGTCACCTCGATAGAATGCAGTTGTTCTAGAGTCTTTATGCATGTACGATGACAAGTATATTTTGATAAGCATATTATTATAAGTATTTTATAATACTTATTTTAAATCTAGTGGGCGGCATGAGATGGAACCCCGGACGCGGGAGGCCTGGATGCGGGCTAATGTTATTGATTATTACACTGTTCCGACATGGACGGGAAGCTTACATATTATGTAGATACGATATGATGATTAGTATGAGTAAGATAGCATGCATTACTTCTCTTATGATTGTCATTCAGATCCAGATGTTTCATATTGATGTTCTCATTATATTATTGTTGGCTTCCTTCATTGTTTATGCCTCTCTTACTCAGTACAATATTCGTACTGACGTCCGTTTTCTTTGGACGCTGTGTTCATGCCCACAGGTAGACAGGGAGGTGAGCTTGATCCAGATACCTAGTAGCTGTCAGCTGATTGAGAGCACTCCATTGTTCGGAGGTGCTTGTTATTCTCCTTTTGGTATATATGCACATTTTGGGCACGACGGAGTCTTGTTCTGTCTATTTGTCTAGCATGTCAGTAGAGGCTCGTAGATACGTAGTGTGGGTTAGATGGTCTCAGAAGATGTTATTATATGTATATATTATTTTGATTGCCGAGAGGCAAATGTATATAAAGCATTTATATTTCTATCTAAAATATGTCTTTCCTATAATTCGTGTATGAAGTTGATAAAATGGCCTTAAGTGAGTAAGATGAGTGGTAGAGCGAGTGGTGCTCGGTGGCTAGCCCCGGGTACCCGTCGCGACCCCTAGCTGGGTCGTGACAGAGAAGTTGCTGAGTCCTCTATCATAGAAGAGGTAAAGAGACGCCAGTACGATGACCCTGTTCTGGCATAGTATAGAGATAAAACTCTTCAAAAGGAGAAGACCCCATTCGAGGTTACACCTAACGGAGTGCTACGGTATGGGGGAAGACTGTGTGTACCTGAGGTTGCAGGGCTACGACAACAGGTTATGGAAGAGGCACACTATGCTCGTTATTCTGTTCATCCAGGGTCAACGAAGATGTATCATGACCTCAGATGTTTATATTGGTGGGATGGCATGAAAAGGGATATAGCGGAGTTTGTTGCTCAGTGACCGAAATGTCAACAGGTTAAGGCCGAGCATCAGAAGCCTAGTGGGTTATTACAGGACATAGAGATCCCAACTTGGAAATGGGAAGTAATTAATATGGACTTCATTACAGGTTTACCTCGCACTCAACGGAAGTATGAATCTATATGGGTTATTGTGGATAGGCTGACAAAATCAGCCCATTTTCTTCCAGTCAGGACTACTTATTCAGCTGAGGACTATGCGAGGTTATACATCAAGGAAATAGTGATACTTCATGGGTTTCCCACATCTATTATATTGGACAGAGGAGCTCAGTTGACAGCTAACTTCTGGAGATCATTCCAGAAGGGATTGGGGACGCAGGTGAGTCTTAGCACAACATTTCACCCTCAGACTAACAGACAGGCTGAGCGTACTATTCAAATGCTAGAAGATATGTTGCGAGCCTGTATCATTGACTTCAGAGGTAGCTGGGACGATCATTTGCCACTTATTGAGTTTGCTTATAATAATAGCTACCATTCTAGTATCCAGATGGCACCGTACGAGGCCTTATATGGGAGGAAGTGCAGGTCACCTATCGGTTGGTTCGATGTAGGCGAGACTAAGTTAATCGGCCCAGACATGGTTCAGCAAGTTGTTGATAAGGTGAAACTCATTTAGGAGAGATTATTGGTAGCCCAGAGTTAACAGAAGTTATATGGAGATAATCGACGTCGACACTTAGAGTTTCAGATTGGCAATTGGGTGTTCCTGAAGGTATCACCCATGAAGGGTGTGATGAGATTCGGCAAGAAGGGGAAGCTTAGCCAGAGATACATTGGGCCTTATCAAATTATTCGTAGGGTAGGCAAGGTTGCCTATGAGTTGGACCTACCATCAGATTTGGAAGCAGTACATCCAGTCTTTCATGTATCAATGCTTCGTAAATTTATTGGTGACCCTTCTAGAGTATTCCCTGTAGATGATGTCCAGGTAACAGAGAAGTTGTCTTATAAGGAGAACCCCATAGTTATACTTGATCGCCAAGTTAGAAAGTTACGTACTAAGGATGTGGCTTCCGTCAAAGTATTGTGGCGAAATAATAATAGGGAAGAAGTGACCTGGGAAGCTGAAGACGAGATGAAGAATAAGTATCCTTACTTGTTCCCTATGCCTGTAGGTAATTTAATTCCTTACTTGACTATATTGATTAGTAGATAATACTTTATGTTATTGTGGCCCTGTGAGGCATCTGTGGGTTGCTGAATGCAAGTTGGTAGGTATAGCAATAAAGGAGACTTTGCCGAAATTTTTATAAGACCCTATAGAACTAGTTTAACATTCGAGGACAAATTTTCCAAAGGGGGGAAGGATGTTATATCCCGTACTTTTGTACGTTGGATTATTCGTAAGTTAATAGACATAAGTTCAAGGACAAGGTTATTTTTGAGATATGAGACAAGGACTTTTTAGTCCCAATTTTAATATTGCACGGTTTGATAATTAATCACTATTGATGTAGAAACATTAGTGAAGATTAGGGATTAACAACCATGATCAGATTATTAAGTGGGCCCCACTAAAATATGGACAATTATGATTGGAGCATGGATGATGACATGCTAAAGTGGGACATGTGTCAAGTGGGCTGCTTGCCTATATATATATTTTGATGACTAATTATCTATACATTTTCATCTTCACAAAATTTCATTTAAGAGAGGTTTACAACAGCCATGGCTGCTACCTTGTAGCTCACGGCCAACTTCAAGCATTTGGAAGAAAAATGTAATTTTCGAGTAGGTGTTCTAAACGTCCAAGGAGGCAGCAATATTATCTACATCTTAGGTTTCATTTTCTTGTTGAATTAGGACCAAGTAGCATATTAAATTCATCTTGTTCATAAGACAAAAAAAGGGTTCCAGCCCTCTTTTTAATCAAGTGAGCAACAACGTTGGTATGTGATTTGAGGAAGAAGAAGTGGGTAGTAACCCCATATCTCATTCCATTCACGTAGTGTCGTGATTATTGGGAACCCGGGCAAAATTAGCTTGTTCTTGTCTACGGTATGTACTCGCTTCTTTTCATAATAGAAACGATCATAAATACTATATTGGTAGGTTATTGTTGGGCGTTGTGGTATGGCAATTGGGTAGGGTTGTTCTTGTTGAGTTGAAGGATTAAAAGTGTAGTTATGATTATGTATTTGTGTTGTTGTAGTTGATGGGCTGTTTGGGACATGTTATTGTTAGGTCATTTTTGATGATGTGTTGTGGCTATAAATCATTAGGAATAACTTGAATATGTCGTGGTTGTTATGTTAATTGTTATTGAACGTTGCAATGTGTGGACTGATTTGGAGCGTTGTGCGTGCGGTGCGGGCTATTTCGAGGTGTTCTTGGACCTTGTTTTGGCTAGTTCTTGATGTGGTAACTGGGACGTGTTGTTGTTGATGTTATTCTGGCTGTTTTAGAGTTGGTTTGAATGTGAGGGAAGTGAACAATAAAGGGGAAATGCTGCCCAATTTTCTAGAAAGAAGCTACTAACTTTGAAATACGTTTTAAGCTTTTCCGTAGCTTAACCATAGTTCTTAACGTCTTAATATAGGTTGAGGTACTTCGGGCAGCGTATACATATCGAGTCACGGATTAAGCGTCAAAGGTATGTAAAGCTATTCCCTTTTCTTCTTTTGGCATGGTCTATATGAAACAAACGGACGACGAACGTATAAATTCCAAAGAAGCTCCTATTCTTAGAGATACTAGAATGGCTAATGTTCTTTATTTCCAGAAGCTATTTCATTATGTCCTGATACGTGTCTATGATTCCTGAAGTCCTATTTTGATATAATCCATAGTGACATTCGAGGGTGCTCCCAGGTTATTCAAGGAGTTCAGAAATAATTTTATGAGTCTCACTTGCATTATGACTCCAATGAATTCTAGTTCTCAGTGGTACTTGACCTGATTGTTGTCTTAATTCTCAAGTGTTAGTTCATTCTAATTATTCTATTAAGTCTTAGATGATGATTTAGTTTGCATATGGTTGCTCATGATATTCTGCTCGTGCATGCCGTTAATATATCATTCACCGAGTCCCGGGCCGGGTATGTATTCGTGCACAGTTTCATTGCATTGTTCACCGAGTCCCTCACTAGAGGGACGGGTACGGTATATATATATATATATATATATATATATATATATATATATATATGATTATTTCACCGAGACCTTCACTAGAGGGCCGGGTACGGTATATATGTGTATGACTTCATTCACCGAGTCCCATAATGGGCCGGGTATGGTATATGATATAGATATGCATGATTCTCATCTCGTAGGGCACAGGTGCATTGGTATCTTTGATTATCATACTTGCCTCCTGTAATCTTTTATTCAGTCATGATCTTCTTTATTGTATTTCATGCTTTATATACTCAGTACATTCCTCGTACTGACCCCCTTTCTTCGGGGGCTGCGTTTCATGCCCGCAGGTACAGACACTCAGTTTGGTGATCCTCCAGCCTAGGACTTCTGCTCAGCTGTTTGGAGAGCTCTATTGTTCCGGAGCCTAAGTCATTTTTGTACAGATTCTTTGATATAGAATTATGCATATCCAGCGGTACGGCGGGGCCCTGTCCCGTCATATTTCACGATGATACTTTTAGAGGTCTGTAGACATGTGTGGGCTGTATGGTTTTGGTCAGCTATGTTGATATGGTTCGTTTTGGGTATTTCCGTATATAGTGGCAGCCTTGTCGGCTTGCATATTATGTTATGTTTTGGTTAGCTATGACTCCTCAGGAGACAGGTTCATTATGATATATGACGTTATGAGTCTATAGCTTGCTTTTACAAATTTCCATATTTCCCTTAGTTTCGGTCTGACTATATCTAACAGGTTCGTATACGAGTGTCCAGCTCGGGCACTAGTCATGGCTCATCGGGTTGGGTCGTGACATTATAGCTTTAATCCTTTGATTCCTTTAACCTCAACCCCTTTGGCTAGTGATGTTGTTGTGAGTTTAGACGCAAAGCTAAGGGCGGCCAAAATGATGAAAATCCATGTCAAGGTAAAAGAGAGCATTGACAAGGTCAACACCAAGGTAGCCAAGAGACAAAATTATGGGAGAAGAAAGGTGGACTTCCAACCCGATGATTGGGTTTGGGTTCACTTCCGAAAAGAAAGGTTCCCGCAAATGCGAAAAGGAAAATTGAGTCGAAGGGGAGATAGATCATTCAAAGTGCTTGAAAAGATCAATGACAATACCTACAAGATCGACTTGCCAAGTGAGTATAATGTTCATAATGTTTTCAATGTGAGTGATCTTTCCTCTTGTATTTTAGGTATGCCCTTAGATTCGAGGACGAATCTTCTCCAAGAAGGGGAGGATGATATGAACCCAACAAGCACAAGACCTTTCACTAGAAGTCAAGCAAGAGAATTTCAAGAGTTGCAAGCCTTGTTCATGAAAAAGGATGCCTTGGAGGAGATTGGAGAGAAGACTTCGCGGATTTACAACGATTGGGAGTTGGCATTGGAAGAGTTGCAAAGTGGCTAGAAGCGCAAAATGGCTAAAAGTTCAACTATGGGGCTAAGATTGCAATTGGAGGTCATACTTGCAAGTTATGGGGTTAGAATGGCAATTGGAGGTCATAATTGCAAGTTATGAGGCTTTGGATGCAATTGAAGACCCATGTGGGTATTTTTGCAAAAGAACCACTTTAGGGCCTTTTGGTGTAATAGGCATTAGTATAAATAGTTCATTTCATCCATTTGGAAGACTTAGCTTGGATATTGTGTGAATTTATATTTTGAGAGATTTAGTTAATAGATAGTTTGTTTGGTTGATTATTGACTACGTGTAATTTCTTAGTTGTGCATTGAATTACAAGTTCCATTGAATTCATATTAGGTTGCTCATTTGTGGAATCATTTGAGTCCTTTCTTTGAATTCAAATTACTTAGGTTCTTAGGGTTGAATCAAATTGGGAGGGATTGGGTTTGATATACCCAATTTTGCCCATAGATTTACTATCCTTCGGGTCTAGTATCTATCCTTCTATCTCTTCTTTTCCAATTTTTCCAAGCTCCTTTTATTTTCTTTGGTTATTTTTGAATTCTTAGAGTTTCCTTAGGTTGAATCTTATCAGCATTCTAGAAAGATTTGTGCAAAGTTTACGGGGTCCTCAGGATACAATGTCTTCAAGCTCTCAAAACCCATCAATTTGGAAGACAAAGTATTGATCAAAACATGTTTCCTTGATAAGGCATCCGCCACTACGTTATCCTTTCCCTTATTGTATTGGATTACATAAGGGAAGGATTCAAGGAATTCAACCCATTTAGCATGCCTTTTGTTCAACTTACCTTGGGCCTTAAGATGCTTTAAGGACTCATGGTCGGTTCGAATCACAACCTCTTTAGGTCACAAGTAGTGTTGCCAATTTCCCAAAGCACGAATTAAGGCATACAACTCAAGATCATAGGTAGTATAATTCAAAGGCGCTCCCTTGAGTTTTTCACTAAAATAGGCTATGGGCTTTTGGTCTTGCATTAAAACCGCTCCAATACCCACTTTGCTTGCATCACATTCAATCTCAAATATTTTGTCAAAGTCGGGTAATTGTAACAATGGTGCAGAGCTAAGCATTTGTTTTAAAGTTTCAAAGGCATTAGCTTGCTCCGCTCCCCAAGAAAAAGGTTTGTCCTTTCGGATTACCTCGGTCAAAGCAACAACTATGGTACTAAATCCTTTAACGAAATGCCTATAGAAACTAGCCAAGCCATGAAAGCTTCTTACATCTCCAATGGATTTTGGAGTGGGCCAATTTCTTATGGCTTCTATTTTGGATTCATCACCCTCAACCCCCCCCCCCCCCCCCCTTGAGCTCACAACAAATCCCAAGAAAACACTTCATCCACACAAAAGGAACATTTATCAACATTGGCATAAACTTGTTCTTGTCTAAGCACTTCAAACACACATTTCAAATAAATAACATGCTCATCCATGGTTTTACTATACACTAAAATATCATCAAAGTAAACAACCACGAATTTGCCAATAAAAGGTTTCATCACATGATTCATCAAACGCATGAAAGTACTAGGAGAGTTAGTGAGGCCAAAAGGTATCACCAACCATTCATATAGACCAAACTTGGTCTTGAATGCGATTTTCCACTCATCTCCGAGATTCATCCGAATTTGATGATACCCGCTCGTAAGATCTATCTTAGAGAACATGCATGAACCATTAAACTCATCAAGCATGTCATCAAGACGGGGTATGGGATGGCGATACTTTCCGTTATATTGTTGATAGCACAACAATCAACACACATGCGCTATGATCCATTTTTATTTGGCACCAAAACCACGGGCACGACACATGGGCTCATACTTTCTCGCACAACTCCCTTTTCAGGAGCTCATCCACTTGCCGTTGAAGCTCCTTAGTGTCATTCGGATTGGCTCTATAAGCCGGTTTGTTTGGTAATTGAGACCCCGGGACAAAATCAATTTGGTGTTCAATTCCCCTCAAGGGTGGTAACCCTTTTGGGAGTTCCGTTGGGAACACATTATCAAATTCCTACAAAAGAGAAGAAATAAAACTAGGGAAAGAAGGGGTTAGTTCATTAGCGTGCAATGCATAGTCCCTATGCATGAGGAGAATCACCGATTGACGCTCCCCCAATTTCTCCCTAATTTCCCCGCAATTCGCCAAAAGAGACACTTCTCCTGATGCAAGCCCACTTGCCTTAAGGCCATTTACAAGGAGCCAAGCCCTGGAACTACAACACTTGCAAAGCCTATTCATGAATCGGGAGGCTCTTGAGTATACTTTTGATGAGTACCTTGGATCCCAAGTCCATTTGTTGATGAAGATTGCTTTGGGAGAAGAAGAGAAATGGGAAGTTACCACAATGGCTAAAAGATGAAGAGTTGGCTATTCTTGCAAAGGAGATTTCAAGATTTTGAAAAAAGAAGAATAGCAAAATAGTTCTCTTCTTGCTTTCTTTTATTTCTAGCATAGTATAAATAGTTCTCTTCTTCTTCATGGAAGACTTAGACTATTTTGATTATTATTACTTGATATTTGGATATTGTAACTCTTGAGAGTGGAGTGATTTCTTATCCTTGGATTGGGTGTTTATTGAGAGGATAGGCTATTAGGGATTCTAATCCCTCTTGGTCATCCTAAGAATTTGGTTGCTTCTTGTTCTTAAATTTAGAGGTCTTAGTTTTCTATAACTTTGGTTGCTAAATTGAGTCTAAGTTGTGTCAAACTATCTATCTCTTTTATTTCTTCCATTTTCTTATTGTTTTCGTTCTTAATCTTGTATCAATTGGTATCAGAGCTTGGATTAGATTTGTTCTATCAAATATAGCCTAGGGTTTGTTACTATATAAAAAAAAATCGAAATCCTAGAAGAAAAATACCCAATTTTGTTTGTTTGTTTGTTTTGTTGTTTGTTATTAGATTCTTGTTCCTTAGTACGTTAGGGTTTCAAATCTTCAAATTTCGTGTCAATCGGGTCAATATTTAAGAATCCACCATTTTTTAGTTGAAGCTTTTGAAAAACTTGAAGAACTTGAAGTGGTCTTGTTGATTTGGGTGAAATTGGGACTTGAAACTTATTGGGATTTGTTCTACAAGTCTTGGGGAGTCTAAATCTGAAATTTGAAGGAAAAACAAGTTGATTTGAAGGTAGTTGGAAATTTGAAATTGTTGGTGTTCTTGAAGATCTTCAAATCTTCATTGGGAAGAAGACTCTCCAAAAGGGCATTTAATCCAAAGTTTTCAAGTCAAGATTTGGGTAAAGTGTTTTTCTACCCCAAAAGGGTAAAAATACTAGGTTGAGTGGGACCAGGAACGTCATCAGATCCAAGAAATTTGGTCCAAAATTCGAGAAGTTCGAGTTCAACACGAAATCGCTGAAGCTGGGAACATTGCAAATTACGGACCGTAAATCACATTACAGACCATAATTTGGGGTTGTAAACTTGGATCTTGAAATAGTAGCTCACAGGAATTTGGCAACATCGTTAAATACGGACCGTAAACCACTATACGGACCGTAAATCACAATACGGACCGTATTCCGTAACCGTATAAAAGGACCAAGGATTGGAGCATTCTGCCTAGGAAAGACATCGTTAAATACGGACCGTAAAACAAAATATGGCTCGTATCTTGTGGGTCGTAAAAGGCAAGGAGCATTATGTTTTGGGCATCACTAAATACGGACATGATATACGGACCGTAAACCACAATACGGACCGTATTTTGTCAAGCTCAAACCGTATACTCCAGGTACCTTTTCAATTCCAAATTTCATTTCAACCCACTTCCATTACTCAAAAAATTCTTGATCCTTAGTTGTTGGTCTTGTGTCCCTAGTCCTTGGTAGGGAACCAAAAAAAAAAAAAGTATACAAATTTTAAAATTTTCATTATTTCAAATTGATACCTTGGATCATCTGGGACTTCAAGACCACGTTTTGAAGTTATCACCTACCCGGGCCCGAAATTCATTTATTTCCCGATTTTAGCATTTCATTTTCTTGTCTCTCAACTAGTAGCCATTTAGTAGTTGTTCCTACTTGTGTTTGCTAGTTCTTGTGTCCGCATTTCTTTCGTGCCAATTCTTTCGTGCTTTTCTTCGTTTTGCTTCGTTGTTAATTTCTTGGTTCAAGTCCGTTAGATTGAATTTAGTCGTCCTTCTTTCTTAGTCTAACAAGAATCTATTCCGACCAAGAGTAGAATTGGAACCCTTGTGACTAGTCGACATTAACAAGCACACAATCTTTGGCGGAAGCAATTTGTGAGGCAATTAAAGGTACGCATACTTGAGCGATTGTGAGTTGATTTTTACTAATCTAACGAGTTTTCTTGTTTTGTTGAGTGTCTTAATAGGTACCATGGATACGGGGGATGAAACACAAGTTCCCACCGGGGAACACACACTAGTTGATGTAATGAGGGCCTTGCAAGCCTTGAACGATAAGTTTGGTAGTATGGGTGGTCGAATGGAAAACATGGATGGTCGAATGGAAAACTTGGGAAGTACGGTGGAAGCAATTGAAAGAGGTAGTAGGGAGGTCTTGTATTTGCCCCGAGTGCAATACCAAGGAGGCACAAGTGGAGCTACTCGAAGCACTTCACTTACATTGTCACCAGGCACCTTCGATCATCTATATAACCCCACTCCCCAAAACACCCCTCAAAACACAACCCTCACCCCACCAAACAACATTCCCATAGGCCAACGGAACAATCCACCCCCACAAGATCAAACTCCAAATGACCCACATCCAATGATCCACCCCCAAATGATCCACACCTAAATGTACCTATGCCACCCCAACACCATCCAAACATCCAACAACCAAATGACGATGAGATAGAAGAAGCTATACTCGAGCACGAACGATATGGTGACCAAGGTTGGAGGCAACGAGGGCAAGCACAAGGAGGTTATCGAGGGAGGGGTGGAAGGCATAGTCCTAACCCTCACATGGGTAGGCAAAGAGGGTACCAAGATCGTGAAGGGTACCAAGGTCGTGACCATCAAGGTTATGATGACGATGGAGATTTCAATGGGAATCACGGTTATGGAGGAGGGAATTCCATCAAGGTTACTCTCCCAACCTTCAAAGGAAGTAGTGATCCCGATACATTCCTTGATTGGGTGATGCATTGTGATAGAATATTCTTGACGAATGACATGTCCGAGGTGAAAAAAGCGTCTTACGCCATTGATCAATTCGAAGGGTATGCCTCCACATGGTGGGAAACTCAAGTGAAAGCAAGAAGAATTATTGGACTCCCGCCCACCCCTACTTGGGATGATTTGAAAGAGGCTATGCGGCGTAAGTATGTCACCGAACGCTACAAACAAGAACAACTTAAGAAGGTGTATACCTTAAGGCAAAACAAAAAGAGTGTGGAAGAATGCTATGATGAGTTCCAAATTGTCAACATGAGAATCGACTTTGACGAGGATGAGTTAAATGTTATGACTCGGTTTCGAGCCGGGTTAAATGGTGACATTGTCTCACAAATGAGACTCGACAACTATGGGAGCATTGAAGAGACCCTTCAAGCGGCTATTGAAATAAAGGAGGGTCTCAAGGAAGACAAAATCAATAAGTCAAGGGGCTATGTGAGTTCATGGAACAATAACAAAGAACGAGGAGCTTCCTTCTCCAATTGGCAAAAGAATAAGGGCCCCATGCAAGAAGCCAAGAAACCATTTGTGAAGAATACTCAAGTTGAGAAGCAAGTTGACAAACAACCTCCGAAGTTTGCTCCAAAAGAAGGAGGTACGAAAACTCCTATTCCATGCTTTAAGTGTTATGGCTTCGGTCATAGAGCAAGTGAATGCCCTAATCGTAGAGCATTTATTTTGAGAGACACTTGTAGTGAGAATGAGGAAGAATGTGAAGAAGGAGATGACGAGGGCGATTATGAGAATGAACAACATGATAGTGAAGGGGATGGTGTTGAGGGTGATGATGAGCCTATTTTACCTCTCTATGTGGTGCGAAGGACCATGATAAGAAAAGCAATAGATGACCCAAGTCAACGGGAAAATCTTTTCCATTCCAAGTGCATCATTAACCAAAACACTAGCATCATGATCATTGATAGTGGGAGTTGTGCCAATGTTGGTAGTACCACCCTTGTTGATTTCTTGAAACTTCCCACCACCCGCCATGAAAACCCTTACAAACTTCAATGGCTCAATGAAAGTGGTGAATTGAAGGTGACTCAGCAAGCTATCATCAAATTCACGGTTGGGAAGTATCACGATGAGGTGTTATGTGATGTTGGTCCCATGCAAGCGTGTCATCTTCTACTTGGCCGACCATGGAAATATGATAGGTCTGTCAACCATAATAGGAGAACTAACCAGTACACCCTTGTCCACAATAGTGTAGAATATGTCTTGAATCCCATGACCCCCTCCCAAGTGGGTGAGATCTATAACAAAATGAGGGAGTTGAAGGAGAAGGGTCATAGTGCATTACAAAAGAAGAATGTGGGAGAAGAGGGAGTAGAGGAGAGTAGTTCTCAAGGGGTGGAAATAAAGGAGAGCTTAGAGGAAAAAAACAGAGGTGTCTCTTTTGACAAATGTGGGGAAATTAGGGAGGAATTGGGGAAGCGTCAACCGGTGATTCTCCTCATGCATAGGGACTATGCATTGCATACTAATGAACTAACCCCTCCTTTTCCAAGTTCTATTTCTTCTATTTTGCAGGAATTTGATGATGTGTTCCCAACGGAACTCCCAAAAGGGTTACCACCCTTGAGGGGAATTGAACACCAAATTGATTTTGTCCCGGGGTCTCAATTACCAAACATACTGGCTTGTAGAGCCAACCCGAATGACACTAAGGAGATTCAAAGGCAAGTAGATGAACTCTTTGAAAAGGGAGTTGTGCGAGAAAGTATGAGCCCATGTAACGTGTGCGTGATTTTGGTGCCAAAGAAAGATGGATCATGGCGCATGTGTGTTGATTGTTGTGCCATCAACAAGATAACGGTAAAGTATCGCCATCCCATACCTCGTCTTGATGACATGCTTGATGAGTTGAATGGTTCATTGATATTCTCTAAGATAGATCTTAGGAGCGGGTATCATCAAATCTCGATGAATCCCGGAGATGAGTGGAAAACCGCATTCAAGACCAAGTTTGGTCTATATGAATGGTTGGTGATGCCTTTTGGCCTCACTAACGCTTTTAGTACTTTCATGCGTTTGATGAATCATGTGATGAAACCTTTTATTGGAAAATTCATGGTTGTTTACTTTGATGATATTTTGGTGTATAGCAAAACCATAAATGAGCGTGTTATTCATTTTATGCCAATGTTGATAAATGTTCCTTTTGTGTGGATGAAGTGTTTTCTTGGGATTTGTTGTGAGCTCAAGGGGGGGGGGTGTTGAGGTGGATGAATCCAAAATAGAATCCATAAGAAATTGGCCCACTCCAAAATCCATTGGAGATGTAAGAAGCTTTCATGGCTTGGCTAGTTTCTATAGGCATTTTGTTACAATATTCAGTACCATAGCTGCTGCTTTGACCGAGGTAATCCGAAAGGACAAACCTTTTTCTTGGGGAGCGGAGCAAGCTAATGCCGTTGAAACTTTAAAACAAATGCTTCGCTCCGCACCATTGTTGCAATTACCCGACTTTGACAAATTATTTGAGATTGAATGTGATGCAAGCAAAGTGGATATTGGAGCCGTTTTAATGCAAGACCAAAAACCCATAGCCTATTTTAGTGAAAAACTCAAGAGAGCGACTTTGAATTATACTACCTATGATCTTGAGTTGTATGCCTTAAAATTCGTGCTTTGGGAAATCGGCAACACTACTTGTGGCCTAAAGAGTTTGTGATTCGGACCGACCACGAGTCCTTAAAGCATCTTAAGGCCCAAGGTAAGTTGAACAAAAGGCATGCCAAATGGGTTGAATTCCTTGAATCCTTCCCTTATGTAATCCAATACAAAAAGGGAAAGGATAACGTAGTGGCGGATGCCTTATCAAGGAAACATGTTTTGATCAATACATTGTCTTCCAAATTGATGGGTTTTGAGATCTTGAAGACATTGTATCCCGAGGACCCCGTCTTTGCACAAATCTTTCAAGAATGCGAAGAACGGGAAAGGGAAAGATGGCTTTGGGATAGATCTTCTACTCCTTATTCTAAGTTCGATGGTTTCTTGTTCAAGAACAAGCGACTATGTGTGCCCATGAGCTCTTGGAGGGAGTTATTTGTGAGGGAGGCACACAATGGGGGATCTCTTGGACACTTTGGGATTGACAAGACAATGGGGATTCTTGAGGAGCAATTCTATTGGCCCCACATGCGGCAGGATGTGGCCCGAATTTGTGGCCAATGCCTTGAATGCCGAAAAGCTAAATCTAGGCTTCAACACCATGGCTTGTACACTCCCCTCTCCATCCCTCAACAACCTTGGTTTGACATTTCCATGGACTTTGTGATGGGATTGCCTAGGACAAAAAGGGGGAAAGATAGCATCTTTGTTGTTGTTGATCGTTTTTCGAAAATGGCCCATTTCATTGCTTGCCATAAGGTTGATGATGCTCCCCATATTGATTCCTTGTTTTTTGAAAATGTGGTTAAATTGCATGGCATTCCCAAGACAATTGTGAGCGATAAGGATCCCAAGTTCCTTATCCATTTTTGGAAAGAATTGTGGGGTAGGCTTGGAACGAAGTTGTTGTTTTCCAGCTCTTACCACCCACAAACCGATGGCAAAACCGAAGTTGTCAATAGGACTTTAGATTCTATGCTTCGGGCCATGGTAAAAGGAAAGCTAGCCTCTTGGGAAGACCAATTGCCATTAGTAGAATTTGCATATAATAGAGTTATTCATAGCACTATTGGCATGTCACCCTTTGAGGTGTTGTATGGTTTTAACCCCCTAACCCCCTTGGATCTAACGCCTTTGTCTCAAGATGTGGTATTGAGTTTAGATGGTAACAAGAGAGCCGAAGATATGAAGAAGATCCATGAAAAGGAAAGGCTCCAACTTGAAAAGAAGAATCAAAAGGTGGCGAAAAGGGCAAACCAAGGGAGAAAAAGGGTGGTCCTTGAACCGGGAGATTGGGTGTGGGTGCACTTCCGAAAAGAAAGATTCCCAAACAAGAGGAAGACAAAGTTGACGCCGTGTGGGGATGGTCCCTTTGAATTCCTTGAGAGGCTTAATGATAATGCCTACAAAATTGATCTCCCTCCAGAATATCAAGTTCATAACACCTTCAACATTTGTGACCTATCTCCCATGGTAATGGAAAGTGATGAGCCATCAAATTTGAGGACAAATTCTCTTCGAGGTGGGGAGAATGATGCAATCCCACTTGCCTCAAGGCCATTTACAAGGAGCCAAGCCCGGGAACTACAACACTTGCAAAGCCTATTCATGAAGCGGGAGGCTTTTGAGTATACTTTTGATGAGCACCTTGGATCCCAAGTCCATTTGTTGATAAAGATTGCTTGGGGAGAAGAAGACGAAATGGGAAGTTACCACAATAGCTAAAAGATGAAGAGTTGGCTATTCTTACAAAGGAGATTTCAAGATTTTGAAGAAATAAGAATAGCCAAACAAGGCCCTTGTCTCATTAAGGGTGTTTATGTCATTTTGCTATCTTTTATTTCTAGCATAGTATAAATAGTTCTCTTCTTCTTCATGGAAGACTTAGACTATTTTGATTATTATTACTTGATATTTGGATATTGTAACTCTTGAGAGTGGAGTGATTGCTTAGCCTTGGATTGTGTGTTTATTGAGAGGATAGGTTATTAGGGATTCTAATCCCTCTTGGTCATCCTAAGAATTTGGTTGCTTCTTGTTCTTAAATTTAGAGGTCTTAGTTTTCTATAACTTTGGTTGCTAAATTGAGTCTAAGTTGTGTCAAATTATCTATCGCTTTTATTTCTTGCATTTTCTTATTGTTTTCGTTCTTAATCTTGTATCATCTCCAGAAACACACGAGAAAAATCAGCCAATGTAAGTGGAGGTGACCCAGCTGGTCTAGTCACAATAAAAACCCTCCACCACTTCTTGGCGGGGGCAACCATCTTAAATGGACGAAATTAATTCTATTGGACTCAACCAACCCCGAATTGTGCAAGCGCTCATGGCTCATAACCAAAAACTCATGGATGTCCATTATACTATGTGGCTTTATCTTCTCAAAATTGTCCCACCTCTTCTGCTCCACAACTGTCAAAGTAAGCTTGGCAACTGGGCGAATAGAAATGCTCGGAACTGGTAATCCCTGAAACTGAGGAGCTACAACAACATATGGTTGTGCCTCTGGGGTCCTATACACTGCAGCAACCATCAGTTCAGGAGTCTGAGCTCCAACTCTGATCTTGGAACCCTCTGGAGAAACCAATATTATGCCCGCATGGGCCATGCCCTCAAAGAAGCTCAAGATACGCACCAAAGTGTCTTGAAAAATAGAATTAGCAATGAATCCAGCTGGTACCTAGGCAGTTCCAACCTCGTCCTCATGAAACAACTCCTCATCCAGAATCTCATCTGGGTCCGGAATCACATCCTTAGCATGGGACTGAGTAGCAGCTGGTGTTCAGCCTCTGGGTTGTGTAGCAATGTGGGATAAGTCCCCTGCCTCTCATGCGAGCAACTGTGGCAGTGGCACGGGTGCGGGTGCGGGCTCTGGTCTCCAACTGCGGCCGATCGTGTCCTCACCATCTGTAAGAGAATGAAACAAAGAAACTCTTAGAATCCATATAGAATCAAGTACACACGATAAGGAATGAAAGGTCAGACTTTTACGATATGTCTCATAGCCTCTCAAAGACAGATACGGAGGTCATCGTACTGATCCTCAAGACTCTACCAGACATTGTTCTTGTACTTGTGAGGCCGATTAACCTAAACCTATGCTGCCAATTTGTCGCGCCCAATTTCATAAATCGTGAAGGCACTAACTCTCACCAAGTTAGTAAGCTATCCAAAACAAAAAATTAACAAAAAGATAGTTTAAACATGCAAAAACATCATAGAAGTAAATTACAAGTTTGAAATACCCTTAATAGCATAAAATACGGAAATAAAGGTACACCCATCCTCAAATCTGGTATCATTAGTACAAGAACTTTTAAGATATGAATACAAGTCAGAAATGGCACATAATACGCTATCTAAAAGGACATGAACTAAGAGATAGAGGGAAAATCCGGTACTACGAATCATTATGTAACTTACCCCGAACTCTCCGAATGGCCTCCTCAATGAGCAACCGCGTAGTTTAGAGGTCCATAAGTGCTGGGCATAGAATCTTCACACAAAAAGGATGCAACAAGTGTAGCGTGAATACGGAAAACAATGTGTACTCAGCAGCATCGTCGGCTGACCCTAACGAAATCGTAGACGAGGGCTGGTCTTTGGATACTACTTCCGCACTAAACTGCTATTAGTCCACAATGATAATAATAAAAATATTAGGTTTTAAGCCTAGGGGAGGCTTCTAGACCTTAAGTCCATGTAGTAACCGAATAAGCATTTAAGTTAAACCGGACAACAACTCAAGTAAGTCATCACACAAGAAACTAATGTGAATATGTGATATGCAATTCAAGGCCTTTCCATCACCAGTATGCAGACGTTCAAACATTAATGAAACGTGACCCATGGGGGGCTCGCGAGGTCCATATACCAACCTAGAATTCTCAGATCTGCCAGAGCATATCGGGTCTCAGCTATTTTTGGCTTCCAAATCACAATAGTCAGGCTTTAGGCTCACATTACCTATCATCTAGCCAATCTTGTTCATATCATCAGCATCACTCCGTCTGGAATCATTTCCCCTTGGACCTTTCACAGGTATTGTCACGACCCGACTAGGGGCCATGACAGGTACCCAGGGCTAATCACCGAGCACCACTCGTACCATTACCCATCGTACACATCAAGCGTTCATTCATTAATTTTATACTCAAATCATAGGAAAACCATTTTTCACTTTGAACATAATTACCCCTATATACATAAGCCCTTCGGCTATCAAAATAATATACATACAATAAGGACATCGTGAGACCATGCTACCCACACGTACGTATCTACGAGCCTATGCTAGAGTACTAGACATATGGACGGGACAGGGCCCTGTCGTGCCCAAAACATATATGTACACAAAATAGTAAATCAATGGCACCTTCGGAATAATGGAGTGCTCTCAAAAGTCTGCTTATCGGCTCCTATGAATCTGGGTCGCCTCCCTATCTACCTGTGGGCATGAATACAACGTCCAAAGAAAACGGACGTCAGTACGAATATTGTACTGAGTATGTAAGGCATGAATGAAATGAACATAATAGAGAAATCATAAGACATAAGATGAAGATATAACCTGCGTAACTTTTAAGGGTGGATACCTTTCATGCCTATATCATATATAATCATAGTACATGTATCATCATACCGCATACATCATCGTATCATATATATCATAGTACTGTATCTGCTCATACACATTAAACATTATCCATATTCGGTCACGTAGTGGCTCGACAGTATCACATACATGTCCTTCAGGCTTTTCATACATTTGAATACATAGTAGTATCATACCCGACCATATAGGTTCGGTGTCTTACGTACCCAGCTACAATAAAGCTTGGTGTTATGCGTACCTGGCCCTACCAAGGCTCAGTATTATCCATACCTGGCCCTACCAAGGCTCAGTGTTATACATACCCAACTACAGTGGTGTGCGCGCAATAGATATCATACCCGGCCATATAGGATCGGTGTCACAACATAGAATTCATACTTTTATAACATAATATGTATCCGAGAGAAACATTTCGACACTATCGGGGTGACACAAAGTCTATAAACTCCCGATTTCTATTATTGAATCACCATCATCTTTATCGTCATCACGATTATCATCTTGATCATTATCATCATCACCATTATCTTCGTCATCATTATCGTTATCACTATTATCATTGTCATCATTATCATTATCACTATTATCGTCGTCATCATTATCATTATCACTATTAACATCGTCATTGTTATCATTATCACTATTAACATCGTCATCATTATCATCATCACTATTATTGTCGTCGTGCTCGTAACATATATGTTACCTTTATCTCATATGAAACCCCCTATGAACATAGACTCGTAATTTTTCCGGAACATTGGTCATAGGACATGCATTAGAGCTTATAGACAATCTATAACAATATCGGGGTGACATAAGGTCGAGAACCCCCGATTACATTATGGAGTGATCATATTCATCATATCTCACCTTGAAGGAAATAACATTTTAAGGTGAGTGTACACCATGAACAACATCAAGGGGTCGTAAATAGGATCATTAGCTTCGTAGGAATGTCATATCATGAGCTTGAGGACTTCTAGACTTAGATTCATCATCAGTATTGTCATGCTCGTAACGTATCTGTTTTCTTTATCTTGTATGAAACTCTTTATAATCGTAGACTCATAATTTCCTATATATAGGAAAATCATGGAAAGATAGGAGGATTCATGCCATAGGAGTCATGCCTTAGAAAGAATGGACTAGCCTTACATACTTTTTCCTTTAGCTATTCTACCGCTTGATCGTTCTCCTTCAATGCTCACGTCTTTACCTTTAAGGGAGTTCATATTAACATTAGCTAGACGATTATAAGAACGTGCTTACTAAAGCTAGAGAAAATTGGGCAGTATTTCCTTTGTTTATACAACTTTCCTCATATTACATATAAACTCCCAAATATCCATAACAACATTCACAATATCATAAGAAACAATCATCATTCATCTACGTTATCCACATTTCACAATTTCACTTTAATTCCTCCATACTCATGGTCATAGTTCACTATTGCGTTTTCTCACATATAATGCTTATCCCATATTCTAAATGTCACTTGTAGCATACTTACAATCACAACATATCAATATTCATGATTCACTCCAAACTACTACTCAAAATCTCATTATTCCTATCTTTGTGACCCATCTTCTACCTCCTTTCATAAACCAAATCTTTAAACCCCTCAATACCCTAAACAACATGAAATGATCATAAAACTTACCTTTTATAGTATGAGAATGAGCTAAGGAAACATTTCACTTGAGCAAAACCCTAGTTCCACTTCCAAAGAGATTTCTTGTCTTGGATGAACCGTAGTGAGTTTCTTGCACTTGATTTCCTTGGTTTGCTGAAGTTGATCCTTAATTTCTCTTGGATTCTTGCAAAAGAAATGTGGAGAGTGTTCTAGAGAGTTCTTGAGGTGTGGAGAGTAAATGAGAATGAAATAAATGAACTTGGGGTGCTCTTTTATAAAATAAAAATTTGTCCCGACATTATTATACGGACACTTATACGGTCCGTATAAATTTATACGGTTCGTATAAGTGACCGTGAAATCATCCCAACCACACTTCGCTTATGTAATCATTTACACGGCACATTATACGGTCCGTATAAGTGACCGTATAATCTCATCAGTGAGGGGCCTTCACTGTGACGATTCTGCGGACCATTATAGGGACCGTATAATCGGCCGTATAATCCATCTTTTCTCTGATTTTGTTCTCGTCACTTCGTTTGATCTCCAATCCTTATGGAACCTTCTTGATACTTGTTAAACACCTCGTTAACAATCTAAGGGACATTATAACTCTTCTCCAAAACATCATTAAGCCATTATTAATTCGATACTCGTAAATCTTGCCCGACACACAACATATACCTTGCTTTCCTTAACAACTTTCGTCTCCTACCTCAAATATCTTTGAAATCTCATTTAGAATCATCAAATGTTATTTCTTACTTATTAAAACATCGTATACCTCGTGCCCTTCATTAGTTTATTCACTGTACGTTAATGGGAAATTTCGGAGGTGTAACAGGTATCCTCATATGCACATGAGATACAATAATAAGCATGAATATGACATGCATCACAATTGAATCAAGAAAAGCAACAAAGACACAATCTTTAGCTCTTTTTCAACTTTAGACCGAGTATTTTGGAGTGATGAAAACACGTGATCACAAATAAGACATGTAATAAGAATAAGGGACCTCATATCCCAATCACAGACACAAATCAATTTATGCTATCAGCTAATGCCCAAAGCATGGCATTCAGACCAAACTATATAATTGCAACTACATGGATACCCTTATCTGGCACCTGTACCCGATACAGATACTCGTTACCTCACAAGTATATGGACCTCATTTTGTTACCCCATTATCACCTCATAAGTCCAATTAAACAAAACATGATGCTTAAGTTAAGGTTCAATGTCTCAACATGCCTGGAAATGGAGTACGACAATCATAGCAAAGCCTTGCCCTTTCATAGAGCCTCCAAACGATCCCAATTTGTTCAAACACTAATTACATGTAAGAATGTGAGTCAATCGATACCCATATTTCCATATAAAGATTCGAGTCTAGAAAAGCAATTCAAAAACCCCGTTCCAAACTCCGAAGATCAAAACTGCAATTTCGTTACAAAATTGGGTTCAATAGGGTCTAGTTATTATTCTATGATGTCAAACAAATCCAACTATACCATAAAGCTATACTTTTGTTATGAAACCTAAAAGTCCCCAAAATATAGGATTATGAGCCATAAGGGCAAAATAGGATATCAACCCAAAATTAGATTACCCAACGTCTATGGGGTCTACATCCCAAAAATCAATCAAATCCAACATCAATTTCATGCTCAATTGAAGAAATTCTTACCTTAAGCCTAGGGTTCATAAACCCCCAAATTCCCATCGTTAAATCATGATCTCTAGCATGAAAACTCCTAAGAATCCATGATATAATCAAAATACAAATATTAGAAACTTACCCTATAGATGAATCTTTCAAAATCTCCCAAAATCACCTTAAACCAAGCTCCCATGTCAAAAATATGTGATTGAAATAGTTAAACTCGAATTAAAGAATCAAAAAAGGTTCTATCCAGCGAATTGCACATATGCGCCCATATACTCACACCTGCAGGCAAGCTTTGGTGGCCTAAACCTTGCAGGTGCGAGGTCCACTTAAAATGACCAAAGCCGCATCGGCTGCCCATGATGCACAGAAGTGCCTCCGCTCAAGCGGGCTACTCTTCGCAGGAGCGGGCCTAGCCCACATAACCAGAAGATCGCACCTGCAGCCCATCTTAAGTAGGTGGGGCCCCGCAGGTGCGAGCATAAACTCGCAAAAGCGAGACACCAAAAACCATCAAAATCTGCAATGCTCCAAACTTCGATTCAACCCCCGAAACTCATGCAGAAAATTCCGGACATAAACCAAACATGCAAACCAGTTCTAAAACGCACTACGAACTCACTCGCGATTTTAAAATTTCCAAAAGAGGTCATCTTTCCCCCGTGTTAACTGAGGTTAACTCCAATTCTCTTAAAACTAGATTTCCAACCTAAAGAGTAAAATACCCCCGAGTCCCTCGAGAAACGAACCAACTGCTCAACAAAGTCATAATCGAAATTCCAGACCTAATGGAATATAAAAAATTCTAAAATGACTTATTTACCCTTGATGTTGACTTTGGTCAACTAAACACTTATGAACTTCTAAAAATCCCACTTTCTTACCCAATTCTCATCTGAATGCCTCAGGAATTGTGCCACCCACACTACAAGTCAAATATACCATAAAGAATCTAGGGGAGGGCTAACGGGGGTAAAGTAGTCAAAATGGCCAAAATAACCTAACGGGTCGTTACATCATCCACCACTTAAGCACATGTTCGTTCTCAAATATGAAAGAAAAGGGAAATACTTAAATCGCTGAAAAACTTAGGATATCTAATCGGCTAATCTGACTCGGTCTCCAAAGTAGCCTTCTCGACCGGGCGATGCCGCCACTGAACTTTTACTGAATTAATCTACTTTGACCTCCACTTTCGGATCGATTTGTCCAAAATGACAATTGGCTCTTCCTGGAAAGTCTAAATTCTGATCAAGCAACACCAAATCTCATAGAATCACATGAGATTCATCGGAATGATATTTCTTGAGCATGGAAATCTGAAACACATGGTGAACACCTGACAAACCAAGAGGCAAAGCCAACTCATAGGCTGCCTCACCAATACGCTGAACGATCTCAAACGGACCAATTGTTGCACCTCATACTTTTGTATGTTGAGTCCTTGAGCTAATCGATGTATACTTAGAGAGCGGGACCATATTTGAGGTTATAAGGGATTAGTTATGTTAATCTTAAGTATACAAGAGTTTAAGACCATGTTTAGTAAATATTGGAAGGTTTAGAGCTTGAACGAACCGAAGATAATACATTTCACTGGAAAACAAAAGTTGGGCTTCAAAGGTACGACCTGTAATTTTTTGAGGTTCCACTGTACCTCCTATCCAATAACTCAATTTTTTCCATGGCAAAATATGGTCCCATGTACATCAAATGTACGGCCCGTACATTTTTGCGTACTTTGAGGGGGATAATCTTAAGTTGAGCTTATTTATTTCATTTAATCATTTGGTTGATTCATTTTTCATCTGAGACAGACCCTACACTCTCTAAAACCCTATCCCTAAGTTCCTTGATGAAATTGAAGCAAATTCAAAGTAAATCGAAGTGATTCAAGTGCTTGAAGCTACTAATAGTTAATGGGTTGAAAGTGTTCTTGTTGTTGTTAAAGTTGGTGTCACACCCCAATCCCATCAGGGCATGATGGGCACCCAACTCTTACTTAGAGCTGGGCGAACCCTCTGGCATTCACATAATGAAACTGGACATATAATTTTTTTTCGGAAATATAATAAAGTACTTTCAGTCAGACTATAGAAATTTGCGAACGATACTCAATTAATCAAAAATCGAGTAAGTCAAACAGATATATCAGCCTATATGGTCGTTTTACTCAACACATAACATCTCAGGATACTAACAACAGGACACTGTCTGCAAAGTCTCTAAGAATAAACACTTGAATCATATGAGCCGAGACAGGGCCCCGACATACCAATACACACATATGATAACCATAGTGACACGACACTGCTCTAGGAAGAAAATGGAGTTTGCCAATCCCAGCTCATAAACAATCATCCTAGCTGAATACGTTTACCTGCAAAACAATCTGGGACTGTGTGGTATGAGCACAGCGCCCCCAGGCAAAAGGACGTCAGTACGAACAATGTACCGAGTATGTAAGGCAGCAGTAATCATAAAGAATGAGATATAAGTCATAATGAAAGTACGAGAAACCACCTGCAATATGAATAGCCCCGAAGGCAGAGAATAGCAATGTAAGTAGCCCTAAAGGCAATGACTAGAAATATAAATATATACCATACCCGGCCCTTTAGTAAGGGACTCAGTGAGATGTGAATATATACCGTACCCGGCCCTTTAGTAAGGGACTCGGTGAAATAATCATATATATACCGTACCCGGCCCTCTAATGAGGGACTCGGTGAAATAATCATATATATACCGTACCCGGCCCTCTAATGAGGGACTCGGTGAAATAATCATATATATACCGTACCCGGCCCTCTACTGAGGGACTCGGTCAAAATGATGCAATAAAACTGTTCACGGGTAGAATATTAGGAACAATCATGTACAAAATGAATCATCATCTGAGACTCAATAGGAATGACCCAACACTGAGAATCAAAGACAACTGTCATGTCAAGTACCGCTGAGAACTAGAATTCATTGGAGCCATGTATGTTCATCTTTCGCTCGTTTTATGTAATTCAAGCCAAAAAGAAAGAAGGGTAGCCTTAACATATCTTGTCGCTTATCAAGTTAACCATAACTTAGGTCTCGGGCTTCACCAATCTACAAATAATACCAAATATGCCAATAATCAAATTAAGATACTCTTTCAAACCAATCCTTAATAACTTAGGAATCTAACGATATTCCGGCAGCATCTTTCCTAAAAACATAATAATCCTCGTGATTCCCACTTAGCCAAAATATCAATCACAATACCAACAACAATATCAACAAATACATATCCAAATAGAATAAAATCCATTCTTAATTCACTTCCAAAACAGCCCAATATACATTCGTATACCAATGCTTGTATACACTTCTTTATTTTCGTATATACATAGTATAATGGCAACAAAAACAACAACAACTACAACTACAACCAATCCCCATGATATTCCAGCCTAAAAATTAACTCATAACAATCACCAAATAGCCCACACTAATAACAATCAACCTAGGGAAACTCTAAGAATTAAACAAAAACAAAGGAAATAAAGGGATATGGGAAATTGGGGAATGAGAAGATTGAAGGATAGATACTTGACCCACTTAGTAATGCATCCTATAGGTAAATCTAAGTATATGAAACCTAGACCCTCCTATTTTGAATTCAACCAAGGAACCAATGCAATTTGAATCAATTAGAAGACTAGAAGACTCAATTGGAAACCACAAATGAGCAATCTATATGGATTCAATGGATAAGCAATTCATTTCATAACTTGGAAATCACACTTGAATAATAACTAAACAAACTATCTAGTAACTAAAATCTCTCAATATTTGAGTTCACACAATATTCAAGCTTGGTCTTCCAAATGGATGAAAACAACTATTTATACTAATGCCTATTACATCAAAAGGCCCTAAAGTTGCTCTTTTGTAAAAATACCCACATGGGTCTTCAATTGCATCCAAAGTCTCATAACTTGCAATTATGACCTCCAATTGCAATCTTAGCCCCATAGTTGCACTTTTATCCATTTTGCGCATCTAGCCACTTTGCAACGCATAGCCACTTTGCAACTCTTCCAATACCAAGCTATCTTCCTAACATCATTTGCTCTCTTATGTGGGTCCACAAGTGTCTCCGACGTCTTCTTCCATGCCCTTGAGCCCTTAGCATCAATCATTCCCTCTAGGATCATATCATCCTCCCCTTCTTAAAAAGGATTCGTCCTCGAATCCGAACCTTGCAAAAACCAAGCAAACATAGTCCTCAAGGAATGAGGGTTAGCACACAAAGCAATATTCATACTTTCATTCCAAGGATGGACAAACTTGTAGTACACCCACACATCAATAACCATCATAAGCAATGAGAAAACTAAGACGCCCATGGATCTAAGATAAGAGGCAAGGGGTCTCGTAGACATAAAGTAAGGGTGACCTCCCTTAGGACTAAGTGCAATATTATCCAAACCTAGAATTCTACTCATTGCACTAATCCTATCCAAAAGTGTTCTCAACGTCAAAGCATGAAAATAGCATGAAACACCGGGGTCATAGACATAGACATGCCTTAAGTCAATTTGCACAAATCCATTATGTATATCCTTAAAGAGATAATGTGGCACTAAAAGTTGGAAATGAAATCAAACAAATCCACTCTCAAAAGGAACAATAGAAGTACAAGTTCCAACACTAGGTGGACACAAATTGGTCTTGCAAAAAGATTCAATTCGGTCATCATAAGGATCAACTAGTGTGAGGGCACTCTCAACAAAGACATCATCATTAGTCTTCAAACAATACAACACTCTATCCTCACTCAATTTTCTATGAAGCACAAAATGTTCGTCCACGTTCGTTTGAGTATAAGGAATAGCTTTATTACCGTGGAGTTCAAGCACATGTCTTTTCTTATCTTGGTCAAGTCCCTTGCAGTGACTTTCCTCTTCGGAGGAGGTTTGAAATACTTCTCCTCCCAAAGGGACTTTGTGATCTTGGGTATTGTCTCCTTAGGATGATCATCTTCATGAGTACCTACGAAGGAAACAAGACAACTAGAAGTAGTAGAATGGTTAGAAGGGTTAGTAGGAGTTGGTGACAACTCCATCACACCATCACATATAACCTCTCCACCCATCGTGCCCTTCGAACAAAAGGTTGGTTTGGCAACCATACACCTTTTCCTTTTCTCTTGAGCTGAACCTTTTTCTCCTTGAGCAACCAATGTCTCCTTTTCACTAACATCCGTGTCCACCTTTTGAATCCTCTCACGGATTTCCTTCATGATTCTATAGTCTTCACTAACCTCATAGGGAGTCAAAGGAGCAAGGGTGAATTTCTTGCGGTCCAACACAAATGAATATTTGTTGGATCGTCCACTATGTTGAGCATCCCTCTCTAATTGCCAAGGCCTACCAAGCAAGAGGTGACATGCTTGCATTGGCACCACATCACATAAGAGTTCACCATATTCATTGAACCATTGGAGCTTGTTGGGGTTGGGGTGTTTTCTTGTAGGGAATTTTATGGTATCAACCAAAAATTGGCTTACGGCATTGGTACAACTCCCACCATCAATGATCAATGAACACACCTTGTCCACTATTGTCACGCCCCGAACCTGGGCCTGGACATAACACGACACCCGATGCCTGACTACATGTGACCGAGCGAATCAACTGGCTGGCTGAATCAACATGTGATACAAAAACATAACTAATTTATAAAATAAAACTAACAAATGCTGTTTAACTAAGCGTCTGACCGAAATATCATAATGCGGAAATACTTAGACAATCTGAAATATCTGAAGGTAGCCAACATGGCTTAAACCAAAACAACTGAACAACTGCCAACAAGGCTAACATAATAAATATTTGACTGTCTGAACTGTGTCTATGAGGCCTCTAAAGGTACTCAATAATAAAGCTGTCTATAAACTGAATGACTGGATAGCTGACAACGCCCCGAAGGAATTTGGGGCTCACCAGTAGCTGATACGTGCACTCCTAAATAGCTGATTCGTCAACCTGTGTATCGTTTCCTCCATCGCGAGATGCAGGCCCCCAAGCAATAAAAGGGACATCAACACATTTGAATTGTACTGGTATGTAAAGCAACTGAAGCAATAAAATACTGGAACTGAAACTGAAACTCAACTAAACAGGAAAGCAAGAAGCTGAAGTACCCCCTGTTCTGGATGAAGAATCACCTGTAAAACTGTAAATATAACTGTGGCCTAGGGCCCAAATAATGTGCACAAAAACTGTGGCCTCTGGCCCAAGCAATATGTATGCATAAACTGTGGTCTAGGGCCTAAAAATTACAGATACAGGTGTTCAACATTAACAATTTACAAGACTGAGACTAGCTATAGCTGATAGCATGATAACTGTTTCTGATTATGGGACTCATGCAAATAACTGGTTATACACTGACTGAGACTGACTGAGACTCATGTGATAACAATGCATAAGTCTATAAAGATTACGTGTTGAGTTCATGATGTTCAAAGTGACAACCATGAATGAATTCTGTAACTGCAACCCTAGAAGATAACAATTCTATATCATATCATGAAATTAGGGCTAAACTATATTCTGAGTCAAATTACTGACAAGTATGATGAATGAGGCGTAGGGAGAATCATGAATATTCCCTAACGTAGATAGTTAGCCTCACATACCTTAATTCCAACCTTTGAGCGTAATACAATGTTCGTCAACCCTTTCAACTTTGATCTATATCAATACAAGCCAAAGGGATTCTATATTAGCAATAATATTCATGCTTTGGTGATCTAAAGCATTTTATCAAACACTTAGTGGGCATAAAGCTCCACAATCTCCATTAATGGTGTTTCTTCACCCAATTCTCATTCTATTACTTCTAGGTGATTCTACAATCTCAATTAGGTGTAATTAACACCATTCTCCATCACCCATATCAGTATAACAATCTCAAGTCAACAATCCAAAACCCTACTACAGTTCATGTAATTGTCTTTACTAAACCCATTTACTATTCTCCAAAAAACTCATCAATTCACTATTATGAATGATTAGAGTGTAGAAGCATTACCTTTTTGACGTTCAATCCTCTTGAATACGAGGTCTAGGGTTTCCACGCCCAACAATAATGTTCCACTCACAACTCTATTGATTAGAAGAGTTTACTCAAGTTAGAAAGAGATTAGGGACTTGAATTCAATCTAAAATTATGATAAAACTTACCTTAGAGGGTTCTCGAGGCTTGGGACTTGTTCCCTCTGACTTTAGGGTGATTTTTCGTGACTAGGGGTGTTAGGAAAAATAAACCCTAAGGTTAAATGTAACTTAAAACGCGAAATCCCAACTATTAACCCGAAATCGACCTGTTTCGCGATGGTTCCGCGATGCGGGTGCATCGTGCAATGGTCTGCAGCTAAAAACCTAGAGTTTCGCGATCGTTCCGCGAAGCAGGGCCATCGCGCGCTCTCCCACGTGCCCTCACGCGCCCCAAGAAGCGATGGGTGTCGGTTCTGCACAGTGTTCGGTAAAATGGACATAACTTCATGTACAGAGCTCTGTTTGGGCTCCACAATATACCGTTGGAAAGCTATTTCAAAGGGATACAACTTTCATGTTTTACGTTTCCTCAAATGCCCAACGGATTTTCACCCAATTTGACTGGAAGGCAGACGTACTGAAAACTTAGCCGATTCTATAGAATTTTAAGTGCCTTACTATTAGGCATATTGAGACGATCATATCTCCTTGCTCTGATCTCTGATTGGCCTGGTACTTATATCGTTAGAAAGGTATTTCTACATACTACAACTTTCATTAAGGGTACTTTCCCAAATTCTCAACTAATCAAGGAGTTATCGCTGCCCGAAGTAGGCCTATCAACCATTTTCGCAAAACGTTCAAACATTCAGTTTTTCCACTAAAACTCTAATGATATAAGTTTAAACTTAGTTCCAAGATACGGGGTGTTACAATTATCTTGCACCTAGCATGAAACAATTTCTCCCTTTGGTTGACCTCTTCTCTAGCTTGTGCCCCCATGGCTCTTCTAACTATAATAGCAAAATTCAATCTTTCCTCCATCTTTTCCCCTTCATCACTTTCGGTGTCTCCCTGATTCTCACTCTTTTCTCCCTCATGATCAATACCAACCCCATCTTCATCTTCCTCATCGGTTTGGTACCCATCTCGTAATACCATAATTGTTCTTCTATTGGGACATTCACTTACAATGTGTCCTCTACCTTGGCATTTGAAACATTGAATGGTAGATGGACGAGGGAAGTTAGGTTTAGCATTGTTATCTCCTTTGGCTTAGTTGTCTCCTCTAGCTTTGTAGTCAAACTTAGCTTGAGGCGTAGGAGTAGTGATCTTGGGCTTCTCCCAAGTGGATGTCTACCACTTCTCTTTCCCTTGGTTCCAAGTTGAAGATGGAGTGCTCTTGGCTTTGTAAGCCTTTTCATCTTTCAAATCTGCTTCAACCTTGGAAGCATCATGAAAATCTTCCTCTAAGTTATTATAAGTTTGTAGCCTCATGGGTTTGGAGATCTCTCGATTTAAGTTGGCTACAAATCTTATGAGAGTGTAATTCAAGTGCTCCTCAATCTTGGACTTCATCCTCAAGTTTTCAAATTCATCAAAGTACTCCTCAAAACTCTTGGAGCCTTGCTTCAACATATACCTTCTTGAGCACTTCTTGATAGTATGTAGGAGGTAGATACCTCTCTTCCATGAGCTCAATCAACTCATCCCAAGTAGGAATGTCGAAAATTTGGCGTTGAGCTCTATCTCGCTTCTTGGATTCCCACCAAGTTGATGCATAGCCCTCAAATTGGGTGAGGTCATACCTTGCCTTCAAGGCTTCCGACACATTGTTGGTGAGCAATATTGATGAAAGATGAAGAAGATCAAGAAATCCAAGAAAATCAAGAAACACAAGATTGAAATTCAAGAAAAAGAAAAGTCCAAGAAGCTCAAATTTGAAGATTATTTCCCATTCTTGTTTCTCGAATCCTTTTCTAAATAAGTTTCTTGTTTCATGATTTATATTATAGTAGGATTTAATTTCCTATCATTAGTAGGATCTTTATCCTAGTTCTAGTAGGATTCTTGTTTTCTTTATTCTTTTCCTTATAGAATAGGGATTTTACTTTCCTTGTTTTTAGCTATTTCCTTTCTAGAGTAGAATAGGGATTCGTAGTCATAAAAGAAGAGACCCTAGGCCTATATAAAGGATTCTCATGACTTGTAAATATACTATTCACGTTTTTAGCATAAACCTAAATTTTGCAATAGAGTTATTCTCTCCATTTCTTGTTCTTTATCCTTGTTTTTGGTTCCAAGCAAGGTGGTGATAGTCTTTACCTTGTTTGCAGTTGCGTGTGGTGTTTCTTTATCACGTTAATTGATTTCAAGTGGTGACTTAGGAATTTTATTTGTTCTTGATCATTCAAGAACGCATTTCTTGATTAAAATTCGTTCTAGTTCATACCCAGAACCCTAATTTTCTTTCCTTCATTCCGCCTTCAATACTTTCTTGATTTAAACTATTCAATAGTTATTTTTATAGTTGAAATCGTCATCTTTCACATAGTTTTTGAATCACTTTAATCTGATTCCTACAACTTGAGATACATCAGTTTCTTGAATCTGCCCATCAAACCACTTCAAGAACAAGATCCTAGTCGATTGGTTCTTTGTTAACTCGAAGAATCACACCAATTTAGTATCAGAGCACAGTTGAGGAATATTATGCATTATATGCAAGAAACAAGAGGACGTTGGGTTCAGGAAGATGAAAAACTATGGAAAAAGGAATCTCTTTTCCGCACAAGATGTACCTCCCATGACAAGGTATGTTCGGTAATATTGATAAAGGAAGTCATGTTAATGTTGTTTCTGAAGAGATGGTTTCTAAACTTGGCTTTTCAACAAAACCTCATCCATATCCTTATAGCATCAAATTTAGAATGATGATGGTGGTTTAGAGGTAACTCGTCAATGCCTAGTTTCTTTTTCTATAGACAAAATATATAAAGATCTTGTTTGGTGTGATGTAATAAAGATGGATGCTTGTCACTAATTACTTGGAACACCATGGGTGTATGATATGGGTGCTAAATATGATGAATACCGTAATACCTATTCTTTCACAAAGATGGGAGAAAAATCAATTTAGTTCCCTTGAATCCAGAAGATGTTAAAAACTCCAAGTATGTTGATGATTTTTTTGTGACCAAATTACAAATCATTGGTCCCATCAATGTGGAACAGCAAACAGAGGAGAAGAATATTAGATCCACAAGATGAGGATTTACCTCCAAAGTTTGATGAGGATCCATTAGAGCATCCAGCCATTTGTGAGATTGGGTTTCCACCATTAAGAGCTTTTGAAAAGAATATAGATTTTGTTTCTTACTCCACACCAACCAAAGCAGCGTATTGCATAGGACCAATAGTCTATGAAGATTTGGAAGGGAAAAAGGACGAGTTTCTGAAAAAAGAGTTTATGAATGAGAATTTAATATATGATGTAGTTCGAGCAAGAATTATTCCTCAAAATGATGAACCTTTGCAAGAATGTGTCAATTTAAGATCTCTCAATTTCTTTGAGGTTAATGGCTATAACCATGTCAAATCTGGGAGTAGCAAATGTGTCAAGGAGTCCTTAAGAAGACATGATTTGATCTCCAACCTTGATCCAAAGGTATTTGAATTTGATTTATATAAAGGTTTTCATGGCACTATCTCAGATTTTTCATGCAAACACCACATAGGCACGAGAGTTTTCAAGATTCATGAAGATAAAAAAGAAATAAGTTTTGATCATGGCTTAAACAATGAAGATAAATTTAATATGACATATTTGAGAAATCATAGAACAAAGTTACTACTAAGAAAGTGGGATTTGGTTCGACCATATGCAAAGCTTGTTGACAACATGATGAAGGTCTATGACAAGCTAGAAAAATGCAACTTAAAGCCTGGTGAGTATGGATTGTTCCCATTTTTTTTTTGCTAATATTTCATCGTTTACGGAGCCTTTAGACTCGAGGACAAGTATTTCTCAACAAGGGGAGAATGATGAAAGATGAAGAAGATCAAAAAATTCAAGAAAATCAAGAAACACAAAACTGAAATTCAAGAAAAAGAAAAGTCCAACAAGCTCAAATTTGAAGATTATTTCCCATTCTTGTTTCTTGAATCCTTTTCTAAATAGGTTTCTTGTTTCTTGATTTATATTATAGTAGGATTTAATTTCCTATCATTAGTAGGATCTTTATCCTAGTTCTAGTAGGATTCTAGTTTTCTTTATTCTTTTCCTTATAGAATAGGGATTTTACTTTCCTTGTTTTTAGCTATTTCCTTTCTAGATTAGAATAGGAATTTGTTGTCATAAAATAAGAGACCCTAGGCCTATATAAAGGGTTCTCATGACTTGTAAATATACTATTCACGTTTTTAGCATAAACCTAAATTTTGCAATAGAGTTATTCTCTCCATTTCTTGTTCTTTATCCTTGTTTTTGGTTACAAGAAAGGTGGTGATAGTCTTTACCTTGTTTGCAGTTGCGTGTGGTGTTTCTTTATCACGTTAATTGATTTCAAGTGGTGACTTAGGAATTTTATTTGTTCTTGATCATTCAAGAACGCGTTTCTTGATTAAAATTCGTTCTAGTTCATACCCAGAACCCTAATTTTCTTTCCATCATTCCGCCTTCAATACTTACTTGATTTAAACGATTCAGTAGTTATTTTTATATTTGAAATCGTCATCTTTCACATAGTTTTTGAATCACTTTAATCCGCCGCCTACACCTTAAGATACATCCGTTTCTTGAATCTGCCCATCAAACCACTTCAAGAACAAGATCCTGGTCGATTGGTTCTTTGTTAACTCGAAGAATCACATGATGAAAGATCCTGGCCGATTGGCTCTGATACCAATGATGAAAGATTTAGAAGATCAAGAAATCCAAGAAAATCAAGAAACGTAAGACTGAAATTCAATAAAAAGAAAAGTCCAAGAAGCTCAAATTTGAAGATTATTTCCCATTCTTGTTTCTTGAATCCTTTTCTAAAAAGGTTTCTTGTTTCTTGAATCCTTTTCTAAATAGGTTTCTTGTTTCTTGATTTATATTATAGTAGGGTTTAAATTCCTATCATTAGTAGGATATTTATCCTAGTTCTAGTAGGATTCTAGTTTTCTTTATTATTTTCCTTATTGAATAGGGATTTTACTTTCCTTGTTTTTAGCTATTTCCTTTTTAGAGTAGAATAGGGATTTGCAGTCATAAAAGAAGAGACCCTAGGCCTATATAAAGGGTTCTCATGACTTGTAAATATATTATTCATGTTTTTAGCATAAACCTAAATTTTGCAATAGAGTTATTGTCACGCCCCGAACCTGGGCTTGGACGTAACACGACACCCAGTGCCTGACTGCATGTGACCGAGCGAACCAACTGGCTGGCTGAATCAACATGTGATATCAAAAATAACTAATTTATAAAATAAAACTAACACATGCTGATTAACTCAAAGTCTGATTGAAATATCATAATGCGGAAACACTTAGACAATCTGAAATATCTGAACGTAGCCAACATGGCTAAACCAAAACGACTGAACAACTGCCAACAGGGCTAACACAATAAATATCTGACGGTCTGAACTGCTTCTATGAAGCCTCTAATGAATACAAAAAGGTAATTGTCTAGAAAGCTGTGAGAACTGCATGACTGATATCGCCCCGAAGGAAACTGGGCTCACCACAGTAGCTGATACGAACACTCCTAAGTAGCTGGATCGTCAACCTGTATGTCGTTACCTGCATCGCGAGATGCAGGCCCCTAAGCAATAAAAAGGGACATCAGTACATTTGAATTGTACTGGTATGTAAAGCAACAGAAGCAATAAAATAATGGAACTGAAACTGAAACTGAACTAAACAGGAAAGCAAGAAGCTGAAGTACTCCCTTTTCTGGATGAATGATCACCTGTAAAACTGTAAATATAACTGTTTCCTAGGGCCCAAATAATGTGCACAAAAACTGTGGCCTCAGGCCTAAGCAATACGTATGCATAAACTGTGGCCTAGGGCCAAAAATATACGGATACAGGTGTTCAACATTAACAATTTACAAGACTGAGACTGGCTATAGCTGATAGCATGATAACTGTTTTTGATTATGGGACTCATACAAATAACGGGTTATACACTGACTGAGACTCATGTGATAACAATGCATAAGTTTATAAAGATTACGTACTGAGTTCATGATGTTCAAAGTGACAACCATGAACGAATTCTATAACTACAACCCTAGAAGATAACAGTTCTATATCATATCATGAAACTAGGGCTAAACTATATTCTGAGTCAAATTGTTATATCCCATATTTTGTGCATTCGGATATGTCAAGATAATTGAAAGAAGTTAAGGGCATGGCTATATTTTTGGTCTTGATTAACACACAAGTTGCTTATGAAAATTATTGATGAGGAATATTAAGAAAGGATAGGGGTAAAAAGGGAAATTCACAAGGTAGTTCATGGTAGTATTGGGGAAGGCTAAGGGAAAACTTGGAATTGGGAAAATAAGTTTTCATGAATCACAAAACGCAAAAAAAAAAAATGGTCTTGAAGCAAAAGGGCCAAGTTGGCCGTCCAAGGTGGTGTGGCCCAAGGCCCACAGGGAAGCTTAATATAAGTGTACAAGAGATGACTTATGGATCATATTTATCATCTTCACCTTAGAAGCTTAGAGAAGCTTGGAGAAAAAAAAAAAGCAAGGGCCATTCGGCCATGCCTAGTCAAACAAGAACCTTGAAAAATTGATCACAAAAAAATATTTTCTTCTAGCAATCCCACCAATTGGAAGGTCCTCTTTAACATGGAGTAGTTGTTGGGGCAAGTAAACCATTCATTCTTGCAAGGAACAACCCTAGCCAAGTTAAGAAGACAAGTGGAAAAGGTACGGTTTAATCCTCTTTTTATATGTTATGAATGGTTTGTGTATGTTGTAGTATGTAGAAATGAATAAAATTCATGAAATTTTGTGTGTTGGGGTTGAGCCGTGTAGGTGTGGTGCTTGGCCGTGTGTGTTGTGTAGAAATAAGGGACCAATTTTACTTTGTATTTTGGTTGTTGTTGTTATGGATTCTATGATGAAAATGAAAGTTTAATAATTCTAGTTGAAGTGGTAATGGGTGGAGAGTTGTTGTAGGAGCTAATGCGACATTAATACCACTTCTTGTATTTATGGAAAATAATGTTGTTAATGTGAGAATTGTTGGTGTAGTTCATGAACTTGAAAGAAGGAAATTTGTTGTTATTGCTCTTGTTGCATTTGGAAGGTTTCAGGTGGAGTGGAGTTTTGGTTGGGTTGTTTTGAATATTGTGCGGATTGTTTGAAGTTTTCTTGAGTTTTGTTTAAATGGTTTCGGATTAGTATTTGAGTGTGCGAGCATTGGTGTTAGCTTAATTGTATGTAGTTGAAGTGAATGTAAATGGGATGTTGTCGAATTATGTATAAAAGAGTTACTAACGTTAGAATGCGTTTTGAATTGATTATTGATGTTGTTGGCATGATTGTTGGGATTGTTGTTGTTGATTTGGCCGACTTGAATTCTCGGGGTTTGTTGTATTTACAGGGGAAATGCTGCCGAAATTTCTGTAGATGAAGTGTTAGTTTAGAATTAAACTCTTAAGTATCCATAGCTAATGTTTGGTATCTCCTAACGTTATTATAGATCTTGCGAAAGTCGAGACTTAAGTTGGATTAGCGTAGGAAGCGGGCAAGGTATGTAAGGCTTACCCTTTCTTTCTTTTAGCATGTCCTAGAGCTAAGTAAGTTATGATACGTATCTTGGGGTAACTCTATTCTTGATTCCGAGCTTGTTAATCATTCTTATTCACTGCTTGATATGAGTATACCTAGTGTAGGTGAGCTTATTGTACGATTGAATAACAAGCAAAGCATAAGGAATTCTTGTTTTCTTTTTAAGAGTTCTGTAAGTAATAATGTCCCTAACTTTCATAGACGGTCTCGGATTTTCTTGGAAATGTTCGTAGAGGTTTCTATAATGAATAACGTTCCTAACTTTCAGATGCTAACTAGGATTGTTTTGGTAACGTTCAAGGAGGTTTCCATAATGAATAATGTCCATAACTTTCTTATACTAACCCGGATTGACTTGAAACGTGTTTATGGTTTACTAATGACTTCGAGGAATTAGTTTTGTACTAAAGGGAACATAAAGTTGATTTTCAAAACCACTCTGAAGGGGGTGTGAGATTTTACTATTTCGTTTCATTTACGATTTATGTTTACACTCCATAGCATTATTTCTTTGTATTGATATTTGTGGATTAAGTTGTGTTGACACCATCATTGCTATTATGCCGGAAGCGGCATGCCCGAAGGGGCCATCATTGTTATTATGCCGGAAGCGGCATGCCCGAAGGGGCCATCATTGTTACTATGTCGGAAGCGGCTGTCCGAAGGGACTATTGTGTTATTAGCCGGGAGCGGCCATCCGAAGGGAGTATGGTGATACTATATTCACATTGTGTATGCTAGAATTTGTGTAAGGTACTACATGGTACGGGTTAAAATGTTGTTCCAGGTTACTCCCGGGTTGCTTTTAAATTGGTTTACTGTTACGCCTTTCCTTGTTTATGATTTAGTAATGTTTAACATATTCAGTACATATTCCGTAATGACCCCCCTTTCTTCGGGGGCTACGTTTCATGCCCGCAGGTTCAGGGACGCGGTTCAGCAATCCAGCCACCTAGGAGGAGTCAGCGCTGAGAGTCAGACAGCTCCACTTGCTTCGGAGACTGTTCCCGTTCTGGTATAATTTTGTGTATATATTGCGGGCACGATGGGGCCCTGTGCCATCACCTTTGCACGGTCAAACTCTTTTAGTAGTCTGCGAACAGCATGGGTGTCGTGGTTACTGTTTGGCCTTGTCGGCCATTATTTTGTTGTACAAAAGTGTTGGTATCCTCGTTGTCTTGCCTTGTCACATGTTATGTATATATAAGTATACTTTGGGATGTTTGAGTTACAGGTCAACTTCGGTATTCTATTTACAGCTTTCAGACTTAGTAAAAAAAAAACTATTGAATGTTATATCTGAGAACAGGTAACATAAGTTGGGTTATCGGACAGGTTAAGCTCGGTCACTCGTCATGGCCCTAGGTTGGGTCGTGACACAAATTACTGACAAGTATGAAGAATGAGGCGTAGGGAGAATCATGAATATTCCCTGACGTAGATAGTTAGCCTCACATACCTTAATTTCATCCTTTGAGCGTAATACAATGTTCGTCAACCCTTTCAACTTTGATCTATATCAATACAAGTTAAAGGGATTTTATATTAGCAATAATATTCATGCTTTGGTTATCTAAGCATTTTATCAAACACTTAGTGGGCATAAAGCCACGATCTCCATTAATGGTGATTCTTCACCCAATTCCCATTCTATTTCTTCTAGGTGATTCTACAATCTCAATTAGATGTAATTAACATCCTTCTCCATCACCCATATCATTATAACAATCTCAAGTCAACAATTCAAAACCCTACTATAGTTCGTGTAATTCTCTTTACTAAACCCATTTACTATTCTCCCAAGAACTCATCAATTCACTATTATGAATGGTTAGAGTGTAGAAACATTACCTTTTTGACGTTCAATCCTCTTGATTCAAGGGTTTCCACGCCCAAAAATAATGTTCCACTCACAACTCTATTGATTAGAAGGGTTTACTCAAGTTAGAAAGAGATTAGGGACTTGAATTCAACATAGAATCATGATAAAACTTACCTTGTAGGGTTCTTGAGGCTTGGGACTTGTTCTCCCTGACTTTAGGGTAATTTTTCGTGACTAGGGGTGTTACGAAAATAAACCCCAAGGTAAAATATAACTTAAAACGCGAAATACCGACTTTTTGTACAGTGCTCTGTTTGGGTCCGCGACGCGCGTGCATCGCGTGACATTCTGCAGGTCAATACTCAGAGTTGTGCGATCGGCCCGCGATGTGGGGCCATCGCACGCGCCTCGAAAAGCGACGTGTGTCGATTCTATTCAGTGTTCGGTAAAATGGTCACAACTTCTTGTACAGTGCTCTGTTTGGGATCCACAATATACCGTTGGAAAGCTATTTCAAAGAACTACAACTTTCGTGTTTTAGGTTTTCTCAAATTCCCAACGGATTTTCACGAAGTTTGACCGTAAGGAAAACGTATCGAAAACTTAGCCAATTCTATAGAATTTTAAGTGCCTTACTATTAGCCATATTGAGACGATCATATCTCCTTGCTCCGATCTCTGATTGGCCTAGTCCATATATCGTTAGAAAGGTATTTCTACATACTACAACTTTCATTAAGGGTACTTCCCCAAATTCCCAACTAATCAAGGATTTATGGCTGGCCGAAGTAGGCCTATCAACCATTTTCGCAAAACGTTCAAACCTTCAGTTTTTCCACCAAAGATCTATTGACATGAGTCTAACCCTAGTTCTAAGGTACGGGGTGTAACAATTATTCTCTCTATTTCTTGTTATTTATCCTTGTTTTTGGTTCCAAGCAAGGTGGTGATAGTCTTTACCTTGTTTTGAATAGCGTGTGGTGTTTCTTTATCACGTAAGTTGATTTCAAGTGGTGACTTAGGAACTTTGTTGGTTCTTGATCATTCAAGAACACGTTTCTTGAAAACAATTTCGTTCTATTTCATACCAAGAACCCTAATTTTCTTTTCATCATTGTACCCTCAATATTGACTTGTTTTAAAAGATTCAAGAGCAATTTTTGATAGTTCAAATCGTTATCATGCTTCTCATCTTGAAATCACATAATTCCGAGAAGTATTGCCCGATTTACGTTAGTTTCTCTAATTTTGCCCATCAATCGCTTCAAGAACAAGATCCTGGTCGATTGGTTCTTTGTTAACTCGAAGAATCACATCAAATATCCACTCACTTTGCAATTTCCACTCAAGGAACTCCTCCGGGTCACTACTTTCTTTGAATCTAGGAAGTGTTACCTTGATGGTATTCAAGTTTCGATCATTGTCCCCACGTGCCTCATTTCCTTGCCATCTCTGTTACACCCCGAAAATTTCCCGTTGACGTATAGTGAATAGACTAACGAAGGGCATGACGTATACGATGTTTTGATAAGTAAGAAATACCAACTGATGGTTCTAAATGAGATTTCAAAGACATGGGAGGTAGGAGACGGAAGTTGTTAAGGAAAGAAAGGTATAGGTTGTGTGTCGGGCAAGATTTATGAGTATCGAATTAATGATATTTTGGAGAAGAGTTATAATTTCCCTTAGATTGGTAATGAGGTGTTAAACAAGTGTCAAAAAGGTTCCATAAGGATTGGAGGTCAAACGAGTCGACGAGAATGAATTCCGGAAGGTTGGGCAACATACGGTCCAACTTACTGGCCGTATGTCTAGTCGTATGTCCTGCCCAGAATGGGACCTTCATTGGACCAAACATACAACCAACAAAAAAGATACGGACCATATGTTAGTCCGTATGTCCGAGTCGGGTCAAACTTTTTAAGTTGATATAAGGACCCTCTCTCATTTAATTCATTTCATTTCCTCACTTCACACTTCAAGAATTCTCTAGAAACCTCTCCCCTCTTCATCCACAAGAACCCAAGAGAAATTGATGATCAACTTCATCAAACCAACAAAATCAAGTGTATGAAACACATTAAAGTTCATCCAAGTCAAGGAATTCCAATGGAAGTGAACTAGGGTTTTTGTGCAAGAGAAGTATTTCCACTCAAGGCTTATTCCTACACCATCTAAGGCAAGTTTCATGGTATTTCCATGTTGTTTAAGGTATTGAAAAGTTGAACCACTTGGATTGTAGAAGGATATAGAAAAGGGGTCATGAATGTGGGAATAGTGTCATTTTTGAGTAGTAGTTTGGAGTGAATCATGAATATTGATATGCTATGATTGTAAGTATGCTATAAGTGACATTTAGAATATGGGATAAACAGTATAGGTGAGAAGACGCAATAGTGAACTATGACCACGATTATGGAGGAATTGAAGTGAAATTGTGAAATGTGGATAATGTAGATGAATGATGATTGTGGTTTATAATATTGTGAATGTTGTTATGGATGTTTGGGAGTTGATATGTAAAATGAGGAAAGTTGTATAAACAAAGGAAATGCTTCCCAATTTTCTCTAGCTTTAGTAAGCATTGTTCTTATAATTGATTAGCTAATGTTAACACGAACTCCCTTGAAGGTAAAGACGTGAGCATTGAAGGAGAACGACCAAGCGGTAGAATAGCTAAAGGAAAAGGTATGTGAGGCTAATCCCTTCTGTCTAAGGCATGAATCTGATGACATGATCTTCCCTCCTTCTTCATGAATTTCCTACATTCCGTAAAACTAAGAGTCTATGTTCATGAATAGCCATATGAGTTAAAAATAAGAGATATTATGAACATGATGATGATGAGCTTAAGTCCAAAGATTCTAGAGTTCACGAATATGATGTTTCTACAAATCTAATGATGTTAACTACGATCCATTGACGTTGTTCATTGTATACACTCACCTTATATGCTAATTCCTTCAAAGTGAGGCAGAATGCTTATGAATGCTCCATAATGGAATCGAGAGTTCACGACCTTATGTCACCCGATAAAGTATAGTTGTCTTTGAGTTTTTATGCATGCATTATGATGAGTACATAATGATGATATAGGCACTAGTGGTGCCTATATGGTCGGGCAGACACCGCTAAGGCGGGCAGCGTAAACACCATGTCCAGATGGCATGGGCAGACACCACTAGTGGGCGGCATGAGATGGTACCCCGGACGCGAGAGGCCTGGACGTGGGCTAATGATTATCACACCGTACCTATATGGTCGGGCAGCTTATACATATATGCATACATGATATGATGATGATTATGGAGTAAGCCAGCATGCATTATTTCTTTTATAATTGATAGTCTGTTACAGGTTGCTCCTCGTTTGATGCTTCCTTATTTAATTGATGTATTGTTATTGTTGATGCCTTACATACTCAGTACAATGTTCGTACTGACGTCCGTTTTCCTTGGACGCTATGTTCATGCCCACAGGTAGACAGGGAGGTGATCCAGACTCGTAGGAGCTACTACTAGACTTGAGAGCACTCCATTGTTCCGGAGGTGCCATTGACTTATTCGTTTGTGTATATATATGTATTTTGGGCACGACGGGGTCCTGTTCCGTCCATATGTCTAGTACTCTAGTAGAGGCTCATAGATACGCATGTGTGGGTAGTATGGTCTCACGATTTTTTCCACGTTTATATATATATATATATATATATATATATATATATATATATATATATATATATATATATATATATATATATATTGACAGCTGAAGGGCTTATGTATATAAAGGAAACTATGTTTCAATGTTAAAAATGGTTTTCCTATGATTTGAGTATAAGATTAATGAATGAACGCTTGATGTGTACGATGGGTAATGGTATGAGCGGTGCTCGATGGTTAGCCCCGGGTACCCGTCATGGCCCCTAGTCGGGGCGTGACAAAAGTAGTATCAGAGCAGTTCAGTCCTAGGAAGTGTATACGAGCCGTGTCTAGTAGAGTCTTATTTATGGTGTGTTGCACACCACACTAATAAACAGGAGGCTACAGGGCATTTAGGAAAAATGACCATCTTTCATCTTAAGAGATCGTGCGATAGAGCTGTGTGCTATGATTTCAGAAATGCCGCCAAAGGGAAAAGCTATAGCCGCCCAGAAGGGCAAGACTACGATGAAAAGACGGGTATAAAGAGAGCCGCCAATGAATGTAGAAGAGGGCGAATCACATAATGAGGCTCCATCTAATACTTCCTCCACTCCGCCCAATTTAGAAGAACAAGAGGGAGCTTCAGTTCTAGCTCCTATGCCTCCAGTTCCTCCACTGGCTACTTCGGGTCAACAAGTGACCGAGGCTATTCATCTATTAACGCAGTTAGTTACCGCCTAGGCATAGCGGCAGAATGCGGGTCCAAGTGATCGGGCAGCTAGTACTAGAGCCCGTGATTTCATGAGTTTGAATCCTCCGGAGTTTTTCGGGTCAAAGCTGGATGAAGATCCGCAAAGTTTTATTGATGAAATGCTGAGAACATTGAAGATTATTCATGCCTCCGAAACTAAATCTGTAGAGTTGGCATCTTATAGACTCCGAGATGTGGCGGTATTATGGTACAATAATTGGATATCATCAAGAAAAGAAAATACGCCTCCTCCCGTTTGGCAAGAATTTGTAGATGCCTTCATCCGCCAGTATTTGCCACCCGAGGTCCGTTGAGCTAGAGCGGATAGGTTCTTAAATCTAAAACAAGGTAATATGAGTGCCCGGGAGTATAGCCTTCAGTTTAATTCATTGGCTAGATATGCCCCGACTATGGTGGCCAACTTGGGAGATAGGGTACACAGGTTTGTGAGTGGCTTAGGGCCACGTTTATTTAAGTATTATTTGACGGTTTCGTTACAAGATGGGATGGATATTTCCCGCATTCAAGCCCATTCCAAGAATTTAGAAGGACAACAACATCCGCAAAGGCGTGATTGTTATATTGATAGAGCGCAAAGCAAGAGGGCCAGATCTATGGGGGCAGGTAGTGATTATAGAGGGGGATCAAGGCAGGCATATTCTAGACACTCAGGCCAGTCGGCGACTAGTGCACCTCCACGATTTGCAGGTAGGAGATTTGATCGCTCCATTCCTTCAGGACAGGGTAAGAGTTCGAGAGCTTCGGGTTCTCAGTTTGGGGGTGATCATAGTCAGAGGAGAAAATTAGTACCGCGATGTAGTAAGTGCGGTAGATTACATTTCGGACAGTGTCGCCAAGGTTTAGATGCTTGCTATGCTTGTGACCAGGTTGGGCACATGATGCGAGATTGCCCGTCGATGAGTGGTAGAGTTGGGGTTCAGCCCACAGGATCAGCGGCTGGCTCTTCCTCAGTGTGCCCGGTAGGGCAGACTCCCCAGATCCTGCAGGTCGAGGTAGAGGCAAAGGGGGAGCATCTACTTCAGGTGTCACTTAGCCCCGTATGTATGCTTTAGCCGAACGAAAGGATCTTGAGTCCTCCCTGGATGTGGTTACATGTACATTATCCTTATTTTCCCATGATGTGTATGCATTGATAGATTCGTGTTCTACCCTATCTTATATTACTCCGTATGTTGCTGGTCGTATTGGGGTGAAACCCGAGCCAATTAAACTTTTTGAGATATCTACTCTGGTTGGTGATCCCGTGATAGCTAGACAAGTGTACAAAAATTATGTAATTGTGATATGCGACCGCCAGACTAAAGTTGATTTAGTTGAGCTGGAAATGTTAGATTTCGATGTGATTATGGGTATGGATTGGTTGGTCTCATGTTATGATAATTTGATTGCCGAATGAAAGTAGTTCAATTTCAATTTCCGTGAGAGCCCGTGTTTGAATGGAAGGGTAATACAACATCTCCCAGGGGTAGGTTTATTTCCTACCTTAAGGCAAGAAAGATGATAGCTAAGGGCTATATTTATCACTTAGTCCGAGTTCATGATACCGAAACAAAGTCGCCAACTTTCCAATTCGTTCCGGTAGTGAATGAATTTCCGAATGTATTTCAAGATGAACTTCCATGCCTTCCTCCGGAAAGAGAGATTGATTTCGCTATTGATGTGTTGCCGAACACCAAGCCTATTTCTATTCCTCCTTACCGAATGGCTGCTGCAGAATTGAAAGAGCTAAAGGCACAGTTGAAAAATTTGCTCGAGAAGGGGTTTATTAGGCCCAGTTCATCATCGTGGGGAGCACCAGTCCTATTCGTGAGAAATAAAGATGTTACTTATGGATGTGTATCGATTATAGGCAGTTGAATAAGGTGACGATAAAGAACAAATATCCTCTCCCAAGGATTGATGATTTGTTTGATCAATTACAAGGTGCCAAGTTGTTTTCCAAAATAGACTTGAGGTAAGGTTATCACCAAGTGAGAGTTAAGGAAAAAGATATTCCCAAAACAGCTTTCAGAACGAGATATGGCCATTATGAATTCCGGGTGATGTCGTTTGAGTTAACCAATGCTCCGACAGTGTTCATGAATTTGATGAATAATGTATTCAGGCCTCTCTTGGATTTATTCGTAATAGTATTCATTGACGATATTCTGGTATACTCTCGCACAGAATCAGAACATGCAGATCATTTACGAGCAATCAGAACATGCAGATATTCTGATATTCTTGGAATTCTTCGAACACGAGAATTGTATGCAAAATTTTTAAAGTGCGAGTTTTGGCTGAATTCTGTGACATTTTTAGGCCATGTTATTTCGGATGATGGCATTCGAGTTAATACTCAGAAAATTGAAGTTGTGAAGACTTGGCTAAGGCCTATGACGCCCCACAGAAGTCCGTAGTTTTCTGGGATTGGCAGGTTACTATAGAAGGTTCGTAGAAGGATTTTCCTCTATTTCATCCCCATTGACGAAGCTAACCTAAAAGTCAGATAAGTTTCAATGGAATGATTCTTGTGAACGCAGTTTCCAAGAGTTGGAGGACAGATTAACTTCAGCCCCAGTCTTGACACTCCCAGAAGGGCCAGATGGCTATGTTGTATATTGTGATGCTTCCGGTGTTTGGTAAGGATGTGTGTTAATACAGCACGGTAAAGTCATTACTTATGCTTCGAGGCAGCTGCGGAAACATGAAAAGAACTACCCAACTCATGATCTCGAATTGGCTGCAGTTATTCATGCATTAAAGATGTGAAGACATTACTTGTATGGCGTGCACGTTGATATCTATACAGATCACAACAGTCTTCAATACATTTTCAAACAGAAGGAGTTGAATCTGCGGCAGAGGCGGTGGTTAGAATTATTGAAAGATTATGATGTGAGTATTTTATACCACCCCGGAAAGGCAAATGTAGTAGCTGATAAGCTTAGCCGTCGATCGATGGTCAGCCTATGTAAAGCTCCTCCGGAAAAGAAAGAATTCATGAGCTCCGCCAACTAGCTAATCTTGGAATACGTCTAGTTGATTCAGGTAGTGTAGGAATTGGTATTAATAATCCCACAGTTTCGTCCCTAAATATGGAAGAAAAAGAGCGTCAATATGAAGATCCTCAGTTGAGCCATTATAGAGACATATTTCATGAAAAAGATGAGTCCCCATTTGAAACTTCTATGGATGGAATTTTTAGATACCGAGGCAGGCTATGTGTTCCGAATGTTTCAGAGTTACGTCATCGAATCCTCAAAGAAGCTCATTATTTTCGGTATTCTATTCACCCAGGTGCAACGAAGAAGTATCATGATCTCCAGTTAATATATTGGTGGGATGGCATGAAGAAAGACATAGCAGAATTTGTAGCTCAATGTCCAAATTGCCAGCAAGTGAAAATCGAACATCAAAAGCCAGGAGGATTATTACAGGCAATGGAAATCCCAAATTGGAAATGGGAAGTGATCAATATGGATTTTATTGTGGGATTACCTCGTTCCCGAAGCAAGTACGATTCTATATGGGTGATTGTGGATAGATTGACGAAAGCAGTTCATTTTCTTCATGTTAGAATCACATACTCAGTAGAAGATTATGCAAGGTTGTATCTCAAGGAGATTGTGCGACTCCATGGTATTCTTATATCCATTATCACAGATAGAGGAGCGCAATTTACAGCAAAGTTCTGGAAATCTTTCCAATAAGGTCTAGGTACTCAAGTAAAGCTTAGCACGACATTTCATCCGCAGACTGGTGGGCAAGTCGAACGTACCATTCATACCTTGGAGGATATGCTAAGAGCATGTGTTCTAGATTTTGGTGGTAGTTGGGATGACCACTTACCTCTAATCGAGTTTGCATACAACAATAGCTACTATTCCAGTATCCAAATGGCTCCGTATAAAGCTCTATATGGAAGGAAGTGTAGATCCCCAATTGATACAATTCGAGTGGCATCAAGACCTTTTACAAGGAGCCAAGCGAGGGAACTTCAAGCTATGCAAGCATTGTTCATGAGGAGGGACATACTTGAAGACATTCTAGCACCTTCCCGGGGATTTCAAGTGTTTATGATAGCATGGGAGGATGGTTTGGAGAAGTGGGTTGAAGATGGTCATGCTTGCAATGTGGCTATTACATGAAGATTTGCAAATTCAAGCTTTGTTCCCAAAAGAAGACACCCAAACAAGACCCTTACTTCATTAAGGGTAAAAGTGTAATAATGTAGTTGTCTTCTTTTTAGCTTTAGTATAAATAGTAGTTTCTTTCATTTGGAAGACTTATACTATTTTTATTATTGATATTTTGAAATTGTAAACACTTTAAGTGTGAGAGCAGGTTTAGCCTTGGATTGAATTCTTGTTGATAGGATTGGTTATTAGGGATTCCAAATCCCTCTTGGTCATCCTAAGAATTTGGTGTCTCTTTTGTTCTTAATTTAGAGGTCTTAGTTTTCTATAACTTTGGTTGCTAAATTTGGTCTTAAGTTGTGTCAAATCATCTATCCTTTTCTTTTCTTGAATTTTAATTCTATTTTCGTTCTTAATCTTGCATCAATTGGTATCAGAGCTTGGATTAGATTTGTTCTATCAAATCTAGCCTAGGGTTTGTTGATAAAAAAAATATAGAAATTTTCCACCAAAACCCCCAAAAATATTGTGTTTGTTTTGTTGTTTTGTTATTATATTCTTGTTCCTTAGTACGTTAGGGTTTCAAATCTTCAAATTTCGTGTCATTCGGGTCAATATTGAAGAATCTACCATTGTTGGGTTGAAGCTTTAGAAAAAGTTGAAGAACAATTGGTGGGTTTTGATTTGTGACGAAATTGGGAGTTGATAACCATTGGTCTTTGTTCTACTAGGTTAAGGGAGCCTAAATCTTAAATTTGGGGGTAAAATGAGTTGATTTGAAGGTAGCTAGAAATTTGAATGTTCATGTGTTCTTGAGTTATCTTCATAGATTCAAGTGGAGAAGAAGACTCAAAAGAAAAGTTTGATCCAAAAGTTTATAACCAAGTTTTGGAAAAGTGTTTTTTTAGCCCCAAATGGAATGGTTTTAGGTTGAGTGGGTCCATTGTGTCAAAAGAAGTCAACAAACCCAACCCAAGATCCAAGAAATCATGTGCTATACGTCGTCACTGAAGCAATGATACGGTCCAAATTCACGGATCGTAAAAGAAGTACGGACCGTCAATCCAGTCCGTCAATTTGAAGCTTGGAAAAGTTGAACACTGTTGGAGATCTACGGTTGCTATATACGGACCGTATATAAGATACGATCCGTAGATTTGAGAGCAGTTCCCAACCGTAGATTGGAGTGAAATTTGCTACGCTACTGTTGCTGATTTACGGTGACCATATACGGACCGTACATTTTATACGGACCGTATAATTGAAGAAGTCCCTTCCGTAAATCTGAATTCCAAATTTGTAGATTTTGTTCCCCATTTACGGACTACATCTACGGTCCGTCAAAAACATACGGACCGTATAACTACACCCAGTTCAGACCGTAAATTCCAACAACGAAAAGGTACATTTGATTCAATTCCTTCACTTCTTTTCCAAAAATTTCCTTTGATCCTTGGTTGGTTGTTTGTCTCCTTATTTCTTAGGTAAGGAACCAAAAAAAAAGTATAGAAATTTTTAAATTTTCGTTACTTCAAATTGATACCTTGGATCAATTGGGGCTTCAAGACCGCGTTTTCAAATTATCACCTACCCGGGCCAGAAATTTTATTTATTTCCTGATTTTTGCATTCCATTTTGTTGTGTCTCTGAACTAGTAGCCATTTAGTAGTTGTTCCTACTTGTGTTTACTAGTTCTTGTGTTCACATTTCTTTCGTGCTTTTCTTCGTTTTTACTTCGTTGTTAATTTCTTGGTTCAAGTCTATTAGATTGAATTGAGTCGTCTGCCTTTCTTAGTCTAACAAGAATCTATTCCGACCAAGAGTCGAATTTGAACCCTTGTGACTAGTCGACATTATCAAGCATGAAATCTTTGGCGGAAGCAATTTGTGAGGCAATTAAAGGTGCGCATACTTGAGCGATTGTGAGTTGATTTTACTAATCAAATGTGTTTGCTCGTTTTGTTGAGTGTATTTAATAGGTACTATGGCTACGGAGGATGAAACACAAGTTCCCACCGGGGAACTCACACTAATTGATGTAATGAGAGCCTTGCAAGCCTTGAACGATAAGGTAGGGAGTATGGGTGGTCGAATGGAAAGCAAGGATGGTCGGATGGAAAACTTGGGAAGTAGGGTGGAAGCAATTGAAGGAGGTAGTAGGGAGGTCTCGTATTCGCCCCGAGTGCAATACCAAGGAGGCACAAGTGGAGCTACTCGAAGCACTTCACTTACATTGTCACCCGGCACCTTCCATCATTTATATAACCCCACTCCCCAAAACACTCCCCAAAACACCCCTCAAAACACCACTCTTACCCTACCAAACAACATTCCCATAGGCCCACAGAACAACCCACCCCCGCAAGATCAAACTCCAAATGACCCACCCCTAAATGATCCTTACCCTAATGCACCAATGCCACCCCAAGACCGTCCAAACATCCAACAACCAAATGAGGAAGAGATAGAGGAAGCCATACTTGAGCACGAACGTTATGGTGACCAAGGTTGGAGGCCACGAGGGCAAGCACAAGGAGGTTATCGAGGGAGGGGTGGAAGGCTTTGCGCTAACCCTCAAATAGGTAGGCCAAGAGGGTACCAAGCTTGTGAAGGGTACCGAGGTCGTGATCATAAAGGTTATGATGATGATGGAGATTTCAATGGGAACCACGGTTATGGAGAAGGGCGAGACACAAGTCTCAATTCTATCAAGGTTACTCTCCCAATCTTCAAAGGAGGAAGTGACCCCGATGCATTTCTTGATTGGGCGATGCATTGTGATAGAATATTCTTGACGAATGACATGTCCGAGGTGAAAAAGGCATCTTACGCCATTGCTCAATTTGAAGGGTATGCCTCCAAATGGTGGGAAAATCAAGTGAAGGCAAGAACAATTATTGGGCTTCCTCCCACACCAACTTGGAATGAATTGAAGGACACCATGCGGCGTAAGTATGTCACCGAACACTACAAACAAGAACAACTCAAGAAGGTGTATACTTTAAGGCAAAACAAAAAGTGTGTGGAAGAATATTATTATGAGTTCCAAATTGTCAAGATGAGAATCAACTTTGACGAGGATGAGTTAAACGCTATGACTCGGTTTTGAACCGGGTTAAATAGTGATATTGTCTCCCAAATGAGACTCCACAACTATGAGAGCATTGAAGAAACCCTTCAAGCGACTATTGAAATAGAGGAGGGTCTCAAGGAAGACAAAATCAATAAGTCAAGGGGCTATGTGAGTTCATGGAACATTAACAAAGAATGAGGAGCCTCCTCCTCCAATTGGCAAAAGAATAAAGGCCCCATGCAAGAAGCCAAGAAACCATTTGTGAAGAATTCTCAAGTTGAGAAGCAAGTTGACAAACAACCTCCCAAGTTTGCTCCAAAAGAAGGAGGTACGAAAACTCCTATTCAATGCTTTAAATTTCATGGCTTCGGTCATAGAGCAAGCGAATGCCCTAATCGTCGAGCGTTCATTTTGAGAGACACTTATAGTAAGGATGAGGAAGAATGTGAGGAAGGAGATGATGAGGGCGATCATGAGAATGAACAACATGATAGTGAAGGGGATGATGTTGAAGGTGATAATGAGCCTATTGTACCTCTCTATGTGGTGCGAAGAACCATGATAAGCAAAGCAATGGAAGACCCAAGTCAACGGGGAAATCTCTTCCATTCCAAGTGCATCATTAACCAAAACACTATCATCATGATCATTGATAGTGGGAGTTGGGCCAATGTTGCTAGTACCACCCTTGTTGATTTCTTGAAACTTCCCACCACCCGCAATAAAAACCCTTACAAACTTCAATGGCTTAATGAATGTGGTGAATTGAAGGTTACTTGACAAGCTATCATCAAATTCGCAGTTGGGAAGTATCACGATGAGGTGTTATGTGAAGTTGTTCCCATGCAAGCGTGTCATCTTCTACTTGGCTGACCATGGCAATATGATAGGTCCGTCAACCATAATGGGAGAACTAACCAATACACCCTGGTCCACAACGGTGTCAAACATGTCTTGAATCCCATGACCCCCTCCCATGTGGGTGAGATCTATAACAAAATGAGGGAGTTAAAGGAGAAGGGTCATGGTGCATTGCAAAAGAAGAATGTGAGGGAGAAGGGAGTAGAGGAGAGTAGTTCTCAAGAGGTGAGTGGAAAGAAATGAGAGCTTAGAGGAAAAACCAAGGTGTCGCTTTTGGCGAATTGTGGGGAAATTAGGAAGGAAGTGGGGGAGCGTCAACGGTGATTCTCCTCATGCATAGGGACTATGCATTGCACACTCATGAGCTAACCCCTTCTTTTCCTAGTTCTATTTCTTCTCTTTTGCAGGAATTTGATGATGTGTTCCCAACGGAACTCCCAAAAGGACTACCACCCTTGAAGGGAATTGAACACCAAATTGACTTTGTTCCGGGTTCTCAATTGCCTAACAAACCGGCTTATAGAGCCAAACCGGATGACACTAAGGAGCTTCAAACGCAAGTGGATGAGCTCCTTGAAAAGGGAGTTGTGTGAGAAAGTATGAGTCCTTGTGCCGTGCCCGTGATCTTGGTGCCAAAGAAATATAGATCATGGCGCATGTGTGTTGATTGTCGAGCCATCAACAAGATAACGGTAAAGTATCGCCATCCCATACCTCGTCTTGACGACATGCTTGATGAGTTGAATGGTTCATGCATATTCTCTAAGGTAGATCTTAGGAGTGGGTATCATCAAATCCGGATGAAACCCGGAGATGAGTGGAAAACCTCATTCAAGACCAAGTTTGGTCTATATGAATGGTTGGTGATGCCTTTTGGTCTCACTAATGCTCCTAGTACTTTCATGCATTTGATGAATCATGTCATGAAACCTTTTATTGGCAAATTCGTGGTTGTTTACTTTGATGATATTTTGGTGTATAGTAAAACCATGATGAGCATGTTTTTCACTTGAAATGTGTGTTTGAAGTGCTTAGACAAGAACAACTTTATGCTAATGTTGCTAAATGCTCTTTTTGTGTTGATGAAGTTATTTTCTTGGGTTTTGTTGTGAGTTCAAGGGGCGTTGAGGTTGATGAATCCAAAATAGACGCTATTAAGAATTGGCCAACTCCTAAATCCATTGGTGATATTAGAAGTTTTCATGGATTGGCTAGTTTTTATAGGCGGTTTGTTAAGGGGTTTAGTACCATAGCCGCTCCTTTGACCGAGGTAATCCGAAAGGATAAACCTTTTTCTTGGGGTGTGGAGCAAGCAAAGGCTTTTGAAACTCTAAAACAAATGCTTAGCTCCGCACCGTTGTTGCAATTACCCGATTTTGACAAAATCTTTGAAATTGAATGTGATGCTAGTAAGGTAGGTATTGGTGCCGTTTTGATGCAAGACCAAAAACCCATTGCCTATTTTAGTGAAAAGCTTAAGGGTGCGATGTTGAACTACTCCACCTATGATCTTGAATTGTATGCTTTGATTAGAGCTTTGGGTAATTGGCAACACTACTTGTGGCCTAAAGAGTTTGTGATTAGGACCGACCATGAGTCCTTAAAACATCTTAAGGCCCAAGGAAAGTAGAACAAAAGACATGCTAAATGGGTTGAATTCCTTGAAACCTTCCCTTATTTAATCCAATACAAAAAGGGAAAGGAGAATATAGTGGCGGATGCCCTATCAAGGAAACATGTTTTGCTTAATACCTTGTCTTCCAAATTGATGGGTTTTGAAAGCTTGAAGACATTGTATCCCGAAGACCCCATCTTTGCCAAAATCTTTCTAGATTGCGAAGAGTGGGAAAGGGGGAGGTGGATTAGGGATAGGTCTTCTACTTCCTATTCTAGGTTTGATGGTTTCTTGTTCAAAAACAAGCGTTTGTGTGTGCCCATGAGCTCTTGGAGGGAATTATTTGTGAGGGAGGCACACAATGGGGGATTGATGGGACATTTTGGGATTGATAAGTCTTTGGAGATTCTTGAGGAGCAATTTTATTGGCCTCATATGCGGAGGGATGTGGCTAAGATTTGTGGCCAATGCATTGAGTGTCGTGGCGCCAAGTCTAGACTCCTTCCCCATGGTTTGTATACCCCTATTCCCACCCCTCAACAACCTTGGTTTGATATTTCAATGGATTTTGTGTTGGGTTTGCCTAGAACCAAAAGGGGTAAAGATAGCATCTTTGTTGTGGTTGATCGATTTTCTAAAATGGCTCATTTCATTGCTTGTCATAAAGTTGATGATGCTCCTCATGTTGCATCTTTGTTTGTTGAACATGTGGTAAAGTTGCATGATATTCCTAAAACCATTGTGAGCGATAGGGATCCCAAATTCCTAAGCCACTTTTGGAAAGAATTATGGGGACGACTTGGTACTAAATTGTTGTTTTCTACCTCTTGTCACCCACAAACCGATGGCCAAACCGAAGTTGTCAATAGAACCTTGGGTTCTATGCTTAGGGCCATGGTTAAAGGGAAACTAGCATCTTGGGAAGATCAATTGCCTTTGGTTGAATTTGCTTACAATAGAGTCATTCATAGCATTATTGGCATGTCACCTTTTGAAGTGGTTTATGGTTTTAACCCCCTAACCCCTTTAGATCTTACCCCTTTGTCTCAAGATGTTGTGTTGAGTTTAGATGTCAACAAACGAGCCGACGCCATGAAGAAGTTGCATGAGAAGGTGAGGCTTCACCTTGAGAAAAAGAATCAAGAAACGACCAAGAGAGCAAACAAACGAGTTGTGCTTGAACCGGGTGATTGGGTTTGGGTACATTTTCGGAAAGAGAGGTTTCCCAACAAAATAAAGACCAAGTTGATTCCTAGAGGAGACGGACCATTTGAAGTACTTGAATGACTCACTGATAATGCATACAAAATTGATCTTCCACCCGAATACCAAGTTCATAACACCTTCAATGTGTGTGATCTCTCTCCTATGGTGGTGCAAGATGATGATCCCTTAAATTTTAGGACAAATTCTCTTCAATAAGGGGAGAATGATACAATTCGAGTGGCATCAAGACCTTTTACAAGGAACCAAGCGAGGGAACTTCAAGCTATGCAAGCATTGTTCATGAGGAGGGACATACTTGAATACACTCTAGCACCTTCCCGGGGATTTCAAGTGTTCATGATAGCATGGGAGGACGGTTTGGAGAAGTGGGTTGAGGATGGTCATGCTTGCAATGTGGCTATTACTTGAAGATTTGCAAATTCAAGCTTTGTTACCAAAAGAAGACACCCAAACAAGGCCCTTACTTCATTAAGGGTAAAAGTGTAATAATGTAGTTGTCTTCTTTTTAGCTTTAGTATAAATAGTAGTTTCTTTCATTTGGAAGACTTAGACTATTTTGATTATTGATATTTTGAAATTGTAAACATTTTGAGTGTGAGAGCTTGTTTAGCCTTGAATTGAATTCTTGTTGAGAGGATTGGTTATTAGGGATTCCAAATCCCTCTTGGTCATCCTAAGAATTTGGTGTCTCTTTTGTTCTTAATTTAGAGGTCTTAGTTTTCTATAACTTTGGTTGCTAAATTAGGTCTTAAGTTGTGTCAAATTATCTATCCTTTTCTTTTCTTGCATTTTAATTCTATTTTCGTTCTTAATCTGGCATCACCAATTGGATGGTTTGAAATAGGAGAAGTACAACTAATAGGCCCTGAGTTGATTCAACAAGCAGTAGAAAAAGTCAAGGTGATCCGAGATCGATTATTGACAGCCCAAAGTCGCCAAAAATCTTATGCGGACAACCGCCGGCTAGACTTAGAATTTCATGTTGATGATTGGGTATTCTTAAAGGTGTCACCAATGAAAGGAGTGATGAGATTTGGTAAGAAAGGAAAGTTAAGTCCTCGATACATTGGACCCTATAAGATTATCCGCAAGGTGGGTCAAGTATCTTATGTGTCACACCCTAACCTTACTAGGGTGTGATGGGCACCCGACCCTTACTTAGGGCCGAGCGAACCCTCTGACCCTTAGTACACACATAATCTTGTCGAACTTCTAATTCAAATAAAGATGACATACATAACAAGGATTTCAGAAACTTTCTTTTTATTGTTCTCAAAATTAAACAAAATTTGTAGTTATATAAGATTTATTACATAACACAGAATGACATATCGGCTGATGGAGCCGCTTACAAAACTGACATACTATACCCACGACTCTGTCTGCAAAGTCTCTAACATCAATCCAGAAATCAGAACATACATATACTCTGACTCGGCAACACTCCAGAAGCAAATGGAGCTCGCCAATCCTGCTGAAACATCTCCTGACAAATCTTCTACTCATCTGTATGTACCTGCGTGGCATGAAATGCAGCTCCCGAAGAAAGGGGGTCAGTACGGAAAAAGTACTGAGCATGTATGGCAAGAATCACAGTAAAAGAATCATAACCAATCTAAGGAGTACAGAAACATATACAGTGTCCAGAATACCAAAGTTCTTGCCTTTAGAACATAAATCGTGCATACCATTATCACATACCGTACCCGGCCCGTTATGGGACTCGGTGAATGAAATCATGCGTGCTGTCATCATATATCATATACATACCGTACCCGGCCCATTAACGGACTCGGTAATAAAATCATGTCATCCTGCGCTCATATCATCATGCATGTATATACATATACATACCGTACCCGGCCCTCTAGTGAGGGACTCGATGAATGGAGTCATACCGTACCCGGCCCATTAAGGGACTTGGTAAATGAAATTATGTGCACATATACCGTACCCGGCCCATCAAGGGACTCGATGCCATAATCATATCATCATGTACATATACCATACCCGGCCCTCTAACGAGGGACTCGGTGAACAATGCAGAAGAATACGCACGATAACATATCCTGGCCCGGGCTCAGTGAAGGACATACTGAGGCTTGCACGAACAGAGTAGTGCGAAACCATATGCACGTAAATCAAGACCTGATAGGCAAGTATACTTATCGACGTCTGAAGGCTCAGAAACAAGTTTCGGGTCAATAGGAATTAGTATACGAAAGTTACGAGCTTTTGAAGTACAGAACGTTCTATAAGCGTTTCAGAAGCCATTTTTGGAAAATCAAAACCATAATCATGTCAAAATCTTTTGGATATCGTTATGGATCAAATCAAATGGAACTTTTGGAATCTTATGTACATATCAAAGGCTCGATGGGACAATCGAATATGTTAACATTTGGAAGGTCAAAACTATAGTCATATCATTTGTTTCTCAAATGCTATTCGGGACATATTGGCCAAACTTCGGACATCATAGATACACATCATCGAACATCATGGATACATGTGAAAACCATACGAAACAACTTATAGGAAATCAAGAACGTTAGCCATCCTAGTGGCTCTAAGAATAAGAATCTTTCTGAAGTCATACGTATACGTCATATATTTATTTCATAAGGATCGTGCCAAGAAAGAAAGGTAAGCCTTACATACCTGTGCCATGCCTTATTAGCTACGTTTATTTATCCAAGCTTGCTAGTCTACATACAAAAGAATTCACATAATCATTAGATTCATTGTCATTCACTTGCCTTAGACTTTCAAATGAATTCACTTATATTCTACCGAAATTTCGGCAACATTTCCCCTGTAGATACACCATCCCCGAGATCCCAACTCAGCCAATTTTATCAACAACAATCCGAGAATTTAACTCGGCCTAAATATCAATAACAATGCCAACGATTATTCTAACAATTTCCACAATAACAATTCCAATAATCATGCCAACAACATCAATAATCAATTCAAGACACATTCTAACACTAACAACCCTCATCACACAATCCAACGGTATTTCATTTATATTCAATTTAATCACACATAATCAAGCCAATACCAATGATCTCATTTCAAGTGTTAGTACGAGATCACTCTAACATGATTCAAGAATTCTTCAAACAATTCACATAACATTCCAAACAACCCAATCGACATACTACTTCCCCCCCCCCCCCCCCCCCCCCCCGAGACCTTCCAACTTCAATTAGAACAATGACAACCTAATTTCTTCTTTCAAGTTCAATCTCAACAACCCAACAACTTACACACTAACAATATTATCTTCCATAAATACAGGAAGACTATTTTCAAATCGCATTAATTTTTTTAAAACAACTCTCCAACCATCACAACCTCACTAGAATCATCAAACTTCCATTATCAACATAGCATCCACAACAACAACAATCAAACACTAGATAAAATAATTAAATCATTATTCCTACACACACACATATATACACGGCAAAACCATGTTTCCATATTTCCATGACTTTCCTCCACTTTCACATACTACAACATACATAATCACCCACAACATATAAGAAAAGGATTAAACCTTACCTTTTTCCCTTGATTTTTCACTTGGCTAGAATTTGTAACTTGTATGAATATATGTTTTTCTTGCTCCAATAACCACTTCAATTTGCTAAGGACCCTTCAATGGATTGTTTATCTAGAAGAAAATATTTTTTGATAAAAAATTTCCAAGGTTCTTGTTGGAGTTGGACATGGCCGAATGGCCTTTGGTTCTTTTCACCTTCTCTTTTGTTCTTTAAGCTTCTTGAAATTTCTAGGAATGAAATGAATAAAATGACTAATAAGTCATCTTTTGGACTTATTAATTTTGTCCCCATATGGGCTTTGGCCCATCGATTATGGATGGCCCAAATGGCCCCCTTTAATTTCCAAGCCCATTTTTTTTTGTTTTGTTTTGCACTTCATGAAAATTTATTTTTTTCAAATTCCAAATTTTCCCTTCGCCTTCCTCCATATTTCCACGAGTCATATTGCGAATTTCCCTTTTTGCCCCTAGCCTTTCTTAATATTTCCACTTCAAAAATTTCTTATAACCAACTTGTGTGTTAGACAAGATCAAAATATGGCCTTGCTCTTAACTTCCCGCAATTATCTTGAATTATCCGAATGTACAAAATGCGGGATATAACATTATGAATTGGACATGCCTCCAGAACTTGAATCAGTCCATCAACTTTTCCATGTCTCAATGCTCCACAAGTGTGTTGGAGATCCTATGAGGATTGTTCCAATAGATGATGTTCAAGTGACAGAACAACTAGTCTATGAAGAAGTGCCCATTGCCATACTAGACAGGCAAGTACGGAGACTTCGAAATAAGGAAGTAGCCTTAGTTAAAGTCTTTGTCACACCCTAATTCCACTAGGGTGTGATGGGCACCCGACTCCACATCCGAAGCCGAGCGAACCCACAGACCTTGGGACACACAAAATCTTATTAGACTTTTAAATCAAATAAAGATAAAATACATAATAACCTCTCAAAATATTCTTTTCGATGCTTTCCAAATCAAACAGAATCTGTGATCATATGGAATTTAATACATAATACAGAACGACATATCGGCTGATGAAGCCGCTTACACAACTGACATACTATACCCACGACTCTGTCTGCAAAGTCTCTAACTTCGAACAAAACATCATAACATAACACTCTGACTCGGCAGCACCCCAGGGACAAGTGGAGCCTGCCAACTCCGCTGGATCACCTCCTGTGGTAACTTCAACTCATCTGGGTGTACCTGCGCGGCATGAAACGCAGCCCCCGAAGAAAGGGGGTCAGTACGGAATATGTACTGAGTATGTAAAGCATGAGATACGATAAACAAAATCATAATCTGAACAGAGGATACAGAAAATAAGTGCAATAACCGGAGTATCAGAATGCTTACTCATAAAACATAGGTAATGCATGTCAGAACATATGCCATATCCGGCCCCATTATGGGACTCGGTGAACAGAACGTGGTCGCCACCCCGTCACTGGCGCCACAACACATCATACTCCAGAATAGGGAATAGCTCTGTAACATATCATATCATATCAGAATGTGCACATATCATAACATATCAGATGGCCATATCATATCATATCCTCACATATCAGAATATAAGTACATGGCACAACATACTCCACAACCCATGTACATGTATACCTGCCTCCTCACATCGAGGCACGGCGAACAATGCAGTGGAATACGCGTGATAACATATCCTTGCCCGGGCTCAGTGAAGGAAGCATTGAGGCATCCACGAGTAGAGTAGTGAGAAACTATATGCATAGTAAAACATTTCAAAAGACTCGACAAAGTAATCCGAACGGTAGGTCATTAAAAAGAAATTAGACGATAGTCATAGTACGTACCTTTCGGATGTTACGTCGGATTATGTCAAAGTAAAAATGCTGAGATTATTTGTACATATCAAAATATCGTAGGATTCAATAGAATAGTTAAAACAACTATCGCTTAGTAGTCGGAATAATAACCAAAAGTTGCTTTTAATCATAGTACGGAAAATAAATCAAGTAGAACAATACAAGAAGGTTTCGGAGATTGTGGGCCCACCTCGGGTCAAGTCGAGGTGACGCACATAAATTACGAACATTAGGCCTTACGAAGCCATCTATGAACGTTTCAAGGTAATCCGATTCTATTTGTAAAAGTTACGGACATTTCATGGCACAAGACTCTTTTAGAATTAAAAAGTGTTTAAACCGTTTTTCATCAAAGCATAGGATTTATAATTCAATTACATTGAAATGAATGAGGGTCATAATTATGCTCGGATTCCTAAGAATAGAGTTTCCCCCGAGGCTTGCATCATAGCCTATTGTAACTAAGACATGCCAAAAGAAAGAAAGGTAGAGCTTTACATACCTTACTCGCTCCTTACGCTAATCCACACTCAAATTCCGAACTTCCCAAAATCTACAATTGGTCACAAATACCAAACATTAACCATAAGCATTTAGGTATTCAATCTTAAGTACACCTGTCTACAGAAATTTGGGCAGCATCTCCCCTGTACATTCAACGTCCCCGAGAATTTAACTCGGCCAAATGTTAACAACAACACCCACAGCAATACCAACAACACCAACAATCAATACAAAACACATTCTAACATAAACAGTCTTCTTTTCTACATAGTGCAATAGCTTTCATTCCAACTTCACATTTTCAAGTCAATATCAACATTTTCATATTCATGCGCTAATTTAAGATCATTCAAACATAGGTCAAGAACATTCCAAGCAATCTATACAATATTCGAACAATTCCACCAATTCCACATTCCACCCGAAATCTCTACATATGCAACAAAACTACCACGGCGCATTTTCTACTTTTAAATTCATTATCAACAACAACAACATTCCACACTTTAACAACTTCATTCCCATAATATCATAAACTCATAATAAAATGACATAATTTCCTACAATCAATTTTAATGCCAACTTAAACCGTTTAACCCTCATTTTCATTATAAGGGTCACAACAACACAACTAACATACTAAACAAAATTAATTCATTTCCATCTTATCTCCGCACACCACACGGCCCCCTACTCCATTTTACAACTTCAACCAAATCATCAAACTTCCATTTCCAATATAGAGTTTACAACAACCACAACTAGAATACTACATAAAATTTAACTCATCTTGCCTATACAACAATACATACACACGGCCACATACACATATACACACCCACCATGCAAACTTCCATATTTCCATAAATTCTACTCATTTCTACATATTACAACATAAACAAAGCCTTCACAACATATAAAAGAGGATGAAATCTTACCTTTCTTCACAACTTCCCAACTTAGCTAGAGTTGCGATTTCGCAACAAAGAGCGGTTTTCTTGTTTCAACGATTATACCACGTTGAAGAGGACCCTTGAATTAGTAGAAATATTGGAAGAAATAAATTTTTGGGTCAAGATTTTTGATCTTCAATTTTTGTTAGCTTGGCCGAATGGTTGGCCTTGTTGCTCTTCAAGTTTTTGTTTCTTGAAACTTCTTGAATTATGAAGAGAAATAAGAGTAGTCTTCCATTTTAAATCACATGGATTAAATCCCACATGGGCCTTGGGCCTATACCATGGCCTGCCACCCCTCCTTGGGCCTTTTCATCATTATTCTTTTTAAGCCCAACTATCTCATGACCAATTGTCATTCATGAAAACTAATTTTTCTCAATTTCCAATTTTGCCCTTAGTCTCCCTCAATATTTCCATATCCATAACTCTTACAAACAACTTGTGTGCTAAACAAGATTAAAAATATAGTCTTGCACTCGACCTCCCGCAATTGTCTTGAATTATCCGATTGCACAAAATGCGGGATATAACAGTCTTATGGCGAAATAACAACCGAGAAGAACCGGAAGGTGGGTCAAGTAGTTTATGAATTGGACTTGCCTCCAGAACTTGAATCAGTCCATCAAGTTTTCCATGTCTCAATGCTCCACAAGTGTATTGGAGATCCTACGAGGATTGTTCCAATAGATGATGTTTAAGTGACAGAAAAGCTAGTCTATGAAGAAGTGCCCATTGCCATACTAGACAGGAAAGTACGGAGACTTTGAAATAAGGAAGTAGCCTTAGTTAAAGTCTTATGGCGAAATAACAACCGAGAAGAAATGACTTGGGAAGCAGAAGAGACTAATGAAATCCCAATACCCGCACTTATTTCAACCCCCGAAAGAGAACCAAGATGCAACACCAAGATTATGAGGTATGTATGTTTTCTTTTTATGCATATGGGTCACGTGTAGCCAACTTATATTGCTATTGTGTTGGGGCCCTGTGAGGCAATGTTATTGTGGGCTATTGTGATAGGATAGTAGTGCCATATTACAGCGGAAACTCTGGCGAAATTTTCGTAGAATTCTCGAGTGCTTAACATTCGAGGACGAATGTTACACCTCGAAAATTTCCCGTTGACGTACAATAAATAGACTAACGAAGGGCACAACATATATGATGTTTTGATAAGTAAGAAATAACAATTGATGGTTCTAAATGAGATTTCAAAGACATGTGAGGCAGGAGACGAAAGTTGTTAAGGAAAGCAAGGTATAGGTTGTGTGTCGGGCAAGATTTACGAGTATCAAATTAATGATGGCTTAATGATGTTTTGGAGAAGAGTTATAATGTCCCTTAGATTGGTAATGAGGTGTTAAACAAGTGTTAAGAAGGTTCCATAAGGATTGGAGGTCAAACGAGTCGACGAGAATGAATTCCGGAAGGTTGGGCAACATACGGTCCAACATACTGGCCGTATGTCCTGCCCAGAATGGGACCTTCACTGGACCAAACATATGGCCAAACATAGGGCCAGTGTAAAAGATACGGACCGTATGTCCGAGTCGGGTCAAACGTTTTAAGTTGATATAAGGACCCTCTCTCATTTAATTCATTTTCATTTCCTCACTTCACACTTCAAGAATAATCTAGAACCCTCTCCTCTCTTCATCCACAAGAACCCAAGAGAAATTGATGATCAACTTCATCAAACCAACAAAATCAAGTGTATGAAACACATTAAAGTTCATCCAAGTCAAGGAATTCCAATGGAAGTGAACTAGGGTTTTTGTGCAAGAGAAGTATTTCCACTCAAGGCTTATTCCTACACCATCTAAGGCAAGTTTCATGGTATTTCCATGTTGTTTAAGGTATTGAAAAGTTGAACCACTTGGATTGTAGAAGGATATAGAAAAGGGGTCATGAATGTGGGAATAGTGTCATTTTTGAGTAGTAGTTTGGAGTGAATCATGAATATTGATATGCTATGATTGTAAGTATGCTATAAGTGACATTTAGAATATGGGATAAACAGTATAGGTGAGAAGACGCAATAGTGAACTATGACCACGATTATGGAGGAATTGAAGTGAAATTGTGAAATGTGGATAATGTAGATGAATGATGATTGTGGTTTATAATATTGTGAATGTTGTTATGGATGTTTGGGAGATGATATGTAAAATGAGGAAAGTTGTATAAACAAAGGAAATGCTTCCCAATTTTCTCTAGCTTTAGTAAGCATTGTTCTTATAATTGATTAGCTAATGTTAACACGAACTCCCTTGAAGGTAAAGACGTGAGCATTGAAGGAGAACGACCAAGAGGTAGAATAGCTAAAGGAAAAGGTATGTGAGGCTAATCCATTCTGTCTAAGGCATGAATCTGATGACATGATCTTCCCTCCTTCTTCATGAATTTCCTACATTCCGTAAAACTAAGAGTCTATGTTCATGAATAGCCATATGAGTTAAAAATAAGAGATATTATGAACATGATGATGATGAGCTTAAGTCCAAAGATTCTAGAGTTCACGAATATGATGTTTCTACAAAGATAATGATGTTAACTACGATCCATTGATGTTTTTCATTGTATACACTCACCTTATATGCTAATTCCTTCAAGGTGAGGCAGAATGCTTATGAATGCTCCATAATGGAATCAGCGGTTCACGACCTTATGTCACCCGATAAAGTATAGTTGTCTTTGATTTTCTATGCATGCATTATGATGAGTACATGATGATGATATTACACCGCGCCTATATGGCCGGGCAAACACCGCTAAGGTAGGAAGTGTATACACCATGTCCAGATGGCATGGGCAGACACCACTTGTGGGCAGCATGAGATGGTACCCCGGACGCGGGAGGTCTAGGCGCGGGCTAATGATTATCACACCGTACCTAGATGGTCGGGCAGCTTATACATATATGCATACATGATATGATGATGATTATGGAGTAAGCCAGCATGCATTATTTCTCTTATAATTGATAGTTAGTTACAGGTTGCTCCTCATTTGATGCTTCTTTATTTCATTGATGTATTGTTATTGTTGATGCCTTACATACTCAGTACAATGTTCGTACTGACGTCCATTTTTCTTGGACGCTGTGTTCATACCCACAGGTAGACAGGGAGGTGATCCAGACTCGTAGGAGCTACTAGCAAACTTGAGAGCACACCATTGTTCCGGAGGTTCCATTGACTTATTCTTTTGTGTATATATATATATGTATTTTGGGCACGACGGGGTCCTGTCCCGTCTATATATGTCTAGTACTCTAGTAGAGGCTCGTAGATACGTATGTGTGGGTAGTATGGTCTCACGATTTTCCCCCCGTCATGGCCCCTAGTCGGGTCGTGACAATCTCCCACGGTCTTCATGATCTTGGAACCTCGCTTCATGGCCTTGAAACCTTGCAAAACCTCCTTGCCTTCCTCTACCCTGGTTGTTCATCTCCCCACTCCCTTGGTTCATCCCACCACATCTCTTGGGCAACTTCCTCCGCTACTTCATCATAAAGAGGGTTTTGGAATTGGGTTTGGAATCGGTCTTGGGGTGGTTGTTGGGGAACATGTGGAACATTTTGTGGGGTTCTTTGGGGTGCGGGTGCACTTTGGGATGTTCGGTATAGTGAGGGATACGTTTGTCGATTGGTGTTTTTGGTAATAGGTGGTTGTTATTGTGGAGCTCTTGGGTTAGTTTAGGAAGTGTTAGGTGGGAAGCACAAGGCTTGTACTGGCCCAGGTGTGAGAGTCGGAGTAGTTTCCGTGTTCTTGCCCAAATCTCTTTCAATTTGAGAATGGGGAGTGCCCACTCTACTTGAGGACTCAACTTGCACCACCTTTGCCTCCAAACCATCTATCCGTTCCGTTAAACCTCCCATATTCGAAGTTAATGTCGCCAATTGACTAATGATCATGTTCATCGAACTCACCAAGTATGATGGTTCCTCCCCTTCATGAGTACGATCTCCTTTATTTGACCTTATGACCTACAAAACTAGCAAACAACGTTAGTAGTAAAAGCCTCACATCTCTCGTATTGAACTGTTAGACCCCGTATTTTATACGTCGAGTTATTCTCGAAAGAATCGATGTGAGATAGAAACCTCGGATTTTTAATTTCTAAACTAGAACTAATCGGTTATAAATTTTACTTAGTATAAAAATGTTATTGGAGATTAGGAACTACTTAATTGTGGTGTTAAGTAAAAATTAGTGGTAACAATGAGCCAAGATGAACATTAAAGTGCCAATGCCTAAAGATGACTCAAAGTCATCTAAAATAAGGCTATTATGGAAGACAAACAAATATGCATTTAAACATTAATTCATCCACTACACTTACATTGTATTGTGGACAACTAAATTCAAAGAAAGAAGTGAGAAACTCAGCCAAAGTGGCCGAAAATAAGGCATCCATGTGAGGCATGCATTTAAATATTGAAGGCATCCAATATTTTATGAAGGCATGCATTATTTTATGAAGGCATACAAGTTGGATGAATCATTTCATATTTAAATATTGACCATTCAACTTTGTATGATTGCAATGGACAATGGTTAGTGTATGAATCATCCACTACACATGCAATTGTCTTGTAAACAATTAAATGGAAAGAAGAAGAATGGAAACAAAGAGTGAGGGTCGGCCATCCAGCCGAAAGTAGAAGAGAAAAGAAATAAAATTTAAGGGCAAAGTTAATTGAGTGCTCAATGTCATGAGTGGAGCATGTGTTGTGTCAAACTTGTAGGCATCTTAGTTTAATCAAATGGAAGACTAAGAGAGATCATCTTCTCATTTCAACTTCACAACACAAAAATAGAAAGCCTAGAGAGGGATAGAAGAAGCTCTCGGCCAAGAGGGCTGATTTTGAGCTCTTTTAGTGTTGATCAAAAAATAATTTCTTCAAGCATTTCAATCCTTTAGAAGGTCCCTAGAAACGTGAAGATATTCATTGGAGCAACAAGAACCATTATCATTTCAATTCACAAACTCTAGCCAAGTTGAGAAGTCGGATTGTCAAGGTAAGATCTAACTTTCCTTTTACATGTGTTAAGGGTGATGTAGATGTGTGAATGTAAGTTTCATGCATGAAATGATGTGTGTTGATGTTGGAACATGATAATAATCATGGAATTATATATGTTGATGTTGAAGTATGGTTGTAACTTGGTGAACATGAATTGCATGCATAAAATCATGAACGTTGGTGTTGGAATGTTAATGTGGCCGTAGGGACTGTTTTAGTGGAAATGATGGACTGATTTTCTTTAGTAATTATGGTTGTTGATATCATAGATTGCATGGTAAAAATAATGAAAAGAATTGGAAGGTTAAAGGTGAAGTTGTGTTAGTATGAAAATAATTGAATCCATGATTTTATGTGTGTGATGTTCAAGCATGGTTAAGCCGTGTAGTGGACTGTTTTTGTAGAAGTTAGTGAACTGATTTTACTTGATATTTTGATTGTTATTGTCATGAATTTTATGATGGGAATGAAGGTGTTTAATGGTTGGAATTGGAACTAAAGTCGTTTGTGAGTTGTTGTAAGGATTATAGTGATGACGATATAGCTTAGTTGCGTATGAATTGATGTTGTAGTTGTCGTGTGACTGTTGGTCGTAACCTACTGAAATTATATGAAAATAAGACATGAAATAATGTGTAAGAATCGTATGTGGGTTGCTTAGTATGTTCGTAAACGTTTGCAAGAATTCCGAACATCTTTATGTCGTTGGTTAGGGATTGTTTTGAGACGTGTTGTTGTTTTTGTCAAGTTGGAAAAACTAATTATAATTAAGAGTACACATCATGTTGTCATAGTAATTGGGCTGTTATAGGATCATTTTGATGAAGTATTACAACTATAGACTAATGAGAATAAAATAGAGGTGTCATAACCGCACGTAAACTATTATCGAATGTTGTAAGGCATGGATTGATTTGAAATCGCATGCGGGTTGTTTTGACACGTTGTTGTTGTTCTTATTGAGCTTGGAATATTAATGATAATTAAGATTATGCATTGTGTTGTATGTTGGATGGGCTGTTACAAAGTTGTTACATGCAAACATTAAGGCTACGAACTATTAGGAATAACTTGAGAATGTAGTAGCCGTATGTGAATCGTTATTGAATGTTGTGAATGTGGGCTGTTTGGAATGTTGTGTGGGCGGTACGGATTGTTATTGAACGTATAATTATTGATGTGGGATTGGTTGTATGTAGTTGGTTTGGCTACAAGAGAAAACGTCTTCTAAACATCTAGAAAAGAGTTACTAACGTTAGAATACGTTTTGAATCTCCCCGTAAGCTTAACCATAGTTGTTGGCGTCTTAATATAGGTTGAAGTATTATTGGGCAGCGTATACATATTGTGTGACAAATAAGCGCTAAAGGTATGTGAAGCCAACCCTTCTTTCTTTTGGCATGGTCGTTGTGAAATGAATATACGATATATACGATTCCAAAGGAATTCCTACTCCTAGAGCCACTAGGATTGCTATTGATCTTGATTCCTATAACTTATGTTTTGTTTTATATATATTGCGATGTGCACATGATTTCAAAGTTCCATTTTGATATAATACACAGGGACATCCGAAAGATATATGACATGACTATTATTTGAATTTGCGAACGATGGTTCGTGTTGGCTATCCTATTGAGTCCTTAGAAATGTTTTGAATTGCATATAGTTTCTCATTAATCTGCTCGTGCATGTCTCAATATATCTTTCACCGAGTCCCGGGCCGGGTATGTTATCGTGCACAGTTCCACTGCATTGTCCACCGAGTCCCTCACTAGAGGGCCGGGTACGGTATATATGTATATGATGATATGATGATATGATGAAATGTCATGGCGGCCAGGAGGGTAGATGATGATCTTATTCACCGAGTCCCTCATTAAAGGGCCGGGTACGATATATGAATATGCATACGGTATATGATATTGACAAATATGATTATGTTACAAAGGCAAGTGTTTTGGTATTCTGGATATTGTACACATTTATTGTACTCCATATTTCAGTTATGATCCTTTTACTGTATTTCACTCTTTATATGCTCAGTACATATTCCGTACTGACCCCCTTTCTTCGGGGGGCTGCGTTTCCTGCCCGCATGTACAGATACGCGCTTTAGTGAACCGCCAGCTTAAGATTTCCCTTCTGCTATCTTGGAGAGTTCCGTTGTTCCGGAGCCCAGACTTTGGTATAGTTCCTTTTTGATCAAAATATATGCATATGTTGTTTAAGGGTACTACGGGGCCATGTCCCGTCATATGTTACGTTACTGTTGATACTCTTAAAGGTCTATGGACATATGTGTGGGTTGGGTATGGGTTCTGTTCAGCTGTGTCTATATGTTGTGCTGTGGTATGATGTTCGTCTATAGTGGCAGCCTTGTCGGCGTGCTTATGATATTAATATGTGATGGCAGCCTTGTCGGCTTGCTTTTATATGTATAATTATGCGACAAGTCTGAAACCATGGTTTGTTCGTTATGAATTCCATATGGTGTCTATTGTGAACTGAACACATAGCTAAAGAGTGTGAATACGAGTGCCCAGATTGGGCACCAGTCACGGCCTACGGGGTTGGGTCGTGACAAAAGTGGTATCAGAGCCTGGTTTATCCTCAGAGTGTCTACAGACCGTGTCTAGTAGAGTCTTGTTTATCGGTGTGTTGTGCACCACATCTATAAACAGGAAGCTACAGGACATTTAGGATGCTACCTTTCCTTCTTACTCTAGATCGTGCGATAGAGCCCAATCATAGGAAATGAAATTCCTTATACTAACCCTTGATTTCAGCTGAAGAACGGCATCGACAGAAGAAAGTGATTGATGATATTGGAAGTTACAAAGTACGCAGGTAAGCAAAGGTACGAAAGATATATGTCGAGTAAGGTATGAAAGTACGATTGAAATGTAAAGCTCAAGATTGAAAGAGAAAGTAAACAGGAAAGTATAACAGGTGCAGTTTGAGTTGGGCATACGAGGTATGTTCATCATTTTCATATTGTTGTTGATATTGAGAGCCCTGTGTGGCTATGATACGATATGATATATACGTATAAATGTTGGCCCTGTGAGGCATTGTTGGTATTTCCTGCGTGCAGGTTTTGGGATAGTAAGAAGTATAGAGAAACCTCTGCCCCAATTTTCCCAGAAATAGAAAAAAAAAAGGGAATGAGATATAGGTTTGTAATATGTTTTGAAAGGTTGTGTCAATAGTAAGGATAGGATTTGACTAAGTTTCCAATACGGCTGACCTCGAGAAATAAGTCGACTGCCGAATCGATGGTAATAGTAATTAGGAAGTCGATATGGATATGGTAAAAAGAAGAATTTGGAAAGGGTTTATGATACTAAAAGATGATTTAGAAAAGGCTGGAAAATCTTGATAAAGTGTTATAGTAAGGTACCGACTGAATTGATAAGCAGGGATAAATTACGACGAGTTTATAGTAAAAGAAGTAGTAGTATGATCAAGATGAGAGTACAGAGGAAAATGAATTGTGACGGGTGCGAATGTATTGGTAAGACAGGTTGTGAGGTAGTGAAGGATAAGATTGACTAGGAAGGGTAAAAGGTTAAGTATGCTTACTCCACAGGGTGTAATTAACCCATAATAAGGATCGTGAATAAGATTAAAAAGTGTTGCGCTATGGGATCGAATACGAACAAGATATAATGAAAATAAGGAGGATTGTTATGAAAATAATTAAAGCCTAGTGAGGAAGTGGCCAAAGACATGACCTGATCCGTGTGACTAGAATATAAAGGTAAGTGTAAAATGGAAAAGCGAGCTATAGTACAAATAAGAAAGACTTATCAAGTTCTGTAGGGAAAGTTTAAAATAAAGGGTACACGATAACCGAAATGATAGCGAGTACGAGAAAAGAAAGAGTAATTGAAAGGGAGGAAATAAGAAGAAAGCGAGATGACAGTGTAGCAATACGTTATGACATGTACAGCCGAGAACACGAGTATTATAAGTGACGGAACTGTGAAAGGCCAAGTTATAGAAAGAGGAGTAACGGGGTAGAATGAGTGCTAGAAAATGACTGATATGATAAGAATAGGCGTGGAGGAACAAAATACGCTCTGAAAAATGAGAAAAAGATTATGTGGAAGTAATGTGTTCCGAAGGATACAGAGGTAGCATAAGATTCCTCGTGTACAGAATAAAAGATAGACATAAACGGGAGAAATGATAAGGGAATTCTTAAGGAAGCATCCAAGATAGACGTAATTAATTGAGTACGAGCAGGGAACGAAAGGGGAATATATAGTTATAAACATAAAGGTGTAGTACGACGACAAAGTGATAAGATAAGGCTATCATTAAAATGAATTTGATATGATTTTAAGTAAGTTGGAAGTCGGTACTGAGCACACAACAAGGAAAAAAAACAAGAGCATAAGGCATAAAGGGGTACTGCTTGTACACGACATCACCTCTAAAATAGCGGAAATCCTTAAGGGACAAAGATGGTAGGCTTGAAGAACAAATGGTGTATTATAAATTCATCAAAGGAAACAAATGATATAGGTTGGGATAAAGATAATATTTCAAGAAAACTTTGGACACATATCGTCAGAACATAAGTGCTACCTAATTGAGAATTTGGAACGACTATAAGGACTAATTAATTACTGATTGGAGTAAGTGGAATGTGGCCTTGGATGAGTTGCTACATGGGTTGCATTACTCAAGTACAGATGGTCAGATAAAATTTTGTACTAGAGATAGAAAGGTTCTCGTCGCTTCGTGATTTTGTTAAGGTTTCGTACCCGGGTAATCAAAGTTATAAATTATAAAGAAAAGACATAGATATTGTACAGTATACCAAGAGAATTGGAAAAAAAGATCATATGAATTTGAGTTTGGAAATGGGGACATAGAATAGAATATAAACAGATAACGGTATAAGTACACCCTTAAGGGGGGAAGCGGGTGAGAGAGATGCAAGTATGAGATGGAAGCAATTGATCCCGCAATATATTTGGTATGGATGCTTAAACTTCAAGTGAGATCCCTTGCTGAAACAGGTTAGTAAGATTTTAAAGCCAGCGATAAACGGATAGAAGTCAGGATGGTGTTTGAGACAGTGCTGAGAATTATTGGTAAAGATCTTGGATAAAATGACATCAGAAGGTGGATGCGTATAAAAAGGAAGAATACGACAAGAGAATGGTAACGAGTAACTTAAGAGATATTATAAAGGATAGCAATGATATACTGAATTAAAGGTTAAGATGTTGGCTATAAAGTTGTTCGCTAATGACGTTGCGACTTATAAGTAACAAAGGAGAAGGAATAGAAAATCTCCTATGGTAGGAAATGAGAAAACCAACGAGTGAATAAATGAAGGGAAAGTAGTACGACAAAATAGGACGAACGAGTGTTAGTATGAATGAGATATGTAAAGCAGAATGAACCAGGAGACGGAAAAACTATGTCTAAGATTGAATATACCTTATACAAATTGTACAAGAATAGTTATGCAACCTACGAATATTTGCATGTTAAGCGTAAGACCAAGTGAGTGAGTACTTGATAAGAGGAGTAAGGATTCAGTAATAACAATGCAGTTGTGGTATGTTAGGTACGTTACAGAAAGATGTAAAGATGGTTTAAGCTAAATTACCGAAATAGAATTAGTGCTGAGGGCAAATAGGACATGGCCATGGTTGAGCCAAAGATTTATCCCGACATCGATTGTAAGCTAAGGGAGAAGAAGGCAAGGTAAAGCACAAAGACTGGTGAGACGACGCTAAGGTATTTCTTGGGATAATTTGAGTACCTATGCCTATTCATGTAAAGATTGAAATAAGGCGCGTGAGAGGAGAACCAAGAGCAAAAATCTAAGTAAAGAGGCAATAGAAGAAGTTTGAATTAAAGATAAAGGAGTGACACGAGATAATGTGCCTAGAGTGTTACAAGTTGGATTAAGGGAATTATAAGATGATTTAAGCAAGACGATCAAAATTAGTTGATTACTAAAAGATGGTGAATTCATATGTGAAATTCTTTCAGAATTATACCAGTTAATGATAGACAGAGCACAGAGCGGCTATGTAAGTTATTATATGAGGGAACTCCAACGCTACTCGGTAGCCAACTCTAAGGATTGAGGTTAAAAGCCAAATGGTAGAGTACCAGTTAAAAGCTTTTTAAAGATAATACATAAGGTTGAAGATTCCAGAATGTAGACTTCATTACAGGCTTACCTCACACTTCACAGGAGTATAACTCTATATGGATTATCGTCGATAGGTTGACAAAATCAGCCCACTTTCTTCCAGTCAGGACTACATATTCAGCTGAGGATTATGCCAGGTTGTACCTTAAGGAGATAGTGAGACTTCACGGGGTTCCCACAGCTATTATCTCTGATAGAGGATCCCAGTTCACAGCTAACTTCTGGAGATCCTTCCAGGAGGGATTGGGGACACAAATAAGTCTCAGTACGGCGTTTCACCCTCAGACTGACGGACAGGCCGAGCGTACCATTCAGACAATACAAGATATGTTACGGGCCTGTGTTATGGATTTCCGGGGTAGCTGGGATGATCATTTGCCACTTATTGAGTTTGCCTATAATAACAGCTACCATTCGAGTATTCAGATGGCACCGTATGAGGCCTTGTATGGGAGGAAGTGCAGATCACCTATTGGATGGTTTGATGTTGGTAAGACCAAGTTGATGGGCCCAGATATGATTCAACAGGCTGTTGATAAAGTGAAGCTTATCCAGGAGATATTACTGGCAGCCCAGAGTCGGCAGAAATCATATGCAAATAACCGACAACGACACTTAGAGTTTCAGGTTGGTGACTAGGTGTTCCTGAAGGTGTCGCCCATGAAAGGTGTCATGAGATTTGGCAGGAAAGGGAAGCTAAGCCCGAGATATATTGGACCTTATCAGATTGTCCGTAGAGTAGGCCAGGTTGCCTACGAGTTAGACCTACCGGCTGATTTTGAAGCAGTGCATCCAGTCTTTCACATGTCAATGCTTCGCAAATGTATAGCCGATCCTTCCAGAGTATTCCCCGTAGATGATGTCCAGGTGACTGAGGAATTATCCTACGAGGAGCAGCCTATAGCCATACTTGATCGGCAGGTTAGGAGGTTACGAACTAAGGACGTGGCTTCCGTCAAAGTATTATGGCGAAACAACAATAGGGAAGAGATGACTTGGGAAGCCGAGGAGGAGATGAAAGACAAGTATCCTTACTTGTTCTCTACGCCTATAGGTAACTTCGACTTCTCACTTGATTATATTGATTGTCCGATAAGACTCTATGTTATGACGATAAGGGAAACTTTTCCAAAAATTCTTATAGGACCTTACGCGACACAATCAACATTCGAGGACGAATGTTCTAAAGGGGGGGAGAATGTTAGACCCCGTATTTTATACGTCGAGTTATTCGCGAAAGAATCGATGTGAGATAGAAACCTCGGATTTTTAATTTCTAAACTAGAACTAATCAGTTATAAATTTTACTTAGTATAAAAATGTTATTGGAGATTAGGAACTACTTAATTGTGGTGTTAAGTAAAAATTAGTGGTAACAACGAGCCAAGATGAACATTAAAGTGCCAATGCCTAAAGATGACTCAAAGTCATCTAAAATAAGGCTATTATGGAAGACAAACAAATATGCATTTAAACATTAATTCATCCACTACACTTACATTGTATTCTGGACAACTAAATTCAAAGAAAGAAGTGAGAAACTCAGCCAAAGTGGCCGAAAATAAGGCATCCATGTGAGGCATGCATTTAAATATTGAAGGCATCCAATATTTTATGAAGGCGTGCATTAATTTATGAAGGCATACAAGTTGGATGAATCATTTCATATTTAATTATTGACCATTCAACTTTGTATGATTGCAATGGACAAAGGTTAGTGTATGAATCATCCACTACACATGCAATTGTCTTGTAAACAATTAAATGGAAAGAAGAAGAATGGAAACAAAGAGTGAGGGTCGGCCATCCAGCCGAAAGTAGAAGAGAAAAGAAATAAAATTTAAGTGCAAATTTAATTGAGTGCTCAATGTCATGAGTAGAGCATGTGTTGTGTCCAACTTGTAGGCATCTTAGTTTAATCAAATGGAAGACTAAGAGAGATCATCTTCTCATTTCAACTTCACAACACAAAAATAGAAAGCCTAGAGAGGGATAGAAGAAGCTCTCGGCCAAGAGGGCCGATTTTGAGCCCTTTGAGTGTTGATCAAAAAATAATTTATTCAAGAATTTCAACCCTTTAGAAGGTACCTAGAAACGTGAAGATAGTCATTGGAGCAACAAGAACCATTATCATTTCAATTCACAAACTCTAGCCAAGTTGAGAAGTCGGATTGTCAAGGTAAGATCTAACTTTCCTTTTACATGTGTTAAGGGTGATGTAGATGTGTGAATATAAGTTTCATGCATGAAATGATGTGTGTTGATGTTGGAACATGATAATAATCATGGAATTATATATGTTGATGTTGAAGTATGGATGTAACTTGGTGAACATGAATTGCATGCATAAAATCATGAACGTTGGTGTTGGAATGTTAATGTGGCCGTAGGGACTGTTTTAGTGGAGATGATGGACTGATTTTCTTTAGTAATTATGGTTGTTGCTATCATAGATTGCATGGTAAAAATAATGAAAAGAATTGGAAGGTTAAAGGTGAAGTTGTGTTAGTATGAAAATAATTGAATCCATGATTTTATGTGTGTGATGTTCAAGCATGGTTAAGCCGTGTAGTGGACTGTTTTTGTAGAAGTTAGTGAACTGATTTTACTTGATATTTTTATTGTTATTGTCATGAATTTTATGATGGGAATGAAGGTGTTTAATGGTTGGAATTGGAACTAAAGTCGTTTGTGAGTTGTTGTAAGGATTATAGAGATGACGATATAGCTTAGTTGCGTATGAATTGATGTTGTAGTTGCCGTGTGACTGCTGGTCGTAACCTACTGAAATTATATGAAAAGAAGACATGAAATAATGTGTAAGAATCGTATGTGGGTTGCTTAGTATGTTCGTAAACGTTTGCAAGAATTCCGAACATCTTTATGTCGTTTGTTAGGGATTGTTTTGAGACGTGTTGTTGTTTTTGTCAAGTTGGAAAAACTAATTATAATTAAGAGTACACATCATGTTGTCATAGTAATTGGGCTGTTATAGGATCATTTTGATGAAGTATTACAACTATAGACTAATGAGAATAAAATAGAGGTGTCATAACCGCATGTAAACTATTATCGAATGTTGTAAGGCATAGATTGATTTGAAATCGCATGCGGGCTGGTTTGACACGTTGTTGTTGTTCTTATTGAGCTTGGAAGATTAATGATAATTAAGATTATGCATTGTGTTGTATGTTGGATGGGCTGTTACAAAGTTGATACATGCAAACATTAAGGCTACGAACTATTAGGAATAACTTGAGAATGTAGTAGCCGTATGTGAATCGTTATTGAATGTTGTGAATGTGGGCTGTTTGGAATGTTGTGTGGGCTGTCCGGATTGTTATTGAACGTATAATTATTGATGTGGGATTGGTTGTATGTAGTTGGTTTGGCTACAAGAGAAAACGTCGTCTAAACATCTAGAACAGAGTTACTAACCTTTAAATACGTTTTGAATCTCCCCGTAAGCTTAACCGTAGTTGTTGGCGTCTTAATATAGGTTGAAGTATTATTGGGCAGCGTATACATATTGTGTGACAAATAAGCGCTAAAGGTATATGAAGCCAACCCTTCTTTCTTTTGGCATGGTCGTTGTGAAATGAATATACGATATATACGATTCCAAAGGAATTCCTACTCCTAGAGTCACTAGGATGGCTATTGATCTTGATTCCCATAACTTATGTTTTGTTTTATATATATTGCGATGTGCACATGATTTCAAAGTTACATTTTGATATAATACACAAGGACATCCGAAAGATATATGACATGACTATTATTTGAATTTGCGAACGATGGTTCGTGTTGGCTATCCTATTGAGTCCTTAAAAATGTTTTGAATTGCATATAGTTTCTCATTAATATGCTCGTGCATGTCTCAATATATCTTTCACCGAGTCCCGGGCCAGCTATGTTATCGTGCACAGTTCCACTGCATTGTCCACCGAGTCCCTCACTAGAGGGCCGGGTACGGTATATATGTATATGATGATATGATGATATGATGAAATGTCATGGCGTCCAGGAGGGTATATGATGATCTTATTCACCGAGTCCCTCATTAAAGGGCCGGGTACGATATATGAATATGCATACGATATATGATATTGACAAATATGATTATGTTACAAAGGCAAGTGTTTTGGTATTCTGGATATTGTACACATTTACTGTACACCATATTTCAGTTATGATCCTTTTACTGTATTTCACTCTTTATATGCTCAGTACATATTCCGTACTGACCCCCTTTCTTCGGGGGGCTGCGTTTCATGCCCGCATGTACAGATACGCGCTTTAGTGAACCGCCAGCTTAAGATTTCCCTTCTGCTATCTTGGAGAGTTCCGTTGTTCCGGAGTCCAGACTTTGGTATAGATCCTTTTTTATCTAAATATATGCATATGTTGTTTAAGGGTACGACGGGGCCCTGTCCCGTCATATGTTACGTTACCGTTGATACTCTTAGTGGTCTGTGGACATATGTGTGGGTTGTGTATGGGTTTTGTTCAGCTGTGTCTATATGATGTGCTGTGGTATGATGTTCGTCTATAGTGGCAGCCTTGTCGGCTGGCTTATGATATTGATATGTGATGGCAGCCTTGTCGGCTTGCTTTTATATGTATAATTATGCGACAAATCTGAGACCATGGTTTGGTCGTTATGAATTCCATATGGTGTCTATTGTGAACTGAACACATAGCTAAAGAGTGTGAATACGAGTGCCCAGATTGGGCACCAGTCATGGCCTACGGGGTTGGGTCGTGACATGAACTCTCAACCTTACCACACGCCGTGCTCTTTTGAAGTTGTTGATGAATCGCTCGTCCAATCAAATACACACGTTGCTTATCCTTTGTGGTAGAATGGATCCTTGTTTAGATGAATGACGGACGACTCAAAGCAAAACGGACGAGAGCCAATAAAGTTTCAACGAAATAAAACGAAGAAAAGCTTGAAAGAAATTAGCACGAAAGAAATTCGGACACAAGAACAAGTAACACAAGTAGGAACAACTACTAAATGACTACTAGTTGAGAGACACAAGAAAACGGAATGCTAAAACCGGAAAATAAATGAAATTTTGGGCCCGGATAACTTGAAAATGTGGCCGTGAAGCCCTTATTGATCTAAGGTATCAATTTGAAACAACTAAAAATTTTAAAGTTCTATACTCTTTTTTTTTTTTTGTTCCCTACCAAAGGATTAGGGACACAACCAACAAGTAACCCCAAGGAATTTTTTTGAAATTGAAATGAATTAAGAACAAGATTTAAGGATTAGAGAATCAAAGAAGTGAGGTGAAGATGAAAGGAATCGAACTCGAATCACGAAATGATTTTACCTGGAATGTACGTCCTCCCTATGGAACCTCGTACTTAGGCTTGCTTAACTTGGCAACTTTCTGGAAAAAAACTTAAGCAATGTACGTCTGATGTGCCGCGAATTTGTGGCACATTCGACGCCTTTTTACTTTGAATTTTGGTTGTTTTCAAGTAAGTATGGTTCTTGTTAATGTGTTTTGTTGTGTTTTAGGAAAACAATGGCCCAAAAGCAAAAAGCAAAGAACAACAGAAAAATTGGCCAAAAATGAGAACCGACGGTCCGTCGATCAGTCGACGAACCGTCCTTTGAATCGTCGATAAGCCTGATTTTCCAGTGATGAAAAAGTTGAAGATGACAAAGGACGGAGGCATCGACGAAGCGTCGAACTGATCAACGTTTCGTCGTTTGTATCGTCAAGTAGGATCTCTCAACAGAGGAGAAAAAGGATGGAATACTCGACGGAGCGTCGAACTGGTCGACGGCACCGTCGAACGGTAAACAGTGCTGAAGTTACAAAAGACGAAGAAATCGACGGATCGTCGAACGATCGACGGTCCGTCGATCTTGCTATCGGGGGCAATTTTGTCAGTTTTTACTGTGCGTTTTTGGAGCTTATTTAAAGAACATTTTAGGTCATTTTATTCATTCAGAATTTATTTCAAGTGTATTAAACATTCTATTGGTGGGTGAGCATTGAATACTCCCCTTTTCCCCTATACATATAGCATCCCCGAGGCTTAGCTCGGCTCAATATATCAACAACAACAACCCAACAATACCAAATGAATCAAGAATCACAACAAAATAAGTTCTAACATCAATATCCTTCATTTTTACATAAGGTGACAACTTCCATTCAAACTCCACAATATCAAACTAATATCAACATTATCATATTCATTTACTCATTCAAGGTTATTCAAAGGTATTCCAATAATATTCCATGCAATATACATCAATTCAAATAATCCGCCACTTTCCATATTCTATCCGAAACGTCAACAACTACGACGAACATACTAACTCGCATTATTTCCTTCCAAATTTATTAACAACAACATTAGTTCCCATCCTAGCATCTTACTTTCATAATTATACCAAACTATATGAAAGTCGCCTAATTTCCCATAACGACACACAACCATTTTCAATACCAATTCCACTCGTTAAACATTCATTTACGTTATAAAGGTCACAACAACGCAACAAACGACTACACAAGATTAAATTCACATGGCTTTGCACATCCCATAGGTCACGGCTACAACACCAAACACACACACACACACACGGCTTTGCACACACATCAAAACTACGGGATTCTCGTCTATTCTCCATCCTTAACACATTCATACCAATTCCATAACATTAGAATAGCAAAATTCATACCTTCACTTGAATTTCTGACTTGCCGCAAACGCGCTCCTTTCACCAAACTAATTGTATCCCGTCGGAGAGCGTCTTGAACTTACTACAATACAAGAAGAACAAGATTTTTGGATTAAGATCAAAGATTGGAGATTAAATTTTTTTTTCTTTCCTTGTTGCTCGACCGAGAGCTCCTTTTGGAGGTTCTTCAAGTTTTCTTTTTTTTTTCTTGAACTTTCTAGGGATATACATGGTTAAATACATGCTTAAGTGGTCACATGCAAAGCACATTACCATTAATAATGGGGCTTGGGCCTTGGCCGGCCACCCCTAATACTTGGGCCTCAATTTTTGTTAAATTTTTCTTGGCCCAATCCATTGAAGTCTCGTTTTGTAATTCCCGAAACTAATTTTCGAAATTCCAAATTTACCTTCGGCCTTCCCCAATGACTTAGCACCAATAGTTTCATAACCAACATAGTCATATTATCTAGAATCAAAATATTTCCTTATAACACACAAGTCTTATTCATTTTTCTCGATTTCCAAATATGCGAAAACACGGGACATAACAGGTACCTCTCCTTATTGGTTGTTGTTCGGTAAAGCTTGTCATTTACCTGTTGAACTTGAACATAAGGCTCTGTGGGCGTTAAAAAATTGAACATGAATTGAGATGACGCAACCAAGCTGCGGTTGTTTCAAATGAATGAAATGGATGAGTTTCGGTATCATGCCTATGAGAGTGCGAGTTTGTACAAAGAAAGGATGAAACACTATCATGATGTCAAACTCCTGAAATGAGATTTTCAACCGGGTGATTCGGTGTTGCTGTTCAATTCATGGTTGAAGCTCTTTCCGGGCAAGTTGAAATCCAAGTGGTCCAGCCCTTTTACTTTGGTGAGTGTGTCACCCAATGGGTCAATGGAGTTGATGTCTGATGACGGGACACGTACTTTTAGAGTCAATAGCCATAGGGTAAAACACTACCATTGGATGGTTGATGGAGACAAGATTGTCGATGCTCACCGGTTAAAACATGGCACCGGACCTTAGCATCCAAAGTGGTATCACGTCGTGCCGCAACGTTAAATTGTGCCCTTCTTGGGAGGCAACCCATGTGCATTTTTTGCAATATATTTTTCTTTCATTCCGTTGATTTTTGTTGTTGTGTTGTTTTAATGTTTGTTAATGTGTTGCAGAACCTAAGTGTTGAAACCCATAAATTGCCGAGACAGTAGTTACACGACACATTCGACGGACCGTCGATCTGATCGACGAAAGGTCGAATGCACCGTCGAGTGGATCACATGAAAGTTTGGTCACTGGGAATATTGGCAAATCCACGACAGGTTTGATGCTCCGTCGATCAGATCGACAGGCGTTCTTCTACTCTTTTTCAAAAAAAAAAAAAGAGAGAGAGAGACACGGAGGGTCGTGTTAAAAAGACAGAACGTCCACTGAATCGACGCCCCATCGATTGAACACTCCCTCCGTCGTTTTTAACCTGAAGTTTCAGGGACGTGGGTTGCCCTGCCCTTTTTCATATGTAACGTCTCACTTTCTCTATTTCTCTCTCTCTCTCTCTCTCTCTCTCTCTCTCTCTCTCTCTCTCTCTCGCTACCACTTCTTCCCCTTTGCCTTAACTGCTACCCCAACCCTACCTACTCTCCCCTTCCTTCACCAGCCACTACCGCCACTTCCCCCCTACCCTACTACTTTACCACTCTTTGTGTGTGCTTTTTCGAGGAGTTTTCCATTCTAGAAATTTGAAATCATATTCAAGGTATGTGACTTACTGGATTAGTTTTCCCTTATGATTGTTTGTTTTTTCATTCTAGGGCTTATGTTGCTTATTTTTTATTGCTTTCCTTGTTTTTGCATCGTGCTATTTTCGCCTGGTATGCACATATTTTTTTGCTGGGGTGGTTTGTTGAGTTGTCTGTCGTTGTTGGGTGATTGATTTTTATCCAAGTTGGAGGGCATTACGAAAAACACACCTCATTCATGAGGTTGTTGTTATTTTGCCCACCAACTGTTCGATGAAATGCCAAAATAGGGCATCGTGGGTCACAATGGCTTGGAGGGCATTACGATCTTCGAGTTGTTTTGGCCACCAAATGTTTTCCCTAGTCTAACCCAATCCAACATGGGGTGAAGTCTGAGTAACCCCAAAATACGTGGCGACTGGCACATCGGCCAAAGAGTGTATAGGATCTGTAGTCTAGCATGAGAAAACATTCGATGCTCAGTTAGACGGCCCGTCGATTCAATCGACGGACCGTCATATTCAACGTCGAATGATCCTGATCAAATGTTCTTGGCCAAAACAGCATCGACGGTGGAATCGACGACCTGTCGAATCGATCGACGGGGTGTCTTTCCCACCGTCGTTTAGTTTAAAATTCCAGTGGCCAATTTTTTGCGATAACAGATCGACGATGAGATCGACGGGACGTCTTTCTCACCGTCTTTTGATCGAAACTTCCAGTGGCTCACCAGCAATCGACAATGCGATTGACGTCGCGTCGAACAGTTCGACGGGAACTTCGACGCTTCGTCGATCTGTTCGATGACTCTTTAGCACATCGACGGTCCACTGGCAGCTTTAACAATGATCGCATGTCTCATACTTTTGACTAACTCTTTTAGGTATCTATGGTTATCTTAACAATGAAGTGTGTTGTTTTCTCAGGTATGCCTCCAAAGAATCCAGTCAAGCGGGGTGGTGGTCCCAGAAAAGGCCGAGGTCGGTGTCAAACAGCCCTTACTCTTAGGGATGAACCCTCTGACTCGGAACGTCAAGCAGTAGTCCCAACAACTAGATCAAGGGCACGGACCACCACGCCCCAAGTAGAATCACCCACTGTACTCTCCTCTCACAGAGGGAACTTCATTATTCACATCTGCTGAGTCTAGCGAGGCAGCAACAGAGTAGCCAGCCACTCCTGAGAGAAATTCCGATGAGGAGCAAGAGCGGCTGCGGCTGCAAAAGATTGAGATAGCGGCAATCCGTTTCCCCTATGACGGGTGCCGCAAGTACTGTGTCAAAGGGGCCACTACAGTCGACGGGGGTAATCCGAGGCGAAATATTCAAGAAGAAGAACAGATTAGTATGAGTGGCTTAGAGAGCTACCCTCGGATTACCGATCTCATCCAGCACTACCATCTTGAGGCATTCACACAGCCTCCAGGGGATTATTGCCCGACCATGGTTCGGGAATTCTATGCTAGTTACAGAGTCATGCTCGAGTAGCGCCACAAGAACAAGAGAGCTCTGAAAGACGCCCCTCCATTGGACACAGTATATGTTCGGGGTGTCCATGTTGGCATCTCAGCACGCACAATCAACAGGTTCTATTTTGGTGATGACTCCGTGGCACCGACCACAGTGGAATATGACGATAAATTTGAAAGAAGGGCTGAGCAATCTGTACGGGAATGGTTTGCGACAGTGATGGCTAGAGAGCCAGTGGACCAGGCCCCATGGGTGATAAACTTGGGTGCCAAAATTCATAAGGCAGATATCAGCTTCGAAGTTAAATTTTGGTGGAATTTCGTCATCTATCGGTTCTGCCCATGGGAGTAGATAACATAGTCACACCAGACAGAGCAGTGGTTGTGGCTGCTATGCTATCGAGGTACCCAATGAACTTGGGTGATTTTATCAGTAGGGCCATTCGGACACGCGTACCACAGGAGGCGACAACCTTGATATTCCCGTGCCTTATCACACAGTTGTGTAAGTTGGCCCAGGTGAGGCACATTGACACATTTGAAGCTACTCTCTCCGCAACAAAGGTGTGCGACATCACACGGAGTAGGGATGAGACCCGCCGTACATCTCAGGCCACTAGTACTTCATTGCTAGAGCTCATGGGTGAGCAGGCTGAGCATGTCACGGATTTTATTCCACAGGGCACAGTGGATATAGGCACAAACGGATTGTCCACCACAGAGGCCTTCACACCATATGTAGCTGATGCCACCCCTTCTTCTGAGGCACCACCTCGGCTTGTTGTTCCATCTGCATCTCCTATTCCTTCGGCAGCCGCAGCATCAGTCTCCGAGGATCTCTTTGTCCTCAACATAGCCAACTTAAGAGAATTTGCGATCAAGGCAGAGCGTGATGATCAGTAGGTGACTCGGATATTGCAGCAGTTGGGTAGGTTCATCCGGAGAGAGATTACACCGGAGTTGGAGCCTCTTCAGGAGGCTATGGAGAGGCATCATGCTAGAGTAAATGCCAGACTTGACGGTTTGGAGATGCGGATTCTCACTATTAAGAAAAAGTGTGAGTCTGGTACTTCGGGAGATTGGAAGACCAAGCTTGACCAGCTCTGAGCTGAGATTGCGGCCCTTCGGACGAGAGAGCCGGTTATTATGGATGACCTGACACCACCTGCACCACTCACCATCATTTCTGATTTGATTAGAGTAGTTGACTTGGTGACTGAGGATGAGCCTTGGGAAAGTCGCAAGAGAAAGCGGCCTGTCACATTGGCTGATGATGATGAGGAGGAGGAGGATAATGAGGATGAATACCTCGAGCTTCAGGAGGGTATTCGGCAGTCATGCCTGGACATGAGGTTCACCGGCGCATCTTCCAGCACTAGTGCTATTCCAGCGCCAGTTAGGCCGATCACGATAGCTCCTCAGGACCAACTGCCACAGAGCCAGTTAGCTCCACCACTTAAGTCCACCGAGCCAGCAGCAGAGAGGGCCCCCATTCAAACTGCTGTGGAGGAGGCACCTCAGTAGCAAAAGCAGGATTAGAGTATTTCAGGTCGACACCACCACCATGGGGTGATGGTATGATTTTTGATGCATTGGGGACAATGCATCTTCTTTGTGTTGGGGGTGGGGTAACCTGATGTACTTTTCAGTAGTTATATTTTTTTTATGGATATTTATATTTGTTTTGTGGATTAAAGTAATTGTGACTTTCATGGTTGTGGCATTTTGAACTTATGGCATGGATTTTGGATGAAAAAGGATATTTATGATGTGTTTTATGGATTGATTTGAAATTGACCTCTCCAAAATTTGTTTGCGTATCTCAGGTTGTAATGAATTGACATGTATGGTTCTTTTTGTGACATCATAAATATTAGAGTGTGTATGAATTGAGTGTTCAAATCCTTATGCCATTGTGAGTGTGAGAACTTCTTGTGTTCATTATTACCATATGTGGATCCAGAACTTGCCTGGTAGGTCGTGCTATATTGCTTAGGATAGTCAGTTGTGAAGTGATCATAGGCTTTCATTCTGAATAGTCACGTCAACCTTAAAAAGCCCAAAACCTGTTCTATATGAATATCACTAGTTCCCGCGTTGAGCCTTTGACTTTTTCTCTTGATTAGCTGTAACAAACATTTTCCCCATTTCATGAATTCATCCCATCTTTGCACCTAGTCCCTCCTTGACACTACTAGATAAAATAGGCAAATCGCCTAAGCTAGGGGTGGTATATGTGTGAAGTAAAGGCCAAGAGCCTAAAGCTGGGGGTGTGTGAGTTGCATAGTCGAGAACTGGATGTGATAGCGGATTATATATATTAAAAAAAAAGTTGTGTTTACGTACATATGTATAGGTATATATATGTGTAGATATAGTTTTATAACAATAATAATATTGTCTCATAAAAAGATTGTAAATTCTAGTAAGAGTAGAATCACATCTTAGTCATAAGTTGAAGAATGAATAGATTGGGCATGGGAAGAAAGGTCGAAATCTGTAGTGCCGAGGAGGATGAGTCACTAATTCCCAAATGAGTATCCTACCCGTCCCCGAGCCTACATTACAACCCAAGAACAAGTCCTATAGTGATCACAACTGAACCTTCTGAAAGTGTTAGGCATTGAAATTAAAGGCAAGCATATGGTATCTGCACTGGTAAATCATGAACTTCTTTGTGAGCGCAAGTGCTTTCTATTCTTATCAATCCTTGTCCCAATTCTTATTGTAAAATTGTGTGTGGGACATTTTCTAAGCTAAGTGAGGGCATAATGGTGAATACTCACGCGCATAAATGCTTCTAATAATGTGATGTCATCAATTGAAGCGTCAGGGTCAATTCTAATAAGTTTGTTTTGAAAGAACCCTGTTTGGGAATGATGAAAGAGGGAGTTGATTTGAAAAATGCACATGCCGGTAGCAATGAGCGAACACCATTGTAGTCACTTTTACTTTATCTTTAGCATAGTTGCAATTTTATTTTGTAGTTGTTTTGTCTGACTTGCTTGAGGACAAGAAAAGATCTTTAGTTGGGGGTATTGATATGCCGCGGATTTGTGGCACATTCGACGCCTTTTTACTATGAATTTTGGTTGTTTTCAAGTAAGTCTGGTTCTCGTTAATATGTTTTGTTGTGTTTTAGGAAAACAATGGCCTAAAAGCAAAAAGCAAAGAACAACAGAAAAATTGGCCAGAAATGAGAACCGACGGTCCGTTGATCAGTCGACGAACTGTCCTTTGAATCGTCGATAAGACTGATTTTCCAGTGATGACAAAGTTGAAGACGACAAAGGACGGAGGCATCGACGAAGCGTCGAACGGATCAACGTTTCGTCGTTTGTATCGTCAAGCAGGATCTCTCAACAGAGGAGAAAAAGGATGGAATACTCGACGGAGCGTCGAACTGGTCGACGGCACCGTCGAACGGTAAACAGTGCTGAAGTTACAAAAGACGAAGAAATCGACGGATCGTCGAACGATCGACGGTCCTTCGATCTTGCTATCGGGGGCAATTTTGTCAATTTTTACTGTGCGTTTTTGGAGCCTATTTAAAGAACATTTTAGGTCATTTTATTCATTCAGAAGTTATTTCAAGTGTATTAAACATTCTATTGGTGGGTGAGCATTGAATACTCCCCTTTTAGAGCTTAGTGAAGATAAGAAGATTCCATATTCCTTCAACTTTATTAAACTTTATAAGCTTTATGTCTCATTTATTGCTTACTACTTTTGAGACCATAATGGGTGAGTAGTTCCTTTAATCAAAGTTGTGGACCCAAATGATGGGTGCTATGTAATGGGTATCTAACATTGTATATATATATATAATGGGTTGTGATGTGTTTTATTATTTCTAGTGTTCATTGTTCTATAAGTGGTTGCAAACACTTGTTCATGCACAAATCCTTGTTTATTTGGAAAGATGAACTAGGGTGTGATTTGAAATGATATAACAGGGACTCGGGGGGCTAACCCTCGTTTAATGAACTCGCTTAGGAATAAGATGAGTTCTACTTGGCATATTTAATCAACCTTATTTATAACTTTTCTGCATTTGGGAAAATCATGAAAATAAATACTTTCTAACTATTGGAAAATATTAGAAAGTGTATTAGAGATTAAGTGCATGCACAAACTCGACCCATTAGAAATATATCATATTGACACCCTTAGCATAACATCTAATCATCGCGGGGACACAACTTTGGTTCTCAAAATCTAAACGAATTCCAAACACTTCAAAATAGCTATTACAAACCAAATCTCCTTTTTAAAATATTCGGAATAGGATTAAAGCCTTTAAAGTCTAGTATCGCATACAATTGGTACCCTTTTCTCTCCATATTTCCTGTGGGATTCGACCCCAACCTTGTTTGGGTTACTATATTTGACAACGTCCGCTTTACGCAATTAATAGGTGTAATTTGAGCGTATCAACGTCCAAAGGGGCAGATTAAGGACGTCCCGTACTCTTAAGTACGTCACGTACTTGTATGTACGCCCTCCCTTGGTCAATGTACGCCCCGTACTTGGCCTTGTACACGGGAAATGTACGTCCCGTACAATGAATTACGGGAGATACTTTGAGCCCGTACTTTGAGCCAAAATTTTGGAAAGTTAATGGAATTTGAGGGCAACGTATGCCCAGCAAGGTACGTCCAACACTTTGAAGTATGTCCAATACTTTGTGGATGTACTTTGCTTCAGTGATTTCGTCTTTCACGACTTTTCCTCAAATTTTGGGCCAATTTCTTGGATCTGATGACGTCTTGAGCCCCACTCGACCTAGTACTTGCCCTATTTGGCCTAACAAATAACTTTTCTTTTGTACTTGGAATTTTTTTTTTGGATTCAACCTTCCTTTTGGGTCTTCTTCTCAAGATGAAGATATGAATATCTTCAACAACATGAAGAACATTCAAATTTCCAAGTACCTTAATTCCAACTCCTTTTTACTCCAATTTTCAGATCTAAGCTCCTTATCACTTGGAGAACAAAGCCCACTATTCAATTTGCCTCAATTGCTTCTCAATCACTAAACCCACTTTTGAGTTCTTCAAGCTTTGATGAGGCTTCAATGGTGAAAACTTCAAACACACCCAAACAACTTCAAACTTCGGATTTAGATGTTTTCAACCTTGATAAACTCAAATCTAACTTCAAAAACAACAACATCAAATCACAAGAACAATTTTTGATTTTTTTTGGATTTTCGTTTTTTTTTTTTTTTTTTTGGGGTTTTCAAATTTTGAGCCTAGGATTAGAAATTGTAGGGACAATCTCTTAGCCTATACTCTGATACCAAATGATAACAATCAACCTAGGGAAATTCTAAGAATTAAACAAAAACAAAGGAAATAAAGGGATATGGGAAATTGGGGAATGAGAAGATAGAAGGATAGATACTTGACCCACTTAGTAATGAAATCCTATAGGCAAATCTAAGTATATGAAACCTAGACCCTTTTATTTTGAATTCAACCAAGGAACCAAAGCAATTTTAATCAATTAGAAGACTCAATTGAAAACCACAAATGAGCAATCTATATGGATTCAATGGATAAGCAATTCACTTCACAACTTGGAAATCACACTTGAATAATAACCAAACAAACTATCTAATAACTAAAATATTTCAATATTTGAGTTCACACAATATTCAAGCTTGGTCTTCCAAATGGATGAAAACAACTATTTATACTAATGTCTATTACATCAAAAGGCCCTAAAGTGGCTCTTTTGTAAAAATACCCACATGGGTCTTCAATTGCATCCAAAGTCTCATAACTTGCAATTATGACCTCCAATTGTCATTCTAACATCATAACTTGCAAGTATGACCTCCAATTGCAATCTTAGCCCCATAGTTGCACTTTTATCCATTTTGCGCATCTAGCCACTTTGCAGATGTTATAGCCCGTATTTTGAACGTTTGAATATTTTAAAGTCGTCGCGGAAGGTTAAGGACGAAACCAATTTCAAATATTTCATTAATGCACAAGTCGTTAAGAATACTACTTATGACCATTATTAGTATGAAAATAATGTGAGAGCCTAAGGGCAAGAGGAGAAATTTGCAAAAAGACCAATGGAAACAATGTGGAAGGCTAGGGGTAAAATGGTCATATTGAGAAAAGTCGAGGGACGGAACGGGAATTTCACAAAAAATTTATGAAGGTTCAAAAGGGGCACATTGGCTATGTGATGGAAAACCTAGGGGCCAAAGTGTACAAGACAAGAATTTAGATCATCTTTTAATTATGGAAAAATTTCATGAAAATAGAAGATCATTCTAGAGAGGGGCATGTGCCCCTCACATGCCTTTATTATGTGTCTATATATATGAGCCCTTATTAATTCAAGACAAGAACAAAAGCACAAAACACAACAAAAAAAATGAGAGAGAGAGGGTTCGGATTAGGGGCTGGCCGAAACCAGCCCCTCAATTTTGTTCATGAGGGATTATTTTTTTCATGCTTATATACTAATTGGAGGATGCTTGTTAACACGGTGGAATTGTTGGAACAAGTAGAACACTTATATGGATGGTTTATGAGCCTTAACCAAGTGGAGAGGTTGAAGAATGAAGGTAAAGAACCAATCCTCTTTTATGTGTTATGAATATTGTTGAAGTGTTGTAGTATGTAGAATTGAGTGAAATTTGTGAAATATGTGTGTATTGGTGTGTGTAGCCGTGTGTGTGGGCTGTTTTGGAGTAAAAAGAATAAGTAAATTTTGCTTCGTAGTAAAATTATTGTTTTGAAGGATTCATGCGTATTGTAGTATATGGAATCGGAAGAAATTCATGAAATATGGAATTGTTGGGGGTTGGCCGCATGGTCCCCTTTTTGTGTAGTTGGGAATGAATAAATTGTTGTTAGTATTTTGGTTGTCGTCGTTGTGAGTTCTATGATGGAAAATGAAGTTTTGATAATCCAAGTTAAGATTTTAATTATGCGGGCTGATTTGGAAGCTAATGTGATTGTAATATAGTCGTGATGCGGTTTCTTGAATTTATGAAATGAAGTTGTAAATGAATGTATTGTAGCATAATGTGTGAATTTGGGAGGAAAGAATGTGTTTAATGTTGTTCTCGGGTTTGGGGATGAATTCGGGTAGGTCGGGGTGTTGGTTGAGTTGTTTGTAATATCGTGTGAATTGTTTAAAGGGTCTGGAATATTGTTTCGATTGGTTTCGGATTAGAAGTGGAATGTATGAACGATGATGTTGGTTTGAGTGTAAGTAGTCGAATTAAGTATAAGATTATGATGTTGAATTGTGTAGGAGTCACTAATGTGAAAATGTGTTTTAAACCTCTTATTGGTGTGTTAGTATCCTTGTTGGTTTGGCCGGGTTAAATTCCCGGATGGTTGTTGTTGATTTGGGGCCGAGCCTTATTCTCGGGATTGGTACATTTACAGAGGAGATGCTGCCGAAATTCCGGCAGAACATAAGAAAACGTGTTTAAAAGGTTAAGGCAAGTATGTGACAACGAGTCTAACGAATGAATGAATCCTTTTGGACGTAGATTGACAAGATGGATGAACCCTCTTGCTTGTAAGAAAACAAGTTGGATGCGTAAGCACAACCAGTTGGTTGTCGCCCAGGTATGTGAGGCTTACCTTTCTTTTCTTGGCATGCCCTAGAGCCATGTAGGATATGCTATGATATGTATCTTGAGGTTATTCCATTATGTAATTCGAAGTCTGTTTGTGATCTGTATGTTTTCCCTAACTTAAGTGTCAAATGAGTCTGATAGGTGAATCGTGATTTAAGTATTTTTGATATAAACATTCTGGACTAATCGTGCGGACACAAATGTTCTGACGTAAGTATTTGGCATAAGTGTTCCGATATGAGAAATTCAGATACAAGTATGGACTCTGACCTGAATATTCCGACATAAGTAGGTTGAATTAAGTATCCTGGCATAACCCTTTTGATATATTTATTCTGACTTAAGTATTCCGACGTACGTATGATTCCAAAGGTTCTATTTGGTTTGATCCATAATCATGTCTAAAAGGGTAGTTAACCTGATTACGGCTTTGGTTTTCCAAGAAAAGCTTCTGAAATGATTGGAGAGCGTTTTGTACTTCGAACGCTCGTAACTTTTGTATACTAACTCCGATTGACCCGAAACTTGTTCTGGACCTTCCCATGTCGATAGGCATTTTGTCATAATCCTTTTGATATATATATTCGGACCTAAGTAGTCGGTTAGAGGAAATCCGATGCAAGCAATTTGGAACATGTATTCTGATTGAGTAAAAGCGATAAGTACCTTGATAGAAATATTCTGTTAAGAGTAATTTGACATAAAGTATTCTGTAATAAGGAATCTGTTATGCATGTTCTGAGAATATGTTTGAATAATCTATAAGTAATCGGTAATAAGTAATCTGTATGGACATTCTGAGAATACGTTTGATTAACTTATTGAGCTTGAGTTATGCGCATTTGATTCTTCACGACTCTGCTCGTGCATATGTTATGATTTCCTTCACCGAGTCCCGGGCCGGTATGTATCGTGCGGATGGTTCACCGGGTCCTCTGTTGGGGGCCAGGTTCCATATATGAAATCCGAAGTATGATGTGTCCGGTTCCGGGGTACTGTGTTATATGTCCGTCCCCGGTTACCGTGGTTATGTTACGAAGTATGATGTGTCCGGGCTCGGGGTGCTGTGTTATCTGTCCACCCCCGGGTACCGTGGTTATGTGTGATGTGTGACGGAGATTGGAGAAAAACTTCTGGAAGTTAGATGTGTTGTGGCGCCAAAGGCAGGAGTGGCAGCCACGTGTCTATGTTATCGTGCGCATTCATTGGCACTGTCCATCAGTTCCTCGGCGTGTTATCTGTCCCCGAGGCCACCATGCATATGATATGATGTGACCGTTCCTCGGAGTGTTATTTGTCCCCGAGGTTATCGTCTGTATGATATGGTACTTGTCCCGGCGTGTTATTTGTCCTCGGGGTTGCCGCGTATGTGATGCGATATCCGATTCTGATATGCATGACTTATGTGGGAAAGTAAGTATTCTGACCTTCCGTACATTCTGTATTCCGTCTGCTATGTGATGTCATTCAAGCAATTTGTACGTTCTGTAATCTGTCTGGTATACGATATGAGTAAGTATGATTCGTGTCTGGAAAGGAAAAATGATAAGTGTTTGATATTTCTGAATAAGTTTTTGTATGTTGTTCTGTCTATATCAGTCATGGTTTCGTTTTCTGTACTTATGCCTTACATACTCAGTACATATCCGTACTGACCCCCTGTTCTTTCGGGGGCTGCGTTTCATGCCGCGCAGGTACTCCCAGACGAGATAAAGACATTATAAAAGCTATTTCAGTGATGGTGAACTCCAATTGCTCCTGGAGGACTGCCGAGTCAGAGTATGACATAGCGTATACGTTATGGATTTTGTATGATGTTAGAGACTTTGCAGACAGAGTCGTGGGTGTGGTATGTCAGTTTAGTAAGTGGCTCCAACAGCCAATGTGTCGTTCTGTGTTATGCTATGACGTTTGTGGGAATTACAGACCCCTTTTGATTTGAAAGCTAAGAAAAAAAAAATATATGTGTATTTTCTGTAAGATTTGCTATGTATCGTGTTTTATGAAGTTTATGAGTCCGGAAAGATTTTGTACGAATGAAAGTCTGTGGGTTCGCTCGGCTCCGGATATGGGGTCGGGTGCCCATCACACCCTAGGGGAATCAGGGTGTGACAGCTAATCTTCCAATGCCAAGCTATCTTCAAAACATCATTTGCTCTCTTACGTGGGTCCACAAGTGTCTCCAACGTCTTCTTCCATGCCCTTGAGCCCTTAGCATCAATCATGCCCTCTAGGATCGTATCACACACGATAACAATAATAATTTATCCGATTTCCGATATAACTTTCGTATTTCTTTCATCTAGCAGCGTAGATACGACTCGGATAACTCAAATACATTTAGGAGAGGATATTTATTACCTTATATGCCAAGAACTAATTTCTTTCACCTTACTTTACTTCGAAGCTATCACACGGAGGAAACCGAAGTGGGTATAACCCTTATATAATTTTTCACATTTTTTACTCCGTTGAAGGAGAAATGTAGCCCCTACCACGCTGCTGCCCTTTTCTCGAGATGTTGAAGGAAATATACGTTTGTCTCTATATATCAAGCATGTTGCTGTTGCTTTTTTTTTTATAAGAAAACAAGCACGTTAAAATCTGTTGAATCCCCAAAAATTTCATCACGTTGCAACATGTATATATGTCTGTTAGTGTTTCATGAGAAGTGGGATTAAAGGGTTGCTGCTATATTTTCATGTATGGGCTGTGAGGTCCCCTCCACCTGGACAAGTCACATGACCTTCTTATCAAAGACACCATCAGGTCCTCTTATTATTTAGCGGTCATCCTATGCTTTCTTGGCATGCTTCCACATTGCTATGTCAACAATGATCATTTTGTATTAGTCACCCCCCATTTGTCACTTTTTCTCCTCTATCTTATCTAATTAATTCCTTTGGTCCTGATTCCTTTAAATTTTAATTACTTTTACCGAACTATATGTGCTCATTATCATGATCACATAATATAACACTAGTCCATAACTCTTTTGCCACACATAAAATATTATTTTACTTCATCATTGTAACACTTTTTCGTCTTAAATCATTTCAGGACTTCATTCCTTGTAGACATCGAGTTCTTGATTTTCATGCTTGAATATGACCAAATTCTCCGGGCTCGAGGAAATTTTCTCATGTTGGACGGTTCAATTTCCTAGTCTAAAATACAAGATATTATAGCTTGGACCGCATTTCATTCAAATAAATTTCAAACCTCGGCGAAACTTATTTCCTTCGATTTGTTTAACTTCTAATATTTACAACACTTTTGTACCATCACTCTAACCACCTATAAGCTTGGGGGATAACCTCGTTTCCATTACTAATGTCATTTAACTCGCACGCTTTCCAACGTATGAAAACACGGGATGTAACAGTTGGGATGTAACACCCCGTATCTTAGAACTAAGGTTAGACTCATATCACTAGAGTTTTAGTGGAAAAACTGAAGACTTGAACGTTTTGCGAAAATGGTTGATAGGCCTACTTCGGGCAGTGATAACTCCTTGATTAGTTGGGAATTTGGGAAAGTACCCTTAATGAAAGTTGTAGTATGTAGAAATACCTTTCTAGCGATATAAGGACCAAGACAATCAGAGATCGGAGCAAGGAGATATGATCGTGTCAATATGGCTAATAGTAAGGCACTTAAAATTCGATAGAATCGGCTAAATTTTCGATACGTCTGTCTTCCAGTCAAATTTGGTGACAATCCGTTAGGAATTTGAGAAACCGTAAAACATGACAGTTGTAGCCCTTTGAAATAGCTTTCCAACAGTATATTGTGGAGCCCAAACAGAGCTCTGTACAAGAAGTTATGTCCATTTTACCGAACACTGTGCAGAACCGACACCCGTCGTTCTTTCAGGCGCGTGGGGTGCGTGCGATATCCCCGCATCGCGGGCCGATCGCGCACGTCTGAGTAATTATCTGCATAACATTGTACGATGGTCCCGCATCGCGGACCAATCGCGAATCGGGTCAGATTCGGGTCAAAAATTCGGGTTACGCGTTTTTAGTTATATCTAAGGTTTGGGGTTTATTTCCCCAACACCCCATTCACGAAAAATTACCCTAAAGTCAATAAGAACAAGTCCCAAGCCTCAAGAACCATACAAGGTAAGTGTTATCATGATTCTAGGTTGAATTCAAGTCCCTAATCTCTTTCTAACTTGAGTAAACCCTTCTAATCAATAGATTTGTGAGTGGAACATTATTGTTGGGCGTGGATGTTACACCCCGGAAATTTTCCGTTAGCATGTGCAAAATAGGCTAATAAGGGTAAAATATGTGTGTGGCGTTTTGAAGGCAAGTAATAAGGTCCCGTAGATTGGTATCGAGGAGTTGAACAACTTTTACGAAGGTTCCATAAGGATCGGAAATGAAACCAAGTCAAGAAAATAAGCTTCAGTGAACTGGGAGTATACGGTCCATTATACGGACCGTAAAAGTGTTTTACGGTTCATTATACGGACCGTAGAAGTGTCACAGAAGAGGCTGGCTGAAGGGTGAGTTATACGGTGTACTATACGGACCGTTAACGGTTTGACGGTCCGTAAAATGAATCGTCAAAGTGTCACAGAATGAGGTTGAAAGAAGGTCGATTTTACGGTGAAATATACGGACCGTATAATAATTATACGGCCCGTCAAATGGATCGTCAAATGGTTACAGAAAGGGGTGATCTCTGGGTCCATTCTACGGCTAGTTATACGGACCGTATAAATTTATACGGACCGTATAAATTTATACGGACCGTATAACGAACCGTATAATGACATCGGGACTGAAGTTGAATTTTATAAAATATGATCCAAGTCTCATTTCATTCATTTCACCTTCTCACTACACGATTTTTTCCTCTCTCTCTAGAACCTTCCACTCTTCCAAACCAAGAACACAAGTAGAAATCTAAGATCAAATTCATCAATTCACCATAACCTAGTGCAAGAACACATCAAAAGGGATTAATTGAGTCAAGAAATTCCTAGAAGGAGGAACTAGGGTTTTGTTTGAGTGAAGCATTTCAACTCAAGGGTTGTTCAATCACCATCCAAGGTATGTTTCATGACCTTATTAAGTTATTTAAGTGTTAGAAGCATAGGAAAAGCTTGAATTGTAGAAAGACATAGAAAAATGGGTCTTGAATGGGTGAATAGTGCCACCAGTGAGTGATGATGGAATTGAATCATATAGGTTGAAGTGTTAAGGTTACGAATATTCTAGAAATGATGATTTAACCATGAAATAAGTATTAGAGGTGTGAAAACACGATGATAAGCTAGGTAGGAAACTATGGAAAAAATTGGAGGAAAATGGTGAAATGTGATGAGTCGATATGAATGATGGTTGTTGGTGGTAATGTTGTGGGTATTATTGTGAATGTTGGGAATTGATATAGACGATGGGAAATGTAGAATAAACAAAGGAAGTGCTGCCCAAGTTTCTTTAGAAATTAGCGACGCGTTCTTATAGTCCACTAACTAACGATAATTCGAATTCCCTTATGAAGGTAACGACGCGATATTGCAGAAGAGAAAGTGAACGGTATTCTAGCTAAGCGACCAAGGTATGTGAGGCTAGTCCCTTTCTTCAAATGGCATGAATCCCATAGCATAAAATCCCCTTCTTTCCATGAGCTAATAGATATGATATGATAATGCTAAAGCGATGATTATGTCCTCATTGTCTACACTCACCTCCTGTACTAATTCCTTCGAGGTTAGGCAGAATGTCAGAAATTGCTCCATAAAGAGATCGGGGGATCACGACCCTACGTCACCCCGGTAGAGCACAAATGTTCATGAGCTCACGCATGTATTATGATAAGATAAGAATGTTTTAAAAGTATATGATGATAAGTATTTTATTTTAAGCATGTCATGATTACATTTACACCGCACCTAGTTGGCCGGGCAGACACCGCTTCGGCGGGCGGCTACACGGATACACCATGACCCTCTCGGGCATGGGCAGACACCACTAGTGGGCGGCACGAGATGGTACCCCAGACGCGGGAGGCCTGGAAGCGGGCTTGTATTATTGGTGATTACACCGTCCCGACAAGGACGGGCAGCTTGCATGATATGTATACATGATATGATAAAGAGTATGAGTAAGACAGCATGCATCATCCTTCCTATGATTTTGATTCAGTTTCACATGTTCACTTTGATGTTCATTATGTTGTTATTGTTTCTCTCTTCATTATTTATGCCTCTCATACTCAGTACAATGTTCGTACTGACGTCCTTTTCTTTGGACGCTGTGTTCATGCCCACAGGTAGACAGGGAGACGAGCTAGATCCAGAGCCATAGGGGCAGTCAGCTGTTGAGAGCACTCCATTGTTCGGAGGTGCTTGTGATTTCTTTTTGTGTATACGTACATATATATATATATATATATATAGCCATTTTGGGGCATGACGGAGTCTTGTTCCGTCCATTGTATAGCATGTCAGTAGAGGCTCATAGATGCGCAGTGTGGGTTAGATGGTTCCACAAGATGTTACTATATGTATATACTATTTTGATAGCCGTATGGCAAACGTATGTAAAAAAAGTATGTTTCTTGTAAAGTATGATTTTCACATGTTTCGTCTATAAATTCTGACAGGAGTATTTAATGAGAAATTGAGTATTAAGAAGAGCGGTGCTCGGTGGTTAGCCCCGGGTACCCATCGCGGCCCCTAGCCGGGTCGTGACAAAAGTGGTATCAGAGCGGTTCAGTCCTAGGAAGTGTCTACGAGCCGTGTCCAGTAGAGTCTTGTTTATGGTGTGTAGCGCGCCACATCAATAAACAGGAGGCTACAGGGCATTTAGGAAAATGACCATCTTTCTTTTCAGAGATCGTGCGATAGAGCCGTGTGTAGGATTTTATTCTCTTCTAAAAGTGTGTTATGATTTCAGAATGCCGCCAATGGGGAAAGCTACAGCTGCCCAGAAGGGCAAAGCTACGACACAGAAACGAGCAGAAAGAGAGCCTCCGGCGAATGTGGAAGAGGGTGAATCCCAAAATGAGGCATTGCCTAATGTAGAAGGGCAAGGAGGAGCCTCGGCTCCGATTCCTCCACCAGTTGCTTCGGGTCAACAAGTGACCGAGGCCATACACTTATTGACTCAGTTGGTTGCCGCCCAGGCACAACGACAAAGTACGGGCCCGAGTGATCGTTCAGCTAGTACAAAAGCCCGTGATTTCATGACTCTAAATCCCCCGGAGTTCTTTGGGTCTAAGCCGGATGAAGACCCGCAAAACTTTATTGATGATATGTTGAGAACCCTAAAGATTATTCATGCTTCCGAGACAGAATCCGTAGAGTTGGCTTCTTATAGACTTCACGATGTGGCGGTGATATGGTATAACAACTGGATGGCATCAAGGGGAGAAAATGCACCCCCTCCGGTTTGGCAAGAATTTGCTGATGCTTTTGTTCGTCATTACTTGCCACCCGAGACTCACCGAGCTAGAGCGGACAGGTTCCTGAATTTGAAACAAGGGAACATGAGTGCCCGAGAGTATAGTATGCAATTCAATTCTCTGGCCAGGTATGCTCCGAGTATAGTAGCCGATATGGGCGATCGGGTGCACAGATTCGTGAGTGGTTTGGGGCCACATTTGTTCAGAAAATGCTTGACGGGCTCTTTGCAAGATGGGATGGATATTTCCCGAATACAGGCCCATGCACAGAATCTTGAGGAACGACGACAATTACAGAGAAGTGATTATGACAGTGACAGGAGACAAGGAAAAAGGGCTAGATCGATGGGAGCAAGTAGCGAATATAGAGGGGGGTCGAGGCAGATGCATTCTAGGCACTCAGGTCAGTCAGCGACCAGTGCCCCTTCTAGGTTCCCAGATAGGACGGTTGATCGTTCTTTTCAGCCAGGACAGGGCCAGAGTTCGAGAGCCTCAGATTCCCAGTTCAGGGGAGATTTCAATCAGCGGAGACCTCCAGTACCGTGGTGCAGTCAGTGCGGTAAATTGCATTCCGGGCAGTGTCGTCAGGGTTCAGATGCATGTTACGCCTGCGGGCAGGTTGGTCACCTTATGAGATATTGTCCTTCCGCGAGAGGCAGAGCGGGGACTCAGCCCACAGGTTCAGCAGTGGGTTCTTCTTCAGCACGCCCGACAGCACAGACTTCTCAGACTACAGTAGGTAGAAGCAGAGGTAGAGGGGGAGTATCCACTTCAGGTGCTGTTCAGCCCCGCGTATATGCTTTAGCCGGGCGACAGGATCTTGAGTCCTCCCCAAATGTTGTCACAGGTACATTGACTATATTTTCCCGTGACGTGTATGCCATGATTGATCCAGGCTCTACTTTCTCTTATATTACTCCGTATGTTGCTGGTTGCATTGGGGCGAGGCCTGAGTCAATTAAGCCCTTTGAGGTTCTTACTCCGGTTGGTGAACCCGTAATAGCAAAACAAGTATACAAAAATTATGTCGTTGTTATGTGTGACCGCCAGACTAGAGCCGATTTGATTGAGTAAGAAATGGTCGATTTCGATGTAATTATGGGTATGGACTGGTTGGCGTCATGCTATGCTAATGTTGATTGCCGGGCGAAAGTGGTCCGATTCCAATTTCCGGGAGAACCCGTACTTGAATGGAAAGGTAACACTGCATCCCCAAAGGGTAGGTTTATTTCCTACCTTAAGGCGAGGAAGATGATAGCAAAGGGTTACATTTCTCATCTAGTTCGAGTTCATGATATCGAGGCAGAGCCGCCAACTTTTCAAACAGTTCCGGTGGTAAACGAATTTTCAGACGTATTCCCAGATGAACTCCCAGGTCTTCCTCCAGAAAGGGAGATTGATTTCGCGATCAATGTATTACCTGACATCGAGCCTATTTCTATTCCTCCGTACCGAATGGCACCAGCAGAGTTGAAGGAATTAAAGGTACAGTTGAAGGATCTACTCGAGAAAGGGTTTATAAGGCCTAGTTCATCGCCATGGGGAGCACCAGTGTTGTTCGTAAAGAAGAAAGATGGATCTCTGCGAATGTGTATCGACTACAGGCAATTGAATAAGGTGACAGTAAAGAATAGATACCCTCTTCCCAGAATTGATGATTTGTTTGATCAATTGCAAGGCGCTAAATGGTTCTCCAAGATAGATTTGCGATCGGGTTATCATCAGGTGAGAATCAGGGAAGCAGATATCCCCAAGACTGCCTTCAGGACGAGATATGGCCATTATGAGTTCCGAGTAATGTCGTTCGGGTTAACGAATGCCCCGGCAGTGTTCATGAACTTGATGAATAATGTGCTCAGACCCTTTTTGGATCTCTTCGTGATAGTATTCATCGATGACATCTTGGTATATTCTCGCACAGAATTAGAACATGCAGATCATTTAAGGATTATCCTTAGCGTTCTCCGAGCCCGAGAATTATATGCAAAGTGAGAGTTTTGGCTTAAATCTGTGGCATTTTTAGGCCATATTATTTCAGGTGATGGCATCCGAGTCGACACTCAGAACATTGAGGCTGTGAAGACTTGGCCAAGGCCTACGACACCGACAGAAGTCCGTAGTTTCCTGGGTTTGGCAGGATACTATAGGAGATTCGTAGAGGGGTTTTCCTCCATTTCAGCTCCCTTGACGAAGTTAACTCAAAAGTCAGCAAAATTTCAATGGAACGATGCTTGTGAGCGCAGTTTCCAAGAATTGAAAGGCAGGTTGACTTCCGCCCCAGTGTTAACACTTCCCGAAGGACAAGATGGCTATGTGGTATATTGTGATGCTTCCGGCATGGGATTAGGGTGTGTACTAATGTAGCATAGCAAGGTTATTGCATATGCCTCGAGACAACTGCGTAAACATGAACAGAATTACCCAACTTATCATCTTGAATTGGCTGCAGTTATTCATGCTTTGAAAATATGGAGGCATTACTTGTATGGAGTGCACGTCGATATATATACAGATCACAAGAGTCTCCAACACATCTTTAAGCAGAAGGAGTTGAATCTGCGACAGAGACGGTGGTTAGAATTGTTGAAGGACTATGATGTAAATATCCTGTATCACCCCGGAAAAGCAAATGTGGTAGCCGACGCGCTTAGCCGTCGATCGATGGGTAGTTTATGTGGAATTTCCTCAGAAAAGGAAGAAATGGTCCGTGAGCTTTATCGATTAGCCAAATTTGGAGTGCGTGCAATTGATTCGAGTAAAGCAAGTATCAGCATTAATGACCCCACAGTTTCATCTTTAAATGCAGAAGTGAAGGAACGACAATATGAACATTCTCAAGTAAGTCGTTACCGAGACCTATCTTGTGAGAAGGAAAAGTCTCCATTTGAAGTTTCCGTGGATGGAGTTCTACGATATCAAGGCAGGCTATGTGTGCCGAATGTGGCAAATTTGCGCCAACGGATCTTAGAGGAAGCACATCATTCCCGGTATTCTATCCATCCAGGTGCAACTAAGATGTATCATGACCACAAACTAATATACTGGTGGGATGGCATGAAGAGGGATGTAGCAGAATTTGTAGCGCAATGCCCAAATTGCCAGCAGGTAAAAGCAGAACATCAGAAGCCAGGAGGGTTGTTACAAGCCATGGAAATCCCTATGTGGAAATGGGAAACCATCAATATGGATTTTGTTGTAGGATTACCCCGTTCACGAGGGAAGTATGATTCTATATGGGTGATCGTGGACAGACTCACGAAATCAGCTCATTTCCTCCCAGTCAGAACTACGTACTCGGCGGAAGATTATGCCCGGTTATATCTGAAGGAAATTGTGCGACTCCATGGGATTCCTTTAGCCATTATTACGGACACAGGGGCACAGTTCACAGCCAAGTTTTGGAAGTCGTTTCAAGAGGGCCTAGGTACCCAAGTCAAATTTAGTACGGCATTTCACCCACAGACCGACGGGCAGGCCGAGCGTACTATTCAGACCCTGGAAGATATGCTACGAGCATGTGTGCTGGATTATGGTGGTAGTTGGGATGAGCATCTACCCCTCATTGAGTTTGCTTACAACAATAGCTACCATTCCGGTATTCAAATGGCTCCATATGAAGCTTTGTACGGAAGAAAATGCAGATCTCCAGTTGGCTGGTTTGAAATAGGAGAATCACAATTAATAGGTCCCGACCTGATTCAACAAGCGGTCGAAAAAGTCAAGATTATTCGGGATCGATTGCTAACAGCCCAAAGTCCCCAAAAGTCTTATGCAGACAATCGCCGACGAGACCTGGAATTTCAAATTGGTGATTGGGTGTTTTTGAAGGTGTCGCCAATGAAGGGAGTGATGAGATTTGGCAAGAAGGGGGAAACTAAGTCCCAGGTATATCGGACCCTATGAAATCATTCGTAAAGTAGGTCAAGTAGCTTATGAATTGAAATTGCCTTCGGAGCTTGAATCAGTTCATCCAGTATTTCATGTTTCGATGCTCCGCAAGTGTATTGGGGACCCCACAAGGATTGTTCCGGTAGAAGATGTGCAAGTGACAGAAAAGCTAACATACGAAGAGGTACCTGTTGCTATTCTAGACAGACAAGTGAGGAGGCTTCGGAACAAAGAGGTAGCATCAGTCAAAGTTCTGTGGAGGAACAATAATCGAGAAGAAATGACTTGGGAAGCGGAAGAAAAGATGAAGTCCAAGTACCCCCAATTGTTTCAAATCCCAGAAGAGACTAGACATGAAGCGACGACGAATTGAGGTATGTACGCTTTATTTCTATGATTTTAGTCGTGTGTGACCATAGATGTATTGATATTGTAATATAGCCATGTGGGGAAATGATATTATGGGTTGCTGTGACAGGTTAATAGTGCCAGATTACAGAGGAAACTCTGGCGAAATTTTTGTAGAATCTCGAGTGTTTAACATTCGAGGACGAATGTTCCAAAAAGGGGGGAAGAATGTTACACCCCGGAAATTTTCCGTTAGCATGTGCAAAATAGGATAATAAGGATAAAATATGTGTGTGGCATTTTGAAGGCAAGTAATAAGGTCCCGTAGATTGGTATCGAGGAGTTGAACAACTTTTACGAAGGTTCCATAATGATCGGAAATGAAACCAAGTCAAGAAAATAAGCTTCAGTGAACTGGGAGTATACGGTCCATTATACGGACCGTAAAAGTGTTTTACGGTTCATTATATGGACCGTAGAAGTGTCACAGAAGAGGCTGGCTGAAGGGTGAGTTATACGGTGTACTATACGGACCGTATAACGGTTTGACGGTCCGTAAAATGAATCGTCAAAGTGTCACAGAATGAGGTTGAAAGAAGGTCGATTTTACGGTGAAATATACGGACCGTATAATGATTATACGGCCCGTCAAATGGATCGTCAAATGGTTACAGAAAGGGGTGATCTCTGGGTCCATTCTACGGCTAGTTATACGGACCGTATAAATTTATACGGACCGTATAACGAACCGTATAATGACATCGGGACTGAAGTTGAATTTTATAAAATATGATCCAAGTCTCATTTCATTCATTTCACCTTCTCACTACACGATTTTTTCCTCTCTCTCTAGAACCTTCCACTCTTCCAAACCAAGAACACAAGTAGAAATCTAAGATCAAATTCATCAATTCACCATAACCTAGTGCAAGAACACATCAAAAGGGATTAATTGAGTCAAGAAATTCCTAGAAGGAGGAACTAGGGTTTTGTTTGAGTGAAGCATTTCAACTCAAGGGTTGTTCAATCACCATCCAAGGTATGTTTCATGACCTTATTAAGTTATTAAGTGTTAGAAGCATAGGAAAAGCTTGAATTGTAGAAAGACATAGAAAAATGGGTCTTGAATGGGTGAATAGTGCCACCATTGAGTGATGATGGAATTGAATCATATAAGTTGAAGTGTTAAGGTTATGAATATTCCAGAAATGATGATTTAACCATGAAATAAGTATTAGAGGTGTGAAAACACGATGATAAGCTAGGTAGGAAACTATGGAAAAAATTGGAGGAAAATGGTGAAATGTGATGAGTCGATATGAATGATGGTTGTTGGCGGTAATGTTGTGGGTATTATTGTGAATGTTGGGAATAGATATAGACGATGGGAAATGTAGAATAAACAAAGGAAGTGCTGCCCAAGTTTCTTTAGAAATTAGCGACGCGTTCTTATAGTCCACTAACTAACGATAATTTGAATTCCCTTATAAAGGTAACGACGCGATATTGCAGAAGAGCAAGTGAACGGTATTCTAGCTAAGCGACCAAGGTATGTGAGGCTAGTCCCTTTCTTCAAATGGCATGAATCCCATAGCATAAAATCCCTTTCTTTCCATGAGCTAATAGATATGATATGATAATGCTAAAGCGATGATTATGTCCTCATTGTCTACACTCACCTCCTGTACTAATTCCTTCGAGGTGAGGCAGAATGTCAGAAATTGCTCCATAAAGAGATCGGGGGATCACGACCCTACGTCACCCCGGTAGAGCACAAATGTTCATGAGCTCACGCATGTATTATGATAAGATAAGAATGTTTTAAAAGTATATGATGATAAGTATTTTATGTTAAGCATGTCATGATTACATTTACACCGCGCCTAGTTGGCCGGGCAGACACCGCTTCGGCGGGCGGCTACACGGATACACCATGACCCTCTCGGGTATGGGCAGACACCACTAGTGGGCGGCATGAGATGGTACCCCGGACGCGGGAGGCCTGGACGCGGGGTTATATTATTGCTGATTACACCGTCCCGACATGGACGGGCAGCTTGCATGATATGTATACATGATATGATAAAGAGTATGAGTAAGACAGCATGCATCATCCTTCCTATGATTTTGATTTAGTTTCACATTTTCACTTTGATGTTCATTATGTTGTTATTGTTTCTCTCTTCATTATTTATGCCTCTCATACTCAGTACAATGTTCGTACTGACGTCCTTTTCTTTGGACGTTGTGTTCATGCCCACAGGTAGACAGGGAGACAAGCTAGATCCAGAGCCATAGGGGCAGTCAGCTGTTGAGAGCACTCCATTGTTCGGAGGTGCTTGTGATTTCTTTTTGTGTATACGTACATATATATATATATATATATATATATATATATATATATATATATATATAGCCATTTTGGGGCATGACGGAGTCTTGTTCCGTCCATTGTATAGCATGTCAGTAGAGGCTCGTAGATGCGCAGTGTGGGTTAGATGGTTCCACAAGATGTTACTATATGTATATACTATTTTGATAGCCGTATGGCAAACGTATGTAAAACAAGTATGTTTCTTGTAAAGTATGATTTTCACATGTTTCGTCTATAAATTCTGACAGCAGTATTTAATGAGAAATTGAGTATTAATAAGAGCGGTGCTCGGTGGTTAGCCCCGGGTACCCGTCGCAGCCCCTAGCCGGGTCGTGACAGTGGAAACCCTAGAACTTGAATTCAAGAGGATTGAACGTCAAAAAGGTAATGTTTCTACACTCTAATCATTCATAATAGTGAATTGATGAGTTCTTGGGAGAATAGTAAATGAGTTTAGTAAAGAGAATTACACGAACTATAGTAGGGTTTTGAATTGTTGACTTGAGATTGTTATAATGATATGGGTGATGGAGAATGATGTTAATTACATCTAATTGAGATTGTAGAATCACCTAGAAGTAATAGACTGGGAATTGGGTGAAGAAACACCATTAATGGAGATTGTGGAGCTTTATGCCCACTAAGTGTTTGATAAAATGCTTAGATGACCAAAGCATGAATATTATTGCTAATATAGAATCGCTTTGGCTTATATTGATATAGATCAAAGTTGAAAGGGGTGACGAACATTGTATTACGCTCAAAGGCTGGAATTAAGGTATGTGAGGATAACTATCTACGTTAGGGAATGTTCATGATTCTCCCTACGCCTCATTCTTCATACTTGTCAGTAATTTGACTCAGAATACAGTTTAGCCCTAGTTTTATGATATGTTGTAGAACTGTTATCTTCTAGGGTTGCAGTTACAGAATTTGTTCATGGTTATCAATTTGAATATCATGAACTCAGCACGTAATCTTTATAGACTTATGTATTGTTACCACATGAGTCTCAGTCTAGAAATTTAGTATGCTCAGAAACAGTCAGTGTTTTCAATTCAGTCCAGCATGTCTATTTCAGTTCAGCATTGTTCATTGTTGTTATGGTCTCAGTCCTTATTAATTAACCATAATTATACATATGTGATTTTGCCCGAGGGCACAACACAGTCTTGTGTATACGTATACATGGCCGAGGCCATTGACTGACGCACTACTACGCCGAGGCCATAGCGTGCATTTATTATTGGGCCGAGGCCCCACATATAGAAACACAGATAATACAGATGATTCAGATACAGAGCAGGGAGTATTCATATCTCTACTTCCTTGCTATTACAGTTACAGTTATCAGTTTCAGTTTCAGTATTTTATTGCTTCAGTTGCTTTACATACCAGTACAATTCAAATGTGCTGATGTCCCTTTTTATTGCTTGGGGGCCTGCATCTCGCGATGCAGGCAACGATATACAGGTTGACGATTCAGCTATTTAGGAGTGCACGTATCAGCTACTGGTGAGCCCCAAATTCCTTCGGGGCATTGTCAGCTATCCAGTTATTTCAGTTTATAGATAGCTCTATTATTCAGTACTCTTAGAGGCTTCATAGACACAGTTCAGACAGTCAGATATTTATTATGTTAGCCTTGTTGGCAGTCGTTCAGTTGTTTGATTTAGCCATGTTGGCTACTTTCAGATATGTTCAGATTGTCTAAGTATTTCCGCATTATGATATTTCAGTGAGACTTTTAGTTAATCAGCATGTGTTAGTTTTATTTTATAAATTAGTTATGTTTTGGTATCACATGTTGATTCAGTCAGCCAGTTGGTTCGCTCGGTCACATGCAGTCAGGCACCGGGTGCCGTGTTACGTCCAGACCCAGGTTCGGGGCGTGACATGGGACTTTCCTCTTGGTGAAGTACTCTGATTTGGGAGCTTTTCTTGTGCATCAAGGTAAGGTTTTATCCCATCTTTATGTTCTTGAGCTTATTTAGTCCTTAATCAACTAGTTGGAGATGGAATTTGTGGAACTCTACATCAAGAACTCACAATAATCTGTACATATATACAGAAAATAACGGTGCCAACCGAGTAAGCCGCTACATATGTTGTACAACAAAATAAGAGCCGACAAGGCTATGTATCACCCTAACTATGTACACAGACCTCTAATGAGATACAAAGCTGTAGAAAGGACGGGACAGGGCCCCGTTATACCCATATATACATATCAAAAAATAGCATACCAAAAATAGACTACAACTCCAAACCAAGTGGAGCGCACTGACTACTGCTAGGTGGAAGTCCTACTGAGCTGGACCACCTGTCTATCTACCTGAACCTGCGGGCAGGAACGCAGCCCCCCCAAGAAAAGGGGAGTCAGTACGAATAATGTACCGAGTATGTAAGGCATAAGAGCAACATATACATACGAATCATGAAAGAAACCTAAAACATGGAGGCTAATCCAAGGATCTGAATACATCGGTGTGACTGAACAACTGGAAGTACTTGCATAACTCTGTATAACTGAAAGTGTCTCTGAGGGCGTATGATATACATGTTTTCCTTTTAAAAAAAATACATATATCATAATATAATTGTTAGCACTGTGGAACGTACAATCCGATCCATAATGTCTGTGCTGTGGAACGTACAACCCAATTCATAATGTCAGCGATGTCGGATGTACAGCCCGATCTATGTATCATCTCATCCCGTGTCCGGGGTAATCTCATACTGTACCCACTGCAGTGGTGTACTCATCAACATGCCTAACAGGTCAACTATAGCGCGGCGCGGTGTAAGAAAATAGTTGTACATATACATAAATGTATGAAAGACTCGTAAAAGGATGCTCTGAACTCCTTAGGGTAACATAAGATCTCCTAGTAGCATAAGAAGCCAGTATGTCAATATAATATATCTCTGGAAGCTATAGATGTGAAACATATGAAACCAAAGATACACTGAATCCTATACCATCTAGGAATAGAATCTTTGGAACTCGCTCGTTTACTTCTTTCGTTTTAATCGTAAGGATCATGCCAAAATGAAAGAAAGGGATAGCCTTAACATATCTTGACGCGTATCTAATTCTCCAACATCTACTTCTCGAACTCGTAAATCTACAATCCAGTAACATAGGCCACAATTAGACCATTTACATCACTTACTATCCCATTCGAGTACAAAAGCAACTTAATGACCTTTGGACAAAATTTCCCCTATAATTCCCGTTCCAATCCAGCTTCCAAAATAGCCCAATACATACACAAAATCGTCTACAACAACAACAACATCATATGGCAACATAAACAAGCCAGAATCTCTCCAAAAATCTACTCAAAAATAGTCCACAAAGGAACCATATCAACAAACTAGTTTATGCCTCCACAACACCATTTCCTTCACCTTAAACAACTAAAACTCCTGGTAGTTAACTCAAAAACAAAGGTAAGAATCATACACATACCTTTAATGAATTAGAACCACCAAAAAAAAAATCAAACTTCAACTCCAACTCCTACTCCTAAGCTCAACAACTTCAATGGAACCCTAGGAACAACTCTTTCTGCATTAGCTCGGGTTCACGGGGCTCGGATCTTACTAATACCTCACCAATGTAATGGAAAATATTTTAGGGTTTTCTCTGGTTGGGGAAATTAAAAATGAGGATAAAAACGTGAGGGACTATACATATATATATATATATATATATATATAAGTGGAACAAAAAGTCCTAGTGCCTCAGGGTCGACGGCTCGTCAATACGTCGACGACCGTCGGCCTGCTCCGTCGTTCTGCCACCCTAGATTCAGGGGCCTCGGCATGTCGACCGCGGGAAAGGATGCCATGTCAACATGTCGACGGACCTTCCCTTTTCCCGTCAAAGTGGACTGTTTATCGAGTTGCTCCGATTCGCATCGGTTCGATTCGTTTAACTTCTAATCTTATCGTATTGCAAGGAAAATATACTTGTACTTTGGTATGCGTGAGGCAAGACAATTAATATCTCATAAATTTGGTACAAATCTCTGTACTAAGGGTATGCAAAACTAGGAAGCCATAGACCTTTTTATGACGAAAACGAGAGGCGTAACATTCTCCCCCCCTTAGGAACATTCGTCCTCGAATGTTCAAGTCATGAGTTGTAAAAATTTCGGTAGAGTGTCCTTTGTAACTATGTCAATCCAACCTGTCCAAAGCAACCCAATACAATGCCACACAGGGCCACATGCTAAAATATACAACATTATGGCCTCACTCGACCACAACAAAATATCTGTAAGTATGTCACATACCTGAAGTCTGAACTGCCTCGGAAGATGAGAACAGATGTGGATATCTAGTCTTCATATCATTTTCTGCTACCCATGTCATTTTTTCAACATTATCATTCCTCCAGAGCACCTTAATAAAAGCCATATCCTTAGTCCGCAGCCGACGAACTTGTCTATCTAATATAGCCACAGGAACTTCCTCAAATGATAACTGCTTAGTCACCTGGACATCATCTAGTTGTATGACTCTCGAGGGATCTCCTATACACTTACATAGCATGGACACAAGGAATACTGGATGCACAGACTCCAGTTCAGAAGGTGGCTTTAACTCGTATGCTACCTTACCCACTGTACAAATGATTCGTTATGGCCCAATGTATCGAGGGCTTAACTTACCCTTCTTGCCAAATCACATCACTCCTTTCATAGGCGAGATCTTCAGGAAGACCCAATCGCCTACCTCAAACTCTAACTTTCATCACCGATTATTTGCATAGGATTTCTGTCGACTCTGCGCCACTAATAATAACCTTTCTTGAATCACCTTCACCTTATCATGTGCTTGCTGTATTAAATCTGGGCCTACTAGTGGATTCTCTCCAATACCAAACCATCCTATGGGAGATATACATCTCCGCCCATATAAAGCTTCATGAGGAGCCATCTGAATACTGGAATGATAACTATTGTTATATGCAAACTCAATAAGAGGTAAATGGTCATCCCAGCTACCTCGAAAATCAATCACATAAGCCCTCAACATATCTTTAAGTTTCTGTATAGTATGCTCAGCCTGCCCATCTATCTGCGAGTGAAATACGGTACAAAGACTCACCTGAGTCCCCAATACGTTCTAGAAAGACCTCCAGAAGTTAGCTGTGAACTGTGCCTCTCTATTTTAAATTATGGATGTAGGGACCCAATTATGTCGTATAATCTCTCTAAGGTAGAGCTTCGCATAATATTCAGCTGAATAAGTAGTTCTGGCAGGTAGGAAGTGGGCTGACTTTGTAAGCCTATCAACTATGACCCATATTGAATCATACTTCCGCTGAGTACGAGACAAGCTTGTAATGAAATCCATATTAATTACCTCCCATTTCCATGTCGAAATCTCAATAGCCTGCAGTAAACCTCCGCGCTTCTGGTGCTCTATCTTAACTTGTTGGCAATTTGGACACTGAGTGACAAACTCAACTATGTCCTTCATCATACCATCCTAGCAATACACTTCCTTGATATCATGGTACATCTTTGTCATGCCTGGATAAATAGAATAGCGAGAATAGTGAGCTTCCCCCATAATTTGCCGAGGAAGCCCTGCAATATTAGGAACACATAATCTGCCTCGATACTTGAGGACTCTATCGCCTGTAATCACAAAGGGTGTCTTTTCTTTCTAAGGAGCCGTATCTCGATAATGAACTAAAATAGGGTCCTCGTACTGATGCTCCTTTCTCTCAGCTACCAAAGATGACATCGCTGTATCCTGGACAGTAAATCCTGCATCACCTGAGTCTAACAACTAAACTCCAAGGATAGCTAATTGATGAACTTCGTGGACTATCTCTATTGCACATAAGATAAACTGCCCATGGACTTACGACTGAGAGCATCGGCTACTACATTGGCCTTCCCGGGATGGTACAGAATATCAATATCATAATCTTTTAGCAACTCTAGCCATCGCCTATGATGTAAGTTCAAGTCCTTCTGCTTAAAGATGTATTGAAGGGTTTTATGGTCAGTATAGATATCAACATGGACACCGTATAAGTAGTGCCTGCACACTTTTGAAGCATGGATCACTGCAGCTAACTCAAGATCATGGGTCGGATATTTCTTCTCATGCTTTCTCTGCTGTCTAGAAACATAAACAACAGCCTTACCGTGTCGTATTAGTAAACAACCCAACCCAATACCTGAAGTATCACATTATATCACATAGCCATTTGTTCCCTCTGGAAGAGTCAAGATGGGTGTTGAGGTCAACTTGTCCTTTAATATCTAAAAACTCCGCTCATAAGCCTCCGTCCATTGAAAAATAGCTGATTTTTGAGTCAGCTTGGTTAGTGGGGCTGAAAGAGAAGAAAATCCCTCTATGAACTTCCTATAATATCCTGCTAGACCTAAGAAACTACGTATCTCTGTTTGTGTCGTGGGCCTTGACCAATTCCTCACAGCCTCAATCTTTTGAGTATCCAATCTAATCCTTTCATCTGAACTAATGTGACTAAGAAAAGCCACAGAGTTCAGCCAGAACTCACACTTAGAAAACTTCACATATAACTCTCTATTTCAAAGAACTCCAAGCACTGCATGTAGATAATCTGCATGTTTAGCCTTTGACGGTGAATAAACCAGAATATCATCTATAAATACAATCACGAACAGATATAGGAAGGGTCTGAATACACGATTCATCAAATCCATGAATACAACTGGGGAATTAGTTAACCCAAATGACATAACACGAAATTCATAGTGCCCATATCGAGTCCTGAATGCCGTCTTGGGAATGTCTTCCTCTTTCACCCTAACCTGATGATACCCCGATCTCAAGTCTATCTTCAAAAAATATTTGGCACCCTGCGGCTGATCAAATAAATCATCAATCCTCGAAAGTGGATACTTATTCTTTATAGTCACCTTATTCAATTGCCGGTAATCAATACACATTCGCAAGGAGCCATCTTTCTTTCTTACAAATAATATCGGTGCTCCCCACGACGATGTACTGGGCCTAATAAAGCCCTTATCAAGTAAATCCCTCAACTGTTCCTTCAATTCATTCAATTCTGCAGGTGCCATTCTACAAGGAGGAATGGATATCGGCTTTGTATCTGGTAATATATTAATAGTGAAATCAATCTCCCGCTCTGGAAAAATGCTTGGAAGCTCATCTGGAAACACCTCTGGGCACTCATTAACCACAGGAACAAACTGAAGGGTCGGTGACTCTGCTTGTACATCCTGAACCCGAACCAAGTAATAAATATACCCTTTTCTGATAATCTTACTTACTTAAGGTAGGAAATAAACCTACCCCTCGGAGAAGCAGCATTACCCTTCCACTCTAAAAGTGGCTCGTCTGGAAACTGGAATCGGACTACCTTCGCTCTACAATCAACCTTAGCATAACAGGAAGCCAACCAATCCGTATCCATAATAACTTCAAAATCGATCATATCTAACTCAATTAGGTCTGCTATGGTATGGTGATTACAAGCTATAACTACACAACCTCGATATACTCGTCTAGCTTTGACTGGGTCACCAACTGGTGTAGACACCTAAAACAGTTTAATCGACTCAGGCTCTATCCCAAACTTACCAGTAACAAACGGAGTAGCATATGACAATGTAGAACCTGGGTCAATCAGTGCGTATACATCATAGGAGGAGACAGATAATATACCTACAACAACATCAGGAGACAATTCATGATCCTGTCTACCAGTTAATGCATAGATGCAGTTCTGAGGATCGCTCGAACTAGATGCTCTACCCCTTCCTCTACCACGTCCTGCTGGTGTCTGAGAACGTTTCCTTGAAGGGCGCACCGATGTAGAAGAACCAGCTGCTGACCTTGTAGGTTGAACAACACCTACACCACCCATCGCCGGACACTCCCTCATCACATGACCGGGCTGGCCACAAGTATAACAAGCACCTGACCTAAATCGACACTGCCCAATGTGTAGTCTACCACACTGGGTATACCGTGGAAAAGGTGGCTTCATCTGTCTTGACTCCTGTCTATACTGAGAACCTGAAGCTATAGAACCCTGACCCACTCCATAATAAGAAGGTCGATCAAACCTCTGACCTGAAAATCGCGGAGGTGCACTCATCGCTGAATGTGGTGGATACCGAAAATACTGCTGTCTTTGTCCTCCTCTAAATTCACCAATAGCATCTAAAGAACTAGCTCTCTTACCATGGCCCCGGTCACGCTTGCGCTCTGTCCTCCGCTGACGCTTAGGATCTTCAAAATTCTGTGCATATAACTGTAAGTAACAAAAATCCATACCTAGCTGTAACGCAGCTGTCATACACCCGTCAATCAAGTGTGGCCCTAGACTAACCATAAAATGGTGAACTCGATCCTCCATATCAGCCACCACAGCTGGGGCATGTCTAGACAATGAATCAAAGTGCACATTGTACTCCCAAACACTCATGCTGCCCTACTCAATATGCAAAAATGTATCTGCTCGGGCCTTTGTACTTCCGGCGGTAAATAATGGTGAATAAAGGCCTCTGAAAACTCTTGCCAAATGGCTAGAGGGGCATCCTCTCCCCTAGATAGCTCCCACATCTGGTACCACGGCACTGCAATATCATGGAGCCTATAAGAAGCCAACTCCACTCACTAAACCTCATTAGCATGCATGACCCTCAAAGTCCTCTGCATGCTATCAGTGAAGTCCTGGGGATCAATATTCTGCCTCAACCCGGAGAATTCTTGGGGATCTAAACCATTAAATTTTTTGACCCTTGTACTAATAGCTCGGTCTGCTTGATTAATGCCATCTCTTTGACGCTGAGCATGAGCTGCCAATCTAGTCAACAACTATATAGAATCCCACATATCCTGATACGATGCATCTGCTAAGGGACTGGAGGCACTGGAGCAGGTGCTAGAGCTGGGGATGGCTCCCCTCTAAGCTCCTCTGGTACAGGCGGGGTATGCGAAGTCTGAGATGGGGTCTCACTATAAAACTCGCCCTGAGCCCTGGTAGTTCAGGGAGTACGGCTAGTAGCCTCTCCAGTCACTGTCTTGCCCTTCTAGGCAGCTGTAGCTTTTTTCCAAGGCATCGCTAAAATCATAACAAATTATTAGAAGGCGAACTCTTACCACGCTGCTCTGTTGCACGATCTAAGACAGAAAGAATGACAACATCCTAAATGTCCTGCAGCCTCCCGTCTATAAGTGTGGTGCACAACAGACCCATAAAAAAAACTCTACTAGACACGGTCTGTACACAAACCTAGGACAGAACAGATCTGATACCACTTCTGTCAAGACCCAAATCGATGAGTCATGACGAGTGCCTGACCCCTACTGCCTAGACACCCTTGCACCTATACCTGGACCTCACTGAACAACAGGGTGGACCATATAGGACTTATAACTAAACTACAATGAATCCTGTAGAAAAAGAAAAAAAAACAACATGAACTCGACATCAAGAACTCATAATAATCTGTACACACATACTGAAAATAACGGTGCAAGTCGAGTAAGCTGCTACATATGTTGTAAAACAAAATAAGAGCCGACAAGGCTACGTATCACCCTAACTATGTACAACAATCTACAGACCTCTAATGAGATACAAAGTTGTAGAAAGGACGGGACAGGTGTTACACCTTGGAAAATTCCCCGTTAGAGTACAACGAATAGGATAGCGAAGAGCACGAGGTATACGATGATTTGGATAAGCAAGAAATAGCATTTGATGATCCTAATAGAGATTCAAAGACCTTTGACGAAGAGGAAAAAGTTTGACAAAGAAGTAAAGGACATATTGCGTGTCGGGTAAGAATTTTGAGTGACAAGTTAACGATGGCTTAAAGATGTCTTAGAGACGAGTGATAACGTCCCTTAGATTGGTATTGAGGTGTTAGAAAAGTGTCAAGAAGATTCCATAAGGATTGGAGATCAAACGAGTCGACGAGAACGAAATCGGAACAGCTGGGTATTATACGGCCCAACATACTGGCCGTATAAATTACACTGGCCATATGTTAGGCCGTATAACTAGCCAAGAGGGGCATCACTCACTGGACCAAACATACGGCCCGTATAAATTGTACGGACCGTATGTTGGTCAGTATATGTTGGTCGAGACAGATTTTAAGAATTCATATAAGGACCCCTCTCTCATTATTTCATTTCATTTCCACTCTCCTCTCTTCAAGAAATATCTAGAACATTGATTATTCATCCACAAGAAACCAAGGGAAATCCATGATCAACTACATCAAAACCACAAAATCAAGTGTATGAAACCTAACAAAGTTTATCTACACCAAGAAAACTCAAGGGAAGTGAGTTAGAGTTTTAGTGCAGGAAGAGAAGTTCCACTCAAGTGTTGTTCATCTATCATCCAAGGTGAGTTTTATGATCATTCTTGATTGTTTAAGTTGTTGAAAGTTTGGGGTGAATAGTGTTGAAAGTAGAAAGAGATAGGAAATTGGTCATGAATGGGTGAATAGTGTCATTGTTGAGTAGTAGTTTGGGGTGAATTATGAATATTGGTACGTTGTGATTGTAAATATGTTATGAATGACTTTTAGAACATGGAATAAGTATTATATGTGAGAAAATGCAATAATGAACTATGACCATGATTATGGAGAAATTGGAGTGAAATTGTGAAATGTGGATAATATAGATGGATGACGATTGTTGTTTGCGATATCGTGAATGTTGTTATGAATGTTTGGGAGTTGATATAGAATAGGAGGAAATTAGTATAAACAAAGGAAATGCTACCCAATATTCCCTAGAAATAGTAACACGTTCTTATAATCAATTAACTAATGTTAACGCGACCTCTCTTGAAGGTAAAAATGTGGGCATTGGAGAAGAACAAGCAAGCGATAGATTAGTTAAATGGAAAAGGTATGTGAGGCTAGTCCTTTCTTTATATGGCATGAATCCTATGGTATGATTTTCCTTCTTCTCTATGAATCTTCTATATCCCAGAAAGCTAGGAGTCTATGTCCATGAATAGCTACATGAGATAAGAGATATATGACGAGCCCAATAATGATGATGATGAGTAAGTACAGAGATTCTAGAGTTCATGATATGATGTTCCTATAACGTCAATAATGTCATTTATTGTATACACTCACATTATATATCATTTCCTTAAAGGTGAGGCAGCATACCATAAAGTTAATAATGTCGTTTACTGTACACACTCACCTTATATACTATTTCCTTCAAGGTAAGGCAGAATACTTATAAATGCTCCATAATGGAATTGGGGGTTCACGACCTTATGTCACCCCGACATATCCGTGGTTGCTTTCAAACTCTAATGTATGTTTCAATGATAAATGTATAACGATGCTAAGTCATGATAGGTCTATAAGATGATCAATAAAGTAAATTATAATATGCCTATGCTATGTATGAAAATGTTGAGTTACGATGAGTATATGACGATATGATATTACACCGTGCCTATATGGACGGGCAGACACAACACCGTAGTGGGCAGCTTATACCCCGAAAGCGGTAGGCCTGGACGCAGGTTAATTATTATCACATCGTACCTATATGGACGGGCAACTTATACATTTATGCATGTATGATATGATGACGATTATGAAGTAAGTCAGCATGCATTATTTCCTTTATAAGTGACAGTCATATACAATTACTCCCTATTGATGCTTCCTTTATCTCATTGATGTATTTTCATTACTTATGCCTCTCATACTCAGTACAATGTTCGTACTGACATCCGTTTTCTTTGGACGCTTTGTTCATGCCCACAGGTAGACAGGGAGGTGGTCTTGATCTAGTCTCGTAGGAGCCAGTAGCTGATTTGAGAGCACCCCATTATTCCGGAGGTGCCTTGATTATTCTTTTTGTGTACATATGTATATTTTGGGCACGACGGGGTCCTGTCCCGTCCTTATGTCTAGCCCTCTAGTAGAGCCTCGTAGATACGCAGTGTGGGTTATATGGTCTCACGAGATTACTACTATATATATATATATATATATATATATATATATATATATATATATATATATATATATATATATATATATTATCATTTTGATAGCTGAAAGGCTTATATATATAAAACTATTTATGTTCTCAAATGAAAATGATTTTCTTATGATTTTAGTATGAATTTGATAAAAGAACGTTTAATGAGTATGATAAGTAGTAGAATGAGTGGTGCTCGGTGGTTAGCTCCGGATACCCGTCACGGCTCCTAGCTGGGTCGTGACAAAAGTGGTATCAGAGCAGTTCAGTCCTAGGAAGTGTCTACGACCCGTGTCTAGTAGAGTCTTATTTATGGGGTATTGCGCATCACACTAATAAACAGGAGGCTACAGGGCATTTAGGAAAAATGACCATCTTTCATCTTAAGAGATCGTGCGGTAGAACTGTGTTATAAGATTTTCCCCTCTTAATAGTGTGTTATGATTTCAGAAATGCCGCCAAAGGGAAAAGCTACAGCCACCCAGAAGGGAAAGACTACGATGAAAAGGCGAGTGGAAAGAGAGCCTCCGATGAATCTAGAAGAGGGAGAATCACATAATGAGGCCCCATCTAATACTTCCTCCTCCCCGCCCAATGTGGAAGAACAAGGAGGAGCTTCAGCCCCAATTCCTCCACCGGTTGCTTCGGGTCAACAAGTGACCGAGGCCATTCATCTATTGACACAGTTGGTTGCCGCCCAAGCACTGCGGCAGAATGTAAGTCCAAGTGATTGGGCAGCCAGTACTAGAGCCCGTGACTTTATGAGTTTGAATCCTCCGGAGTTTTTCGAGTCAAAGCCGGATGAAGACCCGCAAGGTTTTATTGATGAGATGTTGAGAACATTGAGGATTATTCATGCCTCCGAAATTGAATCTGTGGAGTTGGCATCTTATGGACTCCGAGATGTGGCGGTATTGTGGTAGAATAATTGGCTAGCATCAAGAAAAGAAAATGCGCCTCCTCCCGTGTGGCAAGAATTTGTGGATGCCTTCATTCGCTATTATTTTCCACCCGATGTCCGCCGAGCTAGAGCGGATAGATTTGTAAATTTGAAACAAGGGAATATGAGTGCTCGGGAGTATAGCCTTCAATTCAATTCATTGGCTAGATATGCCCCGACTATGGTGGCTGACATGGGAGATAGAGTGCATTGCTTTGTGAGTGGCTTAGGGCCACATTTATTTAAGGATTGTTTGACGGCTTCGTTACAAGATGGGATGGATATTTCCCGAATACAAGCCCATGCCAAGAACATAGAGGAACGACAACAACTACAAAGGGGTGATCATGATATTGATAGAAGGCAAAGCAAGAGGGCCAGATCTATAAGGGCAGGCAGTGATTATAGAGGGGGATCTAGGTAGACACATTCTAGACACTCAGGCCAGTCGGTGACTACTGCACCTCCTCGATTTACAGGTAGGAGATTTGATTGCTCCTTTCGCTCAGGACAGGGTAAGAGTTCGAGGGCCCCAGATTCGCAGTTTGGGGGATATTATAGCCGGAGGAGACCCCCAGTAGCAGCCAGAGCGGTATATTACATTCCGGACGGTGTCGCCAGGGTTCGGATTCTATGCCTGCGGCCGGGTTGGGCATATGATGCGAGATTGCCCGTCGATGAGTGGTAGAGTTGGGGTTCAACCTACAGGATCAGTGGTTGGTTCATCTTCAGTGCGCCCGGTAGGGCGGACTCCCCAGATGTCAGCAGGTCGAGGTAGAAGCAGAGGGGGGCATCTACTTCAGGTGTCACTCAGCCCGTGTGTACGCTTTAGCCGGACGACAGGATCTCAAGTCCTCCCCAGATGTGGTTACCGGTACATTGTCCATATTCTCCCATGATGTATATGCCTTGATAGATTCGGGTTCTACTTTGTCTTATATTACTCCGTATGTTACTTGTTGTATTGGGGTGATACCTGAGTCAATTAAACATTTTGAGGTATCTACTCCGGTTGGTGATCCCGTGATAGCCAGACAAGTGTATAAGAATTGTGTACTTGTGATATGCAATCGCCAGACCAAAGCTGATTTAATTGAGTTGGAAATGTTGGATTTCGATGTGATTATGGGTATGGATTGGTTGGCCACATGTTATGCTAATGTTGATTGCCGAATGAAAATGGTTCGATTCCAATTTCCAGGAGATCCCGTGCTTGAATGGAACGGTAATACAACATCTCCAAAAGTTAGGTTTATTTCCTACCTTAAGGCAAGAAAGATGATAGCCAAGGGCTACATTTATCACTTAGTCCGAGTACATGACACCGAAGCAAAGTCACCAACTTTCCAATCTGTTCCGGTAGTGAATGAATTTTCGGATGTATTTCCTGATGAGCTTCCAGGTCGTCCTCCAGAAAGAGAGATTGACTTCACCATTGATGTGTTGCCGGACACCAAGCCTATTTCTATTCCTCCGTATCGAATGACTCCGGCAGAATTGAAAGAGCTAAAGGCACAGTTGAAAGATTTGCTTGAAAAGGGGTTTATTAGACCAGTTCATCACCGTGGGGAGCACCAGTCTTGTTCGTGAGAAAGAAAGATGGTTCCCTACGAATGTGCATCGATTACAGGCAGTTGAATAAGGTGACGATAAAGAATAAATATCCTCTCCTAAGGATTGATGATTTGTTTGATCAACTACAGGGTGCTAAATGGTTTTCTAAAATAGACTTGAGATCGAGTTATCATCAAGTGAGAGTTAGAGAAGAAGATATTCCTAAAACAGCTTTCAGAACGAGATATGGCCATTATGAATTCCGGGTGATGTCGTTTGGGTTGACTAATGCTCCGTCAGTGTTCATGAATTTGATGAATAATGTATTCAGGCCACTCTTGGATTTATTCGTGATAGTATTCATTGATGATATTTTGGTATACTCTCGCACAGAAACAGAGCATGCAGATCATTTATGCATTGTTCTTGGGATTCTTCAAACCCGAGAATTATATGCAAAATTTTCGAAGTGCAAGTTTTGGTTGAATTCTGTAACATTTCTGGGCCATGTTATTTCAGATGATGGCATCCGAGTCGACACTCAAAAAATTGAAGCTGTGAAGACTTGGCCAAGGCCTACGACGCCTACAGAGGTCCGTAGTTTTCTGGGATTGGCAGGCTATTATAGAAGGTTCGTAGAGGGATTTTCCTCTATTTCAGCCCCATTGACGAAGCTAACCCAGAAGTCAGTTAAATTCCAATGGAATGATCCTTGTGAACGCAGCTTCCAAGAGTTGAAGGATAGATTAACCTCAGCTCCAGTCTTAACACTTCTAGAAGGGTCAGACGGTTATGTTGTACATTGTGATGCCTTCGGCGTTGGGCTAGGATGTGTGTTAATGCAGCATGATAAAGTCGTTGCTTATGCATCAAGGCAGCTGCGGAAACATGAAAAGAACTATCCAACTCATGACCTCGAATTGGCTGCAGTTATTCATGCATTAAAGATGTGGAGACATTACTTGTATGGTGTACATGTTGATATCTATACAGATCACAAGAGTCTTCAGTACATTTTCAAAGAGAAGGAGTTGAATCTGCGGCAGAGGCGGTGGTTAGAACTATTGAAAGACTATGATGTGAGCATTTTATACCACCCCAGAAAAGCAAATGTAGCAGTTGATGCGCTTAGCCGCCGATCAATGGGCAGCTTATGTGAAGTTTCCCCTGAAAAGAAAGAATTGATTCATGAGCTCCATCAACTAGCTAATCTTGGAGTATGTGTGATTGATTCAGGTAGTGCAGGGATTAGTATTAATGATCCCACAGTTTCATCCTTGAATATAGAGGTGAAAGAGCGTCAGTATGAAGATCCTCAATTGTGCCATTACGGATACATATCTCATGAAAAAGAGAAGTCCCCATTTGAAACTTCTATGGACGAAATTCTTAGATACCGAGGCAGGCTATGTGTTCCGAATGTTGCAGAATTGCGCCGACGAATTCTAGAAGAAGCCCATTATTCTCGGTATTCTATTCACCCAGGTGCAACCAAGATGTATCATGATCTCAAGCTGATATATTGGTGGGATGGCATGAAGAGAGACATAGCAGAATTTGTAGCCCAATGTCCAAATTGCCAGCAAGTAAAAGTCGAACATCAAAAGCCAGGAGGATTATTGCAAGCCATGGAAATCCCTACTTGGAAATGGGAAGTGATAAACATGGATTTTATTGTGGGGTTACCTCATTCTCGAGGCAAGTAATATTTTATATGGGTGATTGTGGACAGATTAACGAAAGCAGCTCATTTTCTTTCGGTCAGAACTACCTACTTAGCAGAAGACTATGCAAGGTTGTATCTCAAAGAGATTGTGCGACTCCATGGTATTCCACTATCCATTATCACAGATAGAGGAGCGCAATTTACAGCCAAGTTCTGGAAATCTTTCCAAGAAGGTCTAGGTACTCAAGTAAAGCTCAGCACGGCCTTCCACCCACAAACGGATGGGCAAGCCGAACGTACTATTCAGACCTTGGAAGATATGATATGAGCATGTGTGTTAGATTTCGGCGGTATTTGGGATGATCACTTACCTCTAATCGAATTTGCGTACAACAATAGTTACCATTCCAGTATTCAAATGGCTCCATATAAAGCTTTATATGGAAGAAAGTGTAGATCCCAAATTGGATGGTTTGAAATAGGAGAAGTACGGTTAATAGGCCCTGAATTGATTCAGCAAGCGGTAGAAAAAGTCAAGATGATCCGAGACCAATTGTTGACAGCCCAAAGTCGCCAAAAATATTATGCGGACAACCGCCGGCGAGACTTGGAATTTCAGGTTGATGATTGGGTATTTTTGAAGGTGTCGCCAATGAAAGGGGTGATGAGATTTGGCAAGAAAGGAAAGCTAAGTCCTCGATACATTGGACCTTATAAGATCATCCGCAAGGTGGGTCATGTAGCCTACAAGTTGGACTTAGCTTCAAAGCTTGAATCAGTCCACCTAGTTTTTCATGTCTCAATGCTCCGTATGTGTATTAGAGATCCTACGAGAAATGTTCCGATTGATGATGTTCAAGTGACATAAAGACTAGCATATGAAGAAGTGCCCATTGCCGTCTTGGATAGGCAGGTACGACGACTTCGAAATAAGGAAGTAGCTTCAGTCAAAGTGTTGTGGCGAAACAACAACTGGGAAGAAATGACTTGGGAAGCAGAAGAGCGTATGAAGTTCAAGTATCCGCACTTATTCCAACCCCAGGAGAGATTCAAGAGGAAACACTAACATTATGAGGTATGTAAGCTTATTTTTCATGATTTTGGTCGTGTGTGGCCAATTTATAGTTCTATTATGTTGTGTCCCTGTGAGGCAACATTATTATGGGTTGTTGTGATAGGATGGTAGTGCCATATTACAGTGGAAACTCTGACGAAATTTTCGCAGAATTCCCGAGTGTTTAACATTTGAGGACGAATGTTCCAAAAGGGGGAAGAATGTTACACCTTGGACAGTTCCTCGTTAGAGTACAGTGAATAGTCTAGCGAAGAGCACGAGGTATACGATGATTTGGTTAAGTAATAAATAGCATTTGATGATCCAAATCGAGATTCAAAGACATTTGACGAAGAAGAAAAAGTTTGACAAAGAAGTAAAGGACATGTTGCATGTCGGGTAAGAATTTTGAGTGACAAGTTAACGATGGCTTAAATATGTCTTGGAGACAAGTGATAACGTCCCTTAGATTGGTATTGAGGTGTTAGACAAGTGTCAAGAAGGTTCCATAAGGATTGGAGATCAAATGAGTCGACGAGAATGAAGTTGGAACAGCTGGGAATTATACGGCCCAACATACTGGCCGTATAAATTACACTGGCCGTATGCTAGGCCATATAACTAGCCAAGAGGGGCATCACTCACTGGACCAAACATACGACCAAACATACGGCCCGTATAAATTTTACGGACCATATGTTGGTTCGTATATGTTGGTCGGGACAGATTTTAAGAATTAATATAAGGACCCCTCTCTCATTATTTCATTTCATTTCACCTCTCCTCTCTTCAAGAAAACTATAGAACACTCTCCAATATTCATCCACAAGAAACCAAGGGAAATCCATGATCAACTACATCAAAACCACAAAATCAAGTGTATGAAACCTAACAAAGTTCATCTACACCAAGAAAACTCAAGGGAAGTGAGTTAGGGTTTTAGTGCAAGAAGAGAAGTTCCACATAAGTGTTGTTCATCCATCATCCAAGGTTAGTTTTATGATCATTATTGATTGTTTAAGCTGTTGAAAGTTTAAAACACATGGATTGTAGAAAGAGATAGGAAATGGGTCATGAATGGGTGAATAGTGTCATTGTTGAGTAGTAGTTTGGGGTGAATTATGAATATTGGTACGTTGTGATTGTAAATATGTTATGAATGACCTTTAGAACATGGAATAAGTATTATGTGTGAGAAAATGCAATAATGAACTATGACCATGATTATGGAGAAATTGGAGTGAAATTGTGAAATGTGGATAATATAGATGGATGACGATTGTTGTTTGCAATATCGTGCATGTTGTTATGAATGTTTGGGAGTTGATATAGAATAGGAGGAAAGTAGTATAAACAAAGGAAATGCTTCCCAATTTTCCCTAGAAATAGTAACACGTTCTTATAGTCGATTAAATAATGTTAACGCGACCTCTCTTGAAGGTAAAAACGTAGGCATTGAAAAAGAACAAGCAAGCGATAGATTTGTTAAACGGAAAAGGTATGTGAGGCTAGTCCTTTCTTTCTATGGCATGAATCCTATGGTATGATTTTCCTTCTTCTCTATGAATCTTTTATATCCCGAAAAGCTAGGAGTCTATGTCCATGAATAGCTACATGAGATAAGATATACATGACGAGCCCAATAATGATGATGACGAGTAAGTACAAAGATTCTAGAGTTCATGATATGATGTTCCTATAGCATCAATAATGTCATTTATTGTATACACTCACCTTATATATCATTTCCTTCGAGGTGAGGCAGAATACCATAAAGTTAATAATGTCATTTACTGTACACACTCACCTTATATACTATTTCCTTCAAGGTGAGGGAGAATACTTATAAATGCTCCATAATGGAATCGGGTGTTCATGACCTTATGTCACCCTGACATAGCCATGGTTGCTTTCAAGCTCTAATGTATGTTGCAATGATAAATGTATAACGATGTTAAGTCATGATTGGTCTATAAGATGATCAATAAAGTAAATTATAATATGCCTATGCTATGTATGAAAATGTTGAGTTACGATGAGTATATGACGATATGATGTTACACCGTGCCTATATGGACGGGCAGACACACCACTGCAGTGGGCAGCTTATACCCCGGACGCGAGAGGCCTGGTTGCAGGTTAATTATTATCACAACGTATCTATATGGAGAGGCATCTTGTACATTTATGCATGTATGATATGATGATGATTATGAAGTAAGTCAGCATGCGTTATTTCCTTTATAAGTGATAGTCATATACAGTTACTCCCTATTGATGCGTCCTTTATCTCATTGACGTATTTTCATTACTTATGTCTCTCATACTCAGTACAATGTTCGTACTGACGTCCGTTTTCTTTGGACGTTGTGTTCATGCCCACAGGTAGATAGGGAGGTGATCTTGATCCATTCTCGTAGGAGCCAGTAGCTGATTTGAGAGCACCCCATTTTTCCGGAGGTGCCTTTGATTATTCTTTTTGTGTACATATGTATATTTTGGGCACGACGGGGTCCTGTCCCGTCCTTATGTCTAGCACTCTAGTAGAGGCTCGTAGATACGTAGTGTGGGTTATTTGGTCTCACGAGGTTACTACTGTATATATATATATATATATATTATCATTTCGATAGCCGAAAGTCTTATATATATATAAAACAATTTATGTTCTCAAATGAAAATGATTTTCTTATGATTTGAGTATGAATTTGATAAAAGAACGTTTAATGAGTATGATAAGTAGTAGAATGAGTGGTGATCGGTGGTTAGCCTCGGGTACCCGTCACGGCCCCTAGCCGAGTCGTGACAACAGGGCCCCGTCATACCCATATATACATATCAAAAATAGCATACCAAAAATAGACTGCAACTGCGAACCAAGTGGAGCGCACTAACTACCGCTGGGTGGAAGACCTACTGAGCTGGACCGCCTGTCAGTCTACCAGAACCTAGGGGAATGAACGCAGCCCCCTAAGAAAAGGGGAGTCAGTACGAATAATGTACCGAGTATGTAAGGCATAAGAGCAACATATACATGAGAATCATGAAAGAAAGCTAAAACATAGAGGCTAATCCAAGGATCTGAACACATCGGTGTGACCGAACAAATGGAAGTACCTGCATTACTCTGTAAAACTGAAAGTACCTCTAAGGGCGTATGATATGCATGTTTTCCTTAAAAAAATACATATATCATAATATAACTGTTAGCGTTGTGGAACGTACAACTCGATCCATAATGTCTGTGCTGTGGAACATACAACCCAATCCATAATGTCAGTGCTGTGGGACGTACAACCCGATCCATGAATCATCTCATCCTGTGTCTGGGGTAATCTTATACTGTACTCACTGCAGTGGTGTGCACATCTACGTGCCTGCCCAGCCGACTATAGCGCGGCGCGGTGTAACAAAATAGTTGTACATATACATAAATGCATGAAAGACTCGTAAAAGGATGCTCTGAACGCCTTAGGGTAACATAAGATCTCCCAGCAGCATATGAAGCTAGTATGCCAATATAATAGATCTCTAGAAGCTATAGATGTGAAACATATGAAACCAAGGATGCACTGAATCCTATACCATCTAGGAATAGAGTCTTTGGAACTCGCTTGTTTACTTCTTTCGTTCGAATCATAAGGATCATGCTAAAATGAAAGAAAGGGATAGCCTTAACATACCTTGAAGCTTATCTGATCGTCCAACGTCTACTTCTCGAACTCGTAAGTTTAAAATCAAGATAACATAGGCCACAATTAGACCATTTACATCACTTACTATCCAATTCAAGTACAAAAGGAACTTAACGACCTTCGGACAACATTTCCCCTATAATTCCCCCTCCGATGCAACTTAAAAAATAGCCCACTACATACTCAACATCAACAACAACAACAACAACAACAACAACAACATCATATGGTAACATAAACAAGCACGAATCTCTCTAAAAATCTCCTCAAAAACAGCCCACAAAGAAACCATATCAACAAACTAGTTTATGCCTCCACAACACCATTTCCTTCACCTTAAACCACTAAAACTCTTAGTAGTTAACTAAAAAACAAAGGTAAGAATCATATACATACCTTGAAGGAATTAGAACTCCGAAAAAAAAAACTTTAACTCTAACTCCGAAGCTCAACAACTTCAATAGAACCCTAGGAAAAACTCTTTCTTCTCTATGCTCGGGTTCACGGGGCTCGGATCTTGCTAATACCTCACCAATGTAATGGAAAATATTTTAGGGTTTTCTCTGTTTGGGGAACTGAAAAATGAGGGTAAAAACGTATGGGACTATATATATATATATTGTCACGACCCGGCTAAGGGGCCGCGACGAACACCCGGTTCTACCCCACCCGGGCACCACCTTATCGTACATAACATAACGTCTAGGTGAACCATAAGTCAATTCGTGCTTTTTTTTTCGTTAATCATATTGATCCCATTACACGACCATCATCATTTAACATATCATAGTCGTCTATGCCACATCATAAGTACAAGGCCGACGAGGCCAACAACAGAAATACAAAACATGGGCCGACATGGCCGAACATCTCTACCCACATACACATGACTACGAGCCTCTAGGAGTATGACATATCGTATGAGCGGGACAGGACCCTGCTATTCCCATAATTATGTACACAAAAGAATGAGTACCCAAAAGCTGCGGCTCCGAAAGAAATGGAGCTCTGCTATGCAATCTCTGGATAAGCAGCTATGGATCAAGCCTGTCTCCCTGTGCACCTGCGGGCATGACGCAGCGTCCACAAACAAAAGGACGTCAGTACGAAGAATGTACTGAGTATGTAAAGTATGATCAACATCGATATATATATAAGCATAATACATAACAGAAGAAATAGCATAGGAGGGGACACAATAATGTCATCGTCATGGCACTTACTTACCTTCCGTAGGGACTTTCCATTCCTCATACGTACTCGTATACATACATCATCATCCGTATTCTATAATAGTCCTCGTACCATAATTATGCTCACATTCGCATTTATAGACTTATCACATTCATATTCATATTATATACTTAGTCATTTCATATACATAACATTTACATAGCATACCCGACCCTATAGGATCGGTGATTCATACATACTTGGCCAACCAAGGCTCAAGATCATACATACCTGGCCCTACCAAGGCATCAGGGTTATCCGTACCATCTGCATAGGTGTGCGCGCGTTACGTAATCGTATACATACTTTATACATAATCATATACATATATCCTACCCGGCGTTATTAGCTCGGGGTATCATTATAGCCCTTCATAGGCACATATAAGTATAATAACCCGTAGGCACCTTTGGCATCATTATTATTATTATTATCGTCATCACTATCATCATCATTATTGCTACATCCATATCTTAGGATTACTCGTCATATGAGGGGCGTAGTACAATCGTAGTACATGTTAAGGATCGTGAGCTTATGAGCTCAGAATGTCAATCACTTGAATACAACATACTCATATAGAGGAATTAGAAATTTGGCCAAGAACCATGCCTTATGAAAGAAGGGTTAGCCTTACATACCTTTTCGTCGGACTATTCTACACTTGCACGTTTCCTTCCAATGCTAGCATCTATACCTTCATTAATATCATAACAATGACCATTAGTCATTCACATCATCCACATTATCTAGATTTCTCAATTTGCTTCTAATTCTCCCATATTTATGGTCATGACCTCCAACTTCGTCCATTCGTCTAAAGTGTCTAGTTCATGATCTTAGTACCATTTATAATACATTCATATCGTAACAAAACAACATTCATAATTCAATTCAAACTATTCCTCAAAATGTCACTATTCACCATTCATGACCTAGTTGACCACATTTTCTACAATCCATGTATTTTAATTCTCCAATACCTTAAACATCATGTAGAAATCATGAATCTTACCTTAGAAGTTGTAGGAACAAGCTTTGGTTGATAATACCCCACTTTGAGCCAAACCCTAGTTTTTCCCCATTTGTATTTCTTGACTTGAATGGTATTTAATGGCTTGCTTACACTTGATTCACTTGTTTATGTTGTTGGTGACTTATAATCCTTGAAAACTTATGAAATAAATGTAGAGAGATGATTCTAGAGAGAAGTGGTGTAATGTGAAAATGAAATAAAACAAGTCTTGATCCTCATATTTAATGAATTGAAAAATCTGTGCTGGGTGAACAGTGGTCGTCCGTATTTCAGTTTACGGACCGTCCCTCGTGGTCGTCTTTAAGCTTAAGCAGAACCAGAAACTTAAGGCTACATGCATGGTGATTTACGACCACGGTTTACGGGCCGTAAATCACTTTACGGTTCCGTAAACCTGGTCGTATTTTACCATTTCTCGGCTGGGCAGAAAGCTGAAGCTTTTTGCATGGCAGTTTACGACTGCCAGTTTACGGACCGTATAGCAATTTACGGTTCGTATTTTGTGATTTACGACCACTGGGCAGTTGCAATTCTGCAACTTCCCATATTTCTTAGACTTCTCATTTTAATCACCCCCATCCATGCACATGCATTGCTCACCTTGTATCTCATCTTAACTTAGCCAACTTCCTCGTCTCACATCGGATACTTTCGAAATCTCGCCTAAGGTCATCAAATGTCGTATCTTGCTCATGGACATCATGCACTCATATTCATCACTAGTTCATTCTCTTGCGTACCAACGGAAAATTTTTCGAGGTGTAACATTCTCCTCCCCTTAAGAACATTCGTCCTCGAATGTTAAAGTCTCGGGGATTCTATAAAAATTTCGCCAGAGTTTCCCCTACATTATGGCACTGCCATCCTGCCACAACAGCCCATAATATCGATGCCACACAGGGCCACTACATAATAACATAAAAATTGGCCACACACGACCCAAAAGCATAAAAGAAAAACATGCATACCTTATGATCTTGACGTCTCATTTTGTACTTCTTCCAAGGGCTGAAATAGATGTGGGTATTTGGATCGCATACTCTCTTCTGCTTCCCACGTCATTTCCTCTCGATTGTTGCTCCTCCATAAGACCTTAACTGAGGCCGCTTCTTTGTTTCTAAGTCTCCGTACTTGCCTATCAAGTATGGCAATGGGTATCTCTTCATAAGTCAATTTCTCTGTTACTTGCACATCATTCACTGGGACGATCCTAGTAGGATCTCCAACACATTTCCGAAGCATCGAAACATGAAATACTGGATGAACTGACTCCAAGTATGGAGGTAGATTTAACTCATAGGCCACTTTTCCTATCTTGCGTACAATTTCGTATGGCCCAATATACCGGGGACTGAGCTTCCCCTTTTTGCCAAATCTCATTACGCCCTTCATCGGCGACACTTTCAAGAATACCCAATCTTTCACTTTGACGACTTTGAGCCGCTAGCAACCGATCTTGTATGAGCTTAACTTTCTCTATTGCTTGCTGGACCAAGTCTGGCCCTATCAACTTAGTTTCTCCGGTTTCAAACCACCCAATTGGGGATCTACACTTTCGCCCATATAGAGCTTCATACGGTGCCATTTGAATGCTGGAATGGTAACTATTATTGTAAGCAAATTCAATGAGTGGCAAATGATCATCCCAATTTCCTCCAAAATCTATCATACATGCTCGCAACATATCTTCAAGAGTCTGAATGGTACGTTCGGCCTGCCCATCGGTCTGTGGGTGAAACGCCGTGCTAAGGCGCACTTGGGTCCCTAAACCCTCTTGGAAAGACTCCCAAAACTTAGCTGTAAACTGAGTCCCTCTATCGGAGATAATAGATACCGGAACGCCATCGAGTCTCACTATTTCTTTATGATAAAGCTTGGCATAATCTTCTGCCATATAGGTCGTTCTGACCGGTAAGAAATGCGCTGACTTTGTGAGTCTATCCATGATCACCCATATAGAATCATATTTACGACGAGAATGGGGTAACCCTGTGATGAAGTCCATATTAACCACTTCCCACTTCCACGTCGGGATTTCTATAGCTTGCAACAAGCCACCCGGCTTTTGGTGCTCGATCTTCACTTGTTGGCAATTAGGACATTGAGCTACAAATTCTGCTACGTCTTTCTTCATCCCAATCCACCAATATATAGACTTAAGATCATGATACATTTTCGTCGCTCCGGGGTGAACGGAGTAACGGGAACAATGAGCTTCCCTCAATATTTGGTGACGTAGACCTACAACATCGGGAACACATAACCTGCCTCGACATCGGAGAACTCCGTCTTCCAAAATATCAAATGATGACTCCTCCTTCTAAGGGAGTGTATCTCTGTACTGCATTAGCATGGGATCCTCATATTGTCGCTCTTTTACTTCCGCTACTAGCGATGAAACTGCTGAATTCTGAATAGTAGCTCCGCTACTACCTGAGTCCACTACTCGGACTCCTAGGCTCGCTAACTGTTGATGCTCACGGGACATCTCTTTCTTTCCTGGTCGTACATCACTTAGACTTCCCATGGATCTGCGGCTAAGAGCGTCAGCCACAACGTTAGCCTTTCCGGGGTGATACAAGATATCAACATCATAATCCTTTAACAACTCCAACCATCGTCGTTGTCGCAAATTCAACTCTTTCTGCTTGAAGATATACTGAAGGTTCTTATGATCTGTATAAACATCCACATGGACACCATATAAATAATGTCACCATATCTTTAATGCATGGACCACTGCGGCTAATTCTAAATCGTGGATTGGATAGTTCTGTTCATGTTTCCGTAATTGTCTAGAAGCATACGCAATCACCTTACCATTTTGCATCAATACACAGCCTAGCCCGACGCCTGAAGCATCATAATAAATAACATATCCTTCCAATCCCTCTGGAAGTGTCAAGACTGGGGCTGAAGTCAATCGGTCTTTCAACTCTTGGAAACTACGCTCGCAAGCATCTGTCCATTGAAACTTAGCTGACTTCTGAGTCAACTTGGTGAGTGGCGCAGAAATAGAAGAAAAACCCTCAACAAATCTTGTGTAATAGCCTGCTAAGCCCAAAAAGCTATGAACCTCCGTAGGAGTCGTGGGCCTTGGCCAAGTCTTCACGGCCTCGATCTTTTGGCTATCCACTAGAATACCATCGACTGCAATGATATGGCCCAGAAATGATACCGAGTTCAACCAAAACTCACACTTGGAGAATTTTGCAAATAACTCTCAAGCTCGAAGAACTCCAAGGACAATTCACAAATGATCCACATGCTCGTCCTCGAATCTAGAATACACTAAGATGTCGTCGATGAATACAATTACAAATAGATCCAGAAAAGGTCTGAATACATTGTTCATTAGGTCCATAAACACTGTCGGGGCATTAGTTAACCCAAACGATATCACTCGAAACTCGAAGTGACTGTATCTTGTTCTGAAGGCCGTCTTAGGGATATCTCTTTCCCTGACTCTCACTTGATGATACCCAGACCTCAAATCAATCTTTGAAAACCACTTGGCACCTTGCAATTGATCAAATAAGTCATCGATCCTCGGGAGAGGATACTTGTTCTTAATCGTCACTTTATTCAATTGCCGATAATCGATGCACATTCTCAAGGAGCCATCTTTCTTTCGGACAAACAGTACGGGCGCTCCCCACGGGGACTAACTAGGCCTAATGAAGCCTTTTTCAAGCAAGTCTTTCAATTGCTCCTTCAACTCTTTCAACTCTGCGGGTGCCATTCTATAGGGAGGAATAGATATGGGTTTAGTGTCTGGCAACACATCAACCGCAAAATCGATCTCTCGCTCGAGAGGAAGGCCTGGAAGCTCTTCCGGGAACACATCCGGAAATTCGTTCACTACCGGAACTGACTGAAGAGTCAGCGACTCAGCTTCTACATCTTGAACTCGCACTAGGTGATAAATGAACCCTTTCGTGATCATCTTCCTTGCCTTTAGATAGGAAATAAACCTTCCTTTTGGTGATGCCGTATTTCCTTTCCATTCTAAGACTGGTTCTCTCAGAAATTGGAAACGAACCATCTTCATTCTACAATCAACATTGGCATAACAAGAAGCCAACCAATCCATGCCCATAATGACATCAAAATCTACCATCTCTAGCTCATGCAAATCAATCATGGTACGACGGTCACAAATCACGACTACACAACCTCTATACACTCGGCTAGCTATCACCGATTCGCCAACAGGCGTGGACACCTCAAAAGGTTTGATCGACTCCGGCTCGACTATAAATCAACCCGCAATGTATGGAGTAACATAAGACAATGTAGAGCCCGGATCAATCAAAGCATATACATCATGAGAGAATACCGATAATATACCTGTGACCACGTCAGGAGAAGACTCAAGATCTTGGCGTCCAGCCAAAGCATAAATACGGTGCTGAGAACCGCTAGTACTGGGAGCTCTGCCTCTACCTCTACCATGGCCGACTAGCGCATGTGAATCTGGCCCCGTAGGGCGTACAGATGCCGAAGATCCGGCTACCGACCCTGATAGCTGGGTCCTACCTCTACCATGCACTGAGGGACAATCACGCATAATATGGCCCGGTCGACCACATGAATATCAAACATCTGAACCCAATTGGCACTGACCCCAATGCGACTTCCCACACTGGGAACATCGTGGCACAGGCGGCCTTGACTGGCCTGAATCACCTCTGAACTGGGACCCTAAATAACTCTGACTCGGCCCTGAACGAACAGATCTATCAAGGCCTTGGCCTGAAAACCGTGGAGGTGGACTGGTCATGGAATAGCCCGAATGGCTGGAAAACTGCTGCCTGTGTCCGCCTCTGGACTCGCCCCTCGAACCCGAAGGTCTAGCCCTCTTGTTATGCCCCCTATCTTGCTCCCGTTCATATCTCCGCTGCTGTAAGTGTTCCGCTAATTCCTGAGCATGTGCCTGAATGCGTAAAATATCCATGCCATACTGAAGGGACGCAGTCAAGCATTTATCTATCAAGTGTGGCCTTAGGCCTTTCACAAATCGGTGCACCCGATCGCCCATATCTGCTACCATGGTCGAAGCATACCTAACCAAGGAGTTAAAGCGGAGACTATACTCTGGAGCACTCATGTTACCTTGCCTCAAATTCAAGAATTTATCGGCCCTAGCTCACCGAACTTCTGGAGGCATGTAATGACGGATAAAAGCATCGACAAACTCTTGCCATACCGGCGGAGGTGCATTGGCTCCCCGTGAAGCCATCCAAACCGTATACCACTGGATTGAGACGTCCCTCAATCTATACGACGCTAGCTCCACTGACTCGGTGTCTGAAGCATGTATCAATCGGAGCGTACTCAACATACCGTCAATGAAGTCCTGAGGATCCTCCTCCGGTTTCGACCCAAATAATTCCAGGGGTTTCAAAGCAATGAAGTCACGGGCCTTTGCACTAACAGCCCTGCCAGCTTGCCCAGCGCTTGGCCTCTGAGTCTGGGACGCAACCAACTGAGTCAACAAATTAATGGCCTCTCTCACATCTTGGCCCGAAGCATTCGGTGGAGGAGCTGGAGCTGGGGCTGAGGCTCCCACGTGCTCCTCGGTAATAGGCACTGTCTGGGAGGACTAAGATTGAGCCGCACTCTGGGACCCATCTTCCTCTACTACCGGTGGCGGTGCTCTTTCAGCCCGCTTTTCTGCCACCGTTTTGCCCTTTTGGGCTGCTGTAGCCTTTTTCTTTTTAGGCATCTCTGAAATACAAAACACACGATTTAGGAACAAGAATTTCTTACATCATAGCTCTATCGCACGATTCTTATGAAGAAAGAAGGTCATTTATTCCTAAAATGTCTGCAGCTTCATGTTTATAAGTGTGGCGCGCAACACACCCATAACCAAGACTCTACTAGACACGGCTCGTAGACACATCCTAGGACTGAACTGCTCTGATTCCACCTTTGTCACGACCCGGCTAGGGGGCATCATTATTATTATTATCCTCATCACTATCATCATCATTATTGCTACATCCATATCTTAGGCTTACTCGTCATATGAGGGGCGTAGTACATGTTAAGGATCGTGAGCTTATGAGCTCGGAATGTCAAGCACTTGAATACAACATACTCATATAGAGGAATTAGAAATTTGGCCAAGAACCATGCCTTATGAAAGAAGGGTTAGCCATACATACCTTTTCGTCGGACTATTCTACATTTGCACGTTTCTTTCCAATGCTAGCGTCTTGTCACACCCCGACTTTACTAGTGTGTGATGGGCACCCGACCCCATATCTGGAGCCGAGCGAACCCGCTGACTTTTGTTACATACTTAACTTCCTTAGACTCTTATATCAATAAAAAAATGGAAAACATAGTAAAACTTTCAAGAGATTTTTTTTTCCATCGTACTCAAGTAAAACAGAATCTGCAATCACATGGACTTTATGATATAGCATATTATCGACACTCTATACCCACGACTCTGCCTGCAAAGTCTCTAACATCAAACAAACATCATGGCTCAAATACTCTGACTCGGCAGCACTCCTGAACAAGTGGAGCCTGCCAACTCTGCTGGAACATCTTCTATAACGGCTTTAATACGTCTGGGTGTACCTGCGCGGCATGAACGCAGCCCCAGAATAAGAGGGGTCAGTACGAGTAATGTACTGAGTATGTAAGGCATGAATAGTGACATAATAAAGGAATATACAGTATGAATAATAACGGAATAGACATATGGAGCTTATCTTGGGACAGAAGTAACCTGTACATATGAATGACGTTCAGGCAGATGCCATGCATGCTTAGTCCCTTTTTCAGAAAAACAGTACTTCTTATTTACATGTACAGGAAACAGAACATTTCATAAAACGGTGTCCTTTATTTACATCCACAGACGCCGAGTACATCGGCTCTCCCACCCCCCTCCCCAACAGTGTCCCAACATATTATATATATATCACATATACAGACGCCGTATCCGGCTCTCCCATATCCCGCGTCCGGGCATCCCGCGTCCGGGACGAAATCCAGCTGAATCAGGTGGTGATATAACAGTGGCCCTTCCCCTTTTTCCCCATATACATATACATATACATATTCACATTCATATAGATATGTCATACCATTGGCATGCATGAGAGCTCAAAGAAAGTCATGTGTCCATCGGAGTGACGGAAGGTCGGTAGCCTCCGATTACATTATGGAACAACCATAGTCGCTTTGTCTCACCTTGAAGGAACGAGTATTGTGAGGCGAGACTACCAATGAATAGTGTCATTATGAGGAAAACATCAAATAGGGTCATAGGGTACAGTTTCATATACCTAGGACCTTTAGAGTAGTCATTACCTGTAATAGAGTTGAGATATCAAGAATTAATTTAACGTTTCCATATTTTCCTTTTCATAGCAGAACATTTTGCCAACACATCTACCGTAGGCATTTTCTCGTCTTGGACTACATCGTTATCATTATAAGATCATATTCATCGTCTTAGTCATGGAATCATCTTTGTCATACTTATCATAGACATATTCCCTTTCTTAACATCATCATTATCATTGTCATCATAGAAGTATCCTCGTTAGCCTAGTTACAGTACTTGTCACTCGGTGAACGGGATAAGGATCAACAGTTTTCTTTGGATTCTGCTTCAAAATAGATCAAACGGAACAATAAGGAAAATCCGGGGACCATGGGCCCACCTCGGGTCAAATGAGGCGGCGTACCAAATTTACATATGTTACATGTCATGGCGTTACTTGTGAGGGTTTTAGTGTAGTCGGGTCCTATTTATGCGGGTTCTAGAGGTTTAGGAAATTCTTCCAACATTTTGCACACTTTTTAGTTCAATTCTACTGATTGAAAAAGAGAAAACTTTAGGCGCGGATTCCGGAGGGTAGAGTTATTCCCGAGGCTCATATCCAACATATTCCGTCTAAGACATGCCATAGAAAGAAGGGTGAAGCCTTACATACCTTTTCTGCTTCTTATGCGACTCCAAATTCACGTTCCAAATCCGCCAAAATCTACAAATTGGTCATGTTTACCAAAACTTGATTAGAGCCTTTAGAAGTTGATTCTTTAAAGTAACACTTTGTTTGCCGAAATTTCGGCAGCATTTCCCCTGTAAATGCACCATCCCCGAGAATACGGCTCGGCCCCAAATCAACAACAACAATCCATGAATTTGACCCGGCCACAATATCAACAACAATATTACCCATCATAATAGCAATATCGACAAGTAATTCAAAACGTCCAAACCAACACCCAACCTTACCCGAAACCTTTCAACTTAATGAATACAACAACAATGCAAACAATTATTCTAGCAATACTTCGATATCAAATTCAATTCACACAATATTTCGAGCAACTCAAACAAGGCTTCAACTCACCCGAAATTGCCTCCCAACCCGAGAGCTACACAAAACACATTCTTTTCCTCAAAATTCATAACTTACACCATCACCCCACAGCTTAACAATACAATTCTCCTAAATACAAAAAATTTATAAAATTCACATAAATTTCCAAATCATCCCATAACCAACATAACATTATTTTAAGTCATTAAACTTACACTTCTCGTTATAGAATCCATAACGACGACATCTAAAATGTCAAACAACATCAAGTTACCATAAATTTCCAAACCTTATTCCATTCGGCCACAACACAATCCATAGGTTTTCATGAATTTCCATTCTTTTCTACACATTACAACACATTACAACAACACATAATCATGCTAAATACATTAAATTCGCTATTCCTACACATTACACCCAACACACGGCCAAACTTGAACATGCAATACTTCATGAATTTCCATCATTTCCATATTCAACAACATGCACAAACCATTTATAACATATAAAAGAGATGAAACCTTACCTTTTTTTTCTTCAACTTCCCACTTGGTTTAGGGTTGGTATATGACATCAAAAAGTCTTCTACTTGCTTCAACAATTACTCCATGTTGATGAGGACCTTCCATTTGGGGGAAATACTAGAAGAAAATAATTTATTTTGATCAATTTCCATGGCTCCATTTGGCCACCCTTGGCCGAAATCCCCCCTCTCTTCATCCCTTCTTCATTCATTTTTTCCAAGTCTTCTTTTCTTGTGAGAATATGACTAATGATCATATATATATATATATATATATATATATATATCATGTGAGGGGCACATGCCCTCTTTCTCTAGAATTCTTTAGGAATTTCTTCCTTTTTTCTTGAATTTTTCCCATATTGGTCAAAGAAGACTAATTGTCTTCTTATGAAAGCTTTGGCCCCATGTGTTTTTATTATTTACAATTAGCCCCCACTTAATATGAAATAACCACATGCCTCCCTTTCTTTCTTTGCCTAGAGTTTTCCTCCATTTTCTTGAAATTTTCTTAAATAAAAGGATGACCACTTAGCTTATCTCATAAGCTTTATCCATATGTCTTATTTTTATTTTGTCCACCATTTATCTATGTATATACACTTAAGCCCCTCGACTTTCCTCAATATTACCATTAACCATTTTGCAATATCTCCTTTTTGCCCTTAACCTTTCTCAATATTTCCATACTACCAATGTTCATAAATAATATTTATAACCAACTTGTGCATTAAAATAATTTTCGAAAATGGTCTCGCCCTTAACTTTCCACGACGACTTTGGAATTTCCAAACGTACAATATACGGGCTATAACACGTCTATACCTTCATTAATATCATAACAATGGCCATTAGTCATTCACATCATCCACATTATCTAGATTTCTCAATTTGCTTCTAATTCTCCCATATTTATGGTCATGACCTCCAACTTCGTCCATTCGTCTAAATTGTCGAGTTCATGATCTTAGTACCATTTATAATACATTCATATCGTAACACAACAACATTCATAATTCAATTCAAACTATTCCTCAAAATGTCATTATTCACCATTCATGACCTAGTTGACCACATTTTCTACAATCCATGTATTTTAATTCTCCAATACCTTAAACATCATGTAAAAATCATGAATCTAACCTTAGAAGTTGTAGGAACAAGCTTTGGTTGATAATACCCCACTTTGAGTCAAACCATAGTTTTTCTCCATTTGCATTTCTTGACTTGAATGGTATTTAATGGCTTGCTTACACTTGATTCAGTTGTTTCTGTTGTTGGTGACTTATAATCCTTGAAAACTTATGAAATAAATGTAGAGAGATGATTCTAGAGAGAAGTGGTGTAATGTGGAAATGAAATAAAAAAAGTCTTGATCCTCATATTTAATGAATTGAAAAATCTGTGTTGGGTGAACAATGGTCGTCCATGGAGGTTTACGGTCCGTATTTCAGTTTACGGACCGTCCCTCTTGGTCGTCTTTGAGCTTATGCAGAACCAGATACTTAAGGCTGCATGCATGGTGATTTACGACCACGGTTTACGGGCCGTAAATCACTTTACGGTCCGTAAACCTGGTCGTATTTTACCATTTCTCGGCTGGGCAGAAAGCTGAAGCTTTTTGCATGGAAGTTTACGACTGCCAGTTTACGGACCGTATAGCAATTTACGGTCCGTATTTTGCGATTTACGACCACTGGGCAGTTGCAATTCTGCAACTTCCCATATTTCTTAGACTTCTCATTTTAATCACCCCCGTCCATGCACATGCATTGCTCACCTTGTATCTCATCTTAACTTAGCCAACTTCCTCGTCTCACATCGGATACTTTCGAAATCTCGCCTAAGGTCATCAAACGTCGTATCTTGCTCATGGACATCATGCACTCATATTCATCACTAGTTCATTCTCTTGCGTACCAACGGAAAATTTTCCGAGGTGTAACATATATATATGTGGAACAAAAAGTCCCAGTGCCTCAGGGTCGACGAGAGGGTCGACAGCTCGTAAACACGTCGACGACCGTCAACCTGCGTCGTCATTCTGCCACCCTAGATTCAGGGGCCTCGTTATGTCGATGGCGGGAAGGGACGCCACGTCGCCACGTCGACGGACCGACCCTCTGCCCGTGAAAGTGGACCGATTTTCTGGTTCCCTGAGTTGCTCCGGTTCGATTCTTTTAGCTTTAATCTTATCGTATTTCAAGAAACATATTGTACTTTGGTATGCGTGAGACAAGACACTTAATATCTCGTAAATTAGATAGAATCTCCGTACTAAGGGTATACACAACTAGGAAGCCAGAGACTTTCTTACGATGAAATCGAGAGGCGTAAAACTTCTGGACTGTTTTAAAGCATGAAGTTGATATGTTGTTGAAGGATTTCCCTTGTATTCAGATAGTTTATGATGTTTTTGTTTTGTTGTTGTTGTTATAGTTGAAGAGTGTATAGAGACATTGTAAATAAGTATATATTGGGCTGGTTTGTGCATATTCCTGTGTTGTTTGTAATTTGGATCCAAGAGGAAGGGAAAGAAGGTTGCAGTTGTTATTGTTGATCTTGTTGGTTGAGTTGTCGTAGTTAAGAAATAGGGGAAATTTTGTCCGATTCATTTTAGAGACGAGTTATCGTTTGATTTACGTCGTATACTACGATCCCTAAGTTAATAAATGTATACCTTTGTTATAGGGTTGGCGTGCTAGTTGAGAGGATATTGTTGTTGGTTCATATTGGCAACACGAGGTATGTAATTGATATCCTTTATTTCTTTGCATGATCCCGTAACTAGTAAGAGCTTGACAAATCATATGAAGAGAAAATTATCGACTAGATCTTGTCTTAGTGATCTAAAGTTTCCCCAGTGTCTGTACTATATCTCCTGAGGGATTCTTATCCACTCCATGTTCTTCCTTGATGTTAGAAAGAGAAAGAGAGATATTCCAATGTCATTATGCATTCAATTATGTTCATGATATACAACATCATATACGTACATTTTCTTTAGGCTGGCTACTTGGTCAGTGAGATATTATTATTTCCTGGCCTAAGGTCAGTGAGATTTTATATTTTCCTGGCCTTACGATCACCAAGATTTTATAGTTGCCGGGTCACTTGGTTAATGAAAGATATACCGAGCCCTATATGTGGCCTGCTATCTATGATATTATTGTATTGCATTGATATGAGTTGGATCCGGTGAGTATGTTCTAGGGCATTCTCTGGCCTCCACATTATTATGGTTTTCAGTTCAGTTTCAATTTTCAGTTACTCTATTGCCTTACATACTCAGTACATTATTTCGTACTGACGTCCCTTTTGCCCGGGGGGGGGGGGGGGGGAGGGGGTTGCAATCATGCCTACAGGTTCTGATAGATAGCCGGATAGGCCTCCCAAGTAGGCAGGACCAGACATCAGCTGATAAGATTCAACCTAAGGAATCTCTACGTTGTAAATCCGTGAAGTCTTCTCTCCAATCTCCTCCAAGGCATCCTTTTTCATGAACAAGGCTTGCAACTCTTGAAGTTCTCTTGCTTGACTTCTAGTGAAAGGCCTTGTGCTTGTTGGGTTCATATCATCCTCCCCTTCTTGGAGAAGATTCGTCCTCGAATCTAAGGGCATACCTACAACACAAGAGGAAACATCACTCACATTGAAAACATTATGAACATTATACTCACTTGGCAAGTCAATCTTGTAGGCATTGTCATTGATCTTTTCAAGCACTTTGAATGGTCCATCTCCCCTTGGACTCAATTTTCCTTTTCGCATTTGCGGGAACCTTTCTTTTCGGAAGTGAACCCAAACCCAATCATCGGGTTGGAAGTCCACCTTTCTTCTCCCATGATTTTGTCTCTTGGATACCTTGGTGTTGACCTTGTCAATGCTCTCCTTTACCTTGGCATGGATTTTCATCATTTCGGTCGCCCTTTGATTTGCATCTAAACTCACAACAACATCACTAGCCAAAGGGGTTAAGGTTAAAGGAATCAAAGGATTAAAGCCATAACATACTTCAAATGGAGTCATGCCAATAGAGGAATGGAGGGACCGATTGTAAGCAAACTCAATCAAAGGTGTAACGGTCCTCCCAAGAAGTGGGCTTTCCTCTAATCATACTTCTAAGCATACTCCCTAAAGTCCTATTCACTACTTCGGTTTGACCATACGTTTGAGGGTGGCAAGAAGTAGAGAACATGAGCTTAGTGCCAAGTGTACCCCAAAGACTCTTCCAAAAGTGACTAAGAAACTTGGAATCCCTATCACTAACAATAGTGCGGGTAACTCCATGTAACTTAAGAACGTGATTCACAAACAAGGATTCTACATGAGATGCATCATCACCTTTATGGCATGGTATAAAATGAGATATTTTTGAGAACCTATCTACCACAACAAAATTGCTATCATGACCACTTTTGGTTCTTGGAAGACCCAACACAAAATCCATAGAAATGTCTATCCAAGGACCAATAGGAGTAGGAAGGGGAGTATACATACCTTGGGGCCTAGTCTTGGACTTGGCTTGCTTGCACTCCAAACATTGACCACATAGCTTTTCAACATCATGTCGCATCATGGGCCAATAGAATTGCTCACCCAAAATGTCAAGTGTCTTAGCCACTCCAAAATGGCCCATCATTCCACCACTATGTGTTTCCTTGACGAACAACTCTCTCCATGAGCTCATTGGAACACAAACTCTACCATCCTTGAATAGGAACCCATCAACAAGTTGGAACCTATCAACCCTCCTCCCTTGGGTCAACTCCTCACAAATCGCCTTAAAGTCGGGATCTTGAGAATAGAATCCATTAAGGCTTTAAGATCCCATCATTCTAAAAGTGATAGTGTTTAACAAGACATACCTTCTAGATAATGCATCCGCCACCACATTGTCCTTCCCCTTTTTGTAATGGATCACATAAGGGAAAGCTTCAATCAATTCTACCCATTTCGCATGTCTCTTGTTGAGCTTGGATTGGCTCTTCAAATGTTTCAAGGATTCCTGATCCGATCGTATGACAAACCCTTTATGCCAGAAATAATGTTGCCAATGGGTCAAGACCCTCACAAGTGCATACAACTCCTTGTCATAAGTAGAGTAGTTCAATGACGCCAGTTTTAGCTTTTCACTAGAGTAAGCCAATGGCTTGCCTTCTTGCATCAAATACTCCACCTATGCCAACCCCGAAAGCATCACACTCAACTTCAAAAGTTTTCTCAAAATTGGGTAATTGCAACAATGGTGACGCAGCATGGATTTCAATTCTCGAAACGCCTTCTCTTGCTCATCTCCCCAAACAAAAGGAACATCTTTCTTGATCAATTCGGTTAAGGGATAGGCAATTGTACTAAACCCCTTTACAAACCTTCAATAGAAACTTGTCAGCCCATGGAAACTCCTCACATCGGTTGCATTTTTAGGAGTTGGCCAAGTTCTAATAGACTCCACGTTTTCTTCGTCAACCTCCACACCATTTGCACTCACCACAAAACCCAAGAACACCAGTTTATCAACACAAAAAGCACATTTCTTGATGTTAGCAAACAACCTCTCACGCAACAAGACATCAAATACTTGCCTCAAATGGCCTACATGCTCCTCAATTGATTTGCTATACACAAGGATGTCATCAAAATAAACAACCACAAACTTGTTGATAAAGTGTTTCAAGACATGTTTCATCAACCTCATAAATGTGCTAGGTGCATTGGTTAGTCCGAATGGCATGACAAGCCACTCATAGTGTCCAAAATTGGTTTTGAAGGCCGTTTTCCACTCATCACTGGGGCTCATTCAAATTTAGTGATAGCCACTTCTAAGATCAATCTTTGAAAACACACTTGAGCCACAAAGCTCATCTAACATATCATCAAGCCTCGGAATGGGATGGCGATACTTTACCGTGATTTTGTTGACGGCTCTACAATCAATGCACATCCTCCAAGTGCCATCTTTCTTTGGAACAAGAATCACCATAATGGCACACGGGCTAAGACTCTCTTTCACTAGCCCCTTTTTAAGAAGTTCATCCACTTGCCTTTGCAATTCTTTTGTTTTTTAGGGATTGCTCCTACAAGGCTGTTTGTTGGGAATTTGGGAACCCGATACAAAGTCAATTTGGTGCTCAATACCTCTCAAAGGAGGTAAGCCGTCGGGCATTTCTTCTGGGAACAATGTTTCATATTCCTGCAAAAGAGAAGATATCCTACTAGGCAAAGTGCTAGCAGCTTGGTTAGCATTTAAGAGAAGGTCCTTGTTGACAAGACACACCATGAAATGTCCCTCATCAACCCCTTTTAAGCAATTACTTGGTTTGGCCAACAAACATTTCTTGGAACCATCTTGAGATGTTTCCTCTCCACTTATGACCAACAAAGTCTCCCTCTCAATCTTCTCCTTTTTTCCTCTTTGATACTTCTCCCGAAGCTCCCTCATCACTCTATAATCCTCACTCACTCGGTAAAGGGTTAGTGGGTTAAGAATGTACTTCTTTCCCTTGACCACAAATGAGTACTTGTTAGTTCTCCCACTATGCTGGGCATCAACATCAAATTGCCAAGGTCTTCGAAGCAATAGATGGCAAGCTTGCATGGGTACCACATCACACGAAATCTCATCTTGGTACATGCCAATGCTAAATTTGATCACGGCTTGCTTGTTGACCCTTATTTCACCACATTAATTAAACCATTGGAGTTTATAGGGATTAGTGTTCTTGCAGGTGGGGAATTTCATACTTTCAACTAAAAATTGACTAACGACATTCGTGCAACTCCCACCATCAATGATTAATGAGCACACTTTATCCACAATTTTACACCGTGCATGAAACAAGTTCTCCCTTTGGTCACTCTCTTTCCTAGCTAGAGCCCCCATGGCTCTTCTAGCCACAATATCATGATTCAAGGCTTGTTCATACCTTATCTCAACCTTTTCATCGGAATCACCCTCAGACTCACTTCTTTCTCCCTCTTCTTCATAACTAACCCCGCCCTCATGTTCGTAATCGGTTCGATACCCATCCCTCACTATTGTGATAGTCCTCCGGTTGGGACACTCACTCGCAATGTTCCCTCTCCCTTGGCACTTAAAGCATTGGATGGTAGGAGGTCGGTTATAGTAGGTGTTAGAATTGTTACCTCCTTTAGCCTTGTCATCACCTTTGGCTTTGTAATCCAATTTGGCTTGAGGTGCTTGAGTGTTGCTCTTGGGCTTATCCCAAGTGGAAGTTTTCCACTTTTCTTTGCCTTTTTTCCAAGTTGAAAACGATTTGATTTTGTCTTTATAGGACCTCTCTTCTTTTAGATCCGCCTCAACCTTAGATGTGTGTCATGGAATGCCTCTTCAAGACTATTATAGGTTTTGAGCCTCATCGGGTTAGAGATGTCTCGATTCAAGTTGGCTACAAACCTTATAATAGTGTACTCTTCATGCTCTTCTATCTTGGACTTCATCCGCAAGTCCTCAAACTCATCAAGTACGCTTCCACACTTTTCAGCCCTTGCTTCAACATGTATAACCTTTTGAGTGCATCTTGGTGGTATGTGGGTGGAAGCCACCTTGTCTCCATGATCTCAATCAAGTCGTTTCAAGTTGGGAGATCATAGATGTGTTGTTGAGCTCTTTTTAACTTCTTGGATTCCCACCAAGTAGAAGCGTACCCCTCAAATTGAGATAGGGCATACTTTTCCATTAAGGCCTCGGACACATTGTTCGTGAGGAAGATGCGCTCACTTTGCAATTTCCATTAAAGGAACTCTTCCGGATTGCTACCCCTTTGGAACGTAGGAAGGTTCACCTTGATGGTGTTAAAATTTCTTTCATTATCTTGCCATCTTCCCCGTTCTTCATAACCTTGGGCCCTCCCTAGGTCTACATGACCTTGGAATCTAGGATCATGGCCCGGAAACCTCTCAAAACCTCCTCTTCCTCCCCTCCCCCTGTTATTCATTCCTCCACGCCTCCCTCCTTGCCGGTTATCATCCCACCACCGACCTTGTTGATAGTCATCATACTCCTCTTCATTCATGGGGTATTGGTATTGGTTTTGGTTAGGAAAGGGATCTTGTGTTTGTACTTGGGGTGGAGCTTGGGGTGGAGGTTGGGGTGTTTGTTGTAAGGTTACTTAAGGGATTGCCTCGTTTGGGTTGTGTTGGTAAACGTAGGGATAGGTTTGTCGATTGGTGTTTTCGAAAGTGGAGTTTTGGGATGGAAGGTTGGTTGTTTGGGGTAGTGGAGCTCTTTGGGTGGAGGTGGTTGTGGTGTTGGGATTGCACAAGGCATGGGCTTGTCCCGGGGTAATAGTTGGTGTAGTGTCTTGTGTTTTATCCCTATCACCTTCATTCCGAGAATGGGGAGTGCCCATTCTACTCGAACCCTCCATTTGAACTTTCTCAATACTCACCATCCGTTCATCCATACCCTTCAACTTCCAATTCACACCATTCATCTATCCTCTCATCTCTTCGATACCCGCTTGCATGCCAGAGATTTGATTCATGATCATAGCCAATGAACTTGCTATGGATGACATATTGATGTGATTCTTCGAGTTAACAAAGAACCAATCGATCAGGATCTTGTTCTTGAAGCGGTTTGATGGGCAGATTCAAGAAACAGATGTATCTCAAGTTGTAGGCGTAGGATTAAAGTGATTCAAAAACTATGTGAAAGTGACGATTTGAACTATAATAATAACTATTGAATGGTTTTAATCAAGTAAGTATTGAGGGGGAAACGATGGAAAGAAAATTAAGGTTCTGGGTATGAACTAGAACGAATTTTAATCAAGAAACGCGTTCTTTAATGATCAAGAACAAATAAAGTTCCTAAGTCACCACTTGAAATCAATTAACGTGATAAAGAAACACCACACGCAACTGAAAACAAGGTAAAGACTATCACAACCTTGCTTGGAACCAAAAACAAGGATAAAGAACAAGAAATAGAGAGAATAACTGTATTTTAAAATTTAGGTTTATGCTATACACGTGAATAATGTTTAACAAAGAATAAGAACCCTTTATATATGTTACACCTCGTAAAATATTCCGTTGGTATGCAAGTGAATGAACAAGTGAAATACGAGTATCGGGTTAATGATGACTTAAGGGCATTTTGGGAAAGAGTTATAACGTCCCTTCGATTGCTAATGAAGTGTTAAACAAGTGTTAAGAAGGTTCCATAAGGATTGGTGATCAACGAAGTGACGAGAACAAGTTCAATGGACTGGTGAGTTTTACGGCACATTACACGGACCGTATAATGTTTTACGGACAGTATAATGGACCGTAAAACCATCACAGCGAAGGTTGCTCACTGGTGCAATTTTACGGTCAATTATACGGACCGTATAAATTTTTACGGCCATATAATGAACCGTCAAACGATCACAGTGAAGGGTGAAGGAAAGGTACGTTTTACGGTCAATTATATGGACCATATAACGATTATACGGACCGTATAATGGACCCGACAGATCAGTGATGGGTTATTTAATAAGGGACCAAGTTCATGAAATCATTTTCACATTTCATCCTTCTCTCTAAAACATCTCTCTACATTTATTACACAAGTTTTCAAGAATTATAAGCCATCGATAACATAAACCAAGTGAATCAAGAGTAAGGAAACCCATTAAAGGCCATTCAAGTCAAGAAATCCAAATGGAGGAAAACTAGGGTTTTTGCTCAAGTGGAGTATTATCAACTAAGGCTTGTTCCTACAACTTCTAAGGTAAGATTCATGATATTCATATGTTGTTTAAGGTATTTGAGAGTTAAAATGCTTGGTCATTAGAAGAGTATAGCAAAATGGGTTATGAATGATGAATAGTGACGTTCTGAGAAATAGTTTGAATTGAATCATGATTGTTGTTGTGTTGTGACATGATTGTGTTATAAATGACGTTAAGACCACGAAATAGACATTGTAAATGAATGGACGAAGTTGGGTGTTGTGACCATGAATATGGATAAATGAAAGTGAATTGAGAAACCAGGATAATGTGGATGATTAATGGCCATTGTTATGATATTGTGAATGTATTGTTGACGTTTGAGAGTTGAATTATGATATGGACAAATGTTGTATAAATAAAGGAGATGCTGTCCGATTTTCTCTAGCTTTGGCCATGTGTGTTAGTTATCGATTCTAATGATAGTATGACCTTAATGAAGGTAGAAACGTGAGCACCGAAGGAGTACGTGCAAGTGTAGAATAGTTCGACGAAAAGGTATGTAAGGCTAACCCTTCTTTCATAAGGCATGGTTATATGGCCAAACCTCAAATCCTCTATAAGCTTATGATGTCTTCAATGACTTATATTCCAAGCTAGTAAGCCCACGATGCTTGATATGCACTACGATTGTACTAAGTTCCTCACATGACGAATAAGCCTATAATAGAGATGTAACGATAATGGTGATGATAGTATGAAGATGAGAGAAAAATGATGCCAAAGATGCTTATGAGCTATTATATATGTACATGTGCCTATGAAGGGCTACAATGGAACCCCGAGCTTATAATGCCGAGTAGAATATATGTATATGAATATGTATAGAGTATGTATATGATTACGTAACGCGCGCACACATCTGCAGGTGGTACGGATAACCCTGAAGCCTTGCTAGGGCCAGGTAGATATAACCTTGAGCCTTGGTTGGCCAAGTATGTATGAAACACCGAACCTCTATGGTCGGGTACGCTATGTATGCCTGTATATATATATATGTATATGCTATGTATATGACATCATTAAGAGTACGAATATGTTATGAATATGAGATGTACATGATCATGAGGGTAACCAAGTACGAATATGGGTATATGTATGCGGATACGCAGTAGAAACGGAATGTCTCTATGGAAAGTAAGTAAGTGCCATGATGATGATATTATTGTCTCCCCTCCTATGCTACTTCACATGTTGTTCATTATGCTTCTATATCGATGTTGATCATGCTTTACATACTCAGTACATTCTTCGTACTAACTTCCTTTTGTTTGTGGACGCTGCGTCATGCCCGCAGGTGCATAGGGAGACAGACTTGATCCATATCAGCTTTCTCAGAGATTACATAGCAGAGCTTCATTTCAATCGGAGCCATAGCTTTTGGGTACTTATTCTTTTGTGTATATAGTTATGGGCATAGCGGGGTCCTGTCCCGCTCATGTGATATGTATACTCTTCTTAGAGGCTCGTAGACATGTGTATGTGGGTAGATATGTTGGCCTTGTCGGCCTATGTTTTGTATATCATTTTGTTGGCCTCGTCAGCCTTGTACATTTGATGTGGCATAGATTCCTATGATGTTATCCAAGATGATTGTCGCCCAACGGGACTAATATGATTGATGACTAGAATGCATGACTTGATTTATGAATCGCCTAGATATTATGTGAATGTGTGTTAAGGGGTGCCCGGGTGGGGTAGCACCGGGTGCTCGTCACGGCCCCCTAGTCGGGTCGTGACAATATAGGCCTAGGGTCTCTTCTTTGATGACTACAACTCCCTATTCTACTCTAGAAAGGAAATAGCTAAAACAAGGAAAGTAAAATCCCTATTCTACAGGGAACGGGGAAAGTAAAACCTACTAGAACAAGGAAAACAACTAATCCTAATTTAAGAAGGAAATAATTTTAACTTGGCTTCTTGGGCTTGAAATCATCCTTGGGCTTCTTGAATTTGAAGACAAGTCCACATACCAATTCTTGGGTCCACAAGAGCTTGTTGTTGACGCCCTAAATAACAAAAGCCCAATATAGCTTCTTGATTTTCATCACATATCTACTACCTCTTGCGTCCTATCACCTTGGTTAGACATGATGACCTGCGAAACTTGCAAACAAGATTAGTAATAAAAGCCTCACTTCACTCGTATTGAACTCTCAACCTTATCACACTCCGTGCTCTTTCGAAGTTGTTGATGAATTGCTCGCCCAATCATGTTCACACGTTTCTTATCCTTTGTGGTAGAATGGACTTTTGTTTAGATGAATGATGGACGACTCAAAGCAAAATGGACGAGAGCCAATAAAGTTTCAACGAGATAAAACGAAGAAAAGCTTGAAAGAAATTAGCACGAAAGAAATGCAGACACAAGAACTAGTAAATACAAATAGGAACAACTACTAAATTGTTACCAGTTGAGAGAAACAAGAAATTGGAATGCTAAAATCAGAAAATAAATGAAATTTCGGTCCCGGGTAAGTGATAACTTGAAAAAGGGGTCTTGAAGCCTCAATTGAGCAAATGTATCAATTTGAAATAACGAATTTTTTTAAAATTCTATACTTTTTTTTTTGTTCCCTACCTAAGGAATAGGGATCACTTACAATCAAGGCTCAAGAAATTTTTGATTTGAGAACAAGATTTGAGGCTTGGGAAATCAAAGAAATAAGATGAAAGTTAACTCGTACCCAGAAAATTATACGGCTGGGAATCAGTTTTTATACAGTCCATATAAATTTTGACGGACCGTATAAGTGGATCGCCAAAATTCTGAAAACGTTATACTTTCTGCGGTGGACTTTTGACGCTCCGCAGGAAATTATGCGGACCGTATAATTATACCGTCAACGCATCACAGTAAGCAAATTTTCTGGACTGATTTTTACGCTGAGATTTGACAGTCTGTAGAAACTTTTACGACCACACAATTGTATCGTCAACGCGTCACAGTAAGCGACTTTGTTGGCTGGATTTTGACGTTGCAATTTTGACGTCCCGTAGAATTCTATACGGTCCGCACAATGGACCGTATATGATGTGATTCTTCGAGTTAACAAAGAACCAATCGACCAAGATCTTGTTCTTGAAGCGGTTTGATGGGCAGATTCTAGAAACGGATGTATCTCAAGTTGTAGGCATCCGATTAAAGTGATTCAAAAACTATGTGAAAGATGACGATTTCAATTATAAAAATAACTATTGAATTGTTTAAATCAAGTAAGTATTGAAGGCGGAATGATGGAAAGAAAATTAGGGTTCTAGGTATGAACTAGAACGAATTTTAATCAAGAAACGCGTTCTTGAATGATCAAGAACAAATAAAATTCCTGAGTCACCACTTGAAATCAATTAACGTGATAAAGAAACACCACACGCAACTGAAAACAAGGTAAAGACTATCACCACCTTGCTTGGAACCAAAAACAAGGATAAAGAACAAGAAATAGAGAGAATAACTCTATTGCAAAATTTAGGTTTATGCTAAAAACGTCAATAGTGTTTAACAAAGGATAAGAACCCTTTATATAGGCCAAGGGTCTCTTCTTTGATGACTACAAATCCCTATTCTATTCTAGAAAGGAAATAGCTAAAAACAAGGAAAGTAAAATCCCTATTCTATAAGGAAAAGAATAAAGAAAACCAAAATCCTACTAGAACTAGGATAAAGATCCTACTAATGATAGGAAATTTAATCCTACTATAATATAAATCAAGAAATAAGAAACCTATTTAGAAAAGGATTCAAGAAACAAGAATGGGAAATAATCTTCAAACTTGAGCTTCTTGGACTTTTCTTTTTCTTGAATTTAAGTCTTGTGTTTGTTGATTTTTTTGAATTTCTTGATATTCTTCATCTTTCATCAGTATACCAGTTCCCCTGATGACGTCTCGTATTCGAATTTCATGGATCTTGGGTCGGATTTCTGACCTTATTAACTTCCTTGGGCCCACAAAAACCTAGTAATTACCATTTTGGGCCATTTTAACACCTTTTGCACTTGGACTTGAAATATTTTAGATCAAACCTTCCTTTTTGGTCTTCTTTCTCAAGATGAATATATGAATGTCCTCAAGAACATGAAGAACATTAAAAATTCCAAGTACCTTAATTCGAACTCATTTTTCCTCCAACTTTCGGATATAGGTTCCTCTTTGATAGGACAACAAAGCCCAATACCTATTGAAGTCAATTTCAATCCAAATCAACAAGACCCACTTTGAGTTCTTCAAGCTTTGTTGAACCTCTAATGGTGGAAACTTCAATCCTTACCCAAATGACTTCAAATTTCGTTTCTAGATGTTTTCCACCACAACGAACTCAAATCTACCTTCAAAAACACTCAAATCCAACAACAATTGTACTTTCGAATTTTTTTTATTTTTAGATTTTTTTTTGAATTTGAGCCTAGGATTAGAAATTGTAGGAATAATCTCTTAGCCTATGCTCTGATACCAAATGATAAGATTCAACCTAAGGAAACTCTAAGAATTTAAAAACAACAAAAGAAAATAAAAAGAGCTTGGAAAAATTGGAAAAGAAGATATAGAAGGATAGATACTAGACCCAAAGGATAGTAAATCTATGGGCAAAATTGGGTACATCAAACCCAATCTCTCCCAATTTGATTCAACCCTAAGAACCTAAGTAATTTTAATTCGAATAAAGGACTCAAATGATTCCACAAATGAGCAACCTAATATGAATTCAATGGAACTTGTAATTCAATGCACAACTAAGAAATTACACTTAGTCAATAATCAACCAAACAAACTATCTATTAACTAAATCTCTCAAAATATAAATTCACACAATATCCAAGCTAAGTCTTCCAAATGGATGAAAAGACTATTTATACTAATGCCTATGACACCAAAAGGCCCTAAAGTGGCTCTTTTGCAAAAATACCCACATGGGTCTTCAATTGAATCCAAAGCCTCATAACTTGCAATTATGACCTCCAATTGCCATTCTAACCCCATAACTTGACCTCCAATTGCAATCTTAGCCCCATAGTTGCACTTTTATCCATTTTACACTTCTAGCCACTTTGCAACTCTTCCAATGCCAACTCCCAAACGTTGTAAATCCGTGAAGTCTTCTCTCTAATCTCCTCCAAGGCATCCTTTTTCATGAACAAGGCTTGCAACTCTTGAAGTTCTCTTACTTGACTTCTAGTGAAAGGCCTTGTGCTTGTTGGGTTCATATCATCAGTTGATTGGTACGTTTTACTAATCTAGAGCTGCTCGGTTCCTATCCCGACCATGATACAATTATGTTCTCTTTAGAGGCTTGTGGATGAGATCTATACGTCTCTTGTGTCAGTATTGCGGCTTTGTTAGCCTTCTGTACATATCCCTTTTTGGTATTGTTGGTTGTAGACGTTCATGGAGACCTCGTCGGCCTGCATAGTTATGTATGTATTGTTACACCTCGTAGTTTGTACGTCTTGGACCTCGGGATTATTTTTGAGGTTATACGATATTAGACATGTCTATCGTTACATCTCCTATTTTCATTCAACATATACACGACTAAGTTGAGGTTGACAAATGCACTCAAACATGAGACATGAGATTTGGGAAAATAAAAATGAGTTGCTTGCTTACTCGACGTGCCTGTTTCACCTACTTACTTCCCGTCCTACTTGCTTGAGCTACATGATACGTATCTTAACTACGACGTAAGAATGAGACAGGTGTTAAATTGAACGGACCAGCAAGTGAAACCTATTAATAAAGAAAGTAGTTGACAAGTAGGTGTGTCACCTACTATCTAAAAGGAAAGGCCAAGCTTAATTCACCCAAAAACTCTAAGTAGTTTCCATCCCTTTACAAGTTGTTGTTGCAAGAAAGAGTAAAGCCTAGGATAATTGGAACAAGAACATGATTTCTATAGAAAATGGTAAGGGTTTTACCTTCTATTTTCATCCCCATGAATTGAAATGATTGGAGCATTTTCATGGCAAAAACTTGAAAAGAAACCATATGGAAATGAGTTTTATGTTGCTAGGTTATTGGGCTGTTTTGTGGACTATTTTGCGCGGTGATTGAGTTGTCTCTTTTGCTACTATTCCAATGGAGTTTGTAAGAGGAAAGGGCATGGAGGAATGCCATATAATAGTAGGGTAGTGGGCTGATCGTTCGTCATTACGTTTCAAGTTGTTTGACATTAGTATAATTATCGTTTGGTGCAGAACTGAACTTGTAGGAGCTGTTCTTGTTATGATTGATTGAAGGGCTGCTAATTAAGGTAAGTTTTTCCTTCTTCTTTGTGTATAGGAGCTTGCTAAAAATTTAAGTACATTGGTTGTCAATAACTTCTGAAACGTCGATTAGAAGTCGTAATCTAGTGTTGGATGTTGTTCTAATGGATTGTGGAGATCTCCTTGTATTATTGAAGGTCTGAACATGTAGTTGCTGGTTGTTGTCATCGTTACTGTTATTACGGTTGTTGATAAATTCTAGAAAGAAGAAGGTGTTTAAAACTACTGTTGTTTAATCAAACCGAGCTTACTGCTCGTTATACTATTGTTTGAATTGTTCTTACATTATTGAGGGGTTGAATGGATGGGATTGGTTGTTGATATCGTTAATATTGTTGTTTGGTGCTGTTTTGAATTCGGGGAAGTGAGGAAATATAGGGGAAGTGCTACCTAATTTTCCGTAAGAGAGCTGCTAGCTTAAAAATGTGTTTTGAGTTCTTCCATGGCATTAACTATAGTTCTAATACCTTGATGTAGGTTGAAGTACTACGGGCAGTATCTATTGAGTCGTTAGCAACAAAGGTATGTTAAAGCTATCATTTCTTTCATTTTGACATGACACTTATGATATCAACGAATGAATAAATGAACGAACTTCCATATTACTCTACTCTTAGAAGCATTAGGAGTACTCTAGCCTTTGATATTCCTATACCCCTTTTTATGATTATTCCTTCTGTCCACGGGTCTTGAGATTATGTATATTGATGATATTAGCTCAAAAGATGTCTATCAGAGGTAGTACGACTTTATGTCACTCCGAGAGTTCTATGTATTCATTTTACTTATGCATTGCATTCATATTTACATATGCACATTGACCCATGACCAGAAGGCGTTATATACGCGTATATTATATGTATATGGGGTATGGGGGAAAGGGATAGGCATTATATACTGGTACACAGTGATAATGATAATGATGATGCCTGCAGAGAGGCCGATGGGATATGATATATTGATCGGGCTGCACGTTTCACAGTACTAACATTATGGATCGGGTTGTATGTTCCACAACACTAACAGTTATACTATGACCTATGCATATGATGTTTAAAATAAAGCATTCATGTCATATGCCCTCAGAGGCACTTTTAGATGTTGAGATGTACAGAGTTATACAGACAAATTAAGCTATACATATTGGCTCTTATGTCCTAGAGTTTTTTCATGATTCTCATATATGTTGTTTTCATGTCTTACATACTCAGTACATTATTCGTACTGACTCACCTATTGCTTGGGGGACTGTGTTCATGCCCGTAGGTTCAACTAGAAAAACAGGCGGTCCAGCTCAGTAGGACTTCCATCCAACAGTAGTCAGTGCGCTCCACTTGGTTCAGAGCTGCAGTCCATTTTGGTATGCTATTTTGATATGTATATATGGGTGTGGATGATACGATTTGAATTGGAGAAAAACACCAATTCAACACTAAAACGCGGAACTAAAGGATAACAAGAAATTGGGATGAGAATTGAAGAAAAGGGGATGAGAAATAGAGGATAAAAGAAAGACTCAATGAATAATGAACCTATGAGCAAACCTAAGTGAAACCTAGACCCTCTCAATTTGATTCAATTCAAAGAACCTATACTATTTGAAAGAAAGGCAAGGGAAATTCAATTGAATCCACAAATGAACAACCCTTCATGAAATCAATGGAAATCTGTTCAAAACTAACAATGGAATCCACCATTAACTATGACTAATCTAAAGATAATCCTAGCTAAACAATCTATCTCTCCAAAGGAGTATTCTCAATTCATCATAATCTAAGTAAATGAAATGTCTAAGTCTAGTATTTATACTCCTAGACTAAAGAAGACTAAGTTATTACAAAAATGCCATTAATGAGGCAAGGGCATTGTTTGGCTAGTTGGATGCTGACTTGGAATTCGAAATGTTTCCTCCTTGCACAAATAGCCAACTCCCAATCTTATTCAAGTTTGCAAGTGTAACCAATTTGCATAAATGACCCTGTTTGCACGTTTGGCCACTTTGCGTTTATACCCTTCTTGAACTTCTAGCCAATTGCGCATTTGGTCCCTTTTCTAGTAGCTTCTTCTTCAATCAACTCCCAACCCACCTTCCACACATCATAATCCATCTTGTATGGCTTGTAAGAGCCTCCAACGGCCTTCAATGCCATCCTTATCATCTATGTCGCTTGCAGAGCTTGAAGTTCCATAACTTGGCTTTCGATGTAAGTCTTTAGATGAAGTGTGCCATGTAGGATCATATCATCCTTCCCTTCTTCAAAAGGATTCGTCCTCGAATCCGAACCTAGTAAAACCCAAGAGAAGGCACAAGAAAGCATACTCCTCAAGGATTGAGGGTTAGCACACAAAACTATAATCACATGTTCATGCCAAGGATGAACAAATTTGTGGTACACATCAATGACAATCATGATTAACATTTGCACACATGAGGTATCAAGAAGTTGATCCCTCCAAGGTTCATGACATAAGGGTAAAGTAATAAAACCAATGGATGCAAAATATAAAGCATGTAATACTACATTGGTTCTATTTGACATGAAGCACTATGAAAATTCAAATTTCAAGCAAAGACACTTCCAAGATAGTGTCCCTAAATCACACGAGGTATCACTCGGATGAAATGGGTAGATTACCCACCTAGTAGAGTCAAGGACACAATCATTTACCCTATAAGAGTCTCCGTTAACATAAGATGCACCCAAAATATACACATGAGCATCATCGAATGCAAACAAGTAGTGAAGAAAGGTATTGCGTAAAACGACTCCCTCTTCTATGTCATCCTCAAGTGTTACCTTACTACTAGAATCTAGAACAAGATCATCCAATAGGTTACTATGAAGTTAAGCAAGAAAGGAAGAATTAGCAATTTCTAAACAAGGTCCAGCTTTGTTTTGTTCACTTTCCTTCCCCACAAATGGATCACAATTGGACAAAGCGAGATCTCCATCATGGGAAAGAGTGTCATCATTTCATAGTGGCTTACATATCACATTATAGTCTCCAAAGGAAACCAAATGCTCAACATTACCAAACACCCCACTAGGTTCATCATTCCCAATAGTCATGTTAATATCAAATAACGTATTATCTGTAAAGAGAGAAGAATCAATGAACAATGAAGGATCAAAGCATGCAATCTCACACTCAAAAAGACAAAGGTCATTCTTCAAAGCATTTTCAATCTCATGACTATCTACTTCACACATAACACCTTTAGAATCTTGAGTTTCAACAAATCAAGGTCGCGAGACTCATCTACATAGGTGTCAAACAGGGGTGGTGTGTCATATTGACATTCAATATCAACTTGGCTAACTTCATTAATAAATTGAGATTTATTAAGCACATCACGAAATTTCTCAATTAGTGGAGTATCGATACAAGCAAGTTGACTAAAACAATCGTCATCCACACTAGTTGGACACAAATATACCTTACTAGAAGATTCAATTCGATCATCATTAGGATCAACTAGTGGGTGTCCTAACAACTCACATGACAATGTATGCATATCAGGAGGATCAACACTAGGTGGACACAACTTGAACTCAAAAGAAGAGTCAAGATAGTCATCAATAGGATCAACTAGTGTTGGATCACCCCTATCAACCACATTGTCAATATTCATCAAAGACCAAATAAGTTCAACACATTGTAAAGAGTCATTAAGATGCATGGTAAACTATCTTTCATACTCAATTCAGCATCAAGATCACTCAAAGAAGTGGGAGTATTAGGATAAGCTTCTTTACCTCGATGTGCATTCAAAGGATCTTCTTTACCTTGAGCTACCAATGGTAAGCTCACTTGACCAATTGGAGGGATGGTTTAACAGTAGTTAGAGTGTAGACGACAAACTAAATGAATATAAAGGTTGATCCTAATCTTATAACATAATGTTAGTACATTAAGGAAATTGTACGACTTAATGGTGTTCCTACATCCATTATTTCAGATAGAGGAGCACAGTTTACCGCTAAGTTATGAAGATCTTTCCAAAAAGGATTAGGGACTCAGGTGAGCCTTAGTACGACATTTCAACCCCAGACAGACGGGCAGGCTGAGCATACTATCCAGACGCTTGAAGGTATGCAACGAGCTTGTGTAATTAATTTTTGAGGTAGCTGAGATGATCATTTACTGCTTATTGAGTTTGTGTATAATAATCGCTACCATTGTAGTATTCAGATGGCTCCTTATGAGGCTGTATAGGTGTCCCCGACCAGACTAGGAGGCCATGATGGGTACTCGGAGCTGACTACCGAGCACCTCACATTAGGCTAATCATCATACTTAACTTGAACATATATAATCTCCAAAGAAACACATGTCTATATACATAAGCCCTCATGGCTGCAAAAATGATATACAAAAGTACAACATAGTCATCATGGGACATCCACTACCCACACGTACGAATCTACGAGCCTCTACTATAGTACTAGATATAAGGACGGGACAGGACCCCGTCGTGCCCGAATATACACACAAAAGAATATGATCATAAGTAGCACCTCCGGAATAGTTGAGTGCTCCTGTGAATCCGCTGACAAGCTCCTACGGATCTGCACCGTCTCCCTGTCTACCTGTGGGAATGAGCACAACGTCCAAAAAGAAAGGACGTCAGAACGAACATTGTACTTGTCACGACCCAGCTAGGGGCCGCGACGGGTACCCGAGGCTAACCACCGAGCACCGCTCGTACTATTACTTCTTAGACCCATTCAACAGTTATTTATCGATTTCATGCTCATTTTACAAAAAGAAGCTATTTTTCATTACAAAACATAATGCTTTTATATAATAACATTTATCAATACATTTACACAATGTCCACATCGTGAAACCACATAACCCACATTGAGTATCCACGAGCCTCTATGGAATGACATATACCAATATACACAAAAGAATCATCATAAGCACCTCCGGAACAAATGAGTGCTTTCGGTCAGCTATCAGCTTCTAAGAGTCCGGAGCAAGATCTCCTCCTTGTCTACCTGTGGGCATGAACACAGTGTCCAAAGAAAACAGACATCAGTACGAACATTGTACTGAGTATGTAAGGCAGGAATGAAATGAACAATGTCATAGAAGCACCATGAATCATAAGAAGCGATATAACCTGCTTGAGTGTTATAAGCAACATACATTTTACATATATCACATTTTACATCATCATAGTATATGTGTTGTCACATCCCATATAACATCACATTCATCATCACATACTTCATCACGTACATCATCACATCATACTCCGCATCATTACCCGCGTCCGGGTAATCCTTATATGCCGCCTACTAGTGGTGATCATGCCCGGCCCTCTAGGCTCGGTGTAAACATAGCAGCCCGCATTAGCGGTGACATGTCCGGCCATATAGGCGCAGTGGAATCATACGCTGCCCGCATTCGCGGTGACATGCCCGGCCAAATAGGCGCGGTGGAATCTTATCATCACAAAATCAATCATAACACATCACTATTACACATCTCATGACATAGCATCATCTTATCATTTCTTGGTATTTTATACATCACATAGTCGTATTACAAGTTGGAATTATTCATCATCTTATTGATCTATCATATATTAACATTAAGAGCATACATTAGGCTTTAAGGCAACCACACTATGTCGGGGTGACATAAGGTCGTGAACCCCCGATTGTATTATGAACATTTATGAGTATCGTGCCTCGCCTTGAAGGAAATTGAGCATAAGGCGAGTGTTAACAAGGATAACATCATTAGCATTATAGGAACCTCATGCCACAATTTCTTGAACCGCTATACTCTAGCTTATTATCGTCACGATCATATTCAGATGTAATTCGATATACTGAAGGACTCCTAGGCTTCATTTTGTAGGAGGATTCTATGAGACTTGAAGGATTCATGCCTTTTGAAAGAAGAGATCAGCCTTACATACCTTTGTCGTTTATCTATACTATCATTTGCTTGATCTCGTTTGATGTCACGTCTCTATCTTCAAGAGAGAATTCGTACCATCGTTAGTCAATAGATGAGAAGAACGCGTTACTATTTCTAGAAAATTGGACAGCATTTCCTTTGTTTCTACTACTTTTCCCATATTTCATTTCAACTACCAAACATTCACAATAACACTCACAATATCGTATCAACAATCGTCATTCATCTATATTTACCACATTCCACCATTTTTCTCCAATTTCTCCACATTTATGGGTTTTAGCTCATCATCACATTTTCTCATACATCACACCTATTCCATAGTCTACACGTCATTTATAACATATTTATACTCCCAACTCTTCAACGTTCATAATTCAATCCAACTATCATTCAACTATGGCACTATTCACATTTTATTCCATATTTTACACTCTTGTATAATCCAAGTGTTTCAGCGTATAAATACTTCAATCATCATGAGAAAGTCATAAACCTTACCTTAGATGTGGTACGAACGAGCCATGGGTAGCAATACTCTTCTATACCAAAAACCCTATTTCACCTCCTTTGCAATTTCTTGGTGTAGATGAACTTTGATGAGCCTCACACTCTTGATTTCATGGATTTGATGTTGTTGAGCTTGATTTTCCTTTGATTCTGTTGAATTCTTATGGATGAAGTGTTTGGAGTGTTCTAGAGACTTCTTGAGTTGTGTAGATGAGAAATGAATAAAATGAGCTTAGGGTCCCCTATACTTAACTTAAAAATTTGATTTTTACGAACAGTAGTCGGAGTGCACAGTGGCCGTAAACCCAGTTTACGGGCCGTATACTGGTTTACGGTCCGTCCTTCACGACCGTATTTAAGCATATCAGAACCAGAAAGGTTTGCTGGAGTCATGATGGTTTACGATTGCAGTTTACGGGCCGTATTTCAATTTACGGTCCGTATTCTGAGTCGTATTTAACCAATTAGACATTTGGCAGAAAGTTGGAATTTTGGAAGTTTGAAGGACGATGGCAGTTTACGGTCCGTAAACCACTTTACGGGCCGTATTCTATTTTACAACCAACTGGGCCAAAGTGAAAATTTGCAACTTCCACATTTTCAATGCCTATAAATAGTCATTCCATTCTTAGTAAAACATTGTACCCTCATATTCTTCGTTAGTCTATTCGTTGTACGTTCACGGGAAACTTTCCGAGGTGTAACATTCTTCCCCCCTTTTTGAACAATCGTCCTCGAATGTTAAGTTAGTGGGGATTCTAGAAAAATATTTGCCAGAGTTTCCTTTATAATATGGCACTACCATCCTGTCACAACAACCCATAATATCACATCACTGCCTCATAGGGCCATAGCACAATAAAATTCTGAGAAATGATGGGAGTAGGGGTGTTCAGATACTTTAATTATTACACTTTATTTAATGCATGCATACCTTATGTTGTTGGCGTTTCACTTTGAATTTTCCCGAGTGTTGGAATAAATACGGGTATTTGAATTTCATCTTTTCTTCCGCTTCCCAAATCATTTTTTCCCTGTTGTTATTTCGCCACAGCACTTTGACTGAAGCTACTTCTTTATTTCGGAGCCTTCGCACTTGCCTGTCTAGAATAGCAATAGGTACTTCTTCATAGGTTAACTTTTCTGTCACTTGCAAATCATCTGTCGGGACAATCTTTGTGGGATCTCCAACACACTTGCGGAGCATCGAAACATGGAAGACTGGATGAACTGATTCGAGCTCCGAAGGCAAGTCCAATTCATAGGATACATGACCCACCTTGCGGTTAATTTTATAGGGTCCAACGTACCTTGGACTTAACTTCCCTTTCTTGCCAAATCTCATCGCCCCTTTCATCGGCGATACTTTCAGAAATACCCAATCATTAACCTGGAATTCCAAGTCTCGTCGGCGGTTGTCCGTATAAGACTTTTGGCGACTTTGGGCTGTTAACAATCGGTCTCGGATCACCTTGACTTTTTCGACTGCTTGTTGAATCAATTTGAGGCCTATTAATTGTGCTTCTCCTGTTTCAAACTACCCAATTGGAGACCTGCACTTCCTTCCATACAAATCTTCATACGAAGCCATTTGAATACCAGAATGATAGCTATTGTTGTATGCAAATTCAGTAAGGGGTAGATGCTCATACCAACTACCATCAAAATCCAGCACACACACTCGTAGCATATCCTCCAAGGTCTGAATAGTATACTCGGCTTGTCCATCGGTCTGCGGATGGAACGCCGTGCTAAGCTTGACTTGAGTACCAAGACCTTCTTGAAAAGACTGCCAGAACTTGGCTGTAAACTGTGCCCCTCTGTCTGTAATAACGGACAGTGGAATTCCATGAAGTCGCACAATTTATTTTAAGTACAACCTAGCATAATCTTCCGCTGAATACGTGGTTCTAACTAGAAGAAAATGAGCTGATTTTGTGAGTCTGTCCACGATCACCCATATAGAATCATATTTCCCTCGTGAACGGGGTAATCCCACAATAAAATCCATATTAATCACTTCCCATTTCCATATAGGAATTTCCATTGCTTGTAATAATCCCCCTGGCTTCTGATGTTCGGCTTTTACTTGTTGGCAATTTGGACACTGTGCTGCAAATTCTGCTATGTCCCTCTTCATGCCATCCCACCAATATAGCAATTTGAGATCCTGATACATTTTGGTTGCACCTGGATGAATAGAATACCGAGAATAATGTGCTTTCTCTAGAATCCGTCGGCGTAATTCTGCCACATCCGGCACACATAGTCTGCCTCGGTATCTAAGGATCCCATCTGTGGAAACTTCAAATGGTGACTTCTCCTTTTTATGAGATAAGTTTCTGTACTGGCTTAACTGGGAATCTTCATACTGTCGTTCCTTCACTTCTATATTCAAAGATGAAACTATGGGGTCATTAATGCTAATATCTGCACTACCTGAATCAATGGCACGTACTCCAAGATTAGCTAATTGATGGAGCTCACGAACCATTTCTTTCTTTTCTGGAGGTACTTCACATAGTCTGCCCATGGATCGGCGGCTAAGCGCATCGGCTACTACATTCGCTTTTCCGGGGTGGTATAAAATATTCACATCATAATCCTTCAATAATTCTAACCACCGCCTCTGCCGCAGGTTTAACTCCTTCTGTTTGAAAATACATTGGAGACTCTTATGATCTGTATAGATATCGACGTGCACACCATACAAATAATGTCTCCATATCTTCAACTGTTATGTCCCGTGTTTTCGTATAATTGGAAATCGAGAAAATAATTGCGATTTGTGTGTTAAAAAGGAAATGATTTAATTTTTGTGAATATGACTATGTTGGTTGTGAAATCTTTAAATGCTAAGACCTCGGGGAAGGCCGAGGATAAATTTGGAACTTCGTAAATTAGTTTCGGGAATTACAAAACGGGGCATTTCAAGAATTGGGCCAAAGAAATTACAACTCAAATGAAGCCCAAAAAGAATAAAGGGGGCCGGCCATGTCTTTAGGCCCAAGCCATTTTAAAAGGGTCATGTGCTATGCACATGACCCCTAAAAGGATATATACTAGTGAACACTTAGAAATATCCAAGAAACAAATCATAAATCAAGAACTCACCAAAAAAAGGGGTTCGGCCGAAGTGAAAAGGGAAAAGAAGAGAAAAATTCCAAGCTTGTGTGGTGATTCAAAAATCTTGGTTGCTACATATTTGTGAAGTACTCAAGACGCTCTCCGACGTGGTATAAATAGTTTGGCACGAGGACGACGTTTTCGACAAGTCGGGTTTTCAAGGAAAGGTAAGAATTTTGCCCCTTTTATGTTATAGAATTGATGTGAATGTGTTAAGCATTGGAAGTAGATGGAGATCCCGTAATTTTAACGTAAATAGAAAGTCGTGTGTGTGTGTGTGTAGTGTGTTTGGCCGTGAGTTATGGAAGGAAAGAAATGGTTTGAATTGATCTTGTTTAAGTTGGCATAATGTGTTGTTGTGACCCTTAGATCGTAATTGATTGATTGTTGAGTTAAATTGGCGGTGGAAAACGAATTCGGATATTATCGGAAAGTGTATATCCTTGGTATTCTTATGTATATCAATGTATATTTTGGGGTGCTATAAACTTTAGATATGAATCTATATCGATGTTGACGAATTCGGATTGAAACGACGTTAGTTAGAATGTTCGTCGTGAATTTTAATGTTTTGAAGAATTATGGAACTAATGGATTTTGGTGCAACTTCGTGTATGGTTTGAATTGTAATGAGAATGTGGTTGTATAAGTTTGAATGTGGGAATGAATACAAATAGGTAGATATAGAATTGGAATTTTGAAAGTTTGAATGGAAAGTTGCCAACTTAAGAAATCATGTAGGACTTTGAAGCTAGAGTGAATTGATTGTTGTTTACATTGTTTGGTTGATGTGTGGGCTGTTGTGGTTGGTTAATTTGAGCCGAGCTACGCCTCGGGGATGTTAGATTTATAGGGGAAATGCTGCCGAAATTCGGTAGGCAAATATGGAGTTAAAGGCATTTTTGAGCCTAAGAATCTCAATTGGTAACTTTGACCATTTGCAGATTTTTGACGAAACGGGACGGACTTTTGGAGGAGCTTACGACATTTGAGAAGTATGTAAAGCTTCCCAATTCTTTATTTGGCATATCTTAGTGTGTTAGTTGAATATGAGACCTTCCGGAGCATTTCTGCTCCTCGAAACCCGATCCACAGAAAAGTTACTATTCATTCAATTCGATTGAAGCCTAAAGGCTCCCTTTTGGCTAGAATGCCATTATTCGTCCGAAACCTATCGAAATGTGGTTGGGTAACCTAGAAATGAGTATGTATGACCCTTGGCATATTACTGCTCGTAAAAATATGTTCGCCACCTCACTTCGACTCGAGGTGGGTCCGCTACCCCAAAATGCCCGATTTGCCCTTCGGGCCATCTTTGGGAATAGAGTTGAACGTACCACTTCTGATCTTTGGAACATCCTTCCATGGGGTATGTTTGGACTATTCGATGCACTAATCCAGGTTTTGAACTATATGGACCATTTTGGAATCGTTTTGCAAAATGAAACCTTATGTCGACTAAGTGTTCGACTATTTTGTAATAGGATATGAGTTATGAGTTTACTTTGTTTTGAAACACTATTTTGAAATACGATTTGCATTTGTTTGCTCACGACTCCGCTCGTGCCTTATTATGACTTCGTTCACCGGTTCCCGGGCCGGTTTTGATTCGTGCGTTTTATGATAATTCGGTCGTATGCTGTGTTACGGTTCCCAAGGCTTCGCCATAGGGCCGGGTTCCGTTTGGAGTTATGCTGTGATATGGCTCGTGATGCGATACGCTCACCTATGATTATGCTTGTGTTCGGGGATGTATGGAGATTTGAAACCTTCTGGTGTTATGCTGTGTGTGGCGCCAGCGTCGGAGTGGCGACCACGTTCTTAAGCGTTTGCATAAAATACATGTATATGATTTCGATACAGATTTTGACATACCAGTTGTACCCCACTTTGACATTTGATTTGCTTTTGGTTTTGATCCATAATTCTGTACTCCGTGCTTTACATACTCAGTACATATTTCGTACTGACCCCCTTTCCTCGGGGGCTGCGTTTTATGTCCGCAGGTGCAGATATCGGTGATCCTCCGCAGTAGGCTTCACTTCTTGCTATTCCGGAGTACTCTTATTTGATCCGGAGTCCACTTTTGGTACAAACTCTTTCGCTTTGTATATATATTCGGTATATTTGACTATCTGGGTACGGCGGGGCCCTGTCTCGCCATATGTTTTTGTTTTGAGTTCGTAGAGGCCTGTAGTCATATATGTGGGGCGAGGGTCCTATGTGTTTATTGTCTGATTTTGCTTTCGGGTCTTAAAGCGGTCTGTTTGATATGATGGCCCCAAATGGCCCTTTTGTATATATTTGTATTTTGACTGGCGATGTCTATTCCGCCGCTTTGTTTGAGTTTGATTTGATATGACCGCTTAAGACATATTTTCGATATAAATTATGTTTGATATAACTTCTTGAAAATTCTGAAATAAGTTTGGATTCGGAAATGAATATGCGATTTGGTCTGGGTACCCAGGTAGGGTGCCAGTCGCGGCCCACGGGGCTGGGTCGTGACAAAAGTGGTATCAGAGCGGTTTGTCCTCGGAATGTCTACAGGCCGTGTCTCGTAGAGTCTTGTTTATCGATGTGTTGTGCACCAAGTCTATAAGCAGGAAGCTACAGGGCATTTAGGATGTTACTTTCTTTGTAATCTTAGATCGTGCGATAGAGCTGAGCTATTAGGATGATTTTGATCTGACTCGCCTTCGTGTTTGCAGTGATGCCTCCGAAGAAGGCAACGGCGGCCCAGAAGGGCAAGGCGAGGATTGGAGAGACTAGCCAGGCACAGCGAGCTACCCGGGCTCGTGTCTATGATTTGCCCGAGGATGTGCCTCATTCTGAGGGGTCTGCTACACCCCCACTAGTACAGCCTGGAGCAGGACCTTCAGCAGCTCCAGAGGTCCGTGTACCCGCACCTGAGACTCCAGCTCCTCAGCCAGGGGCGGAGGATAGGACCCTGAGGGAGGCTGTACAGCTGTTGACTACACTGGTAGCAGGACAGGCTCGCAGGCGCGGGCGGAGGGACGACGATGATGATGACAGGCGGGACAGCCTGAGAGTTCGGGAGTTTTTGCTATGTGGCCCTCCAGAGTTCTTCGGGTCTAAGCCCGACGAGGACCCCCACGACTTTATTCGAGGGATGCGACGCTCACTGGACTTGGTCAGGGCTTCAGAGACCGAGTCGGTTGAGCTGGCTTCGCACCGGCTTCGAGATGTGGCTACCCACTGGTACGAGACTTGGGAGTTGTCTAGGGGAGAGGGTGCCCCTCCAGCCACTTGGGATCAGTTTGTGACAGCATTCACCCGCCACTTTTTGCCCCCAGAGTTACGGCGGGCACGGGCTGATCGATTCTTACGTCTGCAGCAGAGGGGTCGGAGTGTTCGCGAGTATAACCTTGAGTTTGATTCTCTGGCCCGATATGCACCGGCCGTGGTAGCAGATATGTCCGATCGGATGCACAGATATGTTATGGGATTGGACCGGTATTTGGTTGATAGTTGTATGGCAATGTCATTGCAGGCAGACATGGACATTTCCCGGCTTCAGGCCTATGCGATGGGTATGGAGGACCGTCGCAGATCTGATCCTGGTGGCAGAGATCGAGACAGGAGGCCGCCCAAGAGGGCTAGATCCGTGGGTTATTCAGGGGATTCTCGAGGCGGACAGCCTCAGCAGCAGCAGCAGTCTGACAGATATTTTCCTCCTTCCGGCCGGGGCACTCAGTCAGGTAGCCAGAGATTCGATAGTACAGGATCGTCTGGGGCCGGTCAGAGCTCCAGAGTGGCAGGTTCACAGGTACCCAGGGGTCCCAGCCAGGCCAGACCACCCAGGCCCCGTTGTCCTCATTGCGGGAAGTCTCATCCCGGGGAGTGTTACCGAGCGACTGGAGCTTGCTTTTCGTGTGGTGGTCAGGGCCACTTTATGAGAGACTGCCCTTTGGCCAGCGGTTCTGGTAGTTCTGCTCAGCAGACAGGGTCAGCCGCCGGTTCTTCTTCTGCTCCATCAGTTGCACGCCCTGGAGGGCGAGGTATTTCAGCACCGGCAGGACGCGGTTGAGGCCGCGGTGGCACTTCAGGTTCTAGCGGTCCCTCAAACCGCATATATGCTTTGGCCAGCCGCCAGGATCAGGAGGCTTCGCCAAACGTCGTCACAGGTACATTGCTGGTTTTCTCCAGATCTGTATATGCATTGATTGACCCTGGCTCTACTTTATCATATATTTCCCCGCTCGTTGCTAGTAAGATTGGGATAGTGTCTGAGCCTATAGAGCCATTTGAGGTAGCTACGCCAGTTGGGGATTTTATCGTAGCGAGACAGATTTATAAGGATTGTTCTGTGACCATTTATGATCGTAGCACTAAGGCTGATTTGATAGAGTTAGACATGCTTGAGTTTGACGTCATTATGGGCATGGACTGGTTGTCTTCCTGTTATGCTAATGTCGACTGCCAGAAAAAGGTAGTCCGTTTTCAGTTTCCAGGGGAACCAGTCATAGAGTGGTTCGGATCTACTGCATCGCCGAGGGGTAAGTTTATTTCATACCTCAAGGCTAAGAAGATTATTCAGAAGGGTTATATCTATCATTTGGTTCGTGTGCATGATACTGCCGCGGAGGTACCTACCCTTCAGTCTGTCCCGGTCGTCAGTGAGTTTCCAGATGTTTTTCCTGATGAGCTTCCTGGCCTTCCGCCTGAGCGGGAGATTGATTTTTCTATAGAGTTGATGCCGGATACGCAGCCTATATCTATTCCTCCGTACAGGATGGCACCGGCTGAGTTGAAGGAGTTGAAGGAGCAGCTGAAAGATTTGCCGGATAAGGGTTTTATCAGGCCCAGCACATCACCCTGGGGAGCGCCGGTATTGTTTGTCAGAAAGAAGGATGGGTCGCTGCGGATGTGTATTGACTACCGGCAACTGAATAAGGTGACTATTAAGAATAAATATCCCCTTCCCCGGATCGATGACTTGTTTGATCAGCTGCAGGGTGCTAGACATTTTTCAAAGATAGATCTGCGTTCTGGTTATCATCAGGTGCGAGTACGGGAGTCAGATATCCCGAAGACTGCTTTCAAGACTCGGTACGGGCATTATGAGTTCAGAGTTATGTCTTTCGGGCTGACTAATGCTCCAGCAGTATTTATGGATCTGATGAACCGGGTATTTCGGCCTTTCCTGGATATGTTTGTTATTGTGTTTATTGATGATATCCTGATTTACTCGCGATCAGCCGAGGAGCATTCAGATCATTTGAGGACGGTACTTGGCATCCTCCGTCAGCAGAAGTTATATGCTAAATTCTCTAAGTGTGAGTTCTGGTTGACTTCTGTGGCATTCTTGGGCCATATTGTCGGCGCAGATGGTATTCGGGTCGACACGCAGAAGATTGAGGCTGTGCAGAATTGGCCCAGGCCTACTACACCGACAGAGGTGCGTAGTTTTCTTGGATTGGCTGGGTATTACCGCAGGTTCGTGGAGGATTTCTCTTCTATTTCAGCACCACTGACGAGGCTTACCCAGAAAGCAGCAAAATTCCAGTGGTCGGATGCCTGCGAGCGCAGCTTTCAGATGCTGAAGGAGAGATTTATTACAGCACCAGTACTGGCTCTTCCAGAGGGATCTGACGGGTATGTTGTCTATTGTGACGCCTCTGGTATTGGGATAGGATGTGTATTGATGCAGTACGGTCGAGTTATAGCCTATGCTTCCCGACAGCTCAGACCGCACGAGAAGAACTATCCCACTCATGATCTTGAGTTGGCCGCGGTGATTCATGCTTTGAAGATTTGGCGGCATTATTTATATGGGGTCCATGTTGATATCTATACGGACCATAAGAGTCTCCAGTATATTTTTAGGCAGAAGGAACTGAATTTGCGGCAGCGGAGATGGCTTGAGTTACTAAAGGACTACGACGTTGATATTCTGTACCACCCAGGGAAAGCCAACGTGGTAGCTGATGCGCTTAGCCGCAAGTCCGTAGGCAGTCTGGCTGATGTTCCATCTGATAAGAGGGATTTGGTTAGCGACATTCATCAGCTGGCCAGCCTCGGAGTTCGTTTGGTGGATTCTGGAGATTCTGGGATTTCTGTTCGTCCAGTTGCTGAGTCATCTATTATTCAGGAGGTAAAGCAGCGCCAGTTTGAGGATCCTCTTTTGATTCAGTACAGAGATGTGGCCCTTAATAAAGCAAAGACTCAGTTTGAAATCTCGCCTGAAGGAGTTTTATTGTATGACGGCAGATTCTGTGTACCGGACGTTGCGGGCTTACGGCGACAGATTATGGGTGAGGCCCATAATGCACGGTATTCTGTTCATCCTGGTTCCACTAAAATGTATCGGGACCTCAGGTGTTTGTATTGGTGGGACGGCATGAAGAAAGATATTGCTGAGTTTGTTAGTCAGTGCCCGAACTGCCAGCAAGTTAAGATCGAGCATCAGAAGCCCGGTGGATTATTACAGGAGATGGAAATTCCAGCCTGGAAATGGGAGATGATTAATATGGATTTTGTTGTTGGATTACCGCGCACTCCACGCAGGTACGACTCTATCTGGGTTGTTGTTGACAGGCTGACGAAATCAGCCCATTTCCTTCCGGTTCGGACTACTTATTCGGCTGAGGACTATGCCAGATTGTATATTAGAGAGATAGTCAGACTTCACGGAGTCCCTATATCTATTATTACTGACCGAGGTACCCAGTTTACAGCAAATTTCTGGAGGTCATTTCAGGAGGGATTAGGGACTCAGGTGAGTCTCAGTACAGCTTTTCACCCCCAGTCCGACGGGCAGGCCGAGCGCACTATTCAGACGCTCGAAGATATGTTGCGGGCCTGCGTTATTGATTTCAGGGGCAGCTGGGATGATCATTTGCCGCTTATTGAGTTTGCCTATAATAACAGTTATCACTCCAGCATCCAGATGGCTCCGTACGAGGCCCTTTATGGCAGGAGATGCAGGTCTCCTATTGGTTGGTTTGACGTGGGCGAGACTAAGTTGATTGGCCCAGACGTGATCCAGGAGGCTGTAGATAAGGTAAAGCTTATTCGAGAACGATTATTGGCTGCGCAGAGTCGACAGAAAGCTTATGCAGATAGACGACGTCGACCGTTAGAGTTCCGGATTGGCGACTGGGTATTCCTGAAGGTGTCGCCCATGAAGGGTGTCATGCGATTCGGTAGAAAGGGTAAGTTGAGCCCCCGGTACATTGGGCCGTATCAGATCGTGCGAAAGATAGGCGAGGTCTCCTATGAGCTAGACTTACCATCCGACTTGGAGGTCGTACACCCGGTGTTTCATGTGTCTATGTTGCGGAAATGCATTGGTGATCCTGCCAGGATATTCCCAGTTGACGACATTCAGGTGACGGAGCAGTTATCTTATGACGAGCAGCCTGTATCTATTCTGGATCGACAGGTGCGGAGACTACGCACTAAAGAAGTGCCCTCCGTCAAAGTCCTGTGGCGCAACAATAATCGGGAGGAGATGACTTGGGAGGCGGAGGACGAGATGAAGAAGAAATATCCCCACTTGTTTCCGACATCTACAAGTAATCTAATTTCTTTTTTCAGTTTGTTGTGTTGATTGATAAAATAAATTATGTATGTCATTATTAAAAAGGGACACTCCTGCCTTGATCATAAGACCTTATAAGATTAATCTAACATTCGGGGACGAATGTTCTTAAGGGGGGGAGAATGTTATGTCCCGTGTTTTCGTATAATTGGAAATCGAGAAAATAATTGCGATTTGTGTGTTAAAAAGGAAATGATTTAATTTTTGTGAATATGACTATGTTGGTTGTGAAATCTTTAAATGCTAAGACCTCGGGGAAGGCCGAGGATAAATTTGGAACTTCGTAAATTAGTTTCGGGAATTACAAAACGGGGCATTTCAAGAATTGGGCCAAAGAAATTACAACTCAAATGAAGCCCAAAAAGAATAAAGGGGGCCGGCCATGTCTTTAGGCCCAAGCCATTTTAAAAGGGTCATGTGCTATGCACATGACCCCTAAAAGGATATATACTAGTGAACACTTAGAAATATCCAAGAAACAAATCATAAATCAAGAACTCACCAAAAAAAGGGGGTTCGGCCGAAGTGAAAAGGGAAAAGAAGAGAAAAATTCCAAGCTTGTGTGGTGATTCAAAAATCTTGGTTGCTACATATTTGTGAAGTACTCAAGACGCTCTCCGACGTGGTATAAATAGTTTGGCACGAGGACGACGTTTTCGACAAGTCGGGTTTTCAAGGAAAGGTAAGAATTTTGCCCCTTTTATGTTATAGAATTGATGTGAATGTGTTAAGCATTGGAAGTAGATGGAGATCCCGTAATTTTAACGTAAATAGAAAGTCGTGTGTGTGTGTGTGTAGTGTGTTTGGCCGTGAGTTATGGAAGGAAAGAAATGGTTTGAATTGATCTTGTTTAAGTTGGCATAATGTGTTGTTGTGACCCTTAGATCGTAATTGATTGATTGTTGAATTAAATTGGCGGTGGAAAACGAATTCGGATATTATCGGAAAGTGTATATCCTTGGTATTCTTATGTATATCAATGTATATTTTGGGGTGCTATAAACTTTAGATATGAATCTATATCGATGTTGACGAATTCGGATTGAAACGACGTTAGTTAGAATGTTCGTCGTGAATTTTAATGTTTTGAAGAATTATGGAACTAATGGATTTTGGTGCAACTTCGTGTATGGTTTGAATTGTAATGAGAATGTGGTTGTATAAGTTTGAATGTGGGAATGAATACAAATAGGTAGATATAGAATTGGAATTTTGAAAGTTTGAATGGAAAGTTGCCAACTTAAGAAATCATGTAGGACTTTGAAGCTAGAGTGAATTGATTGTTGTTTACATTGTTTGGTTGATGTGTGGGCTGTTGTGGTTGGTTAATTTGAGCCGAGCTACGCCTCGGGGATGTTAGATTTATAGGGGAAATGCTGCCGAAATTTCGGTAGGCAAATATGGAGTTAAAGGCATTTTTGAGCCTAAGAATCTCAATTGGTAACTTTGACCATTTGCAGATTTTTGACGAAACGGGACGGACTTTTGGAGGAGCTTACGACATCTGAGAAGTATGTAAAGCTTCCCAATTCTTTATTTGGCATATCTTAGTGTGTTAGTTGAATATGAGACCTTCCGGAGCATTTCTGCTCCTCGAAACCCGATCCACAGGAAAGTTACTATTCATTCAATTCGATTGAATCCTAAAGGCTCCCTTTTGGCTAGAATGCCATTATTCGTCCGAAACCTATCGAAATGTGGTCGGGTAACCTAGAAATGAGTATGTATGACCCTTGGCATATTACTGCTCGTAAAAATATGTTCGCCACCTCACTTCGACTCGAGGTGGGTCTGCTACCCCAAAATGCCCGATTTGCCCTTCGGGCCATCTTTGGGAATAGAGTTGAACGTACCACTTCTGATTTTTGGAACATCCTTCCACGGGGTATGTTTGGACTATTCGATGCACTAATCCAGGTTTTGAACTATATGGACCATTTTGGAATCGTTTTGCAAAATGAAACCTTATGTCGACTAAGTGTTCGACTATTTTGTAATAGGATATGAGTTATGAGTTTACTTTGTTTTGAAACACTATTTTGAAATACGATTTGCATTTGTTTGCTCACGACTCCGCTCGTGCCTTATTATGACTTCGTTCACCGATTCCCGGGCTGGTTTTGATTCGTGCGTTTTATGATAATTCGGCCGTATGCTGTGTTACGGTTCCCAAGGCTTCGCCATAGGGCCGGGTTCCGTTTGGAGTTATGCTGTGATATGGCTCGTGATGCGATACGCTCACCTATAATTATGCTTGTGTTCGGGGATGTACGGAGATTTGAAACCTTCTGGTGTTATGTTGTGTATGGCGCCAGCGTCGGAGTGGCGACCACGTTCTTAAGCGTTTGCATGATTTTGTTTGCATAAAATACATGTATATGATTTCGATACAGATTTTGACATACCAGTTGTACCCCACTTTGACATTTGATTTGCTTTTGGTTTTGATCCATAATTCTGTACTCCGTGCTTTACATACTCAGTACATATTTCGTACTGACCCCCTTTTCTCGGGGGCTGCGTTTTATGTCCGCAGGTGCAGATATCGGTGATCCTCCGCAGTAGGCTTCACTTCTTGCTATTCCGGAGTACTCTTATTTGATCCGGAGTCCACTTTTGGTACAGACTCTTTCGCTTTGTATATATATTCGGTATATTTGACTATCTGGGTACGGCGGGGCCCTGTCTCGCCATATGTTTTTGTTTTGAGTTCGTAGAGGCCTGTAGTCATATATGTGGGGCGAGGGTCCTATGTGTTTATTGTCTGATTTTGCTTTCGGGTCTTAAAGCGGTCTGTTTGATATGATGGCCCCAAATGGCCCTTTTGTATATATTTGTATTTTGACCGGCGATGTCTATTCCGCCGCTTTGTTTGAGTTTGATTTGATATGACCGCTTAAGACATATTTTCGATATAAATTATGTTTGATATAACTTCTTGAAAATTCTGAAATAAGTTTGGATTCGGAAATGAATATGCGATTTGGTCTGGGTACCCAGGTAGGGTGCCAGTCGCGGCCCACGGGGCTGGGTCGTGACATCAACGCATGAATGACCGCAGCCAATTCAAGATCATGAGTGGGATAATTCTTTTCATGTTTCCGCAATTGTCTCGAAGCGTAAGCAATAACTCTACCATGTTGCATCAATGCGCATCCTAATCCCACTCCGGAAGCATCACAATACACAACATAGCCATCCGACCCTTCTGGAAGTGTTAAAACTGGAGCTGAGGTCAATCGGTCTTTCAACTCTTGCAAACCACGCTCGCAAGCATCGTTCCATTGAAATTTTGCTGATTTCTGGGTTAGCTTCGTCAATGGAGCTGAAATAGACGAGAAACCCTCTACGAACCTTCTGTAATTACCTGCCAACCCCAGAAAACTACGAATTTCTGTAGGTGTCGTAGGCCTTGGCCAAGTCTTCACAGCTTCAATTTTCTGAGTGTCGACTCGAATGCCATCATTTGAAATAACATGGCCCAAGAATGTCACAGAATTTAGCCAAAACTCACACTTTGAAAATTTTGTATACAATTCTCGGGCTCGAAGAATTCCAAGGACAATTCGCAAATGATCTACATGTTCGGATTCTGTGCGAGAATACACCAGAATGTCATCGATGAATACTATCACGAACAAATTCAAGAGCGGCCTGAATACATTATTCATCAAATTCATAAACACAGCCGGACCATTAGTCAACCCAAATGACATTACTCGGAATTCATAGTGGCCGTATCTTGTTCTGAAAGCCGTTTTATGGATATCTTCTTCTATAACCCTCACTTGATGATAACCTGACCTCAAGTCAATTTTTGAAAACCATTTGGCACCCTGCAGCTGATCAAAAAAGTCATCAACCCTCGGGAGAGGATATTTATTCTTTATCGTCACCTTATTCAACTGCCTGTAGTTAATACACATTCGTAGGGAACCGTCCTTCTTTCTCACGAACAAGACCGGTGCTCCCCACGGCGATGAACTTGGTCTAATGAACCCCTTTTCAAGCAAGTCTTTAATCTGCACCTTTAGCTCTTTCAATTTTACCGGAGCCATTCGATAAGGAGGAATAGAAATGGGCTCGGTGTCCGGTAACACATCAATGGCGAAATCAATTTCCCTTTCTGGAGGAAGACCTGGAAGTTCATCTGGAAATACGTCTGAAAATTCATTCACCACCGGGACATATTGAAATGTTGGCGACTCTGCTATTGTGTCATGTACTCGAACTAAATAGTAAATGTAGCCCTTGGCTATCATCTTTCTCTCCTTAAGGTAGGAAATAAACCGACCTTTTGGGGATGCTGTGTTACCCTTCCATTCAAGTACGGGCTCTCCCGGAAATTGAAATCAAACCACTTTCGTGCGGCAATCAACATTCACATAGTACGAGGCCAACCAATCCATACCCATGATTTCATTGAAATCTATCATTTTCAGCTCAATCAAATCAGCTTTGGTCTGACGATCACATATCACAATGACACAATTTTTGTACACTTGCCTTGCTATCACGGGATCACCAATCGGAGTGAGTACATCAAAAGGTTTAATTAACTCGGGTTTCAACCCAATACAACCAGCAACATATGGGGTAATATAAGAGAATGTAGACCCCGGATCTATCAATGCATACACATCACGGGAAAATATAGACAATATACCTGTAACGACGTCTGGGGAGGACTCGAGATCCTGTCGCCCCGCTAAAGCATACACTCGGGGCTGAGTGACACCTGAAGTAGATGCAGCCCCTCTACCTCTGCCTCGGCCTGCTGTCATCTGGGGAGTCTGTGCTGTCGGGCGTACTGATAAAGAACCAACAGCTGAGCCTGTGGGCTGAACTCTACCTCTACCATACCGCGAGGGACAATCTCGCATCAAATGCCAGTCTGTCCACAAACGTAAAAAGCATCTGTGTCCTGGCGACACGGCCCTGAGTGTAATTTGCGGCACCGACTACATCGTGGAACTGGGGGTCTCCCCTGACAATAATCACCCTCAAACTGGGAACCTGAAGCCCTCGAACTCTGACCCTGTCCCGAGCGAAAGGAGCGGTCAAATCTCCTATCCAAAAACCTGGGAGGCGCACTAGTCGCTGATTGGCCCGAATGTCGGGAATAGGTCTGCCTTGGTCCCCCTCTATAATCACTGCCTGTGCCCATAGATCTGGCCCGCTTGCTTTGCCTTCTGTCGATATCACGATCACTCCTCGATGGTTGTTGTCGCCCCTCTAAGTTCTGGGCATGGGCCTGTATTCGGGAAATATCCATCCCGTCTTGTAGGGAAGCCGTCAAAAATCTTTGAATAAATGCGGTCCCAAACCACTCACAAATCTGTGCACCCGATCTCACATGTCAGCCATCATAGCCGGGGCATACCTGGCCAAAGAACTGAATTGCAAGCTATATTCCCAAGCACTCATGCTTCCTTGCTTTAGATTCAAAAGTAAGTCTCTTTGCTTTCCATACCATCCCATTACCTCCGTTATTGTAATCATCTTCTTTGGTCTTTAATGGTGAAATCGAAGTAGGAAGCCTAAAATATCAATAAACCTTCTAAACTTGATGGGTGGGAATTATTAATGCGTATTTATCTTTTAAATGAATTGATTAGTTGCTATTTGTAATAAATTGAACAATTAGAATAGTAAACTAAGTGATTAGGACCTAGGTTTCTATAAAAATGGTGTCTTTGTCATAGAAAACTTTTTATAATGGGAATGTTAGATAAAATGTGGTAGAAATTGATGGTTTATGAATATTAGGGGCTTTGATAGGTTGTTTATCACCTAGAAAATCATCCACCCCTAGAATAGGGAGAGGGAATGGTATTTCTTGCCTTGGTATTTGCAAATTGAGCAATGTGACTCATTAAGCCTTCTATTTTTAGACTGCGAACGTATTGAGGCTTTGAGGAAAGAAAAGGTTGTAGCAGAGTGACAAGCATTATTCCAGCTCTACTCTGACGTAGGTTACGGTTTACTTGAGTTAGACTTTGGTTAGTTGAATGCCTGTTTTTGTGATTCCATTAGGAGAAAGTATGTCTAGTATTCATTAAGTGATATTGTGTGGTTAAGCTCCTATGTGCTTGTGATTGAGTGTTGTGTAGGCTTCATGCCATTATTCCTGTGTGATTTAATCTGTCGTGGATGTATTGTGATGAGAAGTTAATATAGTCTTCTCGAGGGTATTACGACGTGAAATGACGAGGTGAATATGGATATTGAGAAAGTAAGAAACACTATTCTGTTAAAGGTATGACAATGCACACATGTGTCCTAGATTATGGGCTCGTGGTCCGAGGATAGTTTCGAAAATAAGAGGTTTATTTTATATCCCGCGTCTGAGGTTCGTTCCGGAGCGGAGGTTGTGCTCGGGTTCGAGAAGTGTTCCGAAATGAGTGGTACATGGACACCATGGGTCCCCTGTAGGTCATGACTACTGAGCTATGACATCAGATAGCATGTGTGTACAACGAGTGGGGTTATGGTGGTAGATTTGTTTTTGTTGTGGTTGACGTGCTTGTGATTCTTAGCCATTTGGTGATTTGTTGTGATTGTCCGTGGTTGACTTGTTGTGATGTATTGATATTCATGTATGATTGACTGGCTTGTTTATTCTATTGATTTCATAAGATTTGCATGGTACTAATATTAGTCGGCCTATGATGCTTACCGGTACATAGTGTTTGTACTGATACTACCTTGCTGCATTCTTTGAGTGCAGATTTTGATATAGAGACCGCTACTCGTCCTCACATCTAGCGTGGAGGATATTTGCTGATAGATTTTGGGGTGAGCTTATTCTCATGCCAGGTCGCCCGAAGATCTCCTACTTATAATGTCTTTTCCTATTATGGACATTATGGATATTTATGAGGTAGATTTCAATTCTTAGACATGTTTTGGCTTAGAGTGATGTACGATAACTTTCGAATTTCGGGGATTGTAATAGTTAGAAATTCCGCACTTACTACAGTATTTATGACATGATTTACTTGTTCTTTTGTTGTTAAATGAGTAATAATTGTTCAGCTTGATTTATATAAAAATCGTATTTAATGGATTAGGTGGTATGTATGTTGGTTCGCCCATTAGTGTTTAGATGGGTGTCGGTCATGACGGGTTGGGTCGTGACATTATAAGTATTTAAGAGAAGTGTATGGATGTGTCTAGAACTCCCAAGAAGTGTAAATGATGAAAAAAGTGGAATAATAGGGTATTTATACCCCTTGAGAGTCGGTTCCACCGACTTTCCAAGTAGGGCCCGCGGGGAGCCATTTGGCAGCTTGGAGGCTTATCTTGAAATGCCCATAACTCCCTACTCCGATGTCTTTTTGACAAACAGTTTGTTGCGTTGGAAACTAGAATTGCTGAACTTCAATTTAGGCTTTGGTTTCACTTCAAAACTCCTGATATACAAGGAGATATACCCCTCTAAATTTGACCTAAAATTCTACCAACTTTTTACAATTTTTTGACAAACTTATTTTCTTCGATTTGCTTGGTCCCGTCGTCTTCCAAAACTCTCCATATATGATATTTATCATTAATTATACTTGATAATGGTCATGTCCTTTGGTTCCAAAGTTGTCCTTCCCGGTTACGACTTACGAGATCGTAATTCATTCTTTACTTCATTGTTACGTACTTCCCGTGGCTTGTACCTTCCAAATATTTATGGGACGTCTCCGACACTCCATTAGTACGGTCAAATAAATGGCGTGCTCATGCTCTAAAAGTGTGAGGTGTAACATCTTCCCCCCCCCCCCCCCTTAGAAACATTCATCCTCGAATGTTATAGCTTGCGAGCTTACGATGTTATCATTATTTTCTTGGAATGGTCGTCCTCCTTTAGTTCCTGATCTCCATGCTCTTATACTATAGGCTTATTAGTCTTCTTTCATATCCTCCCAATTCTTTGTCGAACTCATTCATTAGCTTCATATCCTCATGTCCTCATGTATGTAACCGGTGGTCAACTGATATCCAACTATCGTCCTGTTCTCATTAAGGTGGTCTTGGCTCATGACCGCTACGGCTCTCTGCCGGTCTTGCGAGTATTCTTAATTGTTGTATCCTTTTGACTTGCTCTTTATTTCTCTGTTAATAGACAACTCTCTTGTTCAGATGTAGCACCTTTCCTTGCTTGCTTGTCTGGATGTTAGTTTGAGTTATCCGTCTAGCACGAATTGATCCTATATACATACAATATCATCTCTTTCTAACTTCCTTAGCTGGGTTCCTTACTAGGTCCTCGGGAAAATTTTCATCATGGTTCTGCCTGTAGTAGCACTGAATAATCTACAATAGTATTTTTCTGCTAACGTCTCATTATCCTCGGTGATTACAGTTTCTCGGGTTCTCCATCTCATACACATTTAATTACAACTTCTTTTTAATGTGGGTATGCTTCCCTCCTTTAGTCCTTGGCTCTTTTATACTAGTGCCTAATTGAGACTTAAACTAACCTCCATTCTTCTTCGGTTCCTTATCGTCGTCCTTGCACCATTCTGTTGGCCATTTCATCATGGCAATTGTTTATATGGTTCTATATCATACACTCTCACAATTGATATAACCGGTGACTTGGAATTTCACGACTTACTAAGTACTCTCTAATGTCAGGCAGTACTGTTGTCTTCCTATCCATAGGCACACTATCTTTCTTTCCTTTGAAGGTTATTGAACTTCCTATAAATGTTCCTCTTTTAAAGCTTCCATCTCTTCTAGTGCTACAAGTTCTTTTTAGTAGTCCTGATTGTCCCTTATACTTATCCTTGGTCACATGCGGCCTTTCTTACTCCTTCTGTCACCCCTTGGAGTACTTTACTGCATATCTAAATGTACCTAAAATTTCTTTAGCACGAGTGATTCGAGTCATAGTCCGGAATATAACGTATCGCATTGGCGAAGCTTATTCTCATTGATTCGCTAAACCTTCATCATTTTGTCATGCCTCCTTTTTCACATTTGTCTCATAATATACTTGCATTTAGTCCATTCTCACTTTTCTTTAGCGCATTCTTGATGCATTGGTTCATCTTGAATTTTTGGATCCTTCAAGCAAGTATATTTCCCTCTTCTGAACTTGGGAATATTGTAGTTCATCTTAGAATCCCCCTTTTAAAGGATATTCTTATATACCAGTAACCTTCGAGTATTAATCATTTTTTATAGTCATCTAGCCGACCTTAGCGATCCTTCAACTCCTCTATTCCATATAATGCCGGAGTTCTTTTCATCGCATGGTTTAACTTATTTCCTTTTTGCTAGTTGAGTTCATGTATCAAATCAAAATGCTTACACATATCAGATACAATTCTGATTCCTTCTTATAAGGATTAGCTAGAAATACGCCACATATTCCTAAGGTTCATACAATCTCTACTTCCTTCATCGGCCAAGCAACATCACAATTAGAAGTTATATAAGCAATCCAGAAGACAATCTTAATTGCAATCCAACTTACCTAACCATTTCTCATTCTTGAGTTCAAGTTTGTCATTAATACCCGAAGTAACTTGGCCATAATGATTCTCAGAATAGTACCAACTATTAAATACTCAGAATCCCCTTGAAGTCAAATGACAGGTGACATCAAAATCCCAATGTAAACCCACATCATATAGGAGAGTTCGATAAAATGAGTATGTATGCCTGTCATCAACCCGTCCTGATCTTATGTGTGTGTGTGTGTGTGTCTATATATATATATTCCATATCAATATCTCTTCATTATCTTTCACTAACCAATCTAATCTATAAATAGTAATACTGTATTTGAGTTCCTAATATCAACTTTCCTTATGTTTTCAATACGTCTCAATCCTCCAAAATTTCGAATGCAACTCATTCCAGTTCCTTTAACTACTAATCAATTTCCCCCTCCAGGGATCTTCCCTTAAATTAAATTAAAATCATTGTAAACTTCTCTTTAAAATCATCTCATAATTGTTCATTCAATCATGACTTACCAAACATCCGATTGTCACATTTTCCCTTCATTCTTCCTCTATAGCATAGATATTCAAAAACAAGACTCCTGTTTATAAGTGTGGCGCGCTTCACACCCATAAACAAGACTCTACTGGACACAGCTTGTAGACACACCCTAGGACGAATTGCTCTGATACCACTTTTGTCACGACCCAACTAGAGGGCCATGACAAGCACCTAGAGCTAACATATCGAGCACCTATAAACATACATCTCCTAATCATTTTTGGGTGGACCATAAAGATAGCTCGTGGTTATGATAATCTGTAAAGGTTCATATATCACAAAATAATGGCACAGCTCTACATAATCATCAACAACTATGCCCATCATCAACAATTATGCCCATCGTCACAAGCCGTCAAGGCTACCAATATATTACACAATAATATAAACTGATAAGGTTATAAAACATCTAACTATACACACATGTATACAAGCCTCTACATAGAATACAGGTGACCATAAGGACTAGTACCAATAGACTGCAGCTCCGAAGCAAATGAAGCACTCCTGAGATTTCGCTGATGAAGCTCCTATGGGTCAAGTCTGTCTACCTGACTCCCTGCAGGCAAGAATGTAGCGTCCATAAGAAGGGACGTGAATACGAACAATGTACTGAGTATGTAATGCATGAATAGTAACATGATAAAAGCACGAAGAATGACGTAAGATAAAAGAACCGTTTATACCTCATGATACCCTTTAAGACATTCATCATGCTTACTTAATGTCACACCTCACACTTTTAGAGCATGAGAACGCCATATGTTTCACTGTATTAATGGAGTATCGGAGACGTCCCATAAAGTTTTGAAAGGTACAAGCCATGGGAAGTACGAAACAATGAAGTAAATGATGAATTACGATCTCGTAAGTTGTAACTGGGAAGGACAACCTTGGAACCAAAGGATATGACCATTAACAAGTATGATTAATAATAAATATTATGTATGGACGGTTTCGGAAGATTTCGGGACCAAGTAAATCGAAGAAAATAAGTTTGTCAAAAATTTGGAAAAGAATTGGCAGAATTTTTGACATAATTTTGGGTCACCTTTTGAGGGGTAGATCTCCGGGTATATTAGGAGTTTTAAGTTGTTTCAAAAGCCTAAAATGAATTTCGTTGAGTCTAGTTTTCAACGCAACAAACCATTCGTCAATATGACATCGGAGTAGGGAGTTATGGACGTTTTAAAACGGACAGCCAGAAGAATCCAAACCTGGGCAAAAAATCCGGAAAGGTCGCTTAACAGCCCACTTATGAGGTCACCCAGCCCAATCCGAGTTTGGCACCTATAAAAGGGCCTCTACACTTCATTTTATTCATTTTTCTTCAACTCCACAACTCTCTAGAAATCTCCTAACATCTCCACACCCGTCTAGAATCTCCCACACTTCTTTCTCCATTATAAGAGTGTTCTTGAAGGTTCTCCACCATTCCAAAATAGCCTATACCATCACAAAAGAGGATCAAACTCCAAAACCCCAAGCTAATTCATGGAGAAGGATTGTTTTTGTCTCTACTTAATGATGTGATGAATTTGGTCTTGGAAGAAGATGAGTGGGGTGAAGTTTTTCTAGTGTAAGGTACGTTCTCCATCCTATTTCTCCTGATTAAGTTGATTTGAAGGTTTAGCAAGTTCTATAAAAGAAGAGAATCATAGTACAAAAGTTGTAAAGTATTAAAGTGAAGATGATGATAATGGAATGAATTTGAAAGGAGATTTTGGATTAATTTCATATTAAATTGAATATAATTCTTTGATTATGGTATTGTGGATATTGTTACGGTTGGTTGAGAAATTAGGAAAAACATTGTGTGGGATGTTTTAGGGAGTATATTGGTGTTAGTGATGATATTGTTGATATTAGTATTGTTATTGTTGTTGTTTTGTTGGTATTGCGATTTCGGGCTAAGGACATAAATAGGGGAGATGTTGCCCGAATTTCGACAGATTTTAAGGGGATTTAATTCAAAGGCTTAAGACAAGCATATGAAGATAAGCCTAACAATAGTATGAATGGTTTTATATGTAGATTACGAGACCACGAATGATCTTATGTAGATTGCAAGACGGGAGGTAAGTTAGAAAGTCTAGAAATAAGCTTCCAGGTATGTTAAGGTTGTTCCTTCTTTTCTTGGCATGATTCCATATATGGTAGAAGGGTAAAGAACCTTATGATTAGAGACTTGTCAAAGTAGAGCTTGTTATATTGTGGCATAGTTTCCGAGTGTTATATTATTCTTTCTGAGGGGCCATATCCCCTTCCTATGTCCTGGAGTTCATATAGAGATAGAAAAGACATGTTACCTAGTCGGTATTTTTTAGCACATGCATGATATACATATATTTACATTTTATTTAGCCTGGCCACTTGGTCAGTGAGACAGAATACCCGGCCTACGGGTCATGGAGTTGTTTCCTGGCTTACGAGTCATGGAGTTGTTGCCTGGCCTGACCTACGGGTCATGGAGTTGATTATACCTGGCCTATGAGTCATGGAGTTATCTATGCCTGACCCTCGGGTCACGGAGTCATATCTATAGAGTTATGTTATCTTGCCTCAGATGAAAGGCAACCCAGGTAGAGTATCTCAAGATGCTTTCTTGAAATATCCAGAGTATAGCTTGTTATTTCATTTCAATTGTTATCTTGCCTTACATATTCAGTACAATATTTTTACAAACGTCCCTTTGTCTAGGGGAGTTGCGTTCATGCCCGCAGGTTCAGGTAGCCAGAGAGACGAGCCAGCTTCGTAGGCCTTCCACTTAGCTGCAGTCAGTGCGCTCTACTTGGTTCGGAGCTGCAGTCCTTTTTTGTATGCTATTTTGAAATGTATATATATGGGTATGACGGGGCCTTGTCCTATCTTTTCTGCATCCCGAGAGGTCTGTAGACAGTTGTATGTTGTTAGGATGTTATGTAAGCTTGTTGGCTCTCAGTTTTGTTGGTCAGCCTACATAGTAGCATCGTCGGCTTGCTCAGTTATCTATATATATTTTGGGTGTGTGTGTGTGCCCAGTTCAGACGAGATAGTCAGCATTATATATATATATCCAGATTACAGCCTCACCGACTTGTTGGTATTATCTGTGTGCAGGTAAGCCTTAGCAGAGTTTCAAATTTAGAGTCATTCGCTCGAGCCCGGTTTGGCACCGAGTGCCGGTTACACCGCTCCAGATTTGAGGCATGACAAACTTGGTATCAGAGTAGTTCTGTCCTAGGGTTGTCTACAGACCGTGTCCAGTAGAGTCTTATTTATGGGTGTGAAGCGCACCACACTTATAAACAAGATGTTGCAGGGAATTTAGGAACCATTGACCCTTCCTTCTCATCTTAGATCGTGTCGTAGAGCTAAATTATAGGATGTGATGTCCCTGATTCTAATAATAAATGTTTTGACTGTGGATAAGTAGTTATTATGTCGCTATGCCGCTATAATCTAATACTAGCATAAAAACCATAAGCTTTGGAATCTCTTGAATGGGATCATCATCATTATCATCATGGACCATATTTATCTTTAGCATCATAAGAAACTCTAAGAATCATGAACTTCTAGCTTTTGGGAATAAGGATGTTATGCAAAACACGTATAGGTTCGTAAGAAAAGAATCATGCCTTTAGAAAGAAAGGGACAGCCTTAACATACCTGTTCGGTCCCCTTAACTACCTAATGCTTGTCCTCCCAAGCTCGTATATCTACATTAAAGAGAATTCATACTATTTTTAGGCTTATCGTCATATGCTTGTCTTAAGCCTTCAAATTAAATCCTCTTAGAATCTATCGGAATTCGGGCAGCATCTCCCCTGTTTATATCCCTGGCCCGAAATAACAATACAAACAAAACAACAACAATAGCAACACCAATATCAAAATCATCATCATCAATATCAATATGCTCAATAAAACATCCCACATGATATTTCCCCAATTTCTCAACCAATCACTAGATTTTACGAAGCTTTAACAACTAAATTTCCATAATACAATTCATAATATCCATAGTAAAGAATATCCTTACCTAAATCAAGGTTGGTAGAGCTTGAAATCTTATTTATCTTCGGCGTCCAGCTTTGATTCATCGAGATTCGTTATTTAGAACAAGAACTACAAGACCTTATGCTTCCCAAGCCTAAATCCCACGTTTCACTTGATTTAGGCTAAATAATTTATGGAGGAAGTTGGGAGAATGTTCTAGGGGGTTAGGGAAGTTTTGGGGATGTGGTTGAATGAAAATAAAGGGTAAGTCCCCTTTTTATATTGTTCTAGGGTGGGTTTGCGCCGACCTAGAACTTCCTGAGCACTGTAGCGCGCGTGCCGCGCACTGTAACTGCGCGTTTATACTCTGCCCGCCTGACTTGTAACATCCATAATTCTCTACTCTGATGTCATATCGATGAGCGATTTGTTGTGTTAGAAACTAGACTTCATGAAATTCATTTTAGGATTTTAATTTACTTCTAAACACTTCATATACCCAGAGATATACCTCTATGAAGTTGACCCAACCTTTCTATGCAAAATTTTCTCAAATTTTCAACAAATTTATTTTCTTCGATTTGCTTGATCCCGGAACCTTTAGACACTTGTTTAACACTTGTTAAGAGTATTCCTTAACCTTATAAGGGTTCCATGACCTCTCCGAGCTTACGTTAGTTTACTCATAATGCACACGATGTGAAAATTTACGAGGTGTAACATTCTTCCCCCCTTAGAAACATTCGTCCTCGAATGTTGTAGCTTGAGAGCTTACGATGCTATCCTTGATTTCTTGAAATGGTTGTCCTCCTTTAGACCCTGATCTTCATATTCCTATAATATGAGCTCATTAGTCTTCTTTCATATTCCCCTAACTCTCTGTCGAACTCATCCATTAGTTTGATATCCACATGCCCTTCTATATGTAACCAATGGTCAGCTGATATTCAGTTATCGTCCTGTTCCCATTAAGGTGATCTTGGCTCGTGATTGCTACGGCTCCCTGCCGATCTGCAAGTACCCTTAATTGTTGTACCCTTTTTACTTGCTCTTTATTTCTCTACTAGTAGACAAACTCTCTTGTTCAGATATGACACCTTTCCTTGCTTGCTTCTCTGGTGCTATTTTAGATTATCCCTTTTTGTACTAGTCGACTTTATATGCATACCATATCATATCCTTTTAATTCCTTGGTCGGACTCCTTAATTCCTTACAATATAATCTTAGTTCCACTTATGGTAGCGCCTAGATGATTTGCAATAGCATCTCCTTGCTAATGACTTATTATTCTTAGTGATTATTTTACTTCAGATTGTCCAATATATCAACAATACCACAGCCAAGAGATTTATTTTCAAAGTGGACCCAAATCCATCCAGATTTCTTTTCATAATCAATCCATAACAACGACCTCAACACAACCCTTATACACTTGTATATAACACTTCCTCATCACCATTATTATTCCTCATAGCAAAATTATATTTATAACATACTAATAATCACAGCTCAACTAATTTACAACTCAAAATATCATCAAATTCATATTTGAACTTTTCCTACAATTTCCTCTCCTCTATCTTAGCATAATTACAACATAAACTCATAAACATGGAACTAAGATAAAATCCTACTTAATCATAATTTCCTTTCAGTACGAGTATGCTTTCTTCTTAAGCCCTTGATTCTCTTGTACCGGTGATCATTTGAGACTTAAATTAGCCTCTATTCTTCTTTGACTCCTTATCGTTGTCCTTACACCATTTTGTTGGCCATTTCATCATGGTGATTGTTTATATGGTTCTACGTTATACACTCTCACCATTGATATAACCGGCAACTTGGAGTTTGACGACTTATGAGGTACTTCGTAATCTCAGGCAGTAATGCTGTCTTGCTATCCATAGGCACACTATCTTCCTTTCCTTTGAATATTATTGAACTTCCTATAAATATTCCTCTTTTAAAGCTTTCATCTCTTCTAGGGCTACAAGTTCTTTTTAGTAGTCCCGATTGTCCCTTATACTTATCCCTGGTCACATGCGGCCTTTCTTACTCCTTCTGTTACCCATTGGAGTACTTTACTGCATATCTAAATGTATCTAAAATTTCTTCGGTGCGAGTGATTTGATTCATAGTCTGGAATACAACGTATCGCATTGGCGAAACATATTCTCCTTTCCATATTTGTCTCATGCTTATTCTCCTTTCCATATTTGTCTCATGATATACTTGCATTTAATACATTCTTACTTTTCTTTAGCACCTTCTTGACATATTGGTTCATCTCGAATTTTGGCTCTTTCAATCTAGTATATTTCCCTCTTTGGAGCTTGGGAATATTGTAGTTCATCTTAGAACTGAATTTGTTCTTCCCACTTTTAAAAGATTATCTCATATACCAGTAACGTTCGAGTATTAATCGTCTTTGATAGTCATCTGGATAACCTTGGCGATCCTTCAACTCCTCTATTCCATATAATACCAGAGTTCTTTTCATCATATGGTTTAACTTATTTCCTTTTTGCTAGTTGAGTTCTTGTATCAAATCAAAAAGCTTATACATATCGGATACAATTCAGATGCATTCTTTATTGACTTTTCACTTCTACCTTTCATGACTAGTAGCTCCCTAGGCTAAGGAATTAATGGGGATATCAGAATTCATTAGGTCCCTTATAGAGTGTCCGACTATACCACGCTCCTTTAGCCTTAGTCTTCCTCCACGACTATCTTCTTAATATCATTGAAATTCTCCTAGCTCTAGGATCCCAATTCCGATTTATGTCTATACTATACCATTAAAAGTTGATAATCCACACCATCCATTCCCACGAGTCATCCCTTCATTAGCTTAGCTCATTTTGTCCCGTAATTCTTCTTAACTACTTGGTTGCATCACAGCCATGCATCATAGTCCTTCTAGTGTTCTGTCGTTCTTGTTCTTATCATGAAATCCTCACAAAGTACATCCTTTTCTTTTCCTTTCGTCGAGTCTTCATTTTCCTTTATGATAGTACAACTTGTACACATTGTAGCGGTTCTATTTTTTCCGATTCGTGTTTGCACTTGCCTCATTTAAAAAGAAAAGTGTCCCGGGGAAGTACGGTTGTCAATCGCACCGGGAAAAAGGAAAAAATATACTTCTACGTAATAGCACTCTAAATGGACCTATTTTTAGAGTCGCCACCTAATTTTTAGGAAATGAGAAAAAATCGAGTGGAAAAGGGTTCATTTAAAACAATTATTTTATGATTATTTTAAAAGAAACCTAATCTACACAGAGTCTAGGTAAGGGTTCTGGTGATCCCCTGGGGAAGGTGTTAGGCACCCCGGTATTAAGGATCCGCTCAATTGCGGTTTACCTACGGGTTCTAATAATATATCCATATAGATATAAATTGGTTGTGATAAAAATAGTTTTGTTTTATACTTCTGCAAATAGATATTAGTCATTTATGCAAAGAATACCGTGTTTCAAGCTCAAAAGTGGTAAAACTATTGCCCAAAATTGGGCGTTTAGGGTGTTGGACTAGAACACTTAGGGTAATATCTGAAGGCTCTTAGCCTGAGTAGGACCCTACGTAAGTCCACCCAAAAATGGTTTTGAAAAATCGTTAAAGTATAGAAAAATCATTACATATATATATAGTCCATTTTTTATTTCTACCTTTTTCTAAGTTTAAGTCATGTTTTATCTTTAAGCCTAAGTCCACCAATCATAATTAGTCCTACAAATTTGAATATTGTTTCAAATCAGTCCATATGTCATCAACCCACAAGTTTCACAAATGCTCAAATCAGTCCTTAATTTCCCAAAAATTGGCAGTTTTAGTCCTTCTAATAAAATTAGTCCCAATTTGCATTAACATCTCAAAGTTTGTTGCAAATTCATTTTTAGCGACCTCTAAAATATGAAAATCCATTAAGGGTTCCAATAGGCATGGTAATTTGCGCGAATAATAATTTGAAGCACATAATTTAAAGGAGATAGGGTATTTGGGCCGACCAAGCCCAAAAGAGAAAATGTTTATGCACTTGGGTTCATTGGATCCAATGTATGTTCCGTTTTGCTCCGAATTGGGTTGACTCGATCTAAAAGTGTTGGTGAACTCCATTGGGGCCCACCAACGGGTTTGAATAGGAAAAGATACAAAAAGATATGGATAATATTAGTGTACATTCACGAATAAGACTAAGTACAAAAATTAAGACTACAATAATTATTAGAAAATCCAAAAAATGAATTTACAATTTATTGGGCCTAGCCCATATAATATTTTGTAACGGTAGACTAGTAAAACAGCACAGATAAGCCCATAAAAATAATGGTAATAAACCACACGTGAGTAAAAGTGTTACACCTCGGAAAATCTTCCGTTGTTGCACAAGTGAATGAACTAGTGAGGAGTACGAGTATACGATATTTCCATGAGTAAGAAATGACATTTGATGACCCTAAGTGAGATTTCAAAGGCATCCGATGTTAGACGAGAAAGTTGGCCAAGAGAAGGCAAGGCATACGATAAGTATCGGAAAGGAAATACGAGTAACGAGTTAACGAGGATTTAATGATGTCTTGGAGAAGAGTGATAATGTCTCTTAGAGTGGTATTGAAGTGTTGAACAAGTGCTAAGAAGGTTCCATAAGGATTAGAGATCAAACGAGTCGACGAAACGAACTTCGGAACCACTGGGGATTATACGGCAAAATATATGGGCCGTATAAACTATACGGTCCATATGTTTGGGACCGTATAATCAGCCCAGATTGGCAAAAGTTTCTGGACCAAATATACGGCCAAACATACGGCCCGTATAAATTTTACGGACCGTATGTTGGTCCGTATATACGGTCGGGATAGATTTTGCTCAATAAATTAAGGGACCAAGTCTTATTTCATTTAACTTCTACATCACACCTCTTCTCTCTAAAACATCTCTCTACATTTATTCCACAAGAATTCACGGATTATTAGTGATCAACAACATAAACCAAGCGAATCAAGTATAAGAAAACCCATTGGAGATCATTCAAGTCAAGAAATCCCAATGGAGATGAACTAGGGTTTTTTCTCAAGTGAAGAATTAGTAAGCAAGGATTGTTCCTACAGCATCTAAGGTAAGATTTATGATATTTCTATGTTGTTTAAGGTATTTGAGAGTTGAAATACTTGGATTGTAGAAGGGTATAGAAAAATGGGTCATGAATGCGGAATAGTGCCATTTTGAGAAATAGCTTGAATTGAGTTATGATTCTTGATGTATTGTGATTTAAATATGTTATAAATGATGTTGAGAACATGAGATGAGCAATGTACGTGAATGGACATAGTCGTGTGTTATAGCCATGGATATGAATAATTGAAAGTAAATTGAGAAATGTGGATAATGTGGATGAATAATGGCTATTGTTATGGTATTGTGAATGTATTATTGACGTTTGGGAGTTGATATACGTTATGGAGGAATGTCGTATAAATAAAGGAGATGTTGTCCGATTTTCTCTAGTTTTAGTCATATATGCTAGCTATCGATTCAAATGATAGTATGACATTAATGAAGGTAGAAACGCGAGCGTTGAAGGAGAACGTGCAAGTGGCAAATAGTTGAACGGAAAGGTATGTAAGGCTAACCCTTCTTTCATAAGGCATGGTTCTTTGGCCAAACGTCTAAATCTTCTATGAGACTATGATATCCTTCAAATGATTTGATCTTCCGAGCTAGTAAGCTCACGATTCTTGATACGATATGATTGTACTAAATTCCCCGTAAGACGAGTAAGCCTATAAAGGTAGATGTGATGAATGACGATAATAGTGATAATGATATTGATGACGACTATAATGGTAATAGCGATGACGATAACGATGACGATGATGATAGTAATTATAATAGTAAAGATGCTTATGAGCTATTATGTATATGTATGATTATTATGGAACCCCGAGCTTATGAGGCCGGGTAGGATATGTAAATAAGTATGTATTTGATTATGTAACGCGCGCACACCTCTGCAGATGGTACGAATAACCCTGACGCCTTGGTAGGGCCAGGTAGATGTAACCCTGAAGCCTTGGTAAGGCCAGGTATGTGTGTAACCTTGAGCCTTGGTTGGCCAAGTATGTATGGAACACCGATCCTGCATAGTCGGGGATGCTATGTAAATTCTATGTATATTATATGATTATGTATATGATATGGATATGAGTATGAATATGAATATGATACGATATGAATGTGAATAAGGGTATGTATACGAATACGAGTACAAGTATGGAACGGATACGATTATGGATGTGGATATGGATGTATGTACACAAATACGCATTAGAAATGGAAAGTTCCTATGAAAGGCAAGTAAGGGCCTATGACGATGATATTACGATCTCCCATCTTGTGCTATTTCTCATGTTGTTCATTATTCTTCTATATTGATATTGATTATGCTTTACATACTCAGTACATTCTTCGTACTGACGTCCTTTTGTTTGTGGACGCTGCGTCATGCCCGCAGGTGCACAGGGAGACAGGCTCGATCCATAGCTATACTCTCAGAGACTACATAGCAGAGCTCCATTTCATTCGGAGCCATAGCTTTTGGGTACTTATTCTTTTGTGTACATAATTGTGGGAATAGCGGGGACCTATCCCGCCTATATGATATATTATATTCTCCTTAGAGGCTCGTAGACATGTGTATATGGTTAGATATGTCTGGCCTTGCCGGCTTATATTTTTTATATCATTTTGATAGCCTTGTTGGCTCGTGTACATTGATGTGGCATAGATGCCAATGATGATATAAAGGCATTGTTGTCCAATGGGACTAGCATGATGAATGAATAGAATTGTGTGTTTAATTATGTGGCTCACCTTGATGTAAGTGTAAGTGTAAGCCAAGGGGTGCCCGGGTGGGTTAGCACCGGGTGCTCGTCCCGGCCCCTCTAGTCGGGTCGTGAAAAAAGTGGTATCAGAGCAGTTCAGTCCTAGGGTGTGTCTTCGAGCCGTGTCTAGTATAATCTTGGTTATGGGTGTGTTGCGCGCCACACTTATAAACAAGAAGCTGAGGACATTTTAGGAATAAATGACCTTCTTTCTTCATAAGAATCGTGCGATAGAGCTATGATGTAAGAAATTCTTGTTCCTTAACTGTGTGTTGTGTATTTCAGAAATGCCTGTAAATAGAAAGGCTACAGCAGCCCAAAAGGGCAAGACGGTGGCAGAAAAGCGGGCTGAAAGAGCACCGCCATCGGTAGTAGAGGAAAGTGAGTCCCAGAGTGCGGCTCAATCTCAGTCCTCCCGTTCAGTACCTATATTAGAGGAGCGTGAGGGAGCCTCAGCTTCGGCTCCAGCACCTCCGGCTCCTCCACCGGATGCTTCAGGCCAAGATGTAAAAGAGGACATACATTTGCTTACTCAGTTGGTTGCTGCCCAGACTCAGCGGCAAAGTACAGGGCAAGGTGATAGGGCTGTTAGTGCAAGGGCCCGTGATTTCATTACATTGAACCCTCCGGAATTCTTTGGGTCAAAGCCGGAGGAGGACCCTCAGGACTTCATGGATGGTATATTGAGGACGCTTCGATTGATACATGCTTCGGACACCGAATCGGTGGAGTTAGCGTCATATAGATTGAGAGATGTCTCGATCCAATGGTACACGATTTGGATGGCTTCACGGGGAGCCAATGCACCTCCCCCGGTATGGAAAGAGTTTGTTGATGCTTTCCTCCAACACTATATGCCTTCGAAAGTTCGGCGAGCCAGAGCCGATAAGTTCCTAAACTTGAGGCAAGGTAGCATGTGTCACGACCCAGCTAGGGGCCGCGACGAGTACCCGGGGCTAACCACCTAGCACCACTCATTCTGCTACTCATTATGCTCACTAACTCTCTTTTACCAAATCCATGTACAAATCATAATAGAAATCATACTTCATTTGGAACATAACCACTTTTATGTACATAGGCTTCTCGGCTGTCAAAATGGTAATATACATATAGATGAAAACTGTGAGACCATACTACCCACACTGCGTATCTACGAGCCTCTACTGGAGTGTTGGACATAAGGACGGGTCAAGACCCCGCCATGCCCCAAAACATGTACATATCAAAAGAATAATAAAGGAACCTCCGGAAGATGGAGTGCTCCTCAATCAGCTGGTAGCTCCTACAAGTCTGGGTCGCCTCATTGTCTCCCTGTGGGCATGAACACAGCATCCAAAGAAAACGGACGTCAGTACGAATATTGTACTGAGTATGAAAGGCATAAAAAGTAATGATATATTACTGAAATAAAGGAAGCATCAATAAGGAGGAACTGTATATGACTGTAACTCAAAAAGGGAGTAGCACATGCTGACTTACTCATAACCATGAACATCTCATCCATACAACAATGAATAAGCTACTCGTCCATATGGGATCGGTGTGTAACTGCCCGTCCATATCGGATCGGTGTATAAGCCCGCGTTCAGGCCTCCCACGTCCAGGATGATATTAACCGATGTGGGATTCGCCTAGACCAATGTGGGATTCGCCTAAACCAATATGGGATTCGCCTAAGGCAAGCCTTACACTCACCCCCCCTCCCCCCCCCCCTTGGGAATCAGCGTCTTTGCTGAGGTTTGCCCCACCATTGGGTTTGCCCAACCACTGGGTTTGCCCCACCACTGGCTTTGATACCAACTGATCAGGTGGCAATGCGTCTATAGCGCAACATGTGTGCCCTTTTCCACATATTCCTCATATACACATACATATATCATATACATATATCATGTATGCAGCATGCATGAGAGCCCAAAGGCATCAATTCTATCGGAGTGACGTAAGGTCGGTAACCTCCGATTATATTATGGAATAATCACGATCGTCGTGTCTCACCTTGAAGGGACAATTATTATAAGGTGAGACTATTAATGAAGAATAGAATTAAGAGAGAACACAGAATAAAATCATAATCTCATAAGGCATCAATTCATATATTTGAAACCTTTAAGAAGTAGTCATTATCCGTGAATAAAATTGAGAAGCCAACAAATGGTTCAACATTCTTATATCGTCATTGAAATCGTAAACTTGGAACCTTTAAACCTAAAATCTTTCTCATCATGTTCATCATAATAATATTCTCATTTTTGACATCATCGTTGTCATTGAAAACATATCCATCGTTGTTATCATAAGAGCTCACATAATCACAATTTTTGGTTTGGAAAGTACGAATATTTTGGAAAACATTTATGGGTTAACAAGAAAGAAATCATGCCTTGGAATCTTAGACTTTTAACCTTTGATAACAAGGAAAATATGGAAACATTCATGAAGTCATAACCTAGGGATCATGCCTTTGAAATAAAGGGACGAGCCTTAACATACCTTTGACGCTTACTATTCGTATCGCCTACTCGTTCCCCTTTAATGCACTCGTGTATACCTTCAAGAGAATTCATGTCGTCGTTAGTTAAGCAATTATAAGAACGGACTACTAGTTCTAGGGAAAATTGGGCAGTATTTCCTTTGTTTCTACTACATTTCCCATATTCTATTTCAGCTCCCAAACATTCGCAACAATAATCACAACATAGAAACCAACAATCATCATTTACATACATTTGGCAAAATCCACCAATTTCTCCACATTTAGTGGTTTTAGCTCATCGTCACATTTTTCTCATACATCACACTTATTTCATGGTCTAAACATAATTTGTAACATACTTATGATCACAACATATCAACGTTCATGATTTCATTCACTACCATTCACTTGTGTCACTATTCATCCATTCAAGACCCAATTCCCATGTTTTTCTACAATTCAAGTGTCCTAGCTTTCCCATACCTTAAACAACATGATAAAGTTATGAAACATACCTTAGATGATGGTGGAACAAGCTTAGAGTTGAATCCTTCCTTTTTCACCAAAACCTTTCTTCACCTTCCTTGGGATTTACTTGAATTAGATGAGCTCTAGATAGGTTTCATCCACTTGGTTGCATGAATTTTGTGTTGTTGATCATGGTTTCCCCTTGATTTTCCCTTATGGATGAATATTGGAGCATTCTAAAGGTTTCTTGGAGTGGAGAGATGAAAATGAAATGAATTGAAAATGAAGGAGAGGTCCCTTATATTTATCTTAAAATCTGGCCGACCACCATTATACGGACCCACATACGGTCCGTACTATTTATACGGACCGTAGATGTGGCCGTAGATCTTGTCCAGTGGCTGATGGTCTCCTTGGCCAATTATACGGTCCCATATACGGCTGGTATAAATTATACGGTCCGTAGATTGGGCCGTATAATGTCCAGTGATTCCGTTTTCGTTCTCGTCGACTCGTTTGATCTCCAATCCTTATGGAACCTTCTTGACACTTGTTTAACACTTCAATACCAACCTAAGGGACGTTATCACATGTCTCTAAGAAATTATTATGCCATCGCCGAATCGTTGCTCATCATTCTTATCCGATATGCAACATACAACTCGTTTTCCTTAGAAACTTCCTTCCGTCTTCTCGGATGTCTTTGAGAATCTTAATTAGGGCCATTTACATCCTTTCTTGCTCGTTCAAAACATCGCATACATTGTGACCTTCGCTCACCTATCCACTGTACATGTACGGGGAATTTTCCAAGGTGTAACATTCTTCCCCCCTTTTAAAACATTCGTCCTCGAATGTTAAAATACTCGGGAATTCTAGAAAAATTTTGCCAGAGTTTCCCTTGTAACATGGCACTACCAACCTGTCACAACAACCCACAATACTACTGACTCACAGGGCTACAGCACAACATAAACATATCTATGGCCACACACGACCAAAAAGTAAAAAGTAAGCATACATACCTTAAGGCCTTGGCGGATCATCACGAACTTCTCCTGGAATTTCGAATAGGTGCGGGCATTTGGCTTTCATATTCTCTTCTGCTTCCCAAGTCGTTTCTTCCCGGTTATTATTTTACCACCAAACTTTGATTTAAGCTACCTCTTTATTTCGAAGTCCTCACACTTACCTATCTAATGTGGCAATGGGTACCTTTTCATAAATCAACTTCCTTGTCATTTGAGCATCATTTGATTGACATGATCCTAGTGGAAGTTCTAACATATTTGTAAGCTACCTTGCCTATTGCATACGATCTCATAGGATCTAATGCATCGGGGACTAAACTCCCCCTTCATTCAGTGATTCTATCGCTCTCGTAAGTTGTCATATCCCAGAGCTACTGTAACAAGCGTATCATATGTACTTATGTCATATTCCGAGTAATTGTCCTATTTGCCCTTAACGATAATCCCAACTCAACGTTCCAACTTAGTTTACCATATGTTTTCCTACCCGGAGTATTATGACTCCATTATCCTTGTTTTACCTCTTACTCCTCATCTGAGTACTCACATGGTTTCATTGGCGACGCATAAATATCTACAAGTTACATAATGTTTTTGCATGATTCGCATTCATACACATCTATCCATATACATGTATCCATATCCATATTCGTATTTGTAATCATACTCATTTACATATCATATCCATGGTCATGTTCATATAGATATCAATATCATTTACAACGACTTTCCCGCCAATGTCTTTGCCTCGAGAACGGGGTAACCCCACAATGAAATCCATGTTAATCTCATGAATTATTCTGTGTCTCAGACCTGCATGCCTTCTTTTTGTGACTACCATCACCCACTATATTTACAACATTCTCCAGTGTCATATCTTCATTTGGGATAGAAGAGTATTCAATCTCGGAAGCAATTAAATCAAATATGAGGACAGAGAAATGAGAGTTTCCATTATACTTGAAGAGTAAAAAGTAACCAAAACCAATTGAATAGTACTCTCTAAACTGATTCCAACCCTTCTTCAACCATGTCACGCAATCAGAGTTTTGCAATTTTACTCCCCATTTTTCGCCACTTGGGACCTCAAGGGACACAACGTCTCACAGATCGACCCCATACTTCACTAAAAATTCATCTGGGACTTGTAATTTAGAGGAATGAGGAGATAATATAATCTTGAAGAACTGTGAGTCCACCTCCACCTGTCGCCGGTGTTTTATCATCTTTGCCGACTCACGGCTCTTCTTCTTCTTCTTACTTTTGGATGTCACCTTGATCAACTGCCCGTAGTCAATACACATCCGTAGGGTTCATCATTCTAATCTCCACACTGGTATCCTCCCTATTCGCTCCCACCCTTTAAGGGTTTTACTCGCACCTTTAAATCTTGAATTCATGTACCCCTCACTACACTACGTCTTATTCATATCGTTCCCCACAATCTGTGGCTATAACAATTCATGTGTGAAGTCTTAGTGTACTCACCTTGCAGTCTTGTAACCAAATAATGCACCCGATATAGCAATCCGATCAAGAATGTATTTTACTTAGCTCCTCTAGTGGTTGTGAGTCAATATCTAAATGCGCCCCAATTAACAACTTTCTGCCCCATAGGGATGCTTACATTGGTAATAGGTCTAGTTATCCATGCCATCCAGCTAATGTCACTTGTCCTCTTCTTCGGGGCTCAAGGTTCGCTTGTAGCGTCATCTTTGTTTTCCGGGGCCTAAGTCTCACACGCCACTAATACTCCCCATGCCTCATGTCCTTTTACTCTTGTTTGTACTCAACACTAATTTCGTAAACACATCATATTTGTCATTGATTATAACTTTACTCCATCGCTTTATCGTCGTACAGTAAACTCATAACTCATGATCATCTTTTTCTCTTCAACTCTTTACTTCATACACTTTACTCATTCTAGCTTGGTACAGGATATTCATAGGAAATTCATCTTCCTTTAATCATAACGCAACTACTTCTTAAGCACGCATACTTCGTACATCCCCCCCCCCCCCCCCCCCTTTTTTTTTACTCTCCATCTTATTTCTTCCTTCTCGATTCATCCTGTTTTCTCCCGTTTTACAATGGATCCTTTACTCTTCGTATGAGGAACCATATTCTCAACTTAGTACCGCTTTTCCCTTTAGAATACACTGCCTTTGTACCATCCACTCTCTGCCTCCAAAACTTATACTGTTCCTTCTGATCATCTCATCTCATCCTTATTGTTTTAATCCTTTCATTATTCATCTTTCGGTAGTTGTCACTGATACTCCTAACTTAATCTCATCCTGCCATTACCTCGTTGCACAAGATCTTTTCTCGCTAGGACGTATTACCAGCTTATATCTCGTCTTTTTTAGAGTCTAAGAAAATTTCGGCAAGGTTTCCTCTGCAAGCATAACAACCCCAAACCTGCACATAGCCCAGAAAACACATCTGATGTCTCGATAGGACATATATCGGAACACACGTAATGCATAACTGCACAACACGAGATCACTTACCATTAAAGGATATAAATAATAGGGCTTGTCTCATAAGTGGTGCCTGCACATTCGATCTAAAATTCCAATATGTATATACACACATATATATTACCCATATTCACTTACCGTTAATCAACTCACTTGTAATTCACGATTCTGGCCATCACCAGGTTACTAGCAAGTATAGCCATCTCAAATTGTCGGATTGGCTCGTATTTTTCACCTTAACATAATCATCACCACGGGGGTGATACATAACAGCGTAGGATCCGAATCAATCGATGCACACATACCATAAGAGGGTACTAACAATGTACCTGGAGTAGTATCAGGAGAAGACTCAGGATCCGTTCGCTCAGCAAACGCATGAATATGATGCTGGGACTCACTTGGACTAGGCGTTCCTCTTTGGTTTCTATTGCCGCCCATTAACATCTGTGGTCTTGGCCTTGGAGGGTGTACCAATGATGAAGAACTAGCTACTAACCCCATTGGTCGAGTCTTATCTCTATCACGCCTCCACGGGAAATCGCGCATAATATGGCCTGGTCGGGCACAAGTATAACAAACATCTGAGCCCGAGCGGCACAATCCAGAATGTAACTTGCGACACTGAGTACATCGCAGCACCGGGGATCTCTTCTGACCAGAACCACTCCGAATCCGAGGACTAGAAACAATGAGACTCTGGGGTGACCTTGAATAAGTAGGTCCTTCAAATCTGGGCTTAGGAAACTGCGGAGGAGCACCTCTAAACTCCTGATCAGACCCTGAAGGATTAGCTCCCTTTTTCCAATCCATGTTATCGTGGGCCACATCTTGCCGCTGAGCTTGGGCGGCTACCAATTGAGTTAGCAACAGAATAGCCTGTCTCGTCTCTTGGCCCGAAGTATCTTGTGAAGGAACGGAGGGTGCTGGAGCTAAAATTAAGGCTCCCCTGTGACTCTCTATAGCGGGCGAAATATGAGAAGATCAAGATAGGGCCTTTTTCTGGGGTTCGCCCTCTTCCAGATCTATAGACGGCCCCCGTTCAAGCCCACCTTCAACCACTGCCTTGCCCTTCTAGGATGTCATAGCTTTTCCTTTCATCAGCTTTGCTGGAATTATAACGCACCGTTAGGGAAGGGATAATCTTATAATACAGCTCTATCGCACGATCTCTTAAGAAGAAAAATGGTCATTTTTCCTAAATGCCCGGTAGCCACCTGTTTATTAGCGTGGCACGCTACACACCATAAACAAGACTCTACTAGACACGGCTCGTAGACACTTCCTAGGATGAACTGCTCTGATACCACTTCTGTCACGACCCAGCTAGGGGCCGCCACGAGTACACGGGGCTAACCACCTAGCACCACTCATTCTGCTACTCATTATGCTCACTAACTCTCTTTTACCAAATCCATTTACAAATCATAATAGAAATCATACTTCATTTGGAACATAACCACTTTTATGTACATAGGCCTCTAGGCTGTCAAAATGGTAATATACATATATATGAAAACTGTGAGACTATACTACCCACACTGCGTATCTACGAGCCTCTACTGGAGTATTGGACATAAGGACGGGACAAGACCCCGCCGTGCCCCAAAACATGTACATATCAAAAGAATAATTAAGGCACCTCCGGAAGATGGAGTGCTCCTCAATCATCCGGTAGCTCCTACAAGTCTGGGTCGCCTCCCTGTCTCCCTGTGGGCATGAACACAGCGTCCAAATAAAACGGACGTCAGTACGAATATTGTACTGAGTATGAAAGGCATAAACAGTAATGATATATTAGTGAAATAAAGGAAGCATCAATAAGGAGCAACTATTTATGACTGTAACTCAAGAAGGGAGTAGCACATGCTGACTTACTCATAACCATCAACATCTCATGCATACAACAATGAATAAGTTGCTCATCCATATGGGATCGGTGTGTAAACCTAAAATCTTTCTCATCATGGTTATCATAATAATATTCTCATTTTTGACATCATCGTTGTCATTGAAAACATATCCATCGTTGTTATCATAAGAGCTCACATAATCAAAACATTTGGTTTGGAAAGTACGAATATTTTGGAAAACATTTATGGGTTAACAAGAAATAAATCATGCCTTGGAATCTTAGACTTTTAACCTTTGATAATAAGGAAAATATGGAAACATTCATGAAGTCATAACCTAGGGATCATGCCTTTGAAAGAAAGGGACGAGCCGTAACATACCTTTGACGTTTACTATTCGTATCGCCTACTCGTTCCCCTTTAATGAACTCGTGCATACCTTCAAGAGAATTCATGTCGTCATTAGCTAAGCAATTATAAGAACGGACTACTAGTTCTAGGGAAAATTAGGCAGCATTTCCTTTGTTTCTACTACGTTTCCCATATTCTATTTCAGCTCCCAAACATTCGCAACAATAATCACAACATAGAAACCAACAATCATCATTTACATACATTTGGCAAAATCCACCAATTTCCTCCAATTTCTCCACATTTAGTGGTTTTAGCTCATCGTCACATTTTTATCATACATCATACTTATTTCATGGTCTAAACATCATTTGTAACATACTTATGATCACAACATATCAACGTTCATGATTTCATTCACTACCATTCACTTGTGTCACTAATCATCCATTCAAGACCCAATTCTCATGTTTTTCCACAATTCAAGTGTCCTAGATTTCCCATACCTTAAGCAACATGATAAAGTTATGAAACATACCTTAGATGATGGTGGAACAAGCTTAGAGTTGAATCCTTCCTTTTTCACCAAAACCCTTCTTCACCTTCCTTGGGATTTTCTTGAATTAGATGAGCTCTAGATAGGTTTCATCCACTTGTTGCATGAATTTTGTGTTGTTGATCATGTCTTCCCCTTGATTTTCCCTTATGGATGAATATTGGAGTATTCTAGAGGTTTCTTGGAGTGGAGAGATGAAAATGAAGGAGAGGTCCCTTATATTTATCTTAAAATCTGGCCGACCACCATTATACGGACCCATATACGGTCCGTACTATTTATACGGACCGTAGATGTGGCCGTAGATCTGGTCCAGTGGCTGATGGTCTCCTTGGCCAATTATACGGTCCCATATACTGCTGGTATAAATTATACGGTCCGTAGATTGGGCCGTATAATGTCCAGTGATTCCGTTTTCGTTCTCGTCGACTCGTTTCATCGCCAATCCTTATGGAACCTTCTTAACACTTTTTAACACTTCAATACCAACCTAAGGGACGTTATCACATGTCTCTAAGACATTATTATGCCATCGCCGAATCGTTGCTCGTCATTCTTATCCGATATGCAACATACAACTCGTTTTCCTTAACAACTTCCTTCCCTCATCTCGGATGTCTTTGAGAATTTTAATTAAGGCCATTTACATCCTATCCACTGTACATGTACGGGGAATTTTCCAAGATGTAACGGCATGAGTGCTTTAGAGTACAGTCTCCGCTTCAATTCTTTGGCTAGGTATGCTTCGGCCATGGTAGCGGACATGGGTGACCGGGCACACCGATTTGTGAAGGATTAGGGCCACATTTGATGGATAGGTGCTTGACTGCGTCCCTTCAGGACAATATGGATATTCCACGCATTCAGGCTCATGCTCAGAACTTAGAAGAAAGTTTACAACAGCAGAGAAGTGAACGCGAGCAGGATAGGGGTCATACCAAGAGGTCCAGATCTACAGGTCCGATGAGTGAGTTCAGAGGTGGGCACAGACAACATATTTCTAGGTACTCAGGCTATTCTATGACTAGTGCATCTCTACGGTTTTCCGGCCAGAGATTCGATAGATCTACTCATTCCGGGTCGAGTCAGAGTTATTCGGGGTCTCAGTTCAGAGATGATTCGGGTCAGTCAAGGCCACCCGTACCACGATGTTCCCAGTGTGGGAAGTTGCATTGGGGTCGATACCAATTGGGTTCAGATGTTTGCTATTCATGTGGTCGAACAGGCCATATTATGCGTGATTGCCCCTCAGTTCATGGTAGAGGTAGGACCCAGCCTTCAGGGTCAGTAGCTGGATCTTCAGCGTCTGTATGCCCTATGGGGCCAGGTTCACATGCGCCAGTCGGCCATAGTAGAGGCAGAGGGAGAGTTCCCAGTTCTAGTGGTCCTCAGCACCGTGTTTATGCTTTGGCTGGACGCTAAGATCTCGAGTTTTCTCCTAACGTGGTCACAGGTATATTGTCGGTATTCTCTCATGATGTATATGCTTTGATTGATCCGGGTTCCACATTATCATATGTTACTCCGTATGTTGCGGGTCGATTTAGAGTCGAACCGGAGTCGATCAAACCTTTTGAGGTATCTACACCCGTGGGTGAATCAGTAATAGCTAGCCGAGTATATAAAAATTGTGTAATTGTGATTTGTGATCGTCGTACCATGATCGACTTGCATGAGTTAGAAATGGTGGATTTTGATGTTATTTTGGGCATGGATTGGTTGGGTTTTTGTTATGCCAATGTTGATTGTAGAATGAAAATGGTTCGTTTCCAATTTTCGGGAGAACCAGTTTTAGAATGGAAAGGGAACATGGCGTCACCAAAAGGTAGGTTTATTTCCTATCTAAAGGCAAGGAAAATGATCGCGAAAGGTTGCATTTATCATCTAGTTCGAGTTCAAGATGTAGAAGCTGAATCGCCGGCACTTCAGTCAGTTCCTGTAGTGAATGAATTTCTGGATGTGTTCCCGGAAGAGCTTCCAGGCCTTCCTCCCGAGCGGGAGATTGATTTTGCTATTGATATGTTGTCAGGCACTAAGCCTATATCTATTCCTCCTTACAGAATGGCTCCAGCAGAATTGAAAGAGTTGAAGGTGCAATTGAAAGACTTTCTTGAGAAAGGCTTTATTAGGCCTAGCTCATCCCCGTGGGGAGCACCCGTATTGTTTGTCCGAAAGAAAGATGGCTCCTTGAGAATGTGCATTTATTATCGGCAATTGAATAAGGTGACGATTAAGAACAAATATCCTCTTTCGAGAATTGATGACTTATTTGATCAATTACAAGGTGCCAAATGATTTTCTAAGATTGATTTGAGGTCCGGGTATCATCAAGTGAGAGTTAGGGAGAAATATATCCCTAAGACAGCCTTCAGAACAAGATATGGTCATTTTGAGTTCCGGGTAATGTCATTTGGGCTAACTAATGCACCGGCAGTGTTTATGGATTTGATGAACAATGTGTTCAGGCCCTTCCTGGATTTATTTGTGATTGTATTCATTGATGACATCTTGGTGTATTCTAGATCCGAGGCAGAACATGCGGATCATTTACGTACTGTCCTTGGAGTTCTTCGAACTCGAGGGTCGTTTGCAAAGTTTTCCAACTGTGAGTTTTGGTTGAACTCAGTGACATTTCTGGGACATATTGTTGCAGTCGATGGTATTCGAGTGGATAGTCAAAAGATTGAGGCCATGAAGACATGGCCAAGGCCCACGACTCCTACGGAGGTTCGTAGCTTTCTGGGCTTAGCAGGTTATTACAGGAGATTTGTTGAAGGTTTTTCTTTTATTTCTGCACCACTCACAAAGTTGACCCAGAAAAGTTCCAATGGACAGATGCCTCCGAACGTAGCTTCCAAGAGCTAAAAGATAGATTGACTTCCACCCCAGTCTTGACACTTCCCGAGGGATTGGAAGGATATGTTTTGTATTGCGATGCTTCAGGCATTGGGCTAGGCTGTGTATTGATGCAACATGGTAAAGTGATTGCGTATGCTTCAAGGCAATTAAGGAACCATGAGCAGAATTATCCAACCCATGATCTAGAATTGGCCGCAGTGGTTCGTGCATTAAAGATATGGAGACACTATTTATATGGCGTCCATGTGGATATTTATACAGATCATAAGAGTCTTCAATATGTCTTCAAGTAGAAAGAGTTGAATTTACGGCAACGACGATGGTTGGAATTGCTAAAAGATTATGATGTTGATATTTTGTATCACCCTGGAAAGGAAAATGTTGTGGCTGATGCTCTTAGCCGTAGATCGATGGGGAGTTTGTGTGATGTGCAACCAGAGAAAAGAGAAATGGCTCGTGAGCTCCAGCAGTTAGCTAGCCTAGGAGTTCGAGTAGTGAACTCAAGTAGCAGGGGAACTACTATTTATAATTCGACGGTCTCGTCGCTAGTAGCGGAAGTGAAAGAGCGGCAATACGAAGATTCCATGCTAATGCATTACAGAGATACACTCCCTCAGAAAGAGGAGTCATCATTTGAGCTTTCAGGAGACGGAGTTCTCCGATGCTGAGGCAGATTATACGTTCCTGATGTGGCAGGTTTACGCCACCAGATATTGAGGGAAGCTCATTGTTCCCGTTATTCTGTTGACCCCGGTGCGACGAAAATGTATCATGATCTTAAGTCTATATATTGGTGGAATGGGATGAAGAAAGATATAGTGGAATTCGTAGCTCAATGTCCCAACTGTCAACAAGTGAAAATCGAGCATCAAAAGCCGGGTGGATTGTTGCAAGCCATAGAAATTCCAACTTGGAAATGGGAAGTGATTAACCTGGATTTCATTACAGGCTTACCCCGTTCTCGACGCAAGTATGACTCTATATGTGTGATTATAGATAGGCTCACAAAGTCAGCTCATTTCTTACCGGTCAGAACGACCTATGTGGCAGAACATTATGCAAGGCTTTATGTTAAAGAGATAGTGAGACTCCATGGTGTTCCAACATCTATTATCTCTGATAGAGGGACTCAGTTTACAACAAATTTTTGGAAGTCTTTCCAAGAGGGTATAGGGACCCAATTGAGCCTGAGCACGGCATTTCATCCGCAGACCGATGGGCAAGCTGAACGCACCATTCAGACTCTTAAAGATATGTTACGGGCATGTATGCTAGATTTTGGAGGTAATTGGGATGATCATTTGCCACTCATTGAATTTGCTTACAATAACAGCTATCACTCTAGCATTCAAATGGCACCGTATGAAGTTTTATATGGGCGAAAGTGTAGATCCCCAATTGGGTGGTTTGAAACAGGAGAGGCTAGATTGATAGGGCCAGACTTGGTCCAGCAAGCCATAGAGAAAGTCAAGCTCATACAAGATCGGTTGTTAGCCGCCCAAAGTCGTCAAAAGTCCTATGCGGATAATCGTCGAAGGGACTTAGATGTCACACCCTAATCTTACCAGGGTGTGATGGGCACTCGACCCCATATTTGGAGCCGAGCGAACCCGCTGACTCTTATTACACACATAGTCTCTTTGAACTCTTAAATCAAATAAAATGAAATACATAATGAGAGCCTTCAGAATTATTCTTTTTCGTGTTCTCAATTCAAACAAAATTTGTAATCATATGGAACTTATCACATAACATAGAATGACACATCGGATGATAGAGCCGCTTACAAAACTGACATTCCATACCCACGACTCTGTCTGCAAAGTCTCTAACATCAATCAGAAATCATAGCACATATACTCTGACTCGGCAACACTCCAGGAGCAGATGGAGCTTGCCATTTCCGCTAGAACACCTTCTAGCAAGTCTTCTATTCACCTGGGTGTACCTGCGTGGCATGAAACGCAGCCCCCGAAGAAAGGGGGTCAGTATGGAATATGTACTAAGCATGTAAGGCATGGAATACAGAAAAGAGGATCATAACTGAAACAGAGATTTACCAGAATCAAGTATGACCTTTTAAAACATCAAAGCACTTGCCCTTTTTAAATGAAAATCATGCATATCCACATCATATATCATATATACAGATAACGTGTCCCGGCCCTCCAGTGAGGGACTCGGTGGATAAAATCATACATGTCCACATCATATATCATATATACGTAACGTGTCCCGGCCCTCAAGTGAGGGACTCGGTGGATAAGGTCATGCATGTCAACGTCATATATCATGTGTACATATAACGTGTCCCGGCCCTCTATTGAGGGACTCGGTGGATAGAATCATGCATGTTAACATCATGTACCATATATACATAACGTGTCCCGGCCCTCTATTGCGGGTCTCGGTGAATGAAGTCATCATATGCCATCCTGGCCGCCACCCCCGTATCATCATATCATCATATACATATACATATAACGTGTCCCGGCCCGCAAGTGAGAGGGACTCGGTGAACAATGCAGTGGAGTACGCACGAGAACGTATCCTGGCCCGGGCTCAGTGAAGGACATATTGAGGCATCCACGAGCAGAGTAGTGAGAAACTATATGCACATAAATCAAGACTCGATAGGTAGGAACGCAAATCGACACTTGAGGATCATAAACACGTTTCAAGTCAAACTGGTTTAGTATGAGAAAGTTATGGACATTTTTACCACAGAACCTCTACGAACATTTCCAAAACAATCCAGGACTGTATACAAAAGTTAGAGACTTTAGTACTTATAGAACTCTTTTGGAGACATGAACTCTTTATGCTTTACTCATTATTCAACCAAACAATAAGCTCAACTATATCGAGCATACTCATGTCGGAAGTGAATAAGAATCATAGACAAACTCGGAAACATATCAAATAAAGCTTCGGAAATCATAGATACGTATCAAAACCATATGAAGTAGCTTATGGAAATCAAGAACATTAGCCATCCTAGTGGCTCTAAGAATAGGAATTTCTTTAAAATCATACATATACGTCATCTGCTCGTTTCATAAGGATCATGCCAAAAGAAAGAAAGGGCAAGCCTTACATACCTGCTCCATGTCCTATTAGCTACGCTTATTCGTCCAAGCTTGCTAGTCTACATTCAAGAAGATTCACATAATCATTAGATTCATCATCGTATACTTGTCTTAATCCTTCAAATGAATTCATTTATAATCTGCCGAAATTTCGGCAGCATTTCCCCTGTAAATACACCATCCCCGAGAATCTAACTCGGCCAATTTATCCACAACAATCCGAGAATTCAACTCGGCCAAATTATCAACAACAATACCAAACAATTATACTAACAACTTCAACAATCAATCCAAAATATTTTCTAACATTAACAACCCTTGTCACATAATTCAACGGCCTTTCATTTATATCCAATTCAATCACATATAGTCAAGTTAACACCAATGATCCCACATTCAAGTATTAATCCGAAATCATTCTAACATGGTTCAATAATACTTTAAACAATTCACATAATATTCCATTAACCCAATCAACATATTACTTCACCCGAAACCTTCCAAATTCAACAAGAACAATGACAACACATTTCCTTCCTTCAATTCATGAACTATACCAATAATTCACACACTAACAACATTATTCTTATAATTACAAGAAACCATATTAGAATCACATTAATTCCTCCAATAATTTCTCAACGATTACAACTTCATTTCAATTCATCAAACCTTCATTTTCATCATGGAATCCATAACTACAACAATCAAAATACTAAATAAAATCAATTCATCACATCTACACAACACCACCTCTATTCGGCCACAACCATACACATATATATTTCATGAATTTCATCTATTTCTTCACTCTACAACATTCACAAATCATTCATAACACATAAGAGAAGATTAAACCTTACCTTCTTCCATCCATCCTCTTGCTTGGCTAGGGTTGAAATTGCACAAATAAATGGTTTGTTTGCTTCAACAACCACCCCATGTTAATTAGGGCCTTCAAATTAGTTGGAATACTAGAAGAAAATATTTTTTTTCTTGATCAACTCCATAGCTCCAAGATTCGGCCATGGCTTGGCCGAATGCTCTCAATTTTTTGTTTCCTCAAGCTTCTTGAATTTTCATGAAGACAAATATGCCTTATTTTACCATCACTTTTCTATATATATACTTAAGCCCTACAAATAAAATATGGACACATGGCCATGGGTTGGGGCCCACACCTTATGTCACATGGCCAAAGTGGCCCGTCCAAGAATTTTCTTGAACATTTTGTGAAATTCCCGTTTTGCCCCTAGCCTTCCATAATATTACCATGAGCCACCTTGTGAATTTCCCTTTTTACCCTTAGCCTTTCTCAATATTTCCATACCAATAATATACATTATATACCGCAGCTATACTACTCAGTTTTCCCCAATTTTTTCTAAGTGTCAAGAGGTCATATACATAATATACGATCACTTATATATGGAGAGCAAAACCCTTTAAAGGGCATACCCTCCATATACACTTGACATACACCACATATTCAGTTTAAACTTGACTCTAAACACCATATTAAAGTCATGCACAAACCACAATTTCCCCAGAAATCCACACAATTGCAAACATCAAATTTTAACTATTACCCAAAGCTTAAACAATCAAACACACAAGCAAAATGCCACTGAGTGGTTCATCAGACACAAAGGAAAAGAAATATCCAGCTTTAGGCAAGGCAAAGGTAACTTAAGGCAAGACACAAAGTATTTAAGGCTCAGAAGATAACCATAACATGACTAAGAAGAACCTAAATGTTCAACATGAATAAAAAGTCCAACATAGCTTAACTACAGCATAAAGAATGGCTAGGATAGCATCAACAAGTTTCTGGGAGGGTAAGGTCATCATAAGTGCAAGCATAATCCAACTATAGACATGGCAAACCTCAAATGACAAAAGACTCATATGGAGGTAATTACAAATTCCTACAGGGTATAAACTATGACTAGGATAGGTTCATGGCACTGTCCTAAATTCAGACATCCCTATAGACATGTCTTGGTTCAAATAAAGAAAGGAAGGGTGGGAATCATACAAGCAAATAGCAATAGACAGTCTATAGTAAGCACACAACTAAGAACAAAGCACATAAATGGCTTTAGTTGAGTCTAAGCATATGTTAGCCCCGTTTAGTTGAGTCCAAGCACATGTTAGCCCCGTTTAGTTGAGTCTTAGTTTATCAAAGCATGGCATAGTTCAAACAGTAAGCAGGGGACAAGGAAAACAGGTTTTAGAAAAAAAATCAGACATATAGAAAGGAAAGGAAAGAAAATCCTGAGCTATCATTAGATTTAGCTTCAGGATCCCTATACTTATTCCATTTAGATGATAATGCTAGACAGAGAAGACCAAGAAACTATGAGCATTACTACTGTCAAATGCAAATCACAAAAACCAGTCAAGAAAGACAAACTTCCCACACTTCCTATTCCTTATTTCTCTTTACGAGTTTTCAAAAGTGACAGGATCAACATTCATACAATGTTCAGACTTCTAGGTTCCCGAAAAAAGAAAAAAAAAGCTTAACAGGACAAGTCATGGGCCTTTAAGGCCCTTATGTTGAACAAATATTCCACTTATCAATTCTTATGATTCAATTAGACAAATTCAAGGAGCCATTTTTTAGATTTTCAACAACTGACATGATTCATAAAGGGCAATTCCCTGTGCAAGCCAAACAAGTAATAGCCACAAGAAAATAAACTCCTCCCCTAAGTCTTTTAAGATCACAGAGTCAAGAACAAGGAAGTCAAAATACCTCCTAAAGGTTCCTAGAACTAATAAAGTTCCCATATCAACACTCAAGGTCCAAACCAACAGCCTTTAGGAAGAAGAAAAAATATTCAAAATACTAGTTTTAAAAGAGTTTGAAACCATTTTTCCAAGTTCATATGACAAGTATAGAAAACAGTAGCCTCAGCTTATAAAGATGAGTTCAACATGAACATGACAAGCACAGGTTTAGATTTATTCAAACAGGTGAGGCAACATAGAATCTCAAAACATGACTCCAAGTTTCAGATCATTTTCAAGTTTTCCACAGCCTTAAAGGGGTGCCCCAAGATCAAACATACATCAGGTTCCCAACCCTGGTTTCAAAAGCCAACAACAGATTCATAAAAATACACAAACAGACCTAGGCATATACTACCTGCATTTTGAAAACCCTTTTATCCAATTGCTTCCTAAAGACTATTCAATCTTCTAAAAAAAGAAATCTTATGCCATTTTTAAACCTAACTTCAACCATCAAACAATAAGCAAAAGAAGCAGTCCAGTTTTAGTTCCAAAACAGTTCTAAACCAAATTAATTATGCCTCCTATCCCAAGAATTTTGAATAAAAACTAGAAAGAACAATGAAACAACAACCAGATCTAGGAAAAACAACACTCCAAAGACCTTTAACACAACACAAAATCCTCTCAAAGGTCATATGTCACCTTCATGTTTCAATTTTCAATATAGCAGTAATCACAAACCAAAACAAGCCCTTCTTCACAACTTTTGACCTTTTAAACATCAACTTCTTCTAGTCAACACCAAGAATTGACAAAATAACAACATTGTAACATAGACAGTTTACTCAACAATCCATAAGCCAATTGTAATCCATGGAACAAGATAATGAGACATGAGACACACCCTTCCCTATATACTTTATTCTTTTTAAGTGGCAACATTATCTAAGCATCACTAGGGTCCCCTGAATCCCCCACAATATCCACACCATCACATCAAAATCAACTTAACATTCATAAAAAATAGCAATTAAAGAAAATTCAAGCAACTACAAATACTTACCAATACATGTAAGCAAACTTAGTAAGATGAACTCATGATTAGCTAATTCCCATTAGTGCCTGGTTGATTTTACCCAAAACAAAAACACACACATACAGATGGACCAAAACACAGATAGAAATCCAAATATGGTCCAACAGTTCAGAACAAAGGCAAATGGAGCATGATACTATCTTAGACTTTTTGGCAATATATTTGTCATGGTCCGATTTCAGTCAAGCAAATAAGGAACAAAAATAGACATGAGGCCTTCTCAAGTTTTTAGAAATGAACAACAAAAGAGTATATCATAGAGCAGGTATCTCATCAGTTTTCTTAAAATAGCTTTAATCCTAGTTCAGAGCCCTCAGTCTTAGTCTTTTAGGTGACAATTTTAGACAAGGAAAAGGCAAGTGCAAGCAACACAGACATCACATGTAAGCCATCTATTCAACCTCTTAAAACAAAAAGTAGAAAACCCAACAAAGTCTAAATCTTAATCCACTTCTAGCACTGTTTTGAAAGAGAAATTTAATCAGAGGTCAATTTTCCAAGAAGCCAAACACATAGAAAGAAAGAACAAGAGGCTACGCTAATACTAAGTTATGTTTTTACTTCCTAGGTTTAGTTTAACCCTTTTTATACTCCTACTTGTTAATCAACAAGATATATGTGAAGTCTGCCCATTTAGTACTTCAAAAACCCAAACTAGAATCATAACAACCTCTAAGATAGTCTAAGTACTTAAAAACAAATGAGGCTTATTGTCACAAAATGAGATCTATACACAATAGTTTAAGCAAAACACCTCCTCCTTTCCCTTTTAAAGAGATTCTAGGCAAACATTAGCAGTACACATAGTTTCAGTAGCAAGTTTAAGACTTCAGAAGATTCAGCTAACAGTGAGAATTCAGAACCTTAAGCTACCTCTTTTAAAAGATGTTAAACTTGTTAAAGAAAATTTAAAACCTCCAAATTATGAAACATGATCAAATATTACCTTCTAAAACTCACAGACTGAACAGACTTCTAGAAAAGAGATTCAACTTTTATAACAAAATCAATCTGAAGTTACATCTAGAATCACAGCCATATCATACAAATAAGCTAGTAAACTAAATTATTCCATTATTATCAGACAAAACCATCACTACAACATTATGAACAGGAATCACAGGAACAAGACTAAATACTTAAACTTTCAAATAGAACAGTACCATACAACAAAACTAAAGCCTTAAACAACCGAACACCCTAACACTGAACCTCCGAACAACATTCTCTGTATCCCATTTTTGCTTATAAATTCCAAGAAGAGAAAACAAAGCATAACAAACCCTCAATCATGATTCAAAGACAAACCCCTACCACAATGTATTAATTTAAACAACATCAACGACTTACTATTACCTAAAACAGGCAAAACCATGTCCAAATTAGTGAAATAAAGCTTCAAACACATATTGAAGCAACAATGGGGTCATTTATATTCATATAAAGACTGGAATTGAAATAGATAGTAGTATAGGAGTATTATCTATTTCAAAGGCAACTCAAAGATCAAATGGGGAGATTGAATCAAGCCTTCAACAACAAACACTCAAAAAAACCTTTTTGCAAGCCTTTTCTTCTTGATTTTCAAGATGTAATGCACTATCTTTGAGTAAAATTTTTGATGTATTATAGTAGTATATTGTAATATATATATTTTTTGGTAATGTAGGTATATATGTAGTATATTTTTGGGTAAACTATCCAAAGACTCAAACCCTAGCAGTAGAGTATTCGTAGAAACCCCTAAAAAGGAATCCCCTTTTTTCTACTCCTAGTTTCTATTTATAGCATGCAAATCGTCCTAGGGTAAGAAAAATGGAAGATTCTAGGGTTTCAACCAGATTTCCCCCCTAAATCCCCAAATCGTCCACCGATTCAATTTCAAAAATGAATAATGAAAAAAATAAAATAATGCACATCGTACTAAATAGTACTAAATCCCTAATTTTTTGTATATTGTACGAGGAATAACAAAAATGGGATCAGATTGTACAACCAGATGGCAAATAGTACGCCAGCACACACAAAACAACAAAATTAGACCAATAACAAACAAAATAGGACCGTTAAAACCTTATCCAAGCGTACACGTAGCCAAATAATCATCCCACCATCGAGCAAATCACCACACACCCCCCTTCTTGGGGTGGTGTGGTAGCACAAGTTGGCTAAAGCCTTTAAGGCCCGCCCATGGCATCCCACACCATAAAGGGGGTGGGAAAATACCCGCGGTAGACAAAAAATGGGTGCAAACGCGGTGGAGGGGCGGTGGCTAGTGGCATAACCCTAGCGCCGCCACTGAACTCTCTCAAGAGAGGTAAAAATATTTAAGGTAAAAGGAATAAAGACGGGTTCACCAGAAATAAGTGGGGGGAGGGGGCGGGGTAAGTATATTATTTACCTCCCCTTTTAAAATGTAATATACATTTAAAAACATAGTATATAGTTTAAAAATTATTTAACTCAAAATACCCTCGCAAAAATAATATTTTGACAGGATAAAAATCATAACACGTCGTTTTAAAATACAAGCTTCGAAACGAGCCCAATATTGATATACTTTTGAGAAATATTTAAAAATGGAAAAAAATGCAGTAAAAATAAGCGGTAGTTTATACGTCGTTTTTAATTAACAATTTTCTCGGGTCGGACGGAGCGGGATATGTATCTTCTTTTCAAATTATGTTTGTGACAATAAACAACTCGTAATTTTTTGTAATTGTTAATTTTTTATAAAAAATAATAATGAAATGTCAATTTTTGCAATTTTCTTGGGATTTTTAAATTTTAAATTTTAAAGGTGCATCCTTGCTCCGTCTTTGACTCGGGAATTTTGGAAATTAAAATACGCTTATTATGCGGTGAAAATTAGGTATCGACAATTGTCGCTTCAGAGTTCGAGGATGGCAAGGCCATCCTTGAGCTACGAATTTGACAATCCTAATTTCTAATGAATAATAGAAGTTACAGCTCTTTGCGCAAAATTTCGGAAGTATGGCCGGATCCTGGCTTCTGAGCTTCCTACATATCTCAGGCTAAATTACAATTCCGACCAATTGTAGTTCTGACTCTATGAGGACTACGAAAAAATAGGAATTTTCTTTAAACTACCTCGAGGTGTCTCGAGGTAATTATAGGAATATGACCGAGTAGCCTACATATCCCTAGCTTTGGGAATCAGGCCAATTGTAGTTCGACTCGATAGCCTGAAAAGGAATATCCCTTTATGTGGGAATCCCTTTGACTATTTCCAGTGAAAAATCCAACCAGAGACGGTTTTCAAAGGTTTATGAGTGTAGTTGCTGGAGGTGATGTTCCAATCTCGGTGTAGAAAGCTTGACTCTCATACACGATTTTTGACCAGTTGCCCAAGAAGAGTTCCACGTTTGCTCTGCATGTTTTGAATCTGGCTTTTGCTTCCATCTTGGCAGCTTTCAGCCATCCCCAAATGCTGAACCCTGCATGTTAGCTTCTGAAATTTTTTTGATTTTAATGTAGTTATACCTGAATGGCACTTTATCATTTTGTTGACATTGAGGCCGTCTTCCAATATTATATCCGTCTTTTCACAAATGTTGGTCCGTCTTCTTCTTCTTCTTCTTCTTCTGCTTCTTCTTCTTCTTTTCTTTTCCTGTAAGTGTATGTTTTTGTGTATATATATTTTTTGAAAAGGTGATCTACTCTGGATAATAATCACGATACTTTGACCGGCTCTTTTTTTGTCATTTTCAAATGTTTTCATCGTTCAATGATAACTTCTATTGGGATCTGTGTTGGGCTATACCGCATTTCTGTGAACCTACACACCCCAGTCCGGTTGTCGGTTTTGTAAGTCGATATGTCAATCATGAAACCCATGTTTTCTTATGCGGGGCCATTTTTATTTCTTACGACGTCCACTACCCTAAACAATTTGGCGTCACGTCATGTTTGCATATCGCAATGACTGTCCAAATTTGGTGTCGCATGTCCCGTTATCCGCATACGGTGACTGTGGTATACCAGTTGGTCTAACATCACCTATAGTGAAAAATACCCAAATGTAGACTACACATCAGAGTGCAGTATCATATTCCTCTCATGATGACTGCTAACCCCTGTGTCTAGAATTACAACATTTAGTCAGAATTTTCAAGTTAACTACTGCATATTCAAGTGCGGAGCCTTTTCTCATGACTACCTTTATCCCTGAACCATGATTACGTTACCTTGAAATAGACTGCAATAGCCACCATAAATCTTGATATAGGAATCACATTAGTATTCTAACGATTGTGGACATCAACCTCATAATTATGCTACCTATTTTTGGCTATATATATGGATGATGACTTATCCCCTTCAGCACGTAGTCGTTCAATCCATAGCACCATTTTGAGTAATGAATCTTACCTCGATGGCAAGACTTACACCTTCCTTTTTTAACTCTGGGGAAGAATACCCGCCCTTCGATAGGGTTCACATCTTCCAAAAGGACTAGACTCGATTGTGAATAACGACATTCAATCCTGCTATCAACGCGTCATTTTAAATTTTTAGATTTTTGGACGTCCACTTAGCCAATGTATCAAGGCAAGCCATGCGACGTCTAGGTCGGAGTCTCAATACCTTGATACAATACTATTTTTAGTGGAGACCCGGCTTTCGGTATCATTATTATATCCTTCAGTAGTCTTAATTTTTATTTTTATTTTGAAAAATCTTCGTGTTCTGCAAAATGAATAAACTTATCAGCATAAAGAAACTTTACTTGGGGAAGGCTTCATTACCCTTTCGTACACTCATTTGCACTGCTATTCTTTGATGCTTCTCCTTCACTTGGCTCGTCACTACCTTGTTTTAAACATTCTAGCAAACGAGTTAGTGTAAAATGTCCATGCTTGTTTGTTCCTGCATCCACAGAAAAATTTGTCAGTTTCCTATATGGTCGACTGCTCTGCCGGCGCATGGACTTCCTCCTGTTCACATTTTAGCAGGAAAGGATGCTCATCTTCCTTAAAATCTTTTGTTTTCTAGCAGAGCTGAAAAATTTTGCGGTGATTTTTGAAAATATGTATACTTTGGTACATCATATGTGTTTTGAAAAATAATATTTTACATACCCCTCTTTTAATGTCATGACATTGGTTACTCAAACAAGGTCTTCCGCCTTTTTGCTCCTTTGATCTTGACTTGTGAAATTTTTGAATCCTTTTCGAAAATTTTGCCCCAGTTTGTGTACGTCTTTGTACTAACTCGAGTCTCGCCATGTCGAAGGAATTTTCGAGATCCTCTAAAAAAATTTCCCCAGTGTAAGTGTGTACTTGTTATTTCTTGATTTCGCCACGCTAGAGGAAATTTTGAGATCTTTCTTAAAAATTCTACCCCAGTGTAGAAATTTTAATCAGTCTATTCCTTAGAAATGATATATTTAAAGAATTTTTAATGTCCTCCCAAAATTCTGCTCCAGTTTCCTTGTGGGGTTACCTTTATCTTTCTCTCGCCAATCATTTCTGAGGTTACCTAAGGTTTATTGGGAATTTTGTTTGGAATGATCAAGCCGGGAGAGCGCCTACGTATCCCATTTCGGGAATCAGGTCGAAACATAGTTTGGGGTAAGCACATTGGAATTTTTGGTGTGACCGAACTCAAAAGAGCGCCTACGTATCCCAAAATGGGAATCAGGTCATGACGTAGTTCAACATACATGATTTGGATTTTTGGGTTAAAGCGACCGAGCTTGGAAAATCACCTACGTATCCCCTTATAAGTACCGGGAATCAGGTCCTTGCGTAGTTCGTATATAATTTTTGGATTTGGTTTTTCTAAAAAAATGCAAAATTACACGCAAAGGGAACGCAACTAAAGAAAACCTAAACTATGGAAACTCTGAATCCTCGTAGTTCTCTTTTCTTCACACGTAGTATCTTTTGATGGCATCTGAATTTATCATTTTTGGCCACTCTTAAACATCCATTTCAGTAAGTACTACGGCTCCTCCTGGTAGTACTTTTCGCACCATATAGGGCCCTTGCCAGTTTGGTGCGAACTTTCCTTTGTATTCTTCTTGATTAGGGATTATTTGTTTGAGTACCAGTTGCCCAATTTTAAAAACCCTAGTTCTCACATGTTTGTTGAAAGCATGCGCCATTCTTTGCTGGTATAGTTGACCATGGCAAATAGTAATCATCCTCTTTTCATCTATCAGAGACAGTTGCTCATACCTTTTGCGGATCTATTCTGCATTGTCCAACTCAGCTTCTTGTATTATTCGAAGTGAAGGGATTTCTACTTCGGTTGGTATCACTGCTTCAGTTTCATACACCAATAGGTATGGGGTAGCTCCAGTAGAAGTCCTGGCAGTAGGGAAGTATCCCAGCAATGCATATGGCAACTGTTCATGCCAGTCTTGGTAGTTGTTAATCATCTTTTAGAGGATTTTCTTGATGTTTTTATTGGCGACTTCCACAACCCCATTCATTTGTGGTCGATATGCGGTTGAATTTCGGTGAGTGATCCGAAACTGCACACACATGTCTTTCATCGAGTGTCTATTCAGGTTAGCCCCATTTTCTGTTATGATTGATTCTGGGATGCCAAATCGGCATATGATGTTGTTGTGTACAATGTCTGTGACCACTTTCTTTGTCACCGATGAATAAGATGGTGCTTCCACCCACTTAGTGAAGTAGTCTATGGCGACCAAAATGAAACGATGTTTATTTGACGCAGCTGGCTCAATCGGTCCTATAACATCCATGCCCCAAGCGGCGAATGGCCAAGGTGACGTCATAGCATTTAGTTCTGTTGGATGGACCTTTATCAAGTCTCCGTGAATCTGACACTTGTAGCATTTCTTGACAAATTTGCTGTAGTCATTTTCCATGGTCATCTAGTAATAACCTATTCTCAAGATTTTCTTTGCTAGCACGATCCCATTCATGTGAGGCCCACAGGTTCCAGCATGCACTTCTTCAATCAATTTTGTAGCTTCAACAGAGTCAGCACATCTAAGCAATCCCAAATCTAGAGTTCTTTTGTACAGGACATTCTTGTTGAGGGAGAAACCATTTGCTAACTTCGTGATAGTAATCTTCTGATTTAAGGTGATTCCTTCGGGATATTCCCCTTTTCCCAAGAACATTTTAATGTCAACGTACCAAGGTTTTCTATAAGTCTCAGCCTCTACAATAGCACAGTGGGCTGGTTGATCTTTGATTTTGATTTTGGCAGGATCAATGTATCTACAGTCGGGATGCTAAATCATAGATTCTATTGTAACCAATGGATCAGAAAACTCATTCTGGGTTTTTGGTATGTGTTTGAACTTGATCTCTTGGAACCGATCTGCCAATCTCTGCACAAGTCCAACATATGGTATGATCTTTTCATTTTTGGTGGGCCACTCTCCTCGAACCTGATGAATTATCAAATCTGAGTCGTCAATTACCTGAAGATCTTTCACATCCATGTCGAGAGCTAAACGTAGACCCAAGATACAGGCTTCGTATTCGGCCATGTTGTTGGTGCAATTGAAGCTTAACTTGGCCGCCACTGGATAATATCGGCCCGAGTCTGAAACCAAGACGGCTCCAATTCCTAATCCTTTAAAGTTGACTGCTCCATCAAAGTATACTTTCCATCCTGACTCGCCTTCACTTTCCTGACTCTTCTTCACTTTCTTCTTCTTCAATTGTCATTATTTCTTCATCTGGGAAGTAAGCCCATAAAGATATGGGATTGTCATCTACTGGGCTTTCTGCTAGTAGATCTGCCAATGCTTTCCCTTTAACTGCTTTCTGCGCAACGTATTGGATGTCGAACTCACTTAACAGCATTTTCCATTTGGCCAACTTCCCTATGGGCATAGGTGTACCTTAGTGGATCCATTCTTGAGATCAAATGGGTCGTGTACGCAGCCATATAATGCCTCAACTTCTGGGACATCCAGGTTAGAGCGCAACACATCTTTTCCACCAAGGAATATCTGGATTCGCAGGGTGTGAACTTCTTACTGATGTAATAGATGGCTCTCTTTTTCTTGCCTGTTTCGTGGTTTTAAGCTAACATGCATCCAAAAGCATTTTCTGATACTGACATGTATAGTAGCAAAGGACTTTCTGGCCTAGGCGGGACCAAAACAGGTGGATTTGACAAGTATCTCTTGATTGTGTCGAAGGCTTTCTGATAGTCCTTTGTCCATTTAGTTGGAGTATCTTTCTTGAGAAGTTTGAGGATCGGCTTTATGATCACTGTGGACTGGGCGATGAAACTTCCAATGTAATTCAACCTTCCTAAGAAACTCATGACCTATTTCTTTGTCCTCAGCGGTAGTAGCTCTTGGATTGCTTTGATCTTGGTAGGATCTAACTCAATACCACGACGACTGACTACGAACCCTAGCAATTTTCCAACAGGCACTCCAAATGCATATTTTGCAGGATTCAACTTCAAATTGTACTTGCGGAGTCTATCAAAGAATCTTCTTAAATATTCGAGGTGGTTTTTACCTACCCGGGATTTGATGACGACGTTGTCCACATACACCTCAATCTCTTTGTGCATCATATCATGAAAGACGGCGGTCATCACCCTCATGTAAGTAGCGCCGACATTCTTGAGTCCAAACAGCATTACTCAGTAATGATATACTCCCCATGGTATGATGAATGTCGTCTTTTGAGCATCTTCTTCATCCATCAATATCTGATAATAGCCTGCGTAACAATCCACAAAATATTGCACCTCATGCTTGGTGCAGTTCTCAATAAGTATGTGAATATTTGGGAGTGGAAAATTATCCTTTGGTCTAGCGCGTTTGAGAACACGGTAGTCCACACAAATCCTTAGTTTCCCATCTTTCTTTGGTACTTAGACTATGTTTATCAACCATGTCGAGTATGGTGTCAACTCAACAACCCTCGACTGAATCGGCTTTTCTACTTCTTCTTTAATCCAGATGCGGACATCGGGCTTAGGCTGCCTGATTTTCTATTTTACCGGGACAAATCCTTTAAGGATCGGTACCTTATGGGCAACAATATTCGTACTCAAACCCGGCATATCGGCGTATGAACAAGCAAAGACATCTTCATACTCTTTCAACAAGCTCTGATACCCTTCTTTCTCAGTATCTATCAAGTGCACACTTATTCTAGTTTCCCGAACCAACTCTCCATTTCCTAGATTAAATACCTCTGTTTCCTCTAAGTTTGGCGTTGGTCTGTTCTCATATTTTTCTTCGACATCTATCAACTCTTCTGGTTCAGTTATCTCTTCTACTTGATCGTCATTTTATTCATTGTCATCTTCACTTATTTCGTAACATGCCATGACATTATTTGTGGCCTTTGTATTATTACTGTAAAACAAAATAACACGGTTATTAGTCATGCAAAAGCAATTCCAAACTGCGTATATATATATATATATATATATATATATATATATATATATATATATAGATAGATAGATAGATAGATAGATAGATATGTATAGTAAAATGATTTTGTTTTTATTATGAACTTTGAGGCATTTTCATTGAAATTTGAAAGAGTAACACAAACTGTGGTCCTGACTTGGAATGGAATATCGAGCCATTTTTGTTATTAAACAACACGTAAATAAAACATGAAAAGGTGATAAGCCGAGCCTCAAAGTCGACTTACGCCGTTTTTTCTGAAAATGAGCATTCTTTCTACCGCAGAGTGAACAACGGGGTAGAAGTCACATCCACTTGTTGTCTCTCCTGGTTCAGCATGGCAAATCTCTAATGCTTCAAAGCATTCTTCAATGATGGCTGCGCATTCTTACTCCCAAAACAACGTCCTTAAACCCTCTTCTGGATCTTCGCTGTTGTGACCCAATGGGCATGCTGTGAAGGACTGGTATAGGTAAGTTATGGCTTTGTCATTTCAACGGGACCTCTCGGCCCATATTCTGCTTCTTCTTCTTCTGCCTCACATGGCTCATATCCAACCCCAAATCAATACTTCCCATATTTGATACTCACTGGTTCTCTAATTCCTTGTAGGTTCTTTCTTAGACCTTTCCCGGGCTCAAAACCACTCCTTATCGTAGTTGTAGCGACCATTTTGTAGACCAGTGGCATAGGGGTATCTTCATTAGCTCCCCTACGCTCTATCATGGCTAGCTCAATAGTGTGAAAATCAGCGCCCACTGGCGACTTCTCTATGACTGGCACAAAGTTATCTGGATAGTTGTGGACACTTCCCTTGCCGTGAATCACGACTTCTTGGTCATCCCATATGAATTTGAGGGACCAGTGTAACGAAGATGCTACAACCCAGCGACGTGCAACCATGGTCGGCCCAACAATAGGTTGTAGCTTATTTTGATATCCATGATGATGAACTCCACTACGAAATCCGCGGGGCCCATTTGTATATGTAGATCTATTCCTCTAATTTGGTCATTGGTCGCGCCATCATAAGCTTTTACGTTGGTTCGACTCTGATGAATCTTGCCAATATCATACCCGAGTTGTTTCAGAGTCGTCATATGGCACTTGACTATTATGTGCAAAGCCTTATTATGAGCCTTACCCTCTCTTAGTAATTCATCATCAGAAAATGACAACCTATGCGCTCATACAACATACCCCACGATCTTGGCCAATGTTTCACTTGTAGTGTCGACGGGCACTTGGACTTCATCCAAAGCTTTCATCAAGGCTAAGCGATGTTGAGACGAACTGAGTAGTAATGACATTGCTGATATCCTGGCAGGAGTCTTATACAGGTGCTCAACAATCGAATAATCCTTAACTGGCATTTGCCTCCATAAGTTTTCAGATTCACCTTCAGTGATTGGCCTTTTCTGAGGGTTTTTCGATGTCGTGCTTCGAGCATAGGTTCTTCTAGGGCATAACACCTTCCTAGCCTGGTCATACCCTAAACCACAACAACTATTTCTTTTTCTTTAATGATCATAATCTGGTGCGATGGTTTGATCACAAAGGGCGCATTCTCAATTGATCCTGATGCTTTGAGTATGAATGGCTCGTTATGAATTCGAGCGACTGTTGAGGGGTATTTGAGCACAAAAGGCTCTCTTTTGGCTATGGCAGATATCTTCGACTCCTTTGTCAAGGGGCCTAGCACTTCCTCACGCTCCTGAAAGACAACGAGGCGACGGTCCTCTATTGTTACACCTTGGAAATTTCATGTCGTCGCGTAGTGAATGAACCAATGCGAGCTTAAGGGTAAAAAGAAGTTCTTAAGACTATAAGACGGATATTTACTTGTCTTAGCATGCATACGTTAAGATTTTGAAGTCATATGAATTGACAAAAATAAGGATTGGTAAGGACAAGAGGAGTATAAGTGGGGTTTAGAAAAGGTTTCGTAAATTATTACGTTAAGAATTGTTTGGTAAGGCCTTGAGGGCGAGTTGTAGGGATGTTTAGATCATTAATGAAGTATTAAACAAGTGTTAAGAAGGTTGTATAAGGATAGGAGATCAAACGAAACGACGAGGACTACTTCGGAAAAACTGTGAGTTACACGACCACCTTATACGGACCGTGGAACTTTATACGGATCGTATAAGGGTCCGTATAACCCAACAACAATAATTTTTTCCATGGTGGTGAACCAAGGACACTTATACGGACCGTACAATGTTATACGGACCGTATAAGTGGTCCGTATAAGTCCCGACGGGCTCAGTATTTCCAAGTATTTAAATGTGTTCCCACCTCATTATATTCATTCTCCTCACTTCTTCACTTCCCACCAAGCTTCTAGAATATTCCATACATTTCATTTTCAAGAATACAAGGGGAAACCAAAGGTTCACACCATAAATTCAAGTGAATAGAGTGCAAGAAAGCTCTTTGGGGTTGCTAGAGTCAAAAAATCCCTTGGAAGTTGAAGCTAGGGTTTTCTTCAAGTGAAGTATTGCCAACCAAAACTTGTTCCTACACATTCAAAGGTGAGTTTTATGATTATTTCATGTTGTTTAAGGTGTTGAAAAGTTGAAACACTTGGATTATGGAAGAAGATGGAAAAAGGGGTTACAAAATATGGAATTTGTGGTAATTGTGAATAGTAGATTAATATTAATCACGAATATTGATATGTTGTGATTGTAATTACGTTATGAATGATGTTAAGAGCATGAGAGAAACATTAGATGAGAATGAATGTAACGTTGTATTATGATTATGATTATGGATGACCTTGAGAGGAAATTGTGGGGATTGGATAATGATGAATTTGACTAAAGTCATTGATGATGATATTATGAATGTTATTATTGACGTTTGGGAGTTGATATATGATATGGAGAAAGTAGTAGAAACAAAGGAGATGCTGCTCAATTTTCTATAGCTTTAGTTCAAACACGCTTATGTTATCGATTATCTAACATGAGTATAAACTCTCTTGAAGGTAGAAACGTGAATATTGGAGAGGAACGTTCAAGCGATAGAGTAGCTAAATGAAAAGGTATGTAAGGCTAGTTCCTTCTTTCTAAGGCATGATTCTTATGACATGATACTCCCTATCTCTTCATGACTTTCCTATATCCCGAAAATTATGAGTCAATCTTAGTAAAGAGCTTCATGTGAGATAAGATAAGAGATATGTTACGAGCATGATAATGATGATGATGAGTCCAAGTCTAAAGAGTCTAAGGCCCATGATATTACGTTTCTACAAAGCTAATGACTCTTATTATGATCCATTGATGTTGTTCATTGTATACACTCACCTTATAAGCTAATTCCTTCAAGGTGAGGCAGAATACTTATGCATGCTCCATAACGAAATCGAGGGTTCACGACCTTATGTCACCTCAATAGATGTACGGTTTGTCTTGAGTCTTATTCATGATTCATGATAAGCAAATGATGATGATATTACACCGTGCCTATATGGCCGGGCAGACACCGCTAAGGCGGGCAGTGTCTACACCATGTCTAGATGGCATGGGCAGACACCACTAGTAGGTGGCATGAGATGGTACCCCGGACGCGGGAGGCCTAGATGCGGGCTAATGATTATCACACCGTACCTATATGGTCGGGCAGCTTATACATATATGCATTCATGATATGATGATGATTATGAAGTAAGTTACCATGCATTATTTCTGTTTTAAGTGACATTCAGTTACAGATCGCTCTTCACTCGATGTCTCCGTATTTCATTGATGTATCATTATTGTTCATGCCTTACATACTCAATACAATATTCGTACTGACGTCCGTTTTCTTTGGACGTTGTGTTCATGCCCACAGGTAGATAGGGTGACGGTGCAGATCCATAGGAGCTATCAGCAGATTTACAGGAGCACTCCATATTCCAGAGGTGCTATTTGGTTTATTCTTTTGTGTACATACACGTATTTTAGGCACGACGGGGTCCTGTTCCATCCATATGTCTAGTACTCTAGTAGAGGCTCGTAGATATGCATGTGTGGGTAGTATGGTCTCACGATTCTTATATATATATATATATATATATTATTTTGATAGCCGAAGGGATTATATATATAAAAGTAATTATGTTTCCAAATGAAAAATAGTTTTCTTATGGTTTGAATATGAAATAAATGAATGAACACTTAATGAGTATGATGAGTAATAGAATGAGTGGTGCTCGGTGGTTAGCCCCGGGTACCCGTCATGGCCCATAGTCGGGTCGTGACAAAAGTGGTATCAGAGCAGTTCAGTCTTAGGAAGTGTCTACGAGCCGTGTCTAGTAGAGTCTTATTTATGGTGTGTTGCGTGCGACACTAAAAAATAGGAGGCTACTGGGCATTTAGGAAAGATGACCATTCTTCTTCTTATGAGATCGTGCGATAGAGCTGTGTTATACGATTATTTCCTCCTTAATAGTGTGCTATGATTTCAGAAATGCCGCTAAAGGGAAAAGCTACAGCCGCCCAGAAGGGCAAGACTATGATGAAAAGGTGGGTAGAAAGAGAGCCGCCAATGAATGTAGAAGAGGGAAATTACATAATGAGGCCCCATCTAACACTTCTCCCACTCTGCCTATTATAGAATAACAAGAAGGGGTTTCGGTTCCAGCTCTTATGCCTCCGGTTCCTCTACCGGTTACTTCAGGTCAACAAGTGATCGAGGCTATTCATCAATTGACGCAGTTAGTTGCCGCCCAGGCACAGCGGCAGAATGCGGGTCCAAGTGATCGGGCAGCTAGTACTAGAGCCTGTGATTTCATGAGTTTGAATCCTCCAGAGTTTTTCGGGTCAAAGCTGGATGAAGACCCGCAAAGTTTTATTGATGAAATGTTGAGGACGTTGAAGATTATACATACCTCTGAAACTGAATCTGTGGATTTGGCATCTTATAGACTCCGAAATGTGGCGGTATTATGGTACAATAATTAGATATCATCAAGGAAAGAGAATGCGCCTCTTCCCATTTGGCAAGAATTTGTAGATGCCTTCATCCGCCACTATTTGCCACCCGAGGTCCGCCGAGCTAGAGCGGATAGGTTCTTAAATTTGAAACAAGGAAATATGAGTACCCAGGAGTATAACCTTCGGTTCAATTCATTAGCTAGATATGCCCCGACTATGGTGGCCGACATGGGAGATAGAGTGCACAGGTTTGTGAGTGGCTTGGGGCCACATTTATTTAAGGATTGTTTGATGGCTTTGTTGCAAGATGGGATGGATATTTCTTGAATTCAAGCCCATGCTCAGAATTTAGAAGGACAACAACATCCGTAAAGGGGTGATCGTGATATTGATAGAGGGCAAAGCTAGTGGGCCAGATCTATCGGGGCAGGTAGTGATTATAGAGGGGGATCAAGGCAGACATATCCCAGACATTCAGGCCAGTCAGCGACTAGTGCGCCGCCACAATTTGCAGGTAGGAGATTTGATAGCTCCTTTCATCAGGACAGGGTCAGAGTTCGAAGGCCTCAGATTCTCAGTCTAAGGGAGATTATGGCCAGAGGAGACCCCCAGTACCGCGATGCAGCCAGTGCGGTAGACTACATTCCGGACAGTGTTGCCAAGGTTCTGATGCTTGCTATGCCTGTGGCCAGGTTGGGCACATGATGCGAGATTTCCCGTCGATGAGTGGTAGAGTTGGGATTCAGCCCACAGGATCAGCAGCTGGTTCCTCTTCAGTGCGCCCGGTAGGGCAGACTCCCCAGATCCCAGCAGGTCGAGGTAGAGGCAGAGGGGGAACATCTACTTCAGGTGCCACTCAGCCCCGTATGTATGCTTTAGCCGGACGACAGGATCTTAAGTCCTCCCCGAATGTGGTTATAGGTACATTATCCGTATTTTCCCATGATGTGTATGCATTGATAGATCTGGGTTCTACCCTATATTATATTACTCCGTATGTTGCTGGTCGTATTAGGGTGAAACCTGAGCCAATAAAACCTTTTGAGGTATTTACTCTGGTTGGTGATCCCGTGATAGCTAGACAAGTGTATAAAAATTGTGTAATTGTGATATGCGACCGCCAGACTAAAGCTGATTTAGTTGATTATGGGTATGGATTGGTTGGCCTCATGTTATGCTAATGTTGATTGCCGAATGAAAGTAGTTCGCTTTCAATTTCCAGGAGAGCCCGTGCTTGAATGGAAGGGTAATACAGCATCTCCAAGATGTAGGTTTATTTCCTACCTTAAGGCAAGAAAGATGATAGTTAAGGGATATATTTATCACTTAGTCCGAGTTCATGATACTGAAGCAAAGTCGCCAACTTTCCAATCTGTTCCGATAGTGAGTGAATTTCCGAATGTATTTCCAGATGAACTTCCAGGTCTTCCGCCGGAAAGAGAGATTGATTTTTCCATTAATGTGTTGCCGGACACCAAGCCTATTTATATTCCTCCTTACCGAATGGCTCCGGCAGAATTGAAAGAGTTAAAGGCACAGTTGAAGGATTTGCTTGAGAAGGGGTTTATTAGACCCAGTTCATCACCGTGGGGAGCACCAGTCCTACTCGTGAGAAAGAAAGATGGTTCCCTACGAATGTGTATCGATTATAGGCAGTTGAACAAGGTAACGATAAAGAACAAATATCCTCTACCAAGGATTGATGATTTGTTTGATCAACTATAGGGTGCCAAGTGGTTTTCCAAAATAGACTTGAGGTCAGGTAATCACCAAGTGAGAGTTAAAGAAGAAGATATTCCCAAGACAGCTTTCAGAATGAGGTATGGCCATTATGAATTTCGGGTGATGTCGTTTGGGTTAACTAATGCTCCGGCAGTGTTCATGAATTTGATGAATAATGTATTCAGGCCTCTCTTAGATTTATTCATAATAGTGTTCATTGACGACATTCTTGTATACTCTCGTACAGAATCAGAACATGCAGATCATTTGCGTATTGTTCTTGGAATTCTTAGAACCCGAGAATCGTATGCAAAATTTTCAAAGTGCGAGTTTTGGATGAATTATGTGACATTTTTGGGCCATGTTATTTCAAACGATGGCATTCGAGTTGACACTCAGAAAATCGAAGCTGTGAAGACTTGGCCAAGGCCTACGACGCCTACAGAAGTCCGTAGTTTTCTGGGATTGGCAGGGTACTACAGAAGGTTCGTAGAAGGATTTTCCTCTATTTCATCCCCATTAACGAAGCTAACCCAGAAGTCAACTAAGTTTCAGTGGAATGATGCTTGTGAACGCAGTTTCCAAGAATTGAAGGACAAATTAACCTCAGCCCCAGTCTTGACACTCCCAAAATGGCCAGATGGATATGTTGTATACTGTGATGCTTCTGGTGTTGGGTTAGGATGTGTGTTAATGCAGCACGGTAAAGTCATTGCTTATGCTTCAAGGCAGCTGCGGAAACATGAAAAGCACTATCCAACTCATGATCTCGAATTGGCTGCAGTTATTCATGCATTAAAGATGTGGAGACATTACTTGTATGGTGTGCATGTCGATATCTATACAGATTACAAGAGTCTTCAATACATTTTCAAACAGAAGGAGTTGAATCTGCGACAGAGGCGGTGGCTAGAATTATTGAAAGATTATGATGTGAGTATTTTATACCACCCCGGAAAGGCAAATGTAGTAGCTGATGCGCTTAGCCGCCGATCAATGGGCAGCTTATGTGAAGGCCCTCCGGAGAAGAAAGAATTAATTCATGAGCTCAACCAACTAGCTAATCTTGGAGTACGTGTGATTTATTCAGGTAGTGCAGGAATTGGTATTAATGATCCCACAGTTTCATCCCTGAATATGTAAGTGAAAGAGCGTCAGTATGAAGATCCTCTATTGAGCCATTACCGAGACACACTTCATGAAAAAGAAAAGTCTCCCTTTGAAACTTCTATGGATGGAATTCATAGATACCGAGGCAGGATATGCGTTCCGAATGTTGCAGAATTGCGCCGTCGGATTCTAGAAGAAGCTCATTATTCTCGATATTCTATTCACCCAGGTGCAACGAAGATGTATCATGATCTCAAGTTGATATATTGGTGAGATGGCATGAAGAGAGACATAGCAAAATTTGTAGCTCAATGTCCAAATTGCCAGTAGGTAAAAATCAAACATCAAAAGCCAGGAGGATTATTACAAGCAATGAAAATCCCTACTTGAAAATGGGAAGTGATTAATATGGATTTTATTGTGGGATTACCTCGTTCCTGAGGCAAGTATGATTCTATATGGGTGATTGTGGATAGATTGACGAAAGCAGCTCATTTTCTTCTAGTCAGAACCACATACTCAGCAGAAGATTATGTAAGGTTGTATCTCAAGGAGATTGTACGACTCCATGGTATTCCGATATCCATTATCACAGATAGAGGAGCGCAATTTACAGCCAAGTTCTGGAAATCTTTTCAAGAAGGTCTAGGTACTCAAGTAAAGTTAGTACGGCATTCCATCCGCAAACTGATGGGCAAGCCGAACGTACTATTCAGACCTTGGAAGATATGCTACGGGCATGCGTAATAGATTTCGGTGGTAGTTGGGATGACCACTTACCACTGATTGAGTTTGCATATAACAATAGCTATCATTCTAGTATCCAAATGGCTCCGTATGAAGCTCTATATGGAAGGAAGTGCAAATCTCCAATTGGATGGTTTGAAATAGGAGAAGTACAGCTAATAGGCCCTGATTTGATTCAACAAGCAGTAGAAAAAGTCAAGGTGATCAGAGATCGATTATTGACAGCCCAAAGTCGCCAAAAATCTTCTGTGGACAATCGCCGACGAGACCTAGAATTTCAAGTTGATGATTGGATATTCTTAAATGTGTCACCAATGAAAGGTGTGATAAGATTTGGCAAGAAAGGAAAGTTAGGTCCTTGATACATTGGACCCTATAAGATTATCCGCAAGGTGGGTCCAGTAGCTTATGAATTGGAATTGCCTCCAGAACATGAATCGGTCCATCCAGTTTTCCATGTCTCGATGCTCCACAAGTGTGTTGGAGATCCTACGAGGATTGTTCCGATAAATGATGTTCAAGTGACAGAAAAACTAGTCTATGAAGAAGTGCCCATTGCCATATTAGACAGGTAAGTACGAAGACTTCGAAATAAGGAAGTAGCCTCAGTTAAATCTTATGGCGGAATGACAACCGAGAGGAAATGACTTGGGAAACAGAAGAGAGTATGAAGTCCAGGTACCCGCACTTATTCCAACCCCCAGAAGAGATCCAAGATGAAACATCAAGATTATGAGGTATGTATGTTTACTTTTTATGCATATGGGTCGTGTGTGGCCAACTTATATTGCTATTGTGTTATAGCCCTGTGAGACAATATTATTGTGGGCTGTTGTGATAGGATGGTAATGCCATATTACAGTGGAAACTCTGGAAAAAATTTCGTAGAATTCCCGAGTGCTTAACATTCGAGGACAAATGTTCCCAAAAGGGGGGGAGAGTGTTACACCTTGGAAATTTCATGTCGTCGTGTAGTGAATGAACCAATGCGAGCTTCAGGGTAACAGGAAGTTCTTAAGACTATAAGACGGATATTTAGTGGTCTTAGCATGCATACGTTAAGATTTTGAAGTCATATGAATTGACAAAAATAAGGATTAGTAAGGACAAGTGGAGTATAAGTGGGGTTTAGGAAAGGTTTCGTAAATTATTGCGTTAGGAATTGTTTGGTAAAGCCTTGAGGGCGAGTTATAGGGATGTTTAGATCATTAATGAAGTATTAAACAAGTGTTAAGAAGGTTGTATATTGATTGGAGATCAAACGAAACGACGAGGACAACTTCGGAAAAACTGTGAGTTACACGACCACCTTATACGGACCGTGGAACTTTATACGGACCATATAAGGGTCCATATAACCCAATAGCAATAATGTTTTCCTTGGTGGTGAACCACAGACACTTATACGGACCGTACAATGTTATACGGACCGTATAAGTGGTCCGTATAAGTCCCGACGGGCTCAGTATTTCCAAGTATTTAAATGTGTTCCCACCTCATTATATTCATTCTTCTCACTTCTTCACTTCTCTCCAAGCTTCTAGAATATTCCATACATTTCATTTTCAAGAATACAAGGGGAAACCAAAGGTTCACACCATAAATTCAAGTGAATAGAGTGCAAGGAAGCTCTTTGGGGTTGCTAGAGTAAAAAAATCCCTTGGAAGTTGAAGCTAGGGTTTTCTTCAAGTGAAGTATTGCCAACCAAAACTCGTTCCTACGCATTCAAAGGTGAGTTTTATGATTATTTCATGTTGTTTAAGGTGTTGAAAAGTTGAAACACTTGGATTATGGAAGAAGATGGAAAAAGGGGTTACAAAATATGGAATTTGTGGTAATTGTGAATAGTAGATTAATATGAATCACGAATATTGATATGTTGTGATTGTAATTACGTTATGAATGATGTTAAGAGCATGAGATAAACATTAGATGAGAATGAATGTAACGTTGTATTATGATTATGATTATGGATGACCTTGAGAGGAAATTGTAGGGATTTGATAATGATGAATTTGACTAAAGTCATTGATGATGATATTATGAATGTTATTATTGACGTTTGGGAGTTGATATATGATATGGAGAAAGTAGTAGAAACAAAGGAGATGCTGCTCAATTTTCTATAGCTTTAGTTCAAACACGCTTATGTTATCGATTATCTAACATGAATATAAACTCTCTTGAAGGTAGAAACGTGAATATTGGAGAGGAACGTTCAAGCGATAGAGTAGCTAAATGAAAAGGTATGTAAAGCTAGTTCCTTCTTTCTAAGGCATGATTCTTATGACATGATACTCCCTATCTCTTCATGACTTTCCTATATCCCGAAAATTATGAGTCAATCTTAGTAAAGAGCTTCATGTGAGATAAGATAAGAGATATGTTACGAGCATGATAATGATGATGATGAGTCCAAGTCTAAAGTGTCTAAGGCCCATGATATTACGTTTCTACAAAGCTAATGACTCTTATTATGATCCATTGATGTTGTTCATTGTATACACTCACCTTATAAGCTAATTCCTTCAAGGTGAGGCAGAATACTTATACATGCTCCATAACGAAATCGGGGGTTCACGTCCTTATGTCACCTGGATAGATGTACGGTTTGTCTTGAGTCTTATGCATGATTCATGATAAGCAAATGATGATGATATTACACCGTGCCTATATGGCCGGGCAAACACCGCTAAGGCGGGCAGTGTCTACACCATGTCTATATGGCATGGGCAGACACCACTAGTGGGCGGCATGAGATAGTACCCCGGACGCGGGAGGCCTGAACGCGGGCTAATGATTATCACACCGTACCTATATGGTCGGGCAGCTTATACATATATGCATTCATGATATGATGATGATTATGAAGTAAGTTACCATGCATTATTTCTGTTTTAAGTGACAGTCAGTTACAGATCGCTCTTCACTCGATGTCTCCGTATTTCATTGATGTATCATTATTGTTCATGCCTTACATACTCAATACAATATTCGTACTGACGTCCATTTTCTTTGGACGTTGTGTTCATGCCCACAGGTAGATAGGGAGACGGTGCAGATCCATAGGAGCTATCAGCAGATTTACAGGAGCACTCCATTATTCCAGAGGTGCTATTTGGTTTATTCTTTTGTGTACATACACGTATTTTGGGCATGACTGGGTCCTGTCCCATCCATATGTCTAGTACTCAAGTAGAGGCTCATAAATACGCATGTGTGGGTAGTATGGTCTCACGATGTCCTTATTATATATATATATATATATATATATATATATATATTGCCGATGAGTAATAGAATGAGTAGTGCTCGGTGGTTAGCCCCAGGTACCCGTCATGGCCCCTAGTCGGGTCGTGACATCTCTAACCCTTCAAAATCTGGATGAATTATCGCCGGGCTCTGTTCCCATTGATCACCTCTTTCTAACATGTGAACTTGGTTTCCTTCATGATTTGGGAGCGGATTTGTGTCCACATTTGGAGGTGTTGGTTCTAGAATAAGCTCATGATTGTCAATCATATCGTATAATTTATGCCTAGGTTTATGTAATATTCGGTGGCATGGATAACATGTTTAGAATGATAGGAGCAAGTGAGATCTGGCATGTTCCACCGATCCATGGGATTAGCAGGTTTTTGTAGGACAACGCTTATTCGCCCGGCATCTCTTAGCTTAGCAAATAAACTTGTCCTTGATTCTGGCAAAGGAGTGAATGCTCTCATAGGTTTCCTTTTGGGTGCCTCATAGTTTACTGGCAGAGGCTGGTTCTGGAAAGTCTGGTTTTGTGGGGCTTGGTTATTGGGTGCTGGCATTCAATAATTTGGTCATGGAGCTCGGTTGCTTGGTGCAGGTATTTGATAATTTGGTTATGGAGCTTGATAGTCGGGTTGTGCATAACACACAAACATCGGGATATATTGGGGTGAAGTGGTTATATAGTTGGTTGGTGGAGGTGATTGGTAGTTATCTGAATTTTTGTGGGACATCTCTTTTCCTTGGCTTTTTGGGCTAGTAGCTCTAGAAACATAGGCTATATTTTCTCTTTTCTTTTTGCCACCCATGGAGCTAGACGCACCTGATCTGTTTAGTACACTAACAATTCTGCCGGCCTTGAGGCCATCTTCGATAGCTTTTCCAACAGCGACTAAATCTGCAAAGGAACTCCCTTTCGTAGTTATCATTTTGTCAAAGCAATCAGCTTCTTGGTATCATATGAATGTGGCTACCAGCTCAGCTTCAGTCATGGGTGGTTGCACATGCACTGCTTCATCTCTCCAGTGACTAGCATATTCTTGGAAGGTTTCAGTCGATCTCTGATGAATTTTCTCCAATAAGAAGCGATCAGGCACATTTTCCACATTGAAGCGGAATCTTTCCAAGAATGAACTTGCCATTTCTTCCCATGGTTTCCATCGTCTAATATCTTGACAGATGAACTATTCCATAGCTATTTCTGACAGGCTTCGATTAAACAACCTTATGAGCAGAGCTTCATTTCCGCCACTTCCAACCAACTGGTCGTAGTAAGCCCTCAAGTGGGCTCTGGGATTGCTCGACCCGTTGAAGTGATCAAACTTGGGAATTTTGAAGCCTTCAGGCAGACCTAGGTCTGGATGGATGCACAAGTTAGAGTATCTCAACCCCTCTTTCTTCTTAGAGCCATGTTCTAGTTCGGTAATTTTCTTGCCCATCTCTTTCTCGATCTTGTCTATTCTGCTTCAAAGAACATGTCCATGTTCTGCAAAGAGTCAATGTGGGTGACATGGTCTTGTAAAGTGACATTTGGTTGCACAGGGTGAATCACGGGAACTCCTGTCGCCCGAGGGGCTTGATAAGCATTTGTGTTTGTAGCGTGAGCTGGTGTTTGAAAAGCTGAGGTTTGGTGGGAGAAACACCCCACATGGGTGGTATTTTGGCGTAGTGGAGTTTGAAAGATAGCCCTAGTCTGGATTTGAGGGAAATGATCAGGAATTGGTAAATCCAAATTGTGGAAAGTGGGTGGAGGTCTCCTAGCCTCAGCATTAGTAGCATTTTATTTCTCGGCCCTCAAGCAATCTGCTTCTTCTCTGGCTTCAGCCAATTGTCTCATCAGTAGACCGACAACCTCTTCTAAAGGAATTCCAACTACGTCAGTTGTTGAGATACCTTCTACTAAAGCATTTCTGTTCGGTGGTGGAGTTTCAGGCATGTTTTCTTCTTGAGGGTTTAAGGATGCTGCGGCAGCCTTTGATCGAGTAACTGGTGCTAGCGAATCGACCACTGTCTATAAGAGAAAACAACTTAAAAGCTCCCAAGTTAGCATTAGGTTTAAGCATGCAACACAAAATATCACGTTGTTTGCAGTTTATAGCACATAAAATCATCTATTTTGTTTCAACTCCTTGATTGATTCACATTCCAAGGGTATTTTGGTCTTTTTGTATTTTTGGGAATACTGATTTTTTGGTAAGTATTTTGTATGGTTGATTTGCTTCTACCCATCCTATACTAAGGGAGATTTTAGGTTTTTATTATAAAAGGATCAAGTCTTAAATAGTCTGCCTACGTATCCCACAAAAGGGAAATCAGGTCCATCCGTAGTTTAGACATAGAAAAGATTTTTTCCTATGCTACCCGAAACTTAGTTTTCTACCCTGACCAGACCTTAATAGGCTTCCCACATATCCCCAACAGGACATCAGGTTGGTGTGGTTCCATTTGCATAAAAAAGGGAAAGGGATACTCTATCTTACTGAAAGCAGTAAAGGGATACTTATGTTTTTCCACCCAACCATACTAAGCAGATATTCATTGTCTTCTTTGTCACACCCTAATCTTACTAGGGTGTGATGGGCACCCGACCCCATATCCGGAGCCGAGCGAACCCGCTGACTCTTATTACGTACTTAATTTTTTTTTTTGAACCTCTAAATCAAGTATACATAATAAAGCTTACTGAAATATTCTTTTGTTGCTTTCAAATCAAACAAAATCTGTAACTGTGTAACATATATCATTATACAAACTGGCACATCGGCTGATGGAGCCGCTGACAGACTGACTCCCGATACCCACGACTCTGTCTGCAAAGTCTCTAACATCAATCCAGAAATCCTAGCATACAAGTTGTGACTCGGCAGCACTCCCAGGAACAAGTGGGGTCTACCAACTTCGCTGGAACTTCTTCTATACTAGCTTCAGCTCATCTGGGTGTACCTGCGCGGCATGAAACGCAGCCCCCGAAGAAGAGGGGTCAGTACGAGCAATGTACTGAGTATGTAAGGCATAAATGGTAACATAGTAAAAGATGAACATACGAATATTAACTGTATGGGAATATAGTACATATCATAAGATAAAGGAGTAACCTGTACATGTGAGTGCCCCTTAGGGCGGATGCCATGCATGCTTATCTGGTCATATCATATCATATCTTATCATATCATATCATAGCGCCGAACAACGTCGGCTCGCCCACATAGCGCCGAAATACGTCGGCTCGCCCATATATCCCGCGTCCGGGATGATATAACGCCAGCTGACCAGGTGGCAATGCGTCTATAGCGCAACATATGTCCCTTCCCCTCCATATCTCCCTCCCTCATCCCATGTACATATACATATATAGCATGCATGAGAGCCCAAAGAAAGTCATGTATCCATCGGAGTGACGTAAGGTCGGTAACCTCCGATTATATTATGGAATAGTCATGGGCGCCGTGTCCCACCTTGAAGGAACTAGTATTATAAGGCGAGCCTATCAATGAAGAGTGTCATCATAAGAAAACATAAAATAGGATCATAAGGCATCGTTTCATTTACTTGGAACCTTTAAAGTAGTCATTATCCATAATAGAGTTGAGATATCAAGAAATAGTTTAACATTTTCATATTGTCATATTCATGGTAGGAACATATCGTCAACATATCTATCATAGACATTTTCTCATATTTGACTTCATCATTGTCATTATAAGATCATATTCATCATCTTAGTCATAAGAGCTTCCTATCTCTTAAAACTTGGTTTTCGGAAAATATGGACATTTTGAAAAAAAACAATTATGAACTATTAGGAAAAGACTTATACCTTGGAGTCATAGACTTATAGCTTTTGCAAGTAAAGAAGATATATAAAAAAAACATTTGAGACATTACGACTTGGGGATCATGCCTTTGGAAGAAAAGGGACGAGCCTTACATACCTGTGCCGCGCCTTACTAGCTACGCTTATTCGTCCAACTTGTTAGTCTACATGTAAGAAGATTGACATTATCGTTAGAGTCATCGACATATACTTGTCTTAACCTTTCAAGTTCATTCACTTATGATCTGCCGAAATTTCGGAAGCACCTCCCCTGTAAATACACTGTTATGACCCGTGTTTTCACACGTTTGGAAAGACTTGAATTATATTGGATTCTTGAGATATAAGATCAATTTGATATTTTGTTGAACATAGGAGTTATGCATGAAAGAATAGAATCATGAAAGTGTGGGACGAGGCTAAGGGCAATTTTGAAATTTTGGAAATTAGTTTCGGGAATTACAAAACATGGACTATAAGTCATTGGGCCAAAAATAATGGAATGGAATTTAAGGCCCAATGCATTGGAGTGGCCGGCCATGGTGTGGCCCAAGCCCAAAATTTGTATTAAATTTCCATGTGAATTAATTAACATAAGACCTTGATCCAAGCCCATTTTATTAGTTGGTCATGTGCTTGGTCATGTGACCAAGTCTTCTTAATATATGATTAGAAGGTTCAAGACTTTAGAAACTAGATCAAAAAAATCAAGAACAAGAGAAAGAGCAAGGAGGCTCTCGGGTTTGGCCTAGAAAATTAGGTACCAAAAATATTGCTCCAAAAATTTATTTCTTGTTGATTCCCTACTAAGTCAAGGTTCCTTTGTAACTTGGTGTAGTTGGATTGGAGTGGGGAGCATTAGAATCACCAAAGTAATCATACCTCCAAGTGAAGAAGACTTGAAGAAAAGGTAAGAATTTCTACCTTTTTATTGTGTTGTTGAGTTTTGTTTGAGTTGTAGTATGTAGAAATGTGTTGATTGTATGAAGAAATGGAAGTTTGCAAAGTGGGTGTGTGTTGTAGGTGTATAGCCGTGAGGGTGTCTATGTTGTATAGCCAAAATGTATTGAATTCATGTTATATTCTAGTTGTGATTGTGATGAAATGAATATTGGGATTGAAAGTTGAATGATTTAGTTGAAGTGTTAAAAGAGGCCTATGGCCGTGTGGTATAATGGATTTGGAATGGAATGGATCAAGTTTGTTTAATGCGTTAGTTATGTTATTGTGATGCTTGATATGTAAATGAAGTTAGAATGATATAAGTTTGTATTGAATTGGAATGTAGAAACTTATGTCGTTTTAGTATGATTTTCCGACATTAAGGAAATGAAGTTGTTTGGTTGTGAATTATGGTGATCATTGATGAATTTGGAAGTTGGAAACTTATTATGAAGTTGGATGCCAAAGATTTGATGTTTTGCATAAGTATGGTTTTGGCGGAAAGTTGTATATTATGTATATTGAGTGTATATCTTAAGGCAAACAATATGAAATGTATCTAGAACTATATGGTGATGATCTTGATTGTTGATGAATGTGGAATTATTGATATTAGTGAAAGTTTGGATTGAAATGAAGGTTATGTCAACTTGTGAGAAAAATGTCTAGTTGAAGGATATTTGTGTTCTTGATGTTCTTTGTTGATGTTAATGTTGTCGTTTGGGTTGTTGTTGATGATTTCTAGCCGAGTTGAATTCTCGGGGTGCCATATGTATAGGGGAAGTGCTGCCGAAATTTCGGTAGCCAAATATGCTTAAAGTTGTAATAATGGCATTAATAACTCACAATTGGTAAACTTGACCAATTGCAGTTTTTCGACGAAACGGGAAGTGAGTTTGGAAAGGCTTATGGAGCGTGAAAGGTATGTAAAGCAAACCCAATTCTTCCCTTGGCATGCCCTTAGTGTATTAGGGTCGGATCCGGGCCTCGAAGGACCTCTTGGCCCTCGGAATCCGCAAGACAAAATTTCAGTTTTTCCTTCAGTAGAATTGAACCATTTTGATACGCTTTTTCTGAAATTATGCAATTGTGCTCTAAATTACTCAGAAAGTCATAGGATGTCTATATAACCTTCGTAGATGATATTATGTGTTTAGAGGGCACAATTTGAGCCCGCCGCCTTATTTGTTCTGAGGCGGGCCCACTATTTACGTTTTTGCCCCTAATGTGTTAAAGCTTCCTTTTTAAGCGATTTTTGAAAGAAATGTTTTAATTACCCTACTAATCGCTTAAAGAATATTATTTTAAATATTCTGTTAAATATTATAAATTATTTTGACACTCGGAATGACTTCGGGAAAGTTATACTTCTGTAATTTATTATGATATCCGAAATACATTTATTATGATTCCGTCCGACCCCATTGGATTTGTTTGTCTTTGATACGCTTCATCGAGTCTTCGAAAACATTTATTATATTTTTAAATTGCATTAGTCTCTCACTACTCCATTCGTGGATGTCCCAATGTTTCCCACACTGAGCCCGGGCCAGGATATGTTGTCAAGCGTAATTCTCTGCACTGTTCGCCGCGTCCCGATGTGAGGGGGCAGGTATACGCGTACATGGGTTTGTGGAGTATGATGTGCCATGTCCGCCTATTCTGATCTGATCTGTTATGGCCATTTTGATATGACATATTATGATACGGGGCCACGCCCCTTTTTCTGATTCCTCTGTATAGTGGCACCAGCGTCGGGAGGGTGGCCACATTCTGTCTGCCGAGTCCCGTGGCAGGGACCGGATATGATATGATATGACATATGTTTCTGTACACATTCTGTCGGTTTTGGAAATATGCATTTGACACTCTGGATTTTGTACTCATTTTCTGTAATCATTATGATTTGACTTCTGTGATTCCGCTTTGCATATTCAGTACATATTTCGTACTGACCCCCTTTCTTCGGGGGCTGCGTTTTCATGCCGCGCAGGTACAGACGACAGGTTTGCTGATCCATCTGCTTAGGATCCCACTTCTGCTATTTTGGGCGCTCTCTTCTACAGAGCCCATCTTTTGGTATAGTCTGTCACTGCTATCTGGATATGTACTTTGTTCTGGGTATGACGGGGCCCTGTCCCGTCTTATGATTATGATATGTTCTGTAGAGGTCTGTGGATACATCTGTGTGGGTTCTGTACATATGTTTGGGATACTTTGTTCTATGATGGCCTTATCGGCCTATGTGTGCCAAGTCTGCTTTTTCTGATAAATTATGTAGCATCCACTAATATTATTATATTATTATTCTGATAATATGCTAATTTGGATATCGGGTACGTATAGGTGCCCAGCTAGGGCACTGGTCGCGGCCCACGGGGTTGGGTCGTGACATACACCATCCCCGAGATTCTAACTCGGCCAAATTTTAATCAACAACAATCCGGGAATTCAACCCGGCCAAACTATCAACAACAATACCAACAAGTATTCTAGCAACACTTCGACATTCAATTCTATTCAATTCAATTCAATTCAATTCACATAACTTTCAAAACGATTTAATTAACATACTACTCCATCCAACACCTTCCAAATTTAACGAAACCAATGACAACCCATTTCCTTTCCTTCCAAACTCATGAACTACATACTAACAACATCATATTAACAACACCACACTAACAACAATACCTTCCATGCATGCAAGAACATTATATTCAATTTACATAAACTTCTAAAACAAGTTTCCAACAATTACCACTTAAACTAAAATTATTAAGCTTCCATTTTCCACCATAGATTTCATTACAACAATAACCAATATACTAAATAAAATTGACTCATTCTCTTCCATATTACACCACCACCACACGGCCACACTACCATTTATATACACGGCCACAACATGTTCAAAACAGCCCATAAACACAATTGCTTCAACACAACACTTTATGACCCTTTCTCCATAACTACTTTCGTTTTTAACGCTTGCTAGACCTTCAAATAAACTCAACACAAGAGATGAGATGAATAAAATACCTTATACTTGAAGAAACTTAGCCACATCAATTTTCTCCAACGCCACACTTGAGTAGAAGCAAGAACAATCACCTTTCACGGACTAGTTTGGCGAAATCTTGTTAAATTCTTGATTTATCGGACTATAATATTTGGGAGAAGTTTTGAGAGACTTCTAGAACTGTTTGGTATGTTAATATGCTAAAAAAAAACGGGCTGATGGGGTATTTATAGCCCCTTGGGTCGGTTCCACCGACTTCTCTATGTGGGGCCTGCGGAACCCTTTTTGACAGCTTGAGGTCTTGCTCTTAAAATGGCCATAACATTTGATCCCGACATCGTGTGAGGGCCCATGACATACCGTTGGAAAGCTAATTCAATTATCTACAACTTTAATTGCTGGGGGTTTTCCCAAATTCCGAACGTATAATAGCGTTTTTGCCCCTCCAAGTCAGGTCATCCGAAAACGTATCCTTAAATCATCCTTTTGGAGGGCTTACGTCCATATTTGGCTTAAGGGTCCTTCTTTGGACTTGCTCAACTTCACATGTACTACTCATATATCTCTTAATATGTCCTTTATAAAATTCTGACATGTGGGCCCCACCTTAACTTATGGTTACGAGGGCTATCATCAAGTAACTTGTTAACCGATTTACCCCATACCATCTCCAAATGTCATATATATACATTCTTGTACTCAGGTAATATAATCTTTATCCCTAATCCTTGTGTAACCTTTCTCTCCCTTGAGCTCATACTAAGTCGTCGACAGTCTTGGTAACGCAAAAATTTTCGGGGTGTAACATTCTTCATCTTCATCTTCTATTCTCCTCCTCCCGCGACGATCCAAACATAACATTCATTCACGAGGCGTTCCAGCTCAAGCTTGAAATTCACACATTCTTCAATGTAGTGGCGGGGGCGGCCATGGTGATACACACAAATCCTTTCTTTCAGAGATCCTGGGCGACCCTGATAGGGTTGTGGCACTGCCCTTATCTTTTTCACGTTACATAATAGGGAGTGGATCCTGGCGTACGACTCTTTGAATTTGGAAAAGTCGCTCCTCCAAAACCTGACCTTTGATATCCTTTCTGGGTGATTTCCTCCTTGGTCATGAGTCAAGAGAGAGTGGGGTCCCCATAGTTGGCTAATTCTCCCTTGGTCAATCCATTGGATAAGCTTTCTTTCCAATGCTCCACACTCATTGGCGGTATGTCCTCACTGACTTCGGCGGTAGAGGCATTTTCTGTAAATCATAGAAGGAGCACATGGTGGCAACATATTTGGGCTTTGTGCATACACTCCAATGCTTCCTAAAGTCTCCAAGAGTTCTTGTTTTGACAACTCTACTGGTGTACCCCAATTGTCTGATCTTGTGCTTTGAAGAACAATTGTACATAAAACAAGAGGATCTTCGAACTAAGACTCGCAAGGGTCTCCATAGACTGTCAGATTGGGGATAAGTAGTTCGTCGTCTCCATATAGTATGGGGTCAAGCCCTTCTTGTGGATGGAGCGGGACATAACTCCCGAGTGGATTTTCAGGTGTCTTTCCCTATTTTACCCAATTGGCAGGGTGTTGCTTTGTTAGTTCTTCAACATAAGCTAGGAGAGTTTCTAATTTTTTCATTTTTTCATTGGCTGCCTTTGTGGTTTGTTAAGCATCTTTCATTCTTGCAGCGGCTAGGGCCATTCTGTCATCCCACTATTGGTTTTTCTCACTTGTCGCTTCCATGTCCTCATCATCACTGACTAGGTTGACGTAAGGAGAAGTCTCACTCCTGCTGTCTGGAGTCTCCATTTCCTATTAGCGAATCAACCTTTTAAAAGTGGAGCTAAATTTGTTTTGGGGGTTATTTTCTTGGTTTTTCTTTTGGGTAGTGACCGGAATGTTGACCAATCAAGAGTTTCAACAAATTATATGATTTTCACACAAGCAATTATATCAAGTAAGTATTTAGACAATATATAATTCGCTTTCCTATACCTCGTTGTTCCAATGCTACTAGCGTATGAAGCAAAATTGTGCCATATGTAAAATAAATGTATTATTCCCAAAAAGAATAGAAATCCCAGTTCTTTCTATTAATAATATTTTCCTAAGTGGGATTACAAGGCTTTTAAAGTAAATGCAATAATCAGAAAAAGTCCACTCCACGGACAGAAAACCTGTTCTCTATCATCTCGCTCCTTCTTGGCCCTTCGAAGGGCAGTCTAAATGGCTACATAGGCTGGCATCAATGTTGTTCCGATCCATTGACCCCTCTGATCATCAGCCAATGACGTCCCCGTATCTATGGCTTCCTAAACAAAAGTGCCAAGCCATTCCAAGCTCTTCAATGAAGAATCTGCCTCGTCTGTCAAACTCTCAACTATCTTTTGATCATATTCTATCTTTGCTTGATGATCCATTTCTCTTCCTTCTATTCGTCGTTTCATTCTTCTAACTTGAATTGCATTTGTGGTTTCCCTATCCTCGGGAAATTTGTACACATATGGTCCTGGAGTAGTAGTATCAGCTAGCTCAGCCCTAAGCCACTCATAGTATTTTCATCAGGGCTTGGATTGTTTGGATCCTTATCCAACTTATCTTCCCTTATCACATTCTTCCAATCTTTATGAGCATCTTTTATTCCCTCGATGCGACCTTCTTCATAATCTCGTACAAACTCTCCCATATTACCCACATTCGGAATAACTTGTCTCATATTAAACTGTCTAAGAACTCTCAATGATGCGTACAGTCTGATTCCCCTAATGCCCATAAGTGGTGTAGCTATGGCCATCTACGGCTCTTAACACAAATAGTCTTGGAGTGAAAATCAGGTACCCTCCACCAGATATGTTCTTCTTTCTGTCTAGAAAAGATGTGAGCCCATTCTTTTTTATCTTGAACCCCACAAGGCATAGCAGCGACTCCCAAGTCATTCTCTCTCAAGGCTGGATCTCGTTGGATAGGTAAACCATGCCTATCCAAATCCTTAAGTATCCACCATTAGACTAAGAGGTTGCAACCTTGGAAGTAGTAATAATGGTCGCGGCATTTTTCCAAAGCCCGGTATATGTCTGACAGGATAATGGGGATGATGTAAAAATATTTGGTAAGCCCATTTGTTGTAACTCCCCTAAGAACAGCATGGGCAACAAAAACAACTCGGGTATCAATAGCTAGGGAGGCATTTTGTGGAAATAATATGGTTCCTAATAGGAAAGTGATAAAGGCTAGTGTTTGATTGGCTTCCCAGGATTGGGGTGAGGAAAACTTAAGGATGTGGTTCTCGTACCCCTGTTTGGATGAATACCTCCCATATAACTCTCTAAAGGCTATAGTGGGTCCCTGCGCCCAATCTGCTTTGTTGATAGCAAACATGTTTTTGATTTCTTTTGGGGTGGGTTTGTGAGAGATAAGGATATTTTGGGCTAATTTCTTTTTGGATCTGATAGCACTTGCTACACTTGCCAGGACATCCCTAATTTCTTCTAGGGTGGGAGTCATCTCTATCTCTCCAAATCTGAACACCATTTTGTCGTTGTCCCAACAACCAGTAATGATCTTTAGCAAACCCGGATCCCCAGTCATATCCATCAACGAAGGCAGATGCCCTACATAACTCTTGATTTCTTTCTTCTGATCGTTAGTCAAACCTTTCTACCATATCACTAAACCTGGTGGTGGACCCACAACCATATCAAACTGCACATCAGGACACATCTGCAAGACAAGACACTGCTAGTTCCCCGCCCCCAGGAACAGCAATTTATTTCACACTTGGCACAATAATACTTCCAAATAGCAAATAGTGGGATGCAGTGTCTTCAAGTTTTTACACCATCTGAACACAGTAGGGTGTCTTTCCTGTCCGATTCAAGTAGGTCTGGATACCCGAACTGGTCTATGATCAGCATGCGCTATATTAGTAGGGATTTGGCTTCGCTCTACGCTAGTTATTCCAGAGTGGTTTTCAAGTAAATGACACAGGTTACCCAAGCGGACAAGCTGGGGGTGGGCTCTCTAAGGCTGTGGGATGACCGCATGCCCGCTCGACCTTAGAGACCTCTAAAGAATATATTAAGGGCTTTTTTAGTGAAAGTATGACCGCAGCTCATCCCGCATCGTCATCCTTTAGAAAAAAAAAATGCTAGGAGTGGCGGAGTATGCATGCATGAATGACAGTTATATTTTGTGAAAATTTAAACACATAAATAATTTATATCACTTAAAAAATTTATGTCATACAAACACACAAATAATTAGAACCCTTATAGTTAGAACCTTAGATTGTCCCTAGCGGATTCGCCATCTGTAGCGGTTCTATTTTTTTTCGATTCGTGTTTGCACTTGCCTTATTTAAAAAGGAAAGTGTCCTGGGGAAGTACGGTTGTCAATCGTACCGGGGAAAAGGATAAAATATACCTCTACGTAATGGTACTCTAAATGGACCTATTTTTAGAGTCACCACCTAATTTTTAGGAAATTAGGAAAAACCGAGTCGAAAAGGGTTCATTTAAAAAAATTATTTTATGATTATTTTAAAAGAAACCTAATCTCTGCAGAGTCTAGGTAAGGGTTCTGATGATCCCCCGGGGAAGGTGTTAGGCACCCCTGTCACAACCCAAGCCGATGAGCCGCGACGAGTGCCCGACCACTACTGACCAAGCACCCCTTGACTTGTACTTGCATCTTACTGAATAAGCTAGTGGCCCATATATAACTTATAACTTAGCTATACCGTCTTCTGTAAAATTATTACCATAAACTCAGCATCGAAAACTCACAACCCGTACATAGATATATATAAACATATGTGTTAAGGATAACAGTGCAGGCCGACTTGGTCGCTACATATGCTGTGCAGCAAATAAAAGCTAACAAAGTTACACAACATCCTACTATATACAACTATCTACATACATCTATGGATTACGGACTGTAGAAAAGACAGGACAAGGCCCCATCATACCCATATATGCACATATCAAAATAACATACCAAGAAAGTCCGCCGCTCCAGATCAATGGAGCGTATTGACTGCGGTTGAGAGGAAGACCTGCTGGGCTGGATCGTCTGGCTGACTACCTGTCACGACCCAACCGGAGGGCCATGATGGGCACCCGCAGCTAACCCACTGGGCACCTCTCATCTTACTTCCACAATCATGTCTAGGTGAGCCGCATGGCTAACTCGCAATTCATGTGCATCAAAAACACAAATCTTATCGGGCAAGGCACTTTCACATATACATCATCAACTATGCCCGTACACATATATATATATATATACAAGCCAACAAGGTTACCAAAATGATATACAAAATACGAGCCCACAAGGCTAAGGGACATCTAGCTATACACAACTGTCTACGAGCCTCTAAGGAGAGTATGAAACATCATCATATAAGAGGGACAGGGCCCCGCCATGGCCATACGTATATATACGAAAGAATAGTACTAATAGTTGCAGCTCTGGATCAAATGAAGCTCCTCTAGGCAATCTCTGGATATGCAGCCTAAGGATCAAGTCTATCTCCCTGTCCACCTGCGGGCATGACGCAGCGTCCACAAATAAAAGGACGTCAGTACGAACAATGTACTGAGTATGTAAGGCATAATCAATATCGTAATAGAAACATGAAGGATAACATGTAATAGAAGGATCATAAGATAAGAGAACCATCTACATATGTATATATATATATATACCTTGAGACATTCATCATATTTGCTTACTCTTTTTCTATGGAAACTCTTCATACATGCATACATATATCTTAGTACCATACCCGACCATGGAGGTACGGTATCACACATACCCGACCATATCAAGGCTCGGTGTTGTCTATACCCAACTGCAGTGGTGTGTGCGCAATGAATATCATACCCGACTATACAAGCTCGGTGTTACATAATAGCCATAAATATATACGTACATATACACATGAGAGTACATAAGTAGTGTCAACATCATCATCATTAATATATCTTCCTTTAGAGGGCCAACAATCATAGGATGAGATCAACGATATCGTGACAATACCAAGAATCACGAGCTCTAGTGATTCTAGGAACAAAGTCATCTTGGAAGACATTATGGAATTCTCGTGAAGGTATACAACAAGGGGATCATGCCTTATGGAAAGAAGGGTTAGCCTTACTGTTATATCCCGTATTTTTGAACGTCAGATTATTTGCTGAGATGGGACCCACACATCACGATTTTTTTGGGACATCTGAAAATTCATATGAATCACATATGAGAAGTTAAACACAACTCAAGAAGGACCCTTGGGCCAAATCAAAGTGGAAGTCCTCCAAACGAATATTTTAAGAAAACGTTTTCGGGTGATCTGACTTCAAGGGGCAAAAACGGTATTATAAGTTTGGAATTTGGAAAAGTACCAAGCACTAGAAGTTGTAGATAATTGAATTATCTTTCCAACCATAGGTCGTGTGTCCCCAGGTGACGTCGGTACAAGGAGATATGAACGTTTTAAGGTCGAAAGGTCAGTGGGCTAGGCCCAACTCGGGACCAAACCGAGTTGGCCCAAAAAAATCAAAAAAATAATAAGGCCCAAATTTGTGAGGCCCAACCGGCCATGGTTATGGCCCAAGCCCATATTACATAAAATTTGGTCAATAAATAAAATGACTAAGTCATCTTTATCACACAACCTCTAGAATATTCAAGAAGTTGAAGAACAAGAAAGAGAAGGAGAAAAGTTGAAGGCCATTTCGGCCAAGATCAAATTTCCAAGGAAAAATTGATAAAAATTCTTCAAAAATCATTTTCTACCAAGTAAAGGGTGATTAACAAGGTGGAGTTGTTGTTGGAGCAAGAAAAATTCAAAATCATACAAATTGTCAAGTTGTAGTCAAGTGAGAAGTTGAAGAAGAAAGGTGAGTTTTGATCTTGTTTTATGTGTTATATATGGTTTATATGTGTTGTAATATGCTAAAATGGATGAAATTCATGAAGGAGAGAAATATAGTACATGGCCGTGTGTATGTATATATGTGTAGGAGTCATGCTTCAATTATTTTAATTAGTGTTTGGTTGTTATTGTTGTGAATGATATGTGGGAAATGGAAGTTGAATGAATTTTGAGAAGTTGTAGTGTGTATGTTGGTGTTGGCCGTGTGGTTATGGTGAAAAAATGGAAGAGAATGAGTCAATTTTATTTAGTATGATGTTGTTGGAATATAGATTATGAGGTTGTTATTGTTTTCATTAAAGTTAGAAAGTTTTTGGAAGAAGTAGTAAGTTGATTGAAATTAGCCAAGTTGAACTTGGTGGGATGGAGTATTTATAGGGGAAGTGCTGCCGAAATTTCGGTAGCCAAATGTTTCCTTAAGAATTCAACTCTAAGTACCCTAATAAGAGTTTTGGTAAACATGACCAATTTGCAGATTTTGACGAGATTGCGACGTGAATTTGGAATAGCAAAAGTAGCGGAAAGAGGTATGTAAGGCTTCACTCTTCTTTCTATGGCATGTCTTAGATGTAATAAGTCGGGTACGAGCCTCGGGGACAACCCTAGCCCCCGGAATCCGCATCCAAAGTTTTCCTCTTTTTGTTCAATAGAATTGAACTAGAAAGTGTGCAAATGATGGAAAGACCTCTTAAACCCTTAGAACTTGCATAAGTGGGACCCGATTACCCTAGGACCCTCACAAGTAATGACATGACACGTAATATATGTAAATCATATACGTCACCCCATCCGGCCCGAGGTGGGCCCGCTACTCCCGGATTTTTCCTTACAGTCTTGCTTGACTTACTTAAAGTGAATCCAAAGGGAACTTTTATCCCGATTTCGTTACCAAATGATAAGTACTGTGACTCCTCTAACGAGGGCACTTCCATGACGATAATGATAACTATGATACGTACTACCGGAACGACTCTATGACTAAGATGACTAAGCTAAGTATCTTATGTAAACATGAAAATGATAAACTAATTTTTGAATATTATTTATATTTCCTAGCTATGACTTTATTTTCTAAAAGATTTCAAAGTCTATGAACTGTCATCTATGATGCCCCGATTTCATTCTACGTTTACTTTAATATTATTCCCCGTTGATAGTCTCACCTTAAAATACTCGTTCCTTCAAGGTGAGACAAAGCGATCACGAGTATTCTATAATGTAATCGGAGGTTATCGACTTTACGTCACTCCGATGACTACATGATGCTTCTTTGGGCTCTCCTGCGTGCATATGAGATATATGTTTATAGGATACGTAAATGCATATAAGACATGTAAATGTATGTAGGATATGCGTATATATTTTTAAAATATGCACATGACGAAAGAGCTAGAGCGCTATAGACGCTGATGTACCTACATGACACACGTATATGTATATGATAAAAGAGCTAGAGCGCTATAGACGTTGATATATGTACATGATATATGCATATGTATACGGGGGGAATGGAGGTAAGGGCAGAGCGTTATGAACGCATATCCACCTGATCAGTTGGCATTACATGATATGATATCGTCCTGGACGCGGGATGCCCGGACGCGGGATGTGTATATTTATGGTTAAATGGATCGGCTGCCGACGCCTCGGCAATATGAGATGTCCTATTTTATATGTATATGTATATGAACAAGGAAAGATTCTTAAAGGAAAGCTAAGTACGCATAGCACCTGCCAAGGGTATATATATATACAGGTTATGTTTCTACCTCAGGACATGTGCTATTATTCTCTTATGTCGTTATTTCTGTTTTATACTTTCCGTATGCTACTATTCATGCCTTACATACTCGGTACACTATTCGTACTGACGTCCCTTCTTGTGGACGCTGTGTTTCATGCCGCGCAGGTCAGCAGATAGGCGGATTTGATACTTAGAAGCTCTACCAGCAGTGTTGACAGTGCTCCAGTTATTCCAGAGCCTCACTTCCTTGGTACTATTTTGTGTATATATATTCGGGCACGGCAGTACTCAGCCCTTTCTATGTATAAGTGTACTACGTCTAGAGGCTCGTAGACAGTTATGTACAGTCAGTTAAGTACAGTTAGATATATGGTGTTTTGGCATGTTAATGTTGATGTATAAGTGATAACGAAGTTTATTAGTCTATGTTCAGAATGACGCCGCTAATGTTAATGTTAAAAAAAATGGCTCTGTTTACATGGCTTGCTAAGAGGTAAAGGTAAAACGATAGACAAGGGGTGCTCGGTACAAGTATCGGGTACTCGTCACGGCCCCTAGACGGGTCGTGACACTTACATACCTCGTCATCTTCTTAACTACTTAGTGTTCATCTCTAAGCTTGAGAAATCTACATTTAAAAAGATTCATACCATGGTTAGGTCTTAAGGACATTCTTAAATTCAAACTAGAACAACACATGAGCTAACAAAAATTGGGCAGCATTTCTCCTATTTCATCGACTTCCACCATATCACAAAACAATCGACTTTCACCATATCACAAAACAACTCCCAAACAACTATAATAACATCCATAATATCATAACCAAGTAGTCATGTTCCATTAAGTCTCAAAATTCACTCTCATATTCAACTTATATTAACAACTTCGCACCACCCTTTGCACAATTGCATACAACACTTCCTTATCATTATTATTATATTCCATAACAAGATTATACTCATAACATTCTAAGAATGTGTCACGGCCTGACTAGGGGCCGTGACGGGTACCCGGGGCTAACCACCGAGCACCGCCTATCCTGCTACTTATCATACTCGTTAAGCGTTCATTTATCAACTTCATACTCAAATCATATAAAAAAAATCATTTTTCATTTGGGAACATAATTACCTTTATATACATAAGCCCTTCGGCTATCAAAATAATACACACATACATATATACATATATACATATATACGCTTATCAAAATTGTGAGACCATACTACCCACACATACGTATCTACGAGCCTCTACTAGAATACTAGACATATGGACGGGACAGGGCCCCGTCGTTCCCAAAATATACATGTACATAAAATGGTAAATCAATGGCACCTCCGGAATAATGGAGTGCTTTCAAAACTCTGCTTATCGGTTTCTATAAGTCTGGGTCGCCTCCCTATCTACCTGTGGGCATGAACACAGCGTCTAAAGAAAATGGACGTCAGTACAAATATTGTACTGAGTATGTAAGGCATGAATGAAATGAACATGTTAGAGAAATCATAGGACATAAGATGTAGACATAACCTGCATAACTTTTAAGAGAGGATACCTTTCATGCCTATATCATATATAATCACAGTACATGTATCATCATAGCGCATACATCATCGTATCATACATAAATCATAATACTGTATCTGCTCATACACATTAACGTTATCCGCATTCAGCCACGTAGTGGCTCGACAATATCACCTACATATTTTCCGGGCTTTTCATACATATATCATATATATAATCATAGCATACACATAATTATATCATATACATACCTGGCCAACCAAGGCTTTAGGGTTATATCTACCTGGCCTTACCAAGGCTTCAGGGTTGTATTTACCTGGCCCTACCAAGGCTTCAGGGTTATATCTACCTGGCCCTACCAAGGCTTCAGCGTTATCCGTACCCAACTGCAGAGGTGTGCGCGCGTTACATAAATATATACATATTCTACCCGGCCTTATAAGCTCGGGGTTCCAAAATAGTCATACATAGACACATATATACATAAAAGCCCATAAATATCTTTAGCATTATCACTATTATCATCGTCATCATTATCATCACATATATCTCATAAACTTATCATAACTTTTCATAGAACATACATTTGGATTTAAAGACAATCTATGAAAATCGCATCGTATTTGTAGCATGAACTTCGTAATAATATCGCATACTAGACTTTATAATCTCTAACTCAGGCTCATCATTACCATCATCGTATCTATGGAATATCTCCTACATTAATCTCATATGGAACCCCTTATGAACATAGACTCGTAACATTTCGGAACATTGGTCGTAGGACATGTAGTAGAGCTTATAGACAATCTATAACAATGTCGGGGTGACATAAGGTCGAGAACCCCCGATTCCATTATGGAGCATTCATAAGCATTATGCCTCACCTTGAAGGAATTAGCATATAAGGTGAGTGTAGTCAATGAACAACATCAATGGATCGTAATATGGATCATTAGCCTTGTATAACCATAATATTATAGGCTTATAATCTTTAGACTTAGACTCATCGTCATCATTATCGCATTCGTAACATACCTCTTATCTTATCCCATATGGTTATTCATGAACATAGGCTCTTAGTTTTCCGGAAGGTAGGAAAGTCATGGAGAGGTAAGGAAATAATATTATAGGAATCATATAGGGATCATTAGCTTCGTAGGAATATCATATTCTGAGCTTTATGACTTCTAGACTTAGATTTATCATCGGTATTGTCATGTTCGTAACGTATCTCTTTTCTTTATCTCATATAAATCTCTTTATACTCGTAGACTCGTCATTCCCATTATGTAGGAAAATCATGGAAAGATAATAGGATTCATGTCATATGAGTCATGCCTTAGAAAGAAAGGACTAGCCTTACATACCTCTTTTTTTTAACCATTCCCATCGCTTGATTGTTCTCCTTCAGTGCTCACGTTTCTACCTTCAAGAGAATTCGCATTCACATTAGCTAATCGATTATATGAACGTGCTTACTAAAGCTAGAGAAAATTGGGTAGCATTTCCTTTATTTATACAACCTTTCCCATATCGTATATCAACTCCCAAACATTTACAATAACGTTCACAATATCATAACCAACAATCTTCATTCATCTACACTAACCTCATTTCGCAATTCCACTTCAATTCATCCATAATCATGGTCATAGTATACTAGTACATTTTCTTGCATATAATACCTATCCCGTGTTCTCAATATCATTTATAACATACTTATAATCACAACATGTCAATATTCACAACTCATTCCAAACTACTACTCAAAATCTCATTATTCTCATGTTTATGACCCATTTCTTATATCGTTCTACAATCCAAGTGTTTCAACTTCCAAATACCTTAAACAACATGAAATAATCATAAAACTCACCTTTGAATGCGTAGGAACGGGTTTTATCTGACAATACTTCACTTGGAGAAAACCCTAGCTTCACTCCCAAGAGGATTCTTGACTTTGGAGGAACCCTAGTGAGCTTCTTACACTTGATTTCCCTTGAATATTGGTGTTTGATCTTTGGTTTGCCTTGATTTTTATGTTGAAGATGTGTATGGAATACTCTAGAAGCTTGGAGAGAAGTGGAGAAGTGGAAAAGTGGAAAATAAAGTGGGAATATGTATTTATAATTACAACTAAATCAGCCCATCGGGACTTATACGGACCACTTATACAGTCCGTATAACATTTAACGGGCCGTATAAGTGTCTGTGGTTCATGACCATGGAACACTTGGTTTCTGTTGAGTTATACGGGCCATTATATGGTCCGTATAACATTTCACGGGCCGTATAATGTGGTCGTGTAACTCACAGTTTTTCCGAAGTTGTTCTCGTCGTTTCGTTTGATCTCCAATCCTTATACAACCTTCTTAACACTTGTTTATCACCTCATTAACAATCTAAGTGACGTTATAAATCTTCTCCAAAGCATCATTAAATCATCATTAACTCGTTACTCGTAAATCCTTTCCGATACATAACGTATGCCTTGCCTTCCTTGACAACTTTCTACTCTTACTTCAAATGTCTTCGAAATCTCATTTTGAATAATCAAATGTTATTTCTTACTTAACAAAACATCGCATACGTCGTACCCTTCGTCAGTCTATTCACTGTGCATGAACGGAAAATTTTCCGAGGTGTAACAAAATGATAACCCAAGTTAAGTTACTACTCAAAATATCATGAAATCTATATTTAAGCTTCATTTTCTACTTTCTTCACTTACCCAAGTTATTCAACAACTAAGCATGCTTAATATCATGAAAACTAACCTTTTATCTCATAGGAATGATCTTTGGATCAAGCTACCAACTTGTATGAGAACCCTAGCTTCAATACCAAAGAAATCCTTGAAGTCTACTAGCCCTAGTGAGCCTCCCAACATATGAATACCTTGATTCTTGCTATTTGATCTTAGATTTCCCTTGGGTTTAGGTGGAATATGCTTGAGAGAAGGTTCTAGAGCTTTTAAGAGATTGGGAGAAGTGGGAAATTGTAACGACCCATTTGGTCGTTATAGTCCTTTTGGCACTTTCGCCACTTCCGAGCGTTTAATGACTCATTTTGACCCCAGGTTAAATTTTGGGCAAACGGACCTTTTTCGGAGTTTCATCAACTCTGAGAGGTCCGTATGATTATTTATAACTTGTATGTATGATTGGTTTGGTTCCCAATGCATTTTGGTGCATTTCGGGACTTTGGATGGGAAATGGGAAGTAGGCACTGGTGGTTGACTCGATCAACGAGAACTCCGTTCGAAATTTTGAGACCATGAGTGCGTTCGTAGTGTATTTTTGTGTGGGTTTAGGTGGAAGTATTATGAGCAGATGGCCTCGGGAATAACCCAGAAATTCGATGGAAGACTTAGAGAATTTGAGGATTTCTGGTGTCTGGTGCCCGCAAGGGTGGCACCAGAGCCGCCCCGGCCGGTACTGCCGTGGAGGTGTAGTGACCGCTGGGGAGGTCATGAGTAAAAGGGCCCTCACCGCTGTAGCTGTGTCCCCGACGCTGCAGCGGTGCCGCGGTGGCGGCGCTGCTCCCCTCGCCGTGGCGGTCACGGGCAGGGGTATTTCATCAAATGTGTCTTAAAATAAGACCTAGACCCTCATTATGTCATAACTCAATATTGGAGCTTGGGAAGACTATTCTTGGGGATAAATTGAGGAATTTCTTGAAGGTAAAGCCTTGTCTAATCACTTCTCTTTAATCATTATCATCTTAGAATCATCCCTTCCCTTTTCAATCCCTTAGAAGTAGAATTTGAAGAAGGATTTTGGGAGACTTCTCTCTAGGGTTATAATTGATAAAATTGATGATGTTAGTACTAAAATGTGACGAATCTAAGCTTAGTAACCCCATATCTTCAACTTTTAACGTTGAATTTCAGATTTGGGCAATTAGGGTTCATACTCAATTTGAGGGTTTTTACTAGAATCAGATTTGGGGATAGTCCTTGAGCTAAATCAATAATTAATGTTTGGGTTATGATTACCTAGGATTCAATTTGGTATTTTACCCGTGAATTTTTCGTTTCGCCCTTGTGGGCCCGTTTTCCCAATATCTAGGGTTAAATTAGATCTAATTGATATCAAAGCAATATTAGTATTATTATTCATGATTTCTAATTTAGAATTTGATTATGCTTAGACTACTTTGGTTCTGAGCTTCAGAGGAAGGGCAAGGCGATAGAGTGACTTGTTGGTGTTGGAGTTCGGCAGTCCAGGTAGGTTATGGTTTACCTTCGGTGATACTTAGTATAGTGAATCACATATTTAGATTGTGATGTCAGAGACAGCATGTGAACCTTCGGATGTGAAGTTAGGATGGATATCGCCTTAGGTTAGGCCCTGATGCGTGTTAGGACTAGCCACCCCGTTATATGTGTTGATTGTTTAATTGTGTTGGCTTGATGCCATCTGTAGTTAGTAGATAGTGAATGTCGCTTGTTGTCCTGATTTGGGATAAGATTGACATACCTGATGTAGGTATTTGTACTATGATACATTATTGGTGTACCCATTGTTGGTGCTTGAGTTATTGATATATGTTGGCATACCCACTATTGGTATTGTGATGTGATATATTGTTGGCGTACCCTATTGGGGTACTTGTGATATTGAGCTTACTTGTTGATGATTGACATATTGCATTGCACACATTATCTCATTTTTCATGCATGGCCGATATCCGGTGATGATCCGGTATCGTTGATTAAGCGAAACTGATATTTTATAAACTCTTTTACTTGAGTAATTGTGGAAAACGCCGATGTCCAAAGATGCATTCCAGAATCGTTGTTTATATGAAACTGATACTGAATAAAATCTTTTACTTGAGTGATTGTGAGGAAGCCGATGTTCGAGGTTCAATTCCGGAATCATCGATTTATGAACAGATATTTGACAACTCTTTTGAGTGATTATGAGGAAGCCGATGTCCGATGGTTACATTCGGGCATCCTTGTGCATGGTCGTTTTCGATGTTATCCCGGATTCGATTGAAGTGCATGGGATCCGCGGGTCCGCCAGAGTGGTGCTGGTGAGACTCCTTCTGTGAGCAATTAGCCAGGGTCCTGTCTGCATGTTTAGCAAAGATCCGGGACGAGTGGCATTCAGACTTCGCGAGTCACATTGGGTTGTGCTGCCGAGACGTCGATATTTCCAACTGGAGTACATGTGTACATCTCATTTTCATAGCATGGCATGGCATCACATTCATAACATTATTGCATTGCATTGCATTATGACTTGAGTGAGATGTCGTGATGACTATATTGTTATGGATTGTGTTGATTGATTCTATTGTGTTGATTGTTCCAAGATTAGATATACTCAGACTTGTTATATTGGGGTTAAATACTTACATAGGTGTTGATGGATACTCGGTTACGATTATATTGTGTCATGCGTGATTGTTCTACTTGTTTATCTACATTATTTTCTAAATTGTGTTAACTATGCCTAGTCGGCCTATGATGCCTACCAGTACTGTTGTTTGTACTGACATGCACTTGCTGCATTCTTTTACGAATGCAGAGTATCAGGCCGAATCTACTTCTCTGACTCGTGGTTGATCGACTCCCCAGCTTCTACTTGAGTTTTCTAGAGTAAGCATGGCGTCCGCTGACCTCGAAGACTCTTCTATTGTTTATGTCTTACTTTTCTTTCAAGACATTATTTGACACATTTTATGTATTATTGTTCAGACCAGAGTTATTCGGATTTAGATGCTCTTGTATGACCAGACCAGATACTAGGGTGGATTCATTTACTTCCCCACTTATCGATATTATGCTATATTGTGAGACTTACATCATTAACTTCTTCCGCTATTTATTATATTTATTAATTGTGAACGTTTAGCTAAGGGTTCACCTACCGAGGTGGGAATGGTAGGTGCCCGCATGACCTAGGCTAAAATGGGTCGTGACAGAAATGAGAAAATAGAAAAAGGGTCATCTATATAAATGAACGGCCCAATCCATACCCATATATCCCGAATCCGGGTATCCCGCGTCCGGGACAATATCATAGTATACCAACTGATCAGGTGGTTATGCGTATATAACGCCTCGCCCTTTTTCCCATATTGCATATATATACATATAAAATATACATATATAATATAAGTAGCAGGCATGAGAGCCCAATAAAAGTTATTATTTTATCGGAGTGACGTAAGGTCGGTAACCTTCGATTTATGTTATGGACCAATCATTGCTATACCTCACCTTGAAGGAACAATTATCATAAGGTGAGATCAACAACGATAAATGAAATTAAGAAAATCATAACATAAACTCAATAATCTCATAATAGCATCAAAACCATAAGCTTTGGAATTTCTAGAAATGGGATCATTATCATAATCATTATCATAATGGAAAACATCTATCTATAGCACCACAAGAACCTTGAAAATCATGAACTTCTAGCTTTTGGGAAATAAGGACGTTATGGAAAACATGTATGGGTTCATAAGAAAAAAATCATGCCTTTAGAAAGAAAGGGACTAGCCATAACATACGTGGAAGTTCACTTCTCGACTTTCCAACCTATTTCCGATCTCGCAATCTACATATAAGACCATTCATACTATGGTTAGGCCTATCGGCATATTCTTAACCTAAGCCTTTAAAGTAATTTCCCTTAAAATCTGCCGAAATTCGAGTAGTACCTCCCCTGTTTATATCCCTAGCTCCAAATCACAATACCAACAAAATAACAATAATAGCAACGCTAATATCCATCACATCATCATCCACACCAACATATTCCATAAAACATCCCCCACGATGTTTAAACAATTTCTCAACCCACAATTTTATTATACAATCATTTAGTAGCTTTACCTCCGTAAATAAACCTAAATCAATATTAATAAAGAGGGATTCATACCTCACTCCCGCTAGAACTGCAATATCTTTAATATCCACCTTGAATCCAAGCCAAGATCCCTCATAAGACAGTATTACAATCGTAACTATACGCTGTCCGAACCTAAATCCGGAGAATTACACTTAATTCAGGATAAAATTTTATAACCGGAAGTTGGAGGAATATTCCAAGGGGTTTGAGATGATTTTCAGGGTTGGTTTGGAGGAAATAAAGGGGTAAGCCCCCTTTTATAACATTCTAGAGTCGGTTTGCACCGACCTAGGATTTGCTCAGCGCGTTCGCGCCACCTTGGTGCACATTCGCTCTGAGTTAGCCCCTGGTTCCTCTGCGCGTTCGCGCCACCTCCAAGCGCGTTCATGCAGAGTTAATCTCTGCTCTAGCAGCCTGTCTTAAAATGATGAAAACGTTTGTTTCCGATGTCGGATTGACGCGTGATTTGTTGCGTTGGAAACTAGACTTCCCGAACTTCAATTTAGGCTTTTACTTTACCTCAAAACTCTTCGTATACTAAAAGATATTCTTTCCCCAAATTGGCTCATATTTTTCCGTTCAAAGTAACACTCATCTTCTTCCAAAGTGATGCTAACTCAACTACTTCAACTCATTTCCTTAGAGAACCTTCCGGAATTCCTTATGTACATTCCTTACTCATAAAATATACTTAATAATGCTTTGCCCCTTATATTCCAAGGTTGTTTTACTTAGCCCTAGACTGATATCCTTACGTTACAATTTGATAAGTGCTTCTCTGAAAGTACGGGGTGTAACAACCCTGGTATTAAGGATCAACTCAATAGCGGTTTACCTACGGGTTCTAATAATAGGTCCATATATATATAAATTGGTTTTGATAAAAATAGTTTTGTTTTATACTTCTGCAAATAGATATTAGTCATTTATGCAAAGAATACCGTGTTTCAAGAATCAAAAGTGGTAAAATTTTGCCCAAAATTAGGCGTTTAGGGTGTCGGACTAGAACACTTAGGCTAATACCCGAAGGCTCTTAGCCTAAGTAGGACCTTACGTAAGTCCACCCAAAAACGGTTTTGAAAAATCGTTAAAGTATAGGAAAATGGTTTTAGGAAAATAGGTTAAGTATATAGTTTATATAGTATTTTACATATATATATAGTCCATCTTTTATTTCTACCTTTTTCTAAGCTTGAATCAAGTTTTATCTTTTAACCTAAGTCCACCAATCATAATTAGTCCTACAAATTTGAATATTGTTTCAAATCAGTCCATATGTCATCAGCCCACAAGTTTCACAAATGTTCAAATCAGTCCTTAATTTCTCGAAAATGTGCAGTTTTAGTCCTTCTAATAAAATTAGTCCCAATTTGCATTAACGCCTCAAAGTTTGTTGCAAATTCATTTTTTAGCGACCTTTAAAATATGACAATCCATTGAGGGTTCCAATAGGCATGGTAATTTGCACGAATAATAATTTGAAGCACATAATTTAAAGGAGATAGGGTATTTGGGCCAACCAATCCCAAAAGAGAAAATGTTTATGCACTTGGGTTGATTGGATCCAACGTATGCTCCGTTTTGCTCTGAATTGAGTTGACTCGATCTAAAAGTGTTGGTGAACCCCGTTGGAGCCCACCAATGGGTTTGAATAGGAAAAGATACAAACGGGTATGCATAATATTAGTGTACATGCACGAATAAGACTAAGTACAAAAATTAAGACTACAATGATTATTACAAAAGCCAAAAAATGAATTTACAATTTATTGGGCCTAGCCCACCTAATATTTTGTAACGGTAGACTAGAAAAACAGCCCAGATAAGCCCATAATAATAATGGTAATAAACCACACACGAGTAAAAGGCCCAAGTGACCAGCCCAGGCCAAAATTTACCAAATATTCAGAGGTATATACATGATATACCGCATGTCACGACCCAACCCGATGAGCCATGACGGGAGTCTGACCTCTAGCTACCAAACACCCCTAAACACTTATCAGAAACATGTTGAACATCAATAGCCCATAAACGGCACAAACTAATCTCATAAAGAGAAAACATCCGAACTCTGTACAACCTGCATATCTATATACACAACATGCGGAAGAACAGTGCAAGTCGGCTAGGCTGCTATATATATACTGTACACAAAATAATATAAGCCGACAAAGCTACAACGTCTGACTACTACATACAACTGTCTACAGACCTCTACTGGAATAGAAGCTGTAAAAAGACGGGACAGGGCCCCGTCGTACCCATATATATACATCTCAAAAGAATGGCCTACCAAAATAGACTGCAACTCCAGATCGAATGGAGTCCTACCACCTCCCTGTCTACCTGTACCTGTGGGCATGAACACAGCCCCCCGAGCAATGTGGAGTCAGTACGGATAATGTACCGAATATGTAAGGCATAAAGACGACATGCATATATATATATATATATATATATATATATATATATATATATATATATACATATATAAATCATGGATAAGATTTGAACTCATAAGCTGAAATAACTATCTGTATGAATCTGTATGAACTAGTATTTGTCTCCATCTAACTGAATCTGAATGACGGAATACATGGACATGCATCTATATATATGTATATATATATATATATATATATATATATATATATATATATATATATATATATATATATATATATATATATATATACACACATAGTAGGTACACACCTCATTGTCACATCACGGGCCACACCTTCACCCCCTGTCAAGCGTGCCTTTCTCATGTATATATATATCCCAACATCATAGGCCACTCATAGGCCATACCTTCACCCCCTGTCAAGCGTGCCTTTCACATATAAAACGTATTATCATAGGTCATACCTTCACCCTTTGTCAAGTGCGCCTTTCACTCATACCCCTGAGAATTGGAAGTAAAGGCGTAGTACAAGTAAAACTGAATGACAGGATTATCAAACAATAAAATGATAGTTTGCCTCTCATGGGCCTTACTGAACTCATACTACTAGGACAGGAAATCATAAGATCTGTATATGAGGAAAATACCATAGCCGAGGTACGGGAACATCAAAACTGTATTTCTCTTAGTACTTATAAGAATAGAGTAATATGGAAACTCTCTTACTCGTTATCGGTTCATATCATAGGATCATGCCAAAATGAAAGAAAGGGAAAACCTTATCATACCTTGAGATATATTCAATCGTCCAACTCTTATTCCTTGAACTCGTAAATCTTGGAGGGATTAAAATCTCAAACCCTAGCTTCAAATCCAACTCTTCAAGCTTCACAACTTCAATAAAACCCTAGGAACAACCTTCCCTTTACTAGCTCGGGGTCACAGGGTTCGGATCTTACCTAATCTTCACCAATGATGATGGAAAATGTTGGGAGAAAATATAATAGGGTTTCTCGGATCTGGGAATGAGAAAAATATGAAATAAAGTCGTGGACCACGTATTTATACTTGGAGAATTAACTACTTCAGTGGTCCGGTTCGACGAGCGAGTCGACGATCCGTCGACGTGTCGAAGGTCCGTCGACGTGCTCGTCGACCTGCACCTGTAGAATGCAGGGCTACGGAACCCTGTCGATGCTGCACAACGACGGCCCGTCAATAGGTTTGACGACCGGTCGATCTTGACTAGTGTCTGCAGACTTTTCCAATTCGATTCAGATCGCGTCGATTCGATTCGTTCAACTTCTAACCCTGTATATCACCAAGAATTCCTGCTGGTTCCATTGCACACGGGATAAGACACTTTCTATCTCCAAAACTTAGGCTCGGGTCTCAATTCCCAAGGCATACCCAACTAGGAAATCATAAGTTCTACCACTATGAAAACGAGGGGTGTAACATTCTTTCCCCCTTAGGAACATTTGTCCTCGAATGTTCGAACAATCCTGGGTTATAAAAATTTTGGCATAGTTTCCCCTGTACTTATATCAATCCTTCCTGTACGCAACAACCCAAAATAATGCCTCACAGGGACACATACTATAACATACAATACTATGGCCCCACACGACCAATCGCGGTAACTGAAATGAAATAATACCTGAGAAAAGTGATACCTCTGAATGCACCTCCTGTACTGCTGGGAACAAATGCGGGTACTTAATCTTCATCGTTTCCTCCGCTTCCCAAGTCATTTCTTCAACATTCTTATTCCTGCATAAGACTTTAACAGAGGCTACATCCTTGGTTCGCAACCGACGGACCTGTCTGGCCAATATAGCCATTGGAGTCTCTTCGTACGATAACCGCTCGGTCACCTGGATATCATTCACTGGCACAACTCTTGAAGGGTTTCCGACACACTTACGAAGCATAGATACATGAAATACTAGATGCACCGACTCTAACTCCGAAGGCAATTCTAGCTCATATGCCACTGTACCCACTATACGAATGATCTTATATGGTCCAATATATCGAGGGCTCAACTTACCCTTCTTAACAAACCTCATCACTCCCTTCATAGGCGAAACTTTCAAGAACACCCAGTCGCCTATCTTGAACTCTAGCTTACGTCGGCGATTATTCGCATAGGATTTCTGTCGGCTCTGAGCTATTAGCAATCTCTCTCTCTTTAATTACCTTCACCTTATCAACTGCTTGCTGAATTAATTCCGGGCCTACTAAATGATTCTCCCCAACATCAAACCATCCTATGGGCGATCTACACCTCCGCCTATATAAGGCTTCATAAGGAGCCATTTGAATACTGGAATGATAACTGTTGTTATACGCGAACTCTATAAGAGGAAAATGATCCTCCCAATTGCCCTGAATGTCAAGCACACAAGATCTAAGCATATCCTCAAGGGTCTGTATAGTACGTTCTGCTTGCCCATCCGTCTGCGGGTGGAATCTGATGCTAAGACTTACCTGAGTCCCCAATCCCTGCTGGAAAGACTTCCAGAATCTGGCTGTGAACTGTGCTCCCCTATCTGAAATAATAGCTCAAGGAACACCATGAAGTCGTACAATCTCCCTAAGATAAAGCCTCGCATAATCCTCAGCTGCATAAATAGTCCTGACCGGTAGAAAATGAGCTGACTTTGTAAGCCTATCAACTATGACCCATATGGAATCACACTTCCGCTGAGTACCGGGAAATCCTGTAATAAAGTCCATATTAATTACCTCCCACTTCCATGTCGGGATCTCCATAGCTTGCAATAGACCTCTAGGCTTCTGGTGCTCTATTTTGACCTGCTGACAATTTGAACACTGAGCAACAAATTTTGCTATATCTCTTTTCATACCATCCCACCAATAAACTCCCTTAAGATCATGGTACATCTTCGTTGAGCCTTGATGAATAGAATAGCGGGAGTAATGTGCCTCTCTCATAATCTGTTGACGGAGTCCTGCAACACTAGGGACACACAATCTATCTCGATATCTGAGTACTCCATCACCTGTGATCACAAAGGGTGTCTTTTCTTTCTGAGGTGTTGTATCTCGGTAATGAACTAGAGCAGGATCTTCATACTGACGCTCCTTTATCTCAACTACCAAGGATGATACCGCTGTGTCTTTAACAGTAACTCCTGCATCACCTGAGTCTAGCAATCGAACTCCGAGGCTAGCTAATCGATGAACCTCACGGACCATTTCTCTTCTCTCTGGCGATACGTGAGACAAGCTACCCATAGATTTACGACTGAGGACATCGGCTACCACATTAGCCTTCCCGGATGATACAAAATATCCACATCATAATCTTTTAACCTCTCTAACCATCGCCTCTGACGCAAGTTAAAATCCTTCTGCGTAAAGATATACTGGAGACTTTTATGATCAGTATATATATCAACATGGACACCGTACAAGTAGTGCCTCTATATCTTCAAGGCATGAATCACTGCTGCCAACTCAAGACCATGGGTTGGATAATTCTTCTCGTGCTTCTTCAACTGTCTAGAAGCATAAGCGACAACCTTACCGTGATGCATCAATACACAGCCCAATCCAACACCTGAACCATTACAATATACCACATAGCCATCTGCTCCTTCTGGAAGAGTTAAAAACTGGTGCTGAAGTTAGCTTATCCTTCAACGTCTGAAAACTCTACTCACAAGCATCTGTCCTTTAGAACTTAGCTGATTTGTGAGTCAATTTGGTCAATAGGGCTGAAAGAGAGGAAAATCCTTCTACAAACCTTCTATAGTAACCTGCCAAGCCCAAGAAACTACGTATCTCCATTGGTGTCGTGGGCCTTGGCTAATTCTTCACAGCCTCAATCTTCTGGGCATCTACTCTAACGCCTTCCTCAGAAATAATGTAACCCAGAAAAGCCACAGAGTTCAACCAGAACTCACACTTAGAAAACTTGGCATACCACTCTTTATCTCGAAGAATCCCAAGCACTATCCGCAGATGTTCTGCATGATCGGCCTCTGACGATGTATAAACCAGAATATCATCTATGAACACAATTACGAACAAATCTAGAAAGGGCCTGAATACACGATTCATCAAATCTATGAATACAGGTGGGGCATTAGTTATCCCGAAAGACATAACACGGAACTCGTAGTGGTCATATCTAGTCCGGAATGTCCTCTTCCTTGACCCTGACCTGGTGATATCCTGATCTCAAGTCTATCTTTGAGAAATATTTGGCGCCTTGCAACTGATCAAATAAATCATCAATCCTCGGGAGCGGATACTTATTATTTACAATCACTTTATTCAATTGCCTATAATCAATACACATTCGCAAAGATCCATCCTTCTTTCTCACAAATAACACCAGCGCTCCCCATGGTGACGTACTAGGCCTGATAAAGCCTTTCTCGAGCAAATCTTTCAACTGTTCCTTCAACTCCTTCAACTCCGCAGGTGCCATCCTATATGGAGGAATAGATATTGGCTGAGTGTCTGGCAATAGGTCAATAGTGAAATCAATCTCCCTCTCTGGAGGAATGCCTAGAAGCTCATCTGGAAACACTTCTAGGAACTCATTAACCACAGGGACAGACTGAAGAGTTGGCGACTCTGCTTGCACATCTTGAACTCGAACTAGGTGAAAAATATACCCTTTCCTGATCATCTTCTCTGCCTTAAGGTAGGAAATAAACCTGCCCCTCAGCGAAGCAGCATTACCCTTCCACTCTAGAACTGCTCGCCTGGAAACTGAAATCGAACTATCTTTGTTATGCAATCAACATTAGCATAACAGGAAGCCAACCAATCCATTCCCATAATAACGTCGAAATCAATAATATCTAGCTCAATAAAATCTGCTACAGTGTGGCGGTCACAAACTATAACAACACAATCCCGATATACTCGCCTAGCTATGACCGGATCGCCAACTGGCGTAGACACCTCAAATGGTTTAATCGACTCAGGTTCTACCCCAAACTTACTAGCGACAAATGGAGTAACATATGATAAAGTAGATCCCGGATCGATCAATGCATACACATCATTGGAGGAAACTGATAATATACTTGTGACAACATCAGGAGACGACTCACGATCCTGCCTACCAGCTAACGCATATACGCGATACTGAGGACCGATCGAGCTGGACGCTCCACTCCTCCCCTACCTCATCCTGTCGGTGGCTGAAAAGCTTGCCCCAAAGGGTGCACTGCAGAAGAAGAACCCATTATAGACCCTGTAGGATGAACAGTTCCCATGCCACCTCCTAACAGACAATTCCTCATCATATGACCTGGTCGGCCACAAGACTAACATGCATTTGATCCCAATCGGCACTGCCCGATATATAACTTACCACACTGGGCACACCGTGGTAAGGGTGGCCTCATCTGTCCTGACTCTGGTCTGTACTGGGAGCCTGATGCTCTAGAACTCTAGGCCGCTCCGGAATAAGAAGACCGATCAAACCTCGGGCCTGAAAACCGCAGAGGTGCACTCCCTACCAAATGATATGAACATTGGGAATGTTGTTGCCTCTGTCCTCCGCTGGACTCACTTCCAATGTCGAAAGATCTAGCCCTCTTACCATGGCCTCGGTCATGGTCACGCTCTGCCCTCATCTGACGCTTGCGATCTTCCAGATTCTGTGCATATGCCTGTATACGGGAGATATCCATGCCTGGCTGTAATGCAGCAGTCGTACAAGCATCCATCAAATATGGCCCTAAACCAGCCACAAATTGGTGAACTCTGTCCTCCATCTAAGCCACCATGGCTGGGGAATATCTAGCCATAGAATTGAAATACACACAATACTCTTGGACACTCATGCTGCCCTACTCAATACGTAGAAATTTGTCTGCTCGGGATCGCCTGACCTCAGGAGGCAAATAATGGCGAATAAAAGCATCTGCGAACTCTCGCCACACAGCTGGAGGGGCATTCTCTCCCCTAGATAACTCCCAAGTCTGATACCACTGTACTGCAATATCACGAAGTCTATACGAAGCTAACTCCACCTCACTGGCATGCATAACCCTCAAGGTCCTCTACATACCATCAATTTAATCTTGGGGATCCATATTCTGCTTTATCACTGAAAATTCTGGAGGATCTAACTCAAGGAAGGTCTTAACCCTCGAACTACCAACTCCCTGCCGCTGAGCCTGAGCGGCTACTAATCTTGTCAATAAGTGTACAGCATCCCGCATATCCTGGCCTGGTGCATCTGGCTGAGGAACTAGGATGGGTGCTGGAGACGGTGTATGCGATGTCTCAGATGGGCTCTCACTCTGAGTCTCATCCTGAGCCCTAGTGGCCTGCGGAGCATGGCTAGTGGCCTCTCCTGTGGCTTTCTTGCCTTTCTGGGCAGCTATAGCTTTCTTGGGAGGCATTGCTGAAATCATAACAATTCATCAGAAAGCGAACGCCTAACACATGGCTCTATCACACAATCTAGGAGAGAAAAAATGACATTATCCTAAATGTCCTGTAGCATCCTGTTTATAAGTGTAGTGCACTACACGCCCATAAACAAGACTCTACTAGACACGGTCTATAGACAACCCTAGGACGGAACTGCTCTGATACCACTTCTGTCACGACCCAACCCGATGAGCCGTGACGAGAGTCTGACCTCTAGCGACCAAACACCCCAAAACGCTTATTTGAAACATGCTGAACATCAATAGCCCATAAACGGCACAAACTAATCTCATAAAGAGAAAACATCCGAACTCTGTACAACCTGCATATCTATATACACAACATGCGGAAGAACAGTGCAAGCCGACTAGGCTGCTATATATATACTGTACACAAAAGAATATAAGCCGATAAGGCTAAAATGTCTAACTACTACATACAACTGTCTACAGAGCTCTACTGGAATGGAAGTGTTATATCCCGCATTTTTTTGTACATTCGGATAATCTAAGATGATTGCGGGAGGATAAGAGCGAGCCTAAATTTTTTATCTTGTTTGGCACATAAGTTGTTCATACAAAATTTTGGTGTGGAAATATTAAGAAAGGCTAGGGGTAAAAATGGAAATTCGCAAGATGACTCATGGAAATATGGATGGAAGGTTAAGGGCAAATTCGGAATTTGGAAAAATTATTTTTTCATAAATTACAAGAATAGATACAAAAAAAAATGAAAATGGGTTTCATAAATTGCCGGCCATGATACATGGGCCAAGTCCCATGAAGGAGCAAATAAATAAGGATAAATATGACTACTTAGTCATAATAATATCCATCTCCCTTAGAAGAATCAAGAAAAGTAAAGAAGAAGAAAATAAAAAGGCCTATTCGGCCATGGTTGATGGAGGAAATATTCATGGGAAAAATTGTTTAAAAATTATTTTCCTACTAATTGGAAGGTCCTTAGCAAGGTGAAGTAATTATTGGAGCAAGAAAAAATGGCATTCTAGCAAGTTTTAGACTCTAGCCAAAGAAGGAAGCTAAGGGAGAAAAGGTAAGAATCAATCCTCTTTTATTATGTTGTAGATGGTTATGTATGTTGTAGTATGTAGAAATGAGTGAAATTTATTAAAATATGGATGTATTGTGCGGTGACCGTGTGTGTATATGGTGTGTAGGAACAATGGTTCAATTATTTTATTTAGTGTTTTAGTTGTTGTTGTTGAGGATTCTATGTTGGAAATGAAAAGTGGATGATTCTAATCCAAGTTGTAATTGTTGGAAAATTGTTTTAGAAGTTAAGGTGAATTGAATGTAGTGTTCTTGTACTTATGGAAAATAATGTTGTTAGTGTATGAATTGTTGGTAAAGTTCATGAAATTGAAGAAAGAAAATGTGTTGTTGTTGTTCTTGTCCCCTTTGGAAGGTTTTGGATGGCATAGCATATGGGTTGGATTATTTGAATATTGTACGGATTGTTTGAAGTATGTTTGAATGGTTGTGGATTTGAACTTGAATATATAAGCCATTATGAATTGAACGAAGATGGAAAGTCGTCAAAATTTGTAGAAGGAAGTTGTTAATGTTAGAATGCGTTCTGAATTGATTATGGATATTGTGAGGATGATTGTTGGTATTGTTGTTGATATTTTGGCCGAGTTAAATTCTCGGATTTGTTGTTGTATTTTTGGTCGAGTTGAATTCTCGGGGTTGTTATATTTACAGGGGAGATGCTGCCGAAATTTCGATAGATTAAGTGTTGATTTAGAATTGGATTCTAAGTGTTTATGGCTAATGATTGGCATACATGAATATTGTTGTAGATCTTGCGAAGCAAAAGACTTAAGTTCGGGTTAGCGTAGAAAGCGGGCAAGGTATGTAAGGCTTACTTTTCTTTCTTTTGGCATGATCTTGATGGAATGAATAAATTACGTATATGTACAATTGCAAATGAATTCCTATTCTTAGAGCCACTAGGATGGCCAATGTCTTTGATTTCTATAAGCTGTTTCATATGATTCGATGTGTATCCATAATGTCCGAAGTTTGTTTGATATGTTTCCGAAATGGGCAATCGAAAGATAAGTGATATGTCTTATGTCTCGATTTCCAAATGATAGCACGTTCGAATATTCTGCTAAGTCTTTGATACACTTTGATACGTACACATGATTCTAAAAGCTATATTTGATTTGATTTGATCCATACAATATCCGTAAGGTATTTGATATGATTGTTGCTTCGGTTTTCCAAAAAGGGCTCCTGAAATGTTCGTAGAACGTTCTGTACTTCAAACGATCATAACTTTCTCATACTAACTCGGATTGATCCGAAACTTGTTTCTGAGCCTTCAGATGTCGATAAGTATATTTGTCTATTGAGTCTCGATTTACGTGCTTATTTCTCTGCATTGTTCACCGAGTCCCTCGTTAGAGGGCCGGGTATGGTATATGTATATGATGATATAATTATGGCACCGAGTCCCATGATGGGTCGGGTACGGTATATGTGCACATGATTTCTTTACCGAGTCCCTTAATGGGCCGGGTACGATATGATTTCATTTACCGAGTCCCTTAACGGGCCAGGTACGGTATGACTTCATTCACCGAGCCCCTCACTAGAGGGCCGCGTACAATATTTATATGTATATGTATATGCATACATGATGATATGAGAGCAGAATGACATGATTCTATCACCGAGTCCCTTAATGGGTCGGGTATGGTATGTATATGATATATGATGTTCACACGCATGATTTCACTCACCGAGTCCCAGGATGGGCCGGGTACGGTAGGCGATATAAAAATGTTTGATTATGTTCCGTACTACACAGGTACAGTGGTTTCTTGATTATGATACTTGACTTCTGTAATCTCTGTTTCAATTATGATCCTTTCAGTTGTATTTCATGCCTTACATACTCAGTACATATTCCGTACTGACCCCCTCTTCTTCGGGGGCTGCGTTTCATGCCCGCAGGTACAGACGTTCGTGTGAGAGACCCGACGGCTTAGGTTATCTGTTCTGCTGCCCTGGAGTGCTCCCTTGTTCTGGAGCCCATCTTTTGGTACATACTTTTCCGTTATGTATATGTATGTGTATATTCAGGGGTACGGCGGGGCCCTGTCCCGTCATATGATTCTTTTATGTCTGTTAGAGGCCTGTAGACATATATGTGAGTCGTGGGTCGCTATCGTTCGGTTATGTCTGTGGTTTGCGTCTAAGTGATCCTATTTACTATGATGGCCTCAACGGCTTGTATGTATACATATGCTTAGTAGAGTCTACTGGCCGTGTCTAGTAGAGTCTTGTTTATCGGTGTGTTGTGCACCACATCTATAAACAGGAGGCTACAGGACATTTAGGATGTCACCTTTCTTTGGATCCTAGATCGTGCAATAAAGCTGTGCTATTAGGGTGGCTCTTTTCTAACGGACTGTTATGTTTTCAGCGATGCCTCCGAGAAAAGCGACAGCTTCCCAGAAGGGAAAGTCAGTAGCAGTTGGAGAGACTGGTCAGGCTCAGAGAGTTACTCGGGCCCGTATTCAGACTATGCCCGAGATTATGCCACAGTCAGTGGGCTCTGCTACACTATCATCATCAGTGGAGCCTGGAGCAGCAGCCGCTGCCGCTGTGGATCAGGAGGCGGCCCCACCAGTAGCTCCAGAGGCTCCAGCGCCCGAGCCACCAGCTCCTCAACTAGGAGCATAGTATAGGGCAATGAGAGATGTTGTACAGTTACTGACGAGGTTAGTAGCAGCGCAGGCTCACAGGCCTGGACCAGGGGGTGATTATGTGGATAGACGCGACAGCTTAAGAGTTCGCCACTTTCTGACCTGTAATCCTCTAGAGTTCTATGGGTCAAAGCCCGATGAGGACCCCCAGGACTTTATTCGACAGATGCAGCGTACGCTGAGATTAGTCAGAGCTTCTGAGACTGAGTCTGTCGAGCTGGCTTCATATAGACTGCGGGATGTAGCGGTCTATTGGTATGAGTCCTGGGAGCTGTCCAGAGGCGAAAATGCCCCTCTAGCTGTGTGGGACGAGTTTACAGCTGCCTTTCTCGGCCATTTTCTGCCTCCCGAGATGCGGCAAGCAAGGGTGGATAGATTTTTACAGCTGAGACAGAGGGGCCGGAGTGTTCGGGAGTACAGTCTAGAGTTTGACTCCCTGGCCAGATATGCACCTACCATTGTAGCCGATATGGCAGATAGGATACACCGGTATGTGATAGGGTTGGATGACTATCTGATTGACAGCTGTATGGCGGTGGCATCGCAGACTGGTATGGACATTGCCCGGTTACAGGCTTATGCGCAAGGGATGGAGGACCGACACAAAGGGGATCAGCCTGATAGGGATCGCGATAGGAGGCAGCCCAAGAGGGCCAGATCAGCTACATATTTCGGGGAGTCTCGAGGCGGCCAGCCTCAGCAGCAGCACAGTGGATATTCTTCTCAGCCAGCCCGTAGTATGCCTTCACAGTTCACGGGCAGGTGATTTGATAGCACTGGGCACGCAGGAGTAGGCCAGAGTTCCAGGGCCTCGGGTTCGCGGGTGGACAGAGGTTCCAGTCAGACGAGGCCACCTTTGCCTCGGTGTTCTCACTGTGGTAGGCCCCATTTCGAGGAATGTCGTTTTGGTACAGATGCTTGCTTTGCTTGCGGCCGTCCGGGCCATGTTATGAGGGAGTGTCCGTTTAGGGGTAGTCTAGGTGGTTCAGCTCAGCCCACCGGATCAGTTGTTGGCTAATCTTCCCCTTCTGTAGCTATGCGGCCGACACCGGAAGGTCGCGGTAGAGGTCGAGGCGGAGCTCCCGGTTCTAGCGGTCCTTCGAACCGCTTATATGCTTTGGTCTGCCGACAGGACCAGGAGGCGTCACCAGGCGTGATTACAGGTATACTGTTAATTTTCTACCGAAGTTTATATGCATTGATAGATTCAGACTTTATTTTATTATATATTTCCCCCCTGATTGTCATAAGAACTGGAATAAAACCCGAAATTGATAGGACCGTTTGAGGTAGCTATATATATATAGATAAAAGATGAATTCTGAGAATTTAGAAGGCTAACTCGGTAATTACATAGTCAGAAAAATAAAAGACCCTCTTTAGATCGGAGTGGGACCTGCTACGAGAACTTTCCGAAAATTGTTAGGACCCCGACTTGCCTTAAATTACGTGATAAAGGTCGTGTGGGGTAGTGGATGCCATTATACCGGCATTAACGCATCGAAATGCACTAAAGTTTCAAGGTTAAGCGTGCTAGGGCCAGAGCAATTTTGGGATGGGTGACCCCCTGGGAAGTGTACAAAATTTTCACAATTATAGATCTATGAGATAAATGGGAAATTTGGGGTAACATAGAGGAAAGTAGAGTATGCGGGGTGATTAGCAACCTCAAAAGAGTCGAGTAGGTTAAGATAGAATAGGCCGGTAAGGCAGAAGAAAGTGCAACGCAGCTTTGAAATGAGAGTAAGTTTGAGTAAGCGTTTGAGAAATGTTTGGTAAGCGAAATGGTAGTAAATGTATGTGTATGCATATGACATCCCCATTATGACCATACCGATCGACCGGTGAATCATAGCAACCAGTGTTGCGATGTATAGAAAACACTAACTAAACGGAATTCAAGAAACAAGCAAAAGGTATGGTACAGACGTTATGAAATAGACGAATACTGATTTCACTACAAATATGATTAGAAGCTTTTAACACCACGATATCTGGGAAGGAAGGAGAGTAAGTAGATGGAAGATAAGGAAACCAAAATGTCAGAAAAGTGACAAGTAAGAAACATAATTAAGCAAAGCCTCTAAAAGAACCGACGGGCAAGCATGAGATTATTTGCGTGGAAATTTGAAGGACAGATCTGTGAAGGAATTAGAATGTAATAGTGTGGGACAAAAGAGGGACAAACTTGAAAAAGGTTAACCGTGGGAATAGGACGAGCATATGGAAGTACAGAAGATATTATAATAAGCTGGAGATAGTCGACTGACTACTTATCAAGGAAAGATAATTACACAGCCGTGTGGATATAGTTGATTTGAACATAAGAGAAGCCCTTCTGGAGGGTGACTTAAGAATGGAACCGATTCGCGCAAATAGAAGTAATATCTTACGGGCTTCGGAGTCGATGCTACAAACGACAAGAGAAGAAGCTACTCCCTATGAAAGGACTTCAATTGTGAGAAAAATTGCGGAAGGCGATGGTTACTCAAAGATCATAGGCGTATATAGACCCTTTTAAAAAAAAGGGGGGGGGGGGGGGGGGGGGGAGAACATACTAGATTTGAAACGAATTATAACGACCTGAGTTCCAGAAGGAAGCAATAAAGAGAGTAAGAACAACTAACATGAAATAATGCCTAATTATAAGGAGTACACGTTGGAGAGGCAACAAAGAATGACGACTGATGGAACGATCACCAATCCAAGGAAGTTACAGACAGGTATACTAGCGTTAAGGGACGCGAGAAAAAGGAAATAAAGAAAAGTCGCGGCAGTAACCCCAAAAGTGTGTCAAGATAAGAAATTAACTGAATTCGAACCATAAGCTGTCATGGGTATAGTCAAACTGTGAAGGACGAGAAATGGAAAAATAATGTCATGTGTATACGTTCTGAATACTGATATGACTGACCTTGGAAAGGAATATAACCATTATGCTCATTAGCGACAAAGTCATTATTGGGTAAACGCTTAAAATGTAACAATTGAAGGAAAGTCGAAAGGGGTACCGAAGCGATAAACGCAAAGAATATGGAATATGCAATACATAAATCAGAGATATCGTCGAATTAGAAACAGTACATCCAGTCTTCTATGTGCCTATTCTTCACAAATGTGTTAGGGACTCTTCCCAAGTGTTTCATATAAGTGATATCTAAGTGACAGAGAGGCTACCATATGAGGAATAATCTGTGTCCATAACGAATGGTCAGGTGGAAAGTTATACACCAAGGACGTGTTCTTTATTAAGGTATCGCGGTACAACAGTAATAGAGGGGAGACGACCTGGGAAGCCGGAAGAAGAAACGAAGAGGAAGTATACCTAATTATCTCCTACGCCTATAAGCAATTTAAGCTTCTAAGACAGGAATGATAAATGATCATATGTGACAATTATAGAAGGGGCCTCCCCGAAGTATTATGATACGCCATGAGGTTGGTTCAACATTCGATGACGAATGTTCTAAAGGGGGGGGGGGGGGGGGAGGATGTTATATCCCGCATTTTTTTGTACATTCGGATAATCTAAGATGATTGCGGGAGGATAAGAGCGAGCCTAAATTTTTTATCTTGTTTGGCACATAAGTTGTTCATACAAAATTTTGGTGTGGAAATATTAAGAAAGTCTAGGGGTAAAAATGGAAATTCGCAAGATGACTCATGGAAATATGGATGGAAGGTTAAGGGAAAATTCAGAATTTGGAAAAAATTATTTTTTCATAAATTACAAGAATAGATACAAAAAAAAATGAAAATGGGTTTCATAAATGGCCGGCCATGATACATGGGCCAAGGCCCATGAGGGAGCAAATAAATAAGGATAAATATAACTACTTAGTCATAATAATATCCATATTCCTTAGAAGATTCAAGAAAAGTAAAGAAGAAGAAAATAAAAAGGCCTATTCGGCCATGGTTGATGGAGGAAAGATTCTTGGGATAAATTGTTCAAAAATTATTTTCCTACTAATTGGAAGGTCCTTAGCAAGGTGAAGTAATTATTGGAGCAAGAAAAAATGGCATTCTAGCAAGTTTTAGACTCTAGCCAAAGAAGGAAGCTAAGGGAGAAAAGGTAAGAATCAATCCTCTTTTATTATGTTGTAGATGGTTATGTATGTTGTAGTATGTAGAAATGAGTGAAATTTATTAAAATATGGATGTATTGTGCGGTGACCGTGTGTGTATATGGTGTGTAGGAACAATGGTTCAATTATTTTATTTAGTGTTTTAGTTGTTGTTGTTGAGGATTCTATGTTGGAAATGAAAAGTGGATGATTCTAATCCAAGTTGTAATTGTTGGAAAATTGTTTTAGAAGTTAAGGTGAATTGAATGTAGTGTTTTTGTACTTATGGAAAATAATGTTGTTAGTGTATGAATTGTTGGTAAAGTTCATGAAATTGAAGAAAGAAAATGTGTTGTTATTGTTCTTGTCCCCTTTGGAAGGTTTTGGATGGCATAGCATATGGGTTGGATTATTTGAATATTGTACGGATTGTTTGAAGTATGTTTGAATGGTTGTGGATTTGAACTTGAATATATAAGCCATTATGAATTGAACGAAGATGGAAAGTCGTCAAAGTTTGTAGAAGGAAGTTGTTAATGTTAGAATGCGTTCTGAATTGATTATGGATATTGTGAGGATGATTGTTGGTATTGTTGTTGATATTTTGGCCGAGTTAAATTCTCGGATTTGTTGTTGTATTTTTGGTCGAGTTGAATTCTCGGGGTTGTTATATTTACAGGGGAGATGCTGCCGAAATTTCGATAGATTAAGTGTTGATTTAGAATTGGATTCTAAGTGTTTATGGCTAATGATTGGCATACATGAATATTGTTGTAGATCTTGCGAAGCAAAAGACTTAAGTTCGGGTTAGCGTAGAAAGCGGGCAAGGTATGTAAGGCTTACTTTTCTTTCTTTTGGCATGATCTTGATGGAATGAATAAATGACGTATATGTACAATTGCAAATGAATTCCTATTCTTAGAGCCACTAGGATGGCCAATGTCTTTGATTTCTATAAGCTGTTTCATATGATTCGATGTGTATCCATAATGTCCGAAGTTTGTTTGATATGTTTCCGAAATGGGCAATCGAAAGATAAGTGATATGTCTTATGTCTCGATTTCCAAATGATAGCACGTTCGAATATTCTGCTAAGTCTTTGATACACTTTGATACGTACACATCATTCTAAAAGCTATATTTGATTTGATTTGATCCATACAATATCCGTAAGGTATTTGATATGATTGTTGCTTCAGTTTTCCAAAAAGGGCTCCTGAAATGTTCGTAGAACGTTCTGTACTTCAAACGATCATAACTTTCTCATACTAACTCGGATTGATCCGAAACTTGTTTCTGAGCCTTCAGATGTCGATAAGTATATTTGTCTATTGAGTCTCGATTTACGTGCTTATTTCTCTGCATTGTTCACCGAGTCCCTCGTTAGAGGGCCGGGTATGGTATATGTATATGATGATATAATTATGGCACCGAGTCCCATGATGGGTCGGGTACGGTATATGTGCACATGATTTCTTTACCGAGTCCCTTAATGGGCCGGGTACGATATGATTTCATTTACCGAGTCCCTTAACGGGCCAGGTACGGTATGACTTCATTCACCGAGCCCCTCACTAGAGGGCCGCGTACAATATTTATATGTATATGTATATGCATACATGATGATATGAGAGCAGAATGACATGATTCTATCACCGAGTCCCTTAATGGGTCGGGTATGGTATGTATATGATATATGATGTTCACACGCATGATTTCACTCACCGAGTCCCAGGATGGGCCGGGTACGGTAGGCGATATAAAAATGTTTGATTATGTTCCGTACTACACAGGTACAGTGGTTTCTTGATTATGATACTTGACTTCTGTAATCTCTGTTTCAATTATGATCCTTTCAGTTGTATTTCATGCCTTACATACTCAGCACATATTCCGTACTGACCCCCTCTTCTTCGGGGGCTGCGTTTCACGCCCGCAGGTACAAACGTTCGTGTGAGAGACCCGACGGCTTAGGTTATCTGTTCTGCTGCCCTGGAGTGCTCCCTTGTTCTGGAGCCCATCTTTTGGTACATAATCTTTCGTTATGTATATGTATGTGTATATTCAAGGGTACGGCGGGGCCCTGTCCCGTCATATGATTCTGTTATGTCTATTAGAGGCCAGTAGACATATATGTGGGTCGTGGGTCGCTATCGTTCGGTTATGTCTGTGGTTTGTGTCTAAGTGATCCTATTTACTATGATAGCCTCAACGGCTTGTATGTATACATATGCTTACGTATATGCTTCGGATTGATATGTACGATATATGTGACCGCTTCAAAGTAATATCGGTTTAAATCATTATATGTTGGATATGAATAAGATATGGCCACGACGATTTGGTAAATAGGTGTGTACGGGTGTCCAGCTCGGGCACCAGTCACGGCCCACGGGGTTGGGTCGTGACAGGAAGCTGTAGAAAGGACGGGACAGGGCCCCGTAGTACCCATCTATATACATCTTAAAAGAATGGCCTACCAAAATAGACTGCAACTCCGGATCGATTGGAGTGCACTGATTGCTACTGGATAAGGGTCCTACTAAGCTGGACCACCTCCCTGTCTATCTGTACCTGCGGGTATGAACGCAGCCCCCCGAGCAATGGGGAATCAGTACGGATAAGGTACTGAATATGCAAGGCATAAAGACAACATGCATATATATATATATATATATATATATATATATATATATATATATATAAAATCATGGATGAGATCTGAACTCATAAGCTGAAATAACTATCTGCATGAATCTGTATGAGCTAGTATCTGTCTGCATCTGACTGAATCTGTAAGTCGGAAAACATGGGCATGCATATATATATATATATATATATATATATATATATAGTAGGTACACACCTCATTGTCACATCACGGGCCACACCTTGACCCCCTGTCAAGCGTGCCTTTCTCATATATATATATATATATATATATCCCAACATCATAGGCCACTCATGAACCACTCATAGGCCACACCTTCACCCCCTGTCAAGCGTGTCTTTCACATATAAAACGTAATATCATAGGTCACACCTTCACCCCCTGTCAAGTGCGCCTTTCACTCATACCCCTGAGAATTGGAAGTAAAGGCATAGTACATGTAAACTAAACGACAGGATTATCAAACAATAAAATGATAGTTTGCCTCCCATGGGCCTTACTGAACTCATACTACAAGGACAAGAAATCATAACATCTGTATATGGGGAAAATACCATAGCCGAGGTACGGGAACATCAAAACTGTATTTCTCTTTGTACTTATAAGAATAGAGTAAATTGAAACTCTCTTACTCGTTATCGGTTCATATCATAGGATAATGCCAAAATGAAAGAAAGGGAAAACCTTATCATACCTTGAGATATATTCAATCGTCCAACTCTTATTCTTTGAACTCGTAAATCTTGGAGGGATTAAAATCTCAAACCCTAGCTTCAAATCCAACTCTTGAAGCTTCACAACTTCAATAAAACCCTAGGAACAACCTTCCCTTTACTAGCTCGGGGTCACGGGGCTCAGATCTTACCTAATCTTCACCAATGATGATGGACAATTTTGGGAGAAAATATAATAGGGTTTCTCGGATCTGGGAATGAGAAAAATATGAAATAAAGTCGTGGACCATGTATTTATACTTGGAGAATTAACTGCTTCAGTGGACCGGTTCGACGAGCGGGTCGATGACCCGTCCACGTGTCGACGTTCTGTCGACGTGCTCGTCGACCTGCGCCTGCAGAATGCAGGGCTGCGGAACCCTATCAACGCCCCACAACGACGGCCCGTCGACAGGTTCGACGAGCCGTCGATCTTGACTGGTGTCTGCAGACTTTTCCAATTCGATTTAGATTGCGTCGATTCGATTCGTTCAACTTCTAACCCTGTAAATCACCAGGAATTCCTGCTGGTTCTATTGCACATGGGGTAAGACACTTTCTATCTCCAAAACGCAGGCTCGGGTCTCAATTCCCAAGGCATACCCAACTAGGAAATCATAAGTTCTATCACTACGAAAACGAGGGGTGTAACACCGCAGCTATACTACTCAGTTTTTCCCAAATTTTTCTAAGTGTCAAAAGGTGATATACATAATATACTACTGGCATACTACTCATTTTTTCAATTTACTAAGTGTCAAGACTCTAATATACAGGATATACTATCAATGTATAACTTATGTATGGAGAGCAAAACCCTTTAAAAGGCATACCCTCCATATACACTTGATATACACCACATATTCAGTTTAAACTTGACTCTAAACACCATATTCAATTCATGCACAAACCACAATTTCCCCAGAAATCCACAAAATTGAGAACATCAAATTTTAACTACTACCCAAAGCTTAAACAATCAAACACGTAGGCAAAATGCCACTGAGTCGTTCATCAGACACAAGGGGAAGGAAATATCTAGCTTTAGGCAATGCAAAGGTAACTTAAGGCAAGACACAACAAGTATTTAAGGCTCATAAGATAACCATGACATGACTAAGAAGAACCTAAAGATTTAACATGAATAAAAAGTCCAACATAGCTTAACTACAGCATAAAGAATGGCTAGGATAGGATCAATAAGTTTATGGGAAGGTAAGATCATCATAAGTGCAAGCATAATCCAACTGTAGACATGGCAAATCTCAATTGACAAAAGACTCATATTGTCACGACCTAGCTAGGGGCCGCGACGGGTACCCGGGGCTAACCACCGAGCACCGCTCGTTCTATTACTCATCATGCTCATTTAACAATTTTATACTTAAAGCATAAGAAAACATCTTTCACTTCAAAACTTAATACTTTATATACATAAGCCTTTAGGCTATCAAAATAATACATATACATAGTGGCAATATCGTGAGACCATCTAACCCACACTGCGTATCTACGAGCCTCTACTGGAGTGCTAAAAATAAGGACGGGACAAGATCCCGTCATGCCCAAAGATACATGTACATAACTATATACACAAAAGAATAATCATAAGCACCTCCGGAACAATGGAGTGCTCTCAAATCGGCTGACAACTACTACGAATCTGGGTCAAGCTCACCTCCCTGTCTACCTGTGGCCATGAACACAGCGTCGAAAGAAAACGGACGTCAGTATGAACATTGTACTGAGTATGAGAGGCATAAACAATGAAATAAAACAATGACATAAAGGAAATATCAATACGGAACATCTATGTCTGACTGTCAATTATAAAGGAATTAATCCATACTGTCTTACTCATCCTCATCATCATATCATATATGCATAATGTATAAGCTGCCCATCCATATAGGTACGGTGTGATAATCATAACATTAGCCTGCGTCCAGGCCTCCCGCGTCCGGGGTATTATCTCATGTCGTCCACTAGTGGTGTCTACCCATGCCCTCTGGCCATGGTGTATACGCTGCCAGCCTTAACGGTGACTGCCCGACCATATAGGCGCGGTGTTATAGCATCATCATAACACGCTTTTCATAGTATGCTCATCATAATATGCTTATCATAATACATACATCAGACTCAAGAACAACTACTCTTTATCGGGGTGACGTAAGGTCGTGATCCCCCGATTTCATTATGGAGCATTCATTGACATTCTCCCTCACCTTGAAGGAATTAGCAAATAAGGTGAGTGTAAGCAATAAATGACATCATTAACGTTATAGGACCATCATGTCATACATTTTAGAATCTCTATACTTTAACTCATCATCATCATTTTAGGGCTTATAATATGTCTCTTATCTCATATAGTTATTCATAGACATAGGCTTTAGCTTTCCGGAATGTAGGAACTCATGAAGAGGAAAGAAAGTCGTGTTATAGGATTCATGCCATTGGAAAGAAAGGACTAGCCTCACATACCTTTGACGTTTAACTAAACTATTCTCCTTCAATGTCACATTTCTACCTTCAAGAGAGAATTCGCATTAACGTTAGTTAATCGACTATAAGAACGCGCTATTATTTCTAGGAAAAATTGAGCTGCATTTCCTTTGTTTATACTACTTTTCCCATATTCTATATCAACTCCCAAACGTTCATATCAACATTCACAATATCGCAACAACAATCATCATTTGTATAGATTGACCACAATTCACCATTTCTCTTCAATTTCTCAACATTTATGGTTATAGCTCACTATCGCATTTTCTCATATATAATACTTATTTCATGGTCTAAACGTCATTTATAACATATTCATAATCACAACACACCAACATTCATGCTTCAATTCAACCACTCTTCAACCATGACACTATTCACTCATTTATGACCCATCTTCTATGTCTTTCTACAATTCTACTGTCTTTGCCTTCCAATACCTTAAACAACATGATATGGTTATGAAACTTACCTTAGATGATGGTTGAACAAGCTTTGAATGGAAATACTCTTCTAGCTCCAAAACCCTACTTCACTTCTCTTGGGTTTTCTTGAGATAGATGAACATTGGCTAGGTTTCACACACTTGTCTTCATGGATTTAAAGTAGTTGATCTTGGTTTTCCTTTAATTTTCTTGTGGATGAATGTTAGAGAATGTTCTAGAGGTATCTTGACTTGTGGAGAGTGGGAATGAAATGAAAAATGAAGTGAAAAAGGCCCCTTATATTAATCACAAAAGCTGGCCGGATCAACTTATACAGACCAACATACGGTCCGTATATTTTTCACTGACCGTATGTTGGACGGTATGTTTGGTCCAGTGAGCTATGCTGTTCTGGACTGAATCTACGGCCTGGACATACGGTCCGTGAATTTTATACGGCCAGTATGTCTGGCCGTATAATGTCCAGTTGTCCGGAACTTGTTTTCGTCGACTCGTTTGATCTCCGATCCTTATGGAACCTTCTTAACACTTGTTTAACTCTTCAATACTAATCTAAGGGACATTATTACTTGTCTCCAAGACATCATTATGCCCTCATTAACTCGTTTTCCATAATTCCTACCCGATACATAACATATCCTTTTCTTTCTTCGTCAAACTTCTTCCTTTTAATCAATTGTATCCACATCTAGATTAAGATCATCAAAGGCTATCTCCTACCTATCAAATCATCGTATACGTCGTTCCCTTCGCTAGCTTATTCCCTGTACACTAACGGGGAATTTTTTCCAAGGTGTAACATTCTCCCCCCCCCCCCCTTTGGAACATTCATCCTCGAATGTTAAACACTCGGGATTCTACGAATATTTTGCCAGAGTTTCCTCTGTAATATGGCACTACCAACCTGTCACAACAACCCATAATATCACTGCCTCACAGGGCCACAACATAATAGCAGCATATTTGTGGCCACACACGACCAAAGTATAAAAAGTAAGCGTACATACCTTATATCGTTGGCGTCTCATCTTGAATCTCCTCTGGGGGTTGAAATAAATGCGGGTACTTGGACTTCATCTTCTCTTCTGTCTCCCAAGTTATTTCTTCCCGATTGTTGTTTCGCCACAAGACTTTGACTGAAGCCACTTCTTTATTTCGAAGTCTTCGCACTTGCCTGTCTAGAATAGCAATAGGCACTTCTTCATAGGTTAGCTTTTCGGTTACTTGCACATCATCTATCGGGACAATCTTTGTGGGATCTCCAACACACTTGTGGAGCATCGAAACGTGGAAGACTGGATGGACTGATTCAAGCTCCAAAGGCAAATCCAATTCATAGGCTACACGACCCACCTTGCGGATAATTTTGTCGGGTCCAATGTATCTAGGACTTAACTTCCCTTTCTTTGCCAAATCTCATTACCCCTTTCATGCGCGATACTTTCAAGAACACTCAATCACCAACTTGAAATTCCAAGTCTCGTCGGCGATTGTCCGCATAGGACTTTTGGTGACTTTGGGCTGTCAACAATCGATCTCGGATCACTTTGACTTTCCCTACCGCTTGTTGAATCAGTTCAGGACCTATCAATTGTACTTCTCCTATTTCAAACCATCCGATTGGAGACCTGCATTTCCTTCCATATAAGGCTTCATATGGGGCCATTTGGATACTGGAATGGTAGCTATTGTTATATGCAAATTCAATAAGGGGTAAGTGATCATCCCAACTGCCACCGAAATCCAGCACACACGCTCGTAGCATATCTTCCAAGGTTTGAATAGTGCGCTCGGCTTGTCTATCGGTTTGCGGGTGGAACGCTGTGCTAAACTTCACCTGAGTACCTAGACCTTCTTGAAAGGACTTCCAGAACTTGGCTGTAAACTGTGCCCCTCTATCTATGATAATGGATAGTGGAATACCATGGAGTCGCATAATTTCTTTAAGATATAATCTCGCATAATCTTCTGCTGAGTAGGTAGTCCTAACCGGAAGAAAATGGGCTGCTTTTGTCAATCTATCCACGATTACCCATATAGAATCATGCCTACCTCGAGAACGAGGTAACCCTACAATAAAATCCATATTGGTCACTTCCCACTTCCAAGTAGGTATTTCTATTGCTTGCAATAAGCCTCCTGGATTTTGATGCTCGACCTTTACTTGTTGGCAGTTTGGACATTGAGCTACAAATTCTACTATATCTTTCTTCATGCCGTCCCACCAATACATTAGTTTAAGATCATGATACATCTTGGTGGCGCCTGGGTGAATAGAATATCGAGAACAATGTGCTTCTCCTAGAATTCGTCGGCGCAATTCTGCCACATTCGGCACACATAACCGGCCTCGGCATCTAAGAATTATGTCCATAAAAATTTCAAATGGAGACTTCTCCTTTCCATGAGATGTGTCTCTGTAATGGCACAATTGAGGGTCTTCATACCGGCGCTCTTTCACTTCTACGTTCAGGGATGAAACTGTGGGATCACTAATGCAAATCCCTGCGTTACCCGAATCAATTACACGTACTCCAAGATTAGCTAGTTGGTGGAGCTCGTGAACCATTTCCTTCTTTTCCGGTGGAACTTCACATAGACTACCCATGGATCGGCGACTAAGCGCATCGGCTACTACATTCGCCCTTCCGGGGTGGTACAAAATATTTACATCATAATCTTTCAATAATTCTAACCATCGCCTCTGCCACATATTTAGCTCCTTCTATTTGAAAATATATTGAAGATTCTTGTGATCTGTGTAAATGTCAACATGCACACCATACAAGTAAAGTCTCCACATTTTCAAGGCATGAATAACCGCAGCCAATTCGAGATCATGAGTTGGATAGTTCTTTTCATGTTTCCGCAATTGTCTCGAAGAATATGCAATAACTCTACCATGCTGCATCAATACGCATCCTAATCCAATACCGGAAGCATCATAATACACGACATAACCATCTGGCCCCTCCGGGGGTGTCAAGACCGGAGCTGAGGTCAATCTGTCTATCAACTCTTGGAAACTGCGCTCACAAGCATCATTCCACTGAAATTTGGCTGACTTCTAGGTTAGCTTCGTCAATGGGGCTGAAATAGATGAAAAGCCCTCTACGAATCTTCTATAATAACCTGCCAATCCCAGAAACCTACGAACTTCTATGGGTGTCATAGGCCTTGGCCAAGTCTTTACAGCTTCAATTTTCTGAGTGTCGACCCGAATGCCATCATCTGAAATAACATGGCCCAGAAACGTTACAAAATTTAGCCAAAACGCGGACTTTGAAAATTTTGCATATAATTCTCGAGCTCGAAGAATGCCAAGAACAATTCGCAAATGATCAACATGTTCTGATTCTGTGCGAGAATATACCAAGATGTCATCAATGAACACTATCACGAATAAATCCAAAAGTGGCCTGAATACATTATACATCAAATTCATGAACACGGTCGGAGTATTAGTCAACCCAAACGACATCACTCGGAATTCATAGTGGCCGTATCTCGTTCTGAAGGCTGTTTTGGGAATGTCCGCTTCTCTAACTCTCACTTGATGATAACCCGACCTCAAATCTATTTTTGAAAACCACTTGGCACCCTGTAGCTGATCGAATAAATCATCAATCCTTGGGAGAGGATATTTGTTCTTTATCGTCACTTTGTTCAACTGCCTATAGTCGATACACATTCGTAGAGATCCGTCTTTCTTTCTCACGAACAAGACCGGTGCTCCCCACGGTGATGAACTGGGTCTAATAAACCCCTTTTCAAGCAAATCTTTCAACTGCGCCTTTAGCTCTTTCAATTCTGCCGGAGCCATTCGGTAAGGAGGAATAGAAATAGGCTTGGTATCCGGCAACACATCAATAGCAAAATCAATTTCTCTTTCTGGAGGAAGACCTGGAAGCTCATCTGAGAATACATCCGGAAATTTATTCACTACCGGAACCGATTGGAAAGTTGGCGACTTTGCCTCGGTGTCATGAACCCGAACTAGATGATAAATATAGCCCTTGGCTATCATCTTTCTTGCCTTAAGGTAGGAAATAGACCTACCTTTTGGAGATGCTACTTTACCCTTCCATTCAAGTACGGGCTCTCCCGGGAATCGAAATCGAACTACTTTTAATCGGCAATCAACATTAGCATAACATGATGCCAACAAATCCATACCCATAATTACATCGAAATCTAACATTTCCAGCTCAATCAAATCGGCTTTGGTCTGGCGATCACATATCGCGATTACACAATTTTTATACACTTGTCTAGCTATCACGGGATCACCAACCGGAGTAGATACCTCAAAAGGTTTAATTGGCTCAGGTTTCACCCCAATACTGTCACAACCCATCCCCGTAGGCCATGACTAGTGCCCGATCTGGGCACTCACACGCATTCTAGTATATGGCAGAAGCCGATAAGGCTTTATTTCAAATTTAGCTAAATTTTTTAGAAAACTTTTGGCAGAGTTTCCTTTGTTTTACGGACTATCCCATATATCCTGCACGCAGAAAATACCAACAAAGGCCACACAGGGCCAACAAAGCAACGTTTAAATATATGCGGACCGGCCGCCGCGACGAATGGGATCGCCCAAACACAACATAAGCACCCAACTGTACAGAAAGATCCCAACCCACAAACATGTCCACAGACCTCTAACAGACCGACAGAATCATATGACGGGACAGGGCCCCGCCGTACCCATGAACGAGAAATATACATATATAGAAGTGACAGACTATACCAAAAGATGGCTCGGAATAAAAGAGCGCTCCAAAAATAGCAGAATGAGATCCTAAGCAGACGGATCAGCAAACCTGTCGTCGGTACCTGCGCGGCATGAAAACGCAGCCCCCGAAGAAAGGGGGTCAGTACGAAATATGTACTGAATATGTAAAGCCTGAGTTGCAGAAACACAATCATAACTGGTGCAGAACATACAGAAAGTAAACGGAAAATCCAAAGTATCAGATACATATTTCCAAAACATGCAGAGTGTGTACAGAACATATGTCATATCAAATCCGGCCCCTGCCAAGGGACTCGGCAGACAGAACGTGGCCACCCTCCCGACGCTGGTGCCACAACACAGAAGAATCAGAATAGGGGCATAACCCCGTAACATAATATGTCATATCAGATGGCCATAGTAAATCATATCAGAACAAACGTACATGGCACAGCATACTCCACAAACCTATGTACGCATATACCTGCCCCCTCACATCGAGGCACGGCGAACAATGCAGGGGATTATGCTTGACAACATATCCTGGCACGGGCTCAGTGTGGGAAAAATTGGGGCATCCACGAATAGAGTCGTGAGAAACTAATGCAAGTAAATTATCATAAATGTTTCCATAGACTCGATGAGGCATATCAAAGACAAACCGATCCGATGAAGTCGGAAGGAATCATAGTAAATGAGTTTCGAGTATCAAAACAATTTATCAGACTTAATGGAATATTTAAAACCATATTAGTTAGGTAATTAAAAGGGTAGTCGAAACATTTCTTTCAAAAATCGTTCAAAAAGGGGACTTTAGTACATTAAGGGCAAAACCGGGAATAGCGGGCCCACCTCGGAACAAGCAAGGTGGTGGGCTCAAATTACGCCCTTTAAGCTTATGGGGTCACCTATAAAGGTTCTACGGACATTCTATAGCTTTTCAAGGAGTTTAGAGAAAGTTTGCATAATTTCAGGAAAAGCATATCAAAATGGTTCAATTCTACTGAAGGAAAAACTGAGATTTTCTCTTACGGATTCCGATGGCCAAGAAGGTCTTTTGAGGCCCGAATCCGATCCTAAAACACTTAGACATGCCAAAAGAAGGATCGGGGTAGCTTTACATACCTTTCAAGCTCCTTACGCCTTTCCAAACTCACTTCCCGTTTCGTCAAAAATCTGCAAATGGTCAAGTTTACCAATTGTAAGTTATAGATGCTACAAATTCAATTCAACTCTTATTTGTCTACCGAAATTTCGGCAGCACTTCCCCTATACATATAGCACCCCCGAGAATTCAACTCGGCTCACAATCATCAACAACAACCCAAACAACAACATCAACATCAACAACAAACACTAGAAACACAATATGGCACAACTAGTTCTACTTGCCGACATAATGCCATAACCTTCATTTCAACTTCAATTTCCAACCAATTTCAATGATTTCACATACATTACCAAACTAGACCATCCCAACATAGATTAGAAGCGTTTCATATGGTTTCCTTAAATTATACACACGATATACATAATATACAAACTTTCCGCCAAAGTCGTAACTCATTCAAAACTTCTAATCTTTGGCATACATATTCATAATATGTTTCTAGCTTCCAACTTCATCAATACTCATCATAATTTGCAACTTAATAACTTCACTTTCATAATGTCGTAAAACCGTTCTAAAACGACATAAACTTCTACATTCCATTTCAAAGCAACCTTATATCATTTTACTTTCATTTATATTGCAAGAATCACAATAACACAACTAACACACTAAACAAACTTAATCCATTTCCATCCCACACACTCCATACCACACGGCCAAACACCCCACTACCAACTTCTATCAAATTCATTCAACTTTCATTCCCAACATGCATTTCACCACAACCACAACTAGAATATAACATAAATTCAACACATTATAGGTATACAATCCACACATACTCACGGCTACATATACATACCACACACCCACTTTGCAAACTTCCATTTCTCCATACAATCAACTCATTTCTACATACTACAACATAAACATGACTTCATAACACAATAAAAAGAGATGAATTCTTACCTTTTTCCCTAGTCTTCTTCACTTGAGTGAATGGTCACTTTGATGAATTTAATGCTCCTCTCTCCAAACCAACTACACCAAGTTGAAAAGGGCACTCACTTTAGTAGGAATCCAACAAGAACAAAATTTTAGAAGCAAGATTTTTGGTAGCAAATTTTCTATGGCCAAGCCAAACCCTCCCCTTTATTTTCTCTTGTTTTTGCTTTGTTCTTTCATGAATCTTCTAAGGGATGAAGATTGTGTAATATATGATATATACACTATGGTCCCTTAGTTAATTTTTTTTTGCACATGGGAAAAATTTATACAACATGGGCTTGGGCCACTAAGTTGGCCGGCCACCCTTCATCCTTGGGCCTAATTTTTCTTTCAATTATTTGGGCCCAATGGATTATAATTCCCGTTTTGTAATTCCCAAAACTAATTTTCGAAATCCCAAATTTGCCCTTAACGTTTCTCGACATTTCCATATTAATATTCTTTCATAACAACTCAAGGGTTACATAAATTCAATTATGACCTTATTTCATACAAGTCCAAATTATTTCCAATTTTCCAAAGGTGTGAAAACACGGGATATAACAAATACGACCAGCAACATATGGAGTAATATAAGAGAATGTAGAACCCGGATCTATCAATGCATACACATCACGGGAAAATATACACAATGTACCTGTAACCACATCCGGGGAGGACTCGAGATCCTGCTGTCCGGCTAAAGCATATACACGGGGCTGAGTGGCACCTGAAGTAGATGCTGCCCCTCTGCCTCTACCTCGGCCTGCTGACATCTGGGGAGTCTGCCCTACCTGGCGCACTGAGGAAGAACCAGCTGTTGAACCCCAACTCTACCACTCATCGACAGGCAATCCCTCATCATGTGCCCAACCTGGCCACAAGTATAGAAAGCATCCGAACCCTGACAGCACTGTCCGGAATGTAATCTACCGCACTGGCAGCATCACGGTACTGGGGGTCTCCTCTGACTATAATCTTCCCTCAACTGGGAATCTGAGGCCCTCGAACTCTGGCCCTGTCCTGAACGAAAAGAGTGATCAAATCTCCTACCTGTGAATCGAGGAGGTACACTAGTCACCGACTAGCCTGAGTACCTAGAATATGTCTGCCTTGATCCCCCTTTATAATCACTGCCTGCTCCCATAAATCTGGCCCTCTTACTTTGCCTTCTATCGATCTCACGGTCACCTCTTTGCGGTTATGGTCACCCCTCTAAATTATGAGCATGGGCTTGTATTCGGGAAATATCCATCCCGTCTTGTAAAGAAGCCATCAAACAGTCTTTAAATAAATGTGGCCCTACGCCACTCACAAACCTATGTACCCGATCTCCCATGTCGGCCACCATAGCAGGGGCACACCTAGCCAAAGAATTAAATTGCATGTTATACTCCTGGGCACTCATATTTCCTTGCCTCAAATTTAGAAATCTATCTGCTCTAGCTCAGCGGACCTCGGGTGGAAAGTAATGGCGAATGAAAGCATCTACAAATTCCTGCCAAACCGGAGGAGGCGCATTTTCTCCTCTTGATAATACCCAGTTATTATACCATAAGACTGCCACATCCCGAAGTCTATAAGATGCCAACTCCACGAATTCAGTTTTGGAGGCATGGACAATCTTCAATGTCCTCAACATCTCATCTATGAAACCTTGCGGGTCTTCATCCGGCTTTGACCCGAAAAACTCAGGAGGATTTAGACTCATAAAATCACGGGCTCTAGTACTGGCTGATCGATCACTTGGGCCCGTATTCTTCCGCTGTGCCTGAGCGGCAACGAACTGTGTCAATAGGTGTATGGCCTAGGTCATTTGTTGACCCGAAGCAATCGGTGGAGGAATTGAAGCTGGAGCTCCTCCTTGTTCTTCCACATTAGGCGGGGTGGAGGAATGATTAAATAAGGCCTCATTATGTGATTCACCTTCTTCTATATTCATCGGAGGCTCTCTTTCTACCCGCCTCTTTGCCGTAGTCTTTCCCATTCTGGGCGGCTGTAGATTTTCCCTTTGGCGGCATTCTGAAATCACAACACACTATTAGGGAAGATAAAATCTTATACACGGCTCTATCGCACAATCTCATAAGAAGAAAGATGGTCATTTTTCCTAAATGCCCTGTAGCCTCGTGTTTATTAGCGTGGCGCGCAACACACCATAAACAATACTCTACTAGACACGGCTCGTAGACACTTCCTAGGACTGAGCCGCTCTGATACCGCTTTTATCACGACCTGGCTAGGGGCCGTGATGGGTACCCGGGGCTAACCACCGAGCACCGCTCGTTCTATTACTCATCATGCTCATTTAATAATTTTATACTCAAAGCATAAGAAAACATCTTTCACTTCAAAACTTAATACTTTTATATACATAAGCCTTTAGGCTATCAAAATAATACATATACATAGTGGCAATCTCGTGAGACCATCTAACCCACACTGCGTATCTACGAGCCTCTACTGGAGTGCTAAACATAAGGACGGGACAAGACCCCGTCATGCCCAAAAATACATGTACATAACTATATACACAAAAGAATAATCATAAGCACCTCCGGAACAATGGAGTGCTCTCAAATCAGCTGACAACTACTACGAATCTGGGTCAAGCTCACCTCCCTGTCTACCTGTGGGCATGAACACAGCGTCAAAAGAAAACGGACGTCAGTACGAACATTGTACTGAGGATGAGAGGCATAAACAATGAAATAAAACAATGAAATAAAGGAAATATCAATACGGAACATCTATGTCTGACTGTCAAGTATAAAGGAATTAAGCCATACTGTCTTACTCATGCTCATCATCATATCATATATGCATAATGTATAAGCTGCCCGTCCATATAGGTACGGTGTGATAATCATAACATTAGCCTGCGTCCAGGCCTCCCGCGTCCGGGGTATTATCTCATGCCGCCCACTAGTGGTGTCTGCCCATGCCCTCTAGCCATGGTGTATACGCTGCCCGCCTTAACGGTGACTGCCCGGCCATATTGGCGCGGTGTTATAGCATCATCATAATACGCTTTTTCATAGTATGCTCATCATAATATGCTTATCATAATACATACATAAGGCTCAAGAAAAACTACTCTTTATCGGGGTGACGTAAGGTCGTGATCCCACGATTTCATTATGGAGCATTCATTAACATTCTCCCTCACCTTGAAGGAATTAGCAAATAAGGTGAGTGTAAGCAATAAATGACATCATTAACGTTATAGGACCATCATGTCATACATTTTAGAATCTCTATCTTTAACTCATCATCATCATTTTAGGGCTTATAATATGTCTCTTATCTCATATAGCTATACATAGACATAGGCTTTAGCTTTCCGGAATGTAGGAACTCATGAAGAGGAAAGAAAGTTGTGTTATAGGATTCATGCCATTGGAAATAAAGGACTAGCCTTACATACCTTTGATGTTTAACTAAGCTATCGTTCGCTTGTTCTCCTTTAATGCCACGTTTCTACTTTCAAGAAAGAATTCGCATTAACGTTAGTTAATCGACTATAAGAACGCGCTACTATTTCTAGGGAAAATTGAGCAGCATTTCCTTTGTTTATACTACTTTTCCCATATTCTATATCAACTCCCAAACGTTCATATCAACATTCACAATATCGCAACAACAATCATCATTTGTATACATTTACCACAATTCACCATTTCTCTTCAATTTCTCCACATTTATGGTTATAGCTCACTATCGCATTTTCTCATATATAATACTTATTTCATGGTCTAAACGTCATTTATAACATATTCATAATCACAACACACCAACATTCATGCTTCAATTCAACCACTCTTCAACCATGACACTATTCACTCATTTATGACCCATCTTCTATGTCTTTCTACAATTCTACTGTCTTTGCCTTCCAATACCTTAAACAACATGATATGGTTATGAAACTTGCCTTAGATGATGGTTGAACAAGCTTTGAATGGAAATACTCTTCTATCTCCAAAACCCTACTTCACTTCTCTTGGGTTTTCTTGAGATAGATGAACATTGGCTCGGTTTCACACACTTGTCTTCATGGATTTAAAGTAGTTGATCTTGGTTTTCCTTTGATTTTCTTGTGGATGAATGTTAGAGAATGTTCTAGAGGTCTCTTGACTTGTGGAGAGTGGGAATGAAATGAAAAATGAAGTGAAAAAGGCCCCTTATATTAATCACAAAAGCTGGCCGGATCAACTTATACGGACCAACATACGGTCCGTATATTTTTCACTGACCGTATGTTGGACCGTATGTTTGGTCTATGCTGTACTGGACTGAATCTATGGCCTGGACATACGGTCCGTGAATTTTATACGGCCAGTATGTCTGGCCATATAATGTCCAGTTGTCCGGAACTTGTTTTCGTCGACTTGTTTGATCTCCGATCCTTATGGAACCTTCTTAACACTTGTTTAACTCTTCAATACTAATCTAAGGGACGTTATTACTTGTCTCCAAGACAACATTATGCCCTCATTAACTCGTCGTCCATAATTCCTACCCGATACATAACATATCCTTTTCTTTCTTCGTCAAACTTTTTCCTTTTAATCAATTGTCTCCGCATCTCGATTAAGATCATCAAAGGCTATCTCCTACCTATCAAATCATCATATACGTCGTGCTTTTCGCTAGCTTATTCCCTGTACACTAACAGGGAATTTTTTCCAAGGTGTAACACATATGGAGGCAATTACAAATTCCAACAGGGTATAAACTATGACTAGGATAGGTTCATGGCACTGTCCTAAATTCAAACATCCTCTCAAACATGTCTTGGTTCAAATAAAGACTGCAAGGGTGGGAATCATACAAGCAAATAGCAATAGACAGTCTATAGTAAGCACACAACTAAGAACAAAGCACATAAATGGCCAAGTGCCCATATAATAAACAAAGAAAGCACATGTTAGCCTTTTTTAGGTTAGTCTTAGTTTATCAAAGCATGGCATAGTTCAAACAATAAGCGAGGGACAAGGAAAATAGGTTTCAGAAAAGAAAAAAAATCAGACACATAGAAAGGAAAGGAAAGAAAATCCTGAGCAATCATTAAATTTAGCTTCAGACTCCCTTTACTTATTCCATTTAGATGATAATGTTAGGTAGAGAAAACCAAGAAAACTATGAGCATTACTACTGTCAAATGCAAATCACAAAAACCAGTCATGAAAGACAGACTTCCCACACGTCCTATTCTTTATTTCAGTTTACAAGTTTTCAAAAGTGACAGGATCAACATTCATACATTGCTCAGACTTCTAGGTTCCCAAAAAAAATACTTAACAGGACAAGTCATGGGCCTTTAAGGCCCTTATGTTAAACAAATATTCCACTTATCAATTCTCATGATTCAATTAGACAAATTCAAGGAGCCATTTTTTAGATTTTCAACAACTGACAGGATTTAAAAAAGGCAATTCCCTGTGCAAGCCAAACAAGTAACAGCCACAAGAAAATAAACTCCTCCCCTAAGTCTTTAAGATCACAGAGTCAAGAACAAGGAAGTCAAAATACCTCCTAAAGGTTCCTAGAACTAATAAAGTTCCCATATCAACACTCAAGGTCCAAACCAACAGGCTTTAGGAAGAAGAAAAAATCTTCAAAATACCAGTTTTAAAAGAGTTTGAAACCATTTTTCCAAGTTCATATGACAAGTATAGAAAACCGTAGCCTCAGCTTATAAAGATGAGTTCAGCATGAACAGGACAAGCACGGGTTTAGATCTATTCAAACAGGTGAGGCAACACAGAATCTCAAAACATGACTCCAAGTTTCAGATCATTTTCAAGTTTTCCACAGCCTTTAAGGGGTGCCCCAAGATCAAACATACATCAGGTTCCCAAGCGTTGTTTCAAAAGCCAACAAGAGATTCATAGAAATACACAAACAGACCTAGGCATATACTACCTGCATTTTGAAAACCCTTTTATCCAATTGCTTCCTAAAGACTATTCAATCTTCTAAAAAAAAGAAATCTTATGCCATTTTTAAGTCTAACTTCAACCATCAAACAGTAAGCAAAAGAATCAGTCTAGTTTAGTTCCAAAAACATGTCTAAACCAAAGTGATTATACCTCCTATCCCAAGAATTTTGAACAAAAACTATAAAGAACAATGAAACAACAGCCAGATCGAGGAAAAACAACACTCCAAAGACCTTCAATATAACACAGAATCCTCCCAGAGGTCATATGTCACCTTCATGTTTCAAATTTCAATATAGCAGTAATCACAAACCAAAACAAGCCCCTCTTCACAACTTTTGACCATTTAAACATCAACTTCTTCTTGTCAACACCAGGAATTGACAAAATAACAACATTGTAACATAGACAGTTTACTCAACAATCCATAAGCCAGTTGTAATCCATGGAACAAGATAATGAGACATGAGACACACCCCTCCCTATATACTTTATTCTTGTTAAGTGGTAACATTATCTAAGCATCACTAGAGTCCCCTGAATCCCCCACAATATCCACACCATCATATCATAATCAACTTAACAATCATAAAAAGTAAGCAAATTCAAGCAACTACAAATACATACCAATACATGTAAGCAAACTTAGTAAGATGAACTCATGATTAGCTAATTCCCCTTAGTGCCTGATTGAATTTATCCAAAAAAAAAAAAACACAGATGGACCAAAATACAGATAGAAATCCAAATATGGTCCAACAGTTCACAACAAAGGCAAAGGGAGCATGATACTACATCACGACCCAACTAGAGGGCCATGACTGTCACCTGGAGCTAACACGCCAAGCACCTCTAAACATATATCTTATAATCATTTCTGGGTGGGCCATAAAGATAGCTTATGGATATCATAATCTGTAAAGACATATATCGCAATATAACAACACATCTCTGTATAATCTTCTACAATTTTGCCCATCATTACCGGCTGTCAAGGCTACTAAAATGTTACACAACGATATGAACTAGTAGGGTTATGAAACGTATAACCATGCATACATGTCTACGAGCCTCTACATAGGATACAAGTGGCTGGGGAGACCAATACCAATAAACTGCAGCTCTGAAGTAAGTGGAATGCTCCTGAGATTCCGCTGTTGAAGCTCATATGGATCAGAACCATCTACCTCTCTACCAGCGGGCATGAGCGCAGCGTCCACAAGAAAGGCCCACAAGAAAAGACATCAGTACAAACAGTGTACTGAGTATGTAAGGAAAGAATAATAATATAGTAAGAGCTACCGAACATGAAAAACAACATAATGAGAAATATAGAGCATAACATGAGGTAAGGAAATAACCTGTACATATGATTGCCTCTTAAGGCAGATACCATGTATGCTTAACTTTAAAGAAAACATTTCTCATATACATATATGTAGCATAATCATTAACCCACGTCCGGGCCTCCTGCGTCCGGGGTAAACATCTCACGCCGCCCACTGGTGGTGCTGTCCGGCCATATAGGCACGGTGTTATTTTCATTATCCATAAGCCGCCCACTACGCCCATCGTAGTGGTGCTGCCTGGCCATATAGGCACGGTGTTATTATCATTATCCATAAGCCGCCCACTACACCCATCGTAGTGGTGCTGCCCAGCCATATAAGCACGGTGTTAATATCTTACATCAAGCATGCATGAGATCCCAACTAAAAGCTACGACTCTATCGGAGTGACGTAAGGTCGGTAACCTCCGATTTATTTTATGGAACAATCATCATCGTTATATCTCACCTTGAAGGAACAATTATTATAAGGTGAGATCAACAACAATGAATAACATTGAGAAAATCATGAAATAGGCTCAATAATCTTATAATAGCATTAAAATCATAAGGTTTGGAATTGCTAGAATTAAAATCATCATCATCATGTTCATCATAAAAAACATATCATCTTTAGTATCATAAGAAGCTTTTAAGAATCATGAACTTCTAACTTTTAGAAGTAAGAAGGTTATGAAATCATAGCATAGGAATCATGCCTTTTGAAAGAAAGGGACTAGCCTTAACATACCTTTCGGTCGCCTTAGTCGTTCAACGTTTATTCTTCCAAGCTCGCAACTCTACACGTAAACCATCCATATTATTATTAGGCTCAATATCATACACTTGTCTCAAGCATTCAAATGAAATCTATTTAGAATCTGCCGAAATTCGGGCAGCATCTCCCCTATATTCTTTACCTCCTCCAAATACCAAACAATACCAATAACATCAACAATAATATCAATACCAATATATTCCATAAAACATCCTACACGATGTTTCTCCAATTTTTAAACCAACCATAACAACATCCATAATCAAAGAATTATATTCAATTTAATCTCAAATTAATCCAAAATTCTCTTTCGAACTCACCTCATGGCCATCAACTTCAATTCAACTCTTTATAACCTTTCTCCTATGATTCTTTCCTTTCTAAAAATTTCTAAACCTTTACATCCTCTCAATCATGTAAATAATAGTAGGAAAAACATACCTTATAGTGGAAGAACTTCACTTTATCCACCCCTTTCCAAGACTAAGTTCATCACCACCTTGAAGAGAAATAAGAACAATCATCTTCCATGAATTTTCTTTGAGATTTTGATGTTGATATTCTCTCTTGATGATATGGAAAGGTTGTGGAAGATTATGGAGGATTATGGAGTATTATGGAAGTTTATGGAAATTTATGGAGAGTTATGGAAGGTTATAGAACCCTAAAGAGTTCTCAAGAATACTTTAGAAATATGAAGGATGAGAAGATGGTGAAAATGATAAAAATTAATGGGTTAGAAGGGGTATTTATAGGTGTGTGTTGGGTCGGGTACTGTAGCACTCGGGTACTGTAGCACCCGGTTACTGTAGCTTTTTTTCTGCTCTATCCGCCTAACTTGTAATGTCCATAACTCGTTGCTCCGATGTCGCATTGACGAACGGTTTATTGCGTTGAAAACTAGACTCGAAGAGCTTCATTTTAGGATATTGAAACGCCATAAAACTCCTTATATACGCGGAGATATACCACTCCAAAGTTGACCCAAAATGCTGCCCAGAATTCTGCCAACTTTTTCCAAATTTTCGACAAACTTATTTTCTCCGCTTTGCTTGGTCCCGGAATCTTCCAAAACTCTCCATACATGATATTTATCATTTATCCTACTTGATAATAGTCGTTATCATACTTGATAATAGTCGTTTCTGTTATGTCCCGTGTTTTCGCATAATTTGAAATCTTGAAAATAATTAAGACTTGTATGTTATAAGGCCATATCTTTGATTTTAGTTAATATGCCTATGTCGTTTATGAAAGTATTGGTGCAAAGACGTCGGGGAAGGCCGAGGGCAAATTTGGATTTCGGAAATTAGTTTCGGGAATTACAAAAAACGAGATTTTTACGAATTGGGCCTAAGAAAAAAAAATTGAATAAAAATTGAGGCCCAAGTGTTAGGGGTGGCCGGCCAAAGGCCAAGGCCCAAGCCCCATTTTAAGTGGTCATGTGATTTCCATGTGACCAATTAATCAAGTATATAGTCATCTATATCATTAGAATGTTCAAGAAGAAAACAAATCAAAACACAAAAAAAATTAGAGAGCACCTCAAAAGGCCTCTCGGCGAACCCCTTAGCCAACAAAAAAAAAATTTCCTAGCTTTGTTTCCAATCTAAAAATCTTGTTCTTCTTGTATTCATAGAGTGTGCAAGACGCTCTCCGACGTGATATAATTAGTTAAGCGAGAGAGCGACGTTTACGGCAAGTCGGAATTTCAAGAATAAGGTATGATTTCTATGTTTTTATGTTATGAAATGGGTATATATGTGGTAGTGATTAAAGTTGCATGAAGATTATGGAATTGTGTTGTGTGGAGCATGGCCGTGTGTGTGTGTGAAGGGTGTGTTTGGCCGTGAGCCATATTGGTGTGGGAGGAGTAGTGAATTTGATTTTTGTTTAGTTTGTTAGTTGCGTCGTTGTGGCATTTATGACGTAAATGAATGTTTAACGAGTCGAATTGGTATTGAAAATGGTTGTGTGTCGTTATGGGAAATTAGGAAACTTTTATATAGTTTGGTATAATTATGAAAGTAAGATGCTAGGATATTGATGTTAGAACTTATTTTGTTGTGATTCTTGATTCATTTGGTATTGTTGGGTTGCTGTTGTTGAGATATTGAGCCGAGCTAAGCCTCGGGGATGCTATATGTATAGGGGAAGTGCTGCCGAAATTTCGGTAGACAACTATGACCTTAAGTTGACTTCTTAGAATCTATAACTTACAATTGGTAACTTTGACCCTTGTAGATTTTGAGCGAAACGGGATTTGAGTTTTGACGGGCGTGAGGCACTTATAAGGTATGTAAGGCTACCCATTCCTTCTTTTGGCATGTCTTAGGTATACTAGGTCGATATTGGAGCCCCGAAGGCAATTCTATTCATGGAAATCCGAATTGGAAATCAAGCACTATTCATTCAATTGAATTGAACTATAAAAGTCATATTTTGTCGAAAAGTGATCAAATGTCTGAAACTTTTGTAATTGTAATTTGATCGCTTCGAAACCTCCATGTGTGATTCCATAGACCCCGAATGTCCGTAATTCATGTCCGCCACCTCGACTTGACCCGAGGTGGGCCCGCTAAGCCCGAGAATTCTTTGTTTGCCCTATTATGCCCATTTTTGTATAAAGTCGGTAAAAGACTTTTGGTTATGAATTTGGCTATCATAAATAATGTTTGACCACCACGATATTCTAAATTATATTTTGAACCACAAATACTACTTTGGAAATATTTTGTGAAACGAACCCTGTGTTAACTAATTGTTCAACTACTTTGACTAATGAGTTGACTTATAATTTTATCAAGTTTCAAGAATGTTTTGATATACAAGTTGCATTGTTTGCTCACGACTCCGCTCATGCCCTTACTATGACTTCATTCACCGGTTCCCGGGCCGGTTATGATTCGTGCGCGCTATCATAAATTCGGCCGTATGCTGTGTTATAGTTCCCGAGGCCTCGCCATAGGGCCGGGTTCCGTTTGGTGTTATGTTGTGATATGGCTAGTGACACGTATGATGATATCTGTGTTCGGGGATGTACGGAGATTTGAACCTTCTGGTGTTATGCTGTGTGTGGCACCAGCGTCGGAGTGCTGACCACGTTCCTGAGCTTTGCATGATTCTAATTGCATTATATATATATATATATATATATATATATATATATATGTTTGATACAAATTTTGATATATCATTCAGTACTTCCCTTTGTATCTTGTTTGCGTTCAGTTGTGGCCTATATATTTCTGTACTCTATGCTTTACATACTCAGTACATCTTTCGTACTGACCCCCTTTCTTCGGGGGCTGCGTTTCATGCCCGTAGGTACAGACACAGGTGATCCATCACTGTAGGCTCCACTTTCTGCTAATTCGGAGTACTCCCTTTTGATCCGGAGTCCACTTTTGGTACATACATCTTTTGTTATGTATATATTTCTGTATATCTGACTATTTGGGTACGGCGGGGCCCTGTCCCGTCATATGATTCTGTCGGTCTGTTTAGAGGTCTGTGGACATGTTTGTGGGTTGGGTCTTTCTATACGGATGTGTGTATATGATGTGTTTGGACGATCCCATTCGCCGCGGCGGCCGGTCCGCATATGTTTACATGTTTCCTTGTTGGCCGGTGTGGCCTTTGTTGGTATTTTCTGTGCGCAGGGTTATTTTGGATAGTCTGTAAAACAAAGGAAACTCTGCCGAAATTTTTCTGGAAATTATCTAAATTTAGAATATAGCCTTGACGGCTTCTGCTAAATACTTGAATGCATATGATAGATGGGTTTGGGTGCCCAGATCGGGCACTAGTCACGGCCTACGGGGTTGGTTCGTGACAGTTTCCTTTGGTTCCAAGGTTGTCCTTCCCGGTTACGACTTACGAGATCGTAATTCATCCTTTACTTCATTGTTACGTACTTCCCATGGCTTGTACCTTCCAAAAATTTATGGGACGTCTCTAATACTCCATTGGTATGGTGAAATACGTGGCATGCTCATGATCTGAATGTTCAAGGTGTAACATCCTTCCCCTCTTAGAAACATTCGTCCTTGAATATTGTAGCTTGCGAGCTTACGACGCTTTCATTAGTTTCTTGAAATGGTTGTCTTCCTTTAGTTTCTGATCCCATATTCTTATACTATGGGCTCATTAGTCTTCTTTCATATTCTCCCAATTCTTTGTCGAACTCATTCATTAGTTCCATATCCTCATGTTCTTATGTATGTACTCAGTGGTCAACAGATATCTAGTTACTGTCCTGGGACCTGTTGCCATTAAGATGGTCTTAACTCATGATTGCTACAGCTCCCTGCCAGTCTATGAGAACTCTTAATTTTTGTACTCTTTTGCCTTGCTCCTTATTTCTATACTAGTAGACAAATTCTCTTGTTCAGATATGACACCCTTCCTTGTTTGCTTCTTTGGTGCTATTTTAGATTATCCCTTTTTGTACTCGTCGACCTTATATACATACCATATCATCTCCTTTTTAATTCCTTGGTCAAATTCTTTAATTCCTTACAATATCATCCTATTCATACCTGAACTTTTCCTACAATTTCCTCTCCTCAGTTTTAGCATAATTGTAATATAAACTCATAAACATGGAACTAAGATGAAATCCTACTTAATCATAACTTCCTTTTGATACGAGTATGCTTTCTTCTTAAGTCATTGATTCTCTTGTACCATTGATCATTTGAGACTTAAATTAGCCGATGTTCTTCTTAGACTCCCTATCGTTGTCCTTACACCATTTTTGTCGGCCATTGCATCATGACGATTGGCTATATGGTTATATAACACATACTCTCACATTTGATATGACCGTCGACTTGTGACTCCACGACTTGCGAGGTACTTTCTAATCTCAGGTAGCACTGCTGTCTTGCTATCCATAGGCACACTATCTCCCTTTCCTTTGGAGATCATTGAACTCCCTATAATTATTCCTCTTGTTAAAACTTTCATCTCTTCTAGTGCTAAGATTTCCCTTTCTTGAGCTTTGGAATATTGTAACTCATCTTAGAACTGAATTTGTTCTTCCCCCCTTTTAAAGGACCTTTGAGTGTTAACCGTCTTTGATAGTCATCTGGCCAACCTTAGCGATCCTTCAACTCCTTTATTCCATATAATGCCGGAGTTCTTTTCATCGCATGGTCTAACTTGTTTTCCTTTTTGCAAGTTGAGTTCTTGTATCAAATCAAAATGCTTTATCGGATACAATCCAAACGCCTTTTTTATTGTCTGTTCACTTCTACCTCTCATGACTAGTAGTCCCCTAGGTTAATGAATTAATGAGGACATCGGAATTCATTAGGCCCCTTATAGAGTGTCCGACTATACCACGCTCTTTTAGCCCTAGTCTTTCTCCACGACTATCTTCTTAATATCCTTGAAATTCTCCTTGCTCTAGGTGCCCAATTCCTATTTATGTCTATCCTATACCATTGAAAGTTGATATTCAACACCATCCATTCCCACGACTCGTCCTTTCATTAGCTTAGCTCATTTGCCTCGTAATTCTCCTTAACTACTCGTTTGCATCGCAGCTATGCATTATAGTCCTTCTAGTGTTCTGTCGACTCTTATTCTTATCATGAAATCCTCACAAAGTAAACCCTTTCCTTTCTTCTTTCGTCGAGTCTTCATCTTCCTTTATGATACTACAACTTGTGCACACATATATAGATATATATCTTAAAAAAATCGGTTTTCTTCATGATCGCATCTTTGCATCTTTCACATAACTATTGTCTTATAATTTCAATTAGTTTTCCCTTGGGCAAGCCTACTGATTCACTAACCTTCTCCTTGTTGTAGGCGGCCACATAATTCCCTTTAACCATTTCATTGACACCTCCTCCTTCCTTCAGTCATCATAGTTTATTTTGTTTTCCTTTACTCGTAAAACGCATGTTTCCATTAGTCATCCTTTACTCTTAGGTTAGGAAGCTTTGGAGTGTTTCGTTACGAGTGCGAATCCCTTTTAACACTAAAAATCTCTTCTTAGGGCACTTTCTTCCCTTAAATAGGCGTACCAATCATGGGTTCACATCCATCCTCCTGGTCAAGTCTCAGGAGCTTAAAATTCCCTCATCGCTCTCATAAGATCTGTTTATTTCTTCTCAAGGATGCGCCTTTATTTATTATTTACAACCTCCTTGGTTCTAATTATAAAGACGTATAGGTTGGTTCCAGGGTCCTCACGTTCATCCCTTGTCACGTATAACCTTACTCTATCTCCCGTTGATTTATTTAAATTTGATCCTATCGTCTACTTTTCTTGCTTTCATCCTAACCCCTTCCTCACTTATATTACCTGATCTTCAATGGGTATACGTTTTCCTTGTCCAAGTTTCTTTGTCCTTCATAATATCATAACCTTATTTTTCTCAATGCTCTTGCTTACATATTTGGTCGCGTTACCGCTATCCGACTTTAATTCCCGAGAAAATCCAATCCTGATTCTTTTTGTAGCGCTTGCTACCTCAATTTTGACATACAACACAATCAATATTCTTAACATGTCGTAACATCAATCATAAAGGTATACATAATACTCGATGTAGCCACTCGTAACTTATCTTTTTATCGCTTTTCAACACCTTTTCTTGCAAGATATCCCATTGCTATTTGATTTTGTCCTGAATCTGTGGCTTTAAAAGATCTCCCTCTCTTTTTGCCCAGCTAGCCAGAGATTTCTAATTGTAAAGCTCATATGCTCCTAATTTCCCTCGGGCTCATATTCTTTTTTTTCGTATGTCTAAATTTGTAGGTCTTCCTAGCATATCTTTCTATGTCTAACTGTGAATCTCAGCGATATAATTTTACTTAAAAATCTTCACTCGTACTTGTACCCTGTCTCCTTGTCTAAGATAATCAACCTTGCATCCTTTCCTTTCCTGTAGCAACCGAATCGATCCTTACGATATTTTATCCTCACTTGTACACCCACTCTCTTATCTCCTTACACATAAACCAACAGCGCAACTAATTTCTCTATCGTCAAATAACCTTCACCACACCTGCCTGAAAAAAATTGAGGTGAATCCTTCTTATAAGGATTAGCTAGAAATACACCACATATTCCTAAAGTTAATACAATCTCTACTTCCTTCGTCGGCCAAGCAACATCACACTTAGAAATTATATAAACAATCCAGAAGACAATCATAATTGCAATCCAACTTACCTAACCATTTCTCATTCTTGAGTTCAAGGTCGTCATTAATACCCCAAGTAACTCGGCCATAATAATTCTCAGAGTAGTACCAACTATCAAATATTCAGAATCCCTTTGTAGTCGAATGACTGGTGACTTCTAAATCCCAATATAACCCACATCATATGGAAAAGTTTGATATTGTGTGCCTGTCATCAACCCGTCCTGGTCTTATGTATGTATAACTTCTAGGGTAAAACTTTTCCCTACTCATTAACTTCCTTTCCCATATCAATATCTTTTCGTTATCTCTTACTCACCAGTCTATAAATCATAATACTGCATTTGAATTCTTAATATCAACTTTCCCTATATCTTCAATAAATCTCAATTCTCTGAAATCTCGAATGCACTCATTCCAACTCCTTTAATTACTAATCATTTTTCCCCTCCAGATTTCTTCCCTTAAATTAGAATCATTCTAAAACTTCTCTTTGAAAGCGTCTCATAATGGTTCATTCAATCATGACTTACCAAACATCCGATTATCACATTTTTCCTTCATCCTTTCTCTATAGCCTAGACATTCAAACAATTCAATTTGTAAAAAAATCTCGGCAGAGTTTCCTCTATACTTCTTACTGCCTCATTCCTGCACACAGCCCAGAAAACACATCCAATGCCTCACAGGGTAATCACAAATACACGTAACATCTAGCTCGAGCTCTTATATCAAAGTCTATCAATATCATAAGGCAATAAACATACCTTTCAGAGTAACAACTTCAATTCTCATCAATTACCTCATAGCGGCATAATCAATAGCTCATCCACAATCCAAACATTTAGGATTTTGAATCAGGGACATCACATCCTATAGTTTAGCTCTACGGCACGATCTAAGATGAGAAAGAAAGGTGAATGGTTCCTAAATGCCCTGCAGCCTCTTATTTATAAGTGTGGCGCGCTTCACACCTATAAACAAGACTCTACTGGATACGGCTCGTAGACACTCCCTAGGACAAACTGCTCTGATATCACTTTTGTCACGACCCAACTAGAGGGCTATGATGGGCACCCGGAACTAACATGCCAAGCACCTCTAAACATACATCTTATAATCATTTCTGGGTGGACCATAAAGATAGCTCATAGATATCATAATCTGTAAAGATATATATCGCAATATAATGGCACATCTCTGTATAATCTTCGACAATTATGCCCATCATTACCCGCCGTCAAGGCTACAAAAATATTACACAACGATATGAACCGGTAGGGTTATGAAACGTATAACTGTACATACATGTCTATGAGCCTCTACATAGGATACACGTGGCCGTGGAGACCAATACCAATAAACTGCAGCTCCGAAGTAAGTGGAGCGCTCCTGAGATTTCACTGTTGAAGTTCGTATGGATCAGAACCATCTACCTGTCTACCTGCGGGCATGAGCGCAGCGTCCACAAGAAAGGACATCAGTACGAATAGTGTACTGAGTATGTAAGGCACGAATAATAGAATTAATAAGAGATACCGAACATGAAAATTAACATAATGAGAAATATAGAGCATAACATGAGGTAAGGAAATAACCGGTACATATGATTGCCTCCTAAGGCGGATACCATACATACTTAACTTTAAAGAAAACATTTCTCATATACATATATATATCATAATCATTAGGCCGCGTCCGGGGTAAACATCTCACGCCGCCCACTAGTGGTGCTGCCCGGCCATATAGGCACGGTGTTATTATCATTATCCATAAGCCGCCCACTACGCCCATCGTAGTGGTGCTGCCTGGCCATATAGGCACGGTGTTATTATCATTATCCATAAGCCGCCCACTACACCCATCGTAGTGGTGCTGCCCAGCCATATAAGCACGGTGTTAATATCTTACATCAAGCATGCATGAGAGCCCAACTAAAAGCTACGACTCTATCGGAGTGACGTAAGGTCGGTAACCTCCGTTTTATTTTATGGAACAATCATCATCGCTATATCTCACCTTGAAGGAACAATTATTATAAGGTGAGATCAATAACAGTGAGTAAAATCGAGAAAATCATGAAATAAGCTCAATAATCTTATAATAGCATTAAAATCATAAGCTTTGAAATTTCTAGAATTAAAATCATCATCATCATCATGTTCATCATAGAAAACATATCATCTTTAGTATCATAATAAGCTTTTAAGAATCATGAACTTCTAACTTTTCGAAGTAAGAAGGTTCTGGAAACATATATGAAATCATAGCATAGGAATCATGCCTTTTGAAAGATAGGGACTAGCCTTAACATACCTTTCGGTCGCCTTAGTCGTTCAACGTTTATTCTTCCAAGCTCGCAACTCTACACGTAAACCATCCATATTATCATTAGGCTCAATATCATACACTTGTCTCAAGCATTCAAATGAAATCTATTTAGAATCTGCCGAAATTCGAGCAGCATCTCCCCTATATTCTTTACCTCCTCCAAATACCAAACAACTCCCAAACAATACCAACAACATCAATAATAATATCAATACCAATATATTCCATAAAACATCCCGCACAATGTTTCTCCAATTTTCAAACCAACTATAACAATATCCACAATACTATAATCAAAGAATTATATTCAATTTAATCTCAAATTAATTCAAAATTCTCTTTCAAACTCACCTCATGGCCATCAACTTCAATTCAACTCTTTATGACTTTTCTCCTATGATTCTTTCCTTTCTAAAAATTTCTAAACCTTTACATCATCTCAATCATGTAACTAATAGTAGGAAAACATACCTTATAGTGGAAGAACTTCACTTTATTCACCCCTTTCCAAGACTAAGTTCATCACCACCTTGAAGAGAAACAAGAACAATCATTTTCCATGAATTTTCTTTGAGATTTTGATGTTGATATTCTCTCTTGATGATATGGAAAGGTTGTGGAAGATTATGGAGGGTTATGGAGTATTATGTAAGTTTATGGAAATTTATGGCAAGTTATGGAAGGCTATAGAACCCTCAAGAGTTCTCAAGAATACTTTAGAAATATGAAGGATGAGAAGATGGTAAAAATGATGAAAATTAATGGGTTAGAGGGGTATTTATAGGTGTGTTGGGTCTGGGTACTGTATCACCTAACTTGTAACGTACATAACTCCCTGCTACGATGTCGCATTGACAAACGGTTTATTGTGTTGGAAACTAGGCTCGAAGAACTTCATTTTAGGCTTTTGAAATTCTATAAAACTCCTTATATACCCAGAGATATACCCCTCCAATGTTGACCCAAAATTCTGCCTAGAATTCTGCCAACTTTTTTCAAGTTTTCGACAAACTTATTTTCTCTGCTTTGCTTGGTCCCGGAATCTTCCGAAACTCTCCATATATGATATTTATCATTGATCATACTTGATAATAGTCGTTTCCTTTGGTTCCAAGGTTGTCCTTCCCGGTTACGACTTACGAGATCATAATTCATCCTTTACTTCATTGTTACGTACTTCCCATGGCTTGTACCTTCCAAAACTTTATGGGACGTCTCCAATACTCCATTAATACGGTGAAGTACGTGGAATGCTCATGATCCGAATGTGCGAGATATAACATACTATCTTAGAATTTTTGGCAATATATTAGTCATGGTCCAATTTTAGCCAAGCACATAAGGAACAAAAATAGACATGAGGCTTTCTCAAGTTTTTACAAATGAACAACAAAAGAGTATATCATAGAGCAGGTATCTCATTAGTTTTCTTAAAATAGCTTTAATCCTAGTTCTGAGCCCTCATTCTTAGTCTTTTAGGTGACAATTTTAGACAAGGAAAAGGCAAGTGCAAGCAACACAGACATCATATGTAAGCCATCTATTCAACCTCTTAAAACAAAATAGTAGCAAACCCAGCAAGTTCTAAATCTTAATCCACTTCTAGCACTGTTTTGAAAGAGAAATTTAATCAGAGGTCAATTTTCCAAGAAGCCAAATACATAGAAAGAAAGAACAAGAGACTATGCTAATACTAAGTTCTGCTTTTACTTCCTATTTAGTCTAACCCTTTTTATACTCCTACTGTTTAATCAACAAGAAATATGTGAAGTCTGCCCATTTAGTACTTCAAAAACCCAAACTAGAATCATAACAGCCTCTAAGATAGTCTTAGTAACTAACTTAACAAAAAAATATGAGGCTTATTGTCACAAAATGAGATCTATTTTAGGCAAAACACCTCCTCTTTTCCCTTTTAAAGAGATTCTAGGCAAACAATAGCAGTACACATAGATTCAGTAACAAGTTTAAGACTTCAGAAGATTCAGCTAACAGTGAGAATTCAGAACCTTAAGCTACCTCTTTTAAAAGATGTTAAACTTGTTAAAGATAATTCAAAACCTCCAAATGATGAAACAGGATCAAATATTACCTTCTAAAACTCACGGACTGAACAGACTTCTAGAGAAGAGATTCAACTTTTATAACAAATCAATCTGAAGTTACATCTAAAATCACAGCCAAATCATACAAATACGCTAGTAAACTAAATTATTCCATTATTATCAGACAAAACCATCACTACAACATTATGAACAGAAATCACAGGAACAAGACTAAACACTTAAACTTCCAAATAGAACAGTACCATACAACAAAACTAAAGCCTTAAACAACCTAACACCCTAACACTGAACCTCAAAACAACATTCTCTGAATCCCATTTTTGCTTATAAATTCCAAGAAGAGAAAAAAAATAGAACAAATCCTCAATCATGATTCAAAGACAAACCCCCATCACAATGTATTAATTTAAACAACATCAATGACTTACTATCACCTAAAACAGGCAGCAACATGTCCAAATTAGTGAAATAAAGCTTCAAACACATATTTAAGCAACACTGCGGTCATTTAAATTCATATAAAGACTGGAATTGAAATAGATAGTAGTATAGGAGTATTATCTCTTTCAAAGGCAACCCAAAGATCAAATGGGGAGATTGAATCAAGCCTTCGATAATAAACACTCAAAAAACCCTTTTTGCAAGGCTTTTCTTCTTGATTTTCAAGATGTAATGTACTATCTTCGAGTAATATCTTATGTATTATAGTAGTATATTGTAATATATATATATATATATATATATATATATATATATATATATATATATATATATATTGGTAATGTAGGTATATATGTTGTATATTTTTTAGGTAAACTAGCCAAAGACTCAAACCCTAGCAGTAGAGTATTCGTAGCAACCCCTAAAAAGGAATCCCCTTTTTTCTACTCCTAGTTTCTATTTATAGCATGCAAATCATCTTAGGGTAAGAAAAATGGAAGATTCTAGGTTTTCAACCAGATTTCCCCCCTAAATCCCCAAATCGTCCACCAATTCAATTCAAAAATGAATAATGGCAAAATAAAATACAGCACATCGTACTAAACAGTACTAAATCCCTAATTTTTTGCATATTGTACGAGGAATAACAAAAATGGGATCATATTGTACAACCAGATGGCAAATAATACGCCAGCACACACAAAACGACAAAATCAAACTAACAACAAACAAAATAGGACCGTTAAAACCTTATCCAGGTGTACACGTAGCCAAATAATCATCCCACCATCAAGCAAATCACCACACACACCCCTTCTTGGGGTGGTGTGGTAGCACAAGTTGGCTAAAGCCTTTAAGGCTCGCCCGTGGCATCCCACACCACAAAGGGGGGGGGGGTGGGGAAATACTCTTGGTAGACAGAAAATGGGTGCAAATGCAGTGGAGGGGCGGTGGCTAGCGGTATAATCCCAGTGCCGCCACTGAACTCTCTCAAGAGAGAAAATAAGTGGGGTTGGGGGGGGGGGGGGGGGGGGGGGTTAAGTATATTATTTACCTCCCCTTTTTAAAATATAATACACATTTAAAAACATAGTATATGTTTTAAAAATTATTTAAGACAAAATGCCCTCGTAAAAATAATATTTTGACAGGATAAAAATCGTAACACTTCGTTTTAAAATATGAGCTTCAAAACGAGCCCAATATTGATATACTTTTGAGAAATATTTAAAAATAGAAATAAATGCAGTAAAATTGAGCAGTAGTTTATACGTCATTTTTAATTAACAATTTTTCCGAGTCGGGCGGAGCGGGATATGTATCTTCTTTTCAAATTATGTTTGTGACAGTAAATAACTCGTAATTGCTTATAATTTTTAATGTTTTATAAAAACTAATAATTAAATGTCAATTTTTGTAATTTTCTCGGGATTTTTGAATTTTAAATTTTAAAGGTGCATCCTTGCTCCGTCTTTGACTCGGGAATTTTGGAAATTAAAATACACGTCTTATGCGGTGGAAATTAGGTGTCAACACACACACACACACACACATATATATATATATATATATGTATCGAGTTTTCTCAGTTTTCTTCATAATCGCATCTTTGTACCTTTCACACAATCATTGTCCTATAATTTCAATTTGTTTTCCTTTGGGCAAGCCTACTGACTCATTAATCTTCTCCTTGTTGTCGGTTGCCACATAATTCCCTTTAACCATTTCGTTACACCTCCTCCTCCCTTTAGTCCTCATAGTTTCTTTTGCTTTCTTTTACTCGTAAGACTCCTGTTTCCATTAGTCATTCTTTACTCTTAGCTTAGGAGACTTTGGAGTATTTCGTTATGACTGTGAATCCCTTTTGACGCAGAAAATCTCTTCTTGGGATACTTTCTTCCCTTAAATAGGCATACCAATCGTGGGTTCACATCCATTCTCCTTGTTAAATCTCAGGATTTTAAAATTTCCTCATCGCTCTCATAAGACATGTTTATTTCTTCTCATGGATGCACCTTTTTCCATTATTTACAACCTTCTTGGTTCTTGTTATAAAGACATATAGGTTGGTTTCGGGGTCCTCACGTTCATCCTTTGTCACGTACAATATTACTCTATCTCCTATTGATTTATTTAAATTTGATCCTATCATCTGCTTTCATGCTTTCATCCTAACCTTTTCCTCAAATATATTACCTGATCCTCAATGGGTATACTTTTTCCTTATCCAAGTTTCTCTCTCCTTCATAATATCATAACCTTCTTTTTCCTAATGCTCGTGCTTACATATTTGGTCGCGTTACCGCTATCTGACTTTAATTTCCGAGAAAACCCAAACCTAATTCTCTCTGTAGCGCTTGCTACCTCAATTTTGACATACAGCAGAATCAATACTTTTAACATATCGTAAAATCAATCATAAGGGTATACATAATACTCGATGTAGCCACTCGTGACTTATCTTTTTATCGCTTTTCAACACCTTTTCTTGCGAGATATCCCATTGCCATTTGATTTTATCTTGAACCCACAACTTACTACGCCTCCCCTCTTCTGACCAACTAGTCAAACTTATATCTAGCAACCATCTTGAAATCCTAATCATAAGGCTCATATGCTTCTGATTTCTTTGAGTTATTCCGGGTTCTCATATTCACCATATGTCTAAATCTGTGGGACTTCTTAGTATATCTTTCTAAGTCTTAATTGTAACCCTGGCAATATAACTTTACTTAAAAATCTTCACTCATATACATAATCTTTTCCCTTTTTGTACATAACCCAACACCAGATGTGTTTTGAAAGTTCTCTGTCAAGGTGTCTTTCATGATCTTGACTTCCTCAAATTAGTCCAACCTCCATGTTTATCGTACCTTCTCATCAGTAAATATACTTTTCTAAGTGCTGCCGATAGCTTTTATCAGCATAATTTTATACAATAACCTTTAGTCATACTTGTAATCTGTTTCTCGGTCTAAAAATAATCAACCTCACATCCATTCTTTTCATTGCTACATAGCCTTTTATCAAATATCTTTGAAAACCCATTTGAAGTTCTAGAGGGGAAGTCTAAATAAAATCATGCAATGTATTCTCCTAGGTTGGAAACGTCCCTTACTTCCTTGGTGGGATGAATATTATCGTAACTTTTGAAACTTTCAATATCTAGAAAATTTCCCGTAACCACGAGTCAACACACGTGATTACTTTCCATTCCTAGTCCTCGGGGTTCATAGTGGCAGAACTGTCTTGGTCGCAATTACCCATGAATACTTCAATTATTGATTTCTTTAAAATCCCCAATTGTCGACCATTAGATAATATCCCATAGTAATTGCACATAACATAAAGAGTTTCAGTAAGATGATCCGCATACCTGTGACCGGCCTGTCCTGATCCTAGTCTTAGGGACTGTAAAGTGAAATATCCCTTTCATCATCCTCCCACCATCTACTAGTCTGACCATCCTCATCTCCCTCATCATAGTCCGAAGGATACAAAAACTCTGGCAGTTCTTGATTGACTGAAGCCCAGGATAGAGGGCTAGAATACTCAGTGACACTTACACTCATAGCTGCTCTGACGTAATGCTCCATCATAGGAGAAACTGGAGGTGCCAAATCCGGTGCAGCCTCAGGAGCCTCCTACTCCACTGGTGTCTCATACAAACTCTCAGACCGATCCGTCTCATAGCTATCCTCTGACGGATCCTCCTCCATAGAAGTCAAAAGCTCTGGGGGAGTCGTCTCAATATTCTCAGAAGTATCTGACTCAAGGGGAGTAACTAAGACTCCTCCTAATCTATCCTGGTACCCGTGGTCCAGAATCGGTGGGTAGTGCTGGTCCGGAGTCCACCCTGGGGGCCTTCCTTGCACCCCCACTATCAGAAATCGTCCTCTTCATCTGTATCAATTTGCACACAAGAGGGTCAAAAATGATCTTTCCTAAACTTTGGTTCTATCACACGATCTAAGATGAGAAGGAAAAGTCAATGATTCCTAAATGCCCCGCAGCCTCCTGTTTATAAGTGTGGAGCGCTTCATACCTATAAACAAGACTCTACTAAACACGGCTCATAGACACACCCTAGGACGAACTGCTCTGTACCACTTTTGTCACGACCCAACTAAAGAGCCATGACGGGCACCCGGATCTAACCCACCGAGCACCTCTGAACATACATCTCAGAATCATTTATAGGTGGACCACAAAGACAGCTCATAGGTATCATAATCTGTAAGGGCATCTATCAAAATATAATGACACATCGCTACATAATCATCAATAACTATGTCCATAAACATAGGCCAACAAGGCTGCCAAAATATAATACAACAATATGAACTGATAACGATATGGGACTTCTAGCTGCACCCATCTGTCTACGAGCCTCTATATAGAATACGTGAATCAATGAAGACGGGGCAGGACTGCGCCATGCCCAAGTATTTATATATATATATATATACACACAATAGTATTACCAATAAGCTACAGCTCCGGAACAACTAGAGCCTTTCTGAAACTCCGGTGATGAAGCCCCTAAGGATCAGATCCGTCTACTAGACTACCTGCGGGCAAGAACGCAGCGTCCACAAGAAGGAACGTCAGTACGAATAGTGTATTGAGTATGTAAGGCATGAATAACAACATAACAAGAAATGTGGAACATAACATGAGATAAAGATAACCTGTACATCTGATTGCCTCATAAGGCGGATACCATGCATGCCTAGCTTTCTAAAGAAAATATTTTTCATACATGTATAACATAATCATTAGCCAGCGTCTGGGCCTCCCGCGTCCGAGGTAACCATCTCACGCGGCCCACTAGTGGTGCTGCCCGGCCATATAGGCACGGTGTTATTATCATTATCCATAGCAGCCCATCGTAGTGGTGCTGCCCGGCCATATAGGCACAGTTTTATTATAATTAACCATAGCCGCCCGCCGTAGTGGTGCTGCCCGGCCATATAGGCACGGTGTGAGAAAATACTTACATATATATAAAGCATGCATTAGCACCCAATTAAAAGTTACGACATTATCGGAATGATGTACGGTCGGTAACCTCCGATTTATATTATGGAGCAATCATCATCGCTATATCTCACCTTGAAGGAACAATTATCATAAGGTGAGATCAACAACAATGAATAAAATCAAGAAAATCACGAAATAAACTCTATAATCTCATACTAGCATCAAAACCATAAGCTTTGGAATCTCTTGAATGGGATCATCATCATCATCATTATCATCATGGACCATATTTATCTTTAGCACCATAAGTAACTCTAAGAATTATGAACTTCTAGCTTTTAGGAATAAGGATGTTATGGAAAACATGTATAGGTTCATAAGAAAAGAATCATGCCTTTAGAAAGAAAGGGACAGCCTTAACATACCTGTTCGGTCTCCTTAACTACCTAACGCTTGTCCTCCCAAGCTCGTATATATACATTCAAGAAAATTCATACTATTGTTAGGCTTATCGTCATATGCTTGTCTTAAGCCTTCAAATTAAATCCTCCTAGAATCTGCCGGAATTCGGGCAGTATCTCCCCTATTTATATCCCTAGCCCGAAATCACAATACCAACAAAACAACAACCATAGCAACACCAATGTCACGACCCAACCCCGTGGGCCGCGACTGGCACCCTAGCTGGGTACCCGTACATACCTACCTGATCGAATTTCGTATCGTACAAATTTTTTTTTTTTTCAAACGGGTATTACAGAAGTAGGCCGATACAGATACGGCACGCGCGCAAACATATATATATATACCTGAACATGCAGACATTTACAGGTAAGTCGATAAGGATAACGTACAGATGAAACCCGTAACCCACACATCTATCTACAGGCCTCTACAGACATACAGAATCATATGACGGGACAGGGCCCCGTCGTACCCAGAATTTCCATACATGCAGAACATACGGAAAACAGAAGATATATACCAAAAGTGTATGCTCCGGATCAAAGGAGCTTTTCAAAACAGCTGAATCAGAACCCTACGCTGGCGGCGTATCACCTGGTGCGTCTGTACCTGCGGGCATGTAGCGCAGCCCCCGAAGAACGGGGGTCAGTACGAAAAATGTACCGAGTATGTAAAGCAGAAACATAACAGATACAATCATAGTCCGAACCGGAGTCACAGAAATATAACGGACAAAACCATACATCAGACGGACGGACAGAGTCATGATGCAGACCGACATACAGAATCGTGGTCCATACAGATAAACAGAATCATGGTTCAGACAGACAGACGGAATCATAATCCGGACAGATGAGCAGGATCAGTATCCATACAGACGTACAGAATCGGAACCCATACAGACGTACAGAACCAGAATCCATACGGACATACAGACATAGTCGAAATTCAGGCGGACAGACAGAAGTATACCAGACAGAATTATGCATGCAGAGTAGTGCAAAGTCATACTAAATCATACAGAATCATACGGAGGCACGTGCTTATATAAACACTGATGGCACATGCATACAGACATACAGATCCCGGCCCTGTCTGGGGGCGCGGTAAACAGAACCCGGCCCTCTTAGTACGGGACGCGGTGGACAGACAGAATCAGATCAGATCAGATCATATCAGATGCCATCCTGGCCGCCATCCCCATACACAGATCAATATATCATAATCATATAGATATAACAGATCCCGGCCCGCACACCGAGGGACGCGGTGAACAATGCAGAGGAATATGCACGATAACAGAACCTGGCCCGGGACGCAGTGAAGGAATGCATTGAGACAGCCACGAACAGATCCATGAGAAACCACATACATACAGACTCACATACAGACTCAATCAGACTGAAGGTTGCCAAACGGCGAGTCAAAATCAGAGTATACGGTTAGTATGCATAGTACGCGCCTATATCCTACTTGGGAAGGCACGACAGATTATTATCAGAATCAAATTCTCAGATGTTCAGAAATCATTTTGTAAGAATTTCATAAAAATAGTTGTATCATGATCAAAATAGAAGTTCAGATGGTTTCTGAGAAAATCGGACAAAACGGAAGTATTTAAAGTATTACAGAAGATATCGGGCCTTGCGGGCCCGCCTCGGACCAACTCGAGGAAACATTTGTAAATTATCGCTAATAGACCTTATGAGGTCATCCATAATCGTTTGGAAGTGTTCCGACTCCGTTTAGGGAAATTTTGTACAAAAACTCACTTTAAAGGCAATTTGTAAGAAAATAGCTTCAATTGAATTGAAGGAATTGGAGCGGTTTTCCGTCTCGAATTCCGGGGAACGGAGTCGTACTTAAGGCTCGCGGCCGAGCCTATCACATCCAGAACATGCCTAGGAACAAAGGGAAATGCTTCACATACCTCGATAGCGCCTTACGCTCGCTTGGCGTCAATCCCAATTTCGTCCAAAATCTAGAAATGGTCAAGTTTACCATTTGTTAGTTTCAAAATTTTCAATAGTCCAACTTAACACATACTTGCCTACCGAAATTTCGGCAGCATTTCCTCTGTATATAAGACATCCCCGAGACTTAGCTCGGCTCAATTCATCATCACAACAACCCAGAATAACATCAAAACAACAATAGACATTAAAACATACACTATGGCATCACTAGCCATCTTTCGACATAACGAAACATCTTTCGTTTCAAACTTACATTTCCAAACCAAACTTATCATTTTCATATTCATCAACCATCAAAATCATTACAACATACGTCGAAGGCATATCATACCATTTTCACACAATATACATAAGATATGCAAACATTCAAACTCTCCATTAAGCCACTACTTTTCCAATATTTCCTAACCTTCAACATACAAGTTCATTATACATTTCCATCTTCCAAATTCATCAACAATAATCATAATTTGCCTCTTGATACATTCATTTCCATTTTTACATAAATCATAACAAAGTTGCATACTTTCCTACAACAACTTGATAACCATTTTTCCAAGACAATAAAGATTGTTGTCTTTCCATTCACTTCACCATAACATACTTAACATACAAACAAGATCAAATTCATACTCCATCAACACATAACAATACCACACGGCCACCTCCTACATTCTTCAATTTTCACTAATTCATTCCACTTCCATTTCTAATACAATTTCCACCATACTACAACTAAATTACAACATGAATTCAAATCATCCAAGACATGTAATACATGTACATGTATTCGGCCAACAAGCATATTTTTCAACACACAGAATTTCCATGTTTTTCATTCATTCACACATACTACAACATACATATACCTTCCATAACATATCAAAAGCATAAAATCCTTACCTTTCTTCAAGTTCTTCACTTGGCACTAAACTTGTCCTCTTGCCAAACTAATTGTACCAAGTTGTAGAGGACTTTGCACTTAGTAGTATTCCCACAAGAATTGAATTTTAAACTCAAGGATTAGGCTCCAAAAATTTTCTTTCTTTTCTTTCTTTTTCTCCTCTCAAACCCGAAATGGTCTTGTTCCTTTTTCTTGATTTTTTTCTTGCTTTCTTGAACCTTCTATGGATATGTATAACCATATATAATATTACCTAATTAAATCATGGACTTGGGCCCTTCTTTTTACATAGCATGGCTGGTTGGGCCTCCCCTTTTGGGCCTTGTTTTATTATTTTTTTTTAAGTCCAACTTGTTGGCTACATATTGCAATCCATAAGGCAAATTTCCAAAATTCCAAATTTTGCCCTTGGCCACCTTTCGTAATTCCACACCATTGTATTCATTACCTACACATTCATGCCAAGTAAGGTCCAATTGTGGCCTTATTCATTGCAAGTCAATTTACCTTGAATTTTCGAATAAGCAAAAATGTCGGATGTAACAACCAATATCAACAACATCATCATCAACATCAATATGCTCAATAAAACATCCCACACGATGTTTCCCTAATTTCTCAACCAATCACTAGCCTTTACGAAGCTTTAACAACTAGATTTCAATGATATAATTCATAATATCCATAGTAAATAATATCCTTACCTCAATCAAGGTTGATAGAGCTTGAAATCTTATTTATCTTCGGCGGCCTCCTTTGATTCGTCGAGATTCATTGTTTAGAACAAGAACTACAAGACCTTATACGCTTCCCGAGCCTAAATTCTGGGGTTTCACTTGATTTGGGCTAAAACATTTATGGAGGAAATTAGGAGAATGTTCTAGGGGTTTAGGGAAGGTCTGGGGAGGTGGCTGAATGAAAATAAGGGGTAAATCCTTTTTTTATATTATTATAGGGTCGGCTTGCACCGACCTAGAACTTTTCGCGCACTATAGCGCGTGTCTCGCGCACTATAGCGCGTGTCTCGCGCACTGTAGCTGCCCGTGTCCTGTACTGTAGCTGTCGTTTCTGCTCTGCCCGCCTGACTTGTAACATCCATAATTCTCTACTCCGACGTCGTATCGATGAGCGGTTTGTTGCGTTGGAAACTAGACTTCGAGAACTTCATTTTAGGCTTTTAATTTACTTCAAAACTCTTCATATTCCCATAGATATACCCCCTCTGAAGGACAAGCTTATGCATGGTAGTATATGTATGTGTTATACCTTATAAAATAAGTTTATTTTGATATTTGGACCATGGAACCACAAGTGTGAGGATGATATCTCAGATTTAAGACCCTACGGGATAACATGATATGAAGTTATCCACAGCGGGCACAAACCACTCACGATAGTTTTGGACAAAAAAGAGCCTAAGGGAAAAATACCTAAGAGGCAAAAAAATATGCGATATTACAGAAGGTGTGTTTTCATACGACCCATGCAAATGACTAATAAGGATATATGATGTACGAAATGAGAACCATCGAACCAAACAAACCGAAAAAATTCTAAGTGTTCCAGTGCAGCAAGAGCTAGTTAAGCGAGCCAAAAAGCAAGATCAGGTCTTGCTATAGGGCTTGCTCCACAAGTGGTAAATATGCCTAGATAATTTTTTTAAAAGATTGACTAAATATGGAAAGTAGGAATCGCATGCCGAGCAAGCCAAAAGGCGAGGTGTATCCTCGCTATAGATTTTTCTCTAGATATGTTTTAAACATCATCCTTGAACTTAGAGAAATTTACCCGTGGTCCTCATCTTCAGATTTTGATTCAGAATTTTCCATAAGTGCTAATGTGTCTTCTAGCTCATCTATTTCCACCAAGGACCTATTTATTTTTTATCTCTCATATTCATCGTCACTTGAGGGGTTTCCCATTGCAGCTAAAGCCTTTCTTATTATTTGGTGAGCTTGCTCAGTGCTCATCCTGCTTCTAGGAACCTTTTACTTTTTTCTTCTGTCAGGTTCACTTCTTCTTCCATTATCCTTTTTATCTGGACATTCTCTAATAAAGTGGTCTGTACTCCCACATCTGAAGCATCCTTCTCGATTGCCTCTATCAATCCCCTATGATCTTGAGGTACTTCATCTATTCAGGAATCCTCCTCTTCTGACGAATTTTTAGAACCTTCTGGTGAGTAATGCCATATCTTCTTCATCAAGATCCTTGCTATGGGTAGGTGCAAGGACCAGGTTTACTGATTTAGTTGATGGAGTATTCTTCTACGCCTAGATCTTCCTCATAATAGGTTTTAGGTTTACCGTGTGTTCTTCTATTGTCATTGTGTCCAGGTCTTTCGCCTTTATAATGACATTGACTTTGCTCTAGCATGAGTCAGGTAGAATATCAAGCAGTTTTTCAATCATTTTTTCTTGAGTAATATCAACACCAAAACAGTCTAGTTCATTGGTTATATTGCTAAACCTATTGAATATCTCCTGGATGGATTCCAACTCATTCATCTTGAACAGCTCATACTACCTATTTTATGGAGATTTTGACTTTTTACCTGACTCATTCCTTCATGTATGAAAGGTGTCCCACACTTCTTTGGTTGTCTTGCGAGAGCAGATTTTGTTATATTCTTCAGATCAGGTGCCACAAATAAGCATCTTCTTGGTTTTGATATTATTTTGGATGGCCTAAAAGTCTTTCTTCTTTTTGGGGGAGGACGTTGTTCCTTTGTCATGGGTGATCATAGGAATAATTGGGCCTTTTATGACGATTTCCCATGATTCAGAGGCTACACCAATTATTAAGTCCTCTATCCTTGCTTCCCACCGGCCATAGTATTTGTCATCGAAGCGTCGTGGTCTTGTTTTTTTATTAACCTTTTTGTATTGTTGGAGGTGCAGCCATCATTCAATGTGCTAGCCTTTATAGAAAGATATATAGCTCTGATACCACTTGTTCGGATTGGGCTACTACGTACCTATGTACGCAAAGAACCAGGTTCTTTGAGCAACTGTGCAAGAAGGTAAATTGCAGAATAAGTAAAGCAACACAATGATTTTTGCATGGAAAAATCCTTGCTAAAGGAAGGAAAATCCATGGCCTACCTTTGTAGGACTTTCTCAAACTTCACTAAACAAGAGCAGTTTGAGGTTACAACGACTTGTGCACCTGCGGAATTGTTCCTAATAGTCCCGTCTCTACCATTTACTCAACAACAGCTCCTAACTTCCAGTGTTTTAAAAGGTGCGGACGTAAGGCGAAGCATTTTACATATGCATCGGTGAGGCCTAAGAACCGAGGCACGGGGCGTAAGCCTCATGGGTATATAATTTTTAGTATTTTATAAATTAACAAAATAAATATATAAATAAAAAATACATTGAAACTATAAAGAAAAAATAATAAAATTAGTAGGAAAATGTATATATCTATTAGCATGCTAACATGTGCACAAACCAATAAAAATCTTGAAATGTGAATGACGTAAAGATGCATTACACCAATAACATGATTTTGATGAAACATAATTAGAGTTATAAAAATGATACTCTATTCTAATAATTCAAAGATAAAAATGACAATAATATAAAGTTATTGTTTATAACCTAAAGCTAGATAACAAATTAATGTTCATTATAATACAAATAGCCAGAGTAGAGTCTTCAAAACATTATTTAAACCAGAGTGATACCCAAAAAAAAAAATCTAAAACTATAGACTATCATGAAAAAGATAAATTGAAGAATGCTAAAAAATCTTGAAGACAATAAAGTATATAGAAGGAAAATGCCAAAATGGAAGGTTAGAATTTGTTTTTGACATTTTGAGATTTTTAATTTGAGAATTTACTATGAGTTAACTTTTGAAAATTTAACATTTTAAATAAAATTTATTAAGCAATTCTGGCTCAAATTTGAAAAATTTCTCGGGGCTTACGCCCCAAATGAATGCCCAGAATGTTGGGGCTTATGCCTAGGAGAACGCCTAGAAGGTTGAGGCTTACGCCCCACGATACTTATGCGGCGCCTGTACGCCTTGGTGCGTTTTTGGTACGCCTCGCCTTGGGGCTAGCCCCGAAAACGTCTTTTGAAACACTGCTAACTGCTATCAATATCTCAATGACTCTACCCAGTCAGCAGGTCCCTTACAACTCAATATAAACTAACACCTATTACACAATTCTGGCAAAGGTAAATAGATGGAACCACAACTAGAATCTAATTGTTACAACTAAAGAACTTAATTATAAATCTTGATAAGCTCATATTCTTTGTTGATAGGTAGTTGGCTCTTCCTGAGACTAGGTGTTGACTTCGCCTATTCTTGCCTTATGTTGGAATATTATGATTGTGGTTAAGATCCAAAGCTTGTTCATGTTGTGCTTATATAGAAGTAGTTGTTGCCTTGTCTTGATGAATCCAACCAAGTATTGGTTTCATGATTGTACTGAAAATAATTCTTGTTTGACTTGGATCATTCTTCTTTCCTTGTATGCGCGTCACCTTCTCCTTTTCCTACTTCAATGCTAATTACATGTAGTGTGTTTATGGTAATATTTCCATAACTTGTAATCCAACCTTTCATCAAATAGGAATGAGTCGATATTCCAGCTTCTCCCAGCTAGCATGAAATTGCTCTTTGACATTCTCTAGTGTTACATGAGAAGGATTAGTTCTTTTGAGTAGTTCCTTTGATATTGTAACTGCTTCACCGAATCCCTCGGAGATCTGTTTGGACTTCTGGTTCTTCAATGTCTTCCTTATATGTCCCTTGATTGTCGTTGGATACATTGTTTGTCACATCATCAAAATAACATTTTAAACTCGGCAACTATTATTGAGTCGACATCTACTCAATAGTTCGAAGTATATGGGGTCCCACATGAGGTTAACAAGATTATTAGGATATTTGAACACAGCTAGAGCATAAGTTGGAAGAGGCTCGAGTTGGGTGAGGAAAAAGAAACCATGGAACAACCTTGCCCTCACAGGTTAACCGTGGAAAATTCCACCGAAAAGGGTAGGAGACCAATCCCAATCGTGGCCTCCAACTGTACGCACGGTTAAACTGTGGCACATTCCAGAGAAATGTGTAAGAAACCATTTTTAATTGTGGCCTTAGTTGGTTCGAGGCCTGTAAAAAATCAAAATTTATGGTCAGCTCGGCTAGTGGGCTTTTATGTTCGAACCTCGAATCAGGACTTGATCGAAAAGACAAGATCCATCAACAAATCTAGATTCAATATTTGCATGTACCAGCTAGACATCAACAGATAAACATATTTTTACCGCTGTCTTTCCCTATTGAGCATTTACAAGGTATACAAATAAAGAACGAAAACAAAGAAAATAATTGTATTCCTACAAAATTTCAAATACCTAATTACAAGGATTTGATTTTTTTCATAGTTACAAAGTATAAACTTTTTTTGCCATATTTAATAGTTTGGTTGTGTGAGGTTGATCAAAGCTGATCAATTTTAATAGAAAATTGACTAGAACTGGGGTTTAGCTTTGTGGAGCTCAAAAGGGTCGGTGGAGAAGGTTGAATTTTGGTACGTACTTTGGATGGTGAATAAGTTAGTAGGCTTACATTTAGTGGTGGTGGTCGAAACAGGTAGTGATGATTTAGGGACGATTTGAGCTATACTGTCTGGACTATCAAGATCAAATTGATGGGCTTACAATTGAACTCTTAAGGGTTCTCTCAAGATGAAGGGTCGACGAGCAAGGGAATTAGGATGATGACTCAAACGCGGTAGTAGAGCACGGACATGACGTTCCATAATGGCAGTGCTTGTGTGCCACACGAGAAACTCTTGAGAGATAAAAAAAATAGTGTTCACACTTTTCTATATTGTCAAGTCTAATTGTAAGTTCAATGCACTGGACTATGAAAACTTTAATGCAAATAATATTAATTAATTTGCATATTCGTTAAATATTAGAGAATATTTTAATTCAAATGATGTTGTAAAACTGTTTGTTCAATTAAACACACTCCAAGAGTTAGCAGCCCTGGCAATGGTCAGTGACAGTATTCGTAAAGTCAAGGCTGATAGGGTGGTTGATAGTGATGTGCAATGGTGACTGATGGTAATGACAACGCTGATAGCGGGTGTTAGACAAGGTTGGTGGTGGAAGGTGTGATGGTTGTTCGTGGAGATGATTGGTGAGATGCTGGTTGGTGGTAAAGTGGTTAATAGTGGTGGTGGTGGTGGTGCTAGTGGTTGATGGTGCTAGTGACGATTGATGATGGTGGGTCACCTTCACATGCATTTCTTAATGAAAAGAATCTTAATAATTTTAAGGCTATGTACGAGATCTAGATGAATCACCGATCCAAAGTAATCAATAGCTGCAAAACATCGTAGGGGTTACTTGGTTTACAGACAAGTTATCCAAGGATAAATAATGTTAGAATTATAATGTATGGATTAATAATGTAGGAATTATAATATAACGACTAGTAATGCAGGGTCCGGAATGATAGAATTATAATGCATGGATTAATAATGTAGGAATTATAATAACGACTAGTAATGCAGGGTCCGGCTCCCCTCTAGTGAAATTTCTGTCCAGTTCCTCTGGTGATGCTCTTGATTTGCGACTCGTGTCTTACTAAATAATAAATGGATCAGATCTATTTTGTTAAAATATTCTTTAACTATAGTTAAAATTCTCACTTTTCTCCCCAGTTAATTTCCCTTTCTCTCCTTCCTCCCTCCTCATGAACCCAGACCATCCCTCATCTTCATTTTCAATTACCAGAGGGTTTTAGAAATAGAAATTTAAAAGAAAAATAATAAAAGTAGAACTCTCAATCTTTCTGATTCAGTGTTAGTCCTAGATTTATCCACAATCATGCTCATAATTCTCCACAAATTTAATCAACAACGATTACCACCACACAATTTCTAAAACCCCGTAATGAAGGTGAGAAGAAGAGAATAGGCTAGGCTTGGTGCGCGATTTCAACATTGGTTCTCTTGGATTTTGAGGAAAGAAATTCATAAAATTGTTCCTGTTAAAATTCATATATTGCTAGATCTTGGAATATGCTAGCGCACAATTTAGCCAAGTTTTCTATTTCATTGCTACGTAAGGTACTTGGGTTTCTGTATTCCCTAGTCGGATTGTAACTGATGTTGTTGCGTCTTTTAACTCCTTGAGACCGTTTATGCATCAATACAGTAAAGTTGTTTATTGTCCCAAAAAAAAAAGTAACAGCAACAGAGGTTTTACTTAAAATGGAAAAGGGCCTAAAATGCTCTCGAACTATGGGATTTAGTACAAAAATGCCCTTCATTTACCTTTCCGCTCTAAAATGACCCTGCCGTCAATCTATTGGGCCTAAATTGCCCTTATTTTTAACGGCAGAGGCATTTTTGGCCCAATAGATAGACAGAGGGAAATATTGTACCAAATCCCATAGTTCAGGGACATTTTAGGCCCTTTTCCTAAAAGATAATTAATTTTTTATTTATTACAAGGCTCGTTTTAATTGGTTAGTTTAAAATTAACCTAAACTAATTATATCCCAACACAAATCTAGATCCACCTAACCCGCCATGACTTAAAATGGTGATTGTAGCAACATCCATCCCCGTCGGTAAGCTACCAATAATCTTCACCGCCCTTTCCTCTACTTGAACAGCCCAAAACCTCTATTAAAACCACCAACATAACACCGCTCATCTTGTATTGATGAGTGCAAAAATTCTCCTTTCTCTCTTTTCTCCCATGCAAACCCTAATCCTAGTGTAGCCTCTCACGGGAGCTCCGGGCACTGATCAGCCGTCAACGGCGGCTGGCCAGTCATCATGTCACGACCCGACTAGGGGCCGTGATGGGTACCCGGGGCTAACCACCGAGCACCACTCATTTCTCTACTCGCCATAGTCATCATACACTTCTTTACCATTTATAAACTCATAATCATAAGACAATAATTTTTCATTTGAAAACATAATTGATTTTATACACATACGCCCTTCGGCTATCAAAATAATAACATATACACCATAGTAGCATCGTGAGACCATACTACCCACACATACGTATCTACGAGCCTCTACTAGAGTACTAGACATATGGACGGGACAAGACCCCGTCGTGCCCAAAATACATATACATATATATATATATACACAAAAGTATAAACCTGATTAGCACCTCCGGAATAATGGAGTGCTTATACAAATCTGCTGATAGCTCCTAAAGGTCTGCGCCGTCTCCCTGTCTACCTGTGGGCATGAACACCACGTCCAAAGAAAACGGACGTCAGTACGAATATTGTACTGAGTATATAAGGCATGAATGAAATAAACATGATAGAGTAATCATAAGTCATAAGGTGAAGGCAAAACCTGCGCGACCTTTAAGGATGAATACATTCCATACATACATCGCATATACATAATCGTCGTACATGAATCATCATAGCGTATACATCATCATGTCATATAATTCATCATCGTAGTACTGTAGCTACTCATACACATAAAACATTATCCGTATTCGGCCACGTAAGGGCTCGACAATATCCGTATTCGGCCACATAGTGGCTCGACAGTATCCGTATTCGGCCACGTAGTGGCTCGGCAATATCACATACATATCTTCCGTATTCGGCCACATAGTGGCTCGACCATATCACATACATCATACAAGGATCAGTATATCGCATCATCATCATTGTCATCACATTCATCTTATAAACGTATCGTAACCTTTCATTAATGCACACATTTAAATTTAAAGACAATCTATGAAAATCACATCATATTCGTAGCATGGACTTCGTATGAATATCGTAGGATAGACTTCATAATATCTAGGCTTAAGCTCAACATTACCACTATCGTTTATATAGCATATCTCTTACCTTTTGTCTCATATGAAATCCTCTATAAACATAGACTCGCAACTTTGCGGAACATTGGTCATAAGACGTGCATTAAGGCTTATGGACAATCTATAACAATGTCGGGGTGACATAAGGTCGAGAACCCCCGATTACATTATGGAGCATTCATAGGTATTCTGCCTCACATTGAAGGAATTAGTATATAAGGTGAGTGTATACATCAAGCATCACCAATAGATCGTAGTTAATGTTGTTAGCTTTGTATAAACATTATACCCTGAACTCTAGAATCTTTAGACTTAAGCTTATCATCTTCGTTATCGTGCTCATAACATGTCTCTTATCCTTATCTCACGTGGCTATCTATGAACATAGGCTCTTAGTTCCGGGACATAAGGAAGCCATGGAAATGTAGGGAAATAATATCATAAGAATCGTATAAGGATTTCCATTTTTGTAGGAATGTCGTTCATGAGCTTTAGGACTCCTAGACTTAGATTCACCATCAATATCGTCAGGCTCGTAACGTGTCTCCTTCCTTTATCTCGTGATACTCTTTATAATCGTAGATTCATAATTTTTGATACGTAGGAAAAATCATGAAGAAGGAGGAGACATCATACTATAGAATTCATGACATAGAAAGAAGGGACTAGCCTTACATACCTTTTCCTTTAGCTACTCTACCGCTTGATCGTTCTCCTTCAATGCACACGTTCTACCTTCAAGAGAATTCGTATCGACATTAGCTAAAAATTATAAGAACGGACTTACTAACGCTAGAGAAAATTGGGCAGCATTTCCTTTGTTTATACTACTTTTCCCATGTTCTATATCAACTCCCAAACGTTCATATCAACATTCACAATATCGCACACGACAATCATCATTTATCTACATTTACCACAATTCACCATTTCCCTTTAATTTCTCCACAATTATGGTTATGACCCCCTATCGCGTTTTTCTCACATATAATACATATTACATGGTCTAAATGTCATTTATATCCTATTCACAATCAGAACATACCAACATTCATGATTCAGCCCAACCACTATTCAACAATGACACTATTCACTCATTTATGACCCATTTTCTATGTCTTTCTACAATTCAAGTGTCTTAGCCTTCCAATACCTTAAACAACATGGTATGGTCATGAAACTTACCTTAGATGATGGATGAACAATCCTTGAATGGAAATACTCTTCTAACACCAAAACCCTATTGCACTTCTCTTGGGATTTCTTGGCTTGGATGACTTTCGCTAGGTCTCATACACTTGTTTTTCATAGATTGAAGTAGTTGATCATGGATTTCCTTTGATTTTCTTGTGGATGAATGTTAGAGAGTATTCTAGAGGTTTCTTGACTTGTAGAGAGTGGGAATGAAATGAAATGAAATGAGGAAGGGTCCCTTATATTAAATTGAAAGCTGTCCCGACCAACTTATACGGACCAACATACGGTCCGTACATTTTATACGGACCGTATGTGTGTCCGTATGTTTGTTCCAGAATATGATACCCCTCTTGGCTAATTATACGGCCTAACATATGGCCAGTATAATTTATATGGTTCGTATGTTGGGTCGTATAATGCCCAGTGGTTCCGTTTTCGTTCTCGTCGACTCGTTTGATCTCCGATCCTTATGGAGCCTTCTTGACACTTATTTAACACCTCAATACCAATCTAAGGAACGTCATTACTTGTCTTTAAGACATTATTATGCCATCATTAACTTGTCTTCCATAATTCCTACTCGACACATAACATATCCTTTACTTTCTTTACCAAACTTCTTCCTTTTAGTCAAATGTCTTTGAATCTCAATTAAGACAATCAAATGCTATTTCTTACTTATCCAAATCATCGTATACCTCGTGTTCCTCACTAGCCTATTTACTGTACATTAACGGGGAATTTTTCAAGGTGTAACACATCAAATCCTAACTACCAATCACATTTCCCAGCCTTACCTCCACCACCAAAAATACAAACATCTTTTTCTTCTTTTATGCCTACCCTTCCTATAAACCCTAACCCTAATAGCTTTTCTCAAACCCTGCTGCATGGCACAAAGACAAATTCACTTTTGCAATGCGAACCTATACCACAGAATAAAGTCACGTATGTTAATGGTATTCCATACGTGAAATGGACGACGAAGGAAGTAACTCGCATGGAACAGATAGAAAACTTGCAATATGCCATTGTTGGTAAGTTTTCTTATGGTTGGCTTGAACTAGAAGAATTGAGAACCATAATTCCTACGCAATGTGGTGCAAAGGGTAAATGCACAGTAGGGTTTTTTTTAAATAGGCATGTTTTGATTTGTTGTACATTAATGGAAGATTTCATTACTATTTCTTCCAAAAGTTCTTTTTGGTTGAAGTCGAAGGATAGATATTGTCACGACCCGACCAGGGGCCGTGACGAGTACCCGATACTTGTACCGAGCACCCCTTAGCTATCCTGTACAAACAGTGCCATATTTGTTTTTTTCTAAACATTAACATTTGCAGTAAACTTTCTAATATCGCGTTACACCAGAACGCGGACCGTTCGGAATAAAATACATTAAACTGTACATAGCTGACTGTGTATATCTGTCTACGAGCCTCTAGACATAGTACATTTATACAGAGTAAGGGCCGAGTACTATCGCGCCCGAAAATACATACAAAAAATAGTACCGATGAAATAAGGCTCCGGAACAACTGGAGCGCTGTCGAATGCTGCTGATAGGGCACTAGGAATCTGGTCCGTATACCTGCTGACCTGCGCGGCATGAAACGCAGCGTCCACAAGAAGGGACGTCAGTACGAATAATGTACCGAGTATGTAAGGCATGGAAAACAATACAAGCAGTAACATGAAGTACGATCAATAATAATATCACGGAGCCATAGGGCGTATAACGAGGCAAGAACGTAACCTGTACATAGGAAGGCCCCTCTTTAGGCCTGCTGTCATGTAGGCTTGTCTTTTCGTCTTTGAAACGTTTCTTTTCATAGGCATAGGAATCACATCTTTATATTACTTATTCACGTGTACAGAAATAAAACAGTACGTTTCAGTAACGGTATCATTTGCTCACGTTTACGGACACCGAATACAATCGGCTCTCCCAACCCCCCCCCCCCCTCGGTGTCCCTTATTCATGTATACAGAAAACAGTACAATTCAGTAGACGGTATCTTTCATTTACATTTACAGACGCCGAATACAGCCGGCTCTCCCAACCCCCTCCCCAACGATGACCCAACATAGTACATCACATATGTATCACACATTATATATATATATATATACAGACGCCGCGTACGGCTCATCCCATATCCCGCGTCCGGGCATCCCGCGTCCAGGATGGAATCCAACTGAATCAGGTGGTGATATAACAGTGGCCCTTCCCTTTTTCCCCACATACACATACATATACATTTACTCATCTTTTATGCATATACATGTCTTATATACATTTACTTTACCATATATATATACATACCCATACACGTATACCCGTTTTATGTACCTATATCATATAAGCACAGAAGAGAGCCAAGGAAAATCATGTATCCATCGGAGTGACATAAGGTCGGTGACCTCCGATTACATTACGGAATGCTAGTGATAGCTTTGTCTCACCTTGAAGGAACAAGTATTTTAAGGCGAAACTATCAACGGAAAATAGTGTTACAGTAACCGAAAATGAAATCTTAGGTATTTTAGAAATGAAGTTATAACTAGAAAATATAAATATGGTTCAACAATTAGTTTATCGCTTTCATGTTTATATGAAGTACTTGGCTTAGTCGTAGAGTCGTTCCGGTCGTACTTATCATAGCTACATTCTCTTGTCCGACATTGTCATTATCATTATCATCATAGAAACACTCCCGCTGGAGTAGTCATAGTACTTATCACTTGGTGACGAAATCGGGATCAAAGGCCCCCTTTTGATTCACTTCAAGTACGTTAACCAAGATTATAGGAAAATCCGAGAGTAACGGGCCCACCTCGGGCCGGACGAGGTAGCGTATATAATTTACCCATAGTACGTGTCATAACGTTACTTGTATGAGTCTTAGGGTAATCGGGTCCCGCTTAGGCAAGTTATAGAGGTCTAGAAGATCTTTTCATCGTTTTGCACACTTTCTACTTCAATTCAATTGAACGAAAAGTTGAAAACTTTAGGTGCGGATTCCGGGGATTAGGGTTATCCCCGAGACTCGTACCCGACTTCGTTTAGTTAAGACATGCCATAGAAAGAAAGGTGAAGCCTTACATACCTCTTTCCGCTCCTTTAGCTACTCCAAATTCGAGTCACAATCTCGTCAAAATCTGCGATTTGGTCATTTTTACCAAAACTCTCATTAGCATACTTAGAGTTAACACCTTAAGGAAACAATTGGCTACCGAAATTTCGGCAGCATTTCCTCTGTAAATACACCATCCTCGACATTCAATATAACCAAATTCTTGACAAACACAATCCGGGAATTCAAACCCGGCCAAACTATTATCATAGCTCAATAATCACACTAGTGATTCACACATTTAGTTCAAGACACATGATATCAATTTGCTACTTTCTTCAAAACTTTCCAACTTCAATAAACACAATAGCAACCTTGTAATATATATTTCCTCAACATTATACTAATACCATTACTTACTATCCATGCAAGAACATTGTCCTCCAATATACATAATCTCCCACTTACCAATACTTCACCAAGGTCACCAAATCTTTATTTGCGATATGAAATCTACGACACAACAACTACAACATTGAATATAACTTGCTCATTATTCTTCATTCTTCAACACATATACATTGCCATACATACAATATACACGGCCATGTACACATAATAAAATTACTATACCTCACGGCCATACACAACATCAATATTCTCCAACTCATTCAACTTTCATTTTCTACACATTACTTACAAACATAACAACCAAATACTAGTTAACACAATTGAAGCATGGCTTCTACACATACATATAGGTACACGGCCACATATCATATTTCTCTCCTTCATGAATTTCATCCATTTTAGCATACTACAACACATATAAACCATATATAACACATAAAACAAGATTAGAATTTACCTATCTTCTTCAACTTCTTATTTGCCTAACTCTTGGCAACTTGTATGATTTTGAACCTTTCTTGCTCCAACAACAACTCCACCTTGTTAAGCACCCTTCACTTGGTCGAAAATGATTTTTGGAGGAATTTTGCAAATTTTTCTTGGGAATTCTTGTTATGGCCGAATGGCCTAGGTTATTTTCTCCTTCTTTCTTTTCTCCTCAAGTCTTGAAATTTCTAGAGGTTAGCAAGATAAGGATGACTTACTCATCCTATTTATTGACAAATTTTTGTTCAATATGGGCTTGGACCCAAGTCCTTGGCCGGTTGGGCCTAGAAATTTCCCAAATATTTACTTTCAAGCCCACTTGTATTTTTTTGCTAGTTTATGTAACCAAAATTGCCCTTCATCTTCTTCCATATTTTCACTTCTAAGTTTTTCATAAGCAACTCATATGTCAAACAAAATAAGATATGGCCTTGCTTGTTATCTTCCCGCGATTGCCTTGAATTATCCGAATGTGAAAAATGCGGGATATAACATCCTTCCCCCCTTCAGAACATTCGTCCTCGAATGTTAAACTTGCCTCATAGCGTAGTACAATATTTCGGGGAGGTCTCCTTTGTAAATACCTCCTGTCGCTTAGCATATTCATCTTAGAAGCTTAGGTTGCCCTTTTTACGACCTTTACGGTTGAAATTCCTTCTTCATGGCATCCGCTGCGTCTATCCCCTCACTAGACATGTTCCCGTATACTGCCATATTAGGTATTCCTTGCCTTAGCTAGTGTGGACTCAATATTGGCCTCACCCTGACATTTGTACTTTTCTCCTTCGTTCCCAAAGCTTTCCGTTGTCACGACTTCCCTTTTTCTGTTAGTCTAGTCCGGCTCGGCCTATGTGACTCGTGTGGGGTTTCTAACCACTTCCCACACCCCAATTTACTCTGGGCTACCTACTTTTACACTCGTCTCTTGTTTCCGCATCTATGAAATTTTCAGCACATTTCCCAGGGGGTCACCCATCATGGGATTACTCCCACCTGAGCACGCTTAACTTTGAAGCTTTAATGCATTTCAATGTCTCGGTGTCAATATTTTTACTTCCGCTTCCTCGTACCACTTATGCCGCATAATATGGAACGAGTTGGGGTCTCGGCAGTTTTCGAAACGTCCGCGTAACACGTCTTTTCCTTTATTTACAGTTCTAACCTTCGCAATTTTCGGGTGTTCGCCTTTTACCTATGCGTATGGCCACTTCCGTCCAAATTTCCAAATTCTCAATGTGTTCAGTAATACAGAGGACAGTATAGGGAAAAAAAATAAATTTCGAATTAATTAACACATGTCTATCACAGAGGATACTGAAAAAGTACCTGTGGCCGCGTCTGCGGAAGCCTCAGGGTCCTGTCGTCCTGTCAGTGCATATAGGCGGTGCGGAGGACCGGCTGAACTAGGTGCTCCTCCCCTACCTCGGCCGCGGCCTGCTGGAGCCTGAGAAGTCTGTCCACGAGGGCGCACGGTCGACGACGAACCGATCGCTGATCCGGCTGGCTGAGTTTGGCCTCCTCCATCCTTTAGTGGGCAATCACGTACAAAATGGTCAGTCCGACCACAGGCAAAACAACCACCGGTGTCTAGGTAGCACTGCCCAGAGTGTGGCTTGCCACACCGAGCACATCGTGGTGGGGGAAGCCCCGTCCTGCTAGAATCGGCTCTGTACTGGAGTCTTGAAGCCTTAGAGCCTTGTCCTGTTCCTGAATTGGTAGGTCGGTCAAATCCCCATTCCGCTAATCGAGGAGGTGCACTGGCCGCTGGTTGGCCCGAATACCCAGATTGCTCTTGTGCCTGCCCCCCTCTATACTCGCTCCTACCCCTAGAAAATCTGCCTCTTTTTCTGGAACCCCTATCTGGATAGCTCTCCTCTCTCCGTGTCTGATACTGCTCCTCCAGACTTTGGGCGTGGGCCTGGATGCGAGTAATAGTCATCCCGTCTTGGAGTGAGGCCGTCAAACACTCCTTAACCAAATGTGGCCCTAGCCCGCTTACAAATCGGTGCACATGGTCTCCCCTATCTGCTATCAGGGCGGGGGCATACCTGGCGAGCGAGTTGAAACGAAGGCTGTATTCCCGAACGCTCATATTTCCCTGTCTCAAGTTCAAGAACATATCGGCTCGAGCCCGTCGAACCTCTGGCGGTAGAAAATGTCGTAGGAAAGCCTCAGTGAACTCCTGCCAAACCGGAGGGGGTGCATTTGCTCCCCTCGATGATATCCAGTTACCGTACCACAGAACTGCCACATCCCGCAGCCTGTATGAAGCCAACTCTACGGACTCCGTATCCGAAGCATGTATGATCCTCAGAGTCCTCAGCATCTCGTCTATAAAACCCTGCGGGTCCTCCTCTGGCTTCGATCCATAGAACTCTGGCGGCTTCAGGGTAATAAAGTCTCGGGCCCTTGCGCTTACCGCCCTGTCGCCTGTGTCCACATCTTGCCGCTGAGCTTGCGCGGCGACTAGCTGGGTCAATAACTGGATGGCCTCTGCCATCTGCTGGCCCGGAGCTGCTGGCGGTGGAACTGGAGGTGCGGGGGCTGGAGCTGGAGCTCTTCCCTGCTCTGCCGGTGCAGGGGGTGCAGGAACAGTCTAAGGGGGAGCTTCATTGTGAGATTCTTCTTCGTCTAGCTCCTGTTCAACTCTGCGGGCCGCCGCCCCCTTGGCTTTCTCGGCCGTCGTAGCCTTTCTCTTCGGCGGCATTACTGAAACCATAACATCGGTTTTAGAAAAGGAGCATGGAAGCCTGGTAACATAGCTCTATCGCACGATTTCAGAATACAAAGAAGGTCACATTTCCTAAATGCCCTGTAGCCTCCTGTCTATAAGTATGGCGCGCTACACACCCATAGACAAGACTCTACTGGACACGGCTCGTAGACAAACCCTAGGACCGAACTGCTCTGATACCACTTCTGTCACGACCCGACCAGGGGCCGTGACGAGTACCCGATACTTGTACCGAGCACCCCTTAGCTATCCTGTACAAACAGTGCCATATTTTTTTTTTTCTAAACATTAACATTTGCAGTAAACTTTCTAATATCGCGTTACACCAGAACGCGGACCGTTCGGAATAAAATACATTAAACTGTACATAGCTGACTGTGTATATCTGTCTACGAGCCTCTAGACATAGTACATTTATACAGAGTAAGGGCCGAGTACTATCGCGCCCGAAAATACATACACAAAATAGTACCGATGAAATAAGGCTCCGGAACAACTGGAGCGCTGTCGAATGCTGCTGATAGGGCACTAGGAATCTGGTCCGTATACCTGCTGACCTGCGCGGCATGAAACGCAGCGTCCACAAGAAGGGACGTCAGTACGAATAATGTACCGAGTATGTAAGGCATGGAAAACAATACAAGCAGTAACATGAAGTACGATCAATAATAATATCACGGAGCCATAGGGCGTATAACGAGGCAAGAACGTAACCTGTACATAGGAAGGCCCCTCTTTAGGCCTGCTGTCATGTAGGCTTGTCTTTTCGTCTTTGAAACGTTTCTTTTCATAGGCATAGGAATCACATCTTTATATTACTTATTCACGTGTACAGAAATAAAACAGTACGTTTCAGTAACGGTATCATTTGCTCACGTTTACGGACACCGAATACAATCGGCTCTCCCAACCCCCCCCCCCCCCCTCGGTGTCCCTTATTCATGTATACAGAAAACAGTACAATTCAGTAGACGGTATCTTTCATTTACATTTACAGACGCCGAATACAGCCGGCTCTCCCAACCCCCTCCCCAACGATGACCCAACATAGTACATCACATATGTATCACACATTATATATATATATATATACAGACGCCGCGTACGGCTCATCCCATATCCCGCGTCCGGGCATCCCGCGTCCAGGATGGAATCCAACTGAATCAGGTGGTGATATAACAGTGGCCCTTCCCTTTTTCCCCACATACACATACATATACATTTACTCATCTTTTATGCATATACATGTCTTATATACATTTACTTTACCATATATATATACATACCCATACACGTATACCCGTTTTATGTACCTATATCATATAAGCACAGAAGAGAGCCAAGGAAAATCATGTATCCATCGGAGTGACATAAGGTCGGTGACCTCCGATTACATTACGGAATGCTAGTGATAGCTTTGTCTCACCTTGAAGGAACAAGTATTTTAAGGCGAAACTATCAACGGAAAATAGTGTTACAGTAACCGAAAATGAAATCTTAGGTATTTTAGAAATGAAGTTATAACTAGAAAATATAAATATGGTTCAACAATTAGTTTATCGCTTTCATGTTTATATGAAGTACTTGGCTTAGTCGTAGAGTCGTTCCGGTCGTACTTATCATAGCTACATTCTCTTGTCCGACATTGTCATTATCATTATCATCATAGAAACACTCCCGCTGGAGTAGTCATAGTACTTATCACTTGGTGACGAAATCGGGATCAAAGGCCCCCTTTTGATTCACTTCAAGTACGTTAACCAAGATTATAGGAAAATCCGAGAGTAACGGGCCCACCTCGGGCCGGACGAGGTAGCGTATATAATTTACCCATAGTACGTGTCATAACGTTACTTGTATGAGTCTTAGGGTAATCGGGTCCCGCTTAGGCAAGTTATAGAGGTCTAGAAGATCTTTTCATCGTTTTGCACACTTTCTACTTCAATTCAATTGAACGAAAAGTTGAAAACTTTAGGTGCGGATTCCGGGGATTAGGGTTATCCCCGAGACTCGTACCCGACTTCGTTTAGTTAAGACATGCCATAGAAAGAAAGGTGAAGCCTTACATACCTCTTTCCGCTCCTTTAGCTACTCCAAATTCGAGTCACAATCTCGTCAAAATCTGCGATTTGGTCATTTTTACCAAAACTCTCATTAGCATACTTAGAGTTAACACCTTAAGGAAACAATTGGCTACCGAAATTTCGGCAGCATTTCCTCTGTAAATACACCATCCTCGACATTCAATATAACCAAATTCTTGACAAACACAATCCGGGAATTCAAACCCGGCCAAACTATTATCATAGCTCAATAATCACACTAGTGATTCACACATTTAGTTCAAGACACATGATATCAATTTGCTACTTTCTTCAAAACTTTCCAACTTCAATAAACACAATAGCAACCTTGTAATATATATTTCCTCAACATTATACTAATACCATTACTTACTATCCATGCAAGAACATTGTCCTCCAATATACATAATCTCCCACTTACCAATACTTCACCAAGGTCACCAAATCTTTATTTGCGATATGAAATCTACGACACAACAACTACAACATTGAATATAACTTGCTCATTATTCTTCATTCTTCAACACATATACATTGCCATACATACAATATACACGGCCATGTACACATAATAAAATTACTATACCTCACGGCCATACACAACATCAATATTCTCCAACTCATTCAACTTTCATTTTCTACACATTACTTACAAACATAACAACCAAATACTAGTTAACACAATTGAAGCATGGCTTCTACACATACATATAGGTACACGGCCACATATCATATTTCTCTCCTTCATGAATTTCATCCATTTTAGCATACTACAACACATATAAACCATATATAACACATAAAACAAGATTAGAATTTACCTATCTTCTTCAACTTCTTATTTGCCTAACTCTTGGCAACTTGTATGATTTTGAACCTTTCTTGCTCCAACAACAACTCCACCTTGTTAAGCACCCTTCACTTGGTCGAAAATGATTTTTGGAGGAATTTTGCAAATTTTTCTTGGGAATTCTTGTTATGGCCGAATGGCCTAGGTTATTTTCTCCTTCTTTCTTTTCTCCTCAAGTCTTGAAATTTCTAGAGGTTAGCAAGATAAGGATGACTTACTCATCCTATTTATTGACAAATTTTTGTTCAATATGGGCTTGGACCCAAGTCCTTGGCCGGTTGGGCCTAGAAATTTCCCAAATATTTACTTTCAAGCCCACTTGTATTTTTTTGCTAGTTTATGTAACCAAAATTGCCCTTCATCTTCTTCCATATTTTCACTTCTAAGTTTTTCATAAGCAACTCATATGTCAAACAAAATAAGATATGGCCTTGCTTGTTATCTTCCCGCGATTGCCTTGAATTATCCGAATGTGAAAAATGCGGGATATAACATCCTTCCCCCCTTCAGAACATTCGTCCTCGAATGTTAAACTTGCCTCATAGCGTAGTACAATATTTCGGGGAGGTCTCCTTTGTAAATACCTCCTGTCGCTTAGCATATTCATCTTAGAAGCTTAGGTTGCCCTTTTTACGACCTTTACGGTTGAAATTCCTTCTTCATGGCATCCGCTGCGTCTATCCCCTCACTAGACATGTTCCCGTATACTGCCATATTAGGTATTCCTTGCCTTAGCTAGTGTGGACTCAATATTGGCCTCACCCTGACATTTGTACTTTTCTCCTTCGTTCCCAAAGCTTTCCGTTGTCACGACTTCCCTTTTTCTGTTAGTCTAGTCCGGCTCGGCCTATGTGACTCGTGTGGGGTTTCTAACCACTTCCCACACCCCAATTTACTCTGGGCTACCTACTTTTACACTCGTCTCTTGTTTCCGCATCTATGAAATTTTCAGCACATTTCCCAGGGGGTCACCCATCATGGGATTACTCCCACCTGAGCACGCTTAACTTTGAAGCTTTAATGCATTTCAATGTCTCGGTGTCAATATTTTTACTTCCGCTTCCTCGTACCACTTATGCCGCATAATATGGAACGAGTTGGGGTCTCGGCAGTTTTCGAAACGTCCGCGTAACACGTCTTTTCCTTTATTTACAGTTCTAACCTTCGCAATTTTCGGGTGTTCGCCTTTTACCTATGCGTATGGCCACTTCCGTCCAAATTTCCAAATTCTCAATGTGTTCAGTAATACAGAGGACAGTATAGGGAAAAAAAATAAATTTCGAATTAATTAACACATGTCTATCACAGAGGATACTGAAAAAGTACCTGTGGCCGCGTCTGCGGAAGCCTCAGGGTCCTGTCGTCCTGTCAGTGCATATAGGCGGTGCGGAGGACCGGCTGAACTAGGTGCTCCTCCCCTACCTCGGCCGCGGCCTGCTGGAGCCTGAGAAGTCTGTCCACGAGGGCGCACGGTCGACGACGAACCGATCGCTGATCCGGCTGGCTGAGTTTGGCCTCCTCCATCCTTTAGTGGGCAATCACGTACAAAATGGTCAGTCCGACCACAGGCAAAACAACCACCGGTGTCTAGGTAGCACTGCCCAGAGTGTGGCTTGCCACACCGAGCACATCGTGGTGGGGGAAGCCCCGTCCTGCTAGAATCGGCTCTGTACTGGAGTCTTGAAGCCTTAGAGCCTTGTCCTGTTCCTGAATTGGTAGGTCGGTCAAATCCCCATTCCGCTAATCGAGGAGGTGCACTGGCCGCTGGTTGGCCCGAATACCCAGATTGCTCTTGTGCCTGCCCCCCTCTATACTCGCTCCTACCCCTAGAAAATCTGCCTCTTTTTCTGGAACCCCTATCTGGATAGCTCTCCTCTCTCCGTGTCTGATACTGCTCCTCCAGACTTTGGGCGTGGGCCTGGATGCGAGTAATAGTCATCCCGTCTTGGAGTGAGGCCGTCAAACACTCCTTAACCAAATGTGGCCCTAGCCCGCTTACAAATCGGTGCACATGGTCTCCCCTATCTGCTATCAGGGCGGGGGCATACCTGGCGAGCGAGTTGAAACGAAGGCTGTATTCCCGAACGCTCATATTTTCCTGTCTCAAGTTCAAGAACATATCGGCTCGAGCCCGTCGAACCTCTGGCGGTAGAAAATGTCGTAGGAAAGCCTCAGTGAACTCCTGCCAAACCGGAGGGGGTGCATTTGCTCCCCTCGATGATATCCAGTTACCGTACCACAGAACTGCCACATCCCGCAGCCTGTATGAAGCCAACTCTACGGACTCCGTATCCGAAGCATGTATGATCCTCAGAGTCCTCAGCATCTCGTCTATAAAACCCTGCGGGTCCTCCTCTGGCTTCGATCCATAGAACTCTGGCAGCTTCAGGGTAATAAAGTCTCGGGCCCTTGCGCTTACCGCCCTGTCGCCTGTGTCCACATCTTGCCGCTGAGCTTGCGCGGCGACTAGCTGGGTCAATAACTGGATGGCCTCTGCCATCTGCTGGCCCGGAGCTGCTGGCGGTGGAACTGGAGGTGCGGGGGCTGGAGCTGGAGCTCTTCCCTGCTCTGCCGGTGCAGGGGGTGCAGGAACAGTCTAAGGGGGAGCTTCATTGTGAGATTCTTCTTCGTCTAGCTCCTGTTCAACTCTGCGGGCCGCCGCCCCCTTGGCTTTCTCGGCCGTCGTAGCCTTTCTCTTCGGCGGCATTACTGAAACCATAACATCGGTTTTAGAAAAGGAGCATGGAAGCCTGGTAACATAGCTCTATCGCACGATTTCAGAATACAAAGAAGGTCACATTTCCTAAATGCCCTGTAGCCTCCTGTCTATAAGTATGGCGCGCTACACACCCATAGACAAGACTCTACTGGACACGGCTCGTAGACAAACCCTAGGACCGAACTGCTCTGATACCACTTCTGTCACGACCCGACCAGGGGCCGTGACGAGTACCCGATACTTGTACCGAGCACCCCTTAGCTATCCTGTACAAACAGTGCCATATTTTTTTTTTTCTAAACATTAACATTTGCAGTAAACTTTCTAATATCGCGTTACACCAGAACGCGGACCGTTCGGAATAAAATACATTAAACTGTACATAGCTGACTGTGTATATCTGTCTACGAGCCTCTAGACATAGTACATTTATACAGAGTAAGGGCCGAGTACTATCGCGCCCGAAAATACATACACAAAATAGTACCGATGAAATAAGGCTCCGGAACAACTGGAGCGCTGTCGAATGCTGCTGATAGGGCACTAGGAATCTGGTCCGTATACCTGCTGACCTGCGCGGCATGAAACGCAGCGTCCACAAGAAGGGACGTCAGTACGAATAATGTACCGAGTATGTAAGGCATGGAAAACAATACAAGCAGTAACATGAAGTACGATCAATAATAATATCACGGAGCCATAGGGCGTATAACGAGGCAAGAACGTAACCTGTACATAGGAAGGCCCCTCTTTAGGCCTGCTGTCATGTAGGCTTGTCTTTTCGTCTTTGAAACGTTTCTTTTCATAGGCATAGGAATCACATCTTTATATTACTTATTCACGTGTACAGAAATAAAACAGTACGTTTCAGTAACGGTATCATTTGCTCACGTTTACGGACACCGAATACAATCGGCTCTCCCAACCCCCCCCCCCCCTCGGTGTCCCTTATTCATGTATACAGAAAACAGTACAATTCAGTAGACGGTATCTTTCATTTACATTTACAGACGCCGAATACAGCCGGCTCTCCCAACCCCCTCCCCAACGATGACCCAACATAGTACATCACATATGTATCACACATTATATATATATATATATACAGACGCCGCGTACGGCTCATCCCATATCCCGCGTCCGGGCATCCCGCGTCCAGGATGGAATCCAACTGAATCAGGTGGTGATATAACAGTGGCCCTTCCCTTTTTCCCCACATACACATACATATACATTTACTCATCTTTTATGCATATACATGTCTTATATACATTTACTTTACCATATATATATACATACCCATACACGTATACCCGTTTTATGTACCTATATCATATAAGCACAGAAGAGAGCCAAGGAAAATCATGTATCCATCGGAGTGACATAAGGTCGGTGACCTCCGATTACATTACGGAATGCTAGTGATAGCTTTGTCTCACCTTGAAGGAACAAGTATTTTAAGGCGAAACTATCAACGGAAAATAGTGTTACAGTAACCGAAAATGAAATCTTAGGTATTTTAGAAATGAAGTTATAACTAGAAAATATAAATATGGTTCAACAATTAGTTTATCGCTTTCATGTTTATATGAAGTACTTGGCTTAGTCGTAGAGTCGTTCCGGTCGTACTTATCATAGCTACATTCTCTTGTCCGACATTGTCATTATCATTATCATCATAGAAACACTCCCGCTGGAGTAGTCATAGTACTTATCACTTGGTGACGAAATCGGGATCAAAGGCCCCCTTTTGATTCACTTCAAGTACGTTAACCAAGATTATAGGAAAATCCGAGAGTAACGGGCCCACCTCGGGCCGGACGAGGTAGCGTATATAATTTACCCATAGTACGTGTCATAACGTTACTTGTATGAGTCTTAGGGTAATCGGGTCCCGCTTAGGCAAGTTATAGAGGTCTAGAAGATCTTTTCATCGTTTTGCACACTTTCTACTTCAATTCAATTGAACGAAAAGTTGAAAACTTTAGGTGCGGATTCCGGGGATTAGGGTTATCCCCGAGACTCGTACCCGACTTCGTTTAGTTAAGACATGCCATAGAAAGAAAGGTGAAGCCTTACATACCTCTTTCCGCTCCTTTAGCTACTCCAAATTCGAGTCACAATCTCGTCAAAATCTGCGATTTGGTCATTTTTACCAAAACTCTCATTAGCATACTTAGAGTTAACACCTTAAGGAAACAATTGGCTACCGAAATTTCGGCAGCATTTCCTCTGTAAATACACCATCCTCGACATTCAATATAACCAAATTCTTGACAAACACAATCCGGGAATTCAAACCCGGCCAAACTATTATCATAGCTCAATAATCACACTAGTGATTCACACATTTAGTTCAAGACACATGATATCAATTTGCTACTTTCTTCAAAACTTTCCAACTTCAATAAACACAATAGCAACCTTGTAATATATATTTCCTCAACATTATACTAATACCATTACTTACTATCCATGCAAGAACATTGTCCTCCAATATACATAATCTCCCACTTACCAATACTTCACCAAGGTCACCAAATCTTTATTTGCGATATGAAATCTACGACACAACAACTACAACATTGAATATAACTTGCTCATTATTCTTCATTCTTCAACACATATACATTGCCATACATACAATATACACGGCCATGTACACATAATAAAATTACTATACCTCACGGCCATACACAACATCAATATTCTCCAACTCATTCAACTTTCATTTTCTACACATTACTTACAAACATAACAACCAAATACTAGTTAACACAATTGAAGCATGGCTTCTACACATACATATAGGTACACGGCCACATATCATATTTCTCTCCTTCATGAATTTCATCCATTTTAGCATACTACAACACATATAAACCATATATAACACATAAAACAAGATTAGAATTTACCTATCTTCTTCAACTTCTTATTTGCCTAACTCTTGGCAACTTGTATGATTTTGAACCTTTCTTGCTCCAACAACAACTCCACCTTGTTAAGCACCCTTCACTTGGTCGAAAATGATTTTTGGAGGAATTTTGCAAATTTTTCTTGGGAATTCTTGTTATGGCCGAATGGCCTAGGTTATTTTCTCCTTCTTTCTTTTCTCCTCAAGTCTTGAAATTTCTAGAGGTTAGCAAGATAAGGATGACTTACTCATCCTATTTATTGACTAATTTTTGTTCAATATGGGCTTGGACCCAAGTCCTTGGCCGGTTGGGCCTAGAAATTTCCCAAATATTTACTTTCAAGCCCACTTGTATTTTTTTGCTAGTTTATGTAACCAAAATTGCCCTTCATCTTCTTCCATATTTTCACTTCTAAGTTTTTCATAAGCAACTCATATGTCAAACAAAATAAGATATGGCCTTGCTTGTTATCTTCCCGCGATTGCCTTGAATTATCCGAATGTGAAAAATGCGGGATATAACAGATATAGCTACCAGATGAGGCCTCTCATTTATGATTCTAATTTCAAAATAGATGAGGAAACAACCATAGTCATGGCTTGGATTTCGTTTCCAGATCTTTTGCCTACCTACTTTGTGAGAGAGTCATTGTTTACCTTGGCCTCTGCTATTGGAAAGCCTTTGCAATTAGATTTGGCTACGGTTAATAAAACCAAGCCCAATTGTGCAAGGGTTAAGGTTCAGGTAGATCTACTTGCTGATATGCCAAAGTTTGTGATGATGGAGATTGAAGATGAGGACACGAAGGCAGTCAGGGAAGATAAAGTAAAGATCCAATATGACTTCTTGCCACAATATTGTACTAAATGCAAGCTACAAGGACACTCGAATGCAGATTGTAGAGTGTTACATCCAGAACTAGTGCAGGAGAATATTGTAGAGTCAACCAGTGATAACACAATAGAGAAACTTGATGATCAAAAGCAACAGGTGGTTGACCAAGGAGAAAGTGTGTTAGAAAGGAAAAATCACAAGACTAATAGAAGATATAGAGGAAGAACTGTGCAGAGATTTACACCAAAAGTTCTATCTAGTGGGATTGTGGTAACATATCCAGGAGAGATTGTCAACAAAGCTACAAAGAACCAAAAGGAGAAGAATAAGTCTATTGTGAAGGAGCAGAAGCAAGATGAATCCCTTAAGCATGATGAAGGTGTTGCTAAACAAAATAAGTTTGATATATTAGCTAATTTAGTTGAAGAAGGATAAATCATTCATGAATTAGCAGTGAAAATACAAAGGAATGGGTGATGGAAATATTTGTTGCTGGAAATAATTCTAATGTAGAACAAGCGTCAAAGTTGGTGGAAAGCACTGCTAAAAATGCAGAAGGTGCAAGAAAGGTTATACAAGACATTGTAGTAGAAGTTTCCAATGGAGCAAAGGAAAGTGTCGTGTATAGTATGCAAAATCCAGTTGCTGTTGATGTTCCAAAGGATAGCAATATGGAGAATTCTGAAGATGTCATGCATAAACTAGAGGTAGTGGTTAACACTATCAACAATGTGGAGAATGTAAGAAAAATACCAGATGACAAGGTGTTAGATGTGTGCAAAGGGAATAAAGAGGATAATACATCTGTTAATTCTGATGTTTTGTCTGAAAATGTGGATCTTTGTCATACAATTGTTAATAATGGAGATACCTCAGAATGTGTGAATGTTCTTGATATGTCTGAACTAAATACTGAGGAAGCTTCTAGGGATGGAGTATAGGTTCCAAGATTGGAAATAGTATATGTGTATAATGAAAAGGGGGAGAAGTTTGGCTGTGAAGATGATGCTGATGATTCTGAGCTTGCAAGGATCAGTAATGAGGATATGGTTAATGAAGCTGACTTGAATCATATCCAATCCTAAGATTCAGCTAATCTGAATGAGGGACTTGATGATGATAAGAATGTGGATGATTCTTTCAAGCAGGTTGGAGGAAGTATTACTTTTTCACAAGGGGAACATGCTAGTTCTACAAGTGGTAACTTTGACCATAATGAAAGGAATGCACTTTTGCTTATTGAAAATCAAGAGGATGTGTCAAGTCTTAGTGACAATTTGGAGGCACATAAGTCCATCAAAAGCAGGAACAATGCTGATATGTTGCCTAAGGAGAAAATTGAAGTTGGAAGCTATGGGGAAGAAGGCAATTTCAGACTTGTAGGATATGCAGCAGGAAGACTTCCTTCAGATACTATTTATAGGGAATCAGATTCACATGCACAAGTTCCAGTGCAAAATAGTTTGGTTTTGAAGGAAAATATGTATGATGTTTCAGTGCAGAGGAAAGCTTCTCCTATCAAGGAGCTTCATGATTTCGTCTCTCATAATCTGAATTACTTAGAGATCCAGAACAAAAGTTTTGAAGAGTTGAAAGAGAATTCTTCAGACTTGTAGGATATGCAGCAGGAAGACATTGAGCATCATCTGATTGATATTGCTAGGCATGCAAAAGTATCACCAAAGAAGAATGGTAAGAACAGCAGAAAGGGCAAAAAGAATAAGAATGATGTTGATGTGTAAGTAACAAGATCTCTTTCTAAGAGAAATGCAGAATCAAATAAGAAAACTGGAGAATCCAAACCATCCAGATTTCCTCCAAAAAGAGGTGCAGCTTCTAAATCTTGTTCCCAATGATATTAAAAACATTCATTTGGAACATCAGGCCTATCAACACTTAGAATGCCTTCCATAGAGTTCAAATGTTGCATAGACATCACAAGTTCATTTTGATTGCTCTTATGGAACCTTTTCAAGACTCAAGGCATATTTCTAGATACAAAAGAAGATTGGGTATGAGTTTGGAAAATCATAATTGTAATGGGAAGATCTGGTATTTTTTCAATAAAGGAGAAGATGTGGAGGTTTTTGTTACACCTTGGAAATTTCATGTCGTCGCATAGTGAATGAACCAACGCGAGCTCAAGGATAATAGGAAGTTATTAGGATTATAAGATGGATAATTGGTGGTTTTAGAATGCATACGTTAAGATCTTGAAGTTATATGAATTGATGAGATAAGAATTGATAAGGACAAGTGGAGTAAAGGTGAGGTTTAGGAAAGGTTCCGTAAAATCTTGTGTCAAGGATTGTCTGGTGAGGCTTTGAGGACGATTTATAGGGATGTTTAGAACATTAATGAAGACATATATGAGTAGTGCATGGAAAGTTTAGCAAGTCCTAAGAAGGACCCATAAGCCAAATATGGGTATAAGCCATCCAAAAGGGCGATTTAAGGAAACATTTTCGGATGATCTGACTTGGAGGGGCCAAAACGCCATTATAAGCTTGGAATTTGGAAAAACACTAAGAATTAAAGTTTTATATAATTGAAATATATTTCCAACCATAGGTCGTGGGCCCTCACACGATATCGGGATCAAGAGTTATGACCTTTTTACTGAACGAAATGACGAGAACAACTTCGGAAGCAGCTTTGAGTTCCACGACCAGTTTCACGACCCGTGAAACTTTCCACGGACCGTATACTAGTCCGTGGAATACCCAGCAGAGAATATTACTGGACAGTGGTGAACCACGACCAGTTCCACGGACCATACAATATTCCACGGACCGTGAAAGTGTCCGTGGAAGTCCCGACGAGCTGAACAAGTTCTGATTTTATATATGTGATCCCACTTCATTTATTTCATTCTCACGCACACTTCTTCATCTCTCAAGACCTCTAGAAGGTTCCACAAACATCATATACAATAAACCAAAGGAAATCCATGATCAAATACATCAAACCAACAAGAATCAAGAGTGTGAAACGCATTAAAGTCATCTAAGCCAAGAAATTTCAAAGGAAGTGAGTTAGAGTTTTTGGTGCAAGAAGAGTATTGCTACTCAAGGCTTGTTCCTACAATATCTAAGGTAAGTTTTATGATATTCTCATGATGTTTAAGATATTGAGAAGTTTAAACACTTGAATTGTTGAAGAATATAGAAAATGAGTCATAAATGTGGGAATAGTGCTATTGTTGAGTAATAGTTTGGAATGAAGCATAAATATGGACATGTTGTGATTGTAAGTAGATTATGAATGACATTTAGAACATGGAATGAGCATTATACGTGAAAGAACGTAATAGTGAATTATGACCATGATTATGGGGAAATTGAAGTGAAATTGTGAAATGTGAATAATATAGATGGATGACGAATGTTGTCAATTATGTTGTGAACGTTGTTATGAATGTTTGGGAGTTGATATAGAATATGGGAAAAGTTGTACAAACAAAGGAAATGCTGCCCAAATTTTCCTAGAAATAGTAAGCACGTTTAAGTAATCAATTAGCTAACGTTTGTGCGACTTCTCTTGAAGGTAGAAATGCGAATATTGAAGAGGAACGTTCGAGCGATAGAGTAACTAGACGAAAAGGTATGTAAGACCAATCCTTTCTTTCCAAGGCATGAATCTTTCAAATTTTTCCATGATCTTCTTATACAATAGAGACTATAAGTCTATGAATATGTGAAACTACACGCGCATGTGATTAAGAAAGGAAATACGATACAAGCATGATAATGACGATGATGAACATAAGTGTGAGAAATCCTAGTATAACGAAGGATGTCCATGAAGCTAATAATTCTAAGTATGCTTCCATCGACGTTTCTCTTTGCGTACACTCACCTTAGATTGTTAGTTCCCTCAAGGTGAAATATGATATCAATGATTACTCCATAGTATGATCGGGGGTTCACGACCCTATGTCACCCCGACATAGCCATAACTACCTTCAAATCCCAATGTATGTTTTAAATGATAAATGTATAATGATGATAAGATTATGTTATGCCTATGAGATGGGTAATAATGATGAAGCTATGATTGATTGTATGACGATGTGATTCCACCGTGCCTAGATGCCCGGGCATGTCACCGCTAATGCGGGCTGCTATGATTCCACCGTGCCTAGATGGCCTAGCATGACACCACTAGTGGGCTGCTATGATTACACCGTGCCTAGAGGGCCGGGCATGACACCACTAGTGGGCGACGTATGATGGTTACCCAGACGCGGATTAATGATGATGACGATGATGTGACGTTATATGTGCTATGATAATACATGGTCCATGATTATGAAAAATGCGATATATGTATGAAATGTACTCACCTATAGAACTCATGCAGGTTTTATCCTTCTCCTATGGTTTATGATTCTTCTATTATGCTTATTTCATTCATGTCTTACATACTCAGTACAATATTCGTACTGACGTCCGTTTTCTTTGGACGCTGTGTTCATGCCCACAGGTAGACAGGGAGACGGTGCAGATCCGTAGGAGCCACCAGTAGATTACATGAGCACTCCATTATTCCGGAGGTGCTACTTAGTTTATTCTTTTTTGTAGATATGTATATGTATTTTGGGCACGACGAGGTCTTGTCCCGTCCTTATGTCTAGCACTCTAGTAGAGGCTCGTAGATACGCAGTGTGCGTCATATGGTCTCACAAGGTCACTATGGTATATATGTATGTATGTGTATATTACCATTTTGATAGCCTGGAGGCTTATGTATATAAAAGTGTTTATGTTCCCAAATGAAATATGATTTTCTTATGATTTGAGTATAATTTGATGAAAGAGCGTTAAATGAGTATGATAAGTAATAGGACGAGCGGTGCTCGGTGGTTAGCCCCGGGTACCCGTCGCGGCCCTAGTTGGGTCGTGACAGTTTTAATGGATACAGAACAACAATTACCATCAAGTTGTTTCTGCAGAATAGTGGTAAAGTGCTAGTTACTACACTAGTATAAGCAAAATGTGATGCTAATGAAAGGTTGGAGTTGTCAGATAGCATTTATGATTTGTCCAACAATATGAACTACCCATTTTTAGTTGGGGGAGATTTTAATGTCATTACGAATAAAGAGGAAAAGATTGGAGGGTTACCAGTATATCATACAAAGTTTGAAGATTTTACTTTTTGCATGAATTCTTGTGAATTGACAGAAGTTGAATTTAGAGGCAGTCCTTTTACTTGGTGGAATGGTAGAGCTGGGGATGATTGTATTTTCAAGAGGTTGGACAGAATTTTAGTGAATAGTCATTTTCTAGATTGGTTTGGCAATCTGAGTATAGAGCATTTGTCCCGAACTGGTTTAGACCATGCACCTCTTTTGTTGACTGCAGAAAGATTCAACACTTTTATAAGCCTTTTAAGTTCCTTAAATTCTGGTTGGAAAATGAATCATTCATGCAAACAGTAGAGCAGCATTGGGAAACTGATTATATTGGGGATGCTTTCATTACCTTCAAATTAAAGAAGAAGAAGTTGAAAACTGCTCTAGCTAAATAGAGTAGGGAGACCTATGGGGATATTTTCAAATAGTTGATTACCAGAGAGAATATTATCAAGATTAAGGAACAACGTTTTGAAGAGGATCCTTTTGAAGTTAATAGGATGGTTTTACAACAAGCACAGGCAGGATTCAAGAGATACTTACACTTTGAGGAGGAGTTTCGGAGACAAAAATCTGGGATTCAGTGTCATACAGAAAGGGATAAAATACTAGATTCTTTCATAGTTTGGTTAATGGAAGAAGAAAGAGGTTGCAACTCACCAAAATTCAAAATGGAGAAGGAGATTGGATTGATAATAGTGATCACATTGCCAATGAAGCAATTGAATTTTATTAGAAGCAGTTTACTCAAGAGGCTACTTATTCAGATTATAGCATACTAGAACATGTGCAGGAGAGTGTCACACAGGAGTAGAATTCCGCATTATGTTCTATGCCTTCATTGGAGGAAGTGAAAAGAGTTGTTTTTGAGCTTGTAGGGTATAGTGCATGTGGACCTGATGGCTTTTCAGGTCTGTTTTATCAAAAATGCTGGGATATTGTTGGTGCAGACACTACCAAAATCTGTCACTCATACAAACTTGGTACTGCTACCATAGAAGGAAATTATCAACACTTTTTCTGATCTGAGGCCCATCAGTCTGAGTAACTTCATTAACAAGGTCATTACTAGAGTTATTCATGATAGGTTGGATTCCATCTTGCCTTCATTGATATCTCCAAATCAGTCTAGTTTTGTCAAAGGCGGGAACATTATTGAAAATGTGTTCCTTACACAAGAATTAGTTGCTGATATCAAAAAAAAAAAAAAAAAAAAAAAGGAAAACCAGCAAATGTGATCATCAAGTTAGATATGGAAAAGGCTTATGATAGGGTGTCCTGGAACTATCTTATATAGGTGATGAAGTGGATGGGATTTGCAGACATTTTTCTTGATATCATTTGGAGGATTGTGGCAAATAATTGGTATTCTATTCTCATAAATGGGCAGGCTCATGGTTTCTTTCATACATCAAGAGATGTAAAGTAAGTGATCCTTTATCACCTGCTTTTTTTTATCTTGGCTACTGAGGTACTATCTAGAGCTCTGAAGTTGCTTTTTGAAGATGGTATGTTTAAAGGATATGGGATGCCTAAGTGGAGTTTAAGTTTGAATCACCTGTGTTATACTGATGATACTATTGTCTTTGCTTCTGCTGAAGAGGTGTCTGTTCAAAGAATTATGAGGGTTCTCATGAGTATGAACTTGCTTCTGGTCAGAAAATCAATGCATGCATAAGAATGCCCCTAGTGAATTGACTCAAGATGTGAAGCAGACTATTGGCTTCACTAGCAGGAATTTCCTTTTACTTATCTTGGATGTCCAATATTTCATGCTAGAAAGCAGAAGCTTTTCTACAAGGATGTAATGAAGAAGGTTAGGGATAAAATACAGGCTTGAAAAGGAAAGAAAACTGCTATTTTTGGTGGAAAAGCAATGCTGATTAATAGTGTTCTACAAAGCATTCCCATTTATCTATTATTAGCAATGGTTCCTCCAAAGTGTGTTATTCAAGAGTTGCACAAGCTATTCAATAGATTTTTTTGGCAAAACAAAGAGGAGGGCAAATCTAAGCATTGGTCTGAATGGTCCAAGTTATGTTATCCCAAGAATGAGGGTGGATTAGGATTTAGATCATTGTTTGATGTCTCTAAATCACTTTTCACCAAACTTTGGTGGAGGTTTAGAACCAGTAACTCTTTGTGGTCCACCTTCATGTGGAACAAATATTGCAAGAGATTCAGACCAACTGAGATGCAATGGAAAGATCGATCTCAAACCTGGAAGTTTATGCTAGAAGCAAAGGATGAAATGGAACAACATATTTGGTGGGAACCTAATAATGGATCATCTTCTGTATGGTTTGATAACTGGTCAAAGATCGGAGCACTACAGGATAAACTTCCTTCCAACTTTCAAAAAGATGGAATAGTAGAAGAATTGGAAGAGTTAATGGAAGGTGATTATTGGAATATAACAAGAATGCAGGAGATATTGCCCAATGACATTGTTGAGATCATCATAAGTAATCTAGCGGAATTGGTGAGAACTCAAGAGAGAGATAAACCAAGGTGGATGCGTGCATGCGGATATATCAGACAAAGAGATCAAGTTTCACCATCTTGTGCAAAGTTTTGGATCAAAGGACTGCCTTTTAAAATATCACTGCTTTTGTGGACAATCTGGTTCTATAAATTGCCTATTGATGAGGTGCTTCAAAGGATGCACATTTCAATATCATCAAGATGTTGGTGCTGTCAGACACAGCCTGAAACAGTTAATCTTTTCTTAACTGGTTCTTTTGCACGGAAAATATGGAGGTATTTTTGTGCTGCAGGAATATCAGGTCCATTTGTTCAGGCTAAGCAAACAGTTTTGAAATGGTGGAATACATCAGTGATTGCCAGGCTGAAACCTCTTTATCAGGCTTCCCCAGCTCTGATTTTATGGCAAATTTGGAAAAGTAGAAACACATGGATACATGGAGGATCAGTTCAGTCAATAAGCTGCTCTATGAGATTAACAAGAATATGTATTTGTTTGCACAACAAAAGTTTCCATGGATGCAGAATTTACCAAGAAGCTGGCCTTTCATTGTTCAACATCTGGAGAAGTTCAGCCTGCCAATATCATGTAAACAAGTAGTATGGAAGCCACCAGAATTAGGAAGTTTCAAATGCAACGCTGATGGTGCTTCAAGGGGAAATCCTGGGCCAAGTTCAGCAGCTTTTTGCATAAGAAATCATAGTGGTGATCTCATGTATGCGGGGGAAGGAGACTATCTGATACTACTAATCTTATTGCTGAAGTTGTGGCAATTAAGGAAGGGGTGAAATATTGTATTGATCATCTTTGTTTGCCATTGATAGTATAAACAGACTCATTGACAATGTAGAAGATCTAGGTGGTATATAGGAGGTTCCATAGAGTATTTCACTGCTGGTAAAGAGGATCCAAAAATTAAGACAAGGCAGACAGATACAAGTGATCCATGTTCTGAGAGAAGGGAACTGCATGGCTGATTATTTCACTAACCTGGTTTTTTATTTTGCGGGTACAATGCAATTTCATCACTTTCATGAAGTTCCATCATCGGGAAGAAGGCTAATTAATATGGAAAAGGATCTAACTCTTAACTTCAAATTCAGTTCACAGGCAAGGCAAACAGGATAATACATAAAGTGCTGGGGGATAAAACTAAACATAGCTTTGCTTTCAGTGTGTGGTATTAACTTGATTGTTCAATCTGCTGAAGGCACTGCTATGTTTGGTGGGAAGTTCATATGGTTTGTTACTGAGTACAGCAGTAAATACAAGGATAGAGGAATGCTTATTGAGGATGCACATGATCTGAACCTGTATTACAAGTGCACTGCTTCATATTCAGCATGAAGTAGTATTATCAGTGGTTCATATGATCTGGTTTTTTTTCATATATATGCTAGGTGATTGCAGATCCTAACAAACACTGCATGAGAAGATTATCGTAATCAAGAATGCTTGAAGAATTCTTCAAGAGACTTTGATCCATTCCACCTGTGAGACTTGAAGGTGTGAAAAAGGGATACAAGTCAAGCCCTTGGAAAGTAGTTATTCTTTTATAGTGTTATTAGGATTTTGTGTAACCTTAGCATACATTTCACTTTCTGTCTTTTCTTTATTTTGTTCTTTTTTTTTTTTTATTGTACAGATTGATTTTTATTAATAAAGTACCACCAGCTTGGGTGGTTATGAATTAAAAAAAAAAAAAAAAAGTAACACCGCTCATCCAAACGGCCCATCGAGCCACCATTAACTAGCCAATATTTTTGTCTAATGGTTCTATGTAGACAAATAATCTAACCTGTTAAAAGAACGGATTATTAATTGAACTGCATGGATGATTATCTCATGCAGTTATGAAGTGTAATATTTTTTAAAATGAATATTTCCGGATAATCATTTCTGCCACATGAACATTCCCATTAATTTCCCTTATATAGTATTGGGTTTCAAGTGAAATTAAGGGTAATCAATTTTACCACATGAACTATCCCATTAATTTCCCTTATATAGTTATTGGGTTTCAAGTAAAATTAAGGGTAATTAAAACCATCACCGTAACATTGTCAAGAATATTGGCTGTTTAATGGTGGCTCGATGGGCCGTTTGGATGAGCGTTGTTACGGTAGTAGTTTCAATGGAAGTTTTGGGCTATTTCAATAGAGGAAAGGACAGTGGAGATTCATGGTAGCCCACTAGTGGGGATAGATGTTGTTACAGTCACCATTTTAAGTCGGGGCGGGTTAGGTGGATCCGAATTTTGTGTTGTGATATAATTAGTTTAGGTTAATTTTAAAACTAACCAATTAAAATGTGTCACGTAATAAATAAAAATTTTAATTATTTTTCGGAAAAGGGCTTAAAATGCCCCTAAACTATGGGATTGGTACAATATTGCCTTCCGTCCATCAATTGGGCCAAAAATGCTCCTGCCGTTAAAAATAAGGGCAATATAGACCTAATAGGTTGACGGCAGGGACATTCTAGAGCGCCAAAATGCCCTTTTCCGTACTTAAAATTATGGTAAATTCTAAAGAAAAATAGGTTACTTGGCTTATATCCATTATGGTGTTTGAATGAATTTGAACCCTTATTTACAGAGTTGAGGTTTAAACGAAATTCACTCAGTCACGGAAGAAGAGAGAACGAAAGATAAACAGGAGAAAAGTGGAAATAAAGACCATGGTCAAAGTATACTTTAACCAGACAAATCTGATCCACTTATTTTAGTGGGACACATGTAGTAAATCCAGTGCATCAGCGGAGGAACCGGAGGAAACTTATAAGTTACACCGGAGGGGAGCTGAACCCAGCAATGCAAGGTTTTTTTGTTGAATGTTTCATTTGATATAACATTTTATTATACAATATAAAATTTGAAATACTTACTTAAAATTATAAGGATGGGTCGGCCATTTTAGCATTTTAATCTATGTTCTGCTAATACCCCCAGTCTTATTCCACGTTCTCTCACATGAACTAAAACATAAATTCCCACATAACTTAAGCAGATACAATTTATGAGGAAAAAAAAGAGAATAAACCAAACGTTGTATTAATTAACGCTGATTTTTATGTGGAGACTAAATCTCCTCAAATCCCAACCAAACATTACATTAAGTGGAAGCAAACGAAGCCTTGCAGTGTACCAACAAGGTACAACATATAATCAGTGAAGAATATATTACTGTACAAGCTATCCGTTCAAGGACATTACATCTAGCTGCAGTTGACACCTCGTGTTAAAATGAGATGCATAAACTTGTACAATGGATACAAATGATTGACAACAAAACTTCCGGAAACTATGATCATCCTAACATATAAGCTTCCCCGGGTTTCAAACTAACATTTAATTACAGCCTCGGTATTCAATGAGCTTGAAATGCCTAGCATGCATGCCATTCACTTCCCAGAGGATGATATACATTGCACCTGGGGTATGTATGCACATCTAGCCAAGGGGCAGGTAATGGATTCTTATTTACACATGCTTCTTGACTATATATTGACTGTTTAACAATTAGCAGTTCCTTTCCAGTAGGCGGCCATGGTGGTGCACAAATCGTACCATTCGATTTTTTGCCTTTATGACAATGAAGAACTGAAGCTGCTTCAGGTAGAAACAGGATACTCAGAAATAGCGTGCACAGATAATTCCATCAGCTTAAATCAAAACCAGCATCAGCATTTATGGCGTATAACAATTTCTGCTCCATCTGCTCTTTGCTGTATCATAGAAGAAATGAGAGTTAGTCTTTTATAGTCATAAAGGACAACCAAGGATGTAAACTAATTTAGAAGCACCATATAAAGGAAACTACTCATTTGAAAATTGATACCACTCCATTTGCATACTTATTTCTTTTGCTTTTGAAGGTTTAACATTATATCGCATAGTTGTAACAACAATAGATATCAGCGGAACAGGGCAAACCTTCTGTATGGCGGAAATTTTAAAAGATTCATGCAAGTAGCTGATGTCGGCAGACGATCAAGAGCTTCATCAGAAGCATTCCCACCCGCTCTAATTGGAAGGCAAAAACAAAAAAACAAAAAAAATACATTGGAAATTGAATTAAGTAAATGCTTGAACAAAGACATCATATAAAGAGCTAGCCTAACCTCTGTATGCAGAACAAAGGCTCCAAATATTTAAATCCGAGCAAGGGTCCTCGTGAACACCCAGTCACAAACCTGGCACCGAAAAAAGAAGTGACGATGTTGATTTAATTCCTAGTGAACATTAGAATCAACACGAATAAAACTTGGGAACAGTATTCATTCTAGCTGATTTGGAAGTCATTGCCTACTGAAAATTAGCATGGCTGCATAAGAGCAGATCAATGCAAAAATGTTGCACAAGTATCTACAACAAGTAATATTCATTTCATGTATAAGCTGTCCATTAACCTTCCATATTGAGTGTCATATCTAATATGATATGAATACCTATTTTTACCATAAAGGGTGCAAAGACCAGCTACAACATACATATTTATAAGTAATCTCCGTACATATTCGCTTTTGCTCTCCAGGAGATGTGTAAACCAGGAAGTAGGATCAACACATTTAAGTGGAAAACTGTAGTTTTGAACTAAAGAGGACACAAGCTGGTTAAATGCACTAAAGATCAGTTAAGCAGACACTTCATTTATGCCCAAAATAATACATCTAATAAATCCATGGAAAAAAAAATCAAAAAAAAAAGCACAAAAAAAGGTTATATAATGCCAGACCTACCACCAAATAATCAGTAACAACAGTTGTTTAATCCTTGGAATGCTATTCAGAAAAAAAAAACATTCATAAGATATGATGAGAAACAAAGGGAATCTGTAGAAGAAGACATAATGGTGTCCATCACTTCTTTCTTTTACTGTGAGATTGCTTAGGATTCTGCCATATGCCAGATCTTTTGTATCAATAACCGTCTTCTTTTTTTCTTTTGAACAAAACCTACTTGGTCGCAGGCATAATTTAGTGTCCAAGAAACAGTCCGTATCTTCAGTGCTGAAGCATTAATAGTTTCCACAGACTTGATCCAATGAGTTAGCAAAAAGAAAAAGGTTCCTTAGAAATCCACATGAATCTCTATACATAGCTCCAATGTGAAACCCCAAGCAGTAATCACTTAAAGATTTGTACTTAGTTTTGACTTTTGGTTCAATGAGTGTAAGTTTATTTCTTGTTAATTTTCCAGCATTTTGTAGACACTGTAGACATATTTCCTAATACTTTTTCAGGACCAACTGGATTAAGCTCATCACTGCTGACACAACTTAATCAGCTTTTCCCACGAAACACTTTTCCTCAAAACCTAACTACATCGAACTTTAGTACATGCGACTAACTATTACATTGCATATTGAAACACGAAAAATATTTACACTGCGGACAGTTTACTTAGGACAAAAACAAAACAAGAAAATCAGGGAGAACATTATAAAAGGCGAAAAATCAGAAGACCAAAAAACCCCAGATTTCCCCTTCCATCCCTTTCCCGCTAGCATGTTTAGCTATATAAATTAAGGACGTCTTCCCAAGTTAACAACAATGGCTATACAGTGGCTGATCTCAGAGAAATTAAACAAACTCAGATTCCTCAGTTAAACATTGAGAAAAGGACAAAAATGGTCCCTTAACTATGATAGTAGGTTCAAAATAGTCCCTTAACTATGCACTTAACGGTTTTAGTCCTTTAAGTTTGTTACAAGTTAACAAAAACGGTCCCTTAACTATGAGAGTAGGTTCAAAATAGTCCCTTAACTATGCACTTAACGGTTTTGGTCCTTTAAGTTTGCCATAAGTTGACAGTTTTAGTCTCGACAAAATATTCATCGAACTCTGTTTGTTAGATTTGACGAGAACTATGAAAAAAAGGGAAAAATTAGTGAGAACTCTAGATCGGTCAAATAACTCGGGACAAAACCGACGGACGTTAGTCGGTTATAGGATGGACTTCTGCACATTTTTCCTCAAAAATAACCGATGGACTTCCGTTGGTTTTCGTAAAAAACAATAAAAAAAAAAAAAAAAAAATAGTGTCCCTCGATTTTATCCATCGGTTTCCGTCCATCATTTTTTTCGCTTGTTTTTGGTAGTGACAACTTTTTTAGTTTCTTCTATTTCTAATTTATTTCTAAAGTCTAGTGTATTTTATTTAGTCGATGGATTCCCTCAGTTTTAATCGATAGAGTCCGTTGGTCTTTGTGTTTCGAGACATCATTTTCTGACATTATCAAACCGTTAAGTGCATACTTAAGGGACTATTTTTAACCAACCCTCATAGTTAAGGGACCATTTGTCAACTTATGGCAAACTTAAAGGACCAAAACCGTTAAGTGCATAGTTAAGGGACTATTTTGAACCTACTCTCATAGTTAAGGGACCATTTTTGTTAACTTGTAACAAACTTAAAGGACTAAAACCGTTAAGTGCATAGTTAAGGGACTATTTTGAACCTACTATCATAGTTAAGGGACCATTTTTGTCCTTTTCTCTCAAACATTCATTGATTGAAAACTTAAACACAAAACCAAACGTATCAAAGAAGTACCAAAACACAGCAATTTAAAAAAAAAAAAAATCAGACCTTAAAGTCTGAATCCTTCAGATGAAGCAAAATGGAAGCACTTTATTCAGAGGAAAAAAGAAATACCAAATCACTTCCCAAGTTCATGTTCACCAAGGAGTGTACGCATAATTTATCAGAACATCATGTTTAAAGATGGCAGCAAAGAAGCACAAAGTCTCAGGCATCCTATTGCATCTTAAGATCAAGTTACTTCAATTACATCCTATGCACCATTTAAACCAGATTAGCTTTAGCAGTATCTAGCAGTTTCCTATTACTGAACAAGAATGAAAGGAACATATGAGAAGGGTAAAACTTACTTCAGAAATTTTCTCTGATTTTCCAAAGAAGAGCTTTTCACAACCTCCCAAAACATATCGATAACATAGTGTTCCTGTGAGTAGTACTTCAATTAGTCATGCACAGCAAAAGGACGTGTTCAAATTAAAAACAAAATCTGAAAGCATTTATTTGATGAAACAACAATGTAGCTCATTAACCTAAACGACTGGTACTTAATGCTCAGCTTCTTGATAATTAGAGTCTGGCTTTTATCTAAGGTACATGAGCGGCTTAATAACTTGCTATAGCCGAGAAGACCCTATAAATCCATAAGCTTTAACATTTCATCATGTATAGGAAGACAACAATACGCATTAGTTTTCTACATTACTCTTTTGCAAGCGATCTATCACAAACGAATATATGGACTGTTTGGGGAGATTTTTGGCACTCCATCTTAAATTGGTGGGTTTCTAAGTTCTGACCAACATTTATTGATTTTGCCCATGACTCATGGCAATAATGGCAAGATTCTATAGGGGGGCTTCATTGCTAGTGCTACAGTAGAATGTTCAAGATTGTTCTCTTTCAGAATACCAATAGATGGCACACAGTTTTCTTGTCCTCTATGCTGTGTAAGGTTATAGACCTCATGATTTGACTTATCCAGTGAGTTTGAAAAAACCTATGCCTTTGGTTGCATTAGGATTGGAAAACGTTTCATTTATGGAATGGTTTGGGGAGAATTGGTTTTATGTTGCTTTTGAAATTTTATTTTGCAAATAGATTTGTGAGTATTTCAAGTTGGTTCGAGTTTTACTTTGAAAGAAATAGTCCTTGCTTTTGTTTTTCCCGGTAGGAAGCAGTCTAGCTATAAAACCTTCTTTGAGAAGCTTTCATATGGATGAAATTCACAGATTAAAACTGACTAAACATTTTTACTGGTTATGAAACCTTATTTCTGAATAGAGTTTTTTTGTCAAAGAAAAACGTGTTTTTATAACGGTGGGATCCGGACCAGCTCGCGTGTATCTTGACTATTCCACCGGGTCCGACCAGCACATTTACCGGATAACTTTGCTCACCAAGGCTTAGGCAGATGGGAAGAAAAGCGTGTGAAGAAAGGGAAAAGAAAGAGCAAGGATACCAATTAAAAAAAAATAAAAAAAATAAAAAAGAGCGAGGGCCAAACTGCAGATTGTAAAAATGAAAAAATTGTGGATTCATGCTGTTTGATGTACAAGGACAAATAAACCCAGCATAGAACTTTACATTATCAATATTACGTTGATTTCTATTATAAAACTCTGCATTATTTCCCTTCCAAATACAGCTTATAGTTTCAGCTATAAAACTCATAATAATAACTAATATTGAAGATGAAATAAGGGATATATGTATTAGCAACATTAGGATTATGATAAGTCTTGACTTTGTTATCACAGTCATAACAATCAAGGTATTATTACTCATTGCGTATCAACCCAAGTATTATCCGCTACATAACAATTCCTACATAATTTGTCCGTGAACCAAACAGCTCCTAAGTGCAGAATTTTCAGGGTGTGGCCCCACGCAAGACCAACAGTGTTTTGGTTCAGAGAAATCTTGGAGGTGATATTTATTTTTGGTGTGGCTACCAATTATCTTTCGAAAAACAGAGGAATATCTATCAGACAGGTATTTTTTTCCAGTAGCACCCATGATAGAATGTTGGGAATATACTTCTTTCAGCACAGAGAACTGTGCGAAAGAAACATCAACTTTGTGTCGCCATGCATAATATAATAAAGAAAATAACGAATATGCCAGCAAAAGAACCACCCGAAAGTAAGTGTTTAAGGTTCTCCTTAACAGAAGTCACCAGATCATGTTTGATTTAAGACAAATATTACCAATTTATTTCTAACCTGATGATGCAGACCATGCTCTTCTCCAAACCTTTTATGCATTCTAATAGAACTTATTTTTTTAATTAAGGAATAAACAAATGAGCTTAAAGGTATATACTTCTGCCATTAGTTTTAGAGAAACACACAATATAATTTATCTTGTAGGAACACGATGCCTTTCCCTGACGAAAATGAGGGATACAACCCGCTGCAGACATGTCCAATTCAAGCAAATGGGAAACCACTGTCAAGAGAACCCTTTACAGAAGAGACGGAAGAAAGTGAAAAAAATTGCAAAAGCAGTTACCTTATGGTAACCTCCTGTATAATTGGTATGAGCTCGAAGGTCATCAATGTCAATGCCATCAAGTGATCCAGAAATAAGAAGCTGAAAACAGGGCCAAAAAGTGATACACAGAAAACTAGACATCTTACTAATTAAGAACATAACAGTTATAAGACATATAGACCAGAAGATGACAAAACGATCCTCGCCCATTGGATAATTTTCCAGAATGTTATCTTTCGAGCAAGTAATTTTATCTTGTCCAGACTTCTATCACTTTCATCTCCGCAATTCTCATTTTCATTTTCATTTTCTTAAGGGTAAGTTCTACAGAGTAGTGGTTAGACCAGCGCTGTTATATGGGGCGGAGTGTTGGCCAGTTAAGAACTCTCATGTCCAGAAGATGAAAGTTGCGGAAATGAGGATATTGAGATAGATGTGTGGGCTTACTAGGAGAGATATGGTCAGAAACGAAGATACTCGGGACAAGCTTGGAGTATCCTCCGATGCGGGAGGCGAGGCTGAAATGGTTCAGCCATGTCTAGAGAAGACACACCGATGCGCCAGTGAGAGGCTGGTGATGGGAGGTTGGAGGAGAGGTAGAGGTAGGCCGAAGAAATATTGGGGAGAGGTGATTCGGCAAGACATGACAAGTCTTCGATAAGAGCTTACCGAGGACATGACCCTAAAAAAGAGGGTGTGGAGGTCGAGGATTAGGGTAGAAGGCTAGTAGTGAGTAGATACACATTTTGCCTTCCCGTACCAGTAGGATTAGTACTATTTTCGTCATTTTATTATTTTAGTATTCTTATATTGCTTATGCTTAGTAGTCTATAACTACTTGTTGTCTCTACTGCTTCAGTTTTCTTACTATCCTATTGTGTTACCGCGTATGTTTTATAATTGCTGTGTTTCTGCTTTGCGTGGGTCGAGGGTCTATCAGAAACAGCCTCTCTATCTGCCAAGATAGGGGCAAGGTCTGTGTACACTCCACCGTCCCCAGACCTCACTTGTGGGATTACACTGGGTATGTTGTTGTTGTTGTTGTTTTCATCTTCTTGAGGCAGCACATGAACAGCTAGTTCTCAATTTGTTGGTGATTGAAATTTAGATCATTCAGACATCATGCAAATCCTTCTTTTCTAATCTTGTTCGTTCAGAATTGCTCAGGATTTTTCATTTTAATCATTTATTCTCAGCAAACAGATCTAGGCATTTACTAGCTCTGTGTAAATGGCTGAGCTAACGGCAATAATTTACTACATATAAAGTGCCTTACAAGTTGCTTCATCCAGAGTAGTCTATCATGCCTCAGTCAAATAAGGGTAGTGGATCCGTTTACTTTGTTAAGATGTATATAGGCAGTTGAGATGCAAGGGAGGGACAGGCAACTTTCCTGAATTGCAAGTGTTGCCAAGGTATAGCCTGCCTCAGGATATTAGGCTAGCCTGTCATTTAGCTTATTTCCTTCTTATAACCAGTGTTATCAAAAGCAAAAAGCGCAAGAAAGCTCTACAGTCAGCTGGGGCTTTAAGCGCAAAGCGCAAAGAAAGTGTGGGCTTTAATGAAAAAAGGTGCAATGGTGCAAAATAATAATAATAATAATAATAATAATAATAATAATAATAATAATAATAATAATAATAATAATATATGTTTAGCCCAAGACTAATAATAATAAGCATGGATAACAAATATATGGACAAACAAATTGTAAAAACATAACAATAGAGTGAAATATCAATTATCTGGTGTCATCTCTTCAAGAGAGGCTAATTGGCAAGGAAAAGTATGTCTTAGAGCCTAGCGCACATAAAGCGAGGCGAAGCGCTCAACATGATTTGAGCCTCGCTTTAGGGCTTAAGCGCGCTTTTGACAACACTGCTTATAACCATTTCCAAAAGATCAAAATGAAGTGTTTAGGGTTGTTCTACTTTTGGTGTAAAGGAATAGGTTTAGAAGATAATGAATGAATGAATCTCTGATGTATTAAAATCTTTGTGAGATGACACAGGATCAGATGCTTACACTTTTGTAATCTGTAATTAGGGGGACTACACAGTTTTGTGTAGTCTTCATATATAGGGAGAATAACACTTTTAGTCCCCGTGTTAATGCTATATTGTGATTTTAGTCCTTGAATTATCCAACTCACCACTATTGACCTTCAATTTTATTAGGCGAGTGTTTTTGGTCCTTCAACTAACAGAACCCAAAAAAAAAAAAAAAAGTAACAGAAATTTAACTCCATCAAGGGCAATTTAGGTATTAAATTTTTTGGTTGTGTGTTGAGAAGCAAGCTGAACAATTGTTTTCTTCTTAAGATGAATCTTTTGCCAATATTCAATCATGCAATCTTGGAGCAGTATTTTCTTTCTCTGCATACCTTTTCCTTCCTTGAGCTTTCTTGAGAAGCGTTTTTTTCTCTTTTTCAAGTTGTAACAAAGGAATTACACAAACAAAAGCAATCCCCAATCCCAAATATAAGCCACCCACTAATGACTCTATAACTTTATCAAACAAGAATTGTGCTCCACGAATGCATATTTAAGACCCTTTTAAAATCATCTTAATTTTTCTATGTTTGAAATTCGCCTTTGAAATCAGTTTTTTACCACTGTCCATATTTGTTCTTTATCTTCTCATCCAACTCTGTAGCTTTCAATTCAGTAATCTTCGTTGCGTTTGCTATGGACTCTTCTTGAACCTTTGCAATCCTCTGAACATTTGTTGACTAGGTCCCATTGGCTGATTAGATGGGGTTTGTGTGACGATAATGTAGGAAAACTTACCTCACTTCAACAAGCAACCGACAAGGGTTAGATCATTGTTATGTGGCTCTTTTTGCCTGACAGAAAAGAACTTTCTGCTACATTCCTTTGTCTAATAGCATGAGCTGATTACAACGAATCATGCTAGAGCTATTTTTGATATTGCCATAGCTTTTCTTCTTCATCAACTAAATTTAACACCAGAATTGCCCCCAAGTAGAGTAAACTTTCCGTTAAATTTTCCAGGGTTTGTTAGTTGAAGGACCAAACACGCTCACATAATAAAATTGAAGGTTAATAGTGGTAAGTTGAATAACACAAGGACCAAAATCACAATATAGCATTAACAAAAGTGTCATTTTCCCTCATATATATATACACACAAATATGTTACCTTCTCAGGAAAAAAAAAAAATTGATACTCCCTCAGTCCCATTTTATGTGAAACACATTTCTTTTAGTTTGTCTAAAGAGGAACGATACTTTTATATATTTGGAAACAATTTAACTTTGAACTTCCTATTTACCCTTAATGACATGATTTTATAGCCACTTATCACAAGTTTTAAAAGTTTTCCTTTCTTCCTTAAATTCTGTTCCCAGTCAAACGTCACATAAAATGGGACGGAGGGAGTAAAAATAGGAACACCAACATTGTTTCTGATGTGAAAATATGTTAAAATGTGTAACAGAGGTATAAATGCTAGCACCTGAAGTTCATGTTCATTAAACATGTCAATCCACTCCCTTTGTATTAGCTGTTGGAAGCCCCTCAGAAAATGAGAACTTTGTTGACGGATCTACATCATAACAATTATATAGAGTAAGCAGCACCTCTGAAATGGATACATCTCTCCAAGGATAAAAAGATCTTGACAGAAACATTGTGATATTGCAAGGAGCAGTAGTTTGGAAAAGAAAAAAGTGAAAGGTAAATAACCTGAAAGTTTAAACGATGGTTGGCAACAAGATGAATAAAGGTGATGACATTCTCATTAGTCACACGTATGCTTTTCCCACGAGGAAGCAGCTCTTCTTCAGTTTGCTCCCCATATTCATTATTGACAATGACAAAGTACAACTCAAGATCCGAAACATCACCTTCGTAATGCTGAAATTTCAGAAGTCAAAAAGAAAACAAAGAATGAGCTAATAAAATAAGTAATAGGTAGAAGATAAAATTATCAAGAGATGAGGAAGACACCATGTCAATAGCACTCGGTCAAAACCAGCACGCCTGCCCCCACCATATTTCTTTTAAAATTGTCCATAAGGCTCGCCTATAATTTTGCAGGGCCTGGGATTTTCACCCTTTATAAGAGACCAAAGACTAACAGAACTACAGAAGTAAAAGAAAGGAGGAGCATATTCCTATCTCCCATCCCTCACATCCTCAGAACATTACAATAGGAAAGATATGTCAGTTTGGTATTATGCCTTAGCAAGTGACACAGATAAAATAACATAGTTCTATGTTACCTTCTCAAAAAAAAAAAAAAAAAAAAGAGGTATAGTTCTCCTTTTTGAATGAAAAAAGAATATTCTTTAGCGTTAGTGAACCCCTAGTTTGTCTTGAAAGCAGTGTTATCAAAAGAGAAAAGCGCAAAAAAGCTCTAAGGTTAGCTGGGGTTTTAAGCGCAAATAAAGTACGGGCTTTAGTGAAAAAAAGCGCAATGGTGCAAAATTACAAATATATGTATGTTTAGTCCAAGACTTATAATAGTAAGCATGAATAACAAATATATGGACAAAGAAATTGTAAAAACATCACGATAAAGTGAAATATCAATCATCTAGTGTCACCTCTTCAAGAGAGGCTCAATGGCAAGGAAAAGTACGTCTTGCAGCCTTGATGACGACACTGAAGCGCACATAAAGCAAGGCGAAGCGCTCAACATGTTTTGAGCCTCGCTTCAAGGCTTAAGCGCGCTTAACAACACTGCTTGAAAGACAAATTATGGATATTGGATTGAAATGGGTCCACCTGGGGCGAAATGGATATTGAGGATTCTGCTAGACCCCATCTAGTTTGGCATTGATACATAATGCCTGTTGCTGTTAACTTCCAAAATTCTTACAGACGATTTGTTTATGGCCTTTGCTTTTAGTTATGGATCCAAACTTACATTCTGACCTACAATACTCGTGTGATTAAGACTAGAATGAATTATTTCTATCCTCTATTTTCTAACTATTGAGGCTTAGCCAGGGGGCTAAAGACCATAAAAGTTGACCAAACCAAAAAAACAGAAAGAAAGGAAGGACCAAGGACCAAAAAAAAAAAAAAAACACCTCAACACCACTCTTAGACATGGTAGGATTTCTTTTTGCAGTTCTTAGACATGGTAAGATCTTATAAAAAGATTCCTTCATAACCCTAATTTACCAATTCAAGGAAAAGGTGCATGTACTTTAAAAGTATAAACAAAAGATGGAAATGAGCCTGAAACACTCCATTTTAACTATAGAAAAATCGATTTTCACCATGAGCTTACTGGGAAACCATCACTCCAATTACAACCTCCTTCGCAAACATTTGCTTTGAAACAAAATACTCATCGGTCGTCCAAGATGCATAGTATAACAAAACTAGAACAGAAGGAAGAAAGAAAAATGGGGGAAAGGGAAATTAAATTAAAAAGGAACTTCATAGAAAGAAATGTCGTCTCACAAAATCAGAAGTTGTAATGCTAGTTGTCCATGGAGTACAAGCAAAAAAAATTTAAACATCTTTACCGTGTAGAATGCATCAAACATAAATATAAGAACCAACACTTGTACTCAAATATGATAAAGCGGTATACAGGATATTGAGAAACATCACCTTCAGGAAGATGAGATGGCGATATAATTCTGGATCCAAGGAAGGAAGATCATTCAAATAGTTATACCTGAGAAGCAAAGTTACGCGAATGAATCAAGTGAGGCAAAATATGCATGTCATAATGAGCTATTGAAGAAATGACTGACAAGGTAGAAGTGTAGAAATGTTGGACATGAGAAGGCTCTGGAAAAGATGGCATTCCAAGTTGACATAAAGATCTCTATTCAATTAGCTCAATATATCAATTTTTTAATTCCTTACCCTTCCAACCACAGTCTACAGAATTTCAGCTAAAATATTGTTCAATATGTGTCTATTGTCTAGTAATATGCATGTGCATATTGCATGTTACTCCTAACCAGAAAATGCGTTATTGCCTTACATAATATAAGATTCGGTTGCTTTTACATCCTCAATATAGCGATTGCTTTCTTTTACTCCCTCCGGATCAAAAAAAGTGTCCACTTATCAAATCAAGAAAGAATTAACCTTATTTTTTCAGATTTGCCCCTATAAAGTGCTATGTGATCAAATCTCAATACCTATTTAATTAGGGCCAGTTTAGTCAAATTACATTTTTTTTTCTAGGAGTCAGTATTTTCTTAAGGGGTGTGCAAATGGCTAAGTGGACACTCTTTTTGATCCGGAGGGAGTAGCTAATAATACTATTTTGTGATTGCTTTCTTTTAGCTAATAATACTATTTGTGATTGCTTTCATTTAGCTAATTACTACTTTGCAACAACCAAAGATTGTAAAGTGTTCAATAAACAAAAGCAGTAATATAACATTGATAAAACAAAGTTTCTACATATTATCTCCGTTAAAATAGTCAATCTCACTTGAATAGCATGGCAATTTAGAGAAACTAAGTGTGCTGAGTTATTGTATTTAACTATAACATATTTATTTCTAAATAACTCTAGGAAGATCGGAAGAGAGTAGGAAAAACATCACTTCAGAATCAAAATAATATTGTTTAAAACAAAACATTAACATATCTTAGTAAGATTGTACATTTTGTCCCATCTAAGAAAACAGTTAATTTCTTTTTTTTTTTTTTTGTCCTGACAAAATGGATATTAGGCCAAGCAAAGTGAAACAGTGAAGATCATAATTTTCTTCTGGGTGCTTCATCACCGATTTTTGAATTAAGACTGCAGTCAGGAATTGTTACACCATAACAATGATTAATAAGAGACCAACTCCTGAATTTCATCTATGGAACTATCTTCACTGTTATCAAGAAAGAATATGGTTCATTACATGAAGAACCATGATTGCATGGTATATTTCAAGAAAAAACTTCTGGATCCACAAAGAATATGTACACATTACTTTGTGTCAGCTGCATGATCTATTGCATGAAATAAATTACTTTTTGGAGAAAGCAAATGCTCTCTTTTAAGAATAAGGTTTCATTATATACTTCCTTTTTGACTTTTCTGTATCTTTCTAAGAAGGTTTTGTGCATCAATTCTTCTAGAAAATTTGCACAATTTTGTAAGCCATCAAAAATATAAAAATGGTATATCTAGACAACTACAGAATAAATTAAATCGCAGAAGATTTTTCCTATTAGCTTACTTTTGCTTCAACTTGCTCAAAAAGAATGTCGCAAATGGAATATCAACGAGGATGCCTTCAAACATTGCCTACAACATCACGAAAGGAAAAGAAGACAAAGCATTTACTGGCAAGATAGAATATTTAAGGCACAAAATGGAAATACCTTGAAAGGAGCAGATTCAGCGAAAAAATGTCCTAGCTAAAGACCCATAAGCTCAAATAATGGGATATATGCGCTGCTAACAAAGAATTAAAAAATTATTGCATCTAAATTTCTCTCTCTTGATAAGGTGCATTAATATTTCTCATAAGATTATCTAGTCAGTGTTTTCTAGTGGTTCAACAGTCGTAAACACGTACAATTGTCCATTTAACTTCATGTTGTAAAAGATAATGCAGAGCTGAAGCAGATCCATTAGGCACACGTTACAATTTCCCTTCCATTTTTGGTTCTGGAAGTTGAGCTGAACTTTGTTTAATGATGTTAAATGAAGAACTGCACTATTATATACAATCGTCAACAATCTTTAAATTCGAAATAAGTTCTGACAAAGCAGAAAATTTCCCCTTCCACTATCAAAGAAAAGGTTTTCACACAGAAACAGCTTCCCAGATAAATCACACAACTACTGCTGCTTTTTTTTTCCTCCTGTTGAGCTGTTAAATCGCACAACTGGTTTCCAGTCCAAAAACAGAAGCTTTAACTAATGAAATGCATATTTATCTCAAGATGATAATAACTTGATAAAAGAGCTATTTCGAGATGATAATAACACGTGTTTGGTCTAGTTTAGAAAGAATATACAACAGGATGTGACAAGATGAGCCAATCACCAATCTTCAGAGGTCATATGTTGAACAAGAATTACACGTGTCAATACCTTAGCAAGAATTGTCCCCAGAAAATGAAAATACTGGAGGTGTTGATCATGAATCAACCCAGATCCAGGATTTGGATAGAGTAGGTGATCCGCAGTTTCCTAAATACACAAGGAGAGGCAAGATAAGTGGAAGTTATTGAACAAAACAATAACATGAGTGCAAATCAAACATTTATTGACACCAGGGGCGGAGCTAGGTGGAAGCATCCGAACCCCCTTCGGCATAAAATTACATTGTATATACAGGGGTAAAATTATTATTTTTATATATATAGTAGATGTTAAATCCCCTTGGCGTCTTCGTGTGTTTACTTCTACATATTTTGAACCCCCTTAATGAAATTTCTGGCTCCGCCACAGATTGTCATCACAAATTTTACAGTGATCTCTTCTGCCCTTCCTTTTCTATTTCAGATAGTGAGCCCAAGAGATTTTACCACCCAGCTATCCACGTTAGGTAAAAGAAATGTTTTAAAAAGATGGGAATTGGAGCTAACGAGAAGGAATTTCTCTAGAGTCTTCAACGAGCTGAATGCCCTAAGATTGATCTGATTACTCCAACAGAATGAGAATGTCTTAAAGACTTACTTTAGCTCTACGGATGATTAAAAAGAGAGGATCATAGTGGTAAATGTCTCAGTGACGTCAACTCGAGGAAGATTCGAGGAGGCCTTACGTTGCCTACTCCTGCTCCTATCAGATCTAAGATGGCCGATGCCCGATTTTCTGAATCATTACACATTCCTTCCTAACTCAACAGGGATTGCAATATCGAGAGAAGGAGCAACAATTGACCACCAACAACAGGTAAAACGGGTGGGCTACTATAACAGCTAGTGTTGGATAGATCATAAACGAATGAATATTCCCTTAAATTCAAAAACAAATTGATGTCCTACTCGTGAGAAGATAGAGAATGGGCAAAACTGCCCCTCCCTATTATAATCATTCTAAGTTCTGAGATTGGGTTGGACGGGAAAATCCAAATGAATCTGACTATGATAGGGCTCGATAAACTTTTCTATAAAATAAGAAAAAATATATAAAATAATCAAAACCACGTAAAATGGTTCCAACTGACTATTCTAGGAGGTATTACATATCATTGGTGAAATACATCTGCAATACAAATTTATGTAGCAGGCAGAAGTTGGCGACTCATACACAAATTGTATCTCAATAACCCTCTAGAAGTTAACCATACAACGCCAATTAATTTAGAACAAAATCACATGCTGTCCTTTCGTACAAGTCGAACAGCCAAGCAAAAGACTGATTGGTTGAAATGATAACAATAAACACTTATGGCCTTAGCAAAACACAAAATCTCGGCAGCGAAACTTTTTACCACTAACACAAGAAAAGAGAAAAGAATAGGAACCAAATTACCAAAGTAAATGGGCTCCCATTTTTTTTTTTTTCCTTTTCTGAGAGTAATAAACACTTTAGCATTGCAATTAACAAAGTCAGGCCAGAGCCAAATTTGTCTAGCATCCAATCAGGCTACATAACAAACTCCGCCACCAAGTCTCTATCTCTCTTCCCCCATCAACGTTATCAAAGGCGAACTCTAAGGTTTGTTGGGATGTAAGCGCAAATAAAGTGTGGGCTTTAAGAAAGAAAGGCGCAAATGGAGAAAAAATACAAATATGTATGTGTAGTCCAAAACTAACAATTATAAATATGAATAACAAATATATGAACAAAGAAATTGGAAAAGAAATACGATAAATTGAAATATCAATTCTTTCGTCTTGCCTCTTCTGGATTACACTTATCGACAAGGAAAAGTATGGGCCTTGATGACGACATTGAAGCGTCCGCTAAGCGACGCGAAGCGCTTACCATGTTTTGCACCTCGCACGCCTTTGACAACATTGTTCCCCTGTCCCCCTCTCTTTTTAGGGTACAAAACTTTCTAGTTGGAAATACTTTCATCTTTTTCAATTTCTTATATTTAGCAAAAAAAAAAAGGGCCAAAAGAAAAAGAGGAATAACATAAGGAAGTTCGGGGAGAGAGAGAGAGAGAGAGGAGGGGGGGGGGGGGGGGGGGGGGTGGCAGGAAGAGAGATTCTTCACAGTAAATATACGGAAAGTTGTCCTTCATATAACATGGATTAAAGCGATAACCTAATAAGAGTTAGGAATTTACGTTTAATTACTAATTCTTTTTGAGAAATAAAAGAAAAAGAAGTAATTGAACTTATGATCACTAATTGCCTATTAAAAAGGTATTCAATCACCGAAACCTTCAAATAAATGTTCATCTTTCAAAAATCAAACCAACCACAAGCGAGGAATGGAAGATAGACCAGATCAAATTTTTGTGAAACTCTTTTCTTTTTAGTCAGTCCCAAAAGTAGACACCTTTCTATAATTTAATAACTACTTAATTTTAAAATACCTATTTTACCCTTAATGGGGGAGTTTGACCATGACTAGTGCCCTGGAGATGGGAGAGAAATTGAAGGTTGTGGGGGCCTGGGATAGTAGTGGGGATGCGACCAGTATGTGGGATAGGACGGCTAGTTGCATTAGGGTAGTAGCTAGGGAAGTGCTAAGGGTCTCGACAGGTAGTCGTGGTAGGCATCGAGGGGATTGGTGGTGGAATGGAGAAGTGCAAAGGAAGGTAGAAGCAAAGAAGGTGGCGTATCGAAGTTGATAGAAAGCAAGGATGAGGTGGAGAAGTGGACGAATAGGGAACTTTATAAGATGGCGAGGAAGGAGGCGAAGTTGGCGGTTTTGATGGCAAAAACGGCAGCTTTTGAACGCCTTTATGCTGAACTAGAGGAAAAAAGCGGGGATAAGAAATTGTTCAGGCTAGCCAAGGCGAGAGAGAGGAGGGCACGTGATGTGCATCAAGTGAAGTGCATCAAGGACGAGCATGGCAAAGTATTGGTAAAGAAGGCTCACATTAGACGGAGATGGCAGTCACACTTCCACAAACTCTTGAATGAAGAAGGGGACAGGGACATTGTGTTGGGAGATTTAGAACATACAGGGAGGCGTCGCGATTTTGGGTATTGCAGGAGTATTAAGGTTGAGGAGGTTAAGGGTGGTGTTCGTAGGATGCGCAAGGGAAGAGCGACCGGACCTGACGAGATTCCTGGGGAATTTTGGAAGATTACGGGCTCGCAAGGTTTGGAGTGGCTGACTAGGTTGTTTAATGTCATCTTTAAGACAGCAATGATGCCCGAAGAATGGAGGTCGAGTGTAATGATCCCTCTATACAAGAACAAGGGCGATATCCAGAGTTGCAACAACTATAGAGGTATCAAGCTGCTAAGCCATACTATGAAAGGGTGGTGGAGATGAGGGTGAGGAGAGGCGTATCTATTTCAGAGAACCAGTTCGGATTCATGTCGGGACGCTCAACTACAGAAGCCATCCATCTTGTAAGGAGACTGGTGGAGCAGTATAGGGAGAGGAAGAGGGACTTACACGTGGTATTCATCGACTTAGACAAGGCTTACGACAAAGTTCCAAGGGAGATCCTATGGAGATGCTTTGAGGCTAAAGGTGTACCTGTGGCGTACATTAGGGTGATCAGGGACATGTATGAGGGAGCCAAGACCAAGGTAAGGACATTAGGAGGAGACTCAGAGCACTTCCCAATTGTGATGGGGTTGCATCAAGGATCAGCTCTTAGTCCGTTTTTATTTGCCTTGGTGATGGATGAATTGACGTGGCAAATTCAAGGTGAGGTGCCATGGTGTATGCTTTTGGCGGATGACATAGTCCTGATCGACGAGACTCGTAGCGGAGTTAACGCTAAGCTTGAGGGTTGGAGAAAGACTCTGGAGTCTAAAGGGTTCAAGTTGAGTAGGACCAAGACAGAGTACTTGGAGTGCAAGTTCAGTGAAGCACCTCAAGAGGCTAGCGTGGAAGTGAGGCTTGGTACCCAGGTCATCCAGAAGAAAAGTAGTTTCAAGTATCATGGGTCTATTATACAAGGCAGTGGGGAGATTGACGATTATGTCACACATCGTATTGGGGCAGGGTGGATGAAATAGAGGCTCACTTCCGGAGTGCTATGTGATAAGAAGGTGCCACCACAACTTAAAGGCAAGTTCTACAAAGTGGTGGTTAGACTGACTATGTTGTATGGGGCGGAGTGTTGGCCAGTTAAGATCTCTCACGTTCAAAAGATGAAAGTTACCGAGATGAGAATGTTGAGATGGATGTGTGGGCACACCAGGAGTAACAGGATTAGGAATGAGGCTATCCGGGACAAGGTGGGAGTGGCCTCTGTGGAAGACAAGATGCGGGAAGCGAGACTGAGATGGTTTGGACATGTGAAGATGAGAGACACAAATATCCCAATGCGGAGGTATGAGAGGTTGGCCATGGATGGCTTCAGAAGAGGTAGAGGTAGGCCGAAGAAGTATTGAGGAGAGGTGATTAGACAGGACATGGCTCAGTTACAGCTTACTGAGGACACGACCTTAGAAAGGAGGGTATGGAGGACTCAGATTAGGGTAGAAGGCTAGTAGATAGTATCGTTTATCCTTTCATATTAACAGTCGCATTATCGCGATATAAGTCCTTGTGCTTTGTTTTCTGCTACTATCTGTTATTTTCTGCTACTATCTGTTATTTCCTGTACTTTGATTATCTTGTTTTATCTGTGATAGCTACTGCCCCTTTGCAAACTACTTCATCATGGCTTAGTCGCTTTCGTTATTTTCATTTCCATATTGCATTGAATTTATTGGCCTTATCTGACCTTTTTTTATGCTTTCTATTGAGCCGAGGGTCTTTCGGAAACAACCGTCCTACCTTGGTAGGAGTAAGGTCTGCGTACACTCTACCCTCCCCAGACCCCACGTTGTGCGATTTCACTGGGTTGTTGTTGTTTACCCTTAATGAGATGATTTACAGCCACACAAATATCTTTAAGTTATTTTAGACCACAAGTTTTGAAAGTCTTCCTTAATATCTTAAACTTTGTGCCCTGTCAAACACCTTCAAATAAATTGTGATGGAGGGAGTAATTTGTAGTTTTTGCCTTGAATGTGGTTTACTTAGTACGAGAAGCATGTCATCTTCCTTTAATAGAACTCCTACAGAAAGCAGGCAGCATTATGTAATTTGAATATCCATAGGTTTTTCAACAATTCAAATGTTAGGTGAAGCAGGAAGCATCTGCAAAGAAGGGGAAGTCAGTTATGAATTATGATCAAGAAGTAAAGAATACTTTAAAGTTTTTAGGTTCAAAGCTTCTGAGACTTCTGCAATTTACACGCGGCTAGAAAGTTACTTGAACAATCTCTACTGTAGTCATTGTATCTCTCTTACTGTTTATACTTTCCAATATGTTTAAATAAGCAACTGGTAGTCTCACGGACCACAACTCCATAAATAGTACGTATCTTTGTTTCTATCAGATAATCAGATCCATTTATTGTTGAGAACCTAACCATTAGAGTCCAGTTTTTTACGCAATTGCGCTTGACATCATTTAACTTAGGCCTTAGTTCCAATTTAGAAAAACCTTAGGTTATTGTGAAAACTGTTTAGAGATCTTTCTCAACTCTTCATTTTCTTTTCTGAAATTTTAACCAGCCTCGTCTCAAATCGGAAGCCCCATTAGATGCCACTAATGGCCTCACCAAATTGATCAGCTAAGAAGTTCCAGTGAGTTCCATCTAACTTTTGCCGCCAATTGGAGGCTATGTTACAAACCCTTCAATTGCCGTGATGTACCTGGATTGAAGGTATAACATGGGTACTTTTTACTTAAATGAAGTCACATGGGTATGGGTATGGGTACTTAATGCGAGTCCTACTTGCCAAAGAGTTGACATACCCATTGCTTACATATACTCCTATTAAGTACATCATTATACCCAACGCCATGTAACATAGATCATAAGCCCTTTGTTATACATCGAGGAATCTTTAGCACTAGATATTGAAGCTCTTCCTATTACATCTAATGTGTTTCGTTACTCTCTTTTTTTTTTTTCTTTTTTTTTCTTTTTTTTTTTTTTGGATAACCGTAGTGTCCAGGTCATCTTGCGCGCACCTCAACTAATTCCACGGGATACCTACCACCTCCCACCAGCAAAAGGTACCAGGTAACTCTGTGGACAGATAAAAAGAAATCACCTAATGTTATATGTTCCGTTTCTCATCTGCTAAAAAGAACTCTATTTCCTTCTAAAGTTCCAGGCATATCCAGATGTACGTCATCAACTGCTAGATTCATAAACCTAGGACACAAAGCAATGGGGTCCTGTGCTGCAAGAGTGAATACCTCAAACTACACAGTACCAGGAAATAAAAATAACTGGAACCACAACTAGTTAGGGGGCAAGTGGTCCAAGCACTAATACGTAACAACATTGGTGAAATTAGTACCTTAAATAATCCATATTGTACATCAAAAGCTGCTCGAGTAATGTTCTCCATGAAATCCTTGAATATCCCACCACCATCTATACCAGCTTCCTCAACTCCAAGCTCGTTGACAAAAGTCACACGTATCTGGATATACAAAGTTAACCATAGGAATAGAAATTATTTCTCTTCTGAGAGAAGTGTCCGCACACACGCATACTTGTACACATACACGCAAGTATATAATCAAATAGAAAACAAACATAATCACACAGAGAGAAATGTATCACCAATCCACGGAGATCCTCCTCCGACAATGCATTCAATTGGTTAAAAGCATCTTCCAGAATTTGGTCTCTTCTAATTCTGAATCTATGCCTAGCAAAAAGACCAGAGCTCCCATTCCTTTCTCTTGCTGCAGCTAGCTGTGACTGCCAGATGATTTAAGAACTGTTGGTTAGTGGTAGCAGAATAACATGCTATAAACGAAAGAGACAAATATGTAAACGGCAAACGGAGCCGCTCATTTTCATAATGGATATTAAGTCCCGAAAGAAAAGAGGGGAAGGAGTAAAAGGGCAAGCGAAAAAGTTAGATGCCAAGACTAAAAAAGAGAAATTCAAAGAAAAGTTGTGCAGATTTAATCACTCACAGTAAATATTTTAGCTCGGCTAGTAAATGGCACCAGGAATGGAGCTTGTTTTAGTATATCATTGGCTCTAGTATTCTCCATCATTGCCTGGAAGAGACTTCCAATTACCGATACAAATTTATGAAACAAAACCCAAACCAAAAGAAACATAAGTTGCAATGACATAGCTATTACCTGAGATATGAAATACTCATTTACACCATCAGCATGAAACTCACTAGGAGGTGTAAATTGCCGTCTGTTGTTCCAATCTTGTAACTACAATAACGCTATGTTAGAACATTGATTCGATATAATCTTTATATCTCATACTTCAATTATAAACTAATTCAAGTACAAGACAAAATATTGCAAAAATCGTGTTTGAAGGAGACGGACTCTGTATTTACCTGTGATAGGAGTTCAGACGCTACAACACAAACCCTATGCTGAAGGAACTCTAATGGATGCTTCTTCATAGCAAAGATATCAGTTGGTGATTTACCAAAGTTAGTAGGCACCGTAGGATTCGACCAGAGGAGCTGCCACAAGGCCTGAGTATGTAAAGCATAGATGCATTAGGCACGGAAAGAGTCCACATACAAACACAAGCCCTTATAGTCTTCTTTCATCAATTGCACACTTAGCACTCTCCAAGCAAAAGAAAAGTTGGATTTTTGGGTTTACACGACTCCGGAAGCTAAAGATATGCTTCAAAGAACAATACCGTCTGGTTGACTTAAAAAATGAGATTTTATGTATCTAAATATGATTGCTAAGGAACCACCCCTGTCAGATCATCGAAAGAGAAATTGTTCTTTTTTTTTTTTTCTTTTTTTTTTTTTGAAACAAGAAATTGTTCATTTACATAACTTTAGGTGTTAATCACAGAACATAGTGCAACTAATCCGAGAACAGAGAGCATATTTAGAAAATCAAAAGAACTAATATGGGCACTTCGATTAAATACTACGTATGCGCCCAACAGCTCTTTCTCTCTCCTCTGCACTTTCTCTCTCCTCTGCTCTCTCCCAGATCTGCCCACCCACCACTCCGTCCGGCGACCATACGTCACCACTGTTCAGGTGACGCCGGCGACCAGGTAACGCCGGCCACTTTTCCGGCTAGATTTACTTTTCTTCTCTCTTTCCTTTTCTTCTTCTTCTCTTCTCCTTTTTTTTCCTTTTCTAATCTGCTCCTGGCGCTGCCAGTACGCCGCTGCGCCATCGCCGGCGACTTTTTCCGGCGACTTTTTCCGGCCAGCCCCCTCTTTCTCTCTCCTTTTCCCTTTTTCTTTTATTTTTCTTTTCTTCTTTTTCCCTCCTATTCTCTTCTCCCTTTCAGGTATTTGTGAACATTTTTCCGGCAGTGAACAGTACTCGACCGTGAACAGTGTTTTCCGGCGACAATCAGGTTTAGTTCAACTGGAGTTGGTACCTCCGGTTGCCATATTCACTATTTGTCTATACACTTGTAGTTATATTTTGCTGACTTTAGACCTTTGAATAATTTATTAGTTCATACTTATTTTCGTGGCTTTGGTTAGTGATGGTAGACTAGGGTCATGTTCTCGTTCGGGGACGGGGGCGAGGGTTAGGAGGGGTAAGTGGGTTAAAGGAGTCTCTAGGTTGAGAGTAGGGTCTTGGAACATTGGGACGTTAACGGGAAAGTCCATAGAGCTAGTTAAGATTCTTAAGAAGAGGAAGATTAATATAGCTTGTGTCCAAGAGACTAAATGGGTAGGTCCTAAAGCTAAAGAGGTAGACGGGTATAAGCTGTGGTTCTCTGGTAGGTCGAAGTATAGAAATGGGGTGGGCATTTTAGTAGATAGTGATTTAAGAGACCAGGTGGTAGAGGTTAGGAGAGCCACTGATAGGATGATGTCGATTAAAGTGGTCGTTGAAGGACTCACTTTGAACATTATTAGTGCTTATGCGCCGCAAGCGGGCCTAGGCGAGGAGGAGAAGAGGCGCTTTTGGGAGGATTTGGACGAATTAGTGGGAGGCATACCGCCTACTGAGAAGTTATTCGTGGGAGGTGATTTCAATGGGCACATCGGGCCTATTTCGGGAGGTTATGATGATGTGCATGGAGGCTTTGTCTTCGGGGACAGGAATGGAGGAGGAGTCTCACTTTTGGATTTTGCAAGAGCTTTCGGGTTGGTGATAGCCAATTCGAGTTTCCCAAAGAAGGAGGAGCACTTGGTAACCTTCCGTAGTTCAGTGGCTAAGACCCAAATTGACTTTTTACTCCTTAGGAAGGACGATAAAGGTCTGTGCAAAGACTGTAAGGTCATTCCGAGCGACTATCTTACAACCCGACATAAGCTCTTGGTGATGGATCTAGGGATCAAGATGCCGAGGAAGAAGAGGGTCGTGGATGACCGACCTAGGATCAGATGGGGGAGTTTGACCACGACTAGTGCCGTGGAGATGGGAGAGAAATTGAAGGTTATGGGCGCCTGGGATAGCAGTGGGGATGCGACAAGTATGTGGGATAGGACGGCTAGTTGCATTAGGGCGGTAGCAAGGGAAGTGTTGGGGGTCTCGACAGGTAGTCGTGGCCAGCATCGAGGGGACTGGTGGTGGAATGGAGAAGTTCAAGGGAAGGTGGAAGCAAAGAAGGTGGCGTATGCGAAGTTGATAGAAAGCAAGGATGAGGTGGAGCAGTGGACGAATAGGGAACTTTATAAGATGGCGAGGAAGGAGGCGAAGTTGGCGGTTTCGACGGCAAAAACGGCAGCTTTTGAACGCCTTTATGCTGAACTAGAAGAGAAAGGAGGGGATCAAAAATTGTTCAAGCTAGCCAAGGCGAGGGAGAGAAAGGCACGTGATGTGGTTCAAGTGAAGTGCATCAAGGACGAGCATGGCAAAGTATTGGTAGAGGAGACTCTCATTAGACGGAGATGGCAGTCATACTTCTCCAAACTCTTAAATGAAGAAGGGGACAGAGACATTGTGTTGGGAGATCTAGAACATACTGGAAGGCGTCAAGATTTTGGGTATTGCAGGAGTATTAAGGTTGAGGAGGTTAAGGGTGCTGTTCGTAGGATGCGCAGGGGAAGAGCGACCGGACCTGACGAGATTCCTGGGGAATTTTGGAAGAGTGCGGGCCCGACAGGTTTGGAGTGGCTGACTAGGTTGTTTAATGTCATCTTTAAGACGGCAATGATGCCTGAAGAATGGAGGTCGAGTGTAATGGTCCCTCTATACAAGAACAAGGGAGATATCCAGAGTTGCAACAACTATAGAGGTATCAAGCTACTAAGCCATACTATGAAAGTGTGGGAAAGAGTGGTGGAGATGAGGGTGAGGAAAGGCGTGTCTATTTCAGAGAATCAGTTCGGATTCATGCCGGGACGCTCAACTACAGAAGCCATCCATCTTGTGAGGAGACTGGTGGAGCAGTATAGGGAGAGGAAAAGGGACTTACACATGGTATTCATTGACCTAGAAAAGGCTTACGACAAAGTCCCAAGAGAAATCCTATGGAGATGCTTGGAGGCTAAAGGTGTACCTGTGGCGTACATTAGGGTGATCAAGGACATGTATGAGGGAGCCAAAACCAGGGTAAGGACAGTAGGAGGAGACTCAGAGCACTTTCCAGTTGTGATGGGGTTGCATCAAGGATCAGCTCTTAGTCCGTTCTTATTTGCCTTGGTGATGGATGGATTGACGCGGCAAATTCAAGGTGAGGTGCCATGGTGTATGCTTTTCGCGGATGACATAGTCCTGATCGATGAGACTCGTAGCGGAGTTAACGCTAAGCTGGAGGATTGGAGACAAAACTCTGGAGTCTAAAGGGTTTAAGCTGAGTAGGACCAAGACAGAGTACTTAGAGTGTAAGTTTAGTGAAGCACCTCAGGAGGCCGGCTTGGAAGTGAGGCTTGGTACCCAAGTCATCCAGAAGAAAAGTAGTTTCAAGTATCTTGGGTCTATTATGCAAGGCAGCGGGGAGATTGACGATGATGTCACACATCGTATTGGGGCAGGGTGGATGAAATGGAGGCTTGCTTCCGGAGTGTTATGTGACAAGAAGGTGCCACCACAACTTAAGGGAAAGTTCTACAAAGTGGTGGTTAGACCGACTATGTTGTATGGGGCGGAGTGTTGGCCAGTTAAGGTTTCTCACGTTCAAAAGATGAAAGTTGCTGAGATGAGAATGTTGAGATGGATGTGTGGCCACACCAGGAGTGACAGGATTAGGAATGAGGATATTCGGGACAAGGTGGGAGTGGCCTCGGTGGAAGACAAGATGCGAGAAGCGAGATTGAGATGGTTTGGGCATGTGAAGAGGAGAGACACGGATGCCCCAGTGCGGAGGTGTGAGAGGTTGGCCATGGATGGTTTCAGACGAGGTAGGGGTAGGCCAAAGAAGTATTGGGGAGAGGTAATTAGACACGACATGGCGCAGTTACAGCTTACCGAGGACATGACCTTAGATAGGAGGGTTTGGAGGACCCATATTAGGGTAGAAGGCTAGTAGATAGTCTCATTACCCTGCCTTATTAATAGTCGCATTATCGTAGTATAATTTCTTGTGCTCTAATTTATGCTATTATGCTATTATCTGTTATTTCCTGTGCTTTGATTATTCTATGTTATCTGTGTCGCTTGCGTTACTTCATTTCCATATCGCTTTGAATCTCTTAGCCGTATCTGACCTCTTTTTATGTTTTTATTGAGTCGAGGGTCTCTCGGAAACAGCCATCCTACCTTGGTAGGAGTAAGGTCTGCGTACACTCTACCCTCCCCAGACCCCACGTTGTGGGATTTCACTGGGTTGTTGTTGTTGTTGTAATATGGGCACTTCCAGTTACACTTAGGTCCTATTTCAGTTCTGTGGATTATAACATCAGATTTGTTTATATAATAGTTTCTGCGAGCTAACTTCAGATTATGGCCGGTCCCGAATCAAGATAAAGGAGAAAGATTGTGGTAGGTTCATAAAGCAGCATAAAAATAGTAAAAAAATCACGATGAATCCTCATATTGATGAATGTGTTCAAGGCGCCCGTTACGTTGACCCCACGTGTAGCACTAAATGACAAAAGGTACCGTAAAATAGTTTCTAACTGCTTTAGTCTGTTGCTTCCAGATTTCTACTTCTTCTTTTTTTTTTTTTTTTGAAACTGGTGACTGTTTCTACTTGCTTCCAGATTTCTACTTTATGAACAAACATTTCTCAAATCATAACCAAGGATGCAAGGAGTAACTTTAATTATTAGTAACTTCTCGTGGAGGTCTTGAACCAATTACCTATATGATCATACCTTTAAGTCACAAGGGTGAGCAGATAATTACTACACATAAGTGAGAGTTGGGAACATCTGTACTTGTTCTTGGTTCTGATAGTAGATAAGTCTATGATTGCAAGCAAGTACACATTTTAACAGTATCAATTGAGGCTTCTACAGGTCTTCACCAATCACAATGGTAATCAATCTCCACTCATGATTCTTACACTGACCGACCTGATGTGAACAGAAGCTAATCCTATCACTGCAGTGCTTCCTCTAACAATCACCACAGTAGTTTCCTAGGCCAGGATGAAGAGATAACAACTTAAAAGTTCTTTTCGATCAGTACAATTTTTTTAAGTCCTTTGTTTACCAGTTTATTGATCCCTTACAAGGTTTTACCTGTCTAAGGATAACAATCAAACATCTGATATCCTTCAGCGATAATGGCTTCTCCTGTTCATAGAACTCCTCATTATCGACAATCATAAGCATATGCCTGTTTCACCATAGAAAAGAAGATGTGTTATTTACTTGTGCACTGTCACACCATACAAGCAGCCCTAGAATATTTGCCCAAATGATACAACTGAATGTATTGAAGCCATAAGCTCTTACTTATAAACTGGGCAGAAAACAGATAAAGGTAATAGCCATCCAGGAGCATCTGCTGGCAAATATGGTGATTGCTCTGACAAGGATGACCATTTCTGATTTTCATGACATTGTTTCATGAAGTTCCAAAGGACAGGAACTAGTTCTGTCCGATAGGCTAGTACAGTCATAATACGTTCAAGCGGCAAAATGTTGAAAGTCGCATGAAGGAAAGCACAAACTGCACTAACAGCTGCCACATGTTTCTCATCAAACTGGCCACTATGTGAACCATTTAGAGGTGAAAACCCTCCCAGTAAAACAGTAGTCTGTTCATCAAACATAAAATATGATTCATTGTTCAAATGGATAAAATCTTGACTGAACTAATAGTGAACCATAGTCGGTACGGCAAAAATTATGCGTGCATACCAGCTGTAGAAGAAAACGTGCATCGATAGCATTGGTTATCTGTTGCTCCAAACCCAAATTCAGAACTTTTTCTGTTTGTTCATCATCAATGACCATGTCATCCTCAGACACTGAAGAATTTGAACAAAGTGTAATCAGCTCGCAATACAATTTAAAAAAAGGGAAAAGGGTCAAAAATGCTCTTGCCATTAATAGTTTGGTCCGAAAAATCCCCTATTGTTACTTAATTGGGTCAAAAATGCCCTTTTTTTAATATTGTTTTCCTAATAAAAATATAGTTTTTACAGAACCATTTTTTTGTTTCTTTTCTTTTAAGATCCCTTTAACTAATAAAAAAGTGGGAAGTCATCTTTTTTTCTTCTTAATCTCGTTTTATCAATTAAAAAAAATAGGATATATTAGCAAATGTTTATCCTACAGACATAAAATAAGTTTCCTATTTTATTAAGAATTTTTTTTTATCGCCATCTAAATGAAAATTAATAATTGGATACAATGATCTTATGTATATGACCTATATTATCCAATAAAAAAGTACATGGGGTTATTATTCTATTTTAATTGACGAAACGAGATTAAGAAGAGAAAAATATTAATTCCCACTTTTTTAGTAGTTAAAGGGATTTTAAAAGAAAAGAAACAAGAAAGGGGATTTTAAAAGAAAAGAAACAAGAAAAGGGTTCTTTAAAAATAATATTCTACTACGAAAAAATATGTTTAAAAAGAAACAATATGTTTATCAGGAAAAGGACATTTTTGAACCAATCAAGTAACAATAGGGGCATTTTTGGACCAAACAACTAACGGAGGACATTTTTGTTCAATTTCACATAATTTAAGGGCATTTTTGATCCTTTTCTGAAATGTTGTTTACATTCTTTTACCTTCTGAAATCTTATGTGTGTGAATTAGAACACCAATGAGCACATCTATTGAAGCAATAGCATGCAGGTATAACACAAATGTAATACAAGGACATACTTTCTTTACTTCCCATATTTGATGATTGGAGAGAAGGGAGTGCTTTCAACAAAAAAGTCGCAACTGTTGCAAAATCAACCGCCTGTGAACAAATATTGGAGGAAGTACTGTGATCCCGGAAGAAAATGAGCGAAGAAAACACATTCTATAAACAATAGTTTAACAAGAAACATTCCCTTTTGAAACGCAGATTCAACATTGAACAACTAATGAGCAAATCCAAATTCCCTTTTCCTTATTTGTGGCGTTACATCAGTCAACATCAAGTATCTACCTTGTAATCTTATTCATTTTAACCAAGAATAAAATATGCCATCAATTTGTATATAGCAGAAATCATGCAAAATACTCCACAGAAAAAGACAAGGTGGATATAACAATATTAAAGGTTGCCTAAATCAGCAACATAATCTACAGTAGTGAGAAAATGAACCTTTGGCTAACTCAACCCAAAAGCTAGCTCATGATTATCTGGAGTGTGGAAAACATAACATTGGGGGCCCAAAACAGTCAACCAACAATTGAAATGGATTTGACTAGAAAATAGTCCCCGGGCTTAACTCAATTCCAAAACATAGTTCATGAGATGGAGATTCTCCAAGTCCATATAAGAAGATAACCCATTCTCTTTATGAATGTGGGAAACCTAACAACTACTAACACTTATTTTCTTCTCATTCCGAAAATACAATTGATCAATACTCTGCCTCAATCTCGAACTAGTTAATGTGGCAATATCAATCCTCTATGTATCTTGATCAATTCGGGCCTATTTCATTTGACATGGGTAAGTTCTTAGTATTTTAAGGCAGATCAACACTTCTCTAACCTGAAGTTCTGTAAATCTCACACCTATTCCTAAGTGGACTCGACGTATGTGTAACAACAATAACTAGGTCTTAATCTCGACTAGTTGACATCGCCGACATGGAACTTTTGCTTCAGTGATATACATAGTTACATCCTTATTGGATCCTAGAGAATCCGAGATGGTAAGTCTTTTCTTTTTAAATAACTTCCTTTCATTTGATTTTAGGTCTAATTTACCCTTTTTAGCACCTACAATCAACACAGTATCGTAAGCAGAAAAAAGTGCATTTAGAGGTCCAGGTCCTTGTAGGACGTGTCTAAATCATCCCATGGTCCTCCTCTCATTTTATCATCCATATTGCAACTCCATATGTTGTGATAATACTTAATCTTATTTCTAATTTTGTATTACTGCACATCCATCCCTTATGACATCGTTGGCCTCCGAACCGTTCTGTAGAAGTTTTCTTTCAATCTAGCAACATTATAGGAGAGTGAATGGTGAGCCTCTGATGCAATCCTAAGTTCTGTTGCAAAAATTTGGCTTGCAATAAAAATGCTTACGAACACCATGCATATCCACTCATCCTGAAACAATAGAGATGATTTGTCAAATGCTTGGTGTGCAATAGCATGTGGCTTGAAACTGATATTCAAATGTTGAGCCGTATCAAAACTCCTGACTCTCTTCCTATAATCCTTTCGCTACAATTTATTTGACCGTCTTTTCTTTAAATCCATTTGATGAAGACTGATCCATTTTAAGTGAGCGCGTGTACAATATTTACTTGACCCAAATTTTCGCACATTCTCTGATCCACCCCTACCTTGACCTTACATGAAATTTATCCACAAATACCCCCAAACCCCAACATTTCAAAAATTAAAACTTTTGCCATGTTTTCCTTCCATACAAACTATCACCTTTTGTAGAACTATTACTTCATTAACTCAAATTATACAAATAGGCTACTCTACCTAACCTTTGACATAACTTTTTATTTTTTTAGTAGAGAATCTACAAGAAAATAAGATGCAGAAGTATACGAGAAATAGATTCTTCAAGAAAAATATGGTTCTAAACAGACTATACCCAATCTTCTACACATACTGGAATAACTTTTTATTTTTTTAGTAGAGAATCTACAAGAAAATAAGATGCAGAAGTATACGAGAAATAGATTCTTCAAGAAAAATATGGTTCTAAACAGACTATACCCAATCTTCTACACATACTGGAACCTCATTGGTACACCAAAAACATACTAGAAGAAAGAGGCTATTCCGCATATGGTCAGAATCTCCATACCATATTGACTTTAGAAGCTAATTATGTCGCCATTCCCATCCTATATGTTATGTTGTCACTGAAGTCTCCCCACCTCTTCATGGTGTTCCTTCATACACTGCATTCAAAAGGTAGTGTAACACTCCTGGTCCTCCATTTCTTTATCCACACGTCCATATTTTTTGTGCTATCAGCTCCCCCCATAGAGTTGATCCTCCGTCCCAAATCTCTACAGTAATTTCGTTGTAACGTTTTGTTTAACACTTTAAGATTCTTCATACTTGGTCACCACTGTTTCGAGAAAGTTACGATATCCAAACTTACTAAATGGTGCTTGCTATGATCTTGATCTTCCGGCCACACTGGCCAGTTTCAGCAAAAGTGACATGTAGTATGTAGGAATCTTGACAATGCACTCTCTATCCCTTTCCTCCTTACGAACAAGTATCTCTCTTTCCATCCAACTAGCCTCTTCTCAACTCGTTTGATGACCAGATTCCATGTTGCTTGTTCCTTAATCGAGGCCCCCAACGCCAACCCAGGTAGATAGTAGGAAGAGCACTAATGTTCTCAATAAGTACGTATGTTATCTGCTTGATGATACCTCTCCCGTTGGAACGATCTGACATCTTGAGGTTTGACCTCAAGTTTTAACATTACTTGTAACCACATTTGAATCGGTCCCACGTATCATGGTTTATTTCCATCGGCATCACAAAAACTAATAGATCAATAACAAAGAGGAGGTGAGAGATCCTCACACAATTTCGTCCCTCAATTGACACAGAGGAATTCCTCAAGTAGCCTCCTACCACAACTCTGTCCATCACCCTGCTCAAAGCTTCCTTCATCAGAATAAAAAAGTGTGGGAGATGATTTCCTTGACACGATATCTTTCACAAAAGAAATCAACCCCCTTCTAATAAAATCTCACTTCCCAACATGTACCTCTCAAAACTAATTCCTTCAAAAGATATGTAACCAACCCCAGTCTTATCAAATCATTTATAGAATATTTCCTTAATCTCTAACCCCAGTTGAATTAGCCTAAATAAAATGTGAGAGGAAGTATCACGTGGAATCAATTCATGCCAAATAAAGCATTTGGGATTGCCAAAGAATGAGAGTACCTTCGTTGATATAAGATTCCAACAAGCAACTGTACTAGTAGATTCCAAGCAATAAAATTATGTTGCAGTCCCAACCAAGTTGGAGTCAGCTATATGAATCTTCACTAATCAGGTTCTCCACCTAAATTAATAAAAACTACTAGAAGTTCTATATTTCCTATTGCATAAAAATATCTCACTATATGAATCCTCACTGATCATGTTACCCATTTAAATTCATCTCAGGCCAATATTATACAGAACAAAAACAAAAATGAAAAGTACTAGAAGTCCTCTATGTTTCCTACTGGCATAAGAATCAGTAAAAGCCTCCTTTAAAGCATAGGACATAAAGTAACGTATTAATATGATTGAAATATATTTTCAATTATTTGGTATGGCCGATATAAGAAGATTCTTCCACTGATGCCTACACTAAAGCGCCAACTAAGCGAGGTGAAGCAAACAACTTGGGCTTCACCGGCTTCAGGGCTCAAACGCCCTTTAAGTGAGCCTTTAACAACACTGATAACTGCACATCCATCTTACCATCCGCATCTCTGCAACACTCATCTTGTGGATAAGTTGGACTTTAGTGACCTAACATTCAATGTCATACAACATTGTTGGTCTTATAACTGTTTTATACTACTTACCTTCCGTTTTGGTAGCCACTCTCCTGTCATATAACACTCTGTAGCACATTTTCATTTCAACCATCTGATTCTGATTCTATATGTAACATCTTCATCTTTCATTCATTCTCTTGGAATAACGAGCCTAGATATTTGAATTGTTTGAATTTAGCACCATATCAACTACTCTGGACATTCTAGATTCAGCCATAAAATCACTCAAACTTCTCAATTACCAGTTTCAAAAAAAAAAAAAAAAATACTCAAACTTCTACTTATCCTAAAACTCTTTAGTCTCTAGATTGTTTCTCCACAGATCAAGCTTTTTGTTGATACCCTTGTTGGTTTCGTCAATTAATATAATCTTGTTAGCAAATAACATTCACCACGAGACCTCATCTTGTATTGGTTAGCTCATCCATAATTAGGGTAAACAAGGGCGTGCTCAATATTGATCCCTGGCGTAAACCCACGGTTATGGGAAACTATTTTGTATCTACTACTACTGTTCTCACGCTAGTGACGAGTCATGCATACATGTCCTTATGGCATAGGTTTCAAACATAAATGACAGTAATTATAAAACTTGTACGACAAAAAAAAAATCTCTTTTTATTTGAGTACAACAATGGCATGTCTTTAGTCTTTACCATAGTGAATGATTCTGGCTGAGCAAAAGCAGGTCCAACAACTTCCAACAGATTCCCAAGAAGGATAGCGTATCCAGGTAGATCGATCGCTATATCAGGAGGGAGGACATTAATATGGTCTTTCATGCATAATGTCATCTGATGAAAATAATGACGACTCACTGATGGACTTGCAAAGACCTGCATAATAAAATGAAACTAGCTGACTAAGCCATTAGGAAATATAAAAGAAACGTGGGCAAACAGAACATAAACATCCCAGAAGCATAAATCTGAAGCTTCCACATGAAGATGAACAACTGTAAGGCACAGATCTGAGATATAAGCTGATAATTCCTGCAGATCATCCTAAAGACCAATTTACTTGAACTAGCAAAAGAGCAACTTGATACTTGGTAAAGGATTATTCCTCAATCTGATCCTCTACAGAAATAATCATGTTCCACTTCAACATTGTAACCAATTACCTCTTTTAGGTGAGGGAAAAACCGCCATAAAAATGGAATTGTAAGAATCTGGGATGGGAAGCAACACTTTGGGTCAACACTTGGGCAAGTACAAGTGCTTTGACCAATATGAGATGTAATTAGTGCAAGCACATGCTCGAATGAAGATACAACCCTGTTGGAAGCTGGAAAGCTTCTTTCCTGCAAAAGTTAAGCTGCATCCTGTCACTCTTCAAACTTTGATATACACCAAGGCAAGTAGATATTTGGACTCTTGAGATACTAGCACACCAAAACAGAAAAACAAGTGAATCATGCATGCAAAAAAATTAAGGTTGTCTTATTTATATTATATCCCATCCGAAGAAATATTGTTTTGATGTATATTGTCCAAAGCATTTGTAGAAGGTCCTAAGCACAAGATACTTGTCCAACTTAGTCCCCCAATATCTTCCCTTCACTAATTTCTCACATCATATCAAAGTTTACGATCTCGATAGATATTCAAGTCTTTAAAGCTTGCCAGTGGGCAGCTTTTATATATATATATATATTATTAGTAGCCTATATCTTCTGCAAAGAATGTTCAAGAGTTAATGAGAAAAGATGAGAGATGTTGTGAATGAATTGTTTGATTATTCCCTCAAACATGTTGGGGCTTAAATAGTGTTTACAAGTAATTCTAAAAAGAAAAACAAACAAAGTAATTCTCACAAGGAAAGGGAAGTAATTTTTATTTTGAATTACACAACTATAAGAACCATGGGATCTTGCCATATTTATAATCCCTCATTCTTAATACTCCCCCTCAAGTTGAAGCGTACATATTGTATGCTCCTAACTTGCCCCAGATATACTCAATTCTGGAGCCACAAATATACTCAACTTCATCTGATGAGTGCTCGATGAAGCAGCGGATGTCATTGGAGTAGGCGATGAGTTACTAGGCGGACTTTGTGTGCCAAGTTGAGCTTGCAGCTGTAGATGAGGATAATAATTGTTGCTTCACAATCTCGTACCGAAGATAGTCCTCATAATCAATACTAGTCAGTATAATAGAATGAGTATTCGGTATCTCTTGCATCAAGTGAAGGTATGATTCCAGTTTCATTGGTCTGAACTACCATTATAATTTAGGAATAAGAAGAAATTCTTTTTGCTTTTGTGTGAGATTAAGAATAAGAAGATATTTGTAAGGTAATAGTTCTTAATTTTTAATTGAACTAGAGGAAGTGAAGGAAATTTGAGATAAGAGAGAGAACTCTTTTTTTAAACCAGAAAAAGAATTAGAGGAAGTCGTACTAGAAGAGGGATAGAAAGAATTTTGAATTATGGAGAAAGAAATTTTAGAGTAAGGACTCAAACCGTTGGCTTTGATTCCAGAATAGAAACTCACTAGCAAAAGGATTTTCGGAGTAAGGACACAAACACTGGATTCTAATAGAAATTCAAGATCTGAGGAGGGTATTGGTTGCGTAGAAAGTAGAAGCGCGGGTCACCGAAGAGATAGTGGCAGCATATCGGTCGCCGGAGAAATGAATGATGCTGAATAGAGAGAGGAGCATCAATTGCTGGAGAGAAGAGTTCTGCTAGCCACCAAACGGAAGAAGAAAAGAAGAAAATCATTGGCGGCACACGTTGGCCGGCATCACCCCCTGTTAGCGAAAGCTATTTGCATCTCTACCAAAATCTTAGAAGCTCTGATGCTATGTAGAAAATGAAAAAGGAAAGAGAAATTGGGAATGAATTGCTTAATTATTGCCTCAAACATGTTGGGATTTAAATAGTGTTTACAAGTATTCCTAAAATACATGCATAGATAGACGCCGTGATTGACTTTTTGAGCTCATTACGTATAAAATAATGTAGGCACTATTAGAAATATTTACGACACTTGTTGCTGAGATAAATACAATAATTTTAACAATCAAAATAAAATCCTAAAAAGAGAAGGAACATAAAAGGAAAGTAATTCCTATTTCTAATTACACAATATGAGGACTCTAAACCTTTCCTCTATATACACACACACACACATATATTTTTTATTACAAAAGCAAACGCGCGCGCACACACACCTATATACATTGATGTGTGTGTGTATATATGCAGTGGCGAAGCAACGATTTTTATTAAGCGGGTTCAAAATTATAAAGAAGTAAACATACGAAAAAGCTAAGGGGGTTCAACATCTAGCATATAGAACCTTGTATATACAGTGTAATTTTTCACCAAAGGGATCCGAACCCCCCTCGGCCCAACCTAGCTCTGCCCCTGTATGTATGTATATCACTCCCTCCGTCCCAATTTATGTGACACCATTTGACTTGGCACAAAGTTTAAGCAAGAAAGGAAGACTTTTGAAATTTGTGGTATAAAAACAAACCTTAAACATTCGTGTGACTATAAATCATTTCATTAAGGGTAAATGGAGAATTTTAAAGTTAAATTATTTCTAATTTTAGAAAGGTGAATTTTTTTCGAGTCTGACTTTGTCGAGTGCGCAGGTGATGGGGGAGAAGTTAAGGGCTATAGGGGCTTGGGAGAGTAGAGGGGACGCGAGCAGTATGTGGGATAGGACGGCGAGCTGCATTAGGGAAGCAGCTAGAGATGTTCTGGGAGTCTCGAGAGGTCGCCGTGGTGGGCGACGAGGGGACTGGTGGTGGAATGGAGAAGTCCAAGGGAAGGTGGAAGCAAAGAAGGTGGCGTACGCGAAGTTGGTAGACAACAAGGATGATGAGGAGAAACGGACGAATAGGGAAAGGTATAAGATTGCGAGAACGGAAGCAAAGTTGGCAGTTTCGGCGGCAAAAACGGCAACTTTCGAACGTCTATATGCAGAATTAGAGGACAAAGGCGGGGATAAGAAGTTGTTCAGGCTAGCCAAGGCGAGGGAGAGAAAGGCACGGGACCTGGATCAAGTAAAGTGCGTCAAGGACGAGGATGGCAAAGTATTGGTGGAGGAAGCTCTCATTAAACGGAGATAGCAGTCATACTTCCATAAACTCTTGAACGAGGAAGGTGATAGAGACATTTTGTTGGGAGATTTGGAGTACTCTGAGAGGCGTCGCGATTTTGGGTATTGTAGGAGTATCAAGGTGGAGGAGGTTAAGGGTGTTGTTCGTGGGATGCGCAGGGGAAGAGCTATCGGGCCTGACGAGATCCCTGGAGAGTTTTGGAAGAGTGCGGGCAGGGCAGGTTTGGAGTGGTTGACTGGATTGTTTAATGTTACTTTTAAGACGGCGAAGATGCCTGAGGAATGGAGGTGGAGTATGATGGTTCCTTTGTATAAGAACAAGGGTGATATTCAAAGTTGCAACAACTATAGAGGGATCAAACTGCTAAGCCACACTATGAAAGTGTGGGAAAGGGTGGTGGAGATGAGGGTGAGAAGAGGCGTGTCCATTTCAGAGAACCAGTTCGGATTCATGCCGGGGCGCTTGACTACAGAAGCCATCCATCTTGTGAGGAGACAGGTGGAGCAGTATAGGCAGAGGAAGGACTTGCACATGGTTTTCATCGACCTAGAAAAGACTTACGACAAAGTGCCAAGAGAGGTTTTATGGAGATGCTTGGAGGCCATAGGTGTACCTGTAGCATACATTAGGGCGATCAAGGACATGTATGAGGGAGCCAAGACCAGGGTAAGGACAGTGGGAGGAGACTCGGAGCACTTCCCGGTGGAGATAGGGTTACACCAGGGATCAGCTTTTAGCCCATTTTTATTTGCCTTAGTGATGGATTGTTTGACGCGGCAAATTCAAGGTGAGGTGCCATGGTGTATGTTATTTGCGGATGACATAGTCTTGATTGACGAGACTCGTAGCGGAGTGAACGCTAAGCTGGAAATTTGGAGACAAACTCTGGAGTCTAAAGGGTTCAAGTTGAGTAGGACCAAGATAGAGTACATGGAGTGCAAGTTCAGTGACGTGACACATGAGCCTGGTGTGGAAGTGAGGCTTGGTACCCAGGCCATCCCAAAGAAAGGAAGTTTCAAATATCTTATAGGTCTATTATACAAGAAAATGGAGATATTGAAGATGATGTCTCACATCGTATTGGTGCAGGGTGGATGAAATGGAGGCTTGCTTCAGGAGTGCTGTGTGATAAGAAGGTGCCACCAAAACTTAAAGGCAGGTTCTACAAAGTGGTTGTGAGACCGACTTTGTTGTACGGGGCAGAGTGCTGGGCAATCAAGAGCTCTCACGTCCAAAAGATGAAAGTTGCGGAAATGAGAATGTTACGATGGATGTGTGGGCACACCAGGCGAGATAGGATTAGGAATGAAGATATCCGGAATAAGGTTAGAGTAGCATCAGTGGAGGACAATATGAGGGAAGCGAGGCTGAGATGGTTTGGGCATGTGAGGAGGAGAGACACATGCCCCAATGCGGAGGTGTGAGAGGTTAGCTATGGATGATTTCAGAAGAGGTAGAGGTAGGCCGAAAAAGTATTGGGGAGAGGTGCTGAGACAGGACATGGCGCAGTTTCAGCTTACCGAGAACATGACCTTAGATAGGAGGTTATGGAGGACTCAGATTAGGGTAGAAGGCTAGTAGGTAGTCGTTGTTTCGATCGATAATCTATTGTTCTTTGATTCTTGCTACTATATGTTGTTTCTTGTGCTTCGATTATCTTATCTATCTGTGGTAGCTACTGCTTCCTTTTTCAAACGGCTCTATCTTGACTAATTCGCTTTCTTTAGTTTCATTTGCATTTTGCTTTGAACTGCTTGTGCTTATCTAACCTTCTCATTGTGTTTTCTCTTGAGCCGAGGGTCTTTCGAAAACAGCCTCCCTATCTTCCGAGATAGGGGTAAGGTCTGTGTACACTTTACCCTCCCCAGACCCCACATTGTGAGATTTCACTGGGTAAGTTGTTGAATTTTTTTTTTTCTGGGGACAGACTAAAAAGGAAAGGGTGCCACATAAATTGGGACAGAGAGAGTAATAATTTACAAATCCTTAACAAATGTATTGGAAGCATAGGATTGAAGAGAGTCGTATGAAAGCCCTGCATTTCAACATTAGTTCGGATATCGGGAATCTCCATGAAAACTTACAAGCTTGTCACACAACTCCATCACCTTTCGCTCCATACTTTCTAGCTCCCAAGAGTAGAAGAGCAATTTACGGCAATAAAACCAGTTGGCAGAATGTAAAACTAATCCATAACTACAACCTACTTGGATTTTGTGATCACTTCCTTGAAAACTATACTTAAAAACTCATTGTGGAGCTCTAAAAGAAAGTATCAGCTGATATGGCATATGTGGAGATGGATTACTCTAATCCTACTATGCAGACAGTGCAGGAAACTTCAACATACAGGTGACAGAACTACAATAGCTATATTCAGAACTCAGGATAGGAATCATATGTTAGCAATAGCTTTTCTTCTTTTAGCTAGTTCCAATTTTGAACATTATGTAGTAACTTTTGATTTTCTGGTTGCTACGAACAGTCAGGAGGCTCAATACCAAGTAACATATTAGTTTAAAAATAAAAACATATGCTATGGCAGGTTGTAAAATAATTTAATTAAATAGCTCTTGTACTTGTAGAAGCAGGCAGAAAATATACATGGTAGAGGAAAGAAAGTATCAGTTGAGTTCATATTGCGTATGCTATACCTTGCCAATCAGAACAATTTCCCTAAATAAGGAATATATATTACTTTGAAGAAGATAGGTGACAGTGCTGCAAGCCCAAGGAAGTCTTAAATCAATCAACAATGTAACTGCATCCAACAAGAGTATTGCTGATGTACAGGACTTCTCAGATTCCATAAAAAGTTGATCTCTCAACTTATTCCTGCATGGACATGGCTCACATGAGTAAAATAAAGACATGAAAGCACTTGTTTAGCGTTCCAATTGGACTTGAGTCCTACAAAAACTGGTATCCTACAGATGTTAAATAAAACAGCTTATTTCAGAAAATGACACTACACGTGAGTAAACACAGTTCTCACGTGAGTAAACATAGTTCTATGACTGGTATAGTAGATACATCAAAATAAATGCCTGCCCCAAGCAACCTCAGCAAAGCTAACTAAATTTCAAAATTTAGCAGAGTAAAACTACTCCCCTCCCCCCTCTCGCAATAAAGAGTTCAAAGCCAGCAGCTATAAAGCATGTTATCAACGTGTCAGGATTATAGAACGATGAAAGACGTCATAAAATAGCATAGTTTTAGTTATATGATAGAAAACGTTTGCTGTATCAAGCTTTCCTCCGAGAATAGCTACTAAATATGTTAGGGAAGAAAGTTGGAAGAGAATACATGTAAAAATGGGACCATAGAGGCTGTATAGCCCCTTTGCCAGCACTGTAAATCTTGTTAACCAGCTCACTAACGCTAACTTTTAATAGTGACATCCAATAATTCTTGCAACCCAGGGGCAACTATCTTTAGGGTGGTGAAGGTGAAGCTCCAAGTGGTCTTTCAACATAACTCACATAGCACAAAAAATAGAATGAAATGCGAAATACAGAGGACTGATCAATGGCAATATAAAGATCTGGAGTTCAGGTCCAATACAATCCAAAGAAGTTTAAGGAAAGAACTTATTTTTTGATGAATAACACGAAAGAATCGATTTATCCCTCTTTTCTTGAATATTATATATTTGCTACACAATTAGATTGATTTTAAGCTTTTAGATAATAAGGTCAAATAACTCTCTTTCTCTGTGTTCGACAGAGACAAGAGTAACATTAACCAAATGAAGTTCAAGTGCTTCATATGGGAAAGTAAATCAAGAAGAAATGAAGAAATGAAGTAAGGTCTTGAGTTAACCTGTTCCCATAAACAGCCCGAATACAAGCATGAACATATTTCTTTACTCTGCATCTCACCAAGGCAGGATTGGAAGCGTACTCCGTACCAGCAAAGAGGCTAACAATATCCCCTGTAAAATTCCTGCACACTGTTAATGCTAAAGGCAAGCTTCCGACATGCAAAACTCAAGAGGTTAATGACAGAGAAACAAATGAATAACATGTAATGATTAACCAAAAAAAAAAATCTAATTAGAGTACCAAGAATAAATATTTTTTTTGACGCAGTTAAACTTGAACACGAAGATGCTATGAACAAAACATGCACTTAAAGAAACAAGGTCAGTTGTGTAACTTAGAAGTATCTGATAAAAGAAACAAGGTCAGTTGTGTAACTTAGAAGTATCTGATAAGTTGCAGCATAAATAATGAGTTTTGACAAAGCACCACATTCCATAAAAGCTGGCAAAGAAAAATTAAATTAAACCATTAGTCATACACTTGATTTTCGCCAGACAACAATATATCAATTATTTAGCATGGAACCCCAAAAGATCTCAAGAATATGAAGAGATACCTAAATAATACAATCCAATGCCATTACAGGGGACTTCCATTGAAAGGTAACTTAAGTTTCAGGGATTACTAAAGCCATGGAACCAACACAATTCAACACTCCATCAAAGCCCAAAACATTATCAAGCAAGCATTTGTTTGCCATGATGCAGATCCGCAGCTTGACTTCTAAAGTTCTAAAATATTCATCAATTCATATGACTTACGTAGATAGCTTAACACATATGATGTGAAGTGATAAAATTTTCTTTTTAAAGCCATCATTAACCATCTCTTATCGGCAGACGGAACCAGAATCAAACAGGAAACACACAGCTTCACAACTCCAGATAAATGAAGGCACTCAGTATGTGCTACATAAATTGTCCACATGAAATTGACAAAGAGAGGAAACAAACCGCTATCTCGAACAAACTCTAGTAGCGATCGGCATGTCTCCACAAGGACAGAAACATCAGTAGTGTATGTTGGATTGAAAAAAAAAAGTAGCTGACGCAGAAAATCTGAATCTGGACCGAAACACTGCCTGAACACACATGGGAAAAAATAAAATAAAAAGCTAATCCTCAAAGATTCTAGAAAGAAGCTCATACAACTTCATGGGATAAGTGCAAAGAAAAGAGAACATATCAGAGCACCCAATTACATGACCTAACAGGGGGGGAGGACATTGCATCTAAAGCAACATATTAAAGAGACCAAAAAAGCAATATAGGTAAACCTGTCAACAGGGTGGCAGCGCTTCCCATATGTTTTTAAAAAATTCTCACGAACTTTAGAACGTTCAGCTTCCACCTCCTTTCTACCTCTGAAGCATTTCTGTATTCAGTACTTATTCAAGTCAAAAAAAGTAACAAGTCCTAGATGATTCTAGCAAGAGAGGTTATCCAAACATATCCAAACAATTTGAGTCAAATATAGCCAAAATAAAAGAGAAAGGCATAGGGAGATAGAGAAGGTGCAAGACAGAACTTGCAAATTGTCACATTAGATGATCTTGGAAAAGTCTTTTGTCGTTTCTATTGGCAAGAGCAACTAAGAGCCCAAAACTTAAGAATAAAATAAGCACTCAAGGCAGTTGACAATCTGTCTGGTGTGAAAAAAAGTATCTGCGTGGATCTATACATTCCTACAAAGGATTTGCATATACGTGAGGAATAGCCTCCTGTTTTTAATGTCTTTTTGGTGCACCCACGAATTCCTATTTGTATAATAGACTGGGTGTCTTTCGTATAGAATCATATATTTATGTAGATTCTCTACTTTTTGGTGTACCTCTTGCACACGGGGGCTTTCTCGGTACCAATAAAATTATATTTGATATGGAAAAGGGGGGAGATTCTATCAGTTGTGATTGTAGATAATGATTTCAAATACAATGACACTTTCAAAATACAAACAATTATGTGGTGCTCTAGATCCTCCGATTCCTCTAGTTTTTAGTGAATACAAACACATAAATAAACCTGATTACATCTTGCATTTTTCTTGCCATAATTTGACGTACCTATCCTAAAACCAAGAGAGAGATGAATATATGAACTTTAAGATACTCCCTTGCTTCAGTTTAGCAAGTTTTTTATTTTTATTTTTATAAGTCATTTTTATTAAAGGAAACAGTATCAAGGTGATACTGTTAAAAGTACAAAAGTACATTAAATAACTACGCTGTCTAGCAAGTCCAGCGAATTATGCAAATCCAACACTACATTTCCTTCTTTCCAAAAGTACAAGAAATGAAACAATTATATTTCACTGACTGCAATTGACTCCTCTTTCCTTCGAAGCATCTCATATTCCTCTCCTTTCATAAGGTCCAAATTATGCATAGAGGAATGTTAACCCAGATATTCTTTAAGGCTGAATCTGGCAAACAAACGCCCAACTTTCAAGCACCTCTCGGAACTTCCTAGGGCTTACCCAGTGGGAGCTATACATTGTGAAAAACGTAGACCGCACCTGCCTAGAAAATTCACAGTGCAAAAAAATGTGGTCCACAGATTCACATGCTCTTTCACACAAGAAGCATCTACTACATAGAAACCATCTCCTTTCATCAAGTTTTCTTGAGTCAGGCATGCTCCATGTGCCACTTGCCAGCCAAAACAAGCAACTTTTATTGGTACAGTTTAGCAGGTTTGACTGATGGAAATTAAAATCAAGGACAAAAATCTCACTAGCTTATTGCAAGGATTTTGGTTGCAAGGGGCATTTGCTAACAGGGCTAACAAATATTTTTTTATTTTATCCACTAGAATTTGGAGCTGATAAAATAGTAAAACCTTACCTTTACAGCTTTACTATCTAATATCTACAGACGGGCGAGTTTTATTTGTAAGTGTCTATGAATGGACTAGTCAATGGGTATCAAATTTATCATATTATTAATGTCAATATGAGGAGTGAACCCAATGTAAGATGATATTATCAGAATTGCGATTCCAGGATGTTCTGTATAGGCCCTAGAAAGCATCAGCTTTCAAAACAAAAATTGAGGTCTCATACAAGGATTTGAGACGAAAGCATATACCAAGTGAAAGAATTGAGGGCGGGTAGGCTGAGTGGGAGGTTACCATGAAGTAGAGAAACGACAAGAATGGGGGAAAAGGAGGCTGAACTGAGAAGACAGTCTTCAAGGTGAATTTTGCGTCTGAAGTTCGCTCCTTTCTAAAGCTACGAAAGTAGAGAAAAGGGAAGGATCCAGAGAAGGAGGGGTTACAGTTTAGTAAAACCTCCCAACACGCCAATTAAAATAAAAAACTGGAACACGAGAGGTTAAAAAGACCCCTCTAGAAAATGTGGTAGTGAAGGATATGCTGAAACCGAAAGCAAACTTGATGTGTCTGCAGGGGACCAAAGTGTCAAATGTTAAATATAATAGTTCTTCATTATTGCGGGCCAATAATATGAAACAAAAGGATGTTAGAAGTTATGGAGGTGCTTCACAGATACTCCGATATGTACATTTTAGCATGACAACAAGAGTTATTTTCAGGTGACGAGGTGCATCATAAATGACCTCTTACATGGGCATTAACATAGAATTTATCAATTAGATATGCAGATAAAAGAACATAAATGGAAATGGAAAAACTCCCCAAGTGTCTTCTCTGACTTTAATAATGAAAATTGGAGTTATAGACCTGTCTTTGTCATGGGCGAAAAAACTTCGAGATATAGAAATGAGCCCAAATTGGAAAGAATCATGATCTCTACAAGATGGGAAGAGAAGCATCACGACTCCATCTGGAGAACTTTGTTGAGGCCAATCTCAAATCGTATTCCTTAATTCTTGATAGCGGAGGAATCCAAGGACTCATCGTTGTTAGAGTTTGAGAAGATGTGGCTTCAACGTCAAAACTTTAAGAAGACAGGGAAATCATGGTGGAAGACCCACTCAATTACCGAAAGACAAGATTTTATGTGTTAAAGATGTTGCAAAGTGATTGTTTCTTTTACTACGTTATCCTATTATTTTTTTGAAACTGGTAAATTTTTCTATATTTCATATGTAGCAAACAGTACTTAGGTAGTACTGAAACCGTATTTACAAGAAAGTCTACTGTCCTCTCTCTATATTGTATCTAAAACATCAATTGTAGTGACAGTATCATTTGAGTAGATCTGATTGCACCAAAAACACAACAGCAAAATAAAGCTTAACTTGATCTTCTGCACCCCATTCTCCACATTCTCAAAACATCTGGAGTTTCTCTCCTACCAAATTGTCCACCAAATGCAAGCAGGGATAATTCTCCATCTAGTCCTGTCCTTTGCCTGTAAGCCTATTTCCTCCCAGCTTTTAAGAGCATCTGTAACCTTCCCATGCATGGTCCAGGAAATGCCTTTGAGATTAAGAATAATTCTCCATAGATGAGCTGTTATCTTACAGTGAAGGAAAAGATGGTTAACTGTCTCTGATGTTTCCCCACACAAAAAGCACCTGGAACATAAAATGAAGCCTCTTTTCATCAAATTATCTTGTGTAAGAGCTGCTTCTTTAGCCAGTAGCCACACAAAACAGGCAACTTTGTGAGAAATTTTTGTTTTCCAGATGTGTTTCCAAGGCCAGTTGGCTATCTGCTGATTGGAATAATTCATCAACTTGTAAGCTGCATTAACTTTGAATAAACCCTTAGTGCTGCCTTGCCACCATAATACATCTTCACCTGTCTGTAGTCCACTAAACTGCTCTAATGTACTAAAGAATTCAACCACTCTTTGCGCTTCCCAGTCATTGATATGTCTTCTAAAAATGATGTTCCATCCTTGAGGTGTCCACATCTCTGCATACTGAAGATATCTGGGAAGACCACATCTAATCTTCCAAATTCATGCCAATTGTCCTTCCAAAAGCTAGTTTTACTCCCATCAAACACTTTGATCTTGGAATTATCCCTCAACTCAATCCACAGTGTTCTAATGGATCTCCATAGGCTAACCCCAAATGGTGTAGTGACCTCCTTAGTCATCCATTTGTCTTCCTGTTCATACTTTGCTTTAATAATATTCTCCCAAAGGAGTTGATTCTCATTGGTGAACTTCCACAACCATTTCATTCTAAGAGCTTTACTCTGAATCTTCAAGTTCTTGATCCCTAACCCTCCAAGATTCTTGCCAAAAGTGATTGCTTTCCACTTAATCCTATTATTTTGCTGCTATTACTGCTTATTATTATTATTTATTATTACTAATGCTTTTTCATCTCTCCTTGAGTCGGGGGTCTATCGAAAACAGCCTCTCCACCCGTCAAAATGTAGGGTAAGGTCTGCGTAAACTCTACCCTCCCCAGACGGCCCCGGCCCCACCTGGTGGGATTATACTGGGTATGTTGTTGTTGCAAAGTGACTTGAAAGAATGGAATTAACAGGTGTTTGGAAATGTTGATGCAGATACCGTAATTGATATCCACAACTTCAGTTAATTTGAGCAAGGATGAGAGGCCCCAAGAGAAACAATTAAGAAACTAGGGTCGAGTGCAAAGGAACAATCAAATTGTTATCGGAAAACATTGTCTTCTTTTCCAGGGTGAGGTTTTCCATCATGATTAATCAAAATGCTTTCATTTTTCCAACAGAAGTGAAGGAAAACATTGTCTTCTTTCTCCAAGTGAGCTGGAGAAAACATATCCTCTCCACATCTCTTGTTTGCAGACGGCACCCTAACATTTTGTTGTAAATATATGAGAGATCTGATTTCAAGATCCTGACATAAATTGAAGCAGTTAACTTTGCATCAATGTAATAAAGTATGAGTTGATTCCAGTTGGTTGGTTAAAATTGTCCGAAGATCTCGTTAAGCTAAGTGATTGTTATGTGGATATTTTTTTTTTGAAATTGGTAACTTTGTATTCCTCAGTATTAAGGGTATGCTGACCACCTCCAAAAATTTACACTTTACTGAAAGAGAAATACTTACAGTAATCCTAAAAAGTCCACTAACAAACTTCCTCTTCTACATATTGCTCTTTACACCAAAAACTTAATGAAGTAATGACCTTCCATTGGATCTTCTGCAATGAACTTTCTCTGCCTTTAAAAATTTTGTCGTTTCTTTCCCTCCAAATGTTCCACCAAATGCAGGCGGGAACTGTTTTACCAAATCTTCTGACTCTCGCTCCCTCCCCTTCTTATCCAATAGCTTAGAAGGTCTGCAGTGTGTTCAGGCATAGTCCAGTTCACCTTAGCCAAGTTAATGAACAATGCCCAGACTTGTGCTGTAACTTTACAATGAAGGAAAAGGTGATTGTTTGTCTCTAAGGCCTCCTTGCATAATGTGCATCTTGAAGCAATGTTAATTCCTCTTTTCTGCAGCGCTTCATGAGTCAAACAGGCTCTCCAAGCTACCAGCCAGGTGAAACACTTCACCTTAGTTGGTGCCACACTCTTCCAAATGGATTTCCAAGGTCTAATTTCAGTCAAACCCTTGTCGTACAATCTGTTCACAGAGAACAGTCCATCTTGATTATGCTTCCATGTTAATTATCTGGCTCAAAATTAGTTCCTTGAAATCCACCAATTACTGTCAGTAGTTCTGCTACCCATGCAATTTCCCAATCATTTAAAAGTCTTCTGAAAACTAAATTCCAACCTTAGGGAGACCACATCCAAATGTGGATATTTTACCTAGAGTACTTGGAGATCCCTTTAGAGACAAGTTTAATCTAGCGATCTGTGAATTGTGATAGAAAGAAATAACAAAAGGTTGAAACGGTGGGAAAGGCCATACTTATTGTGAGGAGGCAAAGTTAACTCTCACTAAGTCTATCCTTTCCAACATTGCCAAAAATATAGTGTGTTTTTGTTCTAGATTCCATCTTCAGTTACTCTAAAATTAGAGAAGACAATGAGGGACTTTCTTTGGGAAGAAGAGGAGGGATAGAGAAATGTCAACCAGTGTTATCAAAAGCGAAAAGCGCAAAAAAGCTCTAAGGTCAGCTGGGGCTTTAAGCGCAAAGCGCAAATAAAGTGTGGGCTTTAATGAAAAAAGCGCAATGGTGCAAAAATACAAATATATATATGTTTAGTCCAAGATTAATAGTAATAAGCATGAATAACAAATGTATGGACAAAGAAATTGTAAAAATATTATAATAAAGTGAAATATTAATCATCTAGTGTCACCTCTCCAAGAGAGGCTCATTGGCAAGGAAAAGTATGTCTTAGAGCCTTGATGATGACACTAAAGCGCACATAAAGCGAGATGAAGCGCTCAACATGTTGTGAACCTCGCTTCAAGGCTTAAGCGCGCCTTTGATAACACTGATGTCAACTTAGCTGGATGGTAGAAGGTGTGGCTCCTATTGACTTGGGCAGATCGAGAACGGGTAGTTGTCAATTTCCAAACAAACCCCCTTAGGGTAGATGAAGGGATTTATGAATGAGAAATGGGCAGCATAAAGGAGAGCTTCACGACAAAATGTGGATGTGTAGGATACGGGAGATTCACAAAAGAGGTCACCAGCCCCGATGGGGTTTCTTTTATGAAAGGCAAAGATTCTAATACACTGGATTTACATTAGATTTCAGTTTTGGCTAGATATCCATAGCACGGAGTCAGCCTTAAAGACGTTCCTTTCTTTAAATGTATTTGCAGATGACAAAGATGTAATAATGTTGGACTTACTTAGACCGGAATCACACGAGATTCCTAGGATATATCCTCCAAGAGACCTATACAAGATTGGCAAGGGAAGACTTGGAGAATCTCCAACGAACATTTACGTCCTTCTGACCGCAGCAGAAAGTTAGATGGGGCGAAGGGACCACGAGTGAAATGCTGGAGCCATTGAAGTCATTCTATAAATATTTAGAGAATAGGGAAAAATGCAAACTAGGCAGAAACACATATAAAAGACTGGAGCCCCTAAAAAAGGGGCCTTCTTCACATGGTCTACTACTTTGGATGCCATTCTCACAGTGCACAATTTGAGAAATAAGGTGTGCACAACGGTACAATAGTGTGGTATGTGCAAGAAGGGCAGGGAAGACACTAGTCACTTGCTCCACAATTCTAAGCTAGCAGCAAGAATATGGATAGTGGTTATTGCTTGTTTAACGTTTCATCGGTACCTCCTGAATAAAGCATCTTGGCTGCACAAGCGAAGACCATTGAGACTTTAGAGGTCCACAAATTGAGAAAAAGAAAAGAAAAGAGTGGAAGGTATGCTGAGGCATTTTCTAAATGATTCTATGATTGCTCGAGGGACGTACAAAGCTTGAGTGGAAGATCAAGAATGCCCTTCAATTGGCAGCCATTGATACAGAATTGAATAATCTCTTAATCTTCTGATGACCGGAGATAGCCTAAAAGAGAAATCAACAATTAACTATGACTAATACAAAATCAATACCAAATCTTTGATCGGTAAAGTAAAGATTATAACTATAACGAAAATCACCAAGGAGGTGCTTAAGTACAATTTTTTAAGAAGTAATATAATTAATGGCATCTACATAGATGCAAATAGTACAAACGAATAGTAAGTGCAAAAGTGATTTTGTTAGCTGCATTACATAGCCGCACTTAAAAGCCGAATACTCTATCGTTGAGTTAGTAACCCGAAGAAAATATCGAAAAAATTGTGTAGATCCAATCCGAAGAAAAAGAAATAAAGAGATTAGACAAGACAACCAAAAACCATTGAAAGAAGAAATCTAAAAAAATACATTCACACTTTCTAATTAATTTAAAGCATGTGCCCTATACTAAATATAAGGAGCTAACAAAGTACAAAATTCGTCACAGGAGTAGGGCAGTTTACAGGGAAAAGGTCACTTGAGCTATTATAAACATGAAAGAAAAATTAGCCTTGAGAGTGTGATTAGGAGTTGATGTTCCATCGAACATCGTCGATTCCTTTCTGTCCAAATGCACCAAAAAATACAAGCAGGAATCATTTTCCAAGTCTTCGTGATGGGCCTACCGACTTTTCAAGAACTCCAGCATATGAAGGCATCCTTAATCCTCTCAGGCATGACCCACCACCTGAGTCCAAAACTAACAAGAACTTGCTCCAGATATTTGTGGCAACTGTATAGTGTAGCAGGAGGCGGTGGTTACTTTCTATGTCCTCATGGCACATATAGCATTTGTTTACAATGTCTATGTTCCTTAAATTGAGATTTTCTTGAGTCAAACATGCTTCATAGTGTGTTGTCCAACAGAAACAAATTACCTCACCTTAGGGGGTAATTTAATTTCTAGATTAGTTTCCATGGTCATTTATCCACCATCTCATTTTGGTCACAAAAAGCTGAATATCCTGCTTTAATAGAGTATAGACCATCAGCTTTATCACCTCATCTAAGTTTCTCTGAAGTTTGCTCATTGGTTATGCAGCTCCCCAGTCTTTCAAGTAAGTCGAATAGTTCTTCACGCTCCCAATCCTACAGGTTCCTTCTGAGTTGTGGGTTCCATATATTGTATGCCCTATTTTGCGAGATGGTGGAGTCTTGATTGCTGAAGATATTAGGATAGTCAATTTGCAAATATGAATTCTCCAATTCTTCCAGAATTTGATGTTTGTTCCATTACCAACCTGGAACCTGCAGTTCTGATAAAATTCATCCCATAACTTGACTATGTTTTTCTAGAGGCCTACACCTTGTGGAGCTCTATATGTATCGGTGCACCGGTGGCGCTGTACACCATGATTTGCAGCTACCACATCCTTCTGTAGAGTAGAAGCATCCTAACCATATCTTCAAAGCCATTTCATAAACATTTATTCGTTATGGATAGCTAGATTTTATTTTATTTTTGCCCAGGCCACCAAGGATTTAGGTTCTCTCACTTTTGGCCATTTGACCAAACGAAACTTGTGAGTTTTGTTGCTACCTTCCCAAAGAAAATTCCTTCTATTTTGTCATCTGCTTTTGCACCTTGCGTAGAATGGGAAATAATGACATAAATATGTGAGAATGTTGTCCAAAACACTATTAATAAGCGTGAGTCTATCACCCATGAGAGTAGGGTTGTTCAAAACCGACCGCTACCAATAACCCAACCGCAAAAGTGGCTTATTGGCTTATTGGTATTGGGTTATCGGATTAACGGGTGGGGAATGGATTAAAATTTTATAATTAACGGCTTATCGGTGCGGGGGATGGATTACTTAATTTTCTTATTGGGTAAACCGTTAACCCGTTAAGAATTTATCATATTTTATATTTTTACTCCTAAACATGTAAAATATGTATGGTAATTATAATTTCTAAACCTAAAGCAGGCTGCAGGCCAAGCCCATTTAGTAAATCAGTAACTTTTTCACTTAATTACTTTAGTTATTAGTTTACACTTTATAACCCTAATAAATAATCTATCTGAAGGCTAAAGCACAGTAAGTCATTAGTCTTGCAACTGCGTATTGCAATTTGCAAGACTCAAGGATTGTTCTGCTTCAACGAGGTAAATTTTAAGTTTTTTATTTTTTCCGCTTATGATCTTAATGGATTTTTTCCTTCTGATAATCCACATTCTGTTTGCAGGATTACCATATTTAAAGCAGTAATATATATGAACAAGCTAATTTAGATAATTGAACAATTTCTAAAATAAAGTAAAGTTGAAGCTCAATAAAACCTAAAACTCCAAACATACAAATAGATTTATTTGTCTCAATACATTAAGGGTCTCGTGTGATCAATTTATTTTTGTCAGAGTTTTATTCGACTTGACTATCTGTTAATCTATTTCCAATCCTATGATGTTAAGGTATTGCATTATTTGCTCTGTTTCTGTTTTTAGTTTTGCCTCCACTAGCATAATGTGTCTATGATGTATTTGGATTAACAAATTCTCTATTTTCCTGTGCTATGTGTATTTTTTGTTACTATTTGCAGTGCCGATCATATTTTATCTGTTCTAATTTTGGTTGTTTGTTGAATTTTTTTTCTTATCATAGGAACTCAAAGTCTTAAACTCGTAGCATGGCTGAACAAGGTGATAAGGTGATAGCTGAAAGTGAGGCTTCAAATGTAGCAAGTCAAGCTGAAATAACTCAATCAACTAGTGCTAAAAAAAGGAGAAAAAGGTCTGTCGCGTGGGATCATTTTACAGAAGTTGAAACTTCCGAAGGTACGAAAGCAAAATGTAGCCATTGCTACAAAGTGTATTGTTTTAAGTCAAGAGACGGTACGTCCACTCTTCTTGGTCAGTTGATGACGTGTCCTAAACTTCCTACTCCTCTTGTTGATAAAAAACAATCAACCATAGGCTTTAAATCTATTCCGGGGGGTACTCAAGGGGACGTAGCCGTTGTCTCTTGGAAATTTGACCAAGAAGAGTGTAGGAAGGCTTTATGTCGTATGGTTATAGTGGATGAGCTTCCTTTTAGCTTTGTCGAAAAAGAAGGCTTTAGAGAATTTATGAAAATGGCGCAACCTCATTTCTGGATCCCTTCCCGTAGTACTGTCACTAGGGACTGTTTTAATCTTTTTAATGAAGAAAAGCAAAAGTTGAGGAGGCATTTTATAGAAACAAAACAGAGACACATGGACTTCTATACAAAGAATTAATTACATGTGTATCACTGCCCATTGGATCGATAGTGATTGGAATATGCGCCAGAAAATACTTAATTTTTGTCCTATTATTAGCCATAAAGGTGAAGATATGGCAAATGGTATTAGTAGATGCTTACGTGAGTGGGGGATAAATAAGATCTTTACTATCACAGTTGATAATGCAAGCTCAAACGCTGTGACAGTAAAAGAATTGTCTAAACAATTAACAAAAATGGGAACTAATTTGATGAACGGTAATCACCTTCACGTGAGGTGTATGGCTCATATCATGAATCTTGTCGTCCAGGATGGTTTAAAAGAATGCTCTTTGTCTATTGAACGTGTTAGACATGCAGTTAGATATGTTAGACAGTCTCCCGCGAGGTTGAAAAGATTTCAAGAAAGCTGTGATGATGAACAAATCAATTGCAAAAAATCTTTATGTTTAGATGTCCCAACTAGGTGGAACTCCACCTATCTGATGTTGAGTAGGGCTGTTGAATTTGAGAATGCATTTTCAAATTATGCTTCTCGTGAAATCGGCCTGAGACATTATCTTGAAAATTCTTATGTTGAAGTTGGAATTACTGCCGGTGAACTTTTGAGCAGTGATTGGGTCCATGTGAAAAGAATTACGAGATTTCTTGAGATCTTTTATCTTCTTACTTTGAAAATATCTGGATCACGTTATGTTACGTCAAATATTCATTTTCTTGAAATTTGTGCGGTTGCTGTTTATTTGAATAAATTAATGGCAAGCGAAGACACTGGTTTAAGTGATATGGCAAAGAAGATGAAAGAAAAATTTAATAAGTATTGGGGAGATCCAACAAAAATGAACAAGATAATTTTCATTTCATGTATTTTGGATCCTCGTTACAAGCTTGAATCAGTTGGCTATGCACTTGTAAAGATGTTTGGAACGCAAGGGCCATCTATACAAGCAGAAATAAAGAAGTACATGACTTCATTATTTAACGAGTATGTAAAATCAAGCTCAAAAGGCAGCGTGCTTGATGTATCTTCACCTTGCTCTTCAATGGACACGTCTACTTCCGGGATTTCTGGCAGTGAAGAAAGTACCCAAAGTACAGGACTTTAGAATCACTCATGCAAGATCTAAAGAGCTATAAAACAGCGAGTGGAGGTGTGGATGCTAGAACGGAGTTAGATAAATATTTTGGTGAAGAAACTGAGGATGACACTAAAGAATTTAACATCCTAGACTGGTGGAGAATGAACTCGGCTAGATTTCCTATTATTGCTGAGATGGCTCGTGATGTATTAGCTGTCCCTGTTTCAAGTGTGGCATCTGAATCTACGTTTAGTACGGGTGGACGTCTTCTTGATTCATTTAGGAGTTCATTGACTCCTAAATTAGTGCAAGCTCTTGTGTGTCTTCAAGATTGGCTTCGAAGTGAAAAATTAAAACAACCTGTTAGCGTTGAGGAAGATCTTGATAATCTCGAACAGCTTGAACAGGGTAATAATACTTTTATTTATATTTGTTATATATTATTGTTGTAAATGGTTTATACTTATTACATGACTCATTATGATAATTTTCTGTTCAGATTTAGCCAGGGCTGGGAAAGATCCTATCGTAGTTGACATATAGTAGAAGGTGACTTTCATATTTTTTCTACTATTCTTCTCATTGTTTGTTTGATGCACTTAAATTTTACTCAATCACTATTCTGTTTTCTTACTGTAGGATACTTGCTGGTTGCTGCAATAGAAAAAACAACCAGCAGTTGTGCAAGGAAAAGAAAATATGCTATTTGATTACATTGGCAGAAGTAGACTAATTAGATGTGCAGAAGAATTGATTATATATTTACTTTGACATATGTTGATTTTATCTGAATGCGTTTTGGTTATGGATCATCTGCATGTGAGATTTACTACAGCTGGAAAAGAAGAAAGTTTACGGTTATAGTCTATTTGCTTAATTTATAGAACTGGTGAATTTTGTCGAGAGAACTGTGAGGATGAAGCAGGCTTCATCTCCAAACAAGCCGATTTATTTAGTTGGAGATTCATTTGGAGGGTGTTTGGCTCTTGCTGTTGCTGCTCATAACCCTAAGATCGACCTTGTTCTGATATTAGCTAATCCAGGTAAGGTATCATAAAGAGAGCCTTTTCTTATTGTAACTCTTTTGGCATGCCACTATATTTATGATCCATTATCTAATTCTTAGGTTCTATATTTTTCAGCAACTTCCTTTGGGAAGTCACAGCTCCAACCTCTGCTTCCTCTTCTAGAGTTTTTGCCTGATGAAAACAACTTATTAGTGATCTGTTTAGATGGCATAACTTAGTACTTTATATTTTATGTTGTTTGACTGAACTGACCAATTCTTGTTAGATCTTCCAAGAATATAATGCTCTATTATTGTTGAAAATAAAAGTTTGAAGAGGCAAATAGTTGAATGTTTCTGCCTCTTTATGTTTGAATAAAGAGGCGCTTCTGTGAATTATTGTCACCTGTGCTTAAATTTAGGATTCATATTACTTTTAATTCCTTCTGGTAACATGGTGACTAAAGTGAAACATCTTCTGCAGAATCTCCATTTGGCTTATTCAATTCAACAAGAGGGGCTAGGGAGTTTGACACAACGGAAAAATATTACTGATAAAGTTTCTCCCATTCGTGCTGGATCCAAATTAATTTGAGATTCTTGTTTAGTTTGCTTGCTTGAATTGTGTCCTAAGACCTCAAATTTTTCATGACATTATTGGTCAAAGGGTTCAGCACTGTAGTAAGATATTAAAATGATCTTGATTTTGTTGTGCTCAAAGATAGGAAGATAATTTTACAGTCAAGGTTCTTATATACATGCGCAGTTTAATCATTTTTACATGAGGTGTAGGAGCGAGTACAAAACCAGAAAGATTCTGGTACAGAGAAGGATTTTTCATTTTTTTCTTATATTTAGCCGATACACCGCCCGATAACCGTCCAATAATTGCTAACCCGATACCGAACCAAACGATATCTTATCGGTTGGCTAGCGGATTAGTACTTTTAGAAGCCGATAACCGTTAAGCCAAACCGTTAAGCATAGTTATCCGCCCAATCCGTCCGATAAGCAGCCCTACATGAGAGGTATTGCATCCGCCAAGTAGCCAACTTCTTTTCAAAATTTTCCACTATACCATCCAGATTTGAGTTGACATGGATCTAGCCCCAAGTGGTAGCCCAAGAGGTTGTTGAAAAAGTACCAATATTGCAGCACAAGATGTCTGTCAGAGTATCCAAATTCTGAACATCATTGGCTGGATAAATGTAGCTTTTCAGGATTTTGATAAGTACTTCTGATAGAGCCTAAAAAATAAGCACTGTAAGATTTGAGTATTGCACCTGGGACTCCTCTGCGCCACCTAAAATGAGGGTATCATCTACATAAAGCAGATGTGAAACGGTAATAGCATTCCCTTGACTAGTGTCTACTTCAAAACGTTTTATCCATTGCAGGTATCAACCATTCGGCTCAACCCTTCACTAGCCAAACAAAAGAGGAATGGAGAAAGGTGATATCCCTGCCTGATATCTTTATGAGGGGAGAAGAAACCAACCAAGTTGGAGTTGACCATGTCTAAATTTGAGGTGCCAGGCCCTTCTATTGACCCCTTCTCCATCTCACCGCCTTCATTTTTTCCAACCGACCTGAGTTTCACGTGAAAACCGGACAAGACTGCAACCTTAAGATTCAAGTCTCCCACTTTAAGATGTAGACTTGATGGATATTCACCACCGGAGCTTTTGACGTAAATACAAGCCTAGTGGAGATGTGTTATATCCTTAGTATCTTCGTCAATTCCGATGTGCCCGTCACAGTGCTCTCCGATGAGGTGAAAAAATTCGACCGGCTATCCATGTAAGGGTATACCAAAAGCTTTGACCCAAACTTGGCCAGGTTCTCCATTTGCTGCCACCGAACCCATCGATGAAGACCACTTTCCAACAACACCGAACCCGTCGCCGAAGACTACTAATGCAACGACACCGAACCCGTTGTCGGAGACCACCAATACAACAATCTACCTTTCCAAAACCAGTCGCCTACCTTCACTCTTATTGCTTCTTGCCTCGATGAAAGGTCAAATAAGAATCGATTATGATTTAATGGCATCACTTTAAGGCTAGCACATAGTTCCTATCGGGTGATAAACCACTTTCGGATCACCTCCGTAACTGGGTTGTGATTTAAGCGATCATTGAAGCAACCTACTAGGCATTTAGACAAAAATTACTGGTTGTAGTTATAACTGTGGTCTGATGCCCATTGGGAGTTTCTTTCTCTGCCTGGGTAGCCATTTCGGGCCATTGAAGGATCTTTGTCGTATCTGCATAAGTCCTTTCCTAGTGTTTAATAGTATTGAATCAGGGATTGTGGGGCTTTCTTAGGAAATGCAGGATTTTTTCCGCAACATCTCCCTATCCTCAGTTGTATTTTGATTCTGTGACAATCACCATTGATTTCCTATCCTCCAAACAGGCTTCAATTCTCAAAACACGCCCGTAGTTGTTGTAGTTTTGGAATACGCCGGTGTATGCTTGTACCTTCCTTTCCCATCTCCTGCAACAATTTTCTTTCCTTGTCGATACCTACTTGATAGCATCGCAGACCCATCAAAGATTCTACTCATCTATTTTGATTCTACTTGTAAATCTTCTTCTTCTCAATCAATATAAACCACCTATCGAGCTCATCAGTCATCACTAATATGGATTAATTCAAAAGATTTTCCCCAGGAATAAAAAATATTCTCTCTTCCTCATTAAAGAAGGAAAAGATATTATTGAAAAAGAGTTTCGCTGAAGAAAGGGAAGAAAAAGAGAGAAAATTTGGGGGGATAACACTTAAGTACGAAATTATGTACAAAAACAGTCTGTCTATTAAACTGCATATCACATAAAAATCTTTAATTTAAACCATAGGCTAACAGACGTAAGCATTTGAATTTTTAGTCATGTATAGGTTGAGTAATTTAAGGCTGCGTACAATAGACCCTTGTGGTCCGGCCCTTCCCTGGACCCCACACATAGCGGGAACTTAGTGCACTGGGCTGCCCTATAGGTTGAGTAATTCCTTAAATATATCTATGTTTCTTTCTTTCCATAATACCCTCAAGACTCAAGCTAGGACTGTGGACCAAATCACTTGACATCGTTTCTCAGTCGATGCAAAGACTAGCATCAGGGTTGATCCTTGACTACAACAACGATCATCCATGAGATACCAAAAGTACCAAAAATGATTTGACAAAATCAATATCAAATTACTAGCATCACATTTCCATCCCATTCCGGTCAACTTCATTCCAATAGGAAGTGATTTACAGTTTAAAGGCAAATAACAATGTTCTTTGTTTTTCTTTTTATAAGTTAAGGCAAATGACGATGTCCAAAATAAGAGTGATATACAGATCAATTTGTACGCACCTCGACTGTTCCACTGGGTACCTACTACCTCACACCAGCACAACTACATACCTTAATCCCAGCTAACTGATACTACAAATACGGATCCTTTGCTTCAATTGTGCTCTAGATGAGCAATATTACTTGAAAAATAGTTACATGATGTTACCACCAACTCTACTTGTACACGCTCTCACTTACAAGAATAAACCACAATCGTAATCCGTTGCCTCGGCAAACACTAGTTATACATTATTCAATTCCAAAAAGCCATCTCATCAATAGCTAAACTCCAGCCTAATTAAAACTAAACTTTGAAGCTACTAATTATCAATATATCAACCAATCAACTATCCCGAACTAGTTGAGTTGGTTATGAATATATCAAGCAATCAATTTTGCCTCAATCTTGAACTAGTTGATAAAACTTAAGTATTGGATAAAACAGTCAAATTTTGGCCGCCATCCAGATATATCCACATTAAGGGTGTGTTTAGTATGGAGGACAACAATTGTGCCTCAATCTTGAACTAGTTGATAAAACAGTCAATTTTCTCACGTTTGGTTGGATAAAAAATTTGAAAAATATTTTCTCTCGGAAAACAAGTTCTTTAAAAATGAGGAAAATGACTTCCTCAATGGAAGTAGGGAAAACAAGTTCCATCAGTGACATTCTAAGTTCATTATCTCTTCTCCGCGTCCCCAACCCCCACCCATTGATCATCCCACCCCCTCCCCCACCACCACTCCTCACGTCCTCCCACCTCCATAGTATTATTACATATAAACGTTTTCCTGGAATAATATATTTTACCAAACACTAGAAAATAAGTAAGAAACACACTTAGGTGCCATTTGGCCATAAATACCAAAAACAAATTCACTTTTTTTGGAAATTTTGAAGTTGGAGTTGGAGTTGTGTTTGGCCACAGTTTTTTAAATTGTAGTTTTTGGTGAAATGTAGTGTAAAAAAGTGAAAAAAGTGAAAAAAAATTGAAAAATAAGTTTTTCTCGTTTTTGGTATTCCGGAATACAACTCCGGAGTTGTATTTCGAATATTTATGGCCAAAAGCCTAAAAGTGGAAAAAAAATTCCGGAAAAAAGTGAATAATTTTTATGGCCAAACGGCTACTTAATTTCCATGAAAAACATTTCCCTTCATTCCGAACACACCCGAAAACTGTTGTGAACCCCAGTGAGGATAAAACCATTTGAGCTAGAAAATGTAAATTATAACATGGAAACTCAAAAAGAAACCTGAATTTTGATAGCGGCTGAGTTTTGCTGACGCAAGAGGTTGCGTTTGTTGCGCTCTAAACGAGTCTGTTCTAGAAGCTTCTGTCGGTCACGTTCTTTAGAGCTGCGTCCACCCAAATCGACTCGCTTCCTCGTCGAAGGATCACCCGAGAAAAACATTCTTAAAATTCACAATAGTTCTGCCCTAAATCCGATGATTGATAAATCTTGATTTTGTTGAATTGATCGGAAAGGAGAGAAAGAGGGCTTAGGAAGAAAAGCGTGTTTACTGTTTTGTTTTCTTTAAACTTGGGGATTAGATTCTACCATTAAGAGCCTTGGTGGATGGGTTTAAGCTGGTTGCAGCTTATAAGTCGGTAGATAATTTATTTATTTTGGTTTATAAGTTGAAAATTTATTTTTTTTGGCTTATAAGTTATTTTTAGCTTATAAGATGTTTTAGATAAGCTAAGTTAAATGGGCTTAATTATTTTTTTTAGCTTATTTTAAGCACAAAATGACTTTAAGCTGGCCAGTCAAACACTCAAAAAAACTGAAAACAGCTTATAAGCAACTTATAAGTCCATTCAAACGGGCTCTAAGACAAGTTGCTAATTAGTATAGCAAAACGGATTTTATAGAATAACCTTTGGCATTTCAATTTTCAGGTGCTCTTTTTTGTAAATTACCAAGGAGAATTTATTGCTTATTCGTGTGCCTTTTTTTTTTTTTAATATGAGGTGAGGATTTAGGTTCATCCAAAATAATTGAGGTTTAGTATGTCAAGAACACATTTTATTCTTTTTCTAGATATACTTTTGATGCATTCTTAATTCAATAAACAAATTTAATGCATACAGTAATTTCAAAGCCCCTCTTAATCAACGGTATTTTAGTCAATACACCTCTTAATTTTTAAGAGTAGTGAATGCCTAAGTGTAGAACCTCAATTATCTTGGACCAGAGGGACTAGTGAATTTGGTGGCACTAAGTTTAGTTCTGAAAGGTAATGGTGAATTTAGAAATGAAGTTTTATAAATTTTGGCAAATGGAAGAAATAAAATTTTGTTTTAATGTGTAAAATTTTGTCACACGATGAAAGTTTGAGAGAGAGTGGTGGAAGCGAGGATGAAGAAGATAGTGTCTATTTCGGAGAACTAGTTCGGATTCATGCCGGGGCGTTCGACTACTGAAGTCATTCACTTTGTGAGGAGGTTGGTGGAGCAGTATAGGGATAAGAAGAAAGACTTGCACATGGTGTTTGTTGACCTAGAAAAGGCTTATGACAAAGGTGCTATGGAGATATCTGGAAGCTAGATGTGTTCCTGTAGCTTACATTAGAGCGATTAAGGACATGTATGATGGAGCCAAGACCCGAGTGAGGACAGTTGGAGGTGACTCAGAACACTTTCCAGTCACGATGGGGTCCGCTCTTAGCCCGATTTTGTTTGCTTTGGCGATGGATGCACTGACGCGCCACATTCAAGGAGAGTTGCCGTGGTGCATGTTGTTTGCAGATGACATTATGCTTATTGATGAGTCGTGGAGCGGTGTTAATGCGAGACTGGAGGTTTGGAGACAGACCCTGGAGTCGAAAGGTTTCAAGTTGAGCAGGACTAAGACAAAGTACTTAGAGTGCAAGTTCAGTGATGTGATTCAGGTAGAGGACGAGAATGAGGACGTGCAGCTGGATACTCAGGTCATCTCGAAGAAAGAAAGTTTCAAGTAACTGGATCGATCATCCAAGGGAATGGTGAGATTGATGTCGATGTCACACATCGTATTGGAGCGGGATGGATGAAATGGAAGCTCGCATCGGGGGTGTTGTACGATAAGAAGGTGTTGCCTATACTAAAGGGAAGGTTCTACCAAGTTTTGGTTAGACTGACTATGTTGCACGGGACGGAATGCTGGCCAGTTAAGAAAGCTCATGTCCAGAAAATGAAGGTAGCAGAGATGCGGATGCTGAGATGGATGTGCGAGCATACCAAGAGAGATAGGATTCAGAATGAAGTGATTCGGGACAAGGTGGGTGTGGCTCCAGTGGTGGATAAGATGCGGGAAGGGAGGTTGAGATGGTTCGGCCATGCGCAGTGGAGATGCATTAATGCGCTAGTGAGCAGGTGTGAGAAGCTGGCAGTGGTGGGCCCAAAGAGAGGGATGGGTTGTCACGACCCAGCTAGGGGCCGCGACGGGTACCCGGGGCTAACCACCGAGCACCGCTCGTTCTATTACTCGTCTTACTCATTTAATGCTCTTTTATCGCTTTCATATTTAAATCATAAGAAAATCTTCCATTTTGAAAACATAAATACTTTCATATACATATGCCTCTCGGCCATCAAAATAATATATATACATAATAGCATCTCGTGAGACCATCTAACCCACACTGCGCATCTACGAGCCTCTACTGGAGTGCCTAGACATAAGGACGGGACAAGACCCCGTCATGCCCAAAAATACATATACATGAGAATACACAAAAGCATAATCATAAGCACCTCCGAACAATGGAGTGCTCTCAATCAGCTACTGGCTCCTACGAATCCGGGTCAAGCTCACCTCCCTGTCTACCTGTGGACATGAACACAGCGTCCAAGGAAAACAGACGTCAGTACGAATATTGTACTGAGTATGAGAAGCATAAACAATAATGAAGCATCAATGAAATGAGGAACAATCTGTAACTGACTGTGAATCATAAAAGAAATAAATCATGTTGTCTTACTCATACTCGTCATCATATTATATATGTATAAATGTATAAGCGTAAGCTGCCCGTCCATGTAGGAACGGTGTAATAATAAGTAACCTGCGTCCAGGTCTGCCGCGTCTGGGGTATAAGCTGCCCACTATAGTGGTGTGTATATCTGCCTGACCATATAGGTACGGTGTAATATCGTCATCATAATATACTCATCATCATGTACTCCTCATCATATGCTCATCACAGTATTGCTTATCATAATACATGCATAAAGACTCATGGACAATTATACTTGGGCGGGGTGACGTAAGGTCGTGATTCTATGCCACAATCGACGCTTTTCTGCTACCAGTTTTACTTGTTTTTAAGCAAGTCCATGTGATTTTACGAGGCTTGTTGTGTTTTTCAGTAAACGGAACAGATTTGGAATGAACAGTAGTTGAAGGTGGAACAGTGGCCGTAAACTCAGTTTACGGTCCATATTCTAAAATATGGGTCGTATTCCATGGGCGTATTAAAGGATGACAGGACCAGAAAGTCAAGCTGAGGACATGGTGATTTACGAACTCAGTTTACGGTCCGTATTTCAGTTTACGGTCCATATTTCAAGGCGTATTTAACCATTCGAGCATTTGGCAGAAAGTCGAAGTTTGGGAATTTGAAATACGACATGGCAGTTTACGGCCCGTAAACCACTTTACGGTCCGTATTTCATTTTACGATCGACTGGGCCAAAGTGCAAATCTGCAACTTTCACGTTTTCAGAACCAATAAATAGTCATTGTGGAGCATTCACAAGTATCCTACCTCACCTTGAAGGAAGTAGTATATAAGGTGAGTATGTACAACACATAACATCATCGTCATTCTTGAACTCATAACACATCTCTTATCTCATATAGATGTTCATGATCAAAGACTCTTGACTTTTCGGGATATAGAGAATTCATGAAAAGGAAAGAGGAATCATACCATTAGACTCATGCCATAGAAAGAAAGGACTAGCCTCACATACCTTTTACGTTTAACTAATTTATCGTTCGCTTGTTCTCCTTCAATGCCACGTTCTACCTTCAAGAGAATTTGTATTGACATTAGCTAAACAATTACAAGAACGTGCTTACTATTTCTAGGAAAAATTGGGCAGCATTTCCTTTGTTTATACTACTTTTCCCACATCATATATCAACTCCCAAACAACCACAACAACATTCACAATATAGCACAACAATCATCATTTATCTACATTTACCACAATTCACCATTTCCTTCCAATTTCCCACAATTATGGTCATAGCTCATTATCGCGTTTTCTCATATATAATACTTATTTCATGTTCTAAATGTCATTTATAACATATTTACAATCTCAGCATATCCATTTTCATGATTCCTTCCAACCACTATTCAACCATGATACTATTCACACATTTATGACCCATTTCCTATACTCTTCTACAATCCAAGTGTTTCAACTTATCAATACTTCAAACATCATAAAAATACCATGAAACTTACCTTAGATAGTGTAGAATTAAGCCTTGAACGGAAATAATCTTCTAACACCAAAACCCTATTTCACTTCTCTTGGGATTTCTTGGCTTAGATGACTTTAATGAGTTTCTTACTCTTGATTCTTGTTGGTTTGATGAAGTTGATCATCAATTTCCTTTGAATTCTTGTGGATGAAATATATGGAGCCTTCTAGAGGTCTTGAGAGATGAAGAAGTGTGAAATGAAATGAAAATGAAGTGAAATGAGAAGGGTCCCTTATATTAAATCATAAAAGCTGCCCCGACCAACATATACGGACCAATCTAAGGGACGTCATTACTCATCTCTAAGACGTCATTCGAACGTCATTAACTTAAGGCTCGTAATTCTTGTCCAACACACAACATATGATTTGCTTTCCTTAACAACTTTCTTTCCTTGCTTTATATGCCTTTGAAATCTCGTTTAGGGTCATCAAATACTATTTCTTACTCATCAAAACATCGTATACGCTATGCCCTTCGTTAGCCTATCCATTGTACGTTCACGGGGAAATTTTCCCGGGGTGTAACATGGGTAGGCCAAAGAAGGCCTGGGGAGAGGTGATTCGGTAGGATATGGCACTACTTCAGCTTACTGAGGACATGACCGGTGATAGGAGGGTGTGGAGGTCGACTATCAGGGTAGAGGGCTACTAGGGGGCCGCAAGGATTTATTTTCCGCATTAGGAGAATTATTATCTTTGTTCACTCGCTTATTTTTTACATCTCTCATATAGCTTGCTTGTTTCTTTCTTTCTTTAATCATTTATCTTATTATATGTTGTTGTTTTATTGTTCTCTTGGCACCTTTTTTTAAGGCGGAGTCTATAGGAAACAACCTTCCTACCTCCCAAGGTAGGGGTAAGGTCTGCGTACACTATACCCTCCCCAAACCCCACCATGTGGGAATACACTGGGTGTGTTGTTGTCGTTGTGTAAAAAATTTAATCTATATAATCATGAAATCACCTATATAAATATTTATATTTATATTAGAATTAGAGCTTAAGTGAGAAAACATGTTATCAAATTAAGGTTCACAGAACCAAAGTCTTTGTTAGATAAAGCTGAAAGTCATAGTATCAGCAACAGATCTAGACTGACTAGATCAAATTCTTCATGTCATTCTTATATTTCACCAGTTGATTATATTCCAATCTCCATCTAGAGCTTCTACTTCTCAAATTAGAGAGAATCATGATAATAGAATCAGTAGCTTCAATTGACAAAGATAATATTGTCAGTGGTATTCAAGACACAGAATTAACCGAGTCAGAAAAGAATTTTCCAGATGGTTTATAATGAATCAAGACCAAAAAATAGATTTTAATCGGGGATCACCCGCAAGACAAAAAATCAGTGAAGAATTTTTCCAACCCAGATGGGAACCATTTAGAAAATGGTTTTTTGAAAATTTTAATACTGAAAAACAAACAGTTTTTCAAAATGACTTTTATAAAGATCTTTCACAAGTCAACAAGGTTATATCTTTTGTTCCTTGGTTTATGGCCAAATATATTAGAAATTATATTTATGTTTTAGAAAGAGAATATAGATTGATTAATGGAGAGATTATTAATACTATATTCCCTCCACAACAATCTTTTCAAATAGAAAAGAAGGATAAGTTCCTTCATTTTGCAGCTTTTTCAAAATTATTTGAAAATTGATACTTTACAAATCACTGCTAGGCATATTAATATTATGCTAAAGCAACAAAATTACGCCAGTATTTACATGAGTATATTGGGCGAACAAATTATTTCATTACATGATAGAATTGAAAAATTGTTTTCTGAAATCGGAAAATTACATCATTATGCTAATTTTAAAGACAAAAAGCAGGAAACCATCGCCACTCCTAGTGTGTAGCCTCCTCCTGAAATCAAAGACTTTAAGCTAAAATCTTTTTCAGAGTTGGAGCAATTACTTGATGATAAATTCAAAGGATTGCAAATTAGTCCGTAAATAGCGGAAGAGAATGATTTTGACCTTTCTGATCACGATTATAAGCAGAAGGTGTCAGAAGAAATTAATAAAATATCGGAAGTATATGCCCGAAAACCTTCTCAAAGGATGTTCTACTATCCTCGTCCTACTCCCCTGGATGTATTGCTCGAAGAACATGAGCATATTATTACCAACAGTTATAGTGGTAAAGAGATTTATGAATGAAATATTGACGGTTATATCGAGAGACAAATTTATACCCTGGTGCATAGAATGCTAATATACAACACAATTTGCAAGGCCAATAAAAATAGTGATAGGAACATTGCTGAAATAATTATTGCTGGTTTTACCGGCCAATTGAAAGGATGGTGGGATAATTATTTGACCCAGGAACAACGCGGTAGAATTCTAACTGCTATTGAGCAGGAACATGGAGAACATGGAACTGTTTCTATACAGAATGTTGTATATTCATTAGTTATTAATATCATAGAACATTTCTCGGGTAGATGGTCTAATAATAGTGAAAATATTAGGATTAGGACCATGCTTCAGAACTTGAGATGTAAAACCCTTACCTCATTTAGGTGGTATAAGGATGTATTCCTTAGTAGCGTCATGGAATTGCCTGAGTGTGATAACACCCATTGGAAGTCCAAGTTTATAGATGGACTACCTAGCCTCTTTGCAGAAAGAGTTACGAAAGCTCTTAGAAAAGGAGAAACTAGCATCAATTATGATGAATATACCTATGGCAAGTTAATAGGTACTTGTGTCCAAGAAGGTTTATCCTTATATAATGATATTAAATTAAATCAGCAGATTAAGAGACATCATCTAAATGAAAGACAAAAATTAGGGGAATTTTGTGGACAATTTGGTATGGATATTTCACAAACTAAAGCGCCTCATAGGAATAGAAAGAAGAATAAAGATTTCCAAGCTTGGAAAGAAAAACGCTTGGAAAGGAGAGCAAGAAGGAAAAGGGAATTCCGGAAAAAGAAGGATTTTATTAAATCCAAAATCCTAAAGCTTGCTATAAATGTGGTCGCGTAGGTCATTATTATAAAGACTGCAAAGTTAAGGAGAAAATTAAGAACCTTAACATTGATGATGAATTAAAGGACTCATTATTCAAGTTATTATTAAATTTAGAACCGAAAGATTCGGGTTTTGATTCAGATGAATTAGAGGACTCTACTTCAAATGAAGATCTCCGGGTTCTTGAAAATGAAAGTTATATTTCTTCGGATTCAGATGAAGAATGTGCTCCTTGTCAAATGGGATAGCCTTGTACCAGTAAAGGCGATAAAGAAGAAGATTAATTTTATAATATCTTCTCTCAGTTCAAAGATTTGAATATCAATGTCTTAGATGGTGGTAACTAGGTGGATTTATTAAAGATTATCAAGGATCCGGAGCTTTGGTCTCAGAGCATTGACAAAATTCATCAAACACGTGAAATTCAAGGTGAAACACAGAGTCAAGAATCATTAGGTCCATACACCATGTCTGAAGTTAAAAGACTTCTTGGACAAAGGAGAAATATTATAAGTACTCCTATCATAGCACAAGATTTGAAAAAAGAGATTGATAATCTCAACAAGGAGATTTCATATCTCAAAAAACATAATACCATTTTGGATGAAAGAATTTCCCGAATTGAGGGTAAGGGGAAACAAATTATTGAAACCCCAGACGCTGAAGATGCAACAACGGAAGGTATAAGTAATAGGGAGAATGAAGAATTTCTCAAAACACTTGAGATATTTACTTCTCAAAAGTTTTTTATAAAAACTACTCTTTCAATTGATTTTAATTTTAAAAAGGAATTTACTGCTCTAGTTGATAGTGGATCTGATTTAAACTGTATAAAAAAAGGATTAATTCCCTCCAAATATTTTTATAAAACTACTCATAGTCTTCGATCTGCTAATGGGCAGAAAATGGAAATTGCTTTTAAATTGTCAAAAGCTTATATTTGCTAAGAAAAGGTTTGCATACTAGAAAGTTTTGTACTGGTAAAAATATTTCAAACCAAATTATATTGGGTACTTCATTTTTTCAAAAAATATTTCCTATTTTGAAATGGGATGAAAAAGGTATAATAGGAACCTTTGAAGGAAAAGAAGTTAAATTTTAGTTTATAACTGAACCATTTTCAAGAATTATAAATGAAATCAAAGACAAGTTGATGAATAAACATCAAGTCAATTTTCTTAGACAAGAAATTTATAGTATAAATATTGAGGAACTTTTATAAAATCTTAAATTACAACAAAAAAATAGATTTTATAAAATACCAGTTTTCATTACAAATTTGTTACTTTTATGGTTACTCTTCCATACGAAGATAATTTTAATGAAGGAAATATTCCTACAAAGGCAAGACCTTGCTAAATGATTTTTGAATATTTAGAATTATGTAAAAAGGATATTACTTCCCTTTTACAAAAATGCCTCATACGACCTTCAAAATCTTCATGGTCATGCATTGCTTTTTATGCTAATAAACATGCTGAACAGGAACGAGGAGTTCCTAGATTGGTTATAAATTATAAACCCCTTAATAGAGTTTTGAAATGGATTAGATATCCTATTCCAAACAAAAAAATATTTATTGGATGGACTCCATAATGCTATTATATTTTCAAAATTTGATTTAAAATCGGGATACTGACAAATCAAATTGCATAAGCAGGCAAATAATGCAGAGGTATTTGGATACAACGTCAAACGCCACTCCTACTTATAAGTAGGGGTGTACATGGACAGGGTTGGTTCGGATTTTTTAAACACCAAACCAAACCAATCGCGTCGGGTTTTTAAATTTATACACCAAACCAAACCAATAAAATTCGGGTTTTTCAACCTCGGGTTTTCTCGGGTTATTCGGTTTTCTCGGGTTTTTCGGTTTTTTTTTTCCGGAATAGTCTTGATACAATACATATAACTTTTATTTCAAATATTTCTGTCCTAGTAAGATACAACTATATAATTAAGGTGTTTCTTAAGAAAATAACACAAAATGTGAGAAGAGTGATGACATTGCATTAAAATATTCAACAAAACTAATAAAATCGGTTAAAATAAATATTGCTATTTAACAAGCCATAAAGAAAATGACCATAATCTAAAAATACTAAGTCATGCTAAAATAAGCACGGCTAATAAGTATTAATTACATGACAAAGAAAAAAAACTTAAGTTATGTATTTTCACTCTCTAAACTAATTATGCAAAACTAAAGAATAGATATCCAACATTATGTCATTCCTAGTGGTAAATTGAATTTCTTTTGTTAGCGTTAGTCTTGAGCTGGTTTTGGTTTGAACTTTATTTGAGTTACAAATATCCATAGGATATAAAACTTATTGACATTCAAAATTCTAAGTTCAAGCTTGAATAATATGATAATAGATTAAAATAACTACGAAAAAATAAAAGAAATATTTATAAATTCCATTACAAATAAATATTTTTATGTATAAAATATTTTAAAAATTGAATACATGTAATATCGGGTTGGTTTGGTTCGGTTTAACTTTTTTTAGTTAAAACCAAACCAAACCAATTATGATCGGGTTTTTTTTCTCAATACCAAACCAAGTCAAACCAAACCACTAGTCGGGTTTTTTTCTCGGTTTGACTCGGTTTATCGGTTTGGTGCGGTTTGTCGGTTTACTTTGTACACCCCTACTTATAAGTATAGAATGCATTATGAGATGATTCTCTCTTCCATAGGAACAAGAGAAGTTCAACATTTTTATCCTGCTAATAGCAGAAAAGTTTATAACTTTTCAAAAATTATAATAAAAAAGATTTTTTCTCCAGCTGAATGGGGATTAAGTACGCTCAAGGAAAAAAGATAATATCCATCTTGAGCAAAAAGTCCCAGTCAAATTTAATTATTATGTTGAAAGCTTTCATAAAGCCTTTTTATTTGAGAATGCTAATAAGAAACATTCTTGATTTATAGAGATATGTGCCAATGTTTATAAACAGGGCATACCAAATTTGTTTTGTCAATGGTGGATTAACTATGGTCCATCAGTCAAAATATTACCGGAACCCGTCAAGAGTTTATACACATAATGGGTTGAAGTTTCTCCCAAGTTAATAGACTTGGAAACTAATAATATATTTTTTGAAGGAATAACTAATATGTATTTCTTTATAGAATTCTCTATTCCATGGATCATTAAATGGTCAATAGTAGTGGGTTATACCCCGCAAAACCTTCCTTTTCTCAATAGAATTTTTTATACAAAATTCTGAAAAAACTTATTCAGAAAACAGCCGATGGTAATATACCTGGCCAAGAATTAATAGATAAGATTAAGGTTAGTATAGCCAGTTATAGAGATTATATTAATTTCATACAGCAGAGGGAAATTCCAAGTCCCTTCTAGCACATCGCCAGAAGAATTCAAATGAAGAAAGGTGTTATATCGAAGAAATGATAGCTGCCTATATGGAAGAAGTCAAAAAGATTTAATGCAAAATCTAAATATAGAAATGCCTTCAGACATACACATGGCATCCGTTGGTAATACCACAAATAATGATGATGAAGACCAGACCTGTTTAGCAGGGGAATCCCAAAGTCTTGATGATACAGAAGATGTTGAAAATTTTATTATTATAACTAGTCATTACTACATAAATATTTCATGTGTATTTGAAGAGCATAGAATTATCGTGTAAGATTAATGATATGTTATGAAAGTCGCAATCGTCTAGTTGGAGCAGGTCTATTAGGAAGCACATAGAAATACCATTATAGAGATTATTATTTGACATTATTTTATAAAAATTATACTAATTAGTTTTGTGATCTAATAAAAATTAAATAATTTTATATATATATAGAGAGAGAGAGATATAACTATTACAGTCATTTATTGGAAGGAATATAAGAAACAAAAGCTATAAATAACAACTTATTTAGAATACATTTTATCTTTTAATATTTCATCCTCATTTTTAAGTTTGCATTTTAATTAATTTGACTTTTCACCTTGTCACCTTGGACCCAAAGAAATGAACATGAAATGCTGTTCAGATTTGATTTTAGGTGGAGGTAGTGCTGCTGATTTGGAGGATTGGTTCCAGAGAAATCCCGGCCAGTTAGTTAGCGAGAAGAACATGCAAGAAATGCTGGCAAAGTCACGATCCGTAAGGATTGCTAAGGCTCGACAGTATTTGAAGGAGATAAAAGTGATGGAGAAACAAACAAAGTTGGTCATTGATGCTCTGAAAGCCATTCCCAAATGATAAGCCAGATTTTTGTATTACTTATTTGGGCTTTTAAATATTTGCTTTCTTTTTTCTGCTTTTGAGTTTATTTTGGTTGTTGTTGATCTATGTGGTTCTAAGAATGATGATTTTCCTGTAATGAGGTGAAGTGTTGCTCTCTTCTCCTTTTCCCCCTTTTTTGCAATCTGTGTAGTGGAAGATTGACTATTCTAGTACTAAATTTCAGCTTGTTGGTGCCTTCTTTGGCTTGTTTAATTAGTCGATAGAGTCAACTTTTTCAAGATGATTATTTATTTCAAATATTAGTGGTGGATTTTGTTCATTTTCTTAAATAACTTCTCTTTTCACAATTTCTCTTTGGTTTTCTTATAGCGCAAAGTTTATCTTTATCTTATGCATATGAATATGCGATGATCTTAATAAACAGGTTTCCAAGTTATGTACATTACAACAATTTAATCTGTTCAGCAAAATAAATCGTAAGCAAAACATATCAAAATAGAAAAAGAGTCATGATAAAAAGGGGGATAAATCAAATTCACTTGAACACATAATACAACTGAAAGTCTATAACTAATACAGAATGGGATACACATGATATTTGATGTCTATATGTTATAAAAGAATTAACGGTTTTGGGTTGGTGCAGAGTAGGGCTGGGTTCTTCGGTTCGATTTCGATATTTAAATTTTTGGTTCGGTTCTCGATTTTAGTGTCCCGATACTTCGATTAATCGAAGAAGCGAAATTTTTTCAATCCATGGGAATATATGATAGTTGTGCTTAAATTACTTGTATAATTACACTACTATGTTTGTTCCCTCCATTTCATTTTCATTTCTTTGTGTTTCAAATTAATAAGTCGCAGTACCGTTCACCTTGTCACCTTGGACCCAAATTCTCTTTGACAGTTTAAATATTTTCTCCTCGTGAGGCTTGGAAAAAAAATCCTTTTGGCTACGTTTCCCTGATATTTCTTTTTCAATCTTTTGAGTTTATCCCGTAACAGAGTTTTTGTTGTTTCCGTATGCAATTTGTCCTTTACAAAGTTAAGGAATGTAGCATAATCTGTTGAATTGTCACAACCCAACTCGTGAATTGTTCAGGAACCCACGCTAACTCCCTGGTGGGTGAGCCCTTCCCTTATAACCAAACATCAAATCAACGCGGAAGTGAAAACAGAAATATATTAAGGGGTTGTTTGGTACGCGGACTAAATTATCGCGGGACTAATTTATCCCATCTGCGAGAAGGGATAAAATAATCCCAAGGTTAATGACATAAGGTGGGATATCCCATCCTTAAGATTGTGCTTCATTTTATACTCTGTTTGGTAGAAGGTATAAATTTATCCCATGATAAATTTGGATAAATTTATACTTTCTACCAAATACGGTACAAAATTAATATCAAAATTAGTTCTGGGATATCCCAGCTTATATACCATGTTCCAAACGACCCCTAAGTCTCAATAGATATATAAGATAATAATGTAGGTGCGGAATGAGAAATACTACACCCCAAGGATCTAGTTTGAAGCTAGTACAAGAGCTACAAAAATAGTATATACTCTAAAAAGAATACTACAAATCTCAATAGTAAAACTATTGCCTCGTGAGTAAAAAAAGAAGAGACAAATATGTAAAGGAAGAATCTCCGGGCTGCAGGTCTAGCAGTAGCTCACCCTGGAGTATCTGTCAAAGGCCTTGGATAACTAGCGAGGTCTCGAACATAACCTGAATCAAAATCGACACTCCACAAAGAGTGTGGCAAGAGTAGTATCAGTACAACACCAGTACTGGTAAGAGTCATAGGCCGACTAAGATTAGTTAACACATATGAAATACAGAAATCTACGAGTAGAAAAGATAAGCTAGTCAACAACAATCAACAGGCATAATATGTCTCAATATTCACCAGTCATAGCCTAGGTTTAAGCTTTAACCCACACGTCTGCCAAGTTTCTGAGATATCACTCCACAACAGGCAAGAACACAAGTGTAACACCAACAAAATCCGATGCGGTACTATGCAATGATACGATAAGATGTGCAATACAGATGGGACACAATGCAATGATTAGTATCTCGAACCTGTACACACATGCTATACGCACTTTTCGCTTCAATAGCCATGACCCATGGGGGACCCGCGACGTCCATTTACTAGCCTCTCCGGAACAGACCTTGGATCGTGACTCTGCCACTATACGTCCAGTACAGACCTCGGACTATAGCAATAATAATGTTACTTTCCTCTTTCCCTTTCTTTCCATTTCAAAATCCTTTCGCATAACTCTTTAATCATGTATGAAGGTATAAATGCAAGAAATAAGGAGTCATATATAACCAATGCCAGTTAATATGAGATGGAATTCATAAGCACTACAATGGAACATTCAACCGTTGCACATATTATCAAGACTATCATTGGAACATATCAGATACTCAATCCCAATCACAACAAATAGAACTAGCACAACCCTCATAACCACAACCACATTGTCAGGTATAACACATGCCAATAATTGCATAAAGTATGGTGGCAAGCCCAAATAATCAGAAATCATACCTATGGCGGCAAGCCCAAATAATCAGTCATACCAAGCCAGTGGATTTAACACTACAACCATGCCCGAAGGCCTATCATTCTTTCCTCGTCTATAACTATATAACACATGCGATTCGCTAATCAAAGTCTAAGAAAGGTAAGCCATAACCTACCTCAAAACCAAACACGAGCCTCGAACTCCTCAAACTTAGGCCTTTCCGTTCCGGATTGCCTCCTAATGCTCAAAGTCTAACAAATAATTGATCTATGTTAGACTACAAATCTAATGATATACATATTGCTATACTTTCGGAAAAAAACCCCAAAAATAACCTTAAAAAGTGACTCGAGCTCACAAGGGTAAAATGAGAAATTTTAGGTTGAAAAAGGTCAACCTTAAGCTCAGGAGGTCCAACTACTAATCATCAACACCAACTAGTCCCCAATTAGCATTAATTTCATCATTAATTGAAAACCCCAAAATTTAGAGAAAACCCCCAATTTTCCATATTCAACACCCTAGAATTAAGGAGAGATTCAACTTAGTCTTAGTAACTAAATTCCCCAATGATTAGAAGCTTGGAAATCAATAGACCTTCCGATAAACTCATTATAATTGAAAAAGAATCATAAAACACTTTAGGGTTGTAACCTATCTTCCCCAACATAAAAGATGAAAGCTATCATGGGTTCCAATCTAAGCTATAAATAATTCACAAGGAAGTACAAAGGAACTTACCCCGAAGATGAAATCACCCACAAGCTCTCCAAATTCGTCCACAACACTCTCTAGGTTAAGATTTTGGTAAATGGGAAGAATGGGTTCGAAATTGGAAACTAAAAGGGAACTCTGTTCAGCAATTTTTGCATCCGCGAACACCTTGTCCGCATATGCGACTCGCCTCCGCGAAGTGGCTCTCGCATACGCGAAGCCACTTAACACCTTACCCTCTCGCGTTTGCAGGCCAAGTACCGCATAGGCAGGCCCACGAAAGCAAACACACACCTGCGGAAGTGGGATACCAGAAACCAGCAAAAAAATTGGTTTTTCACCAAGTCCAGCCCGACCGGATACAAACCGAATATGCATATCAACGCAAAAACACGCTATAGACTCACCCATGCCCTCGAAATTCCCAACGGGGATCATCTTGACCCGGTCAACCCCCACAACCCCAAAATCAAGTTTCTAACTAAGTGACCAAAACGGTCTCGAGCGCTGAACCAACCAGCCTACCAAGTTATAATCGACTCTCTGGCCCTCATGGAACTGACAAAATTCCCAAAAAGGTTCGTGTACACAAAAATCAACTTTTGGTCAACCATTTTTCACTATTTCAACTTAAGGGCTTCCAAAATCCTCAATTTTCATTATGACTCTTCCGACTCCCTCGAGAACTGTACCTTACATCCACGTGGGTCAAAATTATTCGGATCAACAGGGTAAAAGGGTCAAAAAACCTAAACGATCAAATGGGTCGTTACATGAAGGTTTGGCGTTGTTTATGGATGAATATTCGAGATGGCCTTGAGGTATAGCTATTTTATTTTCTTCGCTCCATACTCTCTGAAAGGCACTCTTCACATCTAAATTTTCCATTTTCCTTTTTTTTTGGTGAGTTTGTAGGAGAATCAGTGGATATATTCCTACTTGAAGGTGTCCAATCTTTGTCCATCAAACCTTCAAAATCAGGACGTTGGGCCTTTTTCTGCATCTGTTTTTCGTTTTTGGATAAGTTTAGAGAATCCATGGAAGGAATGTGCTTTGATTTTGGAATGTTCAATGTTCAGAGGAGAGGAAGGAAATTTTATTTTGAAATGTAGGCGAGGAAGGGAAGCAATATTTATATTTTCAAGTGGAATACACTATTAAATGTACTTAGCATTAGTCTTTTGGGCTTCCCGAGAAACAAGATTTCGTGAAGTTTTTTTCTAAGTTTGCTACACCGGCAACTTTGTTTATATATGAGTTTAATTTCTGAATAAAGTATCATGCTAGGAGGTAAATTGTGTGACCTTACGTGAAAAACACATTGCTAAATCACAATATTTTTGGGGGTGGGGGGTGGGGGGTGGGTGGGTGGAGAGGAGGGGTCTATGAAGACACATTGCCATACTCCATATAATTTACATAAATTTTTGATCACTTGTAGCACCTGAAAGCACTGCGAAAAGAAGTGCATATGAATCATCTGGAAATTGACACACTGGTTTCATTATTTTATTTATAGCATTCCATTCCCACATTTGAAGTACGCCTATCAATTACTACTCCCTCCGTCCATTTTTACTTGTCCTGTATACTAAAAATAGTTGTCCAATTTTACTTGTCTAGTTTGGAAAATCAAGAGATAATTTACCATTTCATACCTATTTTACACTTATTATTAATTATTAGGTTGGAAAATTTTACTCGCGAAGTCCATGTACTAGTCACTCTGCACACAGCCCAGAGATGACTTCCACAATAACAAGCCAGTCCGCACACAACCCAGAGACGGCTTCTATAACAAACCTGTCCATAATCTCCTGCTCCGATCATAAACTCGGATGTTTCCTTCTCACTTATCATCATCAATACCAAATCACACTTCATATCAATGTATCATGCAAATGTGTATGAATGCTATGCATGATATCAATATCGAATGTAAATCAAAAATCAAGATCACAATCGTGCCTCTACATGGGCACATACCAAAATGCCATTCCTAAATCATTATTCCTTCCTTTATCGATGATAAATGAATAGATAAGTGAGAAATGAATGCATCACAAATACAACATAGTAAGTGGGAAACAAGCCCAACACCTCACACGTAGCAACAAGCCAAATCACAATAACAAGGCGACAAGCCCACAAGTAATCAACAATACCAACCTAAGAGTATCCATCCCAACTTCATACCTGAAGGCTTAACATGTTTTCTCTGTAAATAACTGACTTCTACATATGCTTCGCTAATTGAAGTCTAACCAAAAGGTAAGCCGTAACCTACCTTGATGACGAGCTGGTGCCACGAGCCGTCAAACGCGAGCCTTGCCCTTCCGAAGATCCTCCGAATACTCAAAGTCTGGTTATTATTGAAGTCTAAGTTAGAAACAGAGATTAGCGATACCTATATTACTATACATTTGTTCAATTCGAAAATCAACTATAGGAAAAAGGGAAGTCGAACCAACAAAAGTAAAACGGGAATTTCAAGATTGGAAATGGTAACCCAACGTTCTAGAAGTTCAATTCTACTTTCCAATAGCTAATTAAGCTCAATTATTGAGCAATTTCATCATTTAGAAGAAACCCCTCAATTTAGGCATTAACCCTAGATTTTCATAATCAATCTTTAACCCAAATTAGAGATTTAAGCTTATTATCCACTCATCCACAAGATTTCATGTTTAGAATAGCCAAATTCGTCAATTAACTCATATTTATAGCCTAAGATTCAAGTATAAAAGTTAAGGTTGAAAACTCGTCTTCTCCAACTAGTCCCACTAGTTTCCACCATAGATTCTAGCCTAGAATTACTTTTCCAATAATTAGTGGTAGAAACTAGCAAGAATCACCAATAAAACCCAACAAGATTGAAAGGAGAACCAATAATCATCAACTTAGGGTATAAGAACTCATCTTCCCCAATTAACTTCCTTAAACACCATAGATTTCCTTAATAATCATGACATAAACATAAAAGGGAGTAAAAGAACTTACCCTAATGAAGGTTCAATCTCAAATGCCTCCTAAATCGCCTTTAGAATTCCTTATGTCAAGAATTTAGTGAATGGGCATAATGTTTTTGGAGTTGGAATAAAAAGACAATTCTGAATTAGCGCCATTCGCCTCTGCGGTAAAAGGTTCGCTTAAGCGATCTCGCCTCGGCAGAGAACCATCCGCTGAGGCGGATCTCATTAAGCTATCATGGACTCGCGCCTGCGGGTCAAGCCTCGCTGAGGCATAAATAGTCGTGCTGGAGCGAGACATCAGAAACTAGCAAAATCTGCTTTGCACTAAGTTTCACCCCAAATCCCGACATCTATCCGAGGCCTTTCGGATGAAAACCAGACATGCAAACATATGTAAAAACACAGTACGAACTCGGTCGTGGCCTCGAAATTCCCAACGGAGGTCTATTTGACCAGGTCATCCCAAACGGCCAAAACCAACTTTCCAACCCAGAGTACAAAATGCTGCTGATTGCCTCGGGAGCCAAACTGAATACACCACCAAGTCATAATCGACCCTCTGGACCTCTCAGAATTGACGAAATTCCGAAAAATGTCTGTTTACCCAAAAGTCAACTATTCGTCAAACATTTTTCATTCAAAAGTTGTATCTTCCTCAAATCATTCTAAAACTCGCCCGATGGCCTTGGGAATTGTGTCGCCCATCCCTGCAGGTCAAAATCATACTAACAGGGCTCGGGGAAAGGTCAATGGGCGTAAAGTGGTCAAAGTGCAATAACGACAAAACGGGTCGTTACAGCAGATACTAATAAAACAATCGTTCATCGTCGAACGATAAAGGAAAAGAACGGAGGAAAAGTACTTGAGTCAGTAAAAAACTGGGGATATCTGGTATGCATATATTGGAATCGGTCTCCCATGTGGCCTGCTCGACTTAACGGTGCTTCCATTACACCTTAACTGAAGCTATCTCCTTCGATCTCAACTCCCTCACTTGCCTATCTAAGATCGCTATAGGCTCTTCCTTCTAAGACAGATTCTCATCGAGAAATACTGAGTCCCAACGAATGATATATGAACCGTTTGAATGGTACTTCTTTAGCATGAAAACATGAAATACCGGATGAACTCCTGACAAGCCTAGTGGAAAAGCCAACTCATAAGCCACTGCGCCAATACGACGGATTATCTCAAATGGGCCAATGTACCTCGGGCTCAACTTGCCTTTCTTCCCAAATCGCATGACACCCTTCTTCGGTGAAACCTTCAGAAGAACCTGCTCACCCTCCAAAAACTCCAAGTCCCTAACCTTCCGGTCCCCATACTTATTTTGCCTGCTCTGTATTGCCAGAAGCTTTTCTTGAATCAGCTTCACTTTGTCCAAGGACTCCCTCAGCATCCGTACCCCAAGGTCTCACCTCGAAAGCATCAAACCCCATGAACTCTAAATACATCAATTCTCCTCGTGCTTCCTCTTAACTTGATCATGATCTCGAACACATCAACACAAAACTTGCAGCCTCATTTAATACACCTTTAACCATCGAATCTCCCATTGGACCACCTCGATACAACAACAACAACAACATACCCAGTGAAATCCCACAATGTGAGGTCTGGGGAGGGTAAAGTGTACGCAGACCATACCCCTATCTCGGAAGACATGGAGGCTGTTTCCGAAAGACCCTCGGCTCAAGAGAAATCACAACGAGAAAGGTTAGATAAGCACAAGCAGTTCAAAGAAGAATTGGATCACCTCGATACGTCAACCATAATTTCGAAAGTATCAAATCTCGCAATCTCTTGCACTAACCTTGCACAACTATTCCTAAGTCTTCAATATTCCAAGATTCTCACCCAAGCTATCCAGTTAGTAATACTCTCACATAATCTACTACCACAATACAGTCTCATCTCGAAATTGTAACTTTGGTCTTCAAATTATAGAGATTTCCAAAATTCCTTCTCGTTAGACAACTCTAGCTCATGTAATGAAGAGTGCTACGAAGTTATCCATCTTGGTATAACATGAGTCACCCTTCCGTAAGCCTTATCATGTCGGTCACCTGAAATTTGCTTCTCACCTATCGCTGATCAGAGACGAAATTCCGAATGTCTTTAACGCCGAATATATAATCAACATTACTGCAACTATGAATGTTTTTCACTTTTCGATTTTGATCTTCACTGGTATTTTCAATAGGACCAAGACTGCCCATTGATTTATTTATCCCACACCTGCGTTTTAACTCCTTTACTGTAGGGGAGGTCCTGCGGAAAAATAGCTCGACGCCAGGATCATAAAAAGCTTAACACCTCTCATTCTTATTACTTTTTCAATATGAAAATGAAAAAAAAATGAAAAATCAAAAAGTCATTTTATTCAAAACCCCAATTGTGACATCCCTTCTCTCCCACTTCACACCTCGGAACGCACCCTTCTTATAGAGATAAATGCGCTTTCACATCTTCTTAACCCGAAATGGCTGGGGAGAGGAAAGGTTCCTTTTTTTTAGGGTACTCCCGGGAACAGATCCAGTGGAGACGGGGTGGGGCCTGTAGCTCAGAGGATTAGAGCACGTGGCTACGAACCACGGTATCGGGGGTTCGAATCCCTCCTCATCACGAAACTTCTTCATAGCACTTAGTCCATTTCTGTAGACTTTTTTCCTTAAGCGTACTTAACATTCACACCCCATCTGAAAGATGCAAGACAACAACACCACAAACCATACCTGACCCAAGTAATCCCAAAGATGTACCTTACTCCTACCAATTTTCGACCAACAATGCCTTTATCTTAAATCTTCCCTTTCTCTATTCCATGCAAATCGCATTCACCGCCATCGACCGACCATCACTCAACCCTACTTAATAAGTATACCGCAGAGTCGTAAGTCCTGCCAAATAGCCAAGTCAATCCCGGAGATAAGTATGCCGCACACTCAGCCAACTGAGAGTTTCTTTTGCCTCACTCGAACTTCACACTAGAAACCACTCTAAACCCGCGTATCACATAAGCCATTCTTCAAGAAGTCTTCCCACTAGAAATTATCGACCAACCCTAGTTATCCCAGCAAGAAACAATCATTGCCGATGCAATACCCTAACACCACCACTGAACCGATTCATAACCCGTAAGGCAACCTTTAATAACGAACCAGAACACCTCTAATCAAACTGCACGATTATCCCTCTCATTTGATCCACTCAACGGAGTCATAACAACAGTAGTAGCAAGAAGTAGCCGAAACTTACACAACATATGCAATGCCCACACCTCTTGTCCAAGATTAGATGCAACACCCGATAACTCCTTGAATACTAAAATTTCACTCTTGCCTATCACTGAGTCATTCATATTAGTCAACCACTAGCCCCCATTAGCCTACGACATAACCAAACATACCAACTCACTCATGAACCCTTACGTCCACTCTACATTGCATAACCTCAGCATGACTCTCAAATCAACAAACTCTTGTTTCAAACGATCCCCTTACCAATGCACTAAACACGACGACCTTGCGAACACACCATTTATTGAAGGACCACAGCTACCCACTACCTCGAGTTTCCCACTTGTCACAATTAACATTGCCTTCTGATCTAGAATCGATGGCAATGTCTCGAAAAAAATAAATAACAAACCACTAGTTCTTACTCCACTACTACCATTCTATCACGTCAAAGCCCATTTTAACTTCCCATATCTAAATACAAAATCTGCCCTTGTACATCTTGCAACCTTATCCTGACGAGCACGTCAGATATTAGTTATTTCCTTCCTATAGCGGAGATTGATCAATCCAAATTCTCTTCCTTACGCATTCGTCTCATAAGACAAGAAGTACTCTTATCGATATACCCTAAGAAATCTTACTTCGTTACACCTTACCACAAAAGTCGCCTTTCCTGTCCTTATCCTCAAGTTCTTTTCGTTATCATAGCACGGTCACCATTCTCTTGTAGAATCGGACGATCCTCCCCAAGTTACACTTGCTTCCGGATGTTGGCATCGATACTCTTCCATTGCTGAATTGCTGACTTGCCATTGATACACTTGTGCACCACATCTATCAGACTAAACTCTGACGATGCCAAAACCTTTCCATACCACTAGAGAATCTCGATCATGGTTGAAAACTAGACTTGGCCATAGGCCCGTATCAGAATAACACATCTCATACCTTACCGCGCCACGTCATGTCAAACCGCTCGCGTAAGAATTTAAGGACGAGTTCCCATTATCCGTGAGAGAATAAGATAAAGAAATTCAGACACTAATTTGAATCGACTAGATACCAATTTGAATGAAGTAACACAAAAAGAAGGAAAGAAGTGGAAGTTTCCTAAATGTCCTATAGTGTCTAGCAGATAAGTACGGAGCTCATCGTATTGATCCGCAAGACTCTACTAGACATGCTCTTGTACTTATAAGATCAGGTAACCTAGAGCTCTGATACTAACTTGTCAGGATTCAACTAATGGATCAAGCAGGCACCCACACTAACCCCCCGATGGACGAACCCTTCCCTTATTCAATATCCATTCCAAACATAAGAAAAGTAAATAAAATAATTAAACAGTCTCAAAATATAAATAAATTACTAAAGCAGAATACTAATTCGTACTCCCCGAAATGTGGTCTCAACAGTACAAGAGCAACTAATACATAAGTCAGAAGAATACAAGTCAGAAATACAAATACTTTCTCAAAAAGTGAAATAAAGACAAGTAAGATAGAAGAATCTCCGGGCAGCGGAATCCATCAAATGCTCACCCTGGAAACTCTACAAGATAAGCCCCGGGATCACTTACGAGGTGCGGAGGAGGAACCTGCTATGAAATCTGCACTAAAAAAAGAATGCAGCAAGGTAGTATCAGTACAAACACCATGTACCAATAGGTATCATAGGCCGACACTAATTAGATAACATATATACGAAGAAAGAAATCGAAAGATAGACATGCAACAGTCAAGTACAAATTGCAACACAATCCAAGATCTGGAGCAATACTCATGATATAAGTGGATTTCATAATCAACGATAAAGATGAATAAAGTAAATGAGTGCACATGCAATGCAATGAGATTCACTAGCCAACTATCTGTCTCCGTACACACATGCTACGGATGGATATCCTCCACGTCTCGATAGTCATGACCCATGGGGGACCCACGAAGTCCATGGACTATTCATTCCGCACACAACCCAGATATGACTTCCACAAAAACAAGCCACTCGGTACACAACCCAGAGATGGCTTCTATAACAAACATGTCCATTATCTCCTGCTCCGGTCACATACTCGAATGTTTCCTTTATCACTTATCATCATCAATACCAAATCACAGTTCATATCCATGTATCATGCAAATGTGTATGAATGTTATGCATGATATCAATATCGAATGTAAATAAAAAATCAAGATCACAATCGTGCCTCTACATGGGCACATATCAAAATGCCATTCCTAAATCATTATTCCTTCCTTTATCGATGATAAGTGTTATATCCCGTATTTTTGCGTATTTGCAAAATTTAAAATAATGTTGACTTGTAAGAAATAAGGTCATAATTAATTTTATTCAACATATGAGTTGTTCATGAAAGAAAAATATTAGTGAGGAAGTGTTGAGGAAGGCTAGGGGCAAAATTGGATTTTTGGAAAATTAGTTCGGGAATTACAAAATAAGATTTCTAATGAATTGAGCTCAACACAATAAAAGAAAAATTTAGGCCCAATTTGCTAAGGGTGGCCGGCCATGTGCTAGCCCAACCCATAAATTAATTACCCATGTGATAATTTATTAAAGGGGCTTGCCATATATATCTCTAAATAGAAGTTTCAAGAAGATAAAATCAAAGAGAGACCAAGAACAAAAGAAAAAGGCCATTCGGCCGAGTACCAAGGAAAAGAATTTTTTTTTCTAGCCATCAACTTTCAATCCAAAAATCTTACTCTTCTTGAATTCTTGTTAAGCTCAGGACGCTCTCCAACGCGGTATAATTAGTTGAGCGAGAAGACTACGTTGCGGCAAGTTGAAGTTTGAAGAAAAAGGTAAGAATTAATCCCTTTAAGTTATGTTATGAAGGCTTACCTATATTGTAGTGGGTAGATATGAGTAGAAATCATGAGAATATAGAAGTTTGCATATTGGGTGTACATATATGCATATAGCCGTAAATGGGTATTAATGTATAGATGGAATGAGTTGAATTTTTGTCGTATTTTAGTTGTGGTTATTGTGGATTTTTGTATTGGAGATGAAAGTTGAATGAAATTGGTTGAAGTGAAAAAAAAGGGGGGTGTTGACCGTGTGGTGCATAGTGGTGGAATGGAAATGAATTAATTTTGTTTAATATGTTAGTTGTGACCCTTATGATGTAAATGAAGGTTAAATGGGTTAAGTGGGCATGGAAATTGATTGTAGAAGATTATGTCATTTTAATGTGATGTTATATAGTTATATGTAATTACGAAAGTAAGATGTTAGAATGTGAATTATTGTTATTGTTATTGATTTTGGAAGAAGACAATGTGATTTGGTAGTTTTGTTACAATTGTGGAGGTTTTGGATAGAATATTGAATTGGCGGGAATGCTTGAATCCATGAGCATTGCTTGAAATGTTATTGAATTATGTCTGAATGATCTTGAATTAGCAAATGAATATGGAAATGTTGATATTAGCTTGAAATTGTGAAGTTGGAATGGAAGTTGTTGAACTATGTAGAAAGGAAGAATAGTTGTGTTATAATATATTCTGTGATGATTATTGATGCTCTTGGTATTGTGGTGTTGTTGTTGTTGATATTTTTGGCCGAGCAAATTCTCGGGGATGTTGAATTTATAGGGGAGGTGCTGCCGAAATTTCGGTAGACAAATATGAATTTAAGTTGAATTCTTAGAAGCTATAACTCACAATTGGTAAATGTGACCAAATTGTAGATTTTGGCGAACTTGAGACATGATTTTGGAGACGTATAGGAGGCGGAAAAGGTATGTAAAGCTATTCCTTTCCTTCTTTTGGCATGTACTAGATGTACTAGGTTTGGATTTGAGCCTCGAGGATTATTCCGTTCGTAGAAATCTGAGTTTACTTTTGGTATTATTTCATTCAGCAGAATTGAATTAGAACCTTTGTTTTGTTGGAAAGAAATGTTCAAATATCCATAATTGTCATAAACGTAACCGAATCCCCTTGAAACTTTCATAGGTGACTTCATAGGGTCTAATGTTCGTAAATCACATACGCCACCTCGACTTGACCTGAGGTGGGCCCACTAGCTCCGAAACTCCTTCGTTTGCCCTAATAGACTTATCTTTGTACGATATCCGAAAGAGACTTTTACTTATGACTCTAGCTATTAAAGAGTAATGTTTTGATTACTCCATGATATTCTGATTTACATTTTGAACCATGAATACGATTTCAGAAGTACTTTTGTGAGATAAACTCCGTGTGGATCAGTTCTCCGGACTAGTTTGCCTAACGGGTTGTCATATGATTATATCCAGTTCTCTAAATGTTTTGATATGTAAATTGCATTAGTTTCCGCACTACTCTGCTTGTGCCCATTGTTATGATATCGTTCGCCGGTTCCCGGGCCGGTTTTGTGATCGTGCGCACTATGATATATTCGGCAGTATGCTGTGTTACGGTTCCCGAGACCTCGCCATAGGGCCGGGTTCCGTCTATGGAGTTATGCTGTGATATGGCTTATGATATGATGTGTGTGATGTTATGTTATGTTCGGGGTTGTACGGAGATTTGAAACTTTCCGGAGTATGCTGTGTTGTCGCGCTAGCGTCGGAGTGGCGACCACGTTCCTGAGCCTTATGCATGATTTATTTTATTTGCATTATGTACGTATGATTTCCGTACCGGTTTGATATACTGTTTCGGTATTCTCTTTCTGTACCTTTACTACAGTTATGGTTTGGATTTCTGTACTCTATGCTTTACATACTCAGTACATCTTTCGTACTGACCCCCTTTCTTCGGGGGCTGCGTTTCATGCCCGCAGGTGCTGAGGTTCGTGACCCGCCAGTGTAGGCCATACTTTCTTCTATTACAGAGCGCTCCTCTTGATCCGGAGCCTACATCTTGGTACATATCTTTTGTCATGTATCTGTATATATTTGGACTATTTGGGGTACGGCGGGGCCCTGTCCCGCCATATGTTTCCATTTTGGTTTGTAGAGGCCTGTAGTCATATATGTGGGTCGTGGGTCCTATGTGTGTTCGTTTTGTTTCTGATTTGCGTCTTAATGCGGTCCTGTTTGTTATGGCGGCCAAAATGGCCCATGTGTTCGCATATGTACATATGATCGGCGATGTGTATTCCGCCGCCCCTTTTGTTCCGATATGATGTTTTTGGTACGCGTGACCGCTTAAGATAATATTTGACTTCAAATCTGTTTAAAATAATTGACACGAGATCTAAGTTAAATTAGAATATGACGAGTTAGCATGTAAGTTTGTTTGGGGTGCCCAAATAGGGCACCAGTCGCGGCCCCTGGAGCTGGGTCGTGACAATAAGTGACAAGATAAGTGAGAAATGATTGCATCACAAACACAACATAGTAAGTGGGAAACAAGCCCCAACACCTCACACGTAGAAACAAGCCAAATCACAATAACAAGGCAACAAGCCCACAAGTAATCAACAATACCAACCTAAGAGTATCCATCCCAACTTCATACCCGAAGGCTTAACATGCTTTCTCTATCAATAACTAACTTCTACATATGCTTCGCTAATTGAAGTCTAACCGAAAGGTAAGCCGTAACCTACCTCGATGACGAGTTGGTGCCACGAACCGTCAAACGTGAGCCTTGCCCTTCTGAAGATCCTCCGAATACTCAAAGTCTCGTCACTATTGAAGTCTAAGTTAGAAACGGAGATTAACGGTACCCATATTACTATACATTCGTTCAATTTGAAAATCAACTATAGGAAAGAGGTAAATCGAACCCACAAAAGTAAAACGGGAATTTCGAGATTGGAAATGGTGACCCAACATTCTAGACGTTCAATTCTACTCTCTAATTGCTAATTAAGCTCAATTATTGATCAATTTCATCGTTTAGAAGAAAATCCCCAATTTAGGCATAAACCCTAGATTTCCATAATCAATCATTAACCCAAATTAGAGATTCAAGCTTATTATCAACTAATCCACAAGATTCCATGTTTAGAACAAACAAATTCAGCAAGTAACTCAAATTTATAGCCTAAGATTCAAGTATCATAGTGAAGGTTGAAAACTCATCTTCTCCAACTGGTCCCACTAATTTCCACCATAGATTCTAGCCTAGAATTACTTTCCCAATGATTAGTGGTAGAAATCAGCAAGAATCACCAATAAAACCCAACAAGATTGAAAGGAGAACCAATAATCATCACCTTAGGGTCTAAGAACTCATCTTCCCCGATTAGCTTCCTTAAATGCCATAGTTTTCCTGAATAATCATGACATAAACATAAAAGGGAGTAAAAGAACTTACCCTAATGAAGGTTCAATCCCAAATGCCTCCCAAATTGCCTTTAGAACTCCTTATGTCAAGAATTTAGTGAATGGGCATAATGTTTTTGGAGTTGGAATAAAAAGACAATTCTGATTTAACGCGATTCGCCTCCGCGGTAAAAGGTTCGCTTAAGCGATCTCGCCTCGGAAGAGAACCATCCGCTGAGGCGGATCTCATTAAGCTATCATGGACTCGCGCCTGCGGGCCAAGCCCTGCTGAGGCATAAATAGTCTTGCTAGAGCGAGACATCAGAAACCAGCAAAATCTGCTTTACACTAAGTTTCACCCCAAATCTCGACATCTATCCAAGGCCTTTCGGATGAAAACCAGTCATGCAAACATATGTAAAAACACCGTACGAACTCAGTCGTGGCTTCAAAATTCCCAATGGAGGTCTATTTGACCGGGTCACCCCAAACAGCCAAAACCAACTTTCCAACCCAAGGTACAAAATGCTCCCGAATGCCTCGGGAGCCAAACTGAATACACCACCAAGTCATAATCGACCCTCTGGACCTCTCAGAATTGATGAAATTCCGAAAAAGGTCTGTTTATCCAAAAGTCAACTATTCGTCAAATATTTTTCACCCAAAATCTCTATCTTCGTCAAATCATTCTAAAACTCGCTCGATGGCCTCGATAAATGTGTCCCCATCCTCGCCGATCAAAATCATACTAACAGGGCTCGAGGAAAGGTTAACGGAAGTAAAGGGGTCAAAAGTGCAATAACGACCAAACGGGTCATTACATCTATACTTAGAAACAATTCAACTTTATCAGATTATTTATAGCCACACATTTATCTAAGGCTTATTTTAGACCACAAATTTTAAAGTCTTCCTTTATTTTTTACACTCCATGCCAAATAAAATGGTGGCGCATAAATTAAGTGGCGGGAGTAGTTGACTTTGGTTGACTAAATGTTAATTAATTCAAATTTTTGATAATTGGTTAGGCCTATAGAGGGAAGCACAATGGATTTCTCTTTTCAAAAGTAAATGTAACAACATGTGTGGTCGTTTTAGGTATTTTACCTCTTTTACCCTTGTTGACCCTTCCCCCGGCTTTGTCAGAGTGGTTTTGACCCGAAGGGATGGGTGGTATGGTTCCCAAAGTAGTCGGGAGGGTAGTGATGAAATTTGAGGAATTTAGAAGTCCTTAAGTTGAATAAATGAAAAATCTTTGACCAATAGTTTACTTTTGGTAAACGAAACTTTTTGGGAATTCCGTTAATTTCGTGAGGTTCGGAGAGTCGTTCATAACTTGTTGGGGTGATTGGTTCTGTTACGAAGGCACTCGGGAGCATTTTGGGGCTTTGGTTGGAAACTTGTTTTTGTGGTTTTGGGGGTTGACCGGGTCAAGATGACCTCCGTTGGGAATTCCGAGGGCATGGGTGAGTTCGTAGCGTGTTGTGGCATTGTATGCATGCCTGGTTTGTATCCGGGGGGTCTCAGATCGATGTCGAGATTTGGGTTGAACTTGGTGAAAAATCATATTTTACTGGTTTCTGATGTCCCACTTCCACGGGTGTGTGTTCCTCCTCTGCGGTTCCACCTACACGAGACTTGGCCCGCAGACACAAGAGGGTGAGGTGTTAAGTGTTTTCACGTGTGTGAGCTTTTCTGCTCGGAAGCGAGTCCGAGTCTGTAGACAAGGTGTTCGCGGATGCGAAAATCGCTTAATCAGTGACCTTTTATTTACCCATTTCGAACCTTTTCTTCCATTCACAAAGTTAAGAACCTAGAGCAATATTTGGGGCGATTTGGAGGAGCTTGAGAGTGAACCTTCTTGGCGGTAAGTCTCTTCACTCTAATTGTGATTTCATTTTGATTTTGGGATTGGAATCTATGCTAAGTATTAATAGTTTAGTTGAAAAAAGGTGGGTTATGAACCCTAGTTATGATTTATGGTTTGTTCAATTAAAAAAAAGGTTTTGTTGGGAAGTCTTCATGATTCTAATCTTATAATCTATGAGGTAACTAGTTGCTAATTTGAATCTTTCTTAAATTCAAGGAATTTGTTTATAGAATAAGTTAGGGTTTTTTCTCAAAATTAGGTGTTACAGTTCACTTTTACGTGGGTGCATAAAAGATACTAAGAAGTTGTTGGTGCTTTAATTGGATTTTAGTAGTTTTAGAGTCACCGCCTAATTTATTTAAGGGAAATTAGGAAAACCGGGTTAAAAGGGTTTATTCAAACAAGAGAAAAATTCCTTCTGGACCATAGTTCAAGGTAAGGGTTCTGGTGATCCCCTAGGAAAGGTTTTAAGCACCCAAGTATTAAGGATCCGTAGAATACGGTTGGCCTAGGAGCTTCAATGTGTGATTATTGTAATTATTTACTTAAAATGTTTACTTTATCACAAAATGTCATTCTTTATCATAAATTCAAAATTTCCGCAAAATGTCCCCTTAAAAAGGGGGGTTTTTCATTTTCAAAATCCGTATAAGTGTTCAACTCACTTTATTACCGGACCGAGACATACCCGGGATTTCTCCCTAGTACAGTCACTACTATTTTGGTCATAATAAAATGTGTTTAGTTCTTATAGGTTTTATTTTATATACAAGAAAATATAGAGTATATCTCCTATTTTTTAAGTATATAATGATAAAAATGAAAGTTTTTGTCCAAGTTCATTTATTGATTCATTTTAAAAGCTCATAATCAACCACACTATACTTTCCAAAGCCATCTTATTCTCAAATCAGCCCAAGTGCATTTCTCTTAGATTTTCCCCTTTATTTGGGCTTTTGGCCCAAAATATACTTTCCTTTTCCTCTGAAAATTTGTCCATGATTAAGTAATAGCTGTCCATTTCAGATTCAGAAGTTCCAAACCTTTAACATCATCAAAATTTTGTTCAAGTTCCAAAAGGTGTCCTTTTTGTCAATTGCTCCGATCAGCTTTCCAATTCCTCTTTGATTTTATTCCAATTTACGTTAAATTGTATAAAGAAACAGTTTCAATGTCATAACATGGGCTCAAGGCCCAAAACTTATTTCTAGATTTTCCACAAAGGTGGAAAACCCAGATCCTCTATTCAATTCCATTTAAAAATCATTTAGACTTAAACAATTTTTTGAACCAGTTTTAAACTTGAGAAATGTTGATTTCATGTGGATGTGAGATTACGTGAGGTTTTTAAAGTGTTTAGGAGACATCCTAATAATACTAATCATTTTCCTAAATTCTAACATCGGGGTTTCAATATTGTACAAGTGTTTTTACACACACACATATACAAGAATGAAAATAAATAAGAAGGGTTAGGCTGGTGGGCCTACCTAAGCCCACCAGTTAAATATTTTCACCCATTGTTGGGCCTTCAAGCAATATTAGCTTCTCTTTTAAATTCGGACTAGATCAAAGATGATAAAGTTAGGCCTCAGGCCCAACAGGTTTAAATGCGGAGAAATGGCCCAAATGGCCTCGGTATTTATTCACATGAGACACACAAGCAAAAGGAAAATAAGGATTAGAGGGTATCAAGGCTCATTTGAATTATATACACTAAGTCATTCATCAATGCACATATACATATAAATATCCGAGCAGATGATATACACAAAGAGAAACAGTCTAACCCAAATTGTAACATAGAGAAGGATTTTAAAACTAAAGGCCCATTCTGGAAAATGAAAGCAAAAGAGAAAGGCCCAAACTAATATCGAACTCATGGCACGTGTAAAGGGAAGCCCAAAGAAAGCAATAATAAGGACCAGGCCCAAATTAAATCTTCAAGATGTACAAACTATCTGATCTGACTCTAAGCAGGTGATATACCTTCTGTATACTTCAAGATACAAATCCTTGTATACCAAAGGTATACAAGAGCTGTATAATCCGATATACCTAGGTATATTTCCTGTATATTCATGCACAAATTCATATCTAGACTCAAGCAGTATAAGATTTCAACTTGTTTGACATACTTATGACATTATTTTAAGTTATACAAAAGGCACTCCACAAAAAGGGGACACAATATTCAGCAAACATCAACCAGATGTGCACACTGGATTCATGTTTAACATGACATATACCAGATGCCTGGAAACAGAAGAACACACCAAGAGGAAAGGGGAGAGGTGCAACATGACACAAGTGAAACAAACCAGAGTCAGCAGGTTTCAAATAGAACTGATCAAGTGCAAGTAGTCATGTATAGGACAAGTTCTTAAGTCTTTTTATAGCACCTAGACATACATACCAAGTGCTCTCATCTCATATAGAGGGAAAGGGCAACTAATAACATTTTAAGGCTGACACACAAGTATTCTAGATGATATATATTTGACAGATTCATATGGCACTTTCAAAAGGTGACAATTATGCAGTAATGAGCAAAAAAGATTCAGATTGAACAGGGAGTACACATTTTGACATACAACTAATATTTTAAATAGCAGTCAGTAAAAAATGAGCTTCAAAATACATGTAAACTTTATTCAGATGTGGTAGATATATACAAATGCCTAGAGCTAAATTCAAAGTCTCCTTTAATCTTATCAAGAACATACAGACTTAAGCTAGTGATGGCAGTTGGGATAATTATCAAACTATGAGTTATACAACTTTATGGAATCCACGAAAACATACAGCTAATGATGCAGACATAGATATACAACTTTGGTGTAAGTAAAAAAAAAAGCACGAATCATACTACCATGCTATTTTCACATGATAAGACTCAGTTTTCTCAAACATCATAAGTAAATGACTCATATTTACCTTAAGCTGACAATATGCTGCATAGTTAAAAATATTACAGACTTTAAACATACATAACTAGATCAATTTAAACACACATATCATATTTAACAACCATGGACATGTATTTGATCCCTACAGAACCTTTCACAAGTTGATTCAGGTTCAGCCAACCATAGGAGAAACCAAAATTTATAATCAAGTTGGCCTAGAACAATGTAACTGATCATGTATGAAGCATACAGAAGGTTTTTTAGAACAAAGAGCCTAGCTTTAGATTAAGGATGATTTAGATTAAACTCATGTGTAGCAAGGCAGTCATCAATCAACTTAGACATAATCAACATGCCACAAATTGAACACCCAACAATATGCATAACTGAGACCAAACATGGTCAACCAATACTGAAGTTCAAATCAATTACATGTTGTAGAGATCAGGACCAAACAAGTGAAAAATATGGACCTAATACACGTTTGACCCAAGATAAGAAATGTAGACTATCTAGGCTAACTGGTCATAAAAGATTTAAGCATACAAACATGATTAGCAAATCTCTAACCTAAACTGAACATATAACTAATCAAATAGCAGTGAGTAACATGTACCTAAAACATGTCATTAACTCAAGATTGCATATGTAGGAAAAAACTAAGCTAGCAGAACCAACCTAAGCTAAAGCATACTATGCTAATCACAATACAATAAGCAGAAATAATATATAATAAACCACATAAATAACACACACCTAAACAATTACAGAAAAGTAATTAAAGGGGAGGGGTTTACCTCTTTGATGCGCAGCCTTAAGTCGAGATTGAACCTTTGGAGATCCCTTTGCTCCACAACCTCAAACCTCAGCCACAAAACCACAATAAAGGAGAAATTAAAACTTTTAAAATTTAGACTAAACTTGAAAAATTAATGATCTAGGCAAAATTTGCTAAAACCCTAGGTATTTAAGGCTTTTTTGCGTGAATATGCAGGATATATTTTGGTGTCTCTAATGTGTCAATTGGGGGTTCTTTTTATAGAACCCCCAAAATCCTCAAACCCTAGTTTGCAATCGATGTGGGACAAATGTCAATTTCTGAGAATTGGTTCCTCACACAGCAATCAAAGGCTGAGATCCAACTATGAAAACATATAAACGGTTCAATTTGACCCAGAGATGAAGAACCAATGGGGGTTGAGGATTTCAAATGAATAATAGCAAAACTAATTAAAGCTTTCAGTCCAAGAACGTTGTAAAAATGCAGAAAAGCAAAGAAGGGATGAAGTAATACCGTGTTTGGGTCGAGGTTCGGTGGAAATGGTTGAGAAATGGCAAAGCAATAAATTCTCTTGCCATTCTCGACCACAAAACACCTAAAACAAATGATGTGGGCCCTTGAAATTGCCATTTCCGGCAAGTGACGTAAGAGAGAGGGAGGGACAAACGTGCAACACTGGGGTTTTGAGGCTGAGGAACCCTTTCCTTTGTTAAGGGTTCCTTTGGTATTGAATGAAGGAAAAGGAGGGGTATTACCCCTTTAGTGATCAACTTGGGCTTGGTCAGGTCCTTATTGGACTAGGCCCAACTGTTTTAAATGAAAGAAGAGGGTGGCACATGTATACACATACATATACATGTGATATACATGTATACACATACATATACATGTGATATACATGTATCCGTGTATATATTATAGGCCAAACCCATCGACAGACACCTGTGGTCGTCCACTTCTTTCACTTGAGCACCTAAGTGACCCTTGTTCCATTAGGCACTTCAGGTGGGTTATTCCTATTCCGCTTAGACACTTTTTGCACCGTTATCGGAGCAAAACCAACACCAAATAGGGCGCCACCTCATTGCACGTGCAACCAGCCCAAAAGCCCCAATTTTAATGGTCAAAACTCCACGAATTTACAAATAAGTGAATTTACAATTAAAATGAGTTGACACAATTTAATTGAGTTGGCAAAATTTAAATGAGCTGGCACAATTTAAATGAGCTGGCACAATTTAATTGGCCACTTAATCCACGTAGGAGACGACTGGTGTTGGTTTTGCTCCGATAACGGTGCAAAAAGTGTCTAAGTGGAATAGGAATGACCCACCTGAAGTGTCTAAATGGAACAAGGGTGTAACGACCCATTTAGTCGTTTAGCACTTTAAAACTATGAAAAAGGTATGGAACTATATTGTATTTATTTATATGATTTTTAATATAAGAGATGGTGCATGAATTAGTTAAGTAAGTAAGTGGGCCAAGCCCACTACCCTTTTTTATTTGTGCACGTTATATTCCAAAAGAAAGAGGGAAAGAAAAAAAAACCTAGAGGGGAGAAAAAGGACACTGCTGCATTCGGATAGGCAGTTGTTTCCATAAAAGGAGTTGAACACCATCAGGTATGCTTTTACTTTTTTTATTTGGTTTGTCACGTTTTGGATTGGGTAGAGTAAGAATTTCTAAAATCATCTGTAACAGCAGTGCTGTCCAATAGAAGTATCAATCTGTGCAGGGTGGCAGCAAAAAGGACGAGTGGGTGGGAAAAATTGGCTTACACGTTTTCTTGCTTTTAAATTTTCAGCCTTCTTTTGCTTTGGAAAGTGTCCATGATTTGTTGATTATACTATTGGTTTGTGAAGAGAAATTTTATACAATGGTCAATGGAAGAAAGGACAAAATAAGAAGCTAGATTGTACACCTAGTGCTGTAAAATAAGGATGAATTGGATGGAAAAGAAACGGGCAACCACACGTTTTTCACGGCTGCACATGGAATTCACTATGCTTCTTCTTTTAGTTCTTGTTTTTATTCCTTCTTCTTTACGTGGATTGGTCATTACTACCTAAATCCATCATAAAATAATATTTTCAACCAAACTTTTTTTTAACTTCTTGTAGTTTCTGTTCTTTAGTCCGCAAATTCTAAAAGTTTCTTTAACCCGAATATGCCAACGACCAGCAAAAAAAAAAAATTACTAGTTTGGTCCGAAGTTAAAATATTGGGGTAAATTAAAGGTTTCGAGTCCTAATCCTAAGAAAGGAGAATTGATGATTTGAGGGTCCATTTATGGATGAAATTGACCAATTTTAAAAATATATAATCCTTAAATAATGGTGAAATTATTCTTCAATAAAATTCCAATCTTGCCCTTGTGGGCCCAAGGCCACCTTTTGGGGTGCGATTTTGGGTTTCGAATATAAATATAGCAATATGGGTGTCCTTAGATTCGTATTCTAATGTAGTTTGAATATTTTATAGATTTTGATCGCTCAGAGGCTTTACGCAAAGGGAAAACATTAGTTTGATTGTTCGTGGCACCCGCTCGGCATTGAGGTAGGTTACGGTCTACTTTAGTTAGACTCTGATTAGAGAATCGTATGTAGTTGTAGAAAGTGACGGGGATAGCATATAGGCCTTCGGGCATGAAGTGGAGGTGAATTCCAATTAGGTTGGCTCTGTCAGCTGTTATGTGGGCTTGTCGCCATATGTGTTAGTTTATGTGATTATCACCTGTTTGTATCTCTGTTATATACTAGCTCCCTCATTATATGAAAAGAAATGATAACATTAATATGACTTGTAATTGTTGATTGTATATTGGTGATATTGTTGAGATTGATAACATGTATGACATGCCTTCCATATTATTCTTGTGACGATGGTGAGCTAAGTGATTGAGAGACTCCGAGGTTGTTGCCGGAGATTGAGAGAAAACAGAAAGACTCCGAGGTCCTTGCCGGAGATTGAGAGTGATTGAAAGCCTCCGAGGTTTCTGCCGGAGAGCACGAGTGGTACATGGACTTCGCGGGTCCCCCATGGGTCATGGCTTTGAGGCACTGCCCTTAGCATGTGTGTACGAGAGTGGAGTGAGAGAGGTGATTATTGTATTGCATTGCATTGCATTCATCCACTCATATATTTGACTGATCATTTGGTGAATTATATCTGTCTTGGTTGATTTCATGATTCCTTTATACTTTACTTGTATATGATACGTGACCATACCTGTTTGCTCTATATGCTACTTGTTGTTTCGACTTCTTCATGCGTTATCTAATCATTGTCGGCCTATGATGCTTACCGGTACAAGTGTTGTACTGATACTACTCTTGCTGCACTTTTGTTGAGTGCAGAGTACGTTCCAGGCTCCAGTTCTACACCCCGTGGCTGATACGCGAGGCTAACATCTTTCAGTCATTCAGGGTGAGCTACTTAGTCATCCGTGGCCCCTGAAGGACCTTCTCTATTTATTTCTGTTTTGTATTCGACAAACAATATGTAGCCTTCGGGTATTTTCAGACTTCTATTCCGTACTATGTTAGCGCTCTTGTACCCTTTGGCCAGATTTTGGGGTTGTCGTGACATTTCTAGTTTTGATAAGTACTTAAGACTTGATAACTTACTTTTATTTAATTTTCCGCTTATTTATCTTGCTATTAGTAATGTGGTTCGCCTACTCGGAGGGATAGTGTAGGTGCCACCACGACTCGCGAATTGGGTCGTGACAAAGTTGGTATCAGAGCTTCTAGGTTAATTGGTCTAATGCGTACAAGAGCAATTTCTAGTAGAGTCTTGCGGATTGGTACGTAGACGTCCGTACCCATCCTCGAGAGGCTATAGGACATTTAGGAAACACTCCACTTCTTTTTCTCTTTTCGTGCTAGTTCAATCCGATTGGTATCTGGTTTATTCTTTTCGTGCGAGATTGTTCAGATTGGTATCTTAACTCATTTCTATGTTCTCCCATAGATGGTGAGGACGCGATCGATTGCCACTGGAGGCCAGGAGCCTGCACCTGCACCTACACCCGCACTCGCATCCATACCCGTTGCCCGAGCAGCTGTCCGTGGGCGAGATAGGGGACGCGGCAGGGGCCGTGGCAGGGGCAGGGGCCGTGCAGCTATTCCAGATAGGAACCAAGCACCAGCACCAGCACCTGCTCAGGACCCTGACATAGAGTTGACTCCGGAGCTTGACGATATTCCGGAGGAGGGGATTAGGGCTGCTGAGACACAGCCTGGGGCTGCTGCTACTCCTGATTTTCAGGAGGCCGTGTTTCGAGTGTTGGGGTACTTTGACAGTTTGGCTCAGGCGGGCATGATTCTAGTTGCTCCAGATGGCTCGCAGACTAGAGTGGGAGGTCATACTCCCGATGCTACGGTTGCTCCAGGATTTCGGACATCGAGGGTATTGCCGGCAGTAGCAGTGGCTCCCCGTATTGATACTACTCCAGCACCTGATTTTGCTCTAAGGACTATGGATGGGCCAGTGTTGACCAGTGAGGAGCGAAAATTGTTCGTGGGGTTTACCAAAATGTCTCCTCCTTGGTTCTATGGTACTCCCAGGGAGGATGCGTATGAGTTTATTGTTAGCTGCCACGAGATGCTTCATAAGTTGGGTGTAGTGGAGTCTCACGGGGTCGATTATGTTTCTTTCCAGTTAGTTGGGGATACAAAGCAATGGTGGAGATCGTACATGGAGTGTCGACCAGTTGGCTCGCCACCTTTGACCTGGACCCAGTTCTACCAGGTGTTCTTGGAGAAGTATGTCCCTCGTACTCTGAGAGATAATAGGAAGGATTGGAGCAGCGGGGTAGGTCTGTTGCGGAGTATGAGACCAGATTCCTCTCTTTGTCCCGTTACGCGACGGTTTTACTTCCCACAGAGGCTGAGAGAGTAAGGAGATTTGTGAAGGGGTTGGACCTTCCGCTTCGGCTAGCGACCTTACAGTTGGAGGCTTCTGGGGCCTCGTTTCAGTCAGTAGTAGAGCATGCCGGGAGGGTTGAGTCAGAGATGGGTCGGGCACATAGTGGGGGTGGCGACAAAAAAGCTCGTAGATTTGACAGTTTTAGAGGTCCTGTTAGAGGTGAGGGACACCATGACAGGGTTCGTCATCATCCCTACAGCCGCCCCATCCAGTCATCACTACAGGCTTTGGCAGGTGGTTATTCAGGTTATAGCGGGCACAATTCTGAGCAGACTTCCCGAGGTTCTTACTCTCGATCGTCAGACCGCGGAGGGTATTCTGGTTTTTCTATGACAGTTCAGCAGCCTATGGCCAGAGGAGCATGTTTTGAGTGTGGCGAGACAGGGCATTACGCGAGAGAGTGTCCTAGATCCAGGCAGGGTTCCAGAGTTCCGACATCTAGGCCTCCAACACTGCCAGCTAGAGGAGGAGGATATTCTAGTAGAGGGGGTTTGCAGTCGGGCAGGGGTGGCCATCAGCCTAGCAGAGGTGGTCATCAGTCTGGTAGAGGCAGCGCTCAGTCAGTGAGAGGAGGATCTCAGGCAGTCTGTGGTGGTCGTGGAGGCACACAGTCCGAGGGTGGACGTGCCCATTTTTATGCTTTTCCGGGTAGACCAGAGGCCGAGGCCTCTGATGCGGTTATCATAGGTATTATTTCGGTTTGTCACCGATCAGCTTCTGTCTTATTTGATCGGGGTTCTACTTTCTCTTATGTGTCCACCTATTTCTCTACGGGTCTGGATATGCTTTGTGATATGCTTGATGTACCTATTCGTGTCTCTACTCCTGTCGGAGATTCTGTGATAGTAGATCGGGTCTATAGGTCTTGTGTGGTCACGTTTATGGGGTATGATACGTGGGTAGACTTGGTTATTTTGAATATGGTGGACTTTGATATTATTTTGGGCATGGACTGGTTATCTCCTTATCATTCTATTTTAGACTGTCATGCCAAGACAGTCACGTTGGCCATGCCAGGTATTCCACGGTTAGAGTGGAAGGGTACTCCTAGTCCAGCACCTAAGAATATCATATCATTTCTTCAGGCGAAGAAGTTAGTGGATAAGGGATGTTTAGCATATTTAGCTCATATTCGGGATACTAGTGTGGATACTCCTCCCGTAGAGTCAGTGCCAGTTGTTTGTGAGTTCTCAGAGGTTTTCCCTACAGATTTGCCTGGTATGCCGCCTGATCGAGATATTGACTTTTGCATTGACTTGGAGCCAGGCACCCGACCTATTTCTATTCCACCCTATCGGATGGCTCCAGCAGAGTTGAGAGAGTTGAAGGAGCAGTTACAAGACTTGCTGAGCAAAGGATTTATTAGACCCAGTATTTCTCCTTGGGGTGCCCCCATTCTGTTCGTGAAGAAGAAAGATGGTACCATGCGGATGTGTATCGATTACCGGCAATTGAACAAGGTTACAATCAGAAATAAGTATCCAATACCCTGCATTGATGACTTATTTGACTAGCTTCAGGGCGCATCGATTTTTTCTAAGATTGATTTGAGGTCAGGCTATCATCAGTTGAAGATTCGAGCGGAGGATATTCCGAAGACCGCTTTTAGGACCCGTTATGGTCATTATGCGTTCTTGGTGATGTCTTTCGGGCTTACTAATGCCCCCGCAGCGTTCATGGATTTGATGATTGGGATCTTCAAGCCTTACTTAGATTCGTTCGTGATCGTATTTATTGATGACATCTTGGTGTACTCTCAGAGTAAGGAAGATCATGAGAAGCATCTAAGGATCGTGCTTGGCCTGTTGAAGGAGAAGAAATTGTATGCCAAGTTTTCCAAGTGTGAGTTCTGGCTCAGTTCCGTGGCATTTTTGGGACATGTTGTGTCCAAGGACGGGATTATGGTTGATCCCAAGAAGATCGAGGCAGTTAGAGATTGGCCCAGGCCTACTTCGGTGACTGAGATTCGGAGCTTCGTGGGCCTTGCGAGTTATTATCACCGATTTGTGAAGGGGTTTTCATCTATTGCTTCCCATTTGACTAGGTTGACTCAGAAGAATGTGCCTTTCCAGTGGTCCGATGAGTGTGAAGAGAGCTTTCAGAAGCTCAAGGATTTATTGACTTCAGCCCCCATTTTGGCTTTACCTGTGGAGGGAAAGGAATTTACTGTTTATTGTGATGCTTCTCGGATTGGCTTGGGTTATGTGCTGATGCAAGAGGGTAGGGTGATCGCGTATGCTTCGAGACAGTTGAAGGTTCACGAGAAAAACTACCCCACTCACGACTTAGAGTTGGCTGCAGTAGTCTTCGCTTTGAAAATTTGGAGACATTACTTGTATGGAGTCCATTGTGAGGTGTTCACAGATCACCGTAGTCTTCAGCATGTGTTTAATCAGCGGGGCCTAAATTCGAGACAGCTTAGATGGATGGAGTTGCTTAAGGACTATGATATCACCATTCTTTATCATCCGGGAAAGGCAAATGTGGTAGCTGATGCGTTGAGTCGAAAGGCAGTGAGTATGGGTAGCTTGGCGCGTTTGATTGTGGGAGAGCGTCCTTTAGCCATGGAGGTGCAGTGTTTGGCTAATAGTATGGTGAGACTCGATATTTCAGAAAATGGTAAGGTTCTAGCTTGTGTGGAGGCGAGGTCATCTCTTTTGGAGCAGATTAGAGCCCAACAGTTTGAGGATGTGAAATTGTGCAGGATTCGGGATAAGGTGCTAAGTGGCGAAGCCAAGGAGGCTATTATTGATAAGGAGGGTGTTTTGAGGATTAAGGGGCGCATTTGCGTTCCTAGAGTTGGTGATTTGATTCCGTTAATCTTGAAAGAGGCTCATAGTTCCAGATACTCCATTCATCCAGGAGCAACAAAGATGTATCGTGACTTGAGGCAACACTATTGGTGGGGTAGAATGAAGAGAGACATTGTGGAGTTTGTTGCTCAGTGTTCGAATTGCTAGCAGGTTAAGTATGAGCACTAGAGACCAGGTGGTGTGCTTCAGAGGATGCCCATTCCCGAATGGAAATGGGAAAGGATTGCTATGGATTTCGTGGTTAGTCTTCCGAAGACTTTGGGCAAGTTTGATTCGATTTGGGTTATTGTGGATAGGTTGACTAAATCTGCACACTTCATTCCAGTTCAGATTACTTATAACGCGGAGAAGTTGGCCAGGATCTACATCCGAGAGATAGTGCGATTGCACGGGGTTCCTATTTCCATCATTTCAGACAGAGGCACTCAGTTTACTTCCCATTTCTGGAGGACTTTGCAGAAGAAATTGGGAACTCAGTTAGATCTTAGCACCGCGTTCCACCCGCAGACAGATGGTCAGTCCGAGAGGACTATTCAGGTGCTTGAGGATATGTTGAGGGCTTGTGTTATTGATTTTGGTGGTCATTGGGACAAATTCTTACCCTTGGCAGAGTTCGCGTACAACAATAGCTACCATTCCAGTATTGATATGGCGCCATTCGAGGCTTTATATGGTAGGAGGTGTCGTTCTCCTATTAGGTGGTTTGATGCTTTTGAGGTTCGACCTTGGGGTACAGATTTGCTGAGGGAGTCTTTGGATAAGGTGAAGCTTATTCAGGAAAAGCTTCGGGCAGCTCAGAGTAGGCAGAAGGAGTATGCGGACCGGAAGGTTCGTGATATGGAGTTCAGGGTTGGTGAGCAGGTCTTATTGAAGGTTTCACCCATGAAGGGTGTGATGCGGTTCGGGAAGAAGGGCAATTTGAGCCCCAGGTTTATTGGCCCGTTTGAGATTCTTCGTCGTGTTGGCGAGGTGGCATATGAGTTGGCTTTGCCACCAGGTTTGGCAGGTGTTCATCCGGTATTCCATGTTTCCATGCTGAAGAAGTACCATTTAGACGGGTCTTATATCATTCAGTGGGATTCGGTATTATTAGATCAGAATCTATCCTTCGAGGAAGAGCCGGTAGCAATCCTAGATAGGCAAGTGAGAAAGTTAAGGTCCAAGGATATTGCTTCGGTCAAGGTACAGTGGAAGCACCGTCCGATTGAGGAGGCCACTTGGGAGACCGAGGCAGATATGCGGAGTGCATATCCTCAGTTGTTCGACAGTTCAGGTACCTCCTTCTCTCCACCTTTACCCTTGTCGCTCGAGGACGAGCGATTACTTGATTGGTATCTGATGTAACGACCCGTTTGGTCATTTAGCACTTTAAAACTATGAAAAAGGTATGGAACTATATTGTATTTATTTATATGATTTTTAATATAAGAGATGGTGCATGAATTAGTTAAGTAAGTAAGTGGGCCAAGCCCACTACCCTTTTTTATTTGTGCACGTTATATTCCAAAAGAAAGAGGGAAAGAAAAAAAAAACCTAGAGGGGAGAAAAAGGACACTGCTGCATTCGGATAGGCAGTTGTTTCCATAAAAGGAGTTGAACACCATCAGGTATGCTTTTACTTTTTTTATTTGGTTTGTCACGTTTTGGATTGGGTAGAGTAAGAATTTCTAAAATCATCTGTAACAGCAGTGCTGTCCAATAGAAGTATCAATCTGTGCAGGGTGGCAGCAAAAAGGACGAGTGGGTGGGAAAAATTGGCTTACACGTTTTCTTGCTTTTAAATTTTCAGCCTTCTTTTGCTTTGGAAAGTGTCCATGATTTGTTGATTATACTATTGGTTTGTGAAGAGAAATTTTATACAATGGTCAATGGAAGAAAGGACAAAATAAGAAGCTAGATTGTACACCTAGTGCTGTAAAATAAGGATGAATTGGATGGAAAAGAAACGGGCAACCACACGTTTTTCACGGCTGCACATGGAATTCACTATGCTTCTTCTTTTAGTTCTTGTTTTTATTCCTTCTTCTTTACGTGGATTGGTCATTACTACCTAAATCCATCATAAAATAATATTTTCAACCAAACTTTTTTTTAACTTCTTGTAGTTTCTGTTCTTTAGTCCGCAAATTCTAAAAGTTTCTTTAACCCGAATATGCCAACGACCAGCAAAAAAAAAAAATTACTAGTTTGGTCCGAAGTTAAAATATTGGGGTAAATTAAAGGTTTCGAGTCCTAATCCTAAGAAAGGAGAATTGATGATTTGAGGGTCCATTTATGGATGAAATTGACCAATTTTAAAAATATATAATCCTTAAATAATGGTGAAATTATTCTTCAATAAAATTCCAATCTTGCCCTTGTGGGCCCAAGGCCACCTTTTGGGGTGCGATTTTGGGTTTCGAATATAAATATAGCAATATGGGTGTCCTTAGATTCGTATTCTAATGTAGTTTGAATATTTTATAGATTTTGATCGCTCAGAGGCTTTACGCAAAGGGAAAACATTAGTTTGATTGTTCGTGGCACCCGCTCGGCATTGAGGTAGGTTACGGTCTACTTTAGTTAGACTCTGATTAGAGAATCGTATGTAGTTGTAGAAAGTGACGGGGATAGCATATAGGACTTCGGGCATGAAGTGGAGGTGAATTCCAATTAGGTTGGCTCTGTCAGCTGTTATGTGGGCTTGTCGCCATATGTGTTAGTTTATGTGATTATCACCTGTTTGTATCTCTGTTATATACTAGCTCCCTCATTATATGAAAAGAAATGATAACATTAATATGACTTGTAATTGTTGATTGTATATTGGTGATATTGTTGAGATTGATAACATGTATGACATGCCTTCCATATTATTCTTGTGACGATGGTGAGCTAAGTGATTGAGAAACTCCGAGGTTGTTGCTGGAGATTGAGAGAAAACAGAAAGACTCCGAGGTCCTTGCCGGAGATTGAGAGTGATTGAAAGCCTCCGAGGTTTCTGCCGGAGAGCACGAGTGGTACATGGACTTCGCGGGTCCCCCATGGGTCATGGCTTTGAGGCACTGCCCTTAGCATGTGTGTACGAGAGTGGAGTGAGAGAGGTGATTATTGTATTGCATTGCATTGCATTCATCCACTCATATATTTGACTGATCATTTGGTGAATTATATCTGTCTTGGTTGATTTCATGATTCCTTTATACTTTACTTGTATATGATACGTGACCATACCTGTTTGCTCTATATGCTACTTGTTGTTTCGACTTCTTCATGCGTTATCTAATCATTGTCGGCCTATGATGCTTACCGGTACAAGTGTTGTACTGATACTACTCTTGCTGCACTTTTGTTGAGTGCAGAGTACGATCCAGGCTCCAGTTCTACACCCCGTGACTGATACGCGAGGCTAACATCTTTCAGTCATTCAGGGTGAGCTACTTAGTCATCTGTGGCGCCTGAAGGACCTTCTCTATTTATTTCTGTTTTGTATTCGACAAACAATATGTAGCCTTCGGGTATTTTCAGACTTCTATTCCGTACTATGTTAGCGCTCTTGTACCCTTTGGCCAGATTTTGGGGTTGTCGTGACATTTCTAGTTTTGATAAGTACTTAAGACTTGATAACTTACTTTTATTTAATTTTCCGCTTATTTATCTTGCTATTAGTTATGTGGTTCGCCTACTCGGAGGGATAGTGTAGGTGCCACCACGACTCGCGAATTGGGTCGTGACAAAGGGCCACTTTAGGTGCTCAAGTGAAAGAAGTGGACGACCATAGGTTTTCGTTGATGGGTTTGGCCTATATTATAACTATATAGAAGCATGGGTCTAGACCCATGCTTCGTCGTCCGTCTATTAAAAAAAAAGTGTGAGCTCCATATTAAACACCAACCAATATTTATTTATTTTTTAAAAAAAGTGAAACCCACCATCTCCAAACTCAAGGAAAAAAAGAAAGAAAGTGGACCCCATATTAACAAAATCAAGCAATATAAAAAAAAAAGTGAACCCTATATTAAAAAAATAAATAATTTCATACTTTGTATTCGTAGCAAACACTAATATAATAAAGTTTTAGATACGGAACACAAACTACAATGTTATATTAATCTTGTTTTAAACATATTATATATATATATAAACAGTGCAAACTAATAATGTCCAAAAAAAAAAGTGCACCCCATATTAAAAAATCAAACGATATTCATGTAATTTCCAAAGTATCCCATTAAGTCAATAATGATGGATTCATTGCCACATGTGTATCAGTCCATTAGTGGGGGCAAATGAAATTATTGTACAGCAAAAAACATGAACCCCATATTATTGTTTTTCTTCAAAAGGTTAAGTAGTCAAACCATACAATTTTCTTTCTTTTTTTATATTAGCCTGAGATTTAATCTAGATATTGAACTGTTGTATTTGCTATTCCGCCATGTCATTTATTTGTTATGTTTACTAAAATAAATATACTTAAAATAGTTATATTTTAAAATAAGATAGAATTTAATTACTTTTTTATTTTTATTCTTACTCTAATAAATGTGAAAAAAGATTAATGTCGTAAAAAAAATTAAATGGAGATCAAATAATGAATAAGGTAAATTAGTCAAATTATAATTCTAATCGACGTTTTCTTAAAAAACCATGCAAAAGACAACATGACAAGTAAAATGAGCTAAACCGAGAATATTTACCAAAAATTAAAAAATAATATTTCTTCGTTTAAATAGAAAATCAATTTCTACTTTATTTTGTTTTAAACATGTAAAATTAATTCAATAATTTGAATTAGAATTATCCAAATCAAAATTTGATAAAAAATAATAAGTATTTTACACCTTTAAATTAATCGAATTAAAATTGAAAGTATCAACTGATGCTTAAATATTGCTATTGTTTTATCTCAAAGAGGGGAAAATAGTTTCCTTTTAAACAAGTCTTCTCTTTTAAAAAATATTAATAATTTTTTGCCGATTTTGTATTCGTAGCAAACACTAATATAATAAAGTTTTAGATACGAAGCACAAACTACAATGTTATATTAATCATGTTTTGAACATAGTATGTATATATATATATATATATATAATATCACTATTCAATCATAACTACATACACATAAATGCACTATAATCTAAAGTGTTGGACCTGTGCGCAGCACTGGCATAGGCCGTCTAGTGTGTATATATAGAAGGGACTTGACTTTACTTATGTAAATGACCACAATTAATTTAAACCTCTTACTTATGTAAATGACCACAATTAAGAAAGTCAATTAATTTAAACCCCCTCAAGTATGGTCAAAACATAAATTAAACAAACTAATAAACACGGCTAATTATGCAAAATGGGTTTAAGTTACAAATATGACCTTAATTGATTTTAACATATGGAATTAGTTATTTCAATTATGGCCATATCTGGCCCAATTAACCAATTAAAGCCAATTTTGTAATATTGACTTGACTTAAGCCATGGAAATTGGCTATTTCAATTTAGGCCAGAATTGAAATAATCAAACAATTTTAAAGGCTAATTTAGCAATAATGACCTTTATTGATTTAAACCAAGGAATTTGGCCATTTCAATTAAAGCTAGAATTAAACTAAGAATTGATTATTTCAATTGTAGCCACTATTAACCATATAGCAAACAATTTATGGAATTTTAACCATAATTAAACACTCAATTAATTATGATTAATCTTAATAAAATGGGACATGCAGAATTTAGAACTGAAGGGTAAAAGATGATTAATTTATTTAATTAATCTGATTCTTTGAATTAAACGGAGTAAAATATTTGTTAATTGATCTTCTGATAATTTTAACAGTTAAATAAATAATTGTTTTAAATTATCTTCTTAATTAAATTTAGCAAATGCTCCAAATTAATGATAAAATGTGTAAATTAATTTCTAGATGATTTATAATATTATAGAAGTTATTTTGCCAAATGAAATGGCAAAATATTATCTAAATATTTTATAAAAATTATTTTGACTCGTAGAAAATGCATATTTTACTCCGTTGATATCCAAGGACCCTGGGCAATTAAAATAAATTATGGGAGGTCAAAAATTAGGTGTCAACATTGGGGGTTTCCTATTAATGAGGGAATTGATGATAATTTGTTGTAATTAGTGATTTGGGAGAATGGTATTTGACTCTCTAAGTGTTGGGGAACCGATTTTTTCTTGAAATTCCTATTTTGCCCTTGTGGTGTTAGCCTTCATTCTAATGTATATTAACTTGTTGATTAGACTTTGATAGTTCGGAAGCTCTTCGCAAAGAGGAAGGCTCTCATTGGATAGTTCGTGGCACTCACTCGGCATTGAGGTAGGTTATGACTTACCTTTGTTAGACTTTGATTAGCGATTCGCATGTGTTACGTAAAGGGGGAAAGCATGATAGGTCTTCGGACATAGTGTGGAGTTGTGATCCAATTAGGTTGGTGTGATTTCTAAGGTTGGAATTATTTCTGATTATATGGGTTCATCGCCGTTATTTATTCATTGATTGACATGTGGTGTATTTGACTATGTGATTTGGTGATGTGGGATGTGATAGACTCATTTGTGGTAATTGGAATTTAATATTTGATACGTTTCCATGATGATTGATGATTCATGCAAGAATTGATTGGCTTATGGTGCTTTGTGATCTCCATAGCATATTCGTTGGCATTGATCGCATTAATTTCTCATTCTTGAATTCATACATTCACATATGATGGAAATGTTCGGAAAAACAGTTTGATGGGAAAAAGTTATGGAAACATTTGAAAAGAAAGAAAGAGAAAGATGAAAGTTACATTGTTATTGCTATCGAACCGAGGTATATGCGAACAAATAGTGGCAGGGCCACAGTCTGCAGGTAAAGTAAGGATATACAGTGACGGTACATGGACTTGGGTCACAGTAAGGCGGTAAAGTCAGGCAGTACAGTGATGGTACATGGACTTCGGGGATCCTCCATGGGTCATGAATATTGAGACATCGATATTTCCGTCCTTAGCATGTGTGTACAAGGTTTAGTTATTGGCCATTGCATTGCATGGCATTTCATCTCATTGCATTGCATTCCTCATTATCACATCATACATTGATCCATTTGATTTGTTGGTTTGTACTCATGTTGTGGCTTACTTGAGGATTTGGCAGACTTGTGGTATAGAAGCTTAACCTTAAGCTATGACTTGGTTTTATGATGTTTTTTTTTAACTCTTGATGGTTATTGTGTGACTATATGTTGAATTGTCAATTCTGTGTTTTCATATGCGTGAAACTAGTCTTAGTTGGCCTATGATGCTTACCAGTACTAGTGTTGTACTAATACTACTCTTATTGTACTCTTTCTTTGAGCGCAAAGTTTGTTACAGAATCCGTGTCTCAGCCTTGTGGGTGACCCCGAGGCCTATTGCTAGGAGATTCCAGGGTGAGCACTGCTAGATTCGTAGCCCGGAATCCCTTCCCTTGCTTATTTGATTCCACAGACAGATTCTATTTATGTATTTTAGGACTTAGTATTATGTAGACTTGCTTTTAATGATTAGTGGCTCTTGTACTATGGCCCAGACCAGATCTTTGGGGTGTTTGTTGTATTCCGCACTTTATTTCATATATATATATATATATATATATATATATATATATATATATTGAGACTGCTTTAGTAATTACCTTAATTTCCGCATGTTTTCTTTTAAATAAAATAATAGGAGGAAGGGTTCGCCCACTGGGGGGATGATGTGGATGCCCTCACGATCCATGAATTGGGTCATGACAGTAAAATACTTCAAAACTTTAAATGGTAGTCTCCTTTCATTAAAAAGAAAATAGAGTATATGCAACTAGATAATTCAACGGGGCAAAGGAAGAGTACTACGTGGTTCGGACAAAGTTAATGTAGCTTTTATTTAAATTTTGTACTCCTTCTGTCACATTTTAATTATCGTTTTTAACTCAAAAACTTTGTCTTTAAATAATAGTCACTTCAGGAATTCAGGACTAAAGTTGGCAATTGTTTCAACAATATTCTTAACATCAAAGAATAATTCTTTTTAATACTACTCAATGTTAAAAAAATCTAATAAATAAGAGTAGTTAGTGAACCATATCTTGTATATTTTAATGGGCGTGAAAAGAGCTAAAACAACAGTCAAAATGGGACGGATGGAGTAGCTTTTGTTTAAATCTTGTACTTCCTCCGTCCCATTTTAATTATCGTTTTAGCTCAAAAATTTTGTCTCAAAATTATAGTCACTTCAGGGATTTAAGACTAAAGTTAACAATTGTTTCTGACAATATCCCTAATATTAAAGAAGTATGCACAATATTTAAGAGGAAAAACCAGTCTACATTTAATAAATAGGGGTAACTTATACTAACACAAGGTATTATACCTAGACACCACTTCATCTTGTGGTTGACTCTTCACAACAGACTCTCAACGGTGGACAAACTAAGGAAGTGGGGCATTCAGGTCGACCCATACAGTGTATTATGATCTTCTTCCTATAACGTCAAAAATTCACTCCTCAAAGAAAAAGTGTACACGGTCGTATGCAATATAATTGACCCAACAATGAGTCGGGGTCGAATTCCACATAGAACAATAAAAAGGCGATGAAGCAAGTATGAAATTTTCACTTTCTACACTAAGCCAAACACTTGATATATTTTGATTTTGAGAAAATTACAACTATTGCGAAAATGTAAACTATCTTAGAAAGTAGGTAAAATGTTCAATGGCCACAAGCATAGATGCAAGGGAATTTATACTCAAGTAACAATCCAATGTATTTCACTATTTTACAACTAAGATTGAGTCTATGTTAATAGATAATGATTTCTAAAATCTCATTGAAAGTCTTCCAACCAAATCAATGAATTTCAGCTATGAAGCACAACCAATTGAATCTCAAGTTAACTTTCCTATTTCTAGCTCAAGTTATTAGATGAGGTTTAAAGCCCCAGATCCTTGTTAATTAATCTTTCCCAACCTCAATTTTTCCTCTTCCGAGCTCAAATCGAAGTAAATGGGCGAGTCCTAGGGTTAACTAATCTCTTAAGAAACATTAAAGAACAAGATTAATTAAAGAAACAAAGACCCACTTCATTAGCAATAAAAAAAATCATTCAATACATAAGCATAATGTCACGACCCAAACTGAAGGGCCATGACGGACACCTGGGCCCTACCTGCCGATCACCTCTAATCATACTTCTATATCACGATCATAGACATGAGTGGACCTCGAGGGTCACCAGATGGAAATCTGCTAAATCATATGAGAAATATGCTAAAAAAGGGATGAGCCCGAAAATACATACTATATAACCATGCATCAAAATATAGGCCGAGGGGACCATACAACATCTAACTAAATCATGATTGTATGCAAGCGTCTACTGGAGTATATGACATAACAAGGTCGGGACAGGGCCTGCCATACCCATATGCATATAAAAAATATTGTACCAAGACTAGATTGCAACTCCGGAACAAGAGGAGTGCTTCAATATCAGCTGAACAACAACCTACAGAGGTGGATCGTCAACCTGGCTACCTGAACCTGCGGGCATGACATGCAGCGCCTCCAGAAAAAGAGACGTCAGTACAGATATAGTACTGAGTATGTAAGTCATGAAAGTAACATGAAAGAGACATAAGCGTAAGTAGGATGAAATGAATGCAACCTGTATGTCTGAACTGCCTACGTGGGCCAATGATATGGGTAAATACTATGTATGCATGAGGTCATACATATATATATGCATATATTATGTATTATATATATGTATGGAGTATGGGAAAGGTGACAGCGTTATATACGCACTACACCTGGGAAGGTGACAGCGTTATATACGCACTACCACCTAATCAGCTGGTCACATGATGATGATGATTATTCCCATAGAGGCCGATATGAGATGATGCGATGGGATGCCCACAGAGGCTTAATAGGCTTATGAATATGAGTACATTCTGAATGTGAATAAATACTATGCATGCAATACATGAATATGATAAATGTATATCCTGAATCTGTCGGAGTGACGTAAGGTCGTTATACCTCCGAACATCGTTATAAGATAACATTTTTTATCAAGTGAATCTATGAATTATACTGAATCTGAAGAAATACGTATTGAACAACATTACTAGAACATGAATCAACATGGAATATCCCTAGCTACTAAGAATGGAATCATTATCGAATAGTGTTACGTTTAAGTTCCGTTCATAAGGATCATGCCAAAAGAAGGAAAATTAGCCTTAACATACCTCAAGTCGTCAACAAATCCCACAATGAGACTGTCGGATTAGTATTCCAATCTCCATGGTCACTATAACACACCTAATAGTCAACAACATAACAACAACCTCATATAAATCTCTTTAAATCCATATCACTACTCACTCCAAGATTTATATCAAAACAGCCCAATATGTTTTGTATACAATACTTATACCCATTCTTCTTCCAATTATACCATGTGTAACATCCTTAATACAATCACAACACCAATTACTATCCTTACAACAAGGTTTTAGCTCAAAAACATATTTACAACATGACTTAAGTTAAATTACATCTCAACATAACCTCAAATTAATATTTGAACCTTTCCTCCAACTCTTTTCTCTCCAAACCTAGCATAATCATCATATAAACTCATAAACATGGCGTTAGGATAGAATCTTACCTCAAAACTCAAGAACACATCAATACCAAGAGTGCTTCATCTTGAAGTATCCTCTAAAACCACCACCAAGTCATCTCTTCTACATTCTTATTTATCCAAAGTACCTTTATAGAAACAACATCTTTAGTTTGCAATCTACAAACCTGGCGATCTAAGATCGTAGTAGAATCTTCCTCATATGACAACTGCTCTGTAACCTGAATATAATCTATGGGAACAATTTTGGAAGTATCTCCGATGCACTTGCGGAGCATGGATACATGGAAGACCGGATGTACCGACTCCAAGTCTGAAGGTAAATCCAACTCATAGGCTACTTGGCATACTCTACGCATAATTTTGTAAGGACCAATGTATCTAAGGCTAAGACCTTCTTACCGAATCTCATGACACCTTTCATAGGTGATATCTTCAGAAACACTCAGTCATCTACTTGGAACTCCAAGTCTCGTCGTCTGTTATCTGCATAAGACTTCTGGCGACTCTGAGCTGCTAGCAATCTCTCCTGAATGAGCTTAACCTTCTCCACCGCCTGTTGAACCAAATCAGGCCCTATCAACTTTGATTCTCCGACCTCGAACCACTAGGGCCTCATACGAGTCCATTTGAATACTGGAATGGTAGCTATTATTATATTCAAACTCAATAAGTGGCAAATGATCATCTCAGCTACCTCTGAAGTCTATCACATATGCTCGTAGCATATCCTCAAGAGTCTGAATAACACACTTAGCCTGCTCGTCTCGCTAGGGGTGAAATGTTGTACTAAGGTTCACATGTGTCCCCAAACCCTTCTGGAAGGATCTCCAGAAGTTAGCTATAAACTATGCACTTCTATTTGAAAAATAGATACTGGAACACCATGAAGTCCCACTATTTCCTTAGTATATAGCTTTGCATAATCTTCAGCGGAATAAGTAGTCTTGACAGGTAGAAAATGTGCTGACTTCATAAGCCTATCAATAATCACCCATATCGGATCATACCTGCGCTACGAATGAGGTAAGCCTGTAATGAAATCCATATTAACTACCTCCCATTTTCAAGTCAGAATCTCTATGTCCTACAACAATCCACCAGGCTTCATGATGCTCAACTTTTACCTACTGACAATTAGGGCATTGGGCCACCAGTTTCGCTATATCCTTCTTCATACCATTCCACCAATAAAACCCTTTGATATCATGGTATATCTTCGTCGACCCTGGATGAATAGAATATCGAGAATAATGAGCTTCTGCCATAATCTGCTGACGTAACCCTACAACATTCAAAAAATACAATCTGCCTCGATATCTCAGAGCTCTATCTTTGGAAATCTGAAAGGGTGACTTCTTTTCTGTGAGGTTGTCTCCTGTTCCGAATCAAAAAAGGATCCTCATACTGGTGTTCTTTAACCTTAACTACTAAAGATGACGTCACTGTATCCTGAACTATAACTCCCACATTACCCGAGTCCAATAATCGAACTCCTAGGCTAGCTAACTGATGAAACTCATGAGCTAAATCTGTATTCTCGGCTCGTAAATATGACAAGCTACCCATAGATCAACGACTAATAGAATTGATTACTATATTTTCCTCCCTTGGATGGTATAAAATATTAATAATATAATCCTTCAATAACTTTAACCACCGTCTTTGCCGCAATTTCAACTTCTTCTGCTTGAAAACATACTGGAGATTCTTATAATTTGCATAGATATCAACATGGACACCGTATAAGAAATGTCTCAAGATTTTAAGTTCATGAATCACTACTGCTAACCCTAAATCGCAGGTCGGATAATTCTTTTCATGTTTCCTTAGCTGCCTCGAAGCATAGGCAATTATCTTACCGAGCTGTATAAACTCACAACCCAACTCGATGCCTGAGGCGCCACCATAAACGGCATAGCCCTCGAATCTATCTGGAAGTGTCAAAATTAGTGCTAAAGTCAACTTGCCCTTCAATTCCTAAAAATCCACTTGCAAGCATCTGTCCATTGAAACTTAATTGCTTTGTAAGTCAACTTTGTTAATGGTACTAGATGAGCCTCTAGAACCTCCTGTATATCCTGCCAAACCCAAAAAACTACAAACCCCTATCGGTGTCGTGGGTCTTGGCCAAATCTTTACGGACCCTACTTTCTAAATGCCCTCATCTAATATCATATGCCCCATAAATGCTATGGAGTTTAACCAAAATTCACATTTAGAGAACTTCGCATACAACTCCCAATCCTGGAGGGCTCTGAGTACTACATGCAAATGATCTGCTTGCTCCATTCCTGATTGAAAACAGGCCAGAATGTCAATGATAAATACAACCACGAACAAACTTAAGAAGGGTCTGATTACGCTGTTCATCAAATCCATGAACACTGCTAGCACATTAAGCAACCCAAAAGACATAATGAGGAACTTAAGATGATCATGTTTTGCTCTGAATGCTGCCTTTAGAATATCTTTCTCCCTGACCCTGACCTGATGATATCCCGATCTCAAATCTACCCTCGAGAAACATCTAGTGCCCTGCAACTGATCCAATGAGTCATCAATCCTCTGAAGTGGGCACTTGTCCTATATCGCCACCCCATTCTACTACCTAGAATTAATACACATCCTCAGCGAATCACCTTTCTCCCTTACAAACCACACTAATGCTTTCCATGGTGAAATACTGAGTATGATGAAGCTTTTCTCGAGCAAGTCCTTCAATTTCTCCTTTACATTCTCCAACTTAGCAGGAACTATCTTATAAGGGGGAATAGATATCGGCTGAGTATCTGGTAGCACATCAATAGCAAAGTCAATCTCCGGCTCTTACGGGATGCCCAAAAGTTCGTCTAGAAACACATCTGGGAACTGATTAACCATTGGAGCAGATTGAAGGGTCAGTGGTTCTGCTTCTGCTTTCTAAACTCGAACTATATGATGGATACAACCCTTCGAAATCATCTTCTTTGCCTTGACTCGGGAATAAATCTAACTCTCGACGACGCTGTTTTGCGCTTCCACTCCAAAACTGATTCCCCTGGAAAATAGAACATAACAATCTTTGTCCAGCACCCAACATTAGCATGAACATAAACTAATTGATCCATACCCATAATAACGTCGAAATCGACAATCTGTAACTCTATAGGATCTGCTGAGGTCTGACGATAACAACCAACTACTGAACTACCCCGATGAGTCCTTCTAGCAACAAGCTCACCAATAGGTGTAGATACAAAAGATGGCTCATTCAATAACTCTACTGCTATATCAAACTTTCCTATAATAAACGGAGCAACATACAACATATTGGACCCCAAATTTACCAATACGTAAATGGTATATAAACAGACTATCAGTGTACCTGTCACCGTATCTGGCGAGGACTCCAAGTCCTGATGACTTGCCCAGGCATGAATGCGATCCTGAGCACTAGCTAATCTAGGAGCTCTGTCTCTACCTCTATTTTCACTTTGATTCCCTCGACCAATCCTCGGACATCTTTGAATCTAGTTGCACAAAAAACAAGCTCCCTTATTCAAAGCGACATAGTCCGGCATGTGTCCGGCCACATTGAATGCAACGAGGCCTCATCTGAACCAAATTACTCTGACTCTAGGATTGCGATGCTCGCAACCCCTGCCATGGCCCTACCTGAGAGCCCTGATCCGGCACCGACTATGGGGTTAACCTTTCCTGTTGCCCATAACCTTGCGGCCTGCTGCAGCTCGGGGGTTTCCTTTAATCATCTAGTACTCTTGCCCTCTTGGACGATCTACCCTCCTTATATGAATCATGTCCTGTAAAAATCAACGAGTCCTGATTAACGGACCCCCAAGACTGCAAACTTCTCGATCCCTCAGAAGATCTATGACTATCTGGTGTCCTGGAAAGGTGCTGAGTCTGGGAAGCCGCAGGTTGTGTCGATAACTGTACTGCTCTCTCCACCTCCTGGTTGGTAGTCCCAATGATATAATTGGTGTACCTAGCGATACCGGAGCTCCTATCAGCTCTCTTAATGTCACTGGAGTTGGGGACACTGTAGAGGTTAACTCATCCTGGTCCTCAGATGGATTTTCCTCAATAGAGGGCATAATCTCGAACGGGTCCTCTTTAATAGAGTAACTCACACCTGATCCCATTACCGTCTTAGCCCTCTGGCTAGCTGAAACTCCTCTTGGCACAGGCATATCTGAAATCATAGTGCGTTATTAGAAAGAAATCCTGTTGGTATGGCTCTAACGCACGATCTAATATAAGAAAGAAGGACAATCTTCCTAAATACCCTACAGCCTCCTGTTTATAAGTGTGGTGCACAACATACCATAAACAAGACTCTGCTAGACACGGCTTGTAGACTCTGTTCTACTTGATTGAATAAAATATTTCTTTTTAACCAAAAAAAAAAGCTATATCTTGTATTTATTATTTTCTTAATGGGCGATAAAGAGTTAAAGTGCAGTTCAAATAAGACAAAAGACGAGTATTTATATTAAGATATTCATTAAATATATAAATAATTAATTACCAACCCAAAATATGTTATGAGTTCGATAATAAGTCCAGAACAATAAATTTTAAATCCTGGCTGACAATACACATGATCAATTATGAGCATGCATGGGGACTCCCTAACTAACGACTCTTCAATTCTCCAATGACGCATTGGTTTGAAACTTAAAATGGGTCGGATTAGCTCCAATATATTTGGCTCCTTTAAGATTGAGCAATTTGCAGGATTGTCCTTCGCTGGGGATGGTCTTTAATTTTTGCCCCTCAAATTGGTGGTCTTTAACTTTTTCCCTTCGCTAAAACTCTCTTGGTTTCGGGTTCGAACCCCTGCTCAGTCAAAATTTTAAAAAAAAACCGCAAGGTAGAGTTTTGCCTTCAGAATTTTGGCCTTAAGGCTGTATTTTGCAAATTCTGCCTTTGCATGGCCAAAATTTTTTTAACTGAGCTGGGGTTCGAACCCACAAACTCGGTGTATTAGACGAAGGACAAAAGTTAAAGACTACCAATTTGAGGGCAAAAATTAAAGACACCCCAAATGAAGGGCAATCTGCGCAAAAAAACAATGATTAAGATTCAATGAATCTACATATATAATAAAGCTAGGATTAGAATAGGTGATGTGGCACCTCTCTAAGGCCATGATTCCTATTTATCTTTTTTCTCATTTTTTTGCCTTTTCTTTTAATATTTCTCTATTTATCCAATCCAATCATAAGAATTAATTAAAGTCATTAAAATCTAATAATTACTAACCCCCAAGGTGGCTTAATAATAAAAAAATCTGATAATTGTAACTCCTACGTTTGACGTTTCTTTATAACCGTTTTAGGGAGAACCTTTGATTAAATATAAGAAGAAAAGTTTCAATTTTAATTACTCCAACCTCCTATTCTTTTTTAGTGGAAAGCTTAAAAGTCTCTAATGTTATTACTCTATCTTTTGCTGTTCCCCTCCATTATTTCTATAAATTCCAAAAAACATAAGCACTGTTATTGAAACTAAATATGGGCATAGATGATGTTCAAGGAACGTCCCAACTGGTCACAGCTTTAAAAAAAAAAAAAAAAAAAAAGATAAAGCTTTTTATATATATCGAATCTGATCTTCAAAAGGTATATCATCTTTATCCATGGATGTTCTATTATTTAGTTTATTTTTGCATGTACGATTATTTCCATTACGTTATTTTACCGAAGTTCTATTGAGAATTGCTTAATTTCTTATGTCTTAGATTTTGTTCTTCTAATTATTTTGAGAAGATTATCCCTTTCTTCTTAAAGAGACGTCCCATGGGGGAGGGGATTTTTTAATCTTATTTTAAGCCTTAAGCTTCAACATGAAATTAAGTTGACGAACTCATTTCATGATATATAACTAAAAGGACGAAGAAACAATTAAGCAACAAAGTTTGCCGGGGATTGTTAGTTAAAATGGTCACTTCTTAAATTAAATCTCATACTTCTCCTCTCATCTTGACATATTATATGAATTATATACTACAACAACAAATAACAAAATGTCAACCTCAAATTACATAAATCGGCTAATAATTTGAACTTGACATATAAGATATTATTATTGACATATGAATTATTAGTCTTGATGAAAATATTTGGTCCATCGGTTTCATTACATATATTAATTATCTATATATTTATTATTTTCAGTTTATGCCATTTTTGCCTTAGTTTCAATTTATATTATATTTTAAAAAAATTAACTCACTAATGCATTGCACATTTTTTATTACTTACTTTTATTACCTTGAGTCTCTTAGGTTACATTTTTATAGGACATTGAGTCTCTTTGATCCCCTATCTTTGTTAACATTGGTAAGTTAGAGAAGGAAAAAAAAAAGGATATATTTGACATTTGGTCGCGAAAAATGAACGGGCATGAAGTACAAAAAGAAAAGAAAAGAACAGAAGATGAGGAGAAGCTAAAATGTTCCAAAAAAAAAAAAGGAAAAAGTAAAGCAAAAATTAGAGATGGGATCCATATTGATTCCATACTATGTTATTTACACTGTTAGAAAATTATGAAATCAAAGGAACTTCTCTGTATGTAAAGAAAAAAAGTAGTTCAAACGAAAAAACTATATATTTATACACATATGCACTTCCAACTTTTCTTAATGAAATTCTTTCTTTTCTTTACAAAAAACTAAACAAAGTAATTCCAACGATGCAAAAAGCATCTTCAAAAGATCATAAACTCTTGGGCGATTCAAAATTACCAAAAAAAAAAAAATGTAAAAACAAAATATCAATAATAAAATGAATTAAATTCCAAGTCTCAGATATTTTGAATTTAAACACTAAAAAAAATCTTTAAAATACTTTTAGCACTCAAATATTTAAAATTTTATTTTGTCAATTAAATAATGTATTTTATAATCGCGCGAAGCGCATATAAATTTAGTAGTGGTTAATAAGAGCCGTCTGTCCAAAAACTTTTTGATGGCTTAGATTGCTTCTTATGACATGGTTAGTGAAATGGTAAATCAAATATTTAACCAGAAAAGTGTATGGTAACTACAGTTGACTTCTTTGTATAATAATTGTGCATCTATCAAGTTATACTAATTCTAGTGAATTCATCCGCGCCTCGCGCCGATTAGACTTTTGAATATATTTTTTTTTTATTTTTCTTTAGTTTCTAGATTCAAATATTTCAAGTTTTAATCAATTATATTATTAACACTTAATTAGTTTATATACTATTTATGTTTTTCCATCATTTGAGAGTTTTTTTGTCTTCAATAAATGCTTGTATAATCTATGTAAGCCAAACAATCTTTCATGTTTCTTAGAAAAAAATGAAAGCAAAGAACTAATCTCAAGAGAAATTGATCTCTTTCTGTGCATATCTACTACGTATCTTATAAGCGTGGATAAGCAGGCAGCAGGTCAACATGTCTGCTTGTCATATCTAGGGTAATTTCGTCATTTGACTTAAAATGAAATAATCTAATTGGCCCATACAAGACGTTACTGCAGCCGCTCTGCTTATACTTTACTGTGCAGTCGTTTTAGCCCTTTAAAGTCCTGTGATTCAGAATTACTTAGCTTTCTACACACTTGCTTAGGGTTTTTGTATAGATCAAATTTAAAATTTTAGAATGTTTAAAATACATAAGTGATTATTTTATCTTTTAAATTTGATAAACAGATAATTGAATGAGGCGAGCTATTAATATACAAATTGACATAATTCCTACGTCCAAACGGGTAACTGAGACTTTATTAGATTAAGAAATTCATTTATATCTTTTCAAGAATTTTCTTACGACGAAACATATTCCCTCCTTTGTTCAAAAGTAAAAGTGTGAAGTACTCCGTACTCTTTTTATTTGACCTGGGAGAAAAATAAATAAAGCTAGATTAATAAAAGAGCTGAAGATTTTTTATGCAACAAAGGTACGAGCTAAAAGGGTTTCTTGCTAAAATAGTGTTTTGTTTTAAATTGATTGTAGATGCATATGTTTGCGCTCAACCAAAATTAGAAGTAACTTTCTAGGAAATTTACAGAGAACAATTGAATAATTCTATATAAAATCTTGAGTAATATATTTAAAATAATTGTAAATATTAAAGAGTACAAAGATTACTAAAGGACTGGAGAAGTTTTAATTATGAATAAACGAACATACAGATTTAAAATAGTCGATTGGAAGCGGGGAACATTCGGGGGAGAAAAGCCCAAGAGAAAATTGATATGTTAATTGCTTTTACGGTTCAAGATTTCGAGCTTAAAGTAAAAAAGAAAGGAATAATATAATCACAAATTGAAAATTCAGAAAATTGGTATACATAGAAGTAGAGATGGTTCTAATATTAGTTCTATTGATCAAGACAGAAGTACATTTACATTCCTATTAAGTGAACGCAACATAAAAATTAAATTGAAATAAGCAAAAAAAAAAAACATTAACTTTATTAGATATATATATAAAAAAACATTTGGAACTTCATTAGCATCGAAATATGAATAAATCATATTGAAATTGAAATAATTGGGCCCGTGCTGCATCTAGTATATTACTACTATGTTTAAGAGACAATCCAAAGAGTTTTGTAGTACTTAGGCCCCGTTTGGACATGGTTTGAAATTATGGTTTGAAACCATGATTTGAAACCATGTTTGGACATGCAATTTGGATATTTTAAGTTGTATTTTCTCTTATAGACATAAAAACCCCACAAATTGTGAAAACTATCAAAACATTCTCAATTCTTATACAATCTTACCAAATGAGCAAGTCATAGTTCATAACAAAATTAGTACACTACTAGAAAGCCTTTCTAAAAAATACAACATCAATTAATCAAATTTTAGTTCAATAAAAATGAAAATTTAACATGAATAGTAATGTAACTACTCTTTAATATAATCCCCACATAAATTAAAGATTGATATACATAAATAAAGGTTGGTGGAAGTTAATGAGATTGGTAAATGATTGATGAGGGTAATTGTTAAAAATATTTACCAACTTATGTTTTTTTTACAAAATATAAACTTATGGGTTAAATTTTATATTTTTAAAAGGTGAAACCATAGTTTCAAACCCCAAATCATGTCTTTTTGGATGATTTGGGGTTTGAAATCATAGTTTGAAACCATGAGTGAAAACGCATGTCCAAATGATGGTTTGGGGTCATGGTTTCAAACTATGGTTTAAAAACGCATGGCCAAGCGCCTACTTAGTTACATTGTAACTATTTGGTTAGCTTGCCAACCAAAAAGGATTTGCTCTTTCAAATATTTGCCCTTGTATTTGCTATTTATTACTTTATATACCAAAGTATGTTTTCAATAATATTTTCAAACCCTTTTTGGTAATACATGCCCCTTGGACTAACTTTTTTGAGGTGAGATATGTACCATAACTTTTTTCTATGTCTTATTTTTGCCCTACTTTATTTCTTTTTAACTTAGGTTGCTACATCTAATATAGTACATATAATTTGAGCCCTTTGAAAATAGTTCAAAAGTTGTGCATGGTGATAATGTCATCTAATAGAAATGGCTATGCACAAAGATAATCTATAATGGTAATAATAATAATTTTGGAGAACTCATTTGGTACTGACGGAGTGTCAATCATATTTTCTTAGTTTTAAAATTGTCATTAAATTTCTCTTGATCTAAATTTTATTAAAAAAGATTTTTTTGAATATAGAAAGGTGTAACGATTTAACAAAATTATACAATAGAAAATAAATTTCAAAATTGATTCTTAAAGAAAATAAAAATGAGAAGGAAGCAAATTATTAGATATATATACGTCGTTGCACTGAGATATGATTTAATTATTTAAATTTATCCAGTCCTAATGTATTTGGGGCTATATCATAGTTATAATGTTATTATAACGCAAATTTAGAAAATATATTAGATAAAGAACAAAGAAAAGAAATATCATTTCCTCACATGCATTTCTTCAAAGGAAAAGAAAATTTGTAATTAAGAAAAATCATTATTTTTTTCCATATATCTTTTAAATATTTTAAATTGTCAAGTATTGAAATTTATAGTACTTTTTACCTAATTTTAAAATATGTAAATTTTTCAAAAGACTTAAATATTTTATGCCCGAGTTCACTGTCAAAATTAAACTGTTTGACTCTCGAAATTTAAACTGTAACACATAAATTAAAACTTAGTAATTACTTTATGCCTTAATCTTGGGCCCAGGCTCAACACGGGCTTCTCGACACTAGTATATATATATATATTAAAAAGAGAATGCGCGTGCTTGGCACGGGCTCAACACAGCATACATACGAAGATAAAGTAAGACTCTTATCAAATGGCAGCATATAGAAAGATCAATTAAAAAGCTGACATGATGAATAATCTTAAAATTAGTACGTCCAAAGGTGACTCAATTTGAATGTACATATAGATACATTAACATGTTTTTTTAATTACAAAGTAACATTATAACCATCATGAATCAAAGTTCATAAATTAATATTCCAATAATTTCATATTCCATCATGATTAATTGGCAGAAAACAAAGGTTTACTCCTGTAAATCTTTGGTCAACAGTAAAAAGAAATACCTTAGGTCATCCAGATTTACCTATATATAGTCTTCACACTGTTAAAAGTGACTCCCCAATTTAAAACACCATGGAGTATATAGCATAGGTCCAACAATGTATGCTTTTAGAAAGGGAATAGTTATTTTACTACAAACATAGCAAAACCAAGAATCAAGAACTCAAAAGTTCTAGAATTCTTCAACGTATGAAGATATGTCCCGGTCTTGAACTACTACATGGAACCTTTAGCTTCAAATCAGCTATCAATCTCGTACTTTGGCCGCTCCATCTCAGTGTCACCAAAATACATGATCATCTCTTCCATGTGTTTTCAGTGCTCTTTTTTCTTCATCCACTATTAACAAATCATTCTTGTGATCCTTCTGGAGAGAGGGATCACTGAAGCAAGACTCATTCGTTGATATCATACATCTGCATGAATGATGATATTATACTCGAAGTCAAACCAATTTCGAGCAATAGAACGGTTTTCACAAAGCTCCATGATTTTCACATAGTGATATAGGGAGTTATGGTACTAAAGCCAATACCTTCAACTTATTTCTGGCACACCATCCGCTGCAAGGACAAATGGATAACTGCATTTCCTTGTATTCATTCAAAGGTCAAGAATATGATAAATTCAACAGCTATGAGGCAATCTCAATGAAGAAGCCGAGCAGGAGTTAATTTACAGAAGCTCATTCTCAAAAAGTTAATCGACAGAAGCTACTGTTTCAGAATCCTCCTTGAATATAATATTTTAAAAAATTTAGCCAACCTGGTAGAGATTTCCTTCGTCGTATCACCTGGTGTACACATTTCCAATAAATGGTACTGCACCATAAGAACATGTCTATATAAAAACCACAGTATAGAAGATAGTTGTCGTTGAAATGATCGAGTGGGAGATAAAAATTAAGTGTCTATGGTACCCCCCAGAGCCACTCCAGAAAGAAAAAAAAAACTATAATTTCTCTATTCCTGGATTATTGGCAATGAAATTTAAAATGAAATGTCAAATGCCTTGAAATGACTTGCTCCACTTAATTTCTGAACTTACAAATTTAAAGAATATTATCTGCTTTGTTTTTCGTGAAACATAATTTTTCTTTGGAAAGAATGTAAAGGACCGGATCAAGTCTTATTAATCTGCAAAGGTGAAATAAGGAAATGATTCAACCATATATAAAGAAGTCATCAAGTTGTGACTTAAAAGAGGTAATTCTATTATTTTCAATGCATGTTGCCTCTTCAAACTCTTAACGAAAGCATAAATAAAGTATGAGATCCAAAAGTTTGTTTGGACTTCCTTAAAACAATTCTTTGTGGAAGTTAAAGGATTAAAATAAGGAAATTCAGAGAGAAGCTGCCCAAAATTTCTCAACTAAGCACACGCGCAGGATGTTAAAACAGATACTCGCGAAAAAAACTGAAGCTTTATACCCCTATATATAGAGGGGGAAGAGTGTGACTCACCTTTGTGCACGCGTTGGTGGTTCTTGTTTTTGTGTCTTGTTTTTACAAAATGGTAGGTGGAGAAAGATCTTAAATTAGCAATGAAGCAACCTGTTTGGAAACAACAATAGAACTACTGATTTGCTCAACTTAGGAAGATAGCAGGAAAACAAGTAAAATTCCGGTAGGGGGGTTCACAACTCGACCGAAATCAACAACAAAGCTACAACCCCAGATGTTAATAGTCAAAAAAAGAAAGAGAGAATGGGAAGGAACAAAACTACAGCAGCACCTGTATTCCAAAAGCTAAAATGAAGAAAAGGCACCAATGACTATATCGTACAGTATATCAAATCAAACAGGTGAAAACAATTACCTCATTTTTAATAACCTAGGTGAAAATGATCACCTCATTGTCTGTTGTAATTTGTCAAGAGCTAGCTTATCCTTCAATTTTGTTGAAGCACCATAGCTCCTACGTATTAACAAAGTAAATCTTGTCAATCATAAGGAAACCAAATCAAACTTAGCTATCTCTATATGAAGAGGATTAAATGAAATTCTAATTTTCATATCTCAGATGAATGGAAGACAACATGACATTGCTTAGGCCAGATCCATATATATTCTATGCCTTAGTAAAATTATCATGAACAACAACTTCTAAGATTACAGCCAATCGGTGGTGATTTTCCCAGGAATAGAGGAGTGCAATTGTTATGTTTTCTCCTAGGTATGACAAATAAGACAACACATGTCCCAAATGAGTATTTCCAAAAAATTTCTTTTAATGAGGAAATATCAAATACACAAGAGCATCTAGTCCTTCAAAATTAAGCAGCTCTGTTCCTATTACATCGCACACTTTTCAAAAAATTTACATTGAAAATTCTTGTTGAAGAATTCATAGTTGAAAATAGATCGTGGATTCTAGTAGGAGTAGTTTAGATGTTATCATCATCAATTTACCATCTCCACAAGACTACACAGAAATGTTAGTTTGGGAACAAAATGCCAAGTCATTCTTTTCCTTTTTAGGATTTCATTTTATCAATAAATTCGAATATGCCAAGTCATTCACACCCTTGACATGGACATCAAATCTCTATGTTAAATATAGGCCACACGACAGGTAATATTGACTATTCAAGTATGCCACAACATTCTAATTTAGATTTTTCAAAATAACTTAAAGAAAAGCTAACTTGAAATGTTACCAGACATCAGTTGTTCTGATGGTGGCATACAGGACCACCTTCTACTGTGAGCAGGAATACTTATGGACAGTTAAGATACAATCTTCCTGTACATCAAAACACATCGCATTTCTACATTTTTTAACATCAGAAATTACCATACGCCTATAAGTACTAAAACCATATCAGCTTCAATTTCTTCAGAAGGAACCAGTTATTTGCGAACACAATTATTTTGAAGTTAAAGCTTCACTCTTCTTTTAAGTTGAATTCTGTTGAGTCATTTATCTGCGGGTCTTAGTTTGACCTCATATTTTGATAACTTTGATAATAACAGAAGTAGGTCTTTAAAACTGTTCGAGTAGTGTGAAGACTAATAAATAGGAGGAGAAGAATTTTCATTCAGAGGAACAAAAATAAAAAGAAGAAACAGCTGGCATGGAATCAAGTTACCAAAAGGTTCATAGACATCACATGTCATATCAATCGCTTTTCCTTATCCCCCTTGCACTGTAATTTGGTAACTAAAATATGCCTAGTTTCTCCCTGTTTTTTGTGTTGTGAAATTCATGAGAAAAAATTACTTAGCCGGAAGAGAGATGAAAAGAGAAATCAGTCTAATGAGACACTTAAATAGAAAGTTAAGTAGCAACATCTTCAAGTAAGAGATGCATTAACAACAAACAAATTGTTAAAGATGAGGGAGATGAGTTGTTATTCCTACAGTTCAAAAGAAATGCTCAAGCTAGGCTACATTTTCTTTAAACCGTGGTGTTGGGATCATTGCGCACACCTCAACTAATGCCATCGGTGCCTGCTACCTCTCTGGTTCTTTTTACCTAGTATTTGTTTGCCTCCGCTGGAAATCGAAGCAAGACTATGTTCTTCATAAATAAATACAATTTCGAGACTAAAGAAACACTTAATAACTTAGACGTGCACAATATTATCAACTTGTTAATAACTTAGATGTGCACAATATTATCAACTTGTCTTTATTTCCAAATGAAGCTGTGAATCTCAACATTACTAAAGTGTTAATACCTTCCAGTTATGATGACATTACGCAGGCCAGCTTGAGCACCTTCAATCAAAGTCAAATTGAAGCCTATCATAGTCCCAATGATGACTCCTCCAAGCCATCTATACTTTACCAACTCATTCATCTGGTGGCTAGTTTGATTTGTACATTTACAATCAGAATATGCCGTTACATATTAGTAATATTATATTGAATTTCATCAATTTGTTATACTATCACAACTTCAATTAGATCCTAAAGAGCATAAATTTGCAAACCTGACATCCGAAACCCATCAAACATGACAACACTGGTGCTCATCATCGTGATGGTGTATCTTCCATTTAATGCCAACTGAAATCAGACAAAGAGACCTACACCTTTGTTCCAAAGGACAATTCCAAGTCTGTGAGGGCAACATATGTTCTATTAGTTGGTTACTCATGTATACTCAACACAGAATTAAATAACAGTTCATTCAGGTTGATTTGTGTAACATCATACTTTATAATGAGACCCTTAGATCACGTCTTTATGACAATTAACATAATTCCTGAAAGAGTAATTTCAAGCTATTGTTTTACATGCATTACTTTGTTAATGGCATCTTTCCTGCTATTGGCAATCACAAGAGCTAATTTCTTTGCAGGCGCTACCTTACAATTCGATGTCTCCTAGAATTTCAAATTAAAAGTTGTTCAGTCTCGCTTCGGCATAGTATCAAACAATATAGGTGCATCAGTTCTCCTCATGTTAGAAGTACAGAAATTCAACCCAAAAGAATCGCCCATTGATGAAGAAGGAAAGAAAACGTTAAAAAAAACAATCAGAGACACTGAGGCGGCATATGGGTGTTCGTAAGGCCAGAGGAAGAATAAAAGTAACAGAAGAAACAAAAGAAGACAAACGTTGCTGGAAAACCTCTTTTCATTGGAACACTCTTCTCTGTTTGAGATTGGAATCTCTAGACAACAGGCACCGAAGAGAGTGCTCGAAATATGTGTTTGCCATTTATAGATGCGAAGTATTTGTATACGCTAAAAACCGGACATGAGTCAAACCGGTGAGATGAGAAACCGAAGGGAGAAGGGGATAAGAACATACATGAAGACTTTCGTTCTGAACCGGAGCAACGCTTGAACTGGAGCAACACTTGGACCGGAGCTGAGCAGGGGCACCGTTTGGTCCGGTCACTTCATCACCGGGTCGGTCGAGGCCGTTAGTCCGATTATTCGTGGGCGTTGGTCCGGTAGAGCCGTTGCGCGTGAGCCATGCGTCGGTGGCGTCCTGCCATGGTCAACCACCAACCATGCGTGTGTCAGACAGTACGGCCAACCAGATCCCACCAAATCCGTTCAGAGTTGTCCTTATTATGATTATTTTTATGATTAACATTGTATGAGGCCCATAGAGACACCACTATAAATAGGGCTCACCCCCCACCTTTGAGGGAGTTGGCTCCTCCACTTTCAAGAATTCTTGTAATAACAAATTTCATATATACAATCTCTCTCAAAGCATCAGATTGGGACCATACCAATCACTTTTGTATCTATCATATTTCTCCAATCAATTATTGCACATCATTTACGAACGTTCATGTCCATAGCAAACCATCGACTATAAACCGCTTATTTGCAAAACATTCATACACTCGTTTTCCCTATCAAATATACATCAAGATCCAAACGCATATCCTATACCCATTAACAAATTTAATTGATTATCCAAATCCGGGGTAAATAGTTTGGCGCCCACCGTGGGGCTAGGATAATAGTGATTTTTGGTCTTGATTTCTATCATATCCATATTCATCGAAATCAAAAACATCTCCTGTTCGTCTCTGCTAAAATGGACTAAATAGCTGACAGTGGGCAATCCGGTCACGTTAACAACAACGAAATTGTGGCCGAAAATGAAGGAAGCGGTCCACGAGGACCACCAAACCCACCTGACCCTAACCTCGTTAATTCGAGGGAGGGCCTCAACCAACGAAACACCGTGGACCAGGAGAATGCCACTTTACCGGCCACTGACCCTCTAAATACCCACCATTCTGCTACCCTGTCCCGGGCACAGGATCGGAAAGAACCGGGTACACCCAATGATAATATTGACTTACGCTTAATTTTTGAAATGTTGCAGGAGCAAAGAGCGGCGATTGCCGAGCAGGGAATCGCAATAGCCCGGTTGCAGAACGGAGGGGATACAACGACCCCGGAAAAAACAAGCGGTGTTGCTGAACCCAGAAGGGAGGAGGCACGTGTCATTAAGAGCAATGGATCTGGAGCCGGATCCTCGACCGAGGTCCTAAAAATGCTCGAAACCTTAGCAAAACGGGTAGACACGACCGAGAAGAGGGTCAAAATGTACAACTCTCGGGTGGATCAAATCCCGGGGGCCCCGCCTTTGCTGAAAGGGTCGAATTTGAAGAGGTACATCCAAAGGCCTTTTCCTCCGAGTGCGGCCCCGAAATTAATCCCGAAGAGGTTTAAAATGCCGGATATCCAGAAATATGACGGCACAACGGACCCGCACGAGCACGTGACCTCATACACATGCGCCATAAAGGGTAATGATATGGAGGAGGACGAAATTGAATCGGTACTGCTGAAGAAATTTGGGAAAACCTTGTCGAAAGGAGAATTGACGTGGTACGACCATCTACCCGAGCATTCAATCACCTCATTCGAAATGCTCGCCGATGCCTTCATCAAGGTCCACGCCGGTGCCAAAAAGGTACAGGCCCGCAAGGCCGATATTTTCCGTATAACCCAAAGAGACGATGAGTTACTGCGTGAGTTCGTTAACCGGTTCCAAAGGGAACGGATGGAACTCCCCCCGGTTCCAGAAGAATGGGCCGCACAAGCTTTCACAAAGGGACTCAATGTTCTAAGTTCAACAGCTTCGTTCAAATTAAAAGAAAGCTTGCTGGAATACGAGGCTGTGACATGGGCCGACGTCCATAATCGGTACGAGTCGAAGATTCGGGTGGAGGACGATCAATTCGAGCTCCCCCCGGGCCCAATAAATGTGGGTAGAAGTTTTGAGAAACCGAGGAAGGGTTACGAAATAAAGGCCGAATCATCGAAAGAAAGGTATCGGCCATACTCCCATTCGGAGAGGCAAAGTTTTAGGTCGGAAAAGTCAAGGGTAAGCCCAAGCCGTTTCTCAGGTCAGGGTAGTAAGCGGGTCGAACGCCCGTCAAACAGCCGGGGTCTCTCATTCAGGAGCGATGCAGGAAGTTCCGCCGGTAGCAAGGGTTTGCCGAAGATATCGGAGTACAACTTCAACGTTAGTACTTCGGGCCTCGTTTCGGCCATCGGTCGCATCCCGGATGTAAGATGGCCGAAACCTCTGAGGACGGATCCGGGCCAACGGGACCCGAGCATGGTGTGTGAATATCACGGAACCCATGGTCACAGAACCGAGGACTGTCGCCAGTTGAGAGAAGAGGTATCCTGGTTACTAAAGAACGGTCATCTCCGAGATCTGCTGAGTGAACGAGCCAAAAGTCATTACAAGGAAAGGGAAGCGCATCGAAGGGCCGAGCCGGTGGAACCCCAGCATACAATCAACATGATAGTTGGGGGTGTCGATGCCCCTCGGGGGCCGGTAATGAAACGGACCAAGATTTCTATTGTTCGTGAAAAATGCACCCGAGATCACTTATCCAGGGGCTCTATCTCCTTCGATGATGAGGATGCAGAGGGCATCATTCAACCGCACAATGATGCGTTGGTAATTTCTGTACTTATCTTTAAAACTAAGGTTAAACGTATTTTGATTGACCCAGGTAGCTCGGCCAACATCATCCGGTGGAGAGTGGTCGAACAGCTAGGTCAGATCGTACCGGTAGCCCGGGTACTCAACGGGTTCAATATGGCAAGTGAAACCACAAAGGGAGAGATCTCATTGCCTGTAAACGTCGATGGCACCATTTAACAAACGGTGTTCTACGTGATCGAAGGGGACATGAAGTATAATGCATTACTAGGCAGACCCTGGATACATAGTATGAGGGCCGTGCCCTCAACGCTGCATCAGTTGCTGAAATTCCCCACCCCGGAAGGGGTAAAAACCATCCGAGGTGAACAACCCGCTGCAAGGGAAATGTTCGCAGTAGAGGAAGCGGCGCCTCGGCCCATAGAATCGGTTCAGAAGAAAAAGGGTGTAACCGGAGGAGAGCGCGCCCAATAGCAATCAAAGCATACTGGGTCGGATCCAGTGCATGTAGAGGATGATTTCGAGGTACCCAGATTGTTCGTCATGCCGGATGACTCGGATGCAAGCAAGTCAACTGTAGAGGAGCTGGAGCAGATCATCCTGTTCGAGTACCTACCGGACAGAAAGGTATACCTGGGCACGGGGCTTACCCCGGAGCTCAGGAGCAAGTTAATTGAATTTCTTCGAGCTAACGCCGATTGCCTCGCATGGTCGCATATTGATATGACAGGTATATCCCCAAAAGTGGAAACTCACAAGCTCAGCTTGGACGGGAAGTTCTCCCCGGTGAAGCAAAAAAGAAGGCCCATGGCAGAAGCAAAACACGCCTTCGTAAAAGACGAGGTAACAAAGCTTTTAAAAATAGGTTCTATCCGGGAGGTGAAATACCCGGATTGGCTTGCTAACGTGGTAGTGGTGCCCAAAAAAGGTAATAAACTTCGAATGTGTGTCGATTACAAGGATTTAAACAAAGCATGCCCAAAGGACTCATTTCCGTTGCCTCACATCGACAGAATGATCGATCCGACGGCCGGACATGAGATGTTAAGTTTTCTCGATGCTTACTCTGGGTATAACCAAATTCGGATGCACCCGGGGGACCAAGAGAAAACGTCCTTCATCACTTGGTACGGGACTTACTGCTATAATGTGATGCCTTTTGGCCTAAAAAATGCTGGTGCAACTTACCAACGCCTAGTTAATGAGATGTTCGAAGAACAAATAGGAAAAACAATAGAAGTTTACATTGACGATATGGTTGTTAAGTCCCTGGAAACAGAGGACCATTTTAAGCATTTGCAGGAAACCTTCGACGTGCTCCGCAAGTATAACATGAAGCTTAACCTAGAAAAGTGAGCCTTCGGTGTCCGATCCGGTAAATTTTTGAGTTTCATGGTGTCAAACCGGGGTATTGAAATCAACCCGGACAAAATCAAGGCAATCGAGGTAGTGAATAACGTCAAAGGAGTACAGAGGCTCACCGGAAGGATAGCGGCGTTGAGTCGCTTCATATCGAGGTCTTCGGACAAAAGTCATCGTTTCTTCTCTTTACTGAGGAAGAAGAACGACTTCGTTTGGACACCGGAGTGCCAAGAAGCTCTATAGGAATTTAAGAGGTACTTGTCTAGCCCTCCGTTGCTGCACACACCGAAGGCGGATGAGCCGCTCTTTCTCTACCTTGCTGTCTTCGAGATAGCGGTAAGTGGCGTCTTGGTCCGAGAAGATTCAGGTACACAATTCCCTATCTATTACGTGAGTAGAACTTTGGGGGATGCGGAGACCCGTTATCCCCATTTGAAAAAATTGGCATTGGCATTGGTGAGCGCTTCTAGAAAGCTCAAGCCCTATTTTCAATGCCATCCAATATGTGTAGTAACTACCTACCCTCTGAAAAATATCATGCATAAACTGGAATTGTCGGGTAGGTTAACCAAATGGGCTGTAGAAATTAGCGGTTATGATATCGAGTATAAACCTCGAACGGCCATCAAATCCCAGATCTTGGCCGACTTCATGGCAGATTTTACGCCGGCTATGGTCCCCGAGGTCGAGCGAGAGCTTCTGCTGACCTCGGGAAAGGCCTCGGGCATTTGGTCTCTACATACGGACGGAGCCTCGAACCTCAAAGGTTCCGGGCTAGGGATCGTCCTTAGGACCTCAACTGGGGATGCCATTCGACAGTCCGTTAGAACTGCTAAATTGACTAACAATGAAGCCGAGTATGAGGCTATGATTGCAGGTTTGGAATTGGCTCGAAGTATAGGGGCCAAAATAATTGAGGCAAAATGCGATTCGCTTTTGGTCGTGAACTAGGTGAACGACGTCTTCGAGGTCAAAGACGAACGGATGCAGAGGTATCTTGAAAAAACCCAAGTGGTACTTCATCGATTTAAAGAATGGACCATGCAACACATACCGAAGGAGCAGAACGGGGAGGCCGATGCGTTGGCAAATTTGGGATCCTCGGTCGAAGGGTAGGAAATCAACCCCGGGGCGACGGTGCACTTGTCAAACACAGCCATAGAAAACGGACACGCCGAAATAAACACTATAGGTTTAACTTGGGATTGGCGCAACAAATACATTGACTACTTGCGTGATGGTAAGCTCCCAAACGACCCAAAGGAATCCCGGTCACTACGGGCCAAGGCTGCCCGTTTTTGCTTGGTGGACGGCCAATTATATTGGCGGTCTTTCTTCGGCCGCTGGCCAAGTGTTTGGGCCCCGGGGAGACGGAATACGTGTTGAAAGAGGTACACGAAGGGACATGCGGCAATCACTCCGGTGCCGACGCTCTGGTCCGAAAGATTATCAGGGCCGGTTACTATTGAAACCGAATGGACAAAGACTCAAAAAATTTTGTCCGTAAATGCGATGGGTGTCAAAGGCATGCGCCGATGATTCATCAGCCCGGAGAGCTGCTGCATTCGGTGGTGTCACCCTGGCCTTTCATGAAGTGGGGAATGGACATCGTCGGCCCATTGTCGAGGGCACCAGGTAAAGCCCGTTTTATTTTGTTTATGACTGATTATTTCTCCAAATGGGTTGAAGCGCAGGACTTTGAAAAAATTAGAGAAAAGGAGGTCATCGACTTCATATGGGATCACATCATCTGTCGCTTTGGCGTCCCCGCCGAGATAACTTGTGACAACGGGCCCCAATTCGTAAGTGGCAAAGTCAACAAATTTCTCGAAGGGTTGAAGATCAAGAAAATTGTATCAATTCCGTATCACCCATGTGCAAACGGACAAGCGGAATCCACGAACAAGACAATAATCCAAAACCTAAGGAAAAGACTCGAAGCATTAAAGCACCATTGGAGAGAAATATTACCGGAAATATTATGGGCTTACAGAACTACATCGAAATCGAGCACCGAGGAGACGCCCTTCTCGTTGGTTTACGGGGCTGAAGCTGTTATCCCCGTAGAAGTTGGTGAACCGACCCTCCGGTTCCGATACGCAACCGAGGAATCAAACGGGGAGGCCATGGCCGTAAGACTCGACATCACGGACGAGCTGCGCGAAAACGCATTGGTACGCATTGCCGCTCAAAAACAAAGGGTGGAAAGGTATTACAATCGGAGAGCCAATTTTCGTCACTTCCAAGTTGGGGACTTGGTACTCCGAAAAGTTACCTTGAACACCAAGAATCCCAACGAGGGAAAACTGGGCCCGAACTGGGAAGGACCCTACAAGATAACCGAGGTAACGGGCAAAGGGTCGTATCAGCTGGAGTCCATGGACGGGCAGCGGTTGCGCAATAACTGGAATGTGGCTCATCTAAAGAGATGCTACTGTTAAGGTAAGAACACCCCATGTTTTCTCTATTTTTGACCATTTTCTTTTTGCAGAAAGCCAAGTACCAGGCAGAGCAGAGAATCAAGAACTGAAAACACGTGTTGCACTCTTTTCCTTAGTACGGTTTTGTCCCAAAATGGGTTTTCCAACAAGGTTTTTAATGAGGCAACAAGTACAACGTGTTACTTGACAAAAATAAGGGACGAGTGCCCGGACCATCAAGGCCACGCCCTCCGAGTGGGGACTTAATAACACTCACCCGACCTTGGAGCTTGGATAAGTGCTAAGGGAATACTATGCCCACATCGAAGATTACCTCGGTCAAAAGAAGACGGAGAAACTCAACACTTGCTACGGTAAAACTATGGCCCGGCCATCGGCCATAGCCTTCGATGTAAGGACCAAATGATCATAATGAATCGTGTCCCATTTAGCATTTGCTACGGTCAAACTAAGGCCCGACCATCGGCCATAGCCCTCGATGTAAGGACCAAACGATCATAATGAATCGTGTCCTATTTTATATCTGCTACGGCAAAGGCAGAAGGAATTAAAATTCTCATATGTACAAACATTTTGCAAACACAAAGTTATCAAAAGTTTGGATAACAAAATCTCGGGTGTCTTTCTGTTAAATGGACTTTACCCCGATGATAACCGCCGTATTTCGGCACTGCCTCATTCACATACCCTATACCGGGTACTGTGGTCGAAATTTGACAAAGGCAACGAGGTCGTAACGAGCCGAGCAAATCATTGAAAAATTCGACTAAGGCAACGAGGTCACAATGATCCGAGCGAAAATTTGATAAACTTCCCCAAACGGGGACTGCTACGACAAAAATTTAGCCAAGGCCGAAAAAATACCGACCCTAAAGGAAATGCCTATCTTAATTCAGAGACGTCTGAACTTATGAAGCATCGGATAAGTCCTACGGGCACGATGATTTAACGACTACGGGTCTACTTGTTCTAAAGAAGCATCGGATAAGTCCTACGGGCACGGTGAACTAACGACTACGAGTCGACTTGTCCTAAAACGAATCAACGATTATGGCAAAAATAATAGCAAACATTCAAACGAAGAAACAAGAAAGATGCACTTTTTATTTATACAAGGGATATTTTTACATAAAAAACAAAAGTCCTACAAAGGCAAAAAATAAAGAGATAAAAGCCAAATACAGGCCCTAAACTACCCGGAATGGCTGGAGCCGGAATGTTCGGACACCGTCCGCTCAGAATCATCAGAGTCAGAACCGAGGGCATCCTTAGCCTCTCTCTCGATTCTCTTGGCCTCGGCAATAAGGGCCGGAAGATCAGAAAAGCCATGCTCGGCTTGCTCAAGAGTGATCCTCCGAGATTTCCATTTCTCGTACTGAGCAACAATAGTAACCTGAGCCTCGGCGGCCTCCACGCTTCTCAGAGCTTCATCCAATTCGGCCTCGGCCTGGGCTAGCTTTGCCTCAAGAGCATCCCGAGCCTCTCTAACAACATTTTGCATTTGTACGGCCGACTGCAACTCGTTCTTGAGAGCGTCGTTGGCATCGACCGTCTCCGTAAGCTCGGTCTTCAGATCATCACACATCCGGGCCCTCATCTCAGCCTTCTCCTCGAACACCCTAGCACGCTCTTGATGTCGGACACTCTCTGATTCGAGCAGCCGATTCCTCTCAGCCAAACTCACAGCTTCCGACTTCACCAAATCCAGCTCCTCCTGGAGTTGGGAGAAGGTGGTCTCGAGCTCACCAAGCCTCGAGGAAATTTGAGCGTTTTCTCGGCTGAGGACGATCTTGTTGGCTTCAAGACTCCGATTGTATTCGGCCATAGCGGACAACTCGGTCTTTAATTGACGGTTTTCGGTGTTAGCCGCGTCAAGCTCGGGACGGGGATTGGAAAGGGCGATCGCCCGGGTCAACTCCTCCTCCTTGTCCCGAAGAAGGTGCACATATTTCTCCGTTTCCCGGCCCTGGGCATCCAGCTGACCCCTAAGATCATCCATCTCTTGCTGGGCATGGACGAAGGCTTCGTTGACAAGCACCACACTCTGCAAATAGGACAAGTTAATTTTTTTTTTAAAACAAAGCAAGGCTAAGGTTCTCAGAAAAGTTATGATGGCTAGGAATCTTACCCGGTTGCCTGCATGCATACCCTCGTTAAGGAGGCACTGCCAAGAGACCCCGGTCATTTTCTGCTTGTCCGAAGCCAGACAAGAGGTCGCAGATAGCTCGCTACACCCACCGAGCGCGAAATAAAGCTGCAGTCCTCGGGGACGGTGACCATTACCGATATTGTTCTCCTCGGCTCCACGCTTGGGGCAGGGAAGATACTCACTAGGCTATCCCTGGCCCCAGATTCGGAGGTCCGGCTAGCAGACCTCGTGGCCCGAGGGATCGGGAGATGCCCGAATCCTGTAGCTTCGCCGGTTGTAGGAGGAGTGCCCACAAACATATCCTCAAATTCATCCACCCTCGGAGCCGGAGTAGAAGAACTTGGAGCGGCCTCAGTAACTTCGGCAGAGGCCGGGGGCTCCGCGGTTGCAGCAGGATCATGCTCGGGAGTCGGATGAGCGTCTATGGGAGCTTCGATCTCCGGTTCCGGGACAACCCTTTGATCAGCTCCAGCGGTGGCCGCCTCCCCGGGCCTCCTTTTCCTTTGCAGAGGGGTATCTTCCGAAGAAGTTTCACCTGAAATGTCGACGAAGGCAATCGACCGAAGAGGAGCCGGGGAAAGAATTTCTTCCGCACCTGTGTGAGAAACCGGAACTAAAAGTCCTTCACCGGCGGAAGGAAGAGGTGGAACGGCAACAGTCTCCTCCGGGATCGGATCCACTGAAGGTTCGGCACCGACTCTCCGAACGATGATATCGGGCTCTGTTTCGTCCCGTAAGGTCTGAGTAACACTTCTCGCCCTTTTCTTCTTCGACTGTTGCCCTTGATCCGAGGGCCTTTTTCCTTTTGGCAGCAGTAGAAGCAACAAGGGCACGAGATGCACCTGCTGTATCAAACTCGGATGCCGACGTTGTGGGTTCAGCTGTCGACTCCGGTCTGGGCGCTACCGAGCCCTTAGGCAAACCTGAAAAGCGAAGATATTAGCGAAGGTCGAAGGGTGAAACGAGTAGTAAAAGATGCAGTAAACACGAGTAGAAGTAAAGGGCTACCGTGATTCTGGGCGACTCATCGACCACGTGACAGGTGGGCCATGTCCGGTTGTTATGAGGATGCTGGCAGAGGAGTGCTGTGACCCATTCGCTCAGATTGCGAATGACCGGAGGAACGTACTCATTGGCTGATAAAATTAAGGAAGAAACAATGAGAAAGCGGAATCAAAATTTGACAAAGCATGCTAAAGCAATTACTCAAGGTTTCAGACTTACGCTTGTTATTCCACTTCTCCGGGAAAGGCATGTAATCGGCTGGAATGATGTCATCGGTCTTCACTAGGACATATTGCTCCAACCAGCCCCGGTCTCTGTCTTCGTCCATTTTTGAGAAAAATAGATTCCGGCTGCGCTTGGCAAGTTTTATTACGCCACCCCGGAAAATCCTCGGGGAGTATAAACGTATCAGGTGGGCCAGCGTGAACTCCTTCTCGGCATTGTTGGCCAACAGCCGAAGGCATGCTACGACTCTCCAAATGATTGGACCAATCTGTGCCAGGGTCACGCCGTAGGTCCGACACATGTCCAGGATGACCGGATCGACCGGGGGGTCGAGCTTGAGAGTGAAAGGGTAAGTGTACATGTACAAGAAACCTTCCCGATGGTCGGTGATTGATTCGTCTGGTCCGGGAGCAAAAACCCGTACCGGGCGGGTGTCCCACCCGCAATCATCCCAGACTATATCGAGCCTCTCCTCAGTAATAGATGAGGCGTATCGCCCTACATCGTATCTCCTGTCTGACACCGAAGAAGGCTTTTCAACCTCAAGATCTTTGTTGAAGTTGGGTATGGCCGGTATAATGTCCGAGGCCGCGGGTTCGAAGGTGCTCTTCGATCTAGCTGGGGATGCAGCCTCGGTTCTGGGGGATGAAACCGAGGGAATTTCATGAGAGGTGGTTTCAGACATTTCGAAAATATGAAAGGATGAAGATTCAGAAGAGGAGTTCAAGAAGAATGAGGGAACTGATGATTCGAGGGATGACAAAGTACGAAGCAAGCGACACTCGAGCAAGAATAGTTAGCAGAAACGGTGACAAAGTTGATCCTTTTTCACGTAATGAAAGGCAATGGATCAATGACAGATTTGCTATGAAGATAACTGTGTATGGTGAAGATGAAGAAATGCAGTACAGAGTGAAAGATGAAGAGAAGATGGATCGTGAAAATGTTGGAATGAAGAGGAAAAGAGCCTTATATAGGCATGGGGCTGTGACAGTTACGATTCCCCAGCCAACCGGGGAGCGCCACGTGTCCCGTAATTAATGTGGAATGACTTGAAACGATGTGCATGCAGCGGTTGTCAGGACCGACCATTCGGGATGAGACACGTGGCCGATAAAGGGGGAACGTGACGCAACTGTTCCCACCGAAATAAGGAGATAACGACGAGCCAACGAAGTTACCGGTTTTGTGATTAACCCACTTCCCGTTACTCCGATAGATCGGTGATCCGGGAAGCGCGGAGGCTATCTGTATACGGTAAAAATCGGACATGAGTCAAACCGGTGAGACGAGAAACCTAAGGGAGAAGGGGACAAGAACATACATGAAGACTTTCGTTCTTAACCGGAGCAACGCTTGGACCGGAGCTGAGCAGGGGCACCGTTTGGTCCGGTCACTTCATCATCGGGTCGGTCGAGGCCGTTAGTCCGATTATTCGTGGGCGTTGGTCCGGTAGAGCCGTTGCGCGTGAGCCATGCATCGGTGGCGTCCTGCCATGGTCAACCACCAACCATGCGTGTGTCAGACAGTACGGCCAACCAGATCCCACCAAATCCGTTCAGTGCTGTCCTTATTATGATTATTTTTATGATTAACATTGTATGAGGCCCATAGAGGCACCACTATAAATAGGGCTCACCCCCCACCTTTGAGGGGGTTGGATCCTCCACTTTCAAGAATTCTTGTAATAACAAATTTCATATATACAATCTCTCTCAAAGCATCAGATTGGGACCATACCAATCGCTTTTATATCTATCATATTTCTCCAATCAATTATTGCACATCATTTACGAACGTTCATGTCCACAGCAAACCATCGACTATAAACCGCTTATTTGCAAAACATTCATACACTCGTTTTCCCTATCAAATATACATCAAGATCGAAACACATATCCTATACCCATTAACAAATTTAATTGATTATCCAAATCTGGGGTAAACAGTATTACCTGTTACTAAATTTTGAATCCTCGGAATTTCTCTATGTCGGACCACCTCTGTAGAAATTAGTTTGTTACTCTGGACAATCGAAGAGGAATCTAGAGGGGAAACACCATAAGTGAGAACATCAAAAGGTTTTCACCTTTGCGTAGTATAATTGAATGTGTTTATCGAAAAACCATTTTTCTCCCCTGAACTCACTATGAGAACAGAAGAGAGAGAGAGAGAGAGAGAGAGAGAGAGAGAGAGATAGAAGGTGAGAAACTGAAGAAAAAAACACTTATTTACACGTGTCATGTAGTGCAGGAAAAATTTTACAATGGGTGAGCATAAATATGACAATGTGTGAGGGAGTATTTTATTACAATTATATTGTGAGCCCCACCACTTTATGCTTTTCCTTAGGGGTGGGCTTCGGGGCATCAGATTGGATATGAAATTTTCGGTTTGGATATTCTGTTTTCGGATTGAAGAAATTACAATCCAAATCCAATCCAAATAAATTCGGATTGGATTGGATATTTTAAGTTCGATTTCGGATTATTCGGTTTGGATATTTCAGATTTTCGGATTTGACTCTTGGGACTTAAGGCAAACTTATTAGGAACGAAATTCATGTGTTAGTTCCACAGAGGTAAATCTCCATCTTTATTGCTCAGTAAAAAAAGCCTTCCAGTTCAAGTTAGGATTAACAAATCCAAGTCATGTCCAACATAATAAATCCATACTAAATAAAAGCATTATGGAAAAGTGGAAATGAACAAAATAAAATCTAAGTAGTCATCTGGAAAAATAACAAAGAACAATTCCTTGGGTGACACTGACGTGAGACTTTCGAGACTCGAGAAGTAAGAAAACCCTATATTATATTTGATTTAGTAGAGAATTGTATATTGGATTTAATATTTTAATGGGTAGGGCCTTAGGTACTAATCTATTGGACCTTTAGAAACTAGACTTATTAGTACATATGATATAGGTAGGTCTAGATAAAAGGTATAAAAATTTTGGATTTTCAAATATCCAAAAATCCATAGTACTAAATCCATATCCAATCCGAAATCCATAAATTTTAAAAATAAAATCTGAAGTCCAATCCATAATCCAGATATCCAAACCAAATATTTAAAAAGTTCGGATTTCGAATTGGCCCAAACTGTGCCCACCCCTACTCTTCCTTCTCCTTCTTTCTTCTTCCACGTTTTTTGTCATTTCTCTCTCCTCTTTCCTATTTTTTCTCATTTTCTTTTTTTTAATCAATTTTAAAACAAATTCTATTATACGCAGATCAATTTTTTTAAAGATATTTTTCCATTTTATTATTTAGCTTTTCAATTTTTCTTAAAAAATCAGTTAAACTCCGTACTAGTTTAAAAGAAAATAATTGACACTCCAAAACAAAAATGTAAAAATTGATAACCAAAAATGAATGTAGGGTACTTTTAAAAGTAAAAACACCTTAGGAAATTTATTGGGATTCTTTTTTTCCTTTTTCTTTTAGTATATATTATTCAAAGTTGCTACATTCTGTACCTGAGAAATTCAAAGTTCTAGGTGTCATCAAAGTAGACCTTGAATTTAGTGGTGTGCAAAAATCGGTTTAATCGATAAACTGAACCGAAAAAAAAGTTATCTGTTTAGCAATCTATTTGGTTAATGATTTTTTAAGTTTTGTGGACTACCGGCTCAATTTCAAATTTTAAGTTTTATTAACAGTTAAACCGATAACCCAATGAGGACATAAGATCTTACTAAAATTACCTTTAGTAAGTATGTTTTAGTGATATTTTCTCTGTGAAAGATGTAGGAGGCCAAACCAATTGTTTTTGAAGACAATTGGTTTAACCGGTAAACTGAACCAGTAACGTGTTTGAACCTATGTCCTTATCAGGTTATCAGTTTAACCGTTAATAGAACTTAAAAATTAAAATGGAGCTGGTAGTCTGATAAAATTTTAAAAAATCATTAACCAAATAGATTGCTAAACCAATAACATTTTTCTGTTTAGTTTATGATTTAAACCGATTTTTGCACACCCCTAAATTCAGGGCCTACTTTGATGACACTTAGGACTTCGAATTTCTCGGGTGTAAAATGTAGCAAATTTGAATTGAATATATACTAAAAGAAAAAAGAAAACTCTTATGTAGCAACTTTGAATTGAATATATACCAAAAAAAAAAAAAAGAGAATTCCAATAAATTTCCTGTTAATAGAACTTAAAATTTGAAATCGAGCTGGTAGTCCATAAAACTTAAAAAGTCATTAACCAAATAGATTGCTAAACCAATAACTTTTTTTCGGTTTAGTTTATCGATTAAATCGATTTTTGCGCACCACTAAATTCAGGGTCTACTTTGATGACACTTAGAACTTTGAATTTCTCGGGTACAGAATGTTGCAACTTTGAATAATATATACCAAAAGAAAAAGGAAAAAATGAATTCCAATAAATTTCCTAAGGTGTTTTTACTTTTAAAAGTATCCTGCATTCATTTTTGGTTATCAGTTTTTACATTTTTTTTGGAGTGCCAATTATTTTCTTTTAAACTTGTACGGAGTTTACTTGATTTTTTAAGAAAAATTGAAAAGCTAAATAACAAAACGGAAGAATATCTTAAAAAAAAAATTGATTTGCGTATAATAGAATTGGTTTTAAAATAACTTAGTTGCTCTCTAAGCTGAAACCCTAAAACTAGCCGAAACCCTAAAAATTTCCAACCTTTTCACGGCAACAATGGCCTCTCCGGCCACTGGACAGCCGCCTATTATGGCTGTCCAGGCTAACACAACAGCACCTACACAACCTACTCACCTCTTACCGAACCAAACCTATGCAACAACCCTTAACCCTAATACTTCTACTACGACGTATAGCCCTACACTACCCATGAAGAATATCACATATTTGCATGGAGAGCCCATGGTAGTATGGGATGAAGAGGAGATTGAGCAGATGATTATTAAGGAAAAACTACAATATGCTGTTGTTGGGAAATTCTCATATGGATGGCCTGACGTAAAAGACTTGAGAACATTAATCCCAAAGCAATGTGGTTTGAAAGGAGAGTCTATTATTGGCTTGTTGAGCAATAGGTATGTACTAATACGTGCTTCTTCTTTGGAAGATTATGTAACCTTACTGTCCAAACCTGCATATTACATTATGCATAAGAACTGGTCCTATCCCATGCGTATGTTTAAATGGGATCCATGGTTTGATCCAGAGGAGGAAACGAAGATTGCAATTGCATGGATATCATTCCCATCATTACCTCCTAACTATTTTGTGAAAGAAGCAGTTTTCTCACTTGCCTCTGCTTTTGGAAAGCCCCTACAAGTTGATATGGCCACAGCCAATAAAACCAGGCCAAGTTGTGCGAGAGTGAAGGTCGAAGTAGACTTGCTTGGAGAATTCCCAAAGAGAATCAATATAAGAATGAAGAAGAAGAGTACTGGGGAGATTGTGGATAAATGGATAAAGATCAATTATGATTATGTTCCTAAGTACTGCAAAAACTGCAAACTTCAAGGACATAATGAGAAAGATTGCTATGTCATTCATCCAGAGTTGCATCCCAAGGAGGAAGAACCAAGTTCAGACAAAGAACAGGAGGAAATCAGCAAGGCAGATCAAAAGCAGAATAAGGAACAAAAGAATGCAAAAAATAACAGGTCTGAGATTAAGGAGGTCAAAGGGACTAATGCTAACATAAGGAAAGGGAAGGAAGTAGCAGATAAGGTGCAGCCTGTAGAGGGCAATGACAATGATGGATTCAAGGAGAAGAAAGGAAAACAAAGGAATAACAGGCACTTTCATAGAGGTAAATATGATGAAAATGCTTGGAGACTGAAGGAGAATCAAACTCTGCAAAATAATCAATATGCAGCACTGCAGAACACATATGAGGATATAATAGATGTGATTGATGTGCAGAAATCCTCAGATGTAGATGCAAAGGTGTTTGATGTTATAAATCAGATAGTTACAGTGCAGCAAATTGTAGACAATACTGAGAAGGTCAAGGAAAAGCAGATGGAAGAAGCAAAGGAAAAGCAGACAGGTGAATCAAACAAGGTGGTGAGGATATCAACAAAGGCATGGATTGAGAAAAACTTTGGTAAACAACTCAATGATAAAGAGGAGATTTTATCCCAGCAGGTGTCTAAGGTGATTTCAGATACATTTAGTCAAGGGAAGGAACAAGATTCAGAAGAAACTAGTGACATCTTAATCCACAAAACATTAGAGGAGGAAAACAAGTTAGGTGATGTGCTGCAGGAGGATGATGAGCATGATGAGATTCCTATATCAGAGGAGGAAGTGGAGGATAATGAAGGAAAAGGAGAAAAAGAAGGTACAAGGCCATCCGAGAGTAACAATTCTGTCATCTTTCCAGTGGAACAAGTAGAGAATGCACAACATAGAAAGCAAAATGAAATACAGGCCCAAGCTGATCTCAATAGCCAAGATGAAGAAGATTTAAATCAGAACATTGATGATATAGCACAGGAGGCAGATTTATCCCCTAGAAGTGTACAGAAATTGAAAAAGGTAACAAATAAACAAAAACTTGTCAGAAGTAGCAGTATTCCAGTGGCAGGAGTGTCAACAAGGAGGAGTAAGAACAAAACTAATCATTCTCAATGATAGACAAAGCTTTATTTTGGAATATTAGGTCAGTTAACACTCAGAAATCTTTTGAGAGGTTATTGAACTAAAGAGGAGACATCATTATTCTATCATAGGACTAATAGAACCTTTTCAAGATCCTAGTGCTATTGAAGAGTATATAAGGAAGTTAGGCTTTCAGAATTGCAAGGTGAACTGCTCAGGGAAAATCTGGATTTTCTGGACAGATGAATGGCTTGGTGTAGTTATATGTGAATCAGAACAACAAGTTACTTTGCAACTAAATCACTCATCCTTGAATCAATCAGTGCTGGTGTCAGTAGTCTATGCTAAATGTGATAGACAAGAGAGGGAGGAGTTGTGGGAAGCTATGATGGACTTAGAAAATCAGCAAGACCTTCCTTTGATTATAGGAGGGGATTTTAATGTCATAGTGTCTGATGAGGAGAAGTAAGGTGGCCTTCCAGTCTCATCTAATGAGACTTTGGATTTTTCTACCTGTATACAAAGTTGTGGTTTGATTGATGTAGGATTCACTGGAAGTAAATTCACCTGGTGGAATGGGAGGACTGAAGAAGATTGCATATTCAAAAGGTTAGATAGAATACTGGTGAATCAGCAAGTGTTAGATATCATGCCATCCACAACAGTGACTCACATGATTAGACATGGTTCTGATCATGCACCACTGCATCTTGAGTGTAACAGCAATGCACATCATATTGTCAAATCTTTTAAGTTTCTTAACTTCTGGACAAAGCATCATACATTTATGGAGGTGGTAAAGGAGAATTGGACTGCTGATTTCTATGGAAATCCATTTTATGTATTTCATCACAAGTTGAAGAAACTTAAAAGAGCACTGGTTCAATGGAGCAGGAACACATATGGGAATATATTTCAGCAGATTGCCACTATTGAAGATACTATAAAAGTGAAGGAGTTGCAGTTTGAAAATAATGCTTCAATGGAGAATAGAATGCTGTTACATCAAGCACAGGCTGAGCTAACCAGATTTTTACACATGGAGGAGGAGTATTGGAAGCAAAAAGCTGGTATGAAATGGTTCAATGATGGAGACAGAAATACAAAATTCTTCCATTCATATGTGAGGGGCAGGAGGAATAAATTAACTTTGGCAAGAATACAAGATCCTTCTGGTACATGGTTGGAAAATGAAGTAGATATTGGTTCTGAGGCAATCACGTTCTTTCAGTCACAGTTTAGTGAAGAAAATTCAGGTGGGGATTATGCACTGTTGAAAAATATTCCTAAGCTGATAACTGAAGAACAACAAAAGAATATGGAGGAGTTGCCATCTGAAAGTGAAGTAAAGGAGGCTGTGTTCTCACTCAATGGGGACAGTGCTAGTGGGCCTGATGGATTCACAGGACAGTTTTATCAGAAGTGTTGGGAGGTTATCAAGCTGGATGTGATTCAAATGGTTAGAGCTTTCTTTTGTGGATTTGAGATACCACATTTCATCACACATACTAATTTGGTTTTGTTGCCAAAGAAGGAGGTGATTAATACTTTCAGTGATATGAGACCTATCAGTCTCAGCTCCTTCTCCAATAAGATACTGTAAAAAATACTGCAGAATAGATTGGCAAAGGTTCTTCCTAATATTATTTCTCACAATCGGACAGGATTTGTGAAAGGGAGGAGCATTGCAGAAAACATATTACTGGCACAGGAGATCATCAGAGATATTAATTTGAGAGCTAAACATACTAATGTGGTGATCAAATTAGATATGGAAAAGGCATATGATAGACTTTCCTGGATATTTTTGACTAAAGTATTAAGACAGTTTGGGTTTGGAGAGGTTCTCATTGATTTAATATGGAGATTGCTTTCAAACAACTGGTATTCAGTATTAATCAATGGTCAAAGTCATGGTTTTTTTCAGATCAAGTAGGGGGGTAAAGCAAGGTGATCCACTTTCTCCTACATTGTTCATTATAGCAGCAGAGGTCTTAACAAGGAGTCTGAACAAGTTACATGAGAAGCCAAGTTTCATTGGCTGTGGAATGCCAAAGTGGAGTCCTCAAATCAATCATTTATCTTATGCTGATGATACAATCTTATTCTGTTCTGGGGATGGATATTCTTTAAAGAAAATGATGAGGAGATTGAGGAATTATGAGAAGGCTTCAGGACAGCTGGTCAATACTGATAAAAGCTGTTACTATATCTATCACAAGGTTTCTGCCAGAGTTAATAGCAGGATTAAAAGACATACTAAGATGAGAAATGGATCCTTTCCTTTCACATATTTAGGCTGTCCAGTGTTCTATGGAAGAAGGAAACTGATATATTATGAGGATTTGATCAAAAAAGTGATGAAAAGGATTCTGTCTTGGCAAAACAGACTGTTATCTTTTGGAGGTAGATATGTGCTGGTCAATCATGTGTTGCAAACCATGCCAGTATATTTACTGTCAGCCATGAATCCTCCTTCTGGGGTGATAAGGTAGCTGCATAGGATTTTGGCAAAATTCTTTTGGAGCAATACAGTGGGGGTGAAAAGCAAACATTGGGTGGCATGGGACAAGTTATGTCTACCAAAGGATGAAAGAGGGATTGGGCTTAGATAACTAACTGATATATCTAATGCATTATTTGCTAAGTTGTGGTGGAATTTCAGATGTGGAAGAAGCTTATGGGGTAGCTACATGTTGAACAAATACTGCAAGAAATGGTATCCTACTATGGCAGTAGATAGAGGAGGATCTCACACTTGGACGAAAATGGTGAATATAAGAGATGCAGTTGAGCCACAGATCTTTTGGTATCTGAGAAATAGAACTTCAAGTTTCTGGTATGAGAACTGGACAAGACTTGGGGCATTATATTATATCATTCCTGATGCTGCTAGAGAAGAAGAAATAGAGGTTAGACAGTTTGTGAAGAATGGGGAATGGAACATGGAACTGTTAACAGTCACTCTAGATCAGGAATTGGCTCAACATATCAAGGAAAATATCAAAGTACCAGTAGAAGATGAAGATGATGAACCATGTTGGATGTTGGAAACAAATGGCAGATTCTCAGTTAAATATGCATGGGAGTTTCTCAGACACAGAGAGAGTAAATAAACAAGTTATAAGTTCATGTGGGAGAAAGGTTTGCCAATCAAGATAAGTTTTTTCATGTGGAGAGTGTGGAAAGGGAGAATCTCTACAGATGATATATTGAAAAGGATGATGATCAATATACCATCAAGATGCTGGTGCTGTGAGGAGCATAAGGAGGAAACTGTGGGTCATTTATTTCTAAAATCTTCCATAGCTATCAAGTTATGAAAGTTCTTTGCTTCTTGTGCAGGTATTCCCACAGATGGAGTTGGTCTACATCAAATGATCATGGCATGGTGGTCTGCTGAGACAAAGTCAAAATTGCAGCCTATGTATAGAGCAATGCCTGCAGTGATCATGTGGTCATTATAGAAGAGAAGAAACTCCATTAAACATGGAGGATCAGTTACTTTCTACAAACTGAAACAACAAGTACAACACATATTACATCAACTGACAAGGAAGAGATTCCTCTGGCTGCAGAATATATCTGGTGATTGGGAAAATATGCATCAGCACCTTAGTAGATATAAACCAAAAGTTTATTATGCTAAGGTGGTCTGGGGAATGCCACCTTCAGGGAGACTAAAATGCAATACAGATGGGGAAAGTAGAGGCAATCCTGGGTTCAGTTCATATGGATTCTGCATCAGAGATAGTAATGGGGATTTGGTTTATGCAGAAGCACAACAAATGGGAATAGCAACAAATATGGAAGCTGAAGCTGAGGCTATAAAGCAGGCACTGAAGTTCTGTAATGATCACAACATTCAACAGGTGCAACTGGAGACTGACTCACTTGTCCTTCTAAACATCTTACAAGATACATGGATCATCCCATGGGAACTGAGAAATCAAATTGAAGAGATCAAACAGGACATGAGGGCAATACAGGTACAAATTCATCATATCTTCAGAGAAGGCAACATGTTCGCAGATTTTCTGGCAAATCATGCTTTGGATCATGCAGAGATCAAAGTACATGACTTTCTACTCATGCCACCAGAAGGAAGAAGAATTCTCAATATGGACAAATCAGAGGAGAGAGAAATGACAAAAAACGTGGAAGAAGAAAGAAGGAGAAGGAAGAGCATAAAGTGGTGGGTCCCACAATATAATTATAATAAAATACTCCCTCACACACCATGTCATATTTATGCCTCACTCATTGTAATGTTTTTTGTAGTGCAGCAGTGGTTCAGCCCAAATTTACGGTACAATAGATGTTGCTTTTGGTATAGCTTTTTAATGGAGTGTTCGTCCATGTCTTGTTGGCCTCTAAAATTACTAGCAAACTATGATGTACGGGGCCCAACATGATTAATTTGGCTATTCACTTTAGTTAGTATTTATGGTTTGTATATTTTGCAAAGGATACTGCGATTTTCTTTAGTGAGTCTCCATATTTCTTTTTCTTTTCCTCTTATTTTTCCCCTTAATTTCTCAATTGTTGTTAAAATTTGTCTTATTTTGGTTATGTCCGCCTCTTTTTATATTTAGTAAGTTGACAATTCAAATATCCTACATGTCAAGTTTATAATCACAAGATTCAAAGGATATTTTATTATTTATACACATTTTTAATTTAGAACCACAAGATTCAAAAGTCTATCTTTATTTCTTAAACTTCGTGTCTAGTCAAACGTAGACATTTAAATTGAGACAGAGGGAGTATATGCCAAATGAAGAAAATGAAAGGACAATTAAGACACTGCGGACACGTGGGGACTTAAAAAATTAAACACACAAGAGGTAGTATTAATGTTAAACTTCTGAAATGTACACATGTTAGTTCCAACTTATAGTACAATTTTAGTTGCTTTTTGTACAACTTATTGTTGCTGTGTTCGTCTACCTTGCGCGTTTGTTGTTAAAAATAAAAAAACATTATCTTATTTTGGTTATGTCCGCTTTTTTTATATTTAGTAGGTTGACAATTCAAATATCCTACATGTTAAGTTTATAATCACAAGATTCAAATGATATTTTATTATATTATACACATTTTTAATTTAGAACCACAAGATTTGAAAGTCTATCTTTATTTCTTAAACTCTGTGTCTAGTCAAACGTAGACACTTAGATTGAGACAGAGGGAGTATATGCCAAATGAAGGAAATGAAAGGACAATTAAGACACTGCGGACCCGTGGGGACTTAAAAAGTAAATACACAAGAGGTAGAATTAATGTTTAACTTCTGAAATGTACACATGTTAGTCCCTTCTTAGAGTACAATTTCAGTTGCTTTTTGTACAATTTATTGTTGCTGTGTTCATCCACTTTGGGCATTTTTTTTTATCTATATATATATATGGAAAAATGGACATATATTTTCAGTAATGTGGCCAAGTAATATGGGACGAAAGAAGTACTTCATTTATTAATTCTTAAAGAACGTGAAAAGTCAAGTATAGTAATGTGGCCAAGTTATATGGGACGAAGGGAGTACTTTATTTATTAATTCTTAAAGATTATGAAAAGTCGAAAGGGAAAAAGTAAAAGTACACGGAGGAAATAAATATGTGTCGGAGAATTAAAATTGAAGTACACACATGTATATATGAGAAGAGAATAAATATTCAGCAAGAACGTGAAAAGTAAAAAATAAATAGGTAAAAGTGCACGGAGGAAATAAATATGTGTCGGAGAATTAAAATTGAAGTGCATACGTGTATACATGAGAAGAGAATAAATATTCAGTACTATGACATATGTCCACGTGGGATTTATTAATTCTTAGTGAACGTGAAAAGTTAAAAGTGAACAAGTAAAAGTGCACGGAGGAAATAAATTTGTGTAGGAGAATTAAAATTGAACTGCATACGTCTATACATGAGAAGAGAATAAATATTCAGCAAGAACGTGAAAAGTCAAAAGTGAACAAGTAAAAGTGCACAGAGGAAATAAATGTGTCGGAGAATTAAAATTGAAGTGCATACGTTCATACATGAGAAGAGAATAAATATTAAGTACCATGACATATGTCCACGTGGGATAAAAAAGTAGTTGATTAAAGTGTATAAGTTATATAGCTTTTGGTACAAGCATTCATTGCGTGTACAATTTATAAAGCTTTTGGTACAAGTACTTGATGCTGTGTTGGTCCTCCTTTGGCACTTATATGTAACATAAAAATATAATATATATAATAAATAATAGAAAAGAAATATGACATATGTCCACGTGGGATAAAAAAGTAGTTGGTTAAAGTGTACAAGTTATATAACTTTTGGTACAAGCATTCATTGCGTGTATAATTTATAAAGCTTTTGGTGCAAGTACTTGATGCTGTGTTGGTCCTCTTTGGCACTTATATATAATAGAAACTAGAGAAGTCATGGCCCAACATGCTTTATTTTAATGTAATCCAGATTTTATTATAATTATAACAATACAACTTAAACAGTTTAACACATTTACCCAGATGCCTTTGTACTAACATGGGTAAAACATGACATTTTCATGTACAAGTGCGAAAGAGAGAAGCTCATATACCTTCGAATAATATTGATCGTATTATTCTAGTCTTACGTGTTTCAAGATAAATAAGGCCAAACACGAATTCGTACTGAAATTTAAATAGATACTAATAACCAATAGTCTATGTACAATATGTGCACAGATGAAAATCGCATAAATAAATATTTTTTTTCACTGAGCTATCCCGGGATTGGGTGAATTAATTTATTTTGTTTATCTACCGAAAAGAGGGGAGAGACACCTAAACACTCTTCCGTGATAAGAATCTTGCTTCTGTGTTTACCCCCGATTTGGTAACCAATTGAATTTGTATGTGGATATAGGATATGTGCTTGGGCCTTAATATTGATTACGAAGATTGGATAAGAACGACTTTTGATACACAAGTAAGGAGCATAAATACCGGCTGCTTACACATATGACAAGTTGATTGAAGAGGTTAAACAAGACTCGGATGTATATATATATATATATTGTGTTACAAATGCTCTTGAAAATAAAAGGAGAATCAACCCCTCTAAGGGAGGTGGGAGAACTCTATTTATAGCAATGAGCCCATGGGCCCTCTCCAATGTGAACCAATAAAATAGTAATAAAAGGGACAGCCCCTGCACGGGTTTGGTGTGATGTGACTGACGGCGCCGTCTGACACACGCATAGTTGGCAGCTGTCCATGATGTGATACCACTGACGCGTCCTAGCAACGGTCGCATCGGACCAACGGACTCACGGATACCGGACCAACGATGATGAGACACCGGGTAGAGATCCCGAACCCTCGGTGGCTTAGAGACCGAGCCCGATGGTGCTTATACTCGGCCTCGATTAAAGTTCTCATCCGGAGGTGTGATGTCCCCGTGCGAACCCTCGGTCTTTTCTTTCTCCGATCCATAGTTATCCCGGATCTACCCGTATCCGTTTTTTCTACCGTATACAGATAGCCCCACGCTTCCCGGACCAACGATCTATCGGAGTGACGGGAAGTGAATGAGTCATGCATCCGGCCGCCCGGACGACCTATCCTTATCTCCTTATTTTGGCGGGAACGGGTGCGTCATGTCTTCCCCTTTGCCGGCCACGTGTCCTATTCCGGGTGGTCCGTTCCTGTCAACCGCCTCTCGCACGTCGTTTCGCGTCACTTCACATTAATGACGTGACACGTGGCGATCCTCGATTGGCCGTCCTCGATAACCGTTCCCCTCCTTATGCCTATATAAAGCCCTTTATTCCCTCATTTTTTCACTTTTTTCGATCTGTTCTCTTTTCCTCTTCCCTCTGTGTTCCAGATCTGTCTTTTCTGTTACAAATTTGTTGCCAAATCTTCTTTTGTTTATACGAAAAAAGAAAAGGGGGGTTTTAACTTTGTCATCGTTCTTGCCAACTGCTCTTTGCTTCTTCAAATCGTTATCTCCTTCGTTTCCTTTGCGTTGTTTCCTAAAATCCCTTTCCCTCCATTCCTTCAACATGTCTGAAACCACCTCTACCGAAGTTCCTTCAGTTTCATCCCCGAGGGCCGAGGCTGTGTCCCCGACCAAACAAAAGAGTAACCCCGAAACTACGGCCTCGGATGTTATACCGGCCAAATTTAACTTCAATAAAGACCTGGAGGCGGAAAAGCCCTCTGCCGTCTCGGACCGGGGATATGACGTGAGGAGATATCCTTCCTCCATAACCGAGGATAAACTCAACACGGTCCGGGCAGACTGTGGGTGGCGCACACGCCCGGTAGGGGTTTTTGCACCCGGGCCAGACGAATCCGTTACCGACCACCGGGAAGGGTTCTTGTACGTATACACTTATCCCTTTACCCTTAAGCTCGATCCCCCGGTTGATCCGGTCATACTGGATATGTGCCGGACCTACGGCGTGACTTTGGCTCAGATCGGCCCGATTGTTTGGAGGGTCGTTGCTTGTCTCCGGTTGCTAGCCAACAGAGCTAAGAAAGAATTCTCACTGGGCCACCTAATACGCCTGTACTCCCCAAGGATATTCCGGGGCGGCGTCATAAAACTAACCAAGCGCAGCCGGAGCCCGCTTTTCTCAAAGATGGACGAAGATCGGGACAGGGGGTGGTTAGAACGCTACGTCCGGGTAAAAACCGAGGACATAATCCCGGCCGCCCATCTACCTTTTCCGGAGAAGTGGAATGACAAACGTAAGTTCGAACCTTTGAGCCACCGCCCTTACCTGTTCAGTCACTTATGGTATTGTTATCTCACCGCCCTTTCCTTATTTTTGTAGCAAATGGGTTTGTTCCCCCAGTTATCCGAGATCTGAGTGAGTGGGTGACGGCGCTCCTCAACCAGTTTCCCTATGAAGACCGGACTTGGGCCCACTTGTCACGCGGTCGATGGATCGCTCAAAATCATGGTAACTTTCGACTTTCCTTCGATCTTGCTGCATCTTTAGCCATTCGAGGTCATCGGTTTTCTTAACCTGCCAACGTCTTTTATCGTTCAGGTTTGCCGAAGGGCTCGGTGGCATCTAGATCGGAGTCGGAGGCCGCTTCCCCTGCACCGGCGTCCGCGTTTGATACGGCGGGTTCCTCCCGTGTTCTTGCCGAAGCCACCAAAAGAAAAGGCCCTCAGAAAAGGGGGAGCCGTCTAAACGGAAGAAGGCAAAAAGCGTTATCCGGCCCCAGAGAGAGGAAACGGAGCCCGACATCATAGTTCGGAGGGTCGACCCCGCTCCGTCAGCAGCCCCAACACCCGAGGATACTGCCTCCGAACTGCCCTTGCCTTCTATCAACGAAGGTATCTTGATTCCCGTTCTTCCTTCAGGTGCGGGAGAAATCCTTTCCCCGGCTCCTCTTCGGTCGGTTGACTTTGTCGATATTTTAGGTGACACTTCCTCGGAAGATACTCCCCTGCAGAGGAGTAAAGGAGTCGGGGAAACGGCTGTCACTACAACCGATAAAAGGACCATTCCAGTTTCGGAGACCGAAGCCCCCATTCAGGCTCGGCCATCGCCCGGTCACGAACCTGTTTCTACTCCGGAACCCCCGGTCCTTGCCCGGAACATCGGGTCTATGCCAAGCTCGTCTACCCCCGCCCCAAGGATTGAAGACTTTGAAGATATGTTTTCAACTACTCCTCCTGCTACCGGTGAAGCTGCGGGTTTTGGCCATCTTCCAATTCCTCGGGTCACGAGGTCGGCCCACCGACAGTCAGAATCCAGCTCTAGAGACAACTTGGTGACTATCTTCCCAGCCCCGAGCGTAGAACCAAGAAGGACCAGATCAGCCGTAATCACCGTCCCCGAGGATTGTGGCTTTCTATCGCGTCCGGTAGGAGTAGCCAGTTATTTGCGTCCTCTCGTCTCCGACTCGGACAAGCGAAAAATGACCGGGGTCACCTGGTAGTGCCTTATGAACGAAGGGATGCACGCGGGCAACCGGGTAAGGCTCTCGGCCATCTTTGTATATCAATAGACCTTATGCTTATTTCGTTTGATTCCTTACGTTTGCTTTCTTTGCAGAGTGTAGTATTGGCAAACGAAGCCTTCATTCGTGCCCAACACGAGATGGATGATCTTCGAGGCCAGCTAGATGCCCAAGGCCGAGAAATGGAGAAATACAAGCATCTCCTCTGAGAGAAGCATGAAGAGTTGAGTCGGGCCGCCGTTCTTGCCAACCTTCGTCCCGAGCTTGATGCGACCAAGGACGAAAATCGTCGTTTGAAAAATGAGTTGGCCGCCATGACTGATTATAATCGAAGCCTCGAGGCTGAGAAGATTTATCTTAGCCGAGACAAAGCTCAATTTTCGTCGAGGCTGGATGAGCTGGAGACCACAGTATCCCAACTCCGGGGGGAACTTGATTTGGTGAAAGCCGATGCAGCGAGCTTAGCTGGGAGGAACCGGCTACTGTTATCTGATACCGCTCTATATAAAGAACGCATGAAAGTCTTCGAAGAGAAAGCCGAGGAGCGGTCTCGGATTAGTGAGGTGTTAAAAGCCGAGCTGGAGGAGGCGGTGAGTGCCAACGATGTCCTTAAAGCCGAGCTAGAAGCTGCTGTCCATATGAGGACTATTGCAGTGGCGAGTCGGTCCGAGCTGGAGACTAAGCTGGCTAAAGTTGAGGCCGATTTGGAGGAAGCCTGGAAAGGCGTGAAAACGGCTGAGGCTCATACTGCCATTGTTGCCGAGTATGAGAAGTGGAAGTCTCGGCGACTCACCCTCGAAGAAGCCGATCGCGGATTCTCTAATCTTCCGGCCCTAATAAACCAGGCCAAAGGGATGGAGGAGGAGGCAAACCATGCCCTCGGGTCCGACTCGGATGATTCCGAACGAACCGAGTCCGATCATTCTGCCTCCAGCCATGCCGAGTAGCATAGGATTTTTTGATGTAAACGTACTCTTTTGATGTAAATGTACTCTTTATAAAAGTATCCTTTGCGTATATGAAAGTTGCACTCCTCTTGCGTCTTCGCTTGAGTGCTTGTTTTTATTTTACCTTGAATTATTGGTCCGTTTTTTCGGAAGAGATTATCCGTAGTCATTGATTAATTCTGCCCGTGGGACTTACCAAATGTTTTGTGGGCTTCGGACCTTTCCGTGCCCATGATAGGGGCTTCTCTAGGACCGGCGTTTTTCATGGCCGGTTTGTGATGACCTCATTGGCCTTGTCTAATATCGGCCATAGTGTCCGGTACAGGGCGTATTAACTGAGCAATGCCGAAAATACGGTCTTTGTAATGGTTTCTGTATTGCAAGTGTTTGTACATATGAGAATTTTCATTTCTTGTATCTTTGCCGTAGCAAATACTAAATGGGACACGATTCATTATGATCGTTTGGTCCTTACATCGGAGGAGGTGGCCAGTGGCCGGCCTCTGTTTTGCCGTAGCAAATGTTGAATGGGACACGATTCATTATGATTGTTTGGTCCTTACATCGGAGGAGGTGGCCAGTGGCCGGCCTCTGTTTTTGCCGTGGCAAATGATGAGCTTCTTTCTTTATTTCTCTTTATCGTTTCATGCTCCGATGTGGGCACTGTGCCCCCTTAACACTTGTCCGAGCTTCGAGGTCGGGTGAGTGTTACTAAGCCCCCACTCGGAAGATGTAACCTCGGATACCCGAGTTCTGGCCCTTTATCTTCGTCGCGTAGCACGTTGTACTCGTTGCCTCGTTAAAAACCTTGTCGGAAAACCCATTTTGGGACAAAACCGCACTAAGGAAAAGAGTGCAACACGTGCTTTCAGTCCTAAATTCTATTTTTTTGCCGCCCTCGATTTTCTGTAAAAAAGGCAGCATGGTTATCAAAAGGTATACATGAGAGGATCATACCTTAGCAGTAGTATCTTTTTAGGTGGGCTATGTTCCAGTTGTTGCGCAGGCATTGCCCATCCATGGACTCCAGCTGGTATGATCCTTTGCCCGTTACACCGGTCACCTTGTACGGTCCTTCCCAGTTCGGCCCTAGGTTTCCCTCGTTTGGGTTCTTTGTATGCAAAGTAACTTTTCGAAGTACCAAGTCCCCAACTCGAAAGTGCCGAAAGTTGGCTCTCCGATTGTAGTATCTTTCCGTTCTCTGCTTTTGGGCCGCAATTCGGACCAGTGTTCTTTCACGCATCTCATCGACGAGGTCGAGTCTTACGGCCATGGCCTCCCTGTTTAATTCCTCGGTTGTATACCTGAACCGGAGAGTTGGTTCGCCAACCTCGACGGGGATAAGGGCTTCGGCCCCGTACACCAATGAGAAAGAGGTCTCGCCCGTGCTAGACTTGGCCGTGGTTCGGTACGCCCACAGCACCTCGGGTAATACTTCTCTCCAATGGTGCTTTGATGCTTCTAGCCTTTTCCTTAGGTTTTGAATTATTGTTTTGTTTGTGGATTCCGCTTGTCCGTTTGCACATGGGTGATATGGGGTTGACACAATCTTCTTGATCTTCAACCCTTCAAGAAAACTGTTGACTTTGCTACCCACGAACTGAGGACCATTATCGCAAGTTATTTCGGCCGGAATGCCAAAACGGCAGACGATGTGATCCCAAATGAAGTCGATAACCTCCTTTTCTCTGATTTTTTCAAAGGCCTGTGCTTCGACCCACTTAGAAAAATAGTCAGTCATAAATAAGATAAAGCGTGCCTTACCTGGTGCCCGGGGTAACGGGCCCACGATGTCCATCCCCCACTTCATGAATGGCCATGGTGAGACCACCGAATGCAGCAACTCCCCGGGCCGGTGAACCATCGGGGCATGCCTCTGACACCCGTCACACTTTCGGACAAAGTTTCTCGTGTCTTCATCCATCTGATTCCAGTAATACCCGGCTCTGATAAGCTTTCGGACCAGAGCTTCCGCACCGGAGTGGTTGCCACAGGTTCCTTCATGTACTTCTCTCATCACATACTCCGTTTCCCCAGGTCCCAAACATTTAGCCAAAGGTCCGTGGAAAGAGCGTCGGTATAATTGGCCATCCACTAAGCAAAAACGGGCTGCCTTTGTTCGTAACGAACGTGACTCCTTTGGGTCGCTTGGGAGCTTATCATCACGCAAGTAATCAATGTATTTGTTGCACCAATCCCAAGTCAAACCTGTTGAATATACCTCGGCGTGTCCGCTTTCTATGGCCGTGTTTGATAGTAGCACCGTTGACCCGGGGTTGATTTCGGCCCCTTCGACCGCAGATCCCAAATTTGCTAATGCATCGGCTTCACAGTGCTGTTCTCTTGGTATATGCTGCATGGTCCATTTTTTGAATCGATGAAGCACCACTTGGGTTTTCTCGAGGTACCTCTGCATCCGCTCGTCCTTGACTTCAAATGTGCCATTCACCTGGTTTGCGACCAGAAGCGAGTCGCACTTTTCCTCGATAGTTTCTGCCCCCATGCTCCGAGTCAATTCCAAACCTGCAATCATAGCCTCATACTCGGCTTCATTGTTAGTCAATTTGGCTATTTTGATAGACTGTCGGATGACATCACCGGCCGGGGCCCTAAGGACAATACCAAGCCCGGAACCTCTAAGGTTCGAGGCCCCGTCCGTATGCAGAGACCAAATGCCCGTGGCCCTTCCTGAGGTTAGTAGGAATTCTTTTTCGACCTCGGGGACCATGGCCGGGGCGAAGTTTGCCACGAAATCGGCCAAGATTTGGGATTTGATGGCCGTTCGGCGTCTGTATTCGAGGTCGTAACCGCTAACCTCTACAGCCCACTTCGTTAGCCTACCCGACAACTCTGGTTTATGCATGATGTTTTTCAAAGGATAGGTAGTCACTACACATACGGGATGGCTTTGAAAATAAGGTTTAAGCTTTCGGGAGGCGCTCACCAGTGCCAACGCCAGCTTTTCCAAGTGGGGGTAACGGGTCTCCGCGTCCCCCAATGTTCTACTCACATAATAGATAGGGAATTGCGTACCTGATTCTTCTCGGACCAAAACGCCGCTTACCGCCACTTTGGAGACAGCTAGATATAGAAATAGTGTCTCCCCCGCCTTCGGCGTGTGCAGTAGAGGGGGGCTAGACAAGTATTTCTTCAAATCCTGTAGAGCTTCTTGGCACTCGGGTGTCCAGACAAAATCGTTCTTCTTCATGAGCAAGGAGAATAATCGGTGACTCCTGTCCGAGGATCTCGATATGAAGCGACTTAGCGCTGCGATTCTCCCGGTGAGTCTCTGAACCCCCTTTATGTTGTTCACCACCTCGATATCTTCGATGGCCTTGATCTTGTCCGGGTTAATTTCGATCCCTCGGTTTGACACCATGAAACCCAGGAATCTGCCAGATCTTACACCGAAGGCACACTTCTCCGGGTTGAGCTTCATGTTGTATTTGCGAAGCACAGCGAAGGTTTCCTGCAAATGCTTTAAATGGTCCTCTGTTTCCAGGGACTTAACAACCATATCGTCAACGCAAACTTCCATTGTTTTCCCTATTTGTTCTTCGAACATTCCATTAACTAGGCGTTGGTAAGTTGCACCGGCATTTTTTAATCCAAAAGGCATGACATTATAACAGTAGGTCACGTACCGGGTGATGAAGGATGTTTTCTCTTGGTCCTCCGGGTACATCCGGATCTGGTTATACCCGGAGTAAGCGTCGAGAAAACTCAACATCTCGTGCCCGGCCGTTGCATCAATCATTCTATCAATGTGAGGCAACGGAAACGAGTCCTTCGGACATGCCTTGTTTAAATCTTTGAAATCAACACACATTCGAAATTTGTTACCTTTTTTGGATACTACCACAACGTTAGCCAGCCACTCCGGGTATTTCACTTCCCGTATGGAGCCTATTTTCAAAAGTTTGGTTACCTCGTCTTTCCCCCGCCCCAAGGATTGAAGACTTTGAAGATATGTTTTCAACTACTCCTCCTGCTACCGGTGAAGCTGCGGGTTTTGGCCATCTTCCAATTCGTCGGGTCACGAGGTCGGCCCACCGACAGTCAGAATCCAGCTCTAGAGACAACTTGGTGACTATCTTCCCAGCCCCGAGCGTAGAACCAAGAAGGACCAGATCAACCGTAATCACCGTCCCCGAGGATTGTGGCTTTCTATCGCGTCCGGTAGGAGTAGCCAGTTATTTGCGTCCTCTCGTCTCCGACTCGGACAAGCAAAAAATGACCGGGGTCACTTGGTAGTGCCTTATGAACGAAGGGATGCACGCGGGCAACCGGGTAAGGCTCTCGGCCATCTTTGTATATCAATAGACCTTATGCTTATTTCGTTTGATTCCTTACGTTTGCTTTCTTTGCAGAGTGTAGTATTGGCAAACGAAGCCTTCATTCGTGCCCAACACGAGATGGATGATCTTCGAGGCCAGCTAGATGCCCAAGGCCGAGAAACGGAGAAATACAAGCATCTCCTCTGAGAGAAGCATGAAGAGTTGAGTCGGGCCGCCGTTCTTGCCAACCTTCGTCCCGAGCTTGATGCGACCAAGGACGAAAATCGTCGTTTGAAAAATGAGTTGGCCGCCATGACTGATTATAATCGAAGCCTCGAGGCTGAGAAGATTTATCTTAGCCGAGACAAAGCTCAATTTTCGTCGAGGCTGGATGAGCTGGAGACCACAGTGTCCCAACTCCGGGGGGAACTTGATTTGGTGAAAGCCGATGCAGCGAGCTTAGCTGGGAGGAACCGGCTACTGTTATCTGATACCGCTCTATATAAAGAACGCATGAAAGTCTTCGAAGAGAAAGCCGAGGAGCGGTCTCGGATTAGTGAGGTGTTAAAAGCCGAGCTGGAGGAGGCGGTGAGTGCCAACGATGTCTTTAAAGCCGAGCTAGAAGCTGCTGTCCATATGAGGACTATTGCAGTGGCGAGTCGGTCCGAGCTGGAGACTAAGCTGGCTAAAGTTGAGGCCGATTTGGAGGAAGCCTGGAAAGGCGTGAAAACGGCTGAGGCTCATACTGCCATTGTTGCCGAGTATGAGAAGTGGAAGTCTCGGCGACTCACCCTCGAAGAAGCCGATCGCGGATTCTCTGATCTTCCGGCCCTAATAAACCAGGCCAAAGGGATGGAGGAGGAGGCAAACCATGCCCTCGGGTCCGACTCGGATGATTCCGAACGAACCGAGTCCGATCATTCTGCCTCCAGCCATGCCGAGTAGCATAGGATTTTTTGATGTAAACGTACTCTTTTGATGTAAATGTACTCTTTATAAAAGTATCCTTTGCGTATATGAAAGTTGCACTCCTCTTGCGTCTTCGCTTGAGTGCTTGTTTTTATTTTACCTTGAATTATTGGTCCGTTTTTTCGGAAGAGATTATCCGTAGTCATTGATTAATTCTGCCCGTGGGACTTACCAAATGTTTTGTGGGCTTCGGACCTTTCCGTGCCCATGATAGGGGCTTCTCTAGGACCGGCGTTTTTCATGGCCGGTTTGTGATGACCTCATTGGCCTTGTCTAATATCGGCCATAGTGTCCGGTACAGGGCGTATTAACTGAGCAATGCCGAAAATACGGTCTTTGTAATGGTTTCTGTATTGCAAGTGTTTGTACATATGAGAATTTTCATTTCTTGTATCTTTGCCGTAGCAAATACTAAATGGGACACGATTCATTATGATCGTTTGGTCCTTACATCGGAGGAGGTGGCCAGTGGCCGGCCTCTGTTTTGCCGTAGCAAATGTTGAATGGGACACGATTCATTATGATTGTTTGGTCCTTACATCGGAGGAGGTGGCCAGTGGCCGGCCTCTGTTTTTGCCGTGGCAAATGATGAGCTTCTTTCTTTATTTCTCTTTATCGTTTCATGCTCCGATGTGGGCACTGTGCCCCCTTAACACTTGTCCGAGCTTCGAGGTCGGGTGAGTGTTACTAAGCCCCCACTCGGAAGATGTAACCTCGGATACCCGAGTTCTGGCCCTTTATCTTCGTCGCGTAGCACGTTGTACTCGTTGCCTCGTTAAAAACCTTGTCGGAAAACCCATTTTGGGACAAAACCGCACTAAGGAAAAGAGTGCAACACGTGCTTTCAGTCCTAAATTCTATTTTTTTGCCGCCCTCGATTTTCTGTAAAAAAGGCAGCATGGTTATCAAAAGGTATACATGAGAGGATCATACCTTAGCAGTAGTATCTTTTTAGGTGGGCTATGTTCCAGTTGTTGCGCAGGCATTGCCCATCCATGGACTCCAGCTGGTATGATCCTTTGCCCGTTACACCGGTCACCTTGTACGGTCCTTCCCAGTTCGGCCCTAGGTTTCCCTCGTTTGGGTTCTTTGTATGCAAAGTAACTTTTCGAAGTACCAAGTCCCCAACTCGAAAGTGCCGAAAGTTGGCTCTCCGATTGTAGTATCTTTCCGTTCTCTGCTTTTGGGCCGCAATTCGGACCAGTGTTCTTTCACGCATCTCATCGACGAGGTCGAGTCTTACGGCCATGGCCTCCCTGTTTAATTCCTCGGTTGTATACCTGAACCGGAGAGTTGGTTCGCCAACCTCGACGGGGATAAGGGCTTCGGCCCCGTACACCAATGAGAAAGAGGTCTCGCCCGTGCTAGACTTGGCCGTGGTTCGGTACGCCCACAGCACCTCGGGTAATACTTCTCTCCAATGGTGCTTTGATGCTTCTAGCCTTTTCCTTAGGTTTTGAATTATTGTTTTGTTTGTGGATTCCGCTTGTCCGTTTGCACATGGGTGATATGGGGTTGACACAATCTTCTTGATCTTCAACCCTTCAAGAAAACTGTTGACTTTGCTACCCACGAACTGAGGACCATTATCGCAAGTTATTTCGGCCGGAATGCCAAAACGGCAGACGATGTGATCCCAAATGAAGTCGATAACCTCCTTTTCTCTGATTTTTTCAAAGGCCTGTGCTTCGACCCACTTAGAAAAATAGTCAGTCATAAATAAGATAAAGCGTGCCTTACCTGGTGCCCGGGGTAACGGGCCCACGATGTCCATCCCCCACTTCATGAATGGCCATGGTGAGACCACCGAATGCAGCAACTCCCCGGGCCGGTGAACCATCGGGGCATGCCTCTGACACCCGTCACACTTTCGGACAAAGTTTCTCGTGTCTTCATCCATCTGATTCCAGTAATACCCGGCTCTGATAAGCTTTCGGACCAGAGCTTCCGCACCGGAGTGGTTGCCACAGGTTCCTTCATGTACTTCTCTCATCACATACTCCGTTTCCCCAGGTCCCAAACATTTAGCCAAAGGTCCGTGGAAAGAGCGTCGGTATAATTGGCCATCCACTAAGCAAAAACGGGCTGCCTTTGTTCGTAACGAACGTGACTCCTTTGGGTCGCTTGGGAGCTTATCATCACGCAAGTAATCAATGTATTTGTTGCACCAATCCCAAGTCAAACCTGTTGAATATACCTCGGCGTGTCCGCTTTCTATGGCCGTGTTTGATAGTAGCACCGTTGACCCGGGGTTGATTTCGGCCCCTTCGACCGCAGATCCCAAATTTGCTAATGCATCGGCTTCACAGTGCTGTTCTCTTGGTATATGCTGCATGGTCCATTTTTTGAATCGATGAAGCACCACTTGGGTTTTCTCGAGGTACCTCTGCATCCGCTCGTCCTTGACTTCAAATGTGCCATTCACCTGGTTTGCGACCAGAAGCGAGTCGCACTTTTCCTCGATAGTTTCTGCCCCCATGCTCCGAGTCAATTCCAAACCTGCAATCATAGCCTCATACTCGGCTTCATTGTTAGTCAATTTGGCTATTTTGATAGACTGTCGGATGACATCACCGGCCGGGGCCCTAAGGACAATACCAAGCCCGGAACCTCTAAGGTTCGAGGCCCCGTCCGTATGCAGAGACCAAATGCCCGTGGCCCTTCCTGAGGTTAGTAGGAATTCTTTTTCGACCTCGGGGACCATGGCCGGGGCGAAGTTTGCCACGAAATCGGCCAAGATTTGGGATTTGATGGCCGTTCGGCGTCTGTATTCGAGGTCGTAACCGCTAACCTCTACAGCCCACTTCGTTAGCCTACCCGACAACTCTGGTTTATGCATGATGTTTTTCAAAGGATAGGTAGTCACTACACATACGGGATGGCTTTGAAAATAAGGTTTAAGCTTTCGGGAGGCGCTCACCAGTGCCAACGCCAGCTTTTCCAAGTGGGGGTAACGGGTCTCCGCGTCCCCCAATGTTCTACTCACATAATAGATAGGGAATTGCGTACCTGATTCTTCTCGGACCAAAACGCCGCTTACCGCCACTTTGGAGACAGCTAGATATAGAAATAGTGTCTCCCCCGCCTTCGGCGTGTGCAGTAGAGGGGGGCTAGACAAGTATTTCTTCAAATCCTGTAGAGCTTCTTGGCACTCGGGTGTCCAGACAAAATCGTTCTTCTTCATGAGCAAGGAGAATAATCGGTGACTCCTGTCCGAGGATCTCGATATGAAGCGACTTAGCGCTGCGATTCTCCCGGTGAGTCTCTGAACCCCCTTTATGTTGTTCACCACCTCGATATCTTCGATGGCCTTGATCTTGTCCGGGTTAATTTCGATCCCTCGGTTTGACACCATGAAACCCAGGAATCTGCCAGATCTTACACCGAAGGCACACTTCTCCGGGTTGAGCTTCATGTTGTATTTGCGAAGCACAGCGAAGGTTTCCTGCAAATGCTTTAAATGGTCCTCTGTTTCCAGGGACTTAACAACCATATCGTCAACGCAAACTTCCATTGTTTTCCCTATTTGTTCTTCGAACATTCCATTAACTAGGCGTTGGTAAGTTGCACCGGCATTTTTTAATCCAAAAGGCATGACATTATAACAGTAGGTCACGTACCGGGTGATGAAGGATGTTTTCTCTTGGTCCTCCGGGTACATCCGGATCTGGTTATACCCGGAGTAAGCGTCGAGAAAACTCAACATCTCGTGCCCGGCCGTTGCATCAATCATTCTATCGATGTGAGGCAACGGAAACGAGTCCTTCGGACATGCCTTGTTTAAATCTTTGAAATCAACACACATTCGAAATTTGTTACCTTTTTTGGGTACTACCACAACGTTAGCCAGCCACTCAGGGTATTTCACTTCCCGTATGGAGCCTATTTTCAAAAGTTTGGTTACCTCGTCTTTCACGACTGCGTGTTTAGCCTCCGCCATGGGCCTTCTTTTCTGCTTTACCGGAGCAAACCTTCCGACCAGGCTGAGGTTGTGAGTTGCTATGTCTGGTGATATACCTGTCATATCTATATGCGACCATGCAAAGCAATCGGCATTAGCACGGAGGAATTCAATTAATTGACGCCTGAGCTCCGGGGTGAGCCCCGTGCCCAGGTATACCTTTCTTTCTGGGAGATATTCGAACAGGATGACCTGCTCCAGCTCCTCCACTGTCGACTGGGTTGCATCCGAGTCATCTGGCATGACGAACGATCTGGGTACCTCGTAATCTTCCTCTTCATGCACCGGATTAAACCCGGCGCACTTTGATTGCTATTTGGGGCAATCTCCTCCTATTGCACATTTCTCTTCAGGCCCCTTGGTCCGATGTGCCACCTCCTCTACTGCGAACATTTCCCTTGCAGCGGGCTGCTCACCTCGGATGGTTTTCACTCCCTCCGGCGTGGGGAATTTCAGCAGCTGGTGTAGTGTTGAAGGCACGGCCCTCATGTTATGTATCCAAGGTCTGCCCAATAGGGCATTATATTTCATGTCACCCTCGATCACGTAGAACACCGTTTGCTGAATGGTGCCACCCACATTTACAGGCAGTGAGATTTCCCCCTTCGTGGTTTCGCTTGCCATATTGAACCCACTTAACACCCGGGCCACTGGTACGATCTGCCCGAGCAGTCCCATTTGTTCAACCACCCTCCATCGGATGATGTTGGCCGAGCTACCCGGGTCAACCAAAACGCGTTTGACCTTAGTTTTAAAGACTAGTATAGATATTACCAACGCATCATTGTGGGGCTGGATGATGCCCTCTGCGTCTTCATCATTAAAGACGATAGATCCCTCGGTCGAATGATCTCGAGTGCGCTTTTCACGGACAATAGAAATCTTTGTCCGTTTCATTACCGGCCCTCGAGGGGTATCAGTGCCTCCCACTATCATGTTGATCGTATGTTGGGGTTCAACAGGCTCGGGCATTTGGTAAGATTCCCTTTCCTTATAGTGACTTTTGGCCCGCTCGCTTAGCAGATCTCGGAGGTGACCATTTTTCAGCAGCCAGGCTACCTCCTCTCTCAATTGGCGGCAGTCTTCAGTTCGATGACCGTGGGTCCCGTGATATTCGCACACTACACTTGGATCTCACTGACCCGGGTCCGTCCTCAATGGTTTCGGCCACCTTACATCGGGTATCTGCCCGATAGCCGAGACAAGTCCCGAAGTACTAACGTTGAAGTTGTACTCCGAAATTTTTGAAGAGACTTTATTGCCGGCGGAGCTTCCGGTGTCGCTTCTAAACGAGAGTACCCGACTGTTAGACGGGCGTTCAACCCGCTTGCTGCCCCGTCCCGAGAAATGGCTCGGACTCTCTATTGCCTTTTCCGACCTGAAATTTTGCTTCTCCTTATAGGGATATGGCCGAAACCTCTCTTTCAATGATTCGGACTTGCCCTCATATCCCTTCCTTGGTGCCTCGAAACCTCTATTTACTTTGGTCCTTACCGGAGGGAGCTCGAATTGATCATCTTCCACCCGGATCTTCGACTCATACCTGTTGTGGACGTCGGCCCAAGTTAAGGCCTCGTATTCTAACAAATTCTCTTTTAGTTTGGCCGAGGCCAACGAACTTAGCATGTTGAGTCCTTTTGTGAAGGCCTGTGCGGCCCATTCTTATGGCACCGGAGGGAGCTCCATCCGTTCCCTCTGGAACCGGGTGACGAATTCCCGTAGCAGCTCATCGTCCCTTTGGGTTATCCGGAAGATATCAGCCTTACGGGCTTGCACCTTTATCGCACCGGCATGTGCCTTTACGAACGCATCAGCGAGCATTTCAAAAGAAGTGATCGAATGTTCGGGTAAATGGTCATACCACGTCAATGCCCCCTTCGACAGGGTTTCCCCAAATTTCTTTAACAACACCGACTCGATCTCATCTTCTTCCATATCATTGCCTTTTATGGCACAAGTATATGAGGTCACATACTCGTGTGGGTCTGTGGTGCCGTCATACTTCTGTATGTCGGGCATTTTGAACCTCTTCGGGATCAGTTTCGGGGCCGCACTTGGCGGGAAAGGCCTTTGGATGTACCTTTTCGAATTCGGCCCTTTCAGTAGAGGTGGAGCCCCCGGTATCTGGTCCACGCGAGAATTGTACGTCTCGACCCTCTTCTCGGTCGAATCCACCCGTTTTTCCAAGGTCTCGAGCATTTTTAGGACCTCAGTTGAGGAGCCGGCTCCGGAGCCGTCGCTCTCGATCATTTGTTTTCCGTTTCTTCCGGTTTCAACCGTACCTTTTGACTTTACCGGCCCTGCTTCACCCTTTCCGCTTTGTAGTTGAGCAATCGCTAGCCCTTGCTCGGCGATTGCCGCCCTTTGTTCCTGCAGCATTTCAAAGATCAAACGCAAGCTAACGCCGTCGTTTGGCGCGTCTGGCTCTCTCCGAACCCTATCCCGGGATAACGTAACAGAATGGTGAGTGTTTAGAGGATCGGTTGCCGGCGGAACGGCATTCTCTTGATCTACAGTGTTTTGCCGGTTAAGTCCTTCCCTTGAATCAACGGGGTTCGGGTCAGTGGGGTTCGGCAATGCCCGCAGTCCGCTTCCTTCATTTTCCGCCACTATTTCGGCATTATTGGCATGACCAGATTGTTCGCCGTCAGCCATTTGGACCGTTTTCACAGAGACGGGGAGGGAGTTTTTGGTTTCGATGAATGTGGTGGAATTTAAGGCCAAAGACCACTATTATCCTAGCCCCACGGTGGGCGCCAAACTGTTTACCCCTGATTTGGTAACCAATTGAATTTGTATGTGGATATAGGATATGTTCTTGGGCCTTAATATTGATTACGAAGATTGGATAAGAACGACTTTTGATACACAAGTAAGGAGCATAAATACCGGCTGCTTACACATATGACAAGTTGATTGAAGAGGTTAAACAAGACTCGGATGTATATATATATATATATTGTGTTACAAATGCTCTTGAAAATAAAAGGAGAATCAACCCCTCTAAGGGAGGTGGGAGTACTCTATTTATAGCAATGAGCCCATGGGCCCTCTCCAATGTGAACTAATAAAATAGTAATAAAAGGGACAGCCCCTGCACGGGTTTGGTGTGATGTGACTGACGGCGCCGTCTGACACACGCATAGTTGGCAGCTGTCCATGATGTGATACCACTGACGCGTCCTAGCAACGGTCGCATCGGACCAACGGACTCACGGATACCGGACCAACGATGATGAGACACCGGGTAGAGATCCCGAACCCTCGGTGGCTTAGAGACCGGGCCCGATGGTGCTTATACTCGGCCTCGATTAAATTGCTCATCCGGAGGTGTGATGTCCCCGTACGAACCCTCGGTCTTTTCTTTCTCCGATCCATAGTTATCCCGGATCTACCCGTATCCGGTTTTTATACCGTATACACTGGACATTTTAGACCATCATATCCCAACTACTACCTTCTGGTAACTGATCAATTTAATGAAAATAGAACAATGGATCAAGATTCCAACAATTATATGTAGTACCGAAAGGAATATAGCATACCCTTTCCCCTATGTCGAGTAACTCTCTTTCTGGGTCGAAATCCCAAAGACCCCTGTCTTGGGGGCTCGAACTTCCTATGAGACATTTCTCTCATCCTTCAGTCTGTAAAACACGGAATGGAAACAATCAGCTATATGTATAGCATTCACCTCTATTGCATCAAGCACTCAAACACTGGTTCATAGCTAGATAACCAACTTACTATGATATGGAGTTTCTCATGTTATAAGCTTTTGGTTGTTGATACTAATGTTTAGCTAATTTGAAAAGTAACATGAATGTAGCATAAAGCAATAAATGGTTGAAGCGATCATTGTAGCATTGTTGGATATCCATTAAGAGAACCGCTAGTGAGAATGGCCTGCAACGACTAATTTCTCTTAAATGTCTTAGGTTTTGCATAATTTTCTTAAATATAAATATACTCAAGAAATATTTCAACTATAATGTAAAATTACATACATTTTTGCATCCTTTAATCCTTTTGCTAGTAATCCTCAATTACTGCACTAAATATTTGTGTGCCTCTAAAATGAATATTGACAGTGTAAACAACGTAGGATGCGAGCAAAGTTCCATGTCGTCTTGGCAAAATACATCAAGAAAAAATGCCTCAAACACGAAGACCTTTCAAGATTCAAATCCTTACCAACTGTACCACCTCATTTTGGCAACTTAATTCTGGGATGTGAATACGAAGATAAAACACATACTTTATCTGTCTCAACATAAAGTAGATGTCTACCGTGAGGCTGTAGGACGCTTCCACCTCACCTATATTTTTTGTTGTAATTGTTGTTGTTCCTAATTTAGTTAGAGCTTCAAAGTTGAGATTGTAAGAATTTTCCCAGGGCACCTGCATAAAAGGCCAAATCAATCTTACAAAATGTTGGAATTAGCCGAGGTGCGTCAAAGCTGGCCTAGACATCACGGTTATCCCAAAAAAAAAAAAGGTTTCAATGGTGCTCATAGTCTATCCAAATTAATCTATACAGATGAAGAAGCTTCTGTTTTGATGTTTTAACATTTTGGTGATTTGGTATTTTAATCTGTTCACATATAATCTGCATACTTATAAAATTGTTCTTACACTTAGAAGGGACAACTTTTCTCTTTATTTTCCTATTAGTTGATAATGTTTGCTGTTCATTAAAAGTTTAATGTACTATGCTTATTGAAATTGTAATTTGGTAAGTAGCTGGCATTTCTTTGCCATGAATATCAGATTTGAGTTGTTTAAGGCATATTGTCAAACAACTTGGCTGCATCAAATCTGTCTTTTTTCTTCACTAGTTATGTTCTAGTCAGAAATCCAATAATGCTGAGAGCGTGTACATATATGCACGTTTCCAAACATGCCTATGCTAATCAGATATGCGTAATCCAAGAAATTATCCAAAAGAATTTTTGTAGTTGTTTACCCCAAATTTGGATAATCAATTAAATTTATGAGTGAGGTATAGAATATGTGGTTGAACTTTAATCTATTCTTGATTGAGAGAAAATGGTTTAAGATGAGCTATGAGTAATCTGAATAGTGATTGATGGCTTGTAATAATGCGTGTATTAAATAATATATGATATTGCTTTATTGAACAAATCTAAGAAGAACACAATAAATCCGGACCAAAATCAGATAATAAGTAGGAGAATGTTGTATATTTTGCTATTACAATATGTTGTAGATCTGAGAAGCCAACCCCTAAAAGCAGGGTAATGACCCTTATTTATAGTTTTGCCTCATGGGCTCCATACAACATAAGGCCCTGAAGAATAAAGAAAAACCCTAAAATGGATAAGGTTGGTCGTACGGTCTGACACTCGTACGATTGGCAGTACAATGTGGCAGAACGGTATTGACGCGTGGCAATTGTGTAACGGATCAACGGACACGATCAAACGGACCAACGACCACGATCAACTCAGCTATGGAGAAACCAGACCAAATAATATTCTTCCGTTTCTTCGGTTCAAGCACTCCTCCTCTAGAAAGAGTCTTCGTGCACGTGCTTGTCCCTTTCTTCCCTCGATCTCCGGTCTTACCGGTTTAATACATATCCGATTTTTACCGTATACAGATAGTCCCCACACTTCCCGGACTGTAGCTTTATCGGAGTAACAGGAAGTGGATGAATAAAAAACCGGTGGTTCCGAATGCTCGTTCTTATCTTTCCATTTTGGCGGGAACAGTTGCGTCACGTCCCGTCTGTCATCAGCCACGTGTCTCATCCGGGGCGGTCAGCTCTGACAATCGCCGTAACGCACGTCGTTTCAAGTCACTTCTCATTAATTATGGGACACGTGGCTCTCCCCGGTTGGCTGGGATCTGTAACCGCCTCGATCCCATGCCTATATAACGTTCTTTACCTCTTCATTTGAACATTTTTAACTCTTCAACTCATTTCTTCTCTGTTTTCAGTTCTTCACTTCTTCACTTATCATCTTTCAACTCACATTTCTTGTTGATTCGCTGCTTACACTACGTAAAAATGAACGATTCTGCCAACTTCTCCACTAGTCGTTCTTGTAAGTGTGTTGCTGCTTCTTCCTCTCGTTCTTTACCATTTTTGAATTCTTTGACTGTTCCCTTACTCCACTTTTTAACTTCCTTTTTGAATTCACCCAATCTCTCTTTTCCATATTTTCAAATGTCTGCTAACACCGAAACCGCTTCCCATGATGTTCCCTCGGTTTCGTCTCAAGGAACTGAGCCAACCTCACCACCTAAGGCAAAAATCACCTTCGAGCCCACTGCTTCGGATATTGTTCCGTCCAAACCTAATTTCAACAAAGATTTCGAGGTTGAAAAACCTTCTTCGATATCCGATAGAGGGTTTGATGTGAGACGATATCCCTCATCCATTACCGAGGATAAACTCGACTTAGTCCGGGCTGATTGTGGATTAGACAACCGTCCGGTCCGCGTTTTGCCCTCGTGCCAGATGAATCAGTCACCGACCATCGGGAGGGCTTCTTATACGTTTACACTTATCCTTTCACCCTCAAGCTCGACCCCCCGATCGATCCAGTCATCTTAGACATGTGCCGGACTTATAACGTAACCTTGGCACAGATTGGTCCGATTGTTTGGAGGACCGTGGCCTGCCTCCGGCTGTTGGCCAATAATACAGAGAAGGAATTCACGCTGGCCCACTTAATACGGTTATACTCCCCGAGGTTGTTCAGGGGCGGTGCAATAAAACTCGCGAAGCGTAGCCGGAATCCGATTTTTTCAAAAATGGATGAAGACAGAGACCGGGGCTGGTTGGAACGTTATGTCCGTGTGAGGACCAAGGACATTATTCCGGCCAGTAACATGCCTTTTCCGGAGCAATGGAATGATAATCGTAAGTCCCAGTTCTAATAATTGCTTTCTAATGTTTTGTCGAACTCCAGTTCTTCCACCTTCTTACTACTTGTCTTCTTATTTATTTTAGCCTTGGGTTGGATTCCTCCGGTCGTCCGGAATCTCAACGAATGGGTTACTGCTCTCCTCAACAAACATGCCCACGACGATCGAACGTGGGGACACCTGTCACGTGGCCGATGGGTCGCCCAGAACCACGGTAATACTTTTGCTTCTATCCGTATTCATTGCATCTTCTACCCTTCTTTAACATCTTCGATTTTCAGGTTTACCTAAGGGCTCGGTGGATCCAAGGCCGGAGTCAGCAGCTGAACCCGCAACATCGGCACCCGAGTTCGATTCGGCGGGTGCATCCCGTATCTTCGCTGCCGCCGCCAAGAGATAAAGGCCCTCGGACAAAGGGCAAAATCGAAGAAGAGGACGAGGAGCGTCGTTAGGACTTTAAGGGATGAAACAGAGCCCGAGCTCCTCGTTCGGAGGATCACTGTGGCCCCTTCCGTGGCTACCATTCCAGAGGAAGGTATCTCCGTGTCACCATTTCCTTCGTCCGGGGAATGGCCTTCACTTCCGGCATTACGCACAGGTGGGGAAGAAATTCATTATCCGACTCCTCTAAGGTCGATTGAATTTATTGATATTTCAGGTGATGCTTCTTCCGAAGAAACCCCCCTTCAAAGGACAAGAAAACCCGGGAAAGCAGCTGCTGCCGAAGCTGGTCAAAGGACTGAGCCGGTCCCCGAGACCGAAGTCCCCACGGATGTTGGCCCGCTGCCCGACTATGAGACTGCCACAACTTCGAAGATCCCTGCCTTTGTCGAAGCTGCTGAGGTCCCTCCGAGTTCCCCAACTCCGGCTTTAAGACCGGATGAATTTGATGACATGTTGTCGGACACTCCTCCTGCTACCGGCGAAGCTACTGGTTTCGGACATCTCCTGATCCCTCGAGCCACGAGGGCGGCTAGTCGGACCACCGAGTCCAGTGCTAGGGATAGCTTGGTGCGCACCTTTCCGGCCCCAAGTGTGGAACCGAGGAGGACAAGGTCAGCTGTGATCACCGTTCCCGAGGATTGCAGCTTTCGTTCTCGCCCGGTGGGTGTGGCGAGCTACCTGAGGCCCCTTGTCTCGGACAAACGAAAGATGAACGGAGTCCCTTGGCAGTGTCTCATTAACGAAGGTATGCACGCGGGCAATCGAGTAAGTTTATCAGCCATCCTTGCATAATTTCATTGAGAATTTAATCTCGTTTATTCAAGTTTTTAACTTGCTTCATTTACAGAGTATGGTGCTTGTTAACGAAGCCTTCGTCCGTCCCCAGCAAGAGGTGGACGATCTCAAGGGACAACTGGATGCTCAAGGCCGAGAAACGGAGAAATATCTGCACCTTCTGCGGGTGAAGGAGGATGTGTTGAACCGAGTAGTTACTCTTTCCAACATCCAACCCGAGCACGATGCAACACAGGCAGAAAATCATCAATTAAAGGGTGAGCTGGCCGAGATGGTCGAATATAACCGGCGTCTCGAAGCGGACAAGATCGGCCTTAGCCGAGACAACGCTCATTTTTCCTCAACGCTTGGTGAGCTCGAAACCACCATCTCTCAACTCCAGGAGGAGCTGGACTCTGTCAAGTCCGATGCTACGAGCATGGCCGAGAGGCATCGACTGCTCGAATCTGAGAGTGCCCGGTACAAAGAGCGTATGAGGGTGTTTGAGGAGAAGGCGGAGAAGAGGGCCCAGATATGTGATGATCTAAAAACTGAGCTCGAGGGGGCGATTGACGCTAATGACCTTCTTAAGGCCGAGCTCGAGTCGTACATTCAAATGCAAAAGGTCCTCGAAGAAGATCAGGACGTACGGGTGGCAAAGTTAGCCCAGGTCGAAGCCGATTTGGAACAAGCCCTTAAAAGCGTGGAGGCCGCCGAGGCTCATACTACTATTGTTGTGGAGTATGAGAAGTGGAAGTCTCGGAGGATCACCCTTGAGCAAGCCGGGCATGGCTTTGTGGATCTTCCGGCCCTGATACTCGAGGCTAAAAGAGTCGAGGAAGAGGCTAAGGGTGCCCTCGGGGCTGACTCCGACAACTCCGAGTGGACAGTGTCCGAACACCCCGGATCCATCCATACCGGATAGATTAGGGCCTGTACTTAGCCTTTTATGTTTTTTTATTTTTTTGCCTTTGTAAGGGTTTCCAATGTAAAAACCTTTGTATAAATGGAACATGCATTTTTCTTGATTTTCTTTATTCTTGTTTGAATGTCGGTTATGACTTTTGCCCGAATTATCGGTCCGTTTTAAGGACAAGCAGACTCGGAGTCATTATTCTGCCTTGTGCTTGAATTTTGGCTTTTTTTCTTCATCCGGTACGTTTCGTCCGGGAATTTGATCGAGTTTTTGCCCGTGGGACTTATCTTATGCTTGTGAATTCAGACGTCTCCGAATCACGATGGGCATTTTTAGGGCCGGTATTTTTCGGCTATTTTTTAGGGCCGGTATTTTTCGGCTATTTTTTTAGGGCCGGTATTTTTCGGACACCTGAATCTCTGCCTTAGCTAAATTTTGATGTAACAGTCCCCGTTTGAGGAATTAACGATTTTGGCTTGGTTCACTATAACCTTGTTGCCTTTGTCGAATTTCGACCGTAGTGCCCGAAATAGGGTATATGAATGAAGCAATGCCGAAATACGACGATAATCATCGGGGTAGGGTGTTTTAAGAAGACATCCGAGATATCGTTATCCGAACTTTCGATAATATTTGTATTGCAAGTATTTATATAAATGAGAATCTTGTTTCCTTCTGCTTTTGCCGTAGCAAATACTAAATGGACACGATTCATTCTGATCGTTTGGTCCGTACATCGAAACCTAATGCAGAAGGTCCGGTTCTTGGTTTTGCCGTAACAAATACTGAGTGGACACGATTCATTCTGATCGTTTGGTCTTTACATCGAAAACTAATATAAAAGGTCCGGTTTTGGTTTGTTGAGCTCCTCCGATTTCCGCTAACCGGGGTAAACTTCGAAGTGGGTATAATATCCCCTTAGCGTTTATCTGAGATGCAAGATCAGGTAAGCGCTATTAAGTCCCCATTCGTAGGGTGTGACCCTGGATTTCCGGGTGTTTGTCCTTGTCTTCGTCGAGTAACACGTTCTACTTGTTGCCTCATTAAAAACCTTGTCGGAAAACCCATTTTGGGACAAAACCGTACTAAGGAAAAGAGTGCAACACGTGTTTTCAGACCTAGATTCTAACTTTATCCGGTACTTGACTTCCTGCAAAAAAGAAAGGTTGATAGAAAAACACGAGGAGTCCATACCTTAGTAGTAGTATCTTTTCAAATGAGCCACATTCCAGTTATTGCGCAACCATTGCCCGTCCATAGATTCCAACTGGTACGATCCTTTGCCCGTTACCTCGGTTATCTTGTACGGTCCTTCCCAGTTCGGACCCAGTTTTCCTTCGTTGGGATTCTTGGTGTTCAAGGTAACTTTTCGAAGCACCAAGTCCCCAACTTGGAAATGCCGAAAATTGGCTCTCCGATTGTAGTACCTTTCCATTCTCTGTTTCTGGGCAGCAATACGGACCAACGCGTTTTCGCGAAGTTCATCCGTGAGGTCGAGTTTTTTGGCCATGGCCTCCTCGTTTGACTCCTCGGTGGTGTAGCTGAACCGGAGACTCGGTTCACCAACTTCTACGGAATTAGGGCTTCGGCCCCGTAGACCAACGAGAATGGAGTTTCTCCCGTGCTTGATTTCGATGTGGTTCTGTAAGCCCACAATACCTCCGGTAATACTTTCCTCCAGTGATGCTTTGATGCTTCAAGTCTTTTCCTCAGGTTTTGGATTATTGTTTTGTTCGTGGACTCTGCCTGTCCGTTGGCACATGGGTGATATGGAGTTGATACAATTTTCTTGATCTTCAATCCTTCGAGGAAATTGTTGACTTTGCCGCCCATGAACTGGGGACCGTTATCACAACTTCTCTCGGCAGGGATGCCGAAACGACAGATGATGTGGTCCCATATGAAGTCAATAACCTCCTTTTCTCTAATTTTTTCGAAGGCCTGTGCTTCAACCACTTGGAGAAATAGTCAGTCATAAACAAAATAAATCGGGCTTTACCTGGTGCCTACGGCAATAGACCAACAATGTCCATTCCCCACTTCATGAAAGGCCAAGGTGACACAACCGAATGAAGCAACTCCCCGGGCTGATGAATCATCGGGGCATGTCTTTGACACCCATCGCATTTCCGGACAAAATTCTTCAAATCTTCCTCCATCCGGTTCCAGTAATAGCCGGCTCTGATAATCTTTCGGACCAGGGCTTCAGCACCGGAGTGGTTGCCGCAGGTTCCCTCGTGCACCTCTCTCATCACATACTCCGTTTCTCCGGGACCCAAACACTTGGCCAGGGGTCAGAAGAAAGACCGTCGACACAGTTGGCCGTCTACCAAGCAGAAACGCGCAGCTTTTGTCCTTACTGTCCGTGATTCTTTCGAATCACTCGGGAGCTTTCCATCTCGCAAGTAATCGATGTACTTGTTGCGCCAATCCCAAGTTAAACCCATTGTGTTTATTTCGGCATGTCCGTTCTCTATCGCCGTATTCATCAAGTGCACCGTAGTCCTGGGGTTGATTTCTTCCCCTTCGACTAAAGATCCCAAATTGGCCAATGCATCGGCTTCGCTGTTCTGCTCCCTCGGTATATGCTGTATGGTCCATTCTTTAAACCGGTGTTGTATCACTTGGATTTTTTCCAGATACCTCTGCATCCGTTCGTCCTTGACCTCGAAGACGCCGTTAACCTGTTTTACGACCAAGAGAGAATCGCACTTCGCCTCGATTATTTCGGCCCCCATACTTCGGGCTAATTCCAAACCTGCAATCATAGCCTCATACTCAGCTTCATTGTTAGTCAATTTAACAGTTCTAATGGATTGTCGAACGGCATCCCGACCGGGGTTCTAAGGACGATTCTTAGCCCGGAACCTTTGAGGTTCGAGGCTCCATCCGTGTGTAGCGACCAAATACCCGAGGCTTTCCCCGAGGTTAGCAGAAGTTCTTTCTTAACCTCGGGGACCATAGCCGGGGTGAAATCCGCCACAAAATCGGCCAAGATCTGGGATTTGATGGCCGTCCGAGGTTTGTATTCGATATCATATCCGCTAATTTCTACGGCCCATTTAGTTAGTCTACCCGATAATTCTGATTTGTGCATGATATTTTTTAGGGGGTAAATAGTCACTACACATATCGGGTGGCATTGAAAGTAGGGCTTGAGTTTTCTAAAGGCGCTTACCAATGCCAATGCCAATTTTTCCAAGTGGGGATAACGGGTCTCCGCATCCCCTAAAGTTCTACTTACATAATAGATAGGGAATTGCGTACCTGATTCCTCTCGGACCAAAACGCCACTTACCGCTACCTCGGAGACAGCAAGGTAGAGAAAAAAAATGCTTGTCCGCTTTTGGTGTGTGCAATAGCGGTGGGCTGGACAAGTACCTTTTTAATTCTTATAAAGATCTTTGGCATTCCGGTGTCCAAATGAAGTCGTTCTTCTTCCTCAGTAAGGAGAAGAATCAGCGACTCTTATCCGAGGACCTCGATATGAAACGACTCAGCGCCGCTATCCTTCCGGTTAGCCTCTGCACTCCTTTGATGTTATTCACCACCTCAATGTCCTCGATGGCTTTGACCTTGTCCGGATTGATTTCAATCCCCCGGTTCGACACCATGAATCCCAAAAATTTACTAGACCGGACACCGAAGGCACATTTTTCCGGGTTGAGCTTCATGTTATACTTGCGGAGTACGTCGAAGGTTTTCTGCAAATGCTTTAAATGGTCCTCTATTTCCAGGGACTTGACCACCATGTCGTCAATATAAACTTCTATTGTTTTCCCTATTTGTTCTTCGAACATCCCATTAACTAGGCGTTGGTAAGTTGCACCGGCATTTTTTAATCCGTAAGGCATGACATTGTAACAGTAAGTCCCATATCGGGTAATAAAGGATGTTTTCTCTTGATCCTCCGGGTGCATCCGGATTTGGTTATACCCGGAGTAAGCATCGAGAAAACTTAACATCTCATGCCCGGCCGTCGCATCGATCATTCTATCGATGTGAGGCAACGAAAATGAATCATTCGGGCATGTTTTGTTTAGATCCTTATAATCAACACACATTCGAAATTTATTACCTTTCTTCGGCACCACTACTACGTTAGCTAGCCAGTCCGGGTACTTTACCTCCCGGATAGAGCCTATTTTTAAAAGCTTCGTTATCTCGTCTTTTATGAAGGCGTGTTTTGTCTCTGCCATGGGCCTTCTCTTCTGCTTCACCGGGGGAAGCCTCCCGTCTAAGCTGAGCTTGTGAGTTGTTACTTCCGGTGGTATACTCGTCATATCTATATGGGACCATGCGAATCAATCGGCATTAGCTCGAAGAAATTCAATTAACTTGTTCTTGAGCTCCGAGGTTAATCCCGTGCCCAGGTATACCTTTCTGTCCGGTAGATATTCGAACAGGATGATCTGCTCCAGCTCCTCTACTGTTGACTTGGTTGCATCCGAGTCATCTGGCATGACGAATGATCTGGGTACTCCGAAATCATCCTCTTCATACCCCGAATCTAACCCCGAGTGCTTTGATTGCTATTTGGTGTCTTTTCCCCCGGTTGAATCTTCTTCCTTTTGATTCGATTTTTTGGGCTGAGGTGTCGCTTCCTCGACCGCGAACATCTCCCTTGCAGTGGGTTGTTCACCTCAGATGGTTTTTATCCCCTTCAGAGTCGGGAATTTTAGCAGCTGATGCAATGTCGACGGCACGGCCCTCATGCTATGTATCCAGGGTCTACCCAGTAATGCATTATACTTCATATCTACTTAGATTACATAGAATACCGTTTGCTGGATAGTGCCATAGATGTTTACCGGCAATGAGATCTCCCCCTTTGTTGTTTCGCTCGCCATGTTGAATCCGCTGAGTACCCGGGCTACCGGTACAATCTGATCGAGTAGCCTTAGCTGTTCGACCACTCTCCACCGGATGATGTTGGCCGAGCTACCTGGGTCAATCAAAATACGATTTATTTGAGTTATAAAAATAAGAATAGAGATTACCAATGCATCATTGTGCGGTTGAATGATGCCTTTTGCGTTCTCGTTGCTGAAAGAGATGGAACCCTCGGGTATATAATCCCGGTCGCGCTTTTCACGCACAGCAGAAACCTTGGTTCGTTTCATCACCGACCCTTGTGGCTCTGCCCTTTTATAAGTCTCCCTTTCCTTGTAGTGACCTTTGGCTCGTTCACTCAGCAATTCTCGGAGATGGCCATTCTTCAGTAACCGGGCTACCTCCTCTCTTAGCTGGCGACAATCCTCAGTTCTGTGTCCATGGGTTCCATGATATTCACACATCATGTTCGGGTCCCGTTGGCTCGGATCCGACCTTAGAAGTCTCGGCCATCTTACATCTGGGATACGGCCAATAGCTGAGACGAGGTCCGAGGTGTTGAAGTTGAAGTTGTACTCCGATATCCTCGGCAAGTCTTTGTTGCCGGCAGAGCTTCCGGCATCGCTCCTGAATGAGAGACCTCGACTGTTCGACGGGTGCTCGACCCGTTTATCACCCCGACCAGAGAAATGGCTCGGGCCAACCCTAGATTTCTCCGACCTGAAGCTTGGTTTTTCCGAATGAGAATATGGCCGATACCTTTCCCTCGATGATCTGGCCTCCGGTTCGTAATTTTTCCTTGGTCTCTCAAAACTTTTGTTCATATTTACTGGCCCCAGGGGAAGCTCGAGTTGGTCATCCTCCACCCGAATCTTTGACTCGTATCGGTTATGGACATCTGCCCATGTCACAGCCTCGTATTCCAGCAAGCTTTCCTTTAATTTGAACGAAGCCGTCGAGCTCCGAACATTGAGCCCCTTTGTGAAAGCCTGTGCAGCCCATTCCTCCGGAACCGGGGGGAGCTCCGTTCGTTCCCTTTGGAATTGGTTGACAAATTCACGCAGTAACTCATCGTCTCTTTGGGATATACGGAAAATATCTGCCTTCCGAGCCTGCACCTTTTTGGCTCCGGCGTGTGCTTTTACGAACGTATCGGCTAGCATTTCGAAAGAAGTGATTGAATGCTCGGGCAGATGGTCGTACCAAGTCAATGCTCCTTTTGACAGAGTTTCCCCTAACTTTTTCAGCAACACGGATTCGATTTCATCTTCTTCCATATCATTGCCTTTTATAGCGCAGGTGTTTGAGGTCACGTGTTCGTGAGGGTCTGTTGTGCCGTCATATTTCTGGATATCCAGCATATTGAACCTCTTCGGGATCAATTTCGGAGCCTCACTCGGAGGAAAAGGCCTTTGGATGTATCTCTTCGAATCCGGCCCTTTCAAAATAGGCGGAGCCCCCGGGATTTGATCCACCCGAGCGTTGTATGTTTCCACCCTCTTTTCGGTCGAGTCTACCCGCTTCGCCAATGTTTCGAGCATTCTCAGAACCTCGGTGGATGAACCAGCTCCGGACCCATTGCTTTCAACCAGCCGTGCCTCATCTCTTCTGGGTTCAGCAACACCCTCCGCCTTCTCCGGGGTCGTTTTATCTCTTCTGTTTTGCAACTGGGTTATTGCGATTCCTTGTTCGGCAATCGCTGCTCTCTGTTCCTGCAACATTTCAAAAATTAAACGTAAGTCAATATTATCATTCGGGGTATCCAGTTCTTTCCGGCCCTGTGTCCGGGACAAAGTAATTGAATTGTGAGTATTTAAAGGATCAGTGGCCGGCTAGGCGGCATTCTCCTGGTCCATGGTGTTTTGCCGGTTGAGGCCCTCCCTCGAATTAACGGGGTTCGGGTCAGCGGGGTTTGGTAATCCTCGTGGCCCGCTGTCTTCATTTTCGGCCGCAATCTCGTTGTTGTTGACGTGACCAGATTGTCCACTGTTAGCCATTTGGTCCGTTTTTACAGAGATGAACAAAAGATATTTTTTATTCTGACGGGTAAGATAGAGATCTAGATCAAAGACCACAATTATCCTAGCCCCATGGTGAGCGCCAAACTGTTTACCCCAAATTTGGATAATCAATTAAATTTATGAGTGAGGTATAGGATATGTGGTTGAACTTTAATCTATTCTTGATTGAGAGAAAATGGTTTAAGATGAGCTATGAGTAATCTGAATAGTGATTGATGGCTTGTAATAATGCGTGTATTAAATAATATATGATATTGCTTTATTGAACAAATCTAAGAAGAACACAATAAATCCGGACCAAAATCAGATAATAAGTAGGAGAATGTTGTATATTTTACTATTACAATATGTTCTAGATCTGAGAAGCCAACCCCTAAAAGTAGGGTAATGACCCTTATTTATAGTTTGGTCTCATGGGCTCCATACAACATAAGGCCCTAAAGAATAAAGAAAAACCCTAAAATGGATAAGGTTGGTCGTACGGTCTGACACCCGTACGATTGGAAGTACAATGTGGCAGAACGGTATTGACGCGTGGCAATTGTGTAACGGATCAACCGGACCAACGACCACGATCAAACGGACCAACGGCCACGATCAACTCAGCTATGGAGAAACCGGACCAAATGATATTCTTCCCTTTCTTCGGTTGAAGCACTCCTCCGGTCCAGAAAGAGTCTTCGTGCACGTGCCTGTCCCTTTCTTCCCTCGATCTCCGGTCTTACCGGTTTAATACATATTCGATTTTTACCGTATACAGTAGTATATAGAAGAGTGAGGAAAGATTTGTCTGAGATGCTATGACCCAGTGAATAGAAAAAAATAGCTTGGCATGTGAAACGTTTCCAATATAATAATGAAACTTACTAGAAAAAGAAGAAGTGGTGAAGCAAAATGGAGAAGCAACCACACCAAAGCACAACCAGGGAAAAGGGCCCACTGGTTGCAGGACAAAAATAATCGGGTTTATTCATGGAAAATGAGAAGATGGAAAACAAAAGGGCTGGTACCGGAAGAAGGAGAACTCAAAGTGCAATCCTTGAGAATCTAGAGAAGAGAGTCATGTCTCTCTGTTGTTGCCTCCTTGTTGGAACAAAATATCTAATTATTCTAGAACAAAATTTAGCACAAGTAACATAAATTAGCTGTTAACCTGAGAAAGAGCCAATCATGGTCACTCGGGCTGCCGGTAGCACGAAAAATTAAACTGTAAAAGACGTGCATAAAGAAAATTAGAGTTGAATACCAAAGGAGAAGAAAAATTTACCAGAGTTGAATACTAATAGCTAAGGCCAGAAGCGTGAGAGAGAGAAGTATATGTCTCGGGCTTGGGTAGATTCTAAATTTGTCTATGGATACGAAGAAGAAAACGTGTATATAGGACTGTGTAATTACAAATTTGTCCCAGAATAAACTTTATAATTACATGTTTGCCCTTGTTCGTCCTTCCCAACTCCCATTTGTATATATTAGTAACTAGCAAACTATGCCCGTGCGATGTACGGGGCCCTACATGATTAATCGCCATATTTAGTCAATTTAATTATTCAGAGAGATTTAGTCAGAAATTTTAAAACAAAAATGATTCAGGATATATCCTAACTAATCATTGACTAAATGGTAGAAGTTTAAATTAAAAAATGAGCGTAATATGGTAAATCACATAATTTTAATCCCTAAGTGAAATTCTCAAATTGCTAAATGAAAATATAAAATAATAAATTTTGAAAAGGTGAAGAAACAATAACCAGAGAATTGCAAAGAAGAATAAAATAAGCAACAGAATGGAAAACTAAATATCAAAGAAAAGAGGAGCAATGAAAAATTTAAGAGTAGAAGCGATTAAGCGAAGCAGCAATCCACAAATGAAACTCCTTAGTGAGTCTCCATATTTTATTTATTTTCCTTTATTTTTCTCTTTAATTTCTCAATTGTTGTTAAAATTTGTCTTATTTTGGTTATGTCCGCCTCTTTTTATGTTTAGTAAGTTGACAGTTCAAATATCCTACATGTCAAGTTTATAATCACAAGATTCAAAGGATATTTTATTATATTATACACATTTTTAATTTAGAACCACAAGATTCAAAAGTCTATTTTTATTGTCTAGTCAAACTTAGACACTTAGAGGGAGTATATGTCAAATGAATGAAATGAAAGGACAATTGAGACACTGCACACACGTGGGGACCTAAAAAGTAAACACATAAGAGGTAGAATTAATGCTAAACTTCTGAAATGTACACATGTTAGTCCCTGCTTAGAGTACAATTTCATGTGCTTTCTATAATAGGGTAATAAAATGGAGTGTAGAAGTACAGAAATATGATAATGTAAAAGTGGAATACACGTGTACAGGTGGCAAACCAAGTAGTAGTACTTGTTAAATGAAGTGGACCCACAACTGGAAAAAAAAGGAAACAAACCAAGTATAATTGAAATAAGTCCAAATTTAGTGTACAACTCAGACAGCTTTTGGTACAATTTGTTGTTGCTTTGTTCGTCCCTCTTGGACACTTATACATATTAGAAATTATAGTAAAAAAAATAGTAATATGTATAACAAATATTACAATATGGTTATTTCTTTATATCTACTGTTACGGTTCACTTTTACGTGGGTGCATAAAAGCTACTAAGAGGTTGTTGGTGCTCTATATGGATTTTAGAATTTTTAGAGTTGCTACCTTATTTATTTAAAGGGAAATTAGGATAACTGGATTAAAACGGTTTATCAAGAAAGAGAAAAATCCTTTTAGAACCAGAGTTCGAGGTAAGGATTCTTGTGATCCCCCAGTGAAGGTTTAAGCACCCTATTATTAAGGATCCGTAGAATACAGTTGACCTACAAGCTTCAATGTGTGATTATTGTAATTACTTGCTTAAAAATGTTTAATTTATCGCAAATGTACTACTTATCATAAATTCAAAATTCCGGCAAAATGTCCCGTTAGGAAAGGGGGTTTTGGTTTCGAAAATCCGTGTAGGTGTTCAACCACTTCATTTCTAGACCAAGACACACTCGGGATTTCTCCCAAGTAGAGTCACTACTATTTTTGGTCCTAATGAGATGAGTTTAGTTCTTATAGGTTTTATTTACGTATATATAAGAAAGTATGGAATATATCTCCCATTTTTATACTATAAGTATACAACAGGAAATTGAAGGTTTTATTAAGTCTATTTCGATTTATTGAAGCTCATAATCAACGACATTCCAACTTTCCAAAGCCATCTTACTCTTGAACCGGCCCAAGTATATCTGTCCTTGTTTTGAATCCTCAAGTTTTTGTTTTACTTCTCTAAAAATATTGTCCAAGTTAAAGTAAATGAGTCCATTTTCTGATTCCGAAAATTGGGCCTTTCACATCTTTTAGCCCAAGTTGTAATCCGAAAACAGTCCTTAAATTCACCTTTTCCGTTTCAGTCCAGTTTATAGCAAAAATCATACAGTCTTGTTTTTACTTTAAAAGAGACCCTTTGTGGGCTTAAGGCCCAGGACTTACTTCCGTTTTGATCCATTTTATATCAATAATTACGCCAAGGGAGGAAGGCCCAAATTCATCATTTAGCTCATTGAAATTGTTTGTTCTACACCGAGTTATTAAACCAGTTTAAAAATACAATTTGCTACCGATTTCATGCAAGGGGTATACTTAGTCAATTTAGAAAAATACTTTGAAGAAATTCCTAATAATACTAAGTATTTTCCTAAGTTCTAACATCTATTGCGTTTCAATATTCACATATGTTTGTTGCAAATACATTTACATCCCATAAAAGATAAATGAAAAGAGAAGAGTTAGGCTGGTGGGCCTACCTAAGCCCACCAGTTAACTATTTTCACCCATAGTTGGGCCTTCAAGCAATATTAGCTTCCCTTTCATTATTTCTTTCGGACTCGATCAAAGGAAGGAGGTTGGGCCTTAAGCCCAACAGGTTTATGCGAGATTTGTGACGGCCCAAATGGCCCACGGGGAATCCCTTGCAAACAAGGAGAGGGGAAAACAGAATATGGTTAGAGGGCATCCATACTCATTTTATCTAAATTAACAAGAATCATAAAGTAAAAACAGAACCAAATAAATCATGTACACAGATACGTATATTGAATATACATGGGTTATGCTAATTAGTAAAATAACAAACAAGGTGAAGCCCAATATGATTCAGAATCTCAGAAGTAACAGGCCCAAGACATGTCAAACAATGAGAAAGACACAGAGCGAGCCCAAATGTCTTAAAATAAATAAATAAAGTCTCAACAGGCCCGAAATACATCACAACAACAAAAGAAAGGTAAAGCAAGCCCAATTTCGTGTTTAAGATGGTAAAAGAAAGTAAATAGGCCCAAAAACAGTATCAAAGTCCCATTTAACACATAACTAAGGTCGATGTACAGAATATACCATCCCATATACACATAGGTGTATACTGACTGGGTATATTTTGTATATCCCGCATATATGCAGGCCTATTCATGCAACATACTCATGCAAGTGATGAAGGAAGTATATGTAACGACCCGACCGGTCATTATTTAATACTTCGCAAACCCGTACCCAATCTAGGCCGATGATCTTAAATGGTAAACCCTATGGGGTGTTTAAATGATTAATAGTGGGAAAAAAAATCAATTTCGGAAAGAGTTAAAAATCGTGGGCCCGGGTGAGCCTGGTCCGCCACAGCGGACAGAATGCCGCTACAGCGATCTCGCCATAGCGGACATAGTGCAGCCACAACGGTCTCGCCATAGCGGAACTGATGTCCGTCGCAGCGGACATCGCGGACCAGTGGACGCGTTTTTCCATACTTAGTTTTATATTTTACCATTCTTTATAATAAAAGACCCTTCAAGGCTGCAAATAGGTTATACATGAAGAAAAACCCTTGATACCAAGAAAAAGCGGCTCCTCCAATATTCTTCACATCTCCCCCTTCAACTATCATTTCTCATGGGTTCAGATAAGGGCTAGGAGGGCGAGTACTTCATGGAAATTCGAATAGTTGTTCGTCATCGAGGTAGGTGACGGTTTACTTGATTTAGGATTTGATTAGTAAGTCACATATACATATAGAATTGACGGGAGAAGGCATGATTAACTCTTCAGACACGGAGTTCGGATGTATAAGTTCATAATTTAACAGAAGTTGTGTATAGCTAGTAATTAGAATAATAACGAGTGTATAAATGGATACTAAGTCCTAAGGTGTGTTGATGCCTGTGTGTTACGAACAGGAAGTGATTTCTTGTTGCTGTTAAAGAGGGTTATCCCGTAGGATAGCATAATTATCCCAAGGTATATTTAATTTCCGTGTTGATTGTCGAGTAAATTGCAATATTCATATGGCTATTCATTCTTGTCAACATAAAATGGTTGCATTTGGTGAGTTGAAGCAAAGGCATAATAGTGTTATGCCCGTCAAGGGAATATTTCATGAAATTGATTTTATTCATTAGCATTGTTGCATATATATTTGCGTGTGGTTATGGAATAATGCATGAAGCGAAAGGTCTGAGTAAGTATCAGTTGTGCTATCCGGTTTTATGGTCGAGTTGGGTGAATATGAGGTACTATTTGACAACCAGTCATTGGAAGTGATGTGAAATAGTTATATATATACATGTATGAACATACACATTTGACCGGGTGTCACGACCCAGCCCCGTGGGCCGCGACTGACACCCTACCTGGGTGCCCAGACCGAATCACACATTAATTATAAGGTCCAAACGTATTTCCGAATTTTACGAAATCATATCAAATGCAATTTATATCAAAATATGTCTTAAGCGGTCGCACCAAATCAAAATGCCATATCAAATACAAACTGAGCGGCGGAATAGACATCGCCGGTCAAAAGTGCAAACGTAAGCATAAGGGCCATTTGGGGCCATCATAATGAACAGACCGCTTTAAGACCAGAAAACGAAATCAAACCAACACATACAGGACCCTCACCCCACATATATGACTACAGGCCTCTACGAATTCAAAACAAAGACATATGGCGAGACAGGGCCCCGCCGTACCCAAATAGTCAAATATACCGAATATATACAAAGCAAAAAGAGTCTGTACCAAAAGTGGACTCCGGATCAAAGAGGAGTACTCCGGAATAGCAAAGGGGAAGCCTATTGTGGAGGATCGCCAATATCTGCACCTGCGGGCATGAAACGCAGCCCCCGAAGAAAGGGGGTCAGTACGAAATGTGTACTGAGTATGTAAAGCACGGAGTACAGAAATATGGATCAAAACTGAAAGCAAATCAGACAACAAAGTGGAATACAAATCGGTATGTCAAAATCCGTATCAAAATCACATACGTATATATAATGCAAACGAAATCATGCAAACGCTTAGGAACGTGGTCGCCACTCCGACGCTGGCGCCACACACAGCATAACACCAGAAGGTTTCAAATCTCCGTACATCCCCGAACACAAACATAATCATAGGTGAGCGTATCGCATCACGAGCCATATCACAGCATAACTCCAAACGGAACCCGGCCCTATGGCGAAGCCTCGGGAACCGTAACACAGCATACGGCCGAATTATTATAAGGCGCACGAATCATAACCGGCCCGGGAACCGGTGAACGAAGTCATAATAAGGCACGAGCGGAGTCGTGAGCAAGCAAATGCAAATCATACTTCAAAATAGTCTTTCAAAACATAATAGTTTTACAAATCGTTCCATAGCACAAGATAAGCGAATACTTAGTCGATACAAAGATCCGTTTCACAAAAGTTTCCAAAGTGGTACGTATGGCTCAAAACGTAACTTATCATATCATAATATTCCAAATATATCTCATAGGAGGGGATTCCAAAATCGAAAGTATCATATCAAACTTTATTCACAAAGATAGCCCAATAAGGCAAATAGGGCGTATCGGGGTTAGCGGGCCCACCTCGAGTCAAATTGAGGTGGCGAACATATTTTCTGAAGATTTATAGGCCAAAGGGTCATACATAATCATTTCTAAGTTACCCAACCACATTTCGATAGGTTTCGGACGAGTGGTGGCATTCTAGCCAAAATAGAGCCCTTAGGCTTCAATTGAATTGAATGAATAGTAACCTTTCTGTGGATCGGGTTTCGAGGAGCAGGAATGCTCCGGAAGTTCTCATATTCGCCTATCATACTAAGATATGCCAAACGAAGGAGTGGGAAGCTTTACATACCTTACAGACGTCGTATGCTCTCCCAAAAGTCAAGTCCCGTTTCGTCTGAAATCTGCAAATGGTCAAAGTTACCAATTGAGATTCTTAGGCTTAAAAATGCCTTTAACTTCATTTTTTTTGCCTACCGAAATTTCGGCAGCATTTCCCCTATAAATCTAACATCCCTGAGACTTAGCTCGGCTCAAAATACATCAATACAACAGCCCACACATCATCAAACAACACAAGTAATAATCAAACCACTTTAGCTTCAAAGTTCTACTTCGTTACCTAAGTTGGCAATTTTCATTCAAACTTCCAAAACTCCAACTCTATATCTACATAATTGTATTCATTTCCTCATTCAAACTTATACAATCACATCCCAAATACAATCCAAGCCATACACGAAATTGCCCCAAAATCCATTACTTTCCATAATTCTTCAAAGAATCGAAAATTCACGACGAACATTCTAACTTGCGTCGTTTCATTCCGAATTCATTAATATCAACTATAACTCATATTTAAAGTATTTAGCACCCTAAATATACAATGATATACACAATTATACCAAAGGTATACACTTTCCGATAATGTCCGAAATCATTTTCCAACGCCAATTTAATTCATCAATCAATCATTTACGACATAAAGATCACAACAACACATTATACAAACTAAACAAGATCAATTCACACCACTTTCTTCTTCCTAGGCTCACGGCCAACATACAATATACACACACACCCACGGCTTTCTATATACACCAAAGTTACGGGATTCTCGTCTATTCTCAATCCTTAACACATTCATATCAATTCTATAACATAAAAGTGTAAGAATTCTCACCTTTTCTTGAAACCCCGACTTGTCGCAAACGTAGTTCTTGTGCCAAACTAATTATACCCCGTTGAAGAGGGCCTTGAGCACTTCACAACTGTGGGAAGAACAAGAATTTTTGATCAACAACAAAGCTTGGAAATTTTTCTTTCTCCTTTTTCTTAGCTTCGGCCGAACCCTCTTTTTTGTGGTGTTCTTGAATTTGATTTTGATCTTGAAAATTCTAAGTGTTGCTCTAGTATATATCCATAATATTGATCATGTGCATAGCACATGATCATTAACAAAGGGGCTTGGGCCATGGATATGGCCGGCCACCCCAAATCCCTTGGGCCTAAATTTTGTGTCATATTTTCCTTGGCCCAATTCTTGAAAAGTCCCATTTTGTAATTCCCGAAACTAATTTCCGAAATTCCAAATTTACCCTCGGCCTTTCCCGATGTCTTAACATTAAAGATTCCATAACCAACATAGTCATATTCACCAAAATCAAAATATTTCCTTATAACACATAAATCGTAATTATTTCTCGATTTCCAATTATACGAAAACACGGGACATAACACCGGGGGTGAGGATGTGGCCTAGTTGTGAGATCATGGTCCGATGTTCGTTCCGGAACGAGGGTACATGAACATCATGGGTTCCCTGCAGGTCATGTGTCACGACCCATTTCAGCCTAGGTCATGCGGGCACCTACCTTTCCCACCTCGGTAGGCGAACCCTTAACTCAATATTCACAATAATAGAAAATAGCGGAAGAAAGTAAAATAACGTAAGTCTTACAATATAATATAATGTTAACAAGTGCAGAAGTAAATGAAATCCACCCAGTATCTCGTTTGGTCATACAAGAGCATCTAAATCTTAATACTAAAGGTCTGAATAATAATACATAAGTAGTCTCAAATCATGTCTCTGAATGGAAAGCAAGACATAAGTAATAGAAGAGTCTTCGAGGTCAGCAGACGCCATGCTCACCCTGGAAAACTCAAGTGGAAGCTGAAGAGTTGATCAGCCATGAGTCAGAGAAGTAGATCCGACCTGATACTCTGCATTCATAAAAGAATGCAGCAAGTGCAGGTCAGTACAAACAATAGTACTGGTAGGCATCATCAGCCGACCAAGCATAGATACCACAATTCAGAAAATAAGTAGATAGCAAGGAATCCAACAAGTATAAGATAATAAGATCACAACCAAGTATTCGTCATTGCCTACGTAAACCCTCTAAACCCAAGTACACCAAGTCCGAAATATGTATATATCCAATTCAATCATCAATCAATCAATCACCACGAATTGCAATCAAGCCAAAACAACGCAATGCAGTGCAACGCAATAATGGAATGGATGAGATGTAATGCCATGCAAATGAGGTGTATACATGTAATCCGGACGGAATTATCGACGTCTCGGTAGCACAATCCAGTGTGACTCGCGAAGTCTAAGTGCCACCCGTCTCGGATCTTTGCCCAACAGATAAACGGGACCCTGGCTAATTGCTCACAGGGGGAGTCTCACCGGCACCACCCTAGGGGACCCGCGGAGCCCATGCACTAACAACGATTTTGGAATAACATCGGAATTGCCCATGCAACAATGATGACGGTATAGATCGTCGGTCATCAGCCTCTCACAATCACTCAAGTAAAAGAGTCGCTCAATCAACGATACCGAATACTTACCGGCTATCGGCCATGCATCATGAATATGAGGGAATGTATGCAATGCACTTATCAACGATTCCGGAATTAAACCTCGGACATCGGCCTTCTTACAATCACTCAAGTAAATGAGTTTATCAAACATCAGTTTCATACAATCAACCAGTCCGGAATGGATCTTCGGACATCGGCCTTTACAATCACTCAAATAAGGAGTTTATCAAATATCAATTTACTCAATCAACGATACCGAATCATCACTGGGTATCGGCCATATATTATGAATGTGTGAGAATGAGTGCAATGCGTACATCAAGTATTCAACAATCAAGTTCAATATCACAAGTACCACAAAGGGGTACGCCATCAATGTATCATATCACAATACCATCAAGGGTATGCCAACAATATATCAATATTACTAGTACCAATAGCGGGTACGTCAACAATGTATCACAATGCAAATACTAACAACGGTATGTCAACCATATCTCAATCAAGATAGTAACACAGATTCGGATATTCACCACTACTCGTAGCATCTACCATCAAAATGGAACAATACACACACATAACGGGGTGGCTAGTTCCAACACATATCAGGGCCCAACCTAAGGCAATATCCAACCCAACTTCATACCCGAAGGTTCGCATGCTGTCTCCGACATTATATTCTAAATATGTGATTCTCTATGCATAGTCTCACTAGAGGTAAGCCATAACCTACTTGGACTGCCAAACCACAACACCAATAAGTCATTGTATCGCCTTGCCCTTCCTCTGAAGCTCAGAACCAAAGTAATCTAAGCATAATCGAATTCTAAATTAGAAATCATGGAGAATGATACTAATATTGCTATGATATCAATTAGGTTCATTTTAACCCTAGAAATTAGGAAAACGGGCCTACAAGGGCGAAACGGGAAATTCGCGAGTAAAATACCAAATTGAATCCTAGGTAATCATAACCCAATCATTAATTGTTGATTTAACTCAAGACTTATCCCAAATCTGATTTCAAGTAAAACCCCCCAAATTGGGTATGAACCCTAATTCTCCAAATTCGAAATTCAACGTTAAAAGTGGAAGATATGGGATTAATAATCTTAGATTCATCACACTTTAACATTAACATCATCAATTTATCAAGTCTAATCTTAGAGAAAAATCTCCCAAAACCCTCCTTCAAATTCCATTTCTAAGGGATTGAAAAGGGAAGGGGAAAATCTAAGATGATTGTGATTAAAGAGGAGTAAATGATTAGACAAAGTTTTACCTCCAAAAATTCCTTCAATTTGTCTCCAAGAACAGCTTTCCCAAGCTCCAATATCGAGATATGAAATAATGAGGTTAAGACTCATTTAATGGATTTAACTGCCTGTCACCCGCTACAGCGGTACTGTGACCGCCCCAACGGCCACCTGACCGCTTCAGCGGTCAAGCCTAAATGGCTCGTACCGCTTCAGCGGCCAGTCCACCGCCCCAGCGGTGCCGCCGTTGCGGTGCTGTTGCCGCCAAAGCGGGCACCAGACACTAGAAACTTTAGCCCAATATTTTCCTTCGATCCGATTTTTTGACTAACTACCGAGACCATCTGCTCTCATACCAGATACTTAGTCCCACATAAAAAAACGCGCTACGAACGCACCTGTGGCCTCAAAATTTCCAACGGAGGTCTCGTTGACCGAGTCAACCACCGATGCCTTAATTCCCATTTCCCATCCAACGTCCCGAAATACATCTAAATACATTGGGAACCAAACAAATGCACACACAAGTTCTAAACAACTATCCGAACCTCTGGAAATTGACAAAATTTCGAAACAGATTCGTTTGCCCAAAAGTCAATCTCGGGTCAACCCTTTTTCACTTCAAGTCTATATTTTTCCCAAAGTTGCCCGAATCCAGTCTGGACACCTCGAGAAGTGTGTCAACGGTCCCCTCGGGTCAAAAGGGAGCTAATAAATGCTCGGGAGCCAGTTAAAGTGCCAAAAGAACTATAACGACCAAACGGGTCGTTACATCATGACTGCTGGGCAATGACACCGGTTAACATGTATGTACAATGTGTGTTTGGTCATTGCACCGCATTGCATTGTATTCCATTACATACCTTTATATCCTCATTTTATATGCTGTCATTCTATTACATTACACTGCGCATCTCTGATAATTGTGTTGCTCTGTCTGAAGGGTTCTGATCATTCATGAAGGTGTTGGCTTAGGAATGAATTGTTAAGTTTTCGAGTTTTGCATTTAGTTTGATGGATTTAGAGAGTTCCAGTGTTGATGGAAGTCTGGTGAGTATGTTGCGTGGATGCATCATACCCTAGCGAGTGAACCGGATAGAAAGCTCTAAGGCTAGCAATCAGGTAGTAGACGTTAGTGTAACAAAGAGATAAGACTTAATCATTTGGCCCTAAAGGAATACGAAATAGGACTACACTTGGCTAGTCGGATAATTGTTAATACTGTGGAAATAAGAAAACCGAAATAACTAGGAGTAGAGAGGTGAGTTCGTATTGGTGTAATTATCTCTATTGGGAGTCTTGAGGGCGTACGTTGACTTATCTGTTTATCTTGTTGATTTTATATTGTGTTGCGTGAACTAATCTTAGTCGACCTATGATACTTACCGATACGTGTGGTGTACTTATACTACTGTTGATACATCCTTCTTGGTTGTAGATGTGTTGCAGGTCATTACTTGAAGTTTCTCTTAGTGGATTTCCGCACATCTTCCTACAGCCTTGCTCATCTCATTCCAGGCAGAGGCTGTGTCGATTATTTTGTTTTATCCTTGTGTATTAGGAGCTCTTGTACCTGTCTATACTAGATCCCGGGGATTTTTCAGTTTTTTTGTAACAATAACCGAGTTCTTATGATGTTTAATTTTTAAACTATGATTATCAATTGCATGACTGGTAATAACAATGCATTGGATACAAAGTTGGTTGGTAAGGGTTCGCCTACTAAGTAGTAATATGGTAGGTGCCCGCACGGCCCGTAAGTTAGGTCGTGACAGTATAAGGCAATGTAGACTAGGCAAGTATAAACTCGTTTTACCGTTTTGGACTATTGCTAGCATACATACTGAAGCTCAATACACAAGTGTGCAAGTTTAGATTTCAATTTGGATCAAACACAGGGCAAGATTAATAAAAGTCCCTCTTTTATTTTATCTTAAACACACAAAATGTAGATGAATCTGTAAGGATATTATGTTCTTGAAAAGGTATATGGGCTTAATAGCACATAGGCATGTTATAGTATTAGGGGCAAAAACATGATTATGAACTAAATTAGCCTTAACTAGCACTAAACTATATAAACAAAGCACATAAAATAGCATAAGGCCTAATTAACTAATTTAACTTATAAGCTATAAACACATAATCACATAAGAAGAAGCATATAAAAGCAAATAAATACAGAAAATTAAAGAAAGGATGGAAAATTACCTTTTAATTGCATAGTCTAATCGAGAACGGAGTTGGAGAATCCTTCTTGCTCTCAAATCACCTCAGCCACACAAACAAGAAATTAAAATATTTTTTAAAACTAAACTAACTCAAAAATTAAAGGTTTTAGGAATTTAATACTAAATCCCGAGGTATTTGTGTTTTTATGTGAATATGCAAGGATATTCTATGCCCCAAGTCTGAAATAATGTGATTTGGTAGTTCTATTTATAGAACCCCCAAAAAACCTCAAACCCTAGCTTGAACCGATGTGGGACAAATGCTAATTTGTGAGAATTGGTTTCTCACATCTCGTTCAAAGGTCGAGATTCAACCAACGAAACTTGTAAACGGTCAGATTTGACCAAGAACTAGATCGATCTGCTTGGTTCTTCACGAACCAATGAAAATCACGGATTCAAACGAAGGTAAGACAAAACCCATTAAGGATTTTAACGTTGTAAAGCAGAAAAAGTAAAGGGAAAGAAGATAATACCATGTTTGGGGTTGAGTATAGGTGAAGACGGGTAGAAAGTGGCAGAGCAATTAATGCTTTTTCTACTTTCAGCCATGCATAGACTAAAAAGCTCAACGTGGATCCTCTTTTTTGCCCTTTCCGGTGCAGATGACGTGAGGAGAGAGGGAAGGGGAGGGTAGCAGATAGGGTTTCCTCTCTTTGAAAGGGGAAACTCTTAAGGGTTCGTTTGGTATGACTAAAATGAGAGGAGAAAGGGGTGTTACCCCCTTTAATGGCGAAGTGGGCTGAGTTGGTCCACATGTAGACTGGGCCTGGCCAGAATAAAGAGGCTGGGGGGGGGGGGGGGGGATTTAATTTGTGTATACATGATATACACATATATATGTGTATATGCATGTGTACATGTGTATATGTGTGTATATATAGGGGCAAAACACAAAGTTTTTAATAAAATGGCCAAAATTGAGAAAGTCAATTAATTTATATCTCAATTATGGTCAAACATGATTAATTAACCAATTAAACAAACTACAAAGTGTGGTTAATTATGCAAATAGACTCAAATTGCAAATATAGCCTTAATTGACATTAAACCATGAAATTGGTTATTTCAATTATGGCCACAATTAGCCCAATCAAACAATTAAAGACTAGTTTTGCAATAATGACCTCAATTAACTTAAGCCATGAATGTGGCTAATTTAATTAAGGCCAGGGTTAACTAATTAAAGCGAGTAAAGGCTAATTTTCTAATAAGTAGAACCATGAAAATTGGCTATTTGAATTAAGGCCAAAATTAGCCAACAATTGATTATTTCAATTGTATCCACAATTAACCACATAATAAACAATTCATGGAATTAACCACAATTAAAAACTTGATTAATTATGATTGACTCCAATGAATTGTACAAATGCACACTGGATATGCAGAATTGAGGGATAAAATGGTTAATTCCTTTAATTAATCAGACTTCTTGAATTAAATGGAGTAAAATGCTTGCTAATTGATTTCCTGATATGTAACGACCTGCTTGGTCGTTATAGTCCTTTCGACACTTTTGACCTTTCCCCGAGCTTGTTAGCTCAATTTTGAGCCGAGGGGATCGTTGACACGCTTCACGAGGTGTTCGGAGTTGATTTGGGTGACTTTTTGGGGAAATTGGGCTTTAAGTGAAAAAGAGTTGACTCAAAGTTGACTTTTGGGTAAGTAGACCTTTTTCGAAAATCCGTCGATTGGTCATTTAGAACTTGTATGCACATCTTGTTCGGTTCCCAATACACTCGGGTGCATTTTGGGACTTGGGTTGGGAAGTTGGAATTGAGGTATCAGGAGTTGACTCGGTCATTGAGACCTCCGTTCAGAATTCCGAGGCCACGAGTGCGTTCGTAGCATGTTTTTGTGTATGTATGCATATTTGGTATGTGAGCAGATGACCTCGGGAGATAGTCGAAAATTCGGATTGAGTTGTGAAAACTTGGAACTTTTTTGGTGTCTGGTGCCCGCTTTGGCGGCACTAGCACCGCAGAAGAGGTACCGCTATAGCAGTCACCCTGCCGTTGAGGTATCCAGTGCCATTTGGGCATGACCGCTGTCGCAGTCATGGGACTGCCGAAGAGGTGCCGCTGGAGCAGTCAGCTGGTCGCGGAAGCGGGTGTCAGGCAGTTAATTCATTAAATGAAGTGTTAAATGCCCTAAGTCTCTCATTTATTACTATTCCGAAATCTGAGCTATTAAGAGCAATTCTAGGATATTCTTGGAGGAAATTCTTGGTGGTAAGTCCTTCTAATTCCTTTACTATTCCATTGTCCTTAATCACCTTAGAATTCGTTTATCTTGATAGTTCATTAAGTGATTGAAGATTAAAAGAGGGTTCCATGAGTTTTTCTCTCTAGGCTTCTAAATCATGATTTGTTAGTTGGGTTAGCTTCTTTAAGCATTGAATTGATTATTAAAATCCTTTATTTCATAATTTCTTCCAAATTAGTGGCTAATTTATGGAATTGGAAGTTATGGTTTATACCCAAATTTAGGGGTTTTGCCTAGAATTTGAATTTGAGTAAATTGTTGATCCTTCTAGCTTGATAATGATGGGAATTTATCACTTAGAGCTTTAATTTCACGTTGGAACCTTTAGATTCCTAATTTCGGCCTTCTAGTTCATAAAACCCATTCCATAGGTTGGGGATTTGGGTCTTGAATAGAAGTAGGGTTCGTTTGATGTTCTTCTTGATTCGAATGTGCCTAGACTTTCTTTATCTCGAGGCTTAAAGGAAAAGGAAGTCTAAGGAGTGATTATTGGTGATATTGCTGTTCGGCCTTCTAGGTAGGTTACAGTTTACCCTATGGTGAGACTTCGTTTAGCGAAGCATATATTTAGACGATATTGTCGGAGAAAGCATGTAAACCTTCGGGTATGAAGTTGGGTTGGATATTGTCTTAGGTTGGGCCCTGTTGTGTGATTAGGGTTAGCCACCCCGTTATGTTGTGATATATCTTGTTCTATTATTATTGGCTTGATGCTACGTGGAGATAGTAGATATTGGAGACTATTGATATATCTTGACCATGATATTGTAATATCTTACTTGTTGACGTTTGATATGAGGATAGTGTTCTATTATGGCTTATTGTGTAGCCTTTTCATGATATTGTTAGTGGGCCCATGAGTGGTACTTGTGATATTGATTTGATTATTAACATTGAACTCATACATTGCACGCATTCTCATCCTTCATGATATACTGTTGATACATTGATGATACTTGAGGAAATATTGTTACAAGCTGGGCTCAGTTGGATGAGAGTGACGTGAGGTCCGGTTATCCCGGAATCGAGGTGTGAGTGTAGAGATTGCCGAGGTTGTTGGCGGAATCGTGAGGTAGTGATTGCCGGAACCGTTAGGTACATGGACTTCGCGGGTCCCCCATGGGTTGTGCTGCCGAGATGTGATGTTCCATCATCGGAGTACATATGTACGGTGATTGTGAATTGCATTCACACTTCATACATTGTTGCATTGCATTGTACTTTGGCTTCTATTGTGGTATTCTTAGGAGGTACTTGTGATATACGGATTCAGATCGCATATTTTGAGACTTGGCACATTTGGGTTTAGATGCTAAACATAGGCGAGGACGTGTACTTGGATTCTGGCTCGTGTGTGACTTATACCTTGTTGATTTACCTGTTTATCTTCCTTTATTGCCTTGATTTGTGTGAGCTAAATTTAGTTGGCCTATGATACCTACCAGTACTTGTTGTTTGTACTGACCTGCACTTGCTGCATTCTTTTGTGAATGTAGAGTTCCAGGTGAGATCGACCTCTGCTTCTCGTGGCTGATAGTGGTTCGAGAGTTGCTGTTGGAGTCTTACAGGGTGAGCACGGGGACATCCGCCGCCATGAAGATTCTTCTCTTATTTTATGTCTTACTTGATATTCCGAGACATATTCATACTACTGATGTATTATGGTTATTTCCAGACTTATAGATTCTAGTTAGACGCTCTTGTATGGCTAGACAGATTACTGGGGTGGTTTTGATGTATTTCCGCATTATCTATATATTATTATGTCAGACTTACGTATTTCTATCTCTCCCGCTTATTTATTTATTTATTATTTCATATCTTTAAGATTGTTGGGATAAGGGTTCGCGTACCGAGGTGGAAAAGGTAGGTGCCCGCGCGACTTAGCTAAATTGGGTCGTGACATGATAATTTTAACAATTAAGTACATAATTGGTTTAAATTACCTTCTTGATTGAATTTAGCCAATGTTCCATATTAATTATAAAAGATGTATAAATAGATTTCCAAATGATTTATAATATTTATTGATGTTATTTTGCCAAATAAAATGACAAAATATTATCTAAATAATTTATAAAATCATTTTGACTTGTAGAAAATATACATTTTACTCCGTTTGATATCCAAGGACTCTGGGTAATTAAAATAAATTATGGGAGGTCAAAAATTAGGTGTCAACACCTACATTTAATATATGTATATAATTGAGTTTCTTCCTTACACAATCGCTCATTTGTTTTTAAGAGAATTTAAAGTAATCTATTTTCTAATTATCAAATTATAAACATCAAATGATATCAAATTACAAAGCAATATCAAGATGCATACTAAAAAATTCAGTATAAGAGAGAAAAATATCAATGAATACTAAGAAGAGAAAACACTTAATAAGCAAATAAATCAGAACAAAAGTTAATTAACTGAATCTCAATACCATCATAAATCTAAAACACCCCACGTATACGAGTCCGGAACTTAAATGACCCAAAAACTAAGCAAGTGAACCAAAATACCCACTAAAAAAAGTAACATTACTACCTTTTGTGCAGTAAATTCCTGCGCAAAAGGACTTAACAGTTAATGGCACTGTTAAGTCCTTTTGCGCAGGAAATTCATGCCCAATAGGAGTTAATATAAACCCTAACACTTCACCATTTTCAAGTCACTCTTCACCTCCTCCATTTTTACTCTTTCAACATACTTTAGCCCCCCGAAAATCATGTCTCAAAGCTCCAAAACGTCAAACTTTGCTATAAAACTTGATGTTTGTGAATGCGGTTATTATTGTAAGCTAAGAACATCAAGGACTCAAGATAATCCGGGTCTTCATTTTTGGTGTTGTAAAGTGCACGAAGTAAGTGTTTTACACGTTTTAGGGTTTAAATTTTTTCACATTATCTACATAGTTTACTTTCAAAAATTGATGTTCTTGTATTGTTTATAGAATATAAATGGTTGCAAACATTTTCGATGGGAAGATAGCATTCCCGTGGATAAAACGGTGGTGGAGAACTTTAAAAGCCTCCTGTTGATAGAGATACTGCGACCTCACCGTCACGACCCAGTTTCTCTAAGCCGCACGGGCACCTACCTTTCCTACCTCGGTTGGCGAACCCTTATCCCAACAATCTTAAAGACATGAAATAATAAATAAGCAGAAGAGATAGAAATACGTAAGTCTGACAATAATGATATAAGAACATGCGGAAGTAAGGGAATACATCAAATCCACCCAGAGTCTGGTCTAACCATACAAGAGCCTCTAACTATACAAGTCTGAAGGTAATAAAAATACATCAATAGTCTCAAAAGTATGTCTTAGAACTGAAATAAAGACATAATAGATAGAGGAATCTTCGGGCAGCGAACGTCCCCCTGCTCACCCTGAAGTCGCGAATCAGCAGATCCTCGGACAACTATCAGCCACGAGCTGTAGAGGTCGAACACACCTAGAACTCTGCATTCATAAAAGAAAGCAGCAAGTACAGGTCAGTGCAAACAAAGAGTACTGGTAGGTATCATAGGCCGACTAAGATTAGCTAACATATATCAACGCAATAAAGTAAGATAAACAGGAAAATTAAAAAGGTATAAGTCAAACACGAGCCAGTAACCAAGTACATGTCATCACCTATGTTATAGCATCTAAACCCAAATGTGCCAAGTCTCAATATATCAATCCAAATCCGTATATCACAAGTTCACTACAAGAATATCACAATAGAAGCCATAGTACAATGCAATGCAATAATGTATGGAATGTGAATGCAATGCATATACACCGTACATATGTACTCCGATGATGGAACATCACATCCCAGCGACACAATCCATGAGGGACCCACGAAGTCCATGTACCTCATGATTCTAGCAACAACCTCGGCAATCGCTACCTCACAATTCCGGCAACAACCTCGGCAATCACTACCACTCATTCTCGATTCCGGGATAAACATTGGACATCGGTTCTCACGTCACTCTCATCCAACTGAGACCAGCTCATAATAGTGTTTCCTTAAGTATCATCAATGTATCAACATTATATCATGAAGGATGAGAATGCGTGCAATGTATGAGTTCAATGTCAATAATCAAATCAATATCAAAGTACCACGCATGGGCACACCAACAATATCATGAAAAGGCTACACAATAAGCCATAATAGAATCACTATCCTCATCTCAAACGACAACAAGTAAGATACTACAATATCATAATCCAGATATATCAATAGTCTCCAATATCTACTATCTCCACGTGGCATCAAGCCAACAACAATAGAACAAGATAAATCATAACTCATAACACAACGGGGTGGCTAACCCCAATCACACGACAGGGCCATACCTAAGACAATATCCAACCCAACTTCATACCCGAAGCTTTGCATGCATTCTCTGACAAAATCGTCTAAATATATGCTTCGCTAAATGAAGTCTCACAATAGGGTAAACCGTAACCTACCTGGAAGGCCGAATAGCAAGGTCTCCACAATCACACCTTAGCCTTTCCTTTGAGCCTCGAGATAAAGAAATTAGAATCAAGAAGAACATCGATCAAACCTTACTTCTATTCAAGACCCAAATTCCCAAGCTATGGAATGGGTTTTATGAACTAGAAGGGTGAAATTAGGATTCTAAAGGTTCCAACATGAAATTAAAGCTCTAGGTGATCAATTCCCATCAATATCAAGCTAGAATAACACTACAAGAAAAGGGGGTTTTTGTGGCGGGCTACAGTAGCGAAGCCATTAGTCGCCACAAAAGGTAGCGATTTAGTGGCAACTTAAATAGGTCGCCATAAAAAGATCTACGCTTTTGTGGCGACAGGAAAAGTCGCCACGGAAAGGGCGCTTTTCTGGCAACTATATCTAGGTCGCCACAAATATGTGCAACGACTGAATTTTACTTTCCCGCTAAGAGAAAATTTTGGCTCCAAAACTTTTGTGGCAACATACAAACAATCTCCACAATAAGATATTTCTGGCAGCTTAGTCGCCACCATATAATTATTTTAAAATCAGTAAACTAAATTAAAATCAAAACAAATCCCAAAAAAATAAAAATATAGTAACTTCCGTAGTTATTAAGGAGGAAATCTTTGCTCACAAAAGCCTCTAGGACTCTTTGTACTAAGGAACTCAAGCGCTAAATATTTGAGAAAAACCCAAATGGAAATTCTCTCCTTGGAAAAACCCAAAATTGAAGGAAATCTCCACCCTGCTGCGTTGAAGAACCCAAAAGGAGGAGTGATGTTTTTCTTTGCTCAGGTTTCCACAGTTTGATTTCTTAGTTTTCACTAGAGGATTTCAGGTATATCGTTTCTTCTCCATCAATTTATGCACTATTTGCAAAATTCAATTTCCACAGTTTACGTAAGGTTTCTGCTTTCTGATTTCTGTTATCAATTAGTATTGTTATGTTGATTTCTGCTTTTTTTTTTGTGTGTGTTTTATTTCTCTTTTGTTGTTTTACGAGATTTATATATTATTCTTTTTGGAGTTTGATGGGTGGTTCTATGGAATGATTTACGAACTACTCAGTCAATTCTTGCAAGAAAATTCTGTTTCTGAAGTAGTTGTTTCATAGTATTTCAGGAATTAGGAAAAACATTGTTTTCAGTTCTTTTTATTTTTTTTGCTCATGAATTGTTGTTGTTAAGATCTCTCAGTAGTTCAGACACAAAAGAAACAATTTTTATTTCTTAACTGTGGAAAGAATTTTTGTTCGTTGAGAGAGAGAGCAATAATTTAGGCTGCTACTTCTTGGTGAAAGTAAAAAGTACTTTTTTGTTAGGTTTATTTTCTCGTTTTTTTCGTGGATTAGATTTTCAGTTTTTTTTTATCTTAATGTTGGGGGACTGGTGGCTGAAGAGGATCATATTTTGCTATACTTTACCCCTAATATGAATGGTGGTTGTTGATTTAACGCTTAATTTCATATAGGTCTGTGACTGTGAACACACTCTTTTCTCTCAAGTTGTGCATTAGATCAACTATTTGCTAGTCAATTTATTTATATAATGAGAAGTTTCATCCTATCATGCTTTTCCCCAAAGTTCAAATCATATAAATTGTGAAATCAAAGAAGTTTATATAACTCTTAATTTCACATATTTCCTCTATAATATGGTTTGTTACAAGACAGTGTCTCATGCCACTAGGGATTCCACAAGTTTAACGTTTTAATGTCGAGGATATAGTATTAGCTACTTGTATCTTCAGCTTAATTGAGATAAATAACTTTAATCTTTTTTGGATTTTTTTTTCTTTATAGGCCTAAATAGAACTCCAGGATTATAAGTGTGTATTGTTGAAAGCCAAATAATTGAGTGAGGTTGTCGAGGTTGGTTGCTCTATTTGGGTTAGGTATTTGGTTTCACTGTTTTGCAAATCTGAGATAAGTTGTAATGTCTCTTCTGCTCTTTTTACTCCAACTTCCGGGAAATTGTCTTATTGAGTTTATGATATTAATTTGGATCAGTTCTAGTCTCGTAAGAGTGTAATTATCTTAGGCATTTAGAAAAGGCTAGTGTCTACCCTTATATTCATAATGTTTGCTTGTTGTAATTGCAGGGGTTAGCCTTTCTTTGAATATAATTTTTTTCTTATAAAGATAAACTGAAACCTTCTTCCTTTTTTCACTATACTGCTATCAGATGCTTTTTAAATGGGTCACATAAGAACAAAAACTCAAAAAGAACCTTAAAGTTGAATCTGAAAGCCAATTCGGAGTTGTATCACATTTTGGTCTGTCACGACCCAATTTAGGATCGCGCGGGTACCTACCTTTCCCTCCTCGGTAGGCGAACCCTCAATCAATAACACATTAATCAAGTAAAGACAATTTGAATGTTCCAATAATTAAGTACAATTAACAGCGGAAATCAATTATCTAATAAACTCCAATATTGAAAATGTTTACAACCGTTAAATAAATAAGGAGTCTTTTCAAGTTCCCACGACCTGGTCTAGACTAGTACAAAAGCGACTAAATGATACGGATTACAACAACACTATAAGACCCAACCTCCGACCCGGAATAAAGTGGGAGTAGGCCTTCAGATTAAGCACTGCGCATCTCCGAACATGTTGCAATCAATCACCTGAAACACTCTACACCCAAAAAGGGTGTAGCAAGAGAAGTATCAGTGCAATCAACGCGTACTGAGTAAGTATCATAGGCCGACAATGGTTAGAAACAGATATTAGTAAAAGAAGTCACAAACAACCATGACCAGCAATAAAATCTAGTCCTACGTCTATTTACCGCACAATATGACACCAAGAACCTTAACTCATTCACCTTCCGCTAACGACCACCAGCCAGATCCACAGCAATATCACGACAATCATATATCATTAATACCATTCATTTTTAGTCTAGGAGTCGACTCTTCACTATAATATCCTTAGCCTACATCCTTTAGAGGCCCAACATACAACTGATCCTACGAACGATCCACAATATAAACTAACCAGTAAAAGTCACAGATAATCGAAGACAAGTATACAACATCGCCTAAGTAGCATCTAATCCTAATTGTGCAAAGTCTCAATATATCAATCCGAATCCAACATCACAAGAAAGCACCAAATCGTTTCGAACAAGCCATAATGCAATGCAATGCAATGCAATGATGTATGAATGCAGTGCAATGTCATGCCAATGCTGTGTACACATATACTCCAGACAGAAATATCAACATCTCGGTAGCACAACCCAGTGTGACTAAGTGCCACCCGTCCCGGATCTTTGCCCAATAGACAGACGGGACCCTGGATCTTTGCCCACGGGGGGTTTTCACCGGCATCACTCTGGGGGACCCGCGGAGTACATGCACTCACTCAATCAACCATTTCGGAACTAACATCGGATATCGGCCTCTCACGTCAATCAAGTAAAATCGAGCCCAGCTTATCACCGAGTTTCATCAAGTATCATCAGTATCTAAATAGTATATCATGAAGAATGAGAGTGCGTGCAATGCATGTATCATCATCAATAATCATGCTCAATATCACAAGTACCAACAATAGGTACGCCAACAATATATCCGAATCACAAACACCAACAATGGATCCGCCAACTAAATATCAAAGTCACCAATACCAACACGGGTATGCCAACACTATTATCAGTATCTACACAAGTCATACGAAACACGTATCAACATCAAATTAAAGTACCACCATAACACAAACAAGTTGTAACCATAATTCCCAATACTAATTACTCACTCGTGGCATCAAGCCAACACAATACATCAAATCAGTCACAATACAATATTACTGCTCTTCCTTTATTAGCCTATTAGCTTCGTACAAGTAAATTCACCTCCTACTCACAAGGCATTCATTCCTACTCAGTCTAGAACTCAATCGCAACTGTTGGTGCATTTTATCCTTCCATTTATCAATTAGATTCACTATTAATAGCATAACACACTTAATTACATATTACGGAAATTCTCATCATGAGACACAGAAAATAGGTATCACCCACTACTCCCAAGTCACATAAAATTCACCGATACCCACGAAAACCAAATCAAGCATCCTAAAGAATCTACAGGACACAAGCTCGAACATACAAATCACACAACAATACCATCTTAGGATTCCATCCCAAATCTCCAATTCCTACACATGCAATCTCCGTTCTTTCTAATACATGAATATGGAAAACTAACCGGAGTCTACCGAAAGGGAAGCCGTAACCTACCTCATGACAGAACGGGTGCCACAAACATCCGTTGATTCTTCAACTCGATCACCACATCATAATCCATACGAAAGAGCTTTGAGACACACATGAGGTCCAAGAATAGAAATTACCATTAGGACTCTTATAAAAGACTTCGAATTGATAAGGTAGATATGGGAATTTATTCTACCTCTAGATTCACTCACACAACGCTAGATGATCAATCAACCTCTATTCATGACTCATGACACTATTCTAAGTCACTAGCTAGGTCAAGTTTCCATTTTAAGCTTATCTTTGAGAATCCATTTATAATCTAGTAGGGAAATGAGAAACTAATTTAATAACCATTCTAGGTGATGAACAAGAGGGAATTATTCAATGAAACCCACATTATGAACAACTAACCAACCATCTTTTTAAGTCTAAGGAGATTGAGATACCCATTCTTGTGGTTTCTAGATGAGGGACTCTTAATGAGAATTCATTAATAGGGAGAATAAATGGGATGAGTTTAAGAGGGGTTACCTTTCCTAAGAAACTATCCATTTTGTCTCCATAATAACTCTAAGGGCGGCTAGGATCTTTAGGGTTTTGAAAATTGGGGTCGAATCCCGAAATGTCACTTAAATAGGGGAATTCACTGCTCGTAACCGCTGTAGCGGTTTGAGGCACTGCTTCAGCTGTACCGCTTCTGCACCCAAGGTACCGCTGGGGCGGTCCTTGAGGAATTCGCTACACCGCTTTTGCGGTTTCCCAACCGTTGCTGCGCCACCGCTGGGGTGGCATGGAAGGGGCTGCAGCGGCACACTGGGCCCAGGTGGCTCAGATCCAATTTTTTTATACGCAACTCGTACGATTTCCCGATCAAGTTAACGGTTTCCAAAAATGCAAGAAGGGTCAAGTTTGTCTCAAGGAGTCAGCCCCACGAATATTTCGGAATTCACAGTAACGACGAAACGGGTCATTACATGGTCTGCCATTTTTGTTAGAAAGATTCGCTACTACGACTGAAAATGATGTTCCACCAAATATTTGTTTGAGTTCGTGCAAATGATTTGCTGGGTACTTAGTAAAAAGATAGAATGTAAATATTGATATGGTTTTGTTTGGATTCTACTTGCAGTTTACGTTTTGGGTAATTGAATTACAGTGCTTGACTTGCTGGGTATTAGCTTACTTATGTTTGAATTTGTTAGGTTAAATCTATTTTAATTTGGAGGAAAAGGAAATATCCATCTAATTGAGTTTAAGGTAGATTGATAGGTGTAAAGTCAATAAAGTGTTTAGTGTATGCTTTTGTATTTGTCTATCCTTGTTTTTCTGTATGCTTCAATTTCTTTTTTGGCTTTCCCTGGTGTGAAGCAAATAAAGTGTTCAGTGTATGCTTCTGTATTTGTCTATCCTTGTTTTTCTTTATGTTTCAATTTCTTTTTTGGCCCCCCTTCAACCAAAAGTCCTGGGAACATTTTTACTCTTAAGTTGAATGCTTAAACTCTCAACATACATAAGGATTATGGTGCTAAAAACAACAACAAAAGTAGCTTCTGCAGTTACAAAGATAACATGGTCTTAAATCCATATCATAGCATTTACATATAGCAATCTATCTTTAACAAACATATGTACATGTTTGATAGTCTAAACAAATAGTAGACACGTTTCTTCTTAACTCAAACCAGTTTGTATCTAAACTTTGAAAACAAAGGTAGAGTAGTGACTTAAGGTATTAGAATATTTCTGTCACGACCCATTTTGACTAAGTCGTGCGGGCACTTACGTTTTCCACCTCAATAAGCGAACCCTCAACCCAACGATAAGTAAGGACATGAATAAATAAATCAAGCAAGCGGAAAAGAATAATTACGTAAGTCTTACAATAATATATAATAGAATTTGTGCGGAAATAAGGAAACACCCCAGGGTCTGATCTAGGTCATACAAGAGCATCTAAAAGAAATAAATTCAAGTCTGGAATAATCTAACAATACATCAATCTGTCTATGTCTTAGAGTAGAAAGGTAAGACGTAATAATAAAAGGAGTTTTCAAGGCGGCGAACGACTCGTGCTCACCCTGGAAACTCGATGTTAAGCTGAAGGCGACTGTCAGCCACGGGAAATGGAGGAAGACCCAACCTGGTACTCTGCATTCATAAAAGAATGCAGCAAGTGCAGATCAGTACAAAACCACAGTACTGGTAGGTATCGTAGGCCGACTAAGTATAACTAACATAATTCAGACAATAAAGTAAGATAGGCAGATAAATCAACAAGTATAAGTCAAACATAATCGAAACCAAGTACACGTTATCGCCTGGGTAGAGCATCTACTCCCAAATGTGCCAAGTCTCAATATGTCCAATCCGAATCCAACATGACAAGTAAAGCACCAAATCATCTCAATATAAGCCGTGATGCGATGCAATGCAATAATGTATGAATGCAATGCAATGCCATGCAAATGTTGTGTACACATGTACTCCGGACGAAAATATCGACATGTCGGTAGCACAACCCAAGGTGACTCGCGAAGTCTAAGTGCCACTCGTCCCGGATATTTGCCCAACAGACAGACGAGACCCGGATCTTTTCCCACGGGGGTTCCCAACCGACACCAGGTACCCGAACCCAATAATTTTTCCTATGTCTCACTCTAAATCCCGTACCACTCCCGAGGCCATCTGCTCACAAACCACTTACACAGACCCACACAAAAATACGTTACGAACGTACTCGTGGCCTCAAATTTCCAACGGAGGTCTCGTTAACCGAGTCAACCCCCTAAACCTCATTACTAACTTCCCATCCCAAGTCCTAAAATGCATCCGAGTGCATTGGGAACTGAACCAGATATACACACAAGTTCTAAACGACCATTCGGACCTCTTGAAATTGACAGATTTCTGAAAAAGATCCGTTTACCCAAAAGTCAACTTTAGTCAACATTTTTTTCGCTTAAAGCCTAAATTTTATAAAAAGTCGCCCGAATTATATCTATACTCCTCGGGAAGCGCGTCAATAGTCCTCTTGGGTTAAAATGAGCTAACCAAGCTCGAAAAGGGACGAAAGTGTCGAAAAGACTATAACGACCAAACGGGTCGTTATATCAGATACCAATTAAACCATCGCTCGTCCTCGAGCGAATAAGAGAAAAGGAGGGGAAAAATACCTGAATCAGTGAACAACTGGGGATATCGACTACGCATGTCGGACTCAGTCTCCCAAGTAGCCTCCTTAACAGGACGGTGCTTTCATTGCACCTTCATAGAAGCAATCTCTTTTGACCTCAACTTTCGAACCTGCCTATCTAAGATCGCGATAGGCTCCTCTTCATAAGTCAAATTCTCATCAAGTAATATTGAATCCCAACGAAAAATGTAAGTACCGTCGGCGTGGTACTTCTTCAACATCAAAACATGAAAAATTGGATGAACTCCCGCGAAGCCTGGCGGCAATGCCAACTTATAAGCTACATCACCCATACGGTCAACAATCTCAAATGGATCAATATACCTGGGGCTCAACTTGCCCCACTTACCGAACCTCATAACACCCTTCATGGGTGAAACCTTCAATAGAACCTGGTCACCAATAGCAAAATCCAAATCCCGGACCTTCCGGTCCGCATACATCTTTTGCCGACTCTGAGCTGCCAAAAGCTTGGCCTGAATAACTCTCACTCTATCAAGAAACTCTCTCAATAGATCCGTGCTCCACGGTCGAGCCTCAAATTCATCAAACCAACCAACCGGAGATCTACATCTCCTACCATATAAAGCCTCAAAAGGAGCCATACCAATACTCGAATGATACCTGTTATTATACGCAAACTCTACCAATGGCATGTGTTGATCCCAATGACCACCAAAATTAATAACACACGCTCTCAACATGTCCTCGAGCACCTGAATGGTCTGCTCGGACTGGCCATTGGTCTGGGGATGAAAAACTGTACTAAGATCCAATCGGTACCCAACTTCTCATGGAAAGCCCTTTAGAAACAGGATGTGAAGATAGTATCCCGATCAGATACAATAGAAATTGGAACCCCATGCAATCTCATAATAACCTGAATGTATAACTTGGTTAACTTCTCTGCGGTATAAGAAACCTAAACTGAAACAAAGTGAGCGGACTTAGTCAACCGATCAACTATCACCCAAATAGAGTCAAACTTGGCTAGGGTCTTTGGAAGACCTGTAAAAAAATCCATGGTAATCCTCTCCCACTTCCGCTAGGGAATGGGCATCCTCTGAAGCACCCCACCGGGTCGCTGGTGCTCATACTTTACCTACTGATAATTTCCACACTTAGCCACAAAATCAACTATATCTCTCTTCATTCGACGCCACCAATAGTGCTGTCTCAAATCACGGTCCATCTTAGTCGCCCCGGAATGAATGGAATAGTGAAAGCTATGACCCTAAGATAAGATCAGTTGAATCAAATCACCAACACGAGGAACACACACGCGTCCTCTAATCCTCAAGATGCCCTCAGAATCAATCACGACCCCCTTGGCCTCAACGCTCAAAACCCTATCTCGAATCTTGCTCAACTGAGCATCCTCAAACTGGTGAGTCCTGATCCGATCCAATAAGGATGACCTCGCCTCTACACAAGCTAAAATCCTGCCTGGAGCTGAAATATCCAGGCGAACGAAACTGTTGGCCAGAGTCTGAACCTCCATGGCCAACGGACGCTCGAAAATAATCAATCGAGCTAAAATCTCCATACTCATTGCCTTGCAACTTAAGGCATCAGCCACCACATTAGCTTTCACGGGATGATAAAGATTAGAGATGTCATAGTCCTTCAGGAGCTCCATCCATCGGTGCTGCCTGGAATTAAGACCTCTCTGGGTAAACACATGCTGAAGACTATGGTGATCGGTGAATACCTCACAATGAACACCGTACAAATAATGCCTCCAAATCATCAAAGCGAAGACCACGACCAACAACTCTAAATTATGGGTAGGGTAATTCTTCTCTTGAATCTTCAACTGACGGGAAGCATAGACTATCACCCTACCCTCCTGCATCAACACAGCACCTAAGCCCACACGGGAGGCATCACAATAGACTGCGAAGTCCTTACCCTTCACGAGTAATGCTAAGATTGGGGCTGTAGTCCAAAGAAGCTTGAGCTTTTGAAAGTTATCCTCACAATCATCTGTCCACTGGAAGGGAACATCCGTCTGAGTCAATCTGGTCAAAGATGAAGCAATAGCAGCAAAACCCTTCACAAAGCAATGATAATAGCTGGCCAAACCCACAAAACTCCGAATCTCAGTAAAAGTAGTAGGCCTCGACCAACCACTCACAGTCTCAATCTTCTGTGGGTCAACAATAATCCCATCCTTAGACACAACATGGCCCAAGAATGCCACAGAATCCAACCAGAACTCACACTTTGAAAACTTAGCAATCAGGCTATGTTTCTTCAACAACCCCAGAACAGAACGAAGATGGTTCTCATGATCCTCTCTACTCTTGGAATACACCAAAATATTATCAATGAACTCAATCACGAAGGAATCAAGGAATGTCCTAAAGATGCCATTCATCAAAGTCATAAATGCAGTCGGGGCATTGGTAAGCCCAAAAGACATCACTAGAAACTCATAATGGCCATATCTCATCCGAATATTGTCTTCGGAATATCCTCCACCTTGATCTTCAACTGGTGATAACCTGAACGCAAATCAATCTTTGAAAATACCGACGCATCCTGATGTTGGTCAAACAGATCATCAATACGAGGCATATGGCACTTGTTCCGAATAATAACCTTGTTCAGCTGGTGATAATCAATGCATATCCTTATAGTCCTATCTTTGTTCTTCACAAGTAACACAGGAACACCCCAAAGGGAGATGCTCGATCTAATGGACCCCTTGCTCAATAAATCCTACAATTGCTCCTTAAGCTCCCTTAACTCGGCAGGTGCCATCTGATATGGCAGAATAGAAATAGGGCGAGTGCCCGGATCCAAGTCTATGCAGAAATCAATGTCGCGATCGGGTGGCATACCCGGCAGATCCGACGAAAATACCTCCGCGAACTCGCTCACAATAGGAATAAACTCAAGGGGTGGAAATGCAACCGTCGTATCACGAACATGATCCAAATAGGCTAAACACTCCTTACTTACTAACTTCTTCTCCCGAAGGAAGGAGATGATCTTCTTCGGAGTGGGACTAGGAGTACCCCTCCACTCAAGCCTAAGAATACCCGGCATGGCTAAGTTGACTGTCTTGGCGTGACAGTCTAAGATCTCATGATAAGAAGAAAGCCTGGACATCCCCAATATAATATCAAAGTCCACCATATCGAGAATCATTAAATCTACCCAAGTGTCATACCCCATAAAAGTAACCGAATAAGACCGGTAGACTCGATCAACAATCATAGAATCTTTGACCGGAGTAGACACATGAACGGGTATATCTATGCTATCGCATGGAAAATCCCAACCAATGGCATGAAATACAGATACATACGAATAGGTGGATCTAGGATCAAATAACACAGATGCTGTTCTATGACGGACAAAGATGGTACCTGAAATCACAGCATCTGAGGCCTCTGCCTCGGGCCTACCAGGAAACGAGTAACAATGGGCTCCACCATGCCCGCCCTGAGATCCCCCTCTCGCACTCTGAGAACCACCTCTAGAACCATGAGAAGCACCGCAGCCTGACTAAGCGCTGCCCCTTTGAGAAGCCCCACCTCGACCACCGGATGATGTCGGAGTCCTCGGTGGTTGATAATCGCACATGGATCGGGGACATCTCCTAGCAACATGCCCAACCTCTCCACAAGAAAAATAGGTAATAGGAGACGAATGCTGATACACAGAAGCTGAAGACCCGGATGAAGCAGCCCTGTCCACTGGTCTGGAGAACGAACTCTCAGAAGCTTTCTGCCTGGGTGGCTCACTGGGGGAAGCCTGTAATGCTGAATGCACTGGACGGCTGGAATATTGTTGATGCGGCCTCGAAAACAGACCGACGCCTTTCGAACTAGAACCACCATAACTCCCAGTCTGACGTGGCCTCTTATCACCACCACCAAAAGCACGGGCATTAGTGCCCTCAACCATAGAAGCATGCTCGATAATGGACTAGAAGGATGCCCCCATAGACTCCATCTAAAGAAAAGGAATTTGTAGAGAGCCCACTAGTCCCCCAACAAAACGCCTGATCCTGTCGGCCGCAGTAGGGACCAAAGGAGTGGAATAACGGGCCAGATATAGGAAGCGGGTCACATAAGCCTCCAAAGACATGCCTCTCTGCTCAAGATGTAAAAACTACTCCCTACGCTCCTCTCTCAAAGATCAGGGCACATACTTCTCAAGGAAGGCCTTGTAAAACTGAGCCCAAGTCAGGGGAGGGGAACCCTTAGGTCTGCAAGCCAAGAAATACCTCCACCACGACTTCGCGTCGCTGCGAAACTGGTAGGACACATAATCAACCCCGTGGATCTCCATGATCCCCATACGGTGTAGAAACTCGTGCATATCTGGAATAAACTCATAAGCATTCTCTGAATCATCTAATAAGATCCTGATCCGACGCGGTCATAACAATGCCCTCCATGGGTCTGTGAACCTCCACCAGGAGTAGTAACACCAGCTGCCGTCTGCTGGGCATCATGATGAAGTAGAACCCTAGCCATAGTATCATGCATGGCTTGATCAGAAGTAACCTTAGGCTATGTCCGTGCTGGGGCTAAACCATCCTCTACATACTGACCTAGATCCGGCTGATACTCAGGCTCTGGAGATGGAGACCTGTCCCGATACTGTCCTACCGCAGGAGCCCTGCCCCTGGCTGGGTCAGCCTCGTGGCCTCTAGCTCTGCCGCGCCCTCTGGCTGTCGCTCGCCCTCGAGTGCCATCCATAGTTGCGGCATTTGGCATCTGACCTCGGGCCGTAGTAGCTCGAGTTCTCACCATCTGTGAGAGAAGAGATAAGAGTCAGATACCAATTCGATCTTTAAAGATACTAATTAGAATAAAGTAGCACGAAAGAATGAAAGAAAGTGAGATTTCCTAAATGTCCTATAGCCTCTCACAGATAAGTATGGAGCTCATCGTACCGATCCACGAGACTCTACTAAACACGCTCTTGTATTATTGACCGGATAACCTAGGGCTCTGATACCAACTTGTCACGATCCAATTTGACATAAGTCGTGCAGGCACTTACCTTACCCACCTCGGTAAGAAAACCCTCAACCCAACGATAAATAAAGACATAAATAAATATTCGAGAAGGCGAAAAAGAATAGATATGTACGTCTCACAATATTATATAATAAAGATAGTGCGGAATGAAAATAATACCCCCAGGGTCTAGTCTAAGTCATACAAGAGCGTCTGAAAGGCAACAATACAAGTCTGGAAAAATAATACATAAAATGTCTCTGTCTCTGAATAGGAATAGGACATAAATAATGGAGAAGTCTTCAAGGCAGCGAATGGCCGTGCTCACCCTGGAGACTCGGTGCTAATGCTGAAGATGACAATCAGCCACGAGAGATGGAAGCAGAACCAGCTTGATACTCTGCATTCATAAAGGAATGTAGCAAGTGCAGGTTAGTACAAAACAACGGTATTGGTAGGCATCATCGGCCGACTATGAATAGCTAACACAATTTATATAATAAAGCAAGATAAGTAGATAAACCAACAAGTATAAGTCAACCATAATAGAAGCCAAGTATGCATCAACACCTAAGTAGATCATCTAATCCCAAGTGTGCCAAGTCTCAATATATCAAGTCCGAATCCAACATCACAAGTACAACATCAAATCATCTCCAAATCAAGATGTGATGCCATGCAATGCAATAATGTATGAATGCAATGCAATGCCATGAAAATGCTGTGTACACATGTACTCTGTACGAAAATATTGACATCTCGGCAGCACAACCCAAGGTGACTTGCGAAGTCTAAGTGCCACCCGTCCCAGATATTTGCCCAACAGACAGACAGGACTCCGGATCTTTTCCCACGGGGGGTTCTCACCGGCACCACCTGAGGGACCTGCAGAGTCCATGCACTCACTCAATTGATGATTTCGAAACGAATATCGAAAGTCGGACTCTCACGTCACTCAAGTAAAAATCGAGCCTAGCTCATCATAGTGTTTCATCAAGTATCATAAGTATCTCAACAGTATATCATGAAGAATGAGAGTGCGTGCAATGCATGTATCATCATCAATAATCATGCTCAATATCACAAGTACCAACAGTGGGCACGCCAACAATATATCCGAATGACAAGTACCAGCAGTGGGTATGCCAATAATGTATCAGAGGCACAAGTACCAACAGTGGGTACGCCAACAATATCGTAATCAAGATGGTAAAAAAGAATCCAATATCTACCAACAACACATGGCATCAAGCCAACGCAATAGAACAATCAAATCACAACACAACGGGGTGGCTATCCCCAAACACACAACAAGGCCCAACCTAAGACAATATCCATCCCAACTTCATACCTGAAGGTTTATATGCTGTCTCTGACAATATGATCTAAATGTATGCTTCACTACACGAAGTCTCACTAAGGGTAAGCCATAAGCTACCTGGATGACCGAACCGCAACACTAACAACTCACTCCTCTTCCTTGCCTTTTCATTGAGCCTCAGAACCAAAGTAGTCTAGGCATAATTGAAATCTAGATTATAAACCATGAAGAATGATACTAATATTGCTACTATTCAATTTAGGTCAATTCTAACCCTAGAAATTGGGGAAACGGGGCCCACAAGGTCAAAACGGGAAATTCCAAAGCAAAATATCAAATTAAGTACTAGGTGATCATAACTCAACCCCTAATTGCTGATTTACCTCAAGGATAGGCCTAATTTCTGATTTTAAGCAAAACCCCCAAATTTGGGTATAAACCCTAACTCTTTGATTCAAGAATTCAACTCTAATAATGGAAGATATATGATTAACAAAATTAGATTCATCAAAATATAGCATAAACCCATCAATGTCATCATTAATAAGCCTAGATAGAACATTCATCAAAACCCACTTTCATCATCCAATAATAAGGAGTTTCTAAGGGAAAAGGAATCTATGATGATTAGGAATAAGGAATTAGTAAAGGATTAGTAAAATTTACCACCAAGAGCTTTCTCCAATAACCTTCTAAAACAGTCCCCAAGAGCTTACTTTTCGAAATGATATAAAACGATAGACTAAGGGCTTATTTAATTCACACTTAATGAAATAACAGGCCTGTTACTGCCACGACGGTAACGGGGCTGCAAAAGCGGCGCCGCAACAGCGCCCACCAGACCGCCCCAACGGTCTGGGCCAAGACACACTTGGCCGCCCCAGTGACCAACACGCAGCAACAGCGGTGCCGCCAATGCGGGCACCGGGTACCAGAATCCACCAGTTTTTTCTAAGTCTCAAACGAAATCCCGAACTACTCCCGAGGCCATCTGCTCATAAATAACATATACAGACCCACACAAAAATACGCTACGAACCCGTTCGTGGCCTCGGAATTCCCAAAAGAGGTCTCATCGACCGAGTCAAATCTCGATACCTCACTTTCATATTCCTAACCAAAGTCCCAAAATGCATTCGAGTGCATTGGGAACCTAACCAGCTATACATAAAAGATCAAAAAGACCAGACGGACCTCTCGGAATCGATGAATTTTTGAAAAAGATTCGTTTACCCAAAAGTCAATCTCGGTTCAACTTTTTTTGCTTAAAACTCATATTTCACAAAAAATTACCCAAATCAAGTCTAGACACCTCGAGAAGCGTGTCAACGATCCCCTCGGGTCAAAAGTGATCTAATCAATGCTCGGAAAGGGACAAAAATGTCAAAAAGACTATAACGTCCAAACAGGTCGTTACAAGTAATGGAAGTAGCAAGAAAATCCCTGGTGAAGATTTTAAAGTTTGGAACCTAGGGGGAAGATGGCTGCTTAGACTCTTAGGACAAAGTTATCGATGAAAAGGTAATATAACCTTAACCTCAAAGGATTTGATTTTAAGAAAAACTGAAGGTGGATGATTATTTATTCTCTGTACTTTCTACGAAGTTTGAAATTTTAGAACTGTTGTCAATGCCAAAAGCAGGTATTGTGCTACCTGAAGAATGTCTCTATTTTCCCATGTGTTTTTCTTTTATTGCCTGGGGGATTTTGAAATATACTATAAGAGTTACTAAAGGGCCCATCGCTTCATGATATCCTAATTGAATAAGATGGTAATTACCTTCAAGTTCATTCTATGTTTTAATTCTCCTATCATTCTCTTTCTTTGAATTTTTGAGACTATGTATTGAAATCTTGAAGTGAAGCTTAAGAAATTACCTGCAAAATTGTGATAGTTTGGCTTAGTAAAGAGAAATATTTAATTACCGAGTCAACTTGGATTTTACTAATGTTATTATTTTCATTTCTTCTTTTAGAAATAAAATAAACCATCCTACTTTTGAATGGTTAGGTCAGAGAGAGAGAGAGAGTGTGTGTGCGCGCGCACGCTTGTGTGTGTGTATATATAACGATAGGTACAAACGTTCAACGCACGTTCCCAAATACTAGTACAGAGATAAACAATTTATGTTCCTTGGTCAAAGCCTCAAACATAAAACCATTAAATACTTAAGGAGTAGATTACAATTCTTATGGAGAATTTAATCGGACTTGAAGGAAGTGTCCGTCTGACTATATAGACATTCTTGTCGCTGCCTAATTTTTGTTAAAATGTTTCTTTTTCTTTCTCTTTGCAGTTCACTTCTGACCAATTGTGTGCTTTTCTATTCAAAACTTGTATATACACTTGAGTTTCTTCCATTATTGATGTCCTACTTGTCTAAAATCATTGAGCTCAACAGTGGGTTATATAACTTGTTTTTTTTCTCAATTATTGATTTCCTTAAATTTTAAATTTATATTAAAATTGGTTTTTTTTTTTTGTAGAAATAAAGATGGAAAAAAGTTGGTTAAATATTAGCAATAGATGTGATAGAAGGTATATTACAAGAATAGATGACTTTCTTGATTGGGCAACCAAATGTGAACACTGTGATTCGGTGTCATTGTAAAGGGTGTAGAAATACCGCGTTCAAGTCGAGAGTCCAAATAAGAAGAGACTTGCTAGGGAAAGGTTTTTGGGATAGTTATAAAGTGTGGTATTTGCATGGAGAAATATTAGTAAGAGTTGATTCTAACAATGAACGCAATAATGACGAAGATGATGCTAGTATTAAAGAGGATGATATTCCTGAAATGCTTCATGATGCTTTTGGATATACGAATATGGAGGATTCGAATAATCATCAAGAGGACAATGAAGAGCCAAATGTGCAAGCGAAAAAATTCTACAAATTATTGGAGGATGCTGAGATTGAACTTTATCCTGGTTGTAAAAAAGTGTCGAAGTTGTTTTTTATAATTAGACTACTTCACTTGAAGAGCCTTAATCATTGGAGCAATAGATCGACGGATGCATTGTTGAAATTCTTCAAAGAAGTTCTTCCGGAGGGGTCATTCATAACAAATTCTTTCTATGAAGCTAAGAAAGTGCTTCAAGACTTAGGCTTGGGATACACCAAAATAGATGCATGTGAGAATGATTGTATCTTATATTGTGGCGACTATGCCAATGTCGAATCATGTCCTAAGTGCAGCAAGTCTAGATGGAAGTCAAAACAAAATGGAGGCAAGAAAGTAGCTAATAAAGTCTTGCGACATTTTCCAATCAAACCAAGACTGCAGAGATTGTATATGGCAAGAGAGATGCCAGAAAAGATGAGGTGGCACAAGGAGATAAATATTGATAATGGTGTCTTACGACATCCATCTGACGGCTTGGCATGGGAATCCTTTGACGAGCGACATCCCACTTTTTCAGCTGAATTAAAAAATGTTCGATTAGGTTTAGCAAGTGATGGTTTCCAACCTTTTGGGAACATGAGTACCAATCATAGCATTTGGCCAGTCATACTAGTTCCCTATAATTTGCCACCATGGGATTGCATGAAGGAGCCGTATTTCATGATGAGACTTCTTATTCCAGGCCCCAAATCTCCAGGCAATGACATAGATGTATACTTACAACCAATGATTGAAGAGTTGAAATAATTATGGGACGGGGTGGAGACTTACGATGCACACCCAAAATCTAATTTTACGATGTGCGTGGCTATCATGTGGACGATTAATGACTTTCCAGCATATGGGAACCTTTCAGGGTGGTCAACCAAAGGAAAGCTTGCATGCCTTTGTTGTCACAAAGATACACAATCAATTTCCTTGCGTAATAAGTTGTGTTATATGGGTCATCGTCGCTTCCTTCCAATGGACCATCCATGGTGTAAAAATAGGAAGTTATTTGATGGGAAAGTGGCGATGGGCATTGCACCTACTCCTTTAACTGGTGATGAAGCACTTACGCAATTACAAAGTCTGGGAAGTGTGACTTATGGTAAAGGGCAAAGCGAAAGCGTGGTGTTTCAAACATTGCTTACAATTGGAGAAAGAAAAGTATTTTTTTCCAATTGCCTTATTGGAAGACTCTTATGTTAAGACATAACCTGTATGTGATGCACATAGAAAGAAATGTGTCTGACAACATCGTATCAACTGTGATTAATATGGTTGGAAAGACAAAGGACACATTAAAAAGTAGATATGACTTGATAGACCTTGGAATCAGGCAAGGGTTGCATTCAATTGAGGATGGGGACAACGTTTTGTTAGCGGCAGCATGCTATGCATTGTCCCCGCAAGAGAAGGTGAAGGTATGTAATTTCTTAGCTAATTTGAAGGTTCCTGATGCCTCTTCATCGAACATTTCAAGGTTTGTCAACATACAAGAGAAAAACATATATGGACTGAAAAGTCATGTACATGAGATTTTTCTAGTAGCTATACGTGGCTAGTTTCCTAAGCATGTGTGAGAACTAATTATAGCGTTAGGCCATTTTTTTTAAGTATCTATGCTATAAGTGCCTGACAATTGAAAATCTTGATATTCTAGAGGCTGGAATTCCTATTATATTGTCTAAACTTGAAATGGTTTTTCCTCCGGCGTTCTTTGATGTCATGGTTCATTTGCTATGTTCGTGGAAAGGGTTATGGAAAGAGGCCTACAAAAAAGAGTCATGTGCAACAGGTAGACCTAGAGACGAGTATGTCTTCTGCAATGGATACTATGCGTCAAGAAATGCAAGCGGAAGTGGATAGAAAATTGCAAGAAGAACCTGAACAAATGGCTGCTGATTTGCAAAGAAATTTGGAAGAACAATCTGTTGAGTTGCAGAGTAAGCTAGACGAGGAGCGTGCACAAATGAAGTTACAACTCGACAAAAGTATCATAAACCAGATGGCTGAATGGATGACCAGGATGCAACAGGTAGTCTTCAATTTATTGAAATAACGGCCGAATGACATCCGAGTACTAGCCTAAATCTATAGTTAGTTTTACACTAAATCTCATCTTAGGAATTAACACTGAAAGGTACAATAAACTAGATTGCCTCTACAAAAAGAGAAACCCGTATCTATTGATTGTTTGCAGTAGTTAATAGATAATACAATTTTTTTCCAGTCAAATGTTTGGAAGTGCATCAAGTTTTATGGTCAGAATTCTATATCCAGTTCTGCTAAAGGAGAAAGATCACAGATAGTTTTCCTTGAACTTTCCTTTACTTCTTCCAACTCTTTTATGCTAATTTCTTTTCAAATATAAACTGTTTGTTTTTGTTTTATAGACATGCATATATTAATGATGTTCATCTTTATTTTTTAATAGCAAGGTCAAAATACTTCAAGAATGAGGAAATGAAGTTGCTCAAGGAGTAACTTGAAGACATTTTTTATTTATTTTGTTTATGGAAGAAATTGTTGGAGTATATCTAAAGACATTATATTTGCATTTTTGTTTGTGTCGTGCATTGACCATATTGTATTGACTACCTTTATTGGTGTAGAATTTTTTGGTATGAAAAGATTCTATATAATTCTATTTTGAGAAATGTTTTGTTTACAAGAATGTTAAATGTTTTATTTTCCCTCGCTCACTAGTACAAATATTAATAGCTTTAAATTATAGAAAATGCTTTTGTGGCGATATATATATATTTTATGTTGTTGCGACTATCAAGTTTTTGTGTGGCGACATTTTGGTGCCAGAAAAGCTATAGTTTTGGTGGCGATTCCATGCTGCCACTAAAAAGAATTTAATTAGTGGCGACATTGCGGCGTCACAAAAAGTGGGATTCAGTTCCGATCTCACATTGCCACTAAAATGTAATTACCGGCGACAAAATCCCCCTTTTTGTGGCAACCATGATCGCTACCAACTATATTTTGTGGCGACACAAGTTTACACTAAATGTAATTATTGGCGACAAAATCTCAGTTTTTGTGGCAACCATGATCACTACCAACTATATTTTGTGGCGACACAAGTTGCCACCAAAGCCTACCATTTAGTGGCGACGAGATCTTTGAGGTGAGATGTGGTGGCAATTCTGAAACACCATCAGTCGCGCCAATTGTCGCCACATAAAGTTTTCTTTTGTGGCGACTTAGATACGCCGCCGCCAAAAAGAATCAGCCACTTAGTATAGCCAACGACCATCAGGTCGCCACGAAAATGTTTTTGGTGGCGACTTTCCTACTTGATCTCTCCACGAAAACCCTCTTTTATTGTAGTGTATAACCAACAATTTATTCAAATTCAAATTCTAGGCAAAACCCCCCAATTTGGGTATAAACCCTAACTTCAAATTCCATAATTTAGCCACCAATTAGGAAGAATTTAAGAAATAAAGGATTCTAATCATCAATTCAATGCTTAAAGAAGCTAACCCAACCAATAAATCAAGATTACAAAGCCTAGAAGAAGAACTCATTAAACCCTCTTTTAATTCTAGAATTCTTAGTGAACTAGCATGATAATGGAATCCTAAGATGATAAGAAATTATGGAATAGGAAGGGAGATAGAACTTACCTCCAAGATTTTCCCCCAAGAATCACCTTGAATTGCTCCCAATAACTCAGATTTTGGAATAGTAATAAACGAGGGACTTAGGGATTTTAACACTTCATTTAATGAAATTAACTGCCCGACACCCGTTTCTGCGACAAGTAGACCGCTTCAGCGGTCATGCCCAAATGGCACTGGACGCTTCAGCGGCAGGGAGACCGCTATAGCGGTATCGCTGTCGCGGTGCTGGTGCCGCCAAAGCGGGCACCAGACAGTAGAAGGTTCCAAGATTTTCACAACTCAACCCGAATTTCTGGCTATCTCCTTAGGCCATCTGCTCGCATACTGGATATGCAAGCATACATAAAAACATGCTACGAACGCACTCGTGGCCTCGAAATTCCTAACGGAGGTCTCGTTGATCGAGTCAACTCCCGATACCTCAAATTCAACTTCCCAACCCAAGTCTCGAAATGCACTTGAGTGCATTGGGAACCGAACCAAATACACAAACAAGTGCTAAATGACCATCCAGACCTCTCGAAATCGATGGATTTTCGAAAAAGGTCCGTTTACTCAAAAGTCCACTTTGAGTCCACTCTTTTTCGCTTAAAGTTCAATTTTCTCAAAAAGTAACCCAAATCAAATCCAAACCCTCAGGAAGTGTTTCAACAGTCCCCTCGGGTCTAAAGTGAGATAACAACTCGGAAAAATATCAAAAAGTGCCGAAAAGGCTATAACGACCAAGCGGATCGTTACATCAGATACCAATTAAGCCATCGCTCGTCCTCGAGTGGCGAAGGGAAAAAAACGGAGAAGTACCTGAATCAGCGAACAAGTGAGGATATCGGCTACACATATCGAACTCAGTCTCCCAATTGGCCTCCTACATAGGACGATGCTTCTATTGTACCTTCACAGAAGCAATCTCCTTAGACCTAAATTTTTGAACCTGCCTATCCAAAATCGCAATAGGCTCCTCTTAATAGTCAAATTCTCATCAATTAATATCGAGTCCCAATGAACAATAGAAGTACCATCGGCATGGTACTTCTTCACCATAGACACATGGAAAACTGGAAGAACTCCTGCCAAGCCTGGTTGCAAGGCCAACTTATTAGCAACATTGCCCATACGATCAAACTTACCCAGGGTCTTCAGAAGACCCATAACGAAATCAATGGCAATCCTCTCCCACTTCCACTCGGAAATAGGCATCCTCTGAGGGACATCACCGGGTCGCTGGTGCTCATACTTGCTGACAATTACCACACCTAGCCATGAAATCGGCTATATCCCCCTTCATCCGACGCCACCAATAGTGCTGCCTCAAATCACGATACATCTTAGTCGCCCCTGGATGAATGGAATATCGAGAGCTATGGGCCTCAGTCAAAATCAAATGAATCAGGTCACCAACACGAGGAACACACACATACTCTTTAATCCTCAAGTACGCTCAGAATCAATCATGGCCTCTTTGGCCTTACCCTTCAGAACCCTATCTCGAATCTTGCTCAACTGAGCATCCTCAAACTGATGAGTCCTGATCTGATCTGATCTACTAAGGATGATCTCGCCTCTACACCAGCCAAAACTCTGCCTGGGGCTGAAATATCAAGACAAATGAAACTTTTGGCTAGAGTCTGAACCTCTATGGCCAACGAATGCTTGGAAACAACCAAACGAACTAAGCTCCCCATATTCGTGGCCTTGTGACTCAAGGCATCAGCAACCACATTGGCTTTCCCTGGATAATAAAAAGTAGAGATGTCATAGTCCTTCAGGAGCTTCATCCATCGGCGCTGCCTTGAATTAAGATCTCTCTGGGTAAATACATGCCGAAGGCTGCGGTGATCGGTGAAAACCTCACAATTGACACCATACAAGGAATGCCTCCAAATCTTTAAAGCAAAGACCATGGCCAACAACTCTAAATCATAGGTAGGATAATTCTTTTCATACATTTTCAACTGAAGGGAAGCATATGTTATGCCTCGACCCTATTGCATCAACATAGCACCTAAACCCACACGGGATGCATCACAATAGACTGAGAAATCCTTACCCTTCACGGATAATGCTAGAATCGGAGCTGAAGTCAAAAGAGTCATGAGCTTTTGAAAGTTCTCCTCACAATCATCGGACCACTGGAAGGGAACATCTTTCAGAGTCAATCTGGTCAAAGACGAAGCAATAGAAGCAAAACCCTTCATAAATCGGTTGTAGTAGCTAGCCAAACCCATAAAACTACGGATCTCGATTACAGTAGTGAGCCTCGTCCAATCCCTCAAAGCCTCAATCTTCTGAGGATCAACTATGATCCCGTCCTTAGACACAACGTGGCCTAAGAATGCCACAGACTCTAACTAAAACTCGCACTTCGAAAACTTAGCAAATAAGCTATTCTTCTTCAACAACCTAAGTACAGTGCAAAGATGGCATTCATGCTCCTCTCTACTCTTGGAATACACCAAGATATCATCAATAAACACAAACACAAAGGAGTAAAGGAATGGTCTAAAAATGCCATTCATCAAAGTCATGAATGGAACCAGAGCATTAGTAAGCCCAAAAGACATCACCAAAAACTCATAATGCTCATATCTCGTCCGAAAGGCTGTCTTCGAAATATCTTCAGCCCTGATCCTCAGCTGGTGGTAGCCTGAATGCAAGTCAATCTTCGAGAACACTAAAGCAACCTAAAGCTGGTCAAATAAATCATCAATACGATGCATAGGACACTTGTTCCGAATAGTAACCTTATTCAACTAGCTATAGTCAATGCACATCCTTATAGATCTATCTTTCTTCTTCACAAACAACATAGGAGCATCCCAAGGGAAGACACTCAGTCTAATGAACCCCTTGCTCAATAAAATTTTATAACTGCTCCTTAAGCTCTCTCAACTTGGTAGGTACCATCTATGGTGGAATAGAAATAGGGCGAGTGCAAGGCTCCAAGTCAATACCGAAGTAAATGCCGTGATCGGGTGGCATACCCGACAAATCAGTCGGGAATACCACCGCGAACTCGCTCACGATGGGAATAGACTCAAGGGGTAGGGATGCAACAGTAGTGTCACGCATATGAGCCAAATAAGCTAAACCCCCCTTGTTGACTAATTTCTTCACCTGAAGGAAGGAAATAATCTTCTTCGGAGTAGGGCTAGGAGTACCCCTCAACTCAAGTCTAGGAATGCCCAGCATGTCTAAAGTGACTATCTTGGCATGACAGTCCAAGATCGCATGATAAGGAGAAAGCCAGGTCATACCCAAAATAATATGAAATTCCATCGTACTAAGAATCATCAAATCTACCTAAGTGTCATAACCCATAAAAGTAACCAAACACGACCGATATACTTGATCAAACACAACAGAATCTCCGACCGGAGTAGACACATGAATAGGTACAGCTATGCCATCGCAAAGAAAATCCCAATCAACGACATAATATATAGACACATATGAATAAATGGATCTAGGATCAAGTAACACAGATGCTGCTCTATGTCGGACATAAATGGTACCTGAAATAACAGTATTTGATGCCTCTGCCTCGGGTCTACTTGGGAAGGAGTGACACTGGGCCCTACCACGTCCAGACTGAGATCCACCTCTCCAACTCTGAGACCCACCCCTAGAAACTTGAGAACCGCCACAGCCTGACTGAGCACCGCTCCTCTGGGAAGCACCTCCTCAACTACCTGACGATGGCGGAGTCCTTTGGAACTGATGACCCTGCCTGGATAGACTGAAGCTAAGGACCCGGCTGGAACAACCCTGTCTATTGGTCGAGAAAATGAGCTCTCAGGAGCTCTCTGACTGGGTGGCCCAATGGAGGAAGCCTGCAAATCTGAATGTACAGGGCGACCGTAATAGGGCTGATACGGCCTAGAAGACTAACCGACGCTCCTCGAGCTAGAACCACCATAAATCCCAAACTATCCCTGCCTCTTCTCACTAACCCCTCCAAATGCGCGGTCCTTAGCGGCCTCGACTAAAGAAGCATGCTCAATGATGGACTGGAAGGAAGCCCCCATAGCCTCAAGCTGAAGGCAAGGAATCTGAAGAGAAGCAACGAGTCCACCAATAAAGCGTCGAATCTTGTCAAGCTCAGTGGGGATCAAAGGTGCTGAATAACAAGCCAAGTGCAAGTAGCGAGTAACATAGGCCTCCACAGACAATCCCCTCTGCTGTAGATATAGAAACTCATCCCTACGCCCCTCTCTCAAAGCCTGGGGCACATACTTCTCAAGGAAGGCCCGACGAAACTATGTCCAAGTCAGTGGAGAAGAACCCTCAGGTCTGCAAGCAACAAAATACCTCCACCAAGTCTTTACGTCTCCGCAAAAATGGTAGGACACATAGTCAAATCCATGGGACTCAACTCATGCATGCCCAAGATAAACTCATACGCATCTTCTCCAATAGTACTTGAGAATCTCGGCGGCTCAAACTTCCTAAACCTCCAAACTAACTCATGATCATTCAAGGTCATAACAGGGCCCGCCACAGGCCTAAGATCATTTCCCAGGGCTGGCACTGCATTCATCATTAGAGTCATAGTCGTAGCAGGGTGTGCTGCATGAGTCGATCTCTACTCAGGGGTCAGCGCCCTAAGCCTAGTCTGTGATCCTCCGCCCGGAGAAGTAATACCAGCGGCAGCCTGCTGGGTATCTAAGTGGATTATAACATGAGCCATTATATCCTGCATCATCTGCTCTGAAGTGGCCTTAGGGTGTGCCCGTGCTGGAGCCACATCATCCTCGGTAGCCTAGTCTCGAACCTGCTAAACCTCAGGCTCTGGAGACGGAGATCTCTCACGTTGCTAACCTACCGTAGGAGCCCTATCTCTGGCTGGGGCAGTCCCGCGGCCTCTAGCTTTACCGCATCCTCTAGCTGTCGCTCGCCCCCTGGTGCCAGCCACAGCTGCGGGCTTTGGCACCTGGTCTCAAGCTATCATAGCTCGAGTCCTCACCATCTGTGAGAGAACAGATAAGAGTTAGATACCAATTTGATTGTTCCAGATACCAATTAGAATAAAGTTGCACGAAAGAAGGAGAAAAAAGTGAAGTTTCCAAAATGTCCTATAGCCTCCCGTAGATAAGTACGGAGCTCATCATACCGATCCACAAGACTCTACTACACACGCTCTTGTATTATAGACAGGGTAACCTAGGACTCTGATACCAACTTGTCATGACCCAGTTTCACTAAGTCACGCGGGCACCTACCTTTCCCACCTCGGTAGGCGAATTCTTATCCTAACAATCTTAAAGACATGAAATAATAAATAAATAAATAAATAAATAAGCAAAAGAGATAGAAAAACGTAAGTCTGACAATAATGATATAAGAACATGCGAAAGTAAAGGAATACATCAAATCCACCCAGAGTCTGGTCTAACCATAAAAGAGCCTTTAACTAGATAGTACAAGTCTGAAGGTAATAAAAATACATCAATAGTCTCAAAAGTATGTCTTAGAACGGAAATAAAGACATAATAGCTAGAGGAATCTTTGGGCAGCGAACGTCCCCCTACTCACCCTGAAGTCTCGAATCAACAGATCCTCGAGCAACTATTAGCCACGTGGTGTAGAGGTCGAACCCACCTGGAACTCTGCATTCATAAAAGAATGCAGTAAGTGCAGGTCAGTACAAACAATGAGTACTGGTACGTATCATAGGCCGACAAAGATTAGCTAACATATATCAAGGCAATAAAGAAAGATAAACTGGTAAATCAATAAGGTATATGTCAAACACGAGCCAGTAACCAAGTACACATTATCACCTATGTTATAGCATCTAAACCCAAATTTTCCAAGTCTCAATATATCAATCTAAATCCTTATATCACAAGTTCATCACAAGAATATCACAATAAAAGCCATAGTACAATGCATTGCAATAATGTATGGAATTTGAATGCAATGCATATGCACGGTACACATATACTCCGATGATGGAACATCACATCTCCACAGCACAACCCATGGGGGACCCGCAAAATCCATGTACCTCACGATTCTGGCAACAACCTCGGCAATCGCTGCCTCACGATTCCGGCAACAACCTCGCCAATCGCTACCACTCATCCTCGATTCCGCGATAAACATCGGACATCGTTCCTCACATCACTCTCATCCAACTGAGCCCAGCTTATAACAATGTTTCCTTAAGTATCATCAATGTATCAACAATATATCATAGTGTTACACCTTGGAAAATTCCCCGTTAACGCACAACGAATAGGCTAGCGAAGAGCGTGACGTATACGAGTGTACAATATTTTAATAAGAAAGGGATGACGTTTGATGACCCAAATTAAGATTTTAAAGGTAGTTGAGATAAGACAAGAAAGTTTGCCGAGAGAAGGCAAGGCACTACGATGTGTATCGGAAAGAAATTACGAGTAACGAGTTAATGACAACTAGATAGTGCTTTGGAGAAGAGTTATAACGTCCCTTAGATTGTTAATGAAGTGCTAAACAAGTGCTAAGGAGGTTCCCTAGGGATTGGATATCAAACGAAGTGACAAGAAAAAGATCAGTGAAAAGATGGGTTATACGGTCGATTATACGGACCGTATAATGTTATATGGCCCGTATAATGGACCGTAGGAGTGTCACAGAATGAAGTGGTTGAGGGGTTGATTTCACGATTGATTTCACGGTCACTTATACGGACCGTATAAAATTATACGGCCCGTATAATGTCTCGTCAAATTGACATAGAAAAGGGTGACCACTGGAGCGGTTTTACGGTACCTTATACGGACCGTATAAATTTATACGGACCGTATAATGACGTCGGGACAGATTTCACGTTTTAAATAAGAGACCCAAGTTCATTTATTTCATTTCCATTTTTCATTCCCCACAACTCAAGACTTCTTTAGATGCTTCCACACATTTCATATACAAGAACTCATGAAAAATTGATGATCAACATCATCAAAGAAACAACACTAAGTGTGAGAAACACATCAAAGTTCATCTAAGCCAAGAAATTTCAAGAGAAGTGAACTAGGGTTTTGGTGCACGAAAAGTAATACCACTCAAGGCTTATTCCTACACCATCTAAGGTAAGTTTTATGGTATTTACATGTTATTTGAGGTACTTGAAAGGTTGAAACACATGGATTGTAGAAGATAGAGGTAATGGGTCATGAATGAGTGAATAGTGACAATTGTGAATAGTGGGTAAATATGAATCATGAATCTTGACATGTTGTCATTGTAAGTAGATTATGAATGACATTTAGAACATGGAATGAGTGTTATACGTGAAAGAACGTAACAGTGAATTATGACCATGATTGTGGGGAAATTGAAGTGAAATTGTGAAATGTGGATAATGTAGATGAATGACGATTGTTGTCTACTATATTGTGAACGTTGTTAGGAATGTTTGGGAGTTGATATAGAATATGGGAAAAGTTGTATAAACAAAGGAAACGCTGGCCAAATCTTCCTAGACATAGTAAGCACGTTTAAGTAATCGATTGGCTAACATTCATGCGACCTCTCTTGAAGGTGGGAACGTGGGCATCAAAGGCGAACAAGCAAGTGATATATTAGTAAACGACAAAGGTATGTGAGTCTAGTCCTTTCTTTCCGTGGAATGAATCCTATGGTATGATTTTCCTTCTTCTCTATGAATTCTTTATATCCCGGAAAGCCAAGAGTCTATGATCATGAGTAGCCAAATGAGATAAGAAATGTGTTATGAGTTCGATGAGGATGATGCCGAGTTTAGTATAAAGATTCTAGAGTTCATGATATGCTATTCCTATAATGCTAATGATATTGTACGTTTTATACACTCACCTCATACATTATTCCCTTCAAGGTGAGGCAGGATACCATAAGGTTAATGATGTCCTTTATTGCATACACTCACCTTACATATTATTTCCTTCAAGGTGAGGCAGAACACTTATAAATGCTCCATAATGGGATCGGGGGTTCACGACCTCATGTCACCCCGACAGGTCCATAGTTGCTTTCAAGTTCTAATGTATGTTTCAATGATAAAAGTATAATGATGCTAAGTCATGATAGGTCTATAAAATGATCAATAAAGTAAGTTGTAATATGCCTATGCTAAGTATGAATATGATGAATTACGATGAGTATATGATGATATGATATTACACCGTGCCTATATGGACGGGCAGACATACACACCACTATAGTGGACAGCTTACATATCGGACGCGGGAGGCCTGGACGCTGGTTAGTTATTATCACACCGTACCTACATGGACGGGCAGCTTATACTTGCACCCTTATACATTATCACACCGTACCTATATGGACTGGCAGCTTATACTTGTACATTTATAAATTTATCCTTACAGGATATGATGATGGATATGAAGTAAGTCAGTATGTGCTATTTCTTTCATAAGTGACAACCATATACAGTTGCTCCTTATTGATGTATCATTATTGTTTATGCCTCTCATACTCAGTACAATATTCGTACTGATGTCCGTTTTCTTTGGACGCTGTGTTCATGCCCACAGGTAGACAGGGAGGTGAGCTTTATCCAGACTCATAGGAGCTAGCAGCTGATTTGGGAGCACTTCATTGTTCAGAGATGCTTATGATTATTCTTTTGTGTACATGTATATTTTGGGCATGACGGGGTCTTGTCCCGTCCTTATGTCTAGCACTCCAGTAGAGGCTCGTAGAAACGCAGTGTGGGTTATATGGTCTCATAAGGTTACTACTGTATATGTGTATATTATCATTTTGATAGCCGAGAGGCTTACGTATATAAAAGTATTTATGTTCTTAATTGGAAAATTATTTCTTATAATTTGAAAAAAGAGCATTAAATGAGTACGATGAGTAATAGAATGAGCGGTGCTCGGAGGTGAGCCCCGGGTACCTGTCGTGGCCCCAAGTCGGGTCGTGATGAAAGTGGTATCAGAGCAGTTCAGTCCTAGGAAGTGTCTACGAGCCGTGTCTAGTAGAGTATTGTTTATGGTGTGTTGCGCGCCACGCTAATAAACAGGAGGCTACAAGGCATTTAGGAAAACTAACCATCTTTCATCTTAAGAGATCGTGCGATAGAGCTGTCTTATAAGATTTTCCCCTCCTAATAGCGTGTTATGATTTCAGAAATGCCGCCAAAGGGAAAGGCTACAGCTGCCCAGAAGGGCAAGACTACAATGAAAAGGCGGGCAGAAAGAGAGCTGCCAATGAATGTAGATGAGGGTGAATCACATAATGAGACCCCATCTAATGCTTCTTCTACTCCACCTATTACCGAAAAACAAGAAGGGGCTTCAGCTCTAGCTCATATGCCTCCAGTTCCTCCGCCGGCTATTTCGGGTCAACAAATGACCGAAGCCATTCATTTATTGACATAGTTGGTTGCCGCCCAGGCACAGCCGCAGAGTGTGGGTTCAAGTGATCGGGTAGCTATTACCAGAGCCCGTGATTTTATGAGTCTGAATCCTCCGGAGTTTTTCGGGTCAAAGTCGGATGAAGACCCGCAAGGTTTCATTGATGAGATGTTGAGGACATTAAAGATTATTCATGCCTCCGAGATTGAATCTGTGGAGTTGGCATCCTATAGGCTCCAAGATGTGGCAGTATTGTGGTATAATAATTGGATCGCATCAAGGAGAGAAAATGCGCGTCCTCCCGTTTGGCAAGAATTCGTAGATGCTTTTATCCGTTACTATTTGCCACCCGAGGTCCGCCGAGCTAAGGCGGATAGGTTCTTAAATTTGAAGCAAGGAAATATGAGTGCCCGGGAATATAGCCTTCAATTAATTCATTGGCTAGGTATGCCCCGACCATGGTGGCCGATATGGGAGACCGAGTACATAGATTTGTGAGTGGCTTAGGGTCACATTTGTTCAAGGATTGTTTGGCAGCTTCATTGCAAGATGGGATGGATATTTCCCGAATACAAGCCTATGCCCAGAATTTAGAAGAACAATAACATCTGCAAAGGGGTGATCGTGACATCGAGAGAAGACAAAGCAAGAGGGCCAGATCTATGGGAGCCGGCAGTGATTATAGAGGGGGATTGAGGCAGACTTATTCTAGACACTCCGGCCAGTCAGTGACCAGTGCACCTCCTCGATTTACAGGAAGGAGATTTGATCGCTCCTTTCCTTCAGGATAGGGTCAGGGTTCGAGAGCTTCGGGTTCCCAGTTTGGGGGTGATTGTAGCCAGAAGAGACCCCCAGTACCCCAATACAACTAGTGCGGTAGGTTACATTCCGGACGGTGTCGCCAGGGTTCGGATGCTTGTTATGCCTGCGGACGGATTGGGCACATGATGCGAGATTGCCCCTTGATGAGTGGTAGACTTGGAACAGGATCAGTGGCTGGTTCATCTTCAGCGCGCCCGAGAGGGCAAACTCTCCAGATATCAGCAGGTCGAGGTAGAGGCAGAGGGGTAGCTCCTAGTTCAGGTGCTACTCAGCCCTATGTGTATTCTTTAGCCGGACGACAGGATCTTGAGTCCTCCCAGATGTATTTACAGGTACATTATGCATATTTTCCGATGATGTGTATGCATTGATAGATCCGGGTTCTACTTTCTCTTATATTACTCCATATGTTGCTGGTCGTATTGGGGTGAAACTCGAGCCAATCAAACCTTTCGAGGTATCTACTCCGGTTGGTGATCCCGTGATAGCAAAACAAGTATACAAAGATTGTGTAATTGTGATATATGACCGCCAAACTAGAGCTGATCTAATTAAGCTGGAAATGTTATATTTTGATGTGATTATAGGTATAGATTGGTTGGCATCGTGTTATGCTAGCGTTGATTGCCGGATGAAAGTGGTTCAATTCCAATTTCCGGGAGAGCCCGTGCTCAAATGGAAGGGTAATACAGACCATCTAGTCTGAGTAGATGACACCGAAGCAACATCGTCAACTTTCCAATCCGTTCCGGTAGTTAATGAATTTTCGGATGTATTTCCAGATGAGCTTCCAGGCCTTCCTCCGGAAAGAGAGATTGATTTCGCCATTGATGTACTGTTGAACACCAGACCTATTTTTATTCCTCCTTATCGGATGGCTCCGGAAAAATTGAAAGAGCTAAAGGCACAGTTGAAATATTTGCTCGAGAAGGGGTTTATTAGACCCAGTTCATCACCGTGGGGAGCACCAGTCTTGTTCGTGAGAAAGAAAGATGGTTCCCTATGAATGTGCATTGATTATAGGCAGTTGAATAAGGTGACGATAAAGAACATATATCCTCTCCCAAGGATTGATGATTTGTTTGATCAATTGCAAGGTGCCAAGTGGTTCTCAAAAATAGACTTGAGGTCGGGTTATCATCAAGTGAGAGTTAAAGAAGAAGATATTCCCAAAACAGTATTCAGAACGAGATATGGCCACTATGAATTCTGAGTGATGTCGTTTGGGTTGACCAACGCTCCGGTAGTGTTTATGAATTTGATGAATAATGTATTCAGGCCACTCTTGGACCTGTTTGTGATAGTATTCATCGATGATATTCTGGTATATTCTCGCACAGAATCAGAACATGCAAATCATTTACGTATTGTTCTTGAAATTCTTCGAGCCCGAGAATTATATGCAAAATTTTCAAAATGCGAGTTTTGGCTGAATTATGTAACATTTCTGGGCCATGTAATCTCAGATGATGGCATTCGAGTCGACACTCAGAAAATTGAAGTAGGGAAGACTTGGCCAAGGCCTACGACGCCTACAGAAGTCCGTAGTTTTCTGGGATTAGCAGGTTATTACCGAAGATTCGTAGAGGGATTTTCCTCTATCTTATCCCCATTGACGAAGATAACCCAGAAGTCAGTAAAATTTCAATGGAATGATGCTTGTGAACGCAACTTCCAAGAGTTGAAGGACAGATTAACCTCAACTCCAGTCTTAACACTTCCAGAAGGGCCAGATGGTTATGTAGTGTATTGTGATGCTTCCGGTGTTGGGCTAGGATGTGTATTGATGCAGCATGGTAGAGTTATTGCTTATGCTTCGAGACAGCTACGGAAACATGAAAAGAACTACCCAACTCATGACCTCGAATTGGCTACAGTTATTCATGCCTTAAAGATGTGGAGACATTACTTGTATGGTGTACATGTTGATGTCTACACAGATCACAAGAGTCTTCAGTACATTTTCAAACAAAAGGAGTTGAATCTGCGGCAGAGGCGGTGGTTAGAATTGTTGAAAGACTATGACGTGAATATTTTATACCACCCTACAAAGGCAAATGTAGTAGCTGATGTGCTTAGCCGCCGATAAATGGGTAGCCTATGTGAAGTTCCACCGGACAAGAAAGAAATGACCCATGAGCTTTACTAGCTAGCTAATCTTGGGGTACGACTAATTGATTCAGGTAGTGCAGGAGTTAGTGTTAATAACCCCACAGTTTCATCTCTGAATGTGGAAGTGAAAAAGCGCCAGTATGAGGATCCTCAATTGTGCCATTACAGAGATACATCTCATGGAAAATAGAAGTTCCCATTTGAAGTTTCCACGGATGGAATTCTTAGATACCGAGGTAGGCTATGTGTGTCGAATGTGGCAGAATTGCGCCGACGAATTCTAGAAGAAGCCCATTATTCTCGGTATTCCATTCACCCAGGTGCAATAAAAATGTATCACAATCTTAAACTGATATATTGGTGGGATGGCATGAAGAGAGGCATAGCAGAATTTGTGGCCCAATGTCCAAATTGTCAACAAGTAAAGATCGAACATCAGAAACCAGGAGGATTATTGCAAGCAATAGAAATCCGTACCTAGAAATGGGAAGTGATCAACATGGATTTTATTGTGGGATTACCTCATTCTCGAGGAAAATATGATTCTATATGGGTGATCGTGGACAAACTCACGAAAGCAGCTCATTTTCTTCCGGTTAGAACCACATATTGAGCAGAAGATTATGCGAGGTTGTATCTCAAAGAAATTGTGCGGCTCCATGGTATTCCACTATCCATTATCACAGATAGAGGAGCACATTTTACAGCCAAGTTCTGGAAGTCTTTTCAAGAGGGTCTAGGTACTCAAGTGAAGCTTAGCACGGCATTTCATCCGCAGACAGATGGACAAGCCGAACGTACTATTCAGATTCTAAAAGATATGCTAAGGGCATGTGTATTAGATTTTGGTAGTAGCTGGGATGATCATTTACCTCTAATCGAGTTTGCATACAACAATAGCTACCACTCCAGTATCCAAATGGCTCCGTATAAAGCTTTATATGGAAGGAAGTGTAGATCTCCAATCGGATGGTTTGAAACGGGAGAGGTACAGTTAATAGGCCCTGAATTGGTTCAGCAAGCGGTAGAAAAAGTCAAGGTGATCCGAGATCGATTGTTGACAGCCCAAAGTCTCCAAAAATCGTATGCGGACAACCGCTGGCGAGACTTGGAATTTCGAGTTGATGACTGGGTATTTCTGAAAGTGTCGCCAATGAAAGGAGTGATGCGGTTTGGCAAGAAAGGGAAGTTAATTCTCGATACATTGGACCCTATAAAATTATCCGCAAGGTGGGTCATGTAGCCTATGATCTGGACTTGCCTTCGGAGCTTGAATCAGTCCACCCAGTCTTCCATGTTTCGATGCTCCGTAAGTGTGTTGGAGATCCCACAAGAATTGTCCCAATAGATGATGTGCAGGTGACAGAAAAACTAGCATATGAAGAAGTGCCCATTGCCATCCTAGACAGGCAAGTACGAAGACTACAAAATAAAGAAGTAGCTTCAGTCAAAGTTCTGTGGCGCAACCACAACCGAGAAGAGATGACTTGTGAGGCAGAAGAGAAAATGAAGTCCATATATCCGCACTTAATCCAGCCCCCAGGAAAGATTCAAGATTAAATACAAACATTATAAGGTGCGTATGCTTTCTTTTCATGCTTTTGGTCGTGTGTGGCCAATTTATGTTGCTATTATGTTGTGGCCCTGTGGGACAATGATATTATGGGTCGTTGTGACAGGATGGTAGTGCCATATTACAGGGGAAACTCTGGCGAACTTTTCGTAGAATTCCCAAGTGTTTAACATTCGAGGACGAATGTTCCAAAAAGGGGGGAAGAATGTGACACCTTGGAAAATTCCCCGTTAACGCATAGCGAATAGGCTAGCGAAGAGCGCGACGTATACGAGTGTACAATATTTTAATAAGAAAGGGATGACGATCGACGACCCAAATTAAGATTTCAAAGGTAGTTGAGATAAGAGAAGAAAGTTTACCGAGAGAAGGCAAGGCATACGATGTGTATCGGAAAGAAATTACGAGTAACGAGTTAATGAAAACTAGATAGTGCTTTGGAGAAGATTTATAACGTCCCTTAGATTTTTAATGAAGTGATAAACAAGTGCTAAGGAGGTTCCCTAGGGATTGGAGATCAAACGAAGTGACAAGAAAAAGATCAGTGAAAAGATGGGTTATACGGTCGATTATACGGACCGTATAATGGACCGTAGGAGTGTCACAGAATGAAGTGGTTGAGGGGTTGATTTCACGATTGATTTCACGGTCACTTATACGGACCGTATAAAATTATACGGCCGGTATAATGTGCCGTCAAATTGACACAGAAAAGGGTGACCACTGGAGCAGTTTTACGGTACCTTATACGGACCGTATAATGGACCGTATAATGACGTCGGGACAGATTTCAAGTTTTAAATAAGAGACCCAAGTTCATTTATTTCATTTCCATTTTTCATTCCCCACAACTCAAGACTTCTCTAGGAGCTTCCACACATTTCATATACAAGAACTCATGAAAAATTGATGATCAACCTCATCAAATCAATAACACTCGGTGTGAGAAACACATCAAAGTTCATCTAAGCCAAGAAATTTCAAGAGAAGTGAACTAGGGTTTTGGTGCAAGAAGAGTAATACCACTCAAGGCTCAATCCTACACCATCCAAGGTAAGTTTTATGGTATTTACATGTTATTTGAGGTACTTGAAAGGTTGAAACACATGGATTGTAGAAGATAGAGGTAATGGGTCATGAATGAGTGAATAGTGACAATTGTGAATAATGGGTTAATATGAATCATGAATCTTGACATGTTGTCATTGTAGTTAGATTATGAATGACATTTAGAACATGTAATGAGTGTTATACGTGAAAGAACGTAACAGTGAATTATGACCATGATTGTGGGGAAATTGAAGTGAAATTCTGAAATGTGGATAATGTAGATGAATGACGATTGCTGTCTACTATATTTTGAACGTTGTTAAGAATGTTTGGGAGTTGATATAGAATATGGGAAAAGTTGTATAAACAAAGGAAATGCTGCCCAAATATTCCTAGACATAGTAAGCACGTTTAAGTAATCGATTAGATAACATTCAGGCGACCTCTCTTGAAGGTGGGAACGTGGGCATCAAAGGAGAACAAGCAAGTGATATATTAGTAAACGACAAAGGTATGTGAGGCTAGTCCTTTCTTTCCATGGCATGAATCCTATGGTATGATTTTCCTTCTTCTCTATGAATTCTTTATATCCCGGAAAGCCAAGAGTCTATGATCATGAGTAGCCAAACGATATAAGAAATGTGTTATGAGTTTGATGAGGATGATGACGAGTTGAGTATAAAGATTCTAGAGTTCATGATATGCTATTCCTATAACGCTAATGATATTGTACGTTGTATACACTCACCTCATACATTATTCCCTTCAAGGTGAGGCAGGATACCATAAGGTTAATGATGTCCTTTATTGCATACACTCACCTTACATATTATTTCCTTCAGGGTGAGGCAGAACACTTATAAATGCTCCATAATGGGTTCGGGGGTTCACGACCTCATGTCACCCCGACAGGTCCATAGTTGCTTTCAAGTTCTAATGTATGTTTCAATGATAAAGGTATAATGATGCTAAGTCATGATAGGTACATAAAATGATCAATAAAGTAAGTTGTAATATGCCTATGCTAAGTATGAATATGATGAATTACGATGAGTATATGATGACATGAATATGACATAAAGTAAGTTGTAATATACCTGTGCCTATATGGACGGGCAGACATACACACCACTATAGTGGGCAGCTTCCATCCCGGACGCGGGAGGCCTAGACGCAGGTTAGTTATTATCACACCGTACCTACATGGACGGGCAGCTTATACTTGCACACTTATACATTATCACACCGTACCTATATGGACGGGCAGCTTATACTTGTACATTTATACATTTATGCATATATGATATGATGATGGATATGAAGTAAGTCAGTATGTGCTATTTCTTTCATAAGTGACAACCATATACAGTTGCTCCTTATTGATGTATCATTATTGTTTATGCCTCTCATAATCAGTACAATATTCGTACTGACGTCCGTTTTCTTTGGACGCTGTGTTCATGCCCACAGGTAGACAGGGAGGTGAGCTTGATCCAGACTCATAGGAGCTAGCAGCTGATTTGGGAGCACTCCATTGTTCGGAGGTGCTTATGATTATTCTTTTGTGTACATGTATATTTTGGGCATAACGGGGTCTTGTCCCGTCCTTATGTCTAGCACTCCAGTAGAGGCTCGTAGATACGCAGTGTGGGTTATATGGTCTCACAAGGTCACTACTGTATATGTGTATATTATCATTTTGATAGCCGAGAGGTTTATGTATATAAAAGTATTTATGTTCTTAATTGGAAAATGATTTCTTATAATTTGAGTATAAATTTGACAAAAGAGCATTAAATGAGTACGATGAGTAATAGAACGAGCGGTGCTCGGAGGTGAGCCCCGGGTACCCGTCGCGGCCCCTAGTCGGGTCATGACACATAAAGGATGAGAATGCGTGCAATGTATGAGTTCAATGTCAATAATCAAATCAATATCAAAGTACCACACATGGGCACACCAACAATAACATGAAAATGCTACACAATAAGCCATAATAGAATCACTATCCTCGTCTCAAACGACAACAAGTAAGATACTACAATATCATAATCAAGATATATCAATAGTCTCCAATATCTACTATCTCCACGTGGCATCGAGCCAACAACAATATAACAAGATAAGTCACAACACAACAGGGTGGCTAACCCCAATCACACAACAGGGCCTAACCTAAGACAATATCTAACCCAACTTCATACCCGAAAGTTTACATGAATTCTCCAACAAAATTGTCTAAATATATGCTTCGCTAAACAAAGTCTCACCATAGGGTAAACCGTAACCTACTTGGAAGGCCGAGCAATAAAATATCCATAATCACACCTTAGCCTTTCCTTTCCTTTGAGCCTCGAGATAAAGAAAGTCTAAACATATTCAAATCAAGAAATTAGAATAAATAACAACATTGATCAAACCTTACTTCTATTCAAGACCCAAATCCCCAAGCTATGGAATGGGTTTTATGAACTCGAAGGGCGAAATTAGGAATCTAAAGGTTCCAACATGAAATTAAAGATCTAGGCGATCAATTCCCATCAATATCAAGCTAGAATAACCAACAATTTACTCAAATTCGAATTCTAGGCAAAACCCCCAAATTTGGGTATAACCCTAACTTCAGATTCCATAATTTAGCCACTAACTAGGATGAATTTAAGAAATAAAGGATTCTAATCATCAATTCAATACTTAAAAAAGCTAACCCAACCAATAAATCAATATTACAAAGCCTAGAAGAAGAACTCATTGAGCCATCTTTTAATTCTAGATTTCTTAGTGAACTAGCATGATAATGGAATCCTAAGATGATAAAGAAATTATGGAATAGGAAGGGGAGATAGAAGGACTTACCACTAAGATTTCCCCCCAAGATCACCTTGAATTGCTCCCAATAGCTCAGATTTTGGAATAGTAATAAATAAGGGACTTAGGGCTTTTAACACTTCAATTAACTAAATTAACTGCCCGATACCCGTTTCTGCGACCTGCAGACTGCTTCAGGGGCACCGCTTCGGCGGTCGTGGTAGCGGTCATGTCCAAATGGCACTGGCCGCTTGAGAGGCAAGGTGACAGCTATAGCGGTACCGCTGCCGCGGTGCTGGTGCCACCAAAGTGGGCACCAGACAGCAGAAGATCCCAAAATTTTCACAACTCAACCCGAATTTCCGACTATGTCCCGAGGCCATCTGCTCGCATACCGGATATGCAGACATACATAAAAACAAGATACGAATGCACTCGTGGCCTCAGAATTCCTAACGGAGATCTCGTTGACCGAGTCAACCCCCGATACCTCGAATTCAACTTCCCAACACATGTCCCGAAATGCACCCGAGTGCATTGGGAACCGAACCAAATACATAAACAAGTTCTAAATGATCATCCGGACCTCTCAAAATTGACGAATATTTGAAAAAGGTCCGTTTACCCAAAAGTCAACTTTGAGTCTACTCGTTTTCGCTTAATTTCCAATTTTTTCAAAAAGTCAACCAAATCAAATCTAAACAACTCGGGAAGCGTGTCAACTATCCTCTCGGATCAAAAATGAGCTAACAAGCTCGGGAAAAGATCAAAAAGTGCCGAAAAGACTATATCGACCAAGCGGGTCGTTACACTCACGTATCACTAGAGATACCGTGAAGTTTGACCTGCAGTTTAAGCTTATGGAAGCTCAAGAAAAAATTGACCTTTTGGAGGTGTTGCTAAAAGAATTCAAAGAAACATAAAGTTTTTTCAAGGCTAACCTTAGAGACACTCAACACGAGAAAAATGCTTTGAAAGAAAAACTGAAATGTTTGAAGATTATTTGTGCTATCTTGTTGTAGTTTATTATTTCTATGTATTTTGTTTATTAAGTTTATTATTTCTATGTATTTTTTTGTTATTGTTATGTATTTTGTTTTTAACTAGTTTTACGTTTTCATGTATTATGTAATCGGCACCTTTTATGTACTAATTTATTTGTGTTTTCTTTAAAATTGTGAATTGTTGAACTTTTTATGTATTATAAACTCTAAGAAGCTTATATAAATTAATAATAGACTATAACAATCAAAGAAAATTAAAAACATACTAATTTTCTTCAAATTGACGACTTCATCATAAATTAAAAATACAAACTAAATCATGAGTCTGGAACATAAATGACCAAAAAACTAAGAAAATGAACCAAAATAACCCCTAATCAACATCAGAATAGAAGTCCTCAATATCGTCCTCAGAACAATATTTTGGGTTTCTTAAGACATATCTTCTTTCTGTAGATGTTAATTCTCTACCCGTTGATGATGCTCGTTCTTCGACCAACTTTAGCATGTAAAATCTACAATGTCTTGCTAGCATTATATTGTTTTCTTTTCTATTCCTTTGCACGACAACCTTGCAAGAATGTGGATCAGTTTGAGGAATGGTCATTAAGAACCTTGATAGGGTTTGAGCGTTGAGATTTTCCAAGTCACAAACAAGACTCCTGATTCGGCATGCCGATATGCCCATTTTCAGCGTAACCCGCAATAATATTCTCATAGATCTGAATATTGCACATTACAAAAATCATCATTACGCTCTATAGGAAGGTGGGGTTTAAAATTATCTATTTTGAATTCATTGTTATCAAGATAACTCGATTCACCGGAATAGCTGCTATGATTTGAGCTTTCATCACCACTGCTATTCGAATCATTTGGGAGGAATACCGACCAATCTACATTTCTACTACTCGACATTGAATATGTTGCAGTTTAATAACAAATAAAAGGCTACTTATATAGTTACAAACCCCTAAGTACCCTTGGGGTCGTCATTATGACCCTACCTATCTACTTTATTTTAAAAAATATTAATAGGATCACCGGGAATCATCTTCATTGGACATCTTAAAATCCGAATCCCACTTGGATCTGAATTTGATATGTCCAGAATGTCGCGTCCGAATCATCTTTATCGGACATCTCACAGTCCGAATCCCACTTGGATCTTCATCGGACATTTCAGAATGACATCGCTTTTTTAAATGTTCATTATTAGCTCACATTTTTTCTATATAATATGAATTTTGGATGAGGTAAAGACTCATCCATTTCATAAGTTTAAGTCATTTTTTTTCAAGTTCTTGAAAAAAAAAAAACCCAACTTCAATGTTCATAAGAAAAAATAGCCTCTCCTCCTTCAACTGTTAAGGTTTCTTTATTTTGGGATGCAGAGATTCTTCATGATAATAATACTGCTCGTTATACTATTAAACCACAATATCCAACTACCTTGGATTACGAAACATTACTCAATGCCATACACAAATGAATGAAAAATAATCGTGAGTATGGATTGTCTATAATAGGTAGATATCAAATATCCATTGCATCGCAAGATTTAGTGCTTTATGGGGAGTGGACTATCAATGATGATGAGTCTTTGAAGGGATATTTGAGTGTGCCGGAAGAATATAGAGGGGGGGGGGGGGTTAATAACCCTCAATGTTTTTGGAATGTATGTTGAAAAGATACCTCACAGTCATAGTGAGGTCTTGGCTAGGACTCGTCAGGAAGTCCCTCAAGTCCAGCCTACTCATGGTAACACTTATATGGACTTGAGTTCTTATGGAGACATTTTGAGTGGTCAAGTGCAGTGGAAACTCTAAGCCAGCAATTTAATCAAAATTACGGTGAAAATTGGTAAATATCTATTTTAAAATTATTATTTTGTGAAGTAGCACATGTTTATTTTATTATACATATGGTAATAGTAATGTTTTTGTATCTTTTTGGGGGTTATACACCTGATATGAGTAATATTGGGCAATCCTCTCAATTCGGTGCAGCTGATTATTATCGGTAGGAATAATTTTTATTAATTAAATAATATGAGTGTTTTGATGTTTAGTATTTACAATACTTGAACTGTCTCTGTGGTGAAAATTATTCACAAAACTCGCCAGTGGTACCAAATGTCAATTTCGGTGCAGTTGATCTTTCTTCAAATCCCGACAATATTGATCATTATCAGTAGGTTCATTCCCTTGATATTAAATAATCCATATATATTTTGATGATGGTATTTAAAATATGTTACCTATTTTTCGTGTAGGAAGAGGCCTTTACTAGATGGTGATGATTATCCAAATCATATAGAAACATCATCGAGTGATAGTGATGATTTACCGAATGCAGAGGTATTTGATGATGATGATGATGATGCGATGAGGTTAATGTTCATCCTCATATGCAGGAACAACATTTAGTAGAAATGATGCAAAGTCAGCCAAACCAGAAGGAACCGTTGGCAGGAAGCCCAATTCACTAGCACGTACCGATGGCCGAAAGCCCAATTCAGTGGCATTCTGATGTGATTCCATATCTTGAAAATCTTCAAGGTCATGTTGACGCCTTTGTCTTCACCAGAGAGGATGATCCAATTCGCCAAAAATTGTGGAAAGAACCGGTCAATCTTGTAAGGGATGAAGTTCACCTTGCAAAAGGCATGATATTTGAATCCGAAAAGGCATTGCAAAGGGCCGTCAAAATTTATAGTTACAAGGAAATGAGGGAGTTTCGGGTTGATGATTCAACTCGAAAGATATGGAGACTGGTTTGTAGACAACAATATCAAGGTTGTCAATAGATGCATCGCGGTATTGTCAAGCATGATAGTATATGGATTATCACAAAAGTCCACCCACGTCACACTTGTGATATGGAAGAGAATCAAGCATATCATTTTAATTTAGATACAAATATGATTACTCAAGTGTTACTTGTTGACGTTGCCGAAACCTCAAGGTAACCTATTCGACCAAGTTCATTATAATTTTGACATCAGTTAAATTATCATTGCTAAATGTTATTTGTTTAAACTTGTCCAGGATCCCCATCAAAGATTGCATCAGAAACGTTAAGGGAGTATATCGTAAAACGATAAGTAAGAGAAAGGGATATCTCCGGCGTAGGCGCTCTTTTGAGATGATTTACGGTAGATGAGAGGGCTCTTTCCAGCCCTTGCAGAGGTATTTGGCAGCTCTACAAAAATTCTATCCTGGTACTGTTGTAAAGTGGAAGCTCGACACTCAACCTTGTGTGGCCGGTAATATTTTCAATTTTGTGTTTTGGGCATTCAAATCATGCATTGATGGTTTTGATCATTGCCGACCAGTCATATCCATAGATGGCACTCATGTGTACGGGATATACGACATCAAGCTACTGATTGCAGCAGGAATAGATGCCAATGGGTCGATATTCCCTCTTGCTTTCGCCATTGCCGCTAACGAGAGCAATGAGACACGGAGGATGTTTTTGACACATTTGAGGTGACATGTTATTAAGGATTGTACGGCCATATGTGTGCTATCTGATTGACATCATGGCATATTAAATAGCATGTTTCATTTGGCGGGGTGGCAGCCTCCTTTTGCTTACTATCGCTTTTGTTAAAGGCACATAAAGACAAATTTTCAAACAACACACTAAACAAATTGACGTGGGCGGCTGCAATAGAGCATCAAAAAACAAGGTTTCTTGTGTGGATGGAGATGATCAAGACAGTGAAGTCAGAAACATATGATTGGTTGAAGGAAATTGACGTTGAAAAATGGACATTACATGCGGATAAAGGCAGGAGATGGGGGATGCTAACAACAAACCGCTTGGAGTCATTCAATGATTTGCTAAATCTGCTCGGTGACTGCCCGTTACTGCAATGGTGAGAATGACTTACAAGTAAGTTGTGGAGCAGTTTGTGACTAGAACAAGACATGCCAAAGCCATATTAGCAGATGGTGGGAAATGGCTGCCAAATCCTACAAAAATTTTTGAGCATCATAGGAAAAAATGTGAGCTACATAAGATGGTAGAATATAACCATGCATAACGTGTGTATGAAGTCAAGACAGGTTATTACCAAGGTCAGGGAGGAAGCATTCATACCGTTTATGAGAAAACGAGAACGTGTAGTTATGTTAAGTGGAAATCATACCACATACCGTGTTCTCATGCCATCAAGTGTTTCGAGACAATGGGAAAAACGGTATCAAATTATGTGGCATCGGAATACAGCGTCAAAAGTTATCGTAAAACATATGTCAGTAGTTTTTACCCACTTGGTGATCAGTCTTATTGGCCAAACGAGCCATTTTCAATGATTGCTAACAAGGAGTATCTTCGTAAAATCCGTGTTAACGCACGAACTCGAATTCCCATTCAATCGGATGTTCCAGATAGGACATACTCTCGAAGGTGCTCGACGTGTAAGGAGTTTGACCATGAAAACCATTTGTATAACCTACGGGGCCGTGGTGGTGCAAGTACCTCTCGTAATGGAAGAACCTCTCGTAGTGGAAGAGTCTCTAGTGGTTGAAGAACCTCATGATTTTATGAATGTATTTTAATTCTTCTTGATGTATTTGAGTTGTCTTGAATTATGAATCTTAATTATTTTGTTATTGTGATGAATCATGTATTTTTTTTAATGAAGCATCTTGAATTAGGCATTTTTAAAAATGTGAGTTTTTTTTACCGAATGAGTTATATAAAAGCGGTCAAAAGCGAGCATAGTGTTGTCAGATGTGGGTTGCTAAATAATTGACCCTTATTGCGCAAGAATGTCCTGCGCAAAAGGGCTTCTACCTGTTGCGCAGGGTAGTATTGTAACTTTTTTTAAGTGGGTGTTTTGGATCAAACACCTACTTTGTGGGTCAATTAAGTTGCGGACTCCACGTATACACACAAAGAAAGGAAGCTATAACTTCACCTTGATAGTTTCCATCCTTGATTGTCAGAGTATTTGTCTCCTCAATTGACTTTTTCTTAATTTTCATGTCAGTTATGGTCTAATTTAGTTTATTAAGACCATTTACATGAGTTGTTACTAATCTAATACTAATCTTAACTTTTTTTTAGTAAAAGAATCACACAACAAGAGGTGGTGATGTTTTATTAATAAAAGGAGATTTATTTACACAAAGAAGTCACAAAAAAAGATAAAAAAATCAATCTAGAATAACTAAGATTAAGATTAAGAAAAACAACAAATCCTAAGTCTGATGTAGATGCAACAAAACTTCCTTCAATCTCTCTAGTCTGCACTTATCTGCTGCTTTGGATTGATGCGACTATTAGACACCTCAAGGTCTCACCAGGTGCTATGGTATCAATCCATGTGAGCAAAGTCAAGGAGTATATTGGCACACTCTTCATTTGATAGTGTTGTGAAGCTGCTGCCTTTTAGTGTGAATGAAAACCATTTAAAACATGTAGATAACAGGCTGAATACTAAATGTATCCTGTAACAATCAGCTAAAGAAATCCTTCTAGCATCTTGAACAGTGAGACTGTTAATACCACTCACTAGATAGGATAACCTTAGATGACTATACAGTCTTAAAATTGGATCTCCATTCAGCCTGTTATAGCATAATACTAATCTTACTTTCCAAGTGAGTTATGGTCTAATTTGGTTTAATCATAGGAAATCAAAATAAATTTAGTTTATTAAGACCATTTACATGAGTTGTTACTAATCTAATGCTAGATTGTAACATCTCGTAAATCTTAGTTAGGTGTGAATATGAAATAACTGGGGTTTAGATGTCATTTTAGCTATGTGAATCCATTCGAGATGAATTCGGGTGATAAACAGTCATTTTGAAGTCAAACCAAAAAGTGAAGTTCTTAAGGGCTTCTAAATTCGTCCAATTTTGGAGGACTTCTTACTATTTCCCATTTTTCGGATAGTTACGTTGAGAATCTGAGAAAACATAAGACATGATAGTTGTAGGTATTTGAAATATCCTTCCAATGATAGGTCGCCCAGTCCCAACAAAGCTCCGTGCTAGAAGTTATGCCTATTTTACTAAACATCGTCAGTGCAGTATAAAAATTAGGCGTTCGCGTCGCCCTGGGCCTTTCCTTGGGTGGCGCCCCAGGCAAAGTTTCCAAGAAACTCAAAATTTGGACACCGTCGAAATAGATATACTGTGCACATAGCCCTGGGTGATGACCAGGCCATTTCATGCCTCAAGCGATTTTTCCCGAATTTTTATAAAAGCCTAACTTCTTTATTGATAAGGTGCCCTATGATCCTATGTTTTGATAATTGTCAAACTGATGGGAACCGATAAGAGACCTGGTCTGCGATCTGTTTTGAATATACCGCGCGCACTCTGTGGCACAACTTTAAAGCTGAACTGTACAACAACAATGTTGCAGCACATGCCTCGGGTCAAAACTTTGAATGAGAAGTCTCCATCACATTCCACATGTTCCCCAATATATATTCAACATGTCCCAACGTATTGTGCAACACTTGGAAAACCTAAAATCACTTTCCAAGTCTCTTAGTCTGTTTTAAGCTTTGTTTCATTTGTACTAATATTGTAAACCTACTCCTCTCGTTTGAGAAGCTATTTGTAGGTATTTAAAACTCTCAAAGTCACCTTGTCAGAAGTGTGTTTCCACAAGCTCTTGAGTGGTACATTAGGCTAGGATTACTCCAAGTGTATTAGTTTCCTTCGCTAGATTTATTCAAGTGGAGGTGCTTACAATCGGTGCATTTTAAGGGTGGACGGACTATGAGAGTTAGTTCCTAGGTTGCAACTATTATAAGGGTGAGGGATTATGGGAGTTAACCTCTAGTTTGGAATAAGTTGTAATTGAAAGTTGCTCGGTTAGTGGAGTTGAAATCCTACTGGGGGAGGTCGTAGTTTTTAATGCCTTGAGTAAGGAGTTTTCCACTGTAAAATCTTGTGTCCTTTACTTACTGCACTGTACAAGGGAACTGATAGACGACCAGGTCCCTTCATATTCTGTTTGGTAAACGCAATGCCTCTATCAATTGGTATCTGAGCAGGCCCTTTCTAAAAGTCTAACACCTAGAAAGGATCCTCAGTCTAATGGCTGCTCTACCAAACTCATAAAAAGGACACTCGATGACAACACCACCATGAGCAAATGATGAATCCAACATGGAACATTTCACCAGCAAGTTTCAAAGGATGATTAGAAGGGACAAAAGATCCAGCAAAAAGAACTCCATTACCAAGCAAGCATACGATGAATATAAGTCAATCGTCTCACTCATGGCCAAGTCAAATCCAGATGGTGAAGATGAGAATGTTAAGAATGAAACAGATGGAGGGGTCAAAAATGGTACATGGACAGCGGCTGCTCAAAGCACATGATCGGTGAAAAGGATAACTTTCTCTCACTCAAAGCTTTTCAAGGTAGGAGTGTATCCTTTGGAAACTCTAAGAAGGGGTACATTCTTGGAGTGGAAAATTCGGGAAGACACTTACTCATGCCATAGAAAATGTATACTTCACAAATGATCTGAAGTATAGCCTGTTAAGCATGTCTCAAATCTATGACAGAGGAAATGAATTCAAGTTCCTATCTTGCTCCTGCACAGTCATAAGTCTCAAAACGGGTGAAGTGGTTCTAGTTGCCAAGAGATTCAAAAATGTATATGTCCCAGACTTTGGCTCCCAAGACAGGAGTGATTTGACCTGTTTGGGTGTGATTGAGGAAGACCCTGAGCTCTGGCACAGACGACTGGGGCATGCGAGTTTTTCGTTATTAAACAAACTTGATGTGAAAGACCTGGTTCATGGACTTCCAAAGGCAAAGTTTAAGGATCACAATACTTGTGATGCTTACGTAAAAGGGAAGCAGGTGAGATCTTCTTTTAAACCGAAGAAAGAAGTAAGAACCTTGAGGCCCCTTGAACTTCTTCATATGGATCTCTGTGGCCTAATGAGAATACCCAGCAGAGGAGGAAAGAAATATATCTTCGTAATCGTTGATGACTACTCTAGGTTCACCTGGACCCTGTTCTTAAAACACAAAAATGAAACATTTCCTGTGTTTCACGCCTTCGTTAGGCAGATCCAAGTAAAGCTTGGGACCCTTGTCGCGAGCATCAAATCTGATCATGGGACTGAATTTGATAATGCTCAGTTTGTTGATTTCTGTACTGAAAATGGCATTAGTCACAATTTCTCTGCCCCTAGAACACCTTAACAAAATGGTGTTGTGGAGCGAAAACATAGAACTCTTGAAGATATGGCAAGAACAATGTTAATAGAAAGTGGGGTGTCCAAAAGTTTCTGGGCTGAAGCTGTAAACACTGCTTGTTGTGTAATAAACAGATGCATGATCAGGTCTCTACTTGAAAAATCTCCATACGAGCTGTTAAATGGAAAAAAAAGCCCAAGTTGACTTACTTAAGAGCTTTTGGGTGCAAATGCTTTGTACTCAACAACGACAAGGAAGCTTTAGGAAAGTTTGATGCCAAAAGTGATGAGGGTATCTTCCTTGGGTACTCTTCTCATAGCAAAGCATATAACAAAAGGACGCAAACTAATTTTTGATGAGTCAAGATTTCAAGGGGATATCAGGGTTCCACATGATGAAGAGGAAGATGGAGTTTTCCCAAAAGTTCCAAATGAAGACATTGAAATATCCAATAGGAAGACTGATCTAATGAATCAAATCAAACCAGTTGATGAAGAAAATGTTGATGATTCTCCAGAGAAAGCAGAGGAACCTACTTCTTAGATAACTACCCTAGAGGCTGTGCATAAAGTGACAGATGTTATATCAGGAACTCCGAAAACTGATCAAAGAAGTGGTGGAAATGTATCAATGGATGCTGACAACGGATCCAATAATGAAGAATCTAGTCCATCTACTCCTGCTGTTCAAACATCCATCTGGAAGCTTAGAGGATCTTACCGCCTTCACAATGTAATTACTTCTCTAAACTCAGGCATTCAAACCAGATCTAAGGCAAGAAACCTATTTACCTTTTTAACATTTTTGTCTCAAATATAGCCTACGAACATCAAACAAGCCTTAAAGGATGCCAACTAGATAGCTGCTATACAAGAAGAGCTTCATCAATTTGAAAGAAACAAAGTATGGCACATGTTCCCTCAACTATCGGATAGAACTGTGATAGGCACCAGGTGGGTGTTTCGTAAGATGAACTTAGTAATACCACCAGAAACAAGTCAAGACTGGTAGTTCAAGGTTACAATCAAGAAGAAGGAATAGACTATGATGAGATGTTTTCTCCCGTGGCCAGAATGGAGGCAATCAGGATTCTTAAAGCTTTTGCATCCCATATGTGTCACGACCCGACTCGGGGTCGCGACGGGCACCCGGTGCTATCCCACCCGGGCACCCCTCATCATACACTTAATCTTACATCTAGGTGAGCCACATGATTAAACGCATATTTCCATTCATTCATCATGCTAGTCCCATTGGACAACAATGCCTTTATATCATCATTGGCATCTATGCCACATCAATGTACACGAGCCAACAAGTCTATCAAAATGATATACAAAATATTGGCCGACAAGGCCGAACATATCTAACCATATACACATGTCTACGAGCCTCTAATGAGTGTATAACATATCACATAAGCGGGACAGGACCCCGCTATGCCCATAATCATGTACACAAAAGAATAAGTACCCAAAACCTATGGCTCTGAATGAAATGGAGCTCTGCTATGAACTCTTTGAGAATGTAGCTATGGATCAGTTCTGTCTCCCTGTGCACCTGCGGGCATGACGTAGCGTCCACAAACAAAAGGACGTTAGTACGAAGAATGTACTGAGTATGTAAAGCATGATCAATATCAATACAGAAGCATAATGTACAACATAAGAAACAGCATAATATGGGAGGTAATAATATCATCATCATGGGCACTCACTTGCCTTACATAAGACCTTTCCATTTCGGTTGCGTGAATGGGTACATACATTCGTATCCGGATCCATATTTATATCCGTACTCATTTAAGTATACTTATTCACATTCATATCGTGTACATTTTCTATTCTGTAATCATATCATATTCATCTCATACATTTCTCATTTACATGGCATACCCGACCATGAAGGCCCGGTGTTTCACGTACCCGGCCATAGCTAGGCTCGGTGATCATACATACCTGGCCAACCAAGGCTCAGTGTTACACATACCTGGCCCTACCAAGGCTCAGTGGTGTCCGTACCAAACTGCAGTGGTGTGCGCGCGTTACGTAAACATACATACATATACAACTATATATATTCTACCCGGCCATATAAGCTCGGGGTTTCATACTAGCCATTCATAGGCACACCTACATATAAGCTCATAAGCATCTTTGCTATTATCATCACTACCATCATCGTCATCATTACCGTTATCGCTATTACCATTATAGACGTCATCAATATAATTATCACTATTATCGTCATTCATTACATCTATCTTATAGGTTTACTCATCATATGAGGAACTTAACACAATCGTAGCATATCGAGAATCGCGAGCTTACTAGCTCGGAAGATCAAATCATTTGAAGGACATCATAGTCTTATAGAAGATTTAGACTTTTGGCCAAAGAACCATGCCTTATGAAAGAAGGGTTAGCCTTACATACCTTTCCGTTCAACTATTCTACGCTTGCACGTTCTCCTCCAACGCTCGCGTTTCTACCTTCATTAAAGTCATACTATCATTAGAATCGATAGCTAGCATACACGACTAGAACTAAAGAAAATCGGACAGCATCTCCTTTATTTATACGACATTCCTCCATAGCGTATATCAACTCCCAAACGTCAATAATACATTCACAATTCTATAACGATAGTCATTATTCATCCACATTATCCATACTCTAGACTTACTTTCAATCACCCATATCCATGGCCATAATGCATGACGACGTCCATTCACAAACATTGCTCATCTCATGTTCTCAACATCATTTATAACATATTTACATCTCAACACATCAAGAATCATAACTCAATTCAAGCTATTTCTCAAAATGGCACTATTCCATATTCATGACCCATTTTTCTATACCCTTCTACAATCCAAGTATTTCAACTCTCAAATACCTTAAACAACATAGAATTATCATAAATCTTACCTTAGATGTCGTAGGAATAAGCCTTGGTTGATAATACTCCACTTGAGCAAAAGCCCTAGTTTATCTCCAATGAGATTTCTTGACTTGAATAATCTTTAATGGGTCTTCTTACACTTGATTCACTTGGTTTATGTTGTTGATCACTAAAAATCCTTGAATTCATGTGGAATAAATGTAGAGAGATGTTTTAGAGAGAAGGGGTGTCATGTGGAAGTGAAATGAAATAAGACTTGGTCCCTTATTTAATGACTTAAAATCTGATTTGAAATGAACAGTAGTCGAAAGTGCAACAGTGGTCGTAAACTCAGTTTACGACCCGTATTCCAGTTTACGGTCCGTATTCTTTGGGCGTATTAAAGGATGACAGAACCAGAAAGTCAGGCTGAGGACATGGTGGTTTATGAACTCAGTTTACGGTCCGTATTTCAAGTCGTCTTTAACCATTCGAGCATTGGACAGAAAGTTGAAGTTTTGGGACCTGAAATACGACATGGCAGTTTACGGCCCATAAACTACTTTACGGTCCGTATTTCATTTTACGATCGACTGGGCCGAAGTGCAAATCTGCAGCTTTCACGTCTTCAGAACCTATAATTATTCATTATGGAGCGTAACCTATCTCTTATTGCAATTGCCTTTGGAATCTTACTTAGGATCATCAAACGTCATTCCCTTCTTATCAAAACATCGTATACGCTATGCCCTTTGTTAGCCTATCCACTGTACGTTCGCGGGAAAATTTTCAAGGTGTAACAATATGGAATTCAAGCTATTCCAAATGGATGTCAAGGGTACCTTTCTAAATGTGTATTTAAAGGAAGAAGTGTTTTTCAAACAACCTCCTGGCTTCGAAAATCATGAACATCCATAACATGTGTTCAAACTTGACAAAGCTTTGTATGGTCTGAAACAAGCCCTTCGTGCTTGGTATGAAAGATTGTAAAAATTTTTGCTTGAAAATGGTTTCACCTGAGGAAATATTAAAAACACTCTATTTCTGAAGAAGAGAGGAAGAAGTCTATTGATTGTACAAGTGTATGTCGATGATATCATCTTTAAAGCCACAAATGATTCACTGTGTGAGGACTTTGCAAAGCTTATGGGAAGTGAATTCGAGATAAGCATGATGGGTGAGCTGAACTTCTTCCTTGGTTTGCAAGTAAAGAAGACCCCAAAAGGCTTTATAATTAGTCAACAGAAGTACATTAAGGAGTTGCTCAAACGTTTTGGAATGGAGGATGCCAAGCCTATCGACAGTCTCGCTACTTCCACTCGACTTGATATTATAATGACCAGTCCGGTCGTTATTTAATATTTTGCGAACCCATGCCTAATCTAGGTCGAGGGTCGTAAATAATAAGCTCTATGATGTGTTTTAAGGGTTAAGAGTGGAAAAAATTAATTTTGGAAAGAATTAGAAATTACGGGCCAGGGAAAGGAAGCGGACTGCTATAGCGGTCAGTTGACCGCCACAGTGGTACCGCTATAGCGGCATACCGACCGCCGCAGCGGTACACGCGGGGCAGTGGCCCCCGTTTCTATTACTTAGTTTATTTTCTCTCCTTTTGCTATAGAAAACTCCGAAGGGCTGCTCCTAGGGTTCCATATGAAAGAAAAAACCCTTGACACCAAGAAAAAAAAAAGAAACCTTTCTAGTTTCCTCCCCACCATTCTCTACGAATATTGTCACTCATTGGTTCTGATGAAGGCTAAGAAGACGAGGAATTCGTGGAGATTCAATTAGCTATTCGCCAACGAGGTAGGTTATGAGTTACTTGAGCTAGACTTTGATTAGCGAATCGTATATTCTTTTAGAGTTGACGGGAGACTGCATGATTAGGTCTTCTGACATGGAGTATGGATGGACATACTCTTTAATGTGACTAAAATATTGTGTAAATGATATTTAGGGTAATAATGAGTTATTATTAATAGAAAGTGTTGTTATCACTCAGGGGTACTTCGTGTTTAATTTATGCAACCCTAGAAGTGGGTGATTTCCGTCTTTATACCCGATTGTGTTGAATATTCACATGGCTATCTTCCTTGGAAATAAGAGATTTGTACTGAAATAACTATTTTGAGTTGGATTGGAACTACGCCAATCAAGGGCAGGATGTTTGATTGATTTGATATATTGCATCGTTGCATTGCATTGCATGGTTTATGAGGAAATACTTGTAGCAGGAAAGCCTGAGTGTGGGCATTGTGTTATCTAGTCTTGTGGCCGTTGAGTTGAATACATGGAATATATATATGATTTGGATCCGCGTCCAAGGTTCGTTCCGGAGCGGAGGTTTGTGCTCGGGGTCGAGGCGTGAATCCGAAACTAGTAGTACATGGACACCATGGGTCCTCTGCAGGTCATGACTACTGAGCAATGACATCAGATAGCATGTATGTACAGTGTGCTTGGGCCCTTGAATCGCATTTTGCATTGCACTACACCTCATATTTCTATGATATACATGCGTGTACTACTGTCGTTGATATTGCATATTCATCTTTATGTTTTCGTTGAGATTCTGGGTGGAGAGGGGATTAATCTAAGATAAGTATAGTAGCGGATTGTCAGATAGTGAACCATTTCCCTAGGTGGATGGTATTGTAGTAGGTAATTTGAGTAGGTGAACTCTACAAACATAAAGGGTAGAAGCTAGAGTATACGATGAGCGTGGAGACAAAAGTGAATAGGTTTGATGGAAGGGAGGGAACGATTGCGAGTAAGTAGAAGGCCCGTAATTCTTGGAAATAAAAGAAGTGAACAACGACATTGGGAAGGAAAGTTATGAGGATGTAATAACCTTTATTTAGAATCTTGAGTTTCATTGACTTATCTGCTTATCTTATTGACTTTATATTGTGTTGCGAGAACTAGTCTTAATCGACCTATGATGCTCACCAATATGTGTGGTGTACTAATACTGCTCTTGCTACGCCTTTTCGGGGTGTAGATGTGTTGCAGGTCTTAATTGAAGTTTTGTCGTGGGGATTTTCTTGACATTCTCCTACAACCTCTCTTATCTCATTCCCGACGGAGGCTGTGTCATTTATTTTGTCTTCTTGTACTATATGAGCTCTTGTACCTGTCTAGACTAGATCCCGGGAAATTTCTTTTAAGATTTATTGTATTTTGAAAAAGTTTGTATGAAGTTTTTACTTTATTAATTTTTAAAGATGGCTGTCGTAATTGTTTTAAACATTGGGTTTATTGGTAAGGGTTCGCCTAATAGGTTAGTAATATGGTACGTACCCGCCCGACCGGTGGGTTGGGTCGTGACAGTTGGTATCAGAGCCTAGGTTATCGGTCTCACAAGTACAAGATCGAATGTCTAGTAGAGTCTTGTGGAATGGTACACATCCGTACCCGTCCGCAAGAGGCTATAGGACATCTAGAAGTTTCCCTTCATTCATTCTATCGTGCTACGCCAATGCGCCATCTCCTTGTTGGATCTAGATACCAATTAGTATCTTGGCGGGCTAATTGGTATCTGTCAATTCCAATTGGTATCTCTCTAGTTCGACTCAAGGAAGACCTTCTATAAGTAGCTGCGTAATTAACTGTGTGGCCAACAATTTCTGGGGTAATGTCTGTGTTATAGACTGGGTACTGATCTTGGGAATATTAGCAAGTTAATAGCGCAGTCATACTCGTAGGTGAAAACCATGTTTTACGCGCTAATCATTTAAGTAAACCCCTACGCGATCTGAGCTGGAGTATCAAAAAAATTCAACTACTGGCATTGTAGCACCGCTGTAGTGGTACGGGGACCACTACAGCGGGATTGCTATAGCTGGAATCAGACCGCTATGGCGAATCCAGAGTTTCTGCGAGGGCCACTATAGTAGCGTACTCACCGCCATAGCGGTACCGCTACAGCGGTTGATTGACTGCCACAACGGTACTATTTGACCAGTAGCTCTTCCTTCCTCCCCTGTTTTGCCAAGTTGTGTAGTCCATCAACAAAACAAGAATAAATCAATTTCCAAAGCAGATACTTTCATAAAAACATCCATCCAACGAGGGCAATTGTCTTACGAGCTCCCTTAAAACGGGGCACCCGCATCAAAACAACAAAACAAAGATCATCCAAACATGCCAAAACACAACCAAAGCAAACAAATTGTCTAAACATCAAAGCTCAACGCGGGCAAATGCTAACCAAAGCTGATAAAGGGGGTGGGGGAATCTCTAAGCCACTCCACGGCTAGTTACCTCATCGCCAGCATCCTCCGAGTCACTAGAAACCTCATTGCCAAGTGCGGACTCGCTAAGAAAGGAGAACTGGGAGGCATCTCTGGTAGTCATCTTTAGAGGCTTCACCTTCAGAACTAGGGCCTTCAGAAGACTATTGATGCCCTTACACATCTTCATGAATAGCTTGTCCCTAGCCCGACTCTTTTTCTTCTCCTTGTTCAAGTCATCCCGGAGATCCACGCGGGCTTGAGCCAAAGATCCATAGGCGCTCTGCAAGGCATCCACAACCTCTCCCATCTTGGTTTGGGTCTCCATGTAATCCTTCATCTACTCAACAGTAAAATAGCCAGTACCCGCAGCGCTGCTAGATGACCCGGTCTCCATGGAAGGCCGTGCAAACCCCATCATGGCTGCCCTCACCGTAGCCATATCAGCCTATATGTGCTCCAGAGTACTCAGGGTCCGTGACTGACTCCCGACCTGTGGCCCACCACTGTCCTCGCTATCATCTGAGCCAGTCCTCTTCCTCTTTCCCCTACCCTGTGATCCCTTGACCTTAAATGCGCCAAAAGTGACATCGCGCTCCACATAGTGGTCCCCAGGCTCCATAGGCACCCCAGCATTACAGCAAAGATGGGTAATCAGGGTGGGAAACATCAAGCTCGGGCCAGCCTTGGCTACAAAAGCCCGCCACTCCTCGATCACCTGCATACCCATATTTACGGACACACCATCCAAGATGCAAGCCACCACAAGGCCCCTTGGGTAAGTGACATCAATAGTATTGCTCGAGGGGCGAACCCGCTAGGCAATGAGGTTTAACCACCTCCGGGCCTCAGGAGTAAAGTCTGCTCTTTATAGCCAAACGTGAGACAACTCAAGTAGCCTTCTTTCTCTTTGATACTCATACCAACATCCTCACCAACCACAGCCCGTTACCTTCAACATCCTTAGCCCAAAGCTCATCCTGTGGAGGGTTGGGCATCTCGTGAACAGCATTGATAGCCTCGGCACCCACCTTTATGGCAACCCCTCAGATAGTAATCTGCGGTTCCGAGACTGTCCAATCTACAGTAGGGAGCATAGCATAGAACTCCCTAATCCAGTTGCAGTTGATATCACCGGGTTCCTCGACTAACTGGCCCCAACCAATGCTGTGTAGAGTTTGATAGAATTCCGGGGCCAGCTCTTCAACCCGGTCCATAATGAAAGCCCTCTTGTGAAGCAGACCCTTGGTCTACTGTTCTATGAAATGCCTCTTACAAGCGTTGTTGGGGAATTTGACATATGCGGGGATAGCTGGGGGTTGTTGTCCTTATTGCTATTGTTGTTGTTGACCCGCCATAATAAGTGAGAGTGTTAGCCTAAAAAGGTGAAAAGCAGAGTTAGGTTAGTGTGGTATAATGAGTTAGTGGTGATAGACCATGTATAAAACAGTAGAAAAAGCCAAAAATTCGATTCCGCCTGAAGCAGCTCCATTGCGGCTGTGGTATGGCCGCTGCAGTGAAGCCGCTATAACGGTAAGAGGGCCGCTAAGGCATCGCTGTAGCGGTGCTTTGTCGGCTTAACGGGCTCGTTATAGCGAGTAGGTCACCGCTATAGCAGCCATCTCCCAAACTTGATGGCCCGCTCCCAGCGCCGGTTCCATCGCTACAGCGGTACCGCCGTAGCGGTGGAAGGATCGCCACAGCGGTCCCACCTTCTCCAGTCCGAAAAATTACTACCCCAACCCTGTTCCCAACCCAAAATTTTCACCATGGTTTCCCCGTTTTTGTCAAGGATCAAGTAGTATGATAGCATGCATGATTTTTGTAACTTGTTTACCCTATTTCAACTACCATAGTTACCAAAATTTTGAGCAAGAACACCAAAAATTTACACCATAACAAGACACCCACCCCAACATGAAAACTACCTCCCGTTTAGCAAATCTTCAGTATAAAGTGTTTCTAAGACATTATGAACGTGAATTAACCCTCAATGATCCAAGGAACTACCCTCCCTAAGAACCAAAAACCCCTTTTTTTGTCTAGAAAATCTAATTTCGTCATAATCTAGCAAGTTAAGCATGGAATTTTCGAAATAAGAAGCCATAGACAAGTTATAGGTCAGTGAAGGAGAGCACATACCTTGAAATGGTGAGAGATCTGCAATCCTGGCAAGAGAAAAATAATTTTTTGTGTGTAGAAGAAACCTGGGCTTTTTTAGATTTTATGTAAGTATTTGGTTAAATGGAAGGGGGTAGGGTGATTATAAGGGATTGGGGAGGGAAATGAGGGGTTGAGAAATGTATAAGGGGAAGAATTTTCGTGGGCAATAGAGAGGTTTTCAGTTATGGGGGAATAAAGGGAAGTGGGGGGAGGGGGGGGGGGGGTTGAACTGAGTTCACCTCCTTTTTGTTTTTTATTATGCCCGATGACCGCTGCGGGTGGCATATTGACCGCTGCAACGGTACCGTTATAGCGGTCCTTTGGTCGCTATAGTGGTGGCAGTGGAATTTTTGTTTTCGTTCTGTTATGTTGTTCATTTCTTTCCCCAAAGCAATGGCTCGAAACCCTGTTTCTCATGGTGTATGGCCCAGGAAGGTAACCCTTACCTCACCCCACCACGTTCGGGAACGAACGGTAGTTTAATTGATATCTTGTGTAACGACCCGTCCGGTCGTTATTTAATATTTAGCGAACCCATGCCCAATCTAGGTCGAGGGTCATAAATACTAAGCTCCATGATGTGTTTTAAGGGTTAAGAGTGGGAAAATCCAATTTCGAAAAGAATTAGAAATTGCGGGCCAGGAAAGGAAGCGGACCGCTATAGCGGTTAGTGGACTGCCATAGCGGTACCGCTATAGCGGCATACCGACCGTCGTATCGGTCCACGCGGGGCAGTGGCCCCCGTTTTTGTTACTTAGTTTATTTTCTCTTCTTTTCCTATAGGAAACTCCCAAGGGCTTCTCCTAGGGTTCCATATGAAAGGAAAAAACCCTTGACACCAAGAAAAAAAAAACCTTTCTAGTTTCCTCCCCACTATTCCCTACGAATATTGTCGCTCATGGGTTCGGATGAAGGCTAAGAAGACGAGCAATTTGTGGAGATTCAATTAGCTGCTCGTCAATGAGGTAGGTTATGGTTTGCTTGAGTTAGACTTTGATAAGCGAATCGTATATACTTTTAGAGTTTACGGGAGACTGCATGATTAGGTCTTCGGACATGGAATTTGGATGGACATACTCTTTAATGTGACTAAAATATTACGTAAATGATAGCTAGGGTTATAATGAGTTATTATTAATAGAAAGTGCTGTTATCACTGAGGGGTACTTCGTGTTTAATTTATGCAACCCTAGATGTGGGTGATTCCGTCTTTATACCTGATTGTGTTGAATATGCACATGGCTGTCTTCCTTGGAAATAAAAGATTTGTATTGAACGAACTATATTGAGTTGGATTGGCACTATGCCCATCAAGGGCAGGATGTATGATTGATTTGATATATTTCATCGTCGCATTGCATTGCATGGTTTATGAGGAAATGCTTGTAGCAGGCAAGGCTGAGTGTGGGCATTGTGTTATCTGGTCTTGTGGCCGTTGAGTTGAATACATAAAATATATATATGATTTGGATCCGCATTCGAGGTTCGTTCCGGAGCGGAGGTTTTTGCACGGGTCCGAGGAGTGAATCCAGATCGACTGGTACATGGACACCATAGGTCCTCTGTAGGTCATGACTACTGAGAAATTACATCAGATGGCATGTATGTACAGTGTGTTTGGGCCCTTGCATCGCATTTTGCATTTCACTGCACCTTATATTTCTATGATATACATGCATGTACTACTGTCGTTGATATTGAATATTCATCTTTATGTTTTCGTTGAGATTTTGGGTGGAGAGGGGATTAATCTAAGATAAGTATAGTAGCAGATTGTCCGATAGTGATCCATTTCCCTAGGTGCATCGTATTGTAGTGGCTAATTTGTGTAGGTGAACTCTACAAACATAAAGGGTAGAAGCTAGAGTATACGATGAGTGTGGGGACAGGAGTGAATAGGTTGGATGGGAGGGAGGGAACGATTGTGAGTAAGTAGAAGGCCCGTAATTCTTAGAAATAAAAGAAGTGAACAGCGAGAGTGGGAAGGCCAGTTATGAGGATGTAATAACCTTTATTTAGAATCTTGAGTTTCATTGACTTATCTGCTTATCTTATTAACTTTATATTGTGTTGCGTGAACTAATCTTAGTCGACCTATGATGCTTACCAGTACATATGGTGTATTAGTACTGCTCTTGCTACGCCTTTTCTGGGTGTACATGTGTTGCAGGTCTTAATTGAAGTTTCGCCGTGGGGATTTTCCTGACATTCTCCTATGGCCTCTCTTATCTCACTCCCAGCGGCGGCTGTGTCATTTATTTTGTCTTCTTGTACTATAGGAGCTCTTTTACTTGTCTAGACTAGATCCCGGGAAAGTTCTTTTCAGATTTGTTGTATTTTGAAAAAGTCTGTACGAAGTTTTTACTTTAATTCTGTAATTTTTAAAGATGGTTGTCATAATGGTTTTAAACGTTAGGTTTATTGGTAAGGGTTCGCCTACTAGGTTAGTAATATGGTAGGTGCCTGCAGGACTCGTGGGTTGGGTCGTGACAGATATGGATGAATCTGGTGATCCAGTAAATGAGACAATGTACAGGGGTATCATAGGATCTCTTATGTATCTAATAGCCAACAGACCTTATATAGTATTTAGTGTCGGATTATGTGCTAGATTTCAGTCAAGTCCTAAGGAATCTCACTTGAAGGTTGCCAAAAGAATTTTGAGGTATCTCAAGGGCATGCCAGACCTTGTCCTTTATTATTCCACATAAGACAGCTTTGAATTGGTTAGAAATGCAGATGCTGACTATGCTGGTTAATTGGTCGATAGAAAAAAAACATTCGGAATGGCTCATTTTCTTGGATCATGTCTGATATCTTGGGGTACGAAGAAACAGAACTCAGTTGCCCTTTCAACTACGAAAGCTGAATATGTTGCTGCTGCTTCTTGTTGTGCTCAACTGCTATAGATCAAGAAACAACTTGAAGGTTTCGGTGTTCTCACTGACTGTGTTCCTTTTCTATGTGACAATACAAGTGCCCTCAACATGGCAAAGAATCCAGTTCATGATAAACGAACCAAACACATCGATGTCAGACATCACTTTCTAAGAGATATTGTTGAAAAAGGTCTGATACGAATGGAGTTTTGCAAGACAGAGGACCAAGTGGCTGACATCTTCACAAAAGCGTTCAGTAGGGAGAATTTTTATAGAAATCATTTGGAGCTAGGCTTGATCAAACCTACCTAAGCCTCCAAAATATTTTTTGCTATGTAGAGGGGAGAGCTACAATGCAATAAAGTGTTTTTCAACAGCATCTAACTCATTTATACACTGTAACAGCTGTACACGCATAGCAGTCTTGGAAGTCAAAGTTGACATATGAGACAGTGTACATTTTAGATTTTCTGCCAAAATCTATCATGAAACAGCCCAGAGACCTGGTCTTGGGGGCTCAGCTCGACTCTTTTCAATGATACCAAAAGAGGGAAGAATGGAATGATAAGAAGGAAAAAGAAAGGAAGAAGACAAATGAACGGGAGGAAGAAATGTGAGATCTGATACGCAGGGGAAATCAGAAAGAAAAGGATCATCAGATCTGGTGTTCAGGGGGAACAAGTGGGAAGTGGGGTCTGGTCTTCAGGGGGAATTTTGTCTCCAAGTGTGTCATCATCAAAAAGGGGAAAATTGATAAGGTGCCCTATGATCCTATGTTTTGATAATTGACAAACTGATGGGAATCGACAAGAGACCTGGTCTACGACCTGTTTTGAATATATCGGGCATACTCAGTGGCACAGCTTTAAAGCTGAACCATACAACAGCAATGCTGCAACCCATGCATCTAGTCAAAAATTTGGATGAGAAGTCTCCATTACATTCCACATGTTCCCCAATATAAATTAAACATGTACCAACATATTGTGCAACACTTGGAAAACCTAAAATCACTTTAAAAAGTGTAGCCGTCACAAGAGTTCTAAGTGTTCAACTGACAGAGCTGAGAACAAACTGAAGGACCACATGCTAACTCTGAAGATATCCAAGTCTCTTAGTTTGTCTTAAGCTTTTTTCATTTGTACTTAATTGTAAACCTACTCCTCTTGTTTGAGAAGCTGTTTGTCGGTATTTAAAAGTCTCAAATTCAGATTGACGAAACTGTGTTTCCACAAGCTCTTGAGTGGTACATTAGGCTAGGATTAGTCTAACCGTAAAAATTAGGTGTGCGCGTGCCCTGGGCGATTCCTTGGGCGGTGCCCAAGGCCAAGTTTCCAGGAAACTCAAAGTTTTGAACCGTTAAAATAGATATACTGTGCGTGTTTTCCCTGGGCGACGCCCCAGGCGATGCACCAGGCCATTATATGCCTGGACCGATTTTTCTCGAATTTATATGCCTGGACCGATTGTTATATTCATTCGCACTTCGGTTTTGCCGACTTTTTGAGAGGAAACAACCCTAAAACTTCCCCAAAACATATAAGGTAAGTTCTTGATCAATTCCCATCATTACTTCATCAATCTAATGTCAAATTAACCTTAGTTTATCTCTCCAAACCCTAGATTCATGAAAACTCAAGAGAGAAGAAGACGGAGCGTGTAGAACTTCATCTAAAAGGTATGAACTTTGGTATCCCTTATTTAATTAATGACTTTTAGGATGGTATAGATTATACTATGTGATTGGAATCCACTAATGATTCACATAAGGATTCGAGCACAAGTTTTAAGGCTGAAAAGCCCGGGTTTTTTTAATAAGGGTATAAATCCCAAGAATTGGATAAAGCTCTAAATTTTGTTATTAAGAACCATTGTAGAACGATTGTTGAACTTGGAAGAATCCGTTTGCTAGATTTTAGTGGGAATTGAGGTATGTCTGTTTTTCAAAAACCTTTTTTTTGAAGTATGTTGTCCTGTTTGAAACGTGTAGATGATTGTTTGTGACTTGAAATCTTTCTTTGGAATATGGACATGATTGAAGCACTTGTTTGGATCTTAAACTTGTGTTACTATTGAATGGGTTTCTTGAACTTGGAATTGAATAAAAAAGTTGAATAATATTTCTAAATTGGTTATGACTTGAAATACCTCTATTCTGAGATGATGACTTGAGAAGGGATATTCGGCTCTAAGCCATGATTGATTATTCCCTTATATGCTATGATTTGTATCTTTGTTTGTGTTTGAGCCTGTATGGGCAAGCTGTGTGTTACACCTCGCACTTTCAGAGCATGAGTATGCCACGTACTTCACTGTATTAATGGAGTATTGGAGACGTCCAATGAAGTGTTGGAAGGTACAAGCCATGGGAAGTACGTAATAATGAAGTAAAGGATGAATTACAATCTCGTAAGTCGTAACCAGGAAGGAAAACCTTGGAACCAAAGGACATGACCATTATCAAGTATGGTTAATGATAAATATCATGTATGGAGAGTTTCGGAAGATTCCGGGATCAAGCAAATTGAGGAAAATAAGTTTATCAAAAATTTGGAGAACAATTGGTAGGATTTTGGACTGAAATTTTGGGTCATATTTGGAGGGGTATATCTCTGAGTATATCAGGAGTTTTGAGGTGTTTCAAGAGCCTAATATGAAGATCGTCGAGTCTAGTTTCCAACGCAATAAACCGTTTGTCAATATGACATCGGAGTAGGGAGTTATGGGCATTTTAAAACGGACTGTCAGAAGCCGCAAATCTACGCGGAAATTCTAGAAACCTCTTAAAAGGTCCATTGAATTCGACCCACTAGCCCAACCTGAATTGGGCTGCTATATATATATATATATATATATATATATATATATATATATATATATATATATATATATATATATCCCTTTATGTCATCTAAATCACCAAATTTCTCACCATTTCTTATCTCCACCCTTCTCTAGAGCTCTCCACACTTATCTCTCCACAATAAGAGAGTTATTGAGAATTCTTAAAGGTTCTATAACACTCCACAACCCTCTAGAAATCTCCTAACATCTCTACACCCCTCTAGAATTTCCCACACCTCTCTCTCCATTATAAAAGTGTTCTTGAAGGTTCACCATCATTCCAAAAACATTCTATACCATCACAAAAGAGGATCAAACTCCTAAACCCCAAGCTAATTCATGGAGAAGGATTGTTCTTGTCTCTACTTAATGTTGTGATGAATTTGGTCTTGGAAGGACAAACGTTGAGTGGATAAGGAGGCTGAAAGGTACGTTAAGGCTAGTCCCTTTCTTTCAAAAGGCATGATTCCTATGTTATGATTCCAAATATTTTTCCATAACCTTCTTACTTCCAAAAGTTAGAAGTTCATGATTCTTAAAAGGTTCTTATGATACTAAAGATGAGATGTTTTCTATGGTGAACATGATGATGATGATGATGATTTTAATTCTAGAAATTCCAAAGCTTATGATTTTAATGCTATTATGAGATTATTTCATGATTTTCTCGATTTTATTCATTGTTGTTGATCTCACCTTATAATAATTATTCCTTCAAGGTGAGATATAGTGATGATGAATGTTCCATAATATAAATCGGAGGTTACCGACCTTACGTCACTCCGATAGAGTCGTAGCTTTTATTTGGGCTCTCATGTATATATATATATATATATATATATATACAAATCGGAGGTTACCGACCTTACGTCACTCCGATAGAGTCGTAGCTTTTATTTGGGCTCTCATGCATGCTTTAAGTGTTTGCATATATATATATATATATATATATATATATATATATATATATATATATATATATATATAGGGTTACGCCGGGCCTAGTTGGCCGGGCAGACACCACTACGGTTGGCGTAGTGGGCGGATTATGGATAATGATAATAACACCGTGTCTATATGGCATTGGCAGACACCACTAGTGGGCGGCGTGAGATGATTACCCCGGATGCAGGAGGCCCAGACGCGGGCTAATGATGATAAAACCGTGCCTATGGCCGGATAACATAACAGCGTACCTATATGGTCGGGCATTTTACTTATATATATACACACACATTTATAATGTTGATTTTAAAAGTTAAAGTTAGCATGCATGGTATCCGCCTTAAGAGGAAATCAGATATACAGGTTATCTCTTTATCTCATGCTTCTTTATTCTTGTTTATGTTATTCTTCATGCCTTACATACTCAGTACACTGTTCGTACTGACGTCCTTTCTTGTCGACGCTGCGTTCATGCCCGCAGGTAGATAGGGAAACGGAATCAAATCCGTAGGTGCTTTATTAGCGGATTCTCAGGAGCACTCCACTTACTTCGGAGTTGTAGTCTATTAGTATTGGTATTCACGGTCACTTGTATTCTATGTAGAGACTCGTAGACATGTGTGTACAGTTAGACATTTCCTAACCCTACCGGTTCATATCGTTGTGTAACATTTTAGTAGCCTTGACGGCTGGTGATGATGGCCATAACTGTTAAAGATTATATAGAAGTGTGTCTTTATGTTGTGATATATGTCCTTACAGATTATGATATCCATGAGCTATCTTTATGGTCCACCCAGAAATGATTATGAGATGCATGTTTAGAGGTGCTCGGTGTGTTAGCTCCGGGTGCCCGTCATGGCCCTCTGGTTGGGTCGTGACAAAAGTGGTATCAGAACAGTTCGTCCTAGGGAGTGTCTACGAGCCGTGTCCAACGGAGTCTTTTTTATGGGTGTGAAATGCGCCACACTTATAAACAGGAGGTTGCGGGGTATTTTGGAATGTTTGACCCTTCCTTCTCATCTTAGATCGTGTCGTAGAGCTAAAGAATATGATGTGATGTCTCTGATTCAATTCCTAATTGTTTTGATTGTGGATAAGCAGTTGATTATGCTGCTATGAAGTAATTGATGAGAATTGCCATTGATACTTCGAAAGGTATGTTTCCTGCCTTATTGATATTGATGGAATTCAATATAAGAACTCGAGCTAGATGTTACAAGTATTTGTGATCGCCCTGTGAGGCATTGGATGTATTTTCGGGGCTGTGTGCAGGAATGAGGTAGTAAGAAGTATAGAGGAAACTCTGCTGAAATTTTTACAAATTGAATTGTTTGAATGTCTATGCTATAGAGAAAGAATGAAGGGAAAATGTGACAATCGGATGTTTGGTAAGTCATGATTGAATGAACCATTATGAGACGCTTTTAAAGAGAAGTTTTAGAATGATTTTAATTTAATTTAAAGAGGATAAAATTGATTAGTGATTAAAGGAACTGGAATGAGTAGCATTCGAGATTTCAGAGAATTGAGATTTATTGAAGATATAGGGAAAGTTGGCTCTAAGAATTCAAATATAGTATTACGATTTATAGATTGGTGAGTAAGAGATAACGAAGAGATATTGATAAGGGAAAGGAAGTTAATGAGTAGGGGAAAGTTTTACTCTAAAAGCTTATACATATACATAAGATTAGGACGGGTTGATGACAAGCACACAGACTCGTTTTATTAGACTTTCCTATATGATGTGGGTTTACATTGGGATTTAGAAGTCATCAGTCATTCCATTTCAAGGGGATTCTGAGTATTTGATAGTTGGTACTATTCTGAGAATCATTATGGCAAGTTACTTCGGATGTTAATGACGACCTTGAACTCAAGAATGAGAAATAGTTAGGTAAGTTGGATTGCAATTATGATTGTTTTCTGGATTGTTTATATAACTTCTAAATGTGATGTTAGTAGGCCGACGAAGGAAGTAGGGATTGTATCAACCTTAGGAATATGTGGTGTATTTGTAGCTGATCCTTATAAGGAGGCTTTACCTCAAATTTTTTGGACTGGTGTTATGAAGGTTGTTGACGATAGAGAAATTAGATGCGATGTCGGTTTATGTGTAAGGAGAGAAGAGAGTAGGTGTACAAGTGAAGATAAAGTATTGCAAAGATCGATTCGGTTGCTACAAGAAAGTAAAGGATGCGAGGTTGATTATCTTAGACAAAGAGACAGGGTACAAGTACGAGTAAGGATTTTTAAGTAAAGTTATATCGCCAGGAATTACAGTTAGGACGTAGGAAGGTATGCTAGGAAGACCTACAGATTTAGACATACGAAAAAAAAAGGTTAGGAGTATATGAGCTTTACAATTAGAATTCTCTGGCTAGCTGGGCAAAAAGAGAGGGGAGATGTATTAGAGCCACAGATTCAGGACAAAATCAAATGGCAACGGGATATCCTGCACGAAAAGGTGTTGAAAAGGGATAAAAAGATAAGTCACGAGTGGCTGCATCGAGTATTATGTATACCCTTATGATTGTTGTTACGACATGTTAAAAATATTGATTGTGTCGTATGTCAAAATTGAGGTAGCAAGCACTGCACGAAGAATCAGGATTGGGTTTTCTTGGGAATTAAAGTCAGATAGCGGTAACATGACCAAATATGTAAGCACGAGCATTAAGAAAAAGAAGGTCATGATATCATGAAGGGGAGAGAAACTTGGAAAAGGAAAACGTATACACATTGAGGATCAGGTAATATATTTGAGGAAAAGGTTAGGACGAAAGCAGGAAAGCAGACAATAGGATAAAATTTAAATAAATCAATGGGAGATACAGTAATATTGTACGTGACACAAGATGAACGTGAGGACCCCTGAACCAACCTATACGTCTTCATAACTAGAAGGTTGTAAATAATGGACAAAGGTGCATCCTTGAGAAGAAATAAACGGATCTTATGAGAGCGACGAGGAAATTTTAAACTCCTGAGATTTAAACAGGAGGATGGATGTGAACCCAAGATTGGTATGCCTATTTAAGGGAAGAAAGTACCTCAAGAAGAGATTTTCAACGTCAAAGGGATTCGCACTCGTAACGAAACACTCCAAAGTTTCCTAACCTAAGAGTAAAGGATGACTAATGGAAACAGGAATTTTATAAGTAAAAGAAACAATGAGGACTAAAGGAAGGAGGAGGTGTTAACGAAGTGGTTAAAGGGAATTACGTGGCCGCGACAACAAAGAGAAGGTTAATGAGCTAGTAGGCTTGCCCAAGGGAAAAAAAATTGAAATTATAAGACAATGGTTGTGTGAAAGATGCAAAGATGCGATCAGGAAGAAAACCGAGAAAATTCGAGATATATATATATATATCTGTGTGTGTGTGTACAAGTTGCAGTATCATAAAAGAAGATGAAGACTCGACGAAAGAAGAAAGGAAAGGGGGTACTTTGTGAGGATTTCATGATGAGAACAAGAACCGACAGAACACTAGAAGGACTATGATGCATAGCTGTGATGCAAACAAGAAGTTAAGAAGAATTACGGGACAAAATGAGCTAAGCTAATGAAAGGACGAGTCATGGAAATGGATGGTGTAGAATATCAACTTTTAATGATATAGTAGAGACATAAATCGGAATTGGGAACGTAGAGCAAAGAGAATTTCAAGGATATTAAGAAGATAGTCGTGGAGAAAGACTAGGGCTAAAGGAGCGTGGTATAGGCGGAAACTCCATAAGGGGCCTAATGAATTTCGATGTCCCCATTAATTCGTTAGCCTAGGGGACTACTAGTTATGAAAGGTAGAAGTGAAAATACAATAAAGAAGGCATCTGAATTGGATCTGATATGTATGAGCGTTTTTATTTGATACAAGACCTCAACTGGCAGAAAGGAAAATAAGTTAAACCATGCGATGAAAAGAACTTCGGCATTATATGGAATACAGGAGTTGAAGGATCGCTAAGGCCGGCCAGATAATTATCAAAGACGGTTAATATTCGAAGGTTACTGGTATATGAGAACAACCTCTAAAGGGGGGAAGAACAAATTTAGTTCTAAAATGGACTATAATATTCCCAAGTTCAAAAGAGGGAAATGTACTGGTTTGAAAGAGCTGAAATTCGAGATGAACCAATATGTCAAGAATGTGCTAAAGAAAAGTGAGAATGAATTAAATGCAGGTATATCAGGAGACAAATATGGAAGCAGAATAAGTTTCGCCAGTGCGATATGTTGTATTCCGAACTATGACTCGAATCACTTGCGTCGAAGAAATTTTAGCTACATTTAGATATGCAGTAAAGTACTCCAAGGGATAGCAGAAGAAGTGATAAAGGCTGCATGTGACCAGGGTTAAGTATAAGGGACAATGGGGATTACTAACAAGAACTTGTACACTAGAAGAGATGAAAGATTTAAAAGAGGAATATTTATAGGAAGTTCAATGATCTTCAAAGGAAAGGAAGATAGTGTGCTTATGGATAGCAAGATAGCAGTACTGCCTGAGATTAGGAAGTACCTCGTAAGTTGTGAAATTCCAAGTCATCGATTATACCAATTGTGAGAGTGTATGACATAGAACGATATAAACAATCACCGTAATGAAATGGCCAGTAGAATGGTGCAAGGTCGACGAGTACAAAAAAGGATAATCTAAAGTAGCACCAGAGAAGCAAGTAAGGAAAGGTGTCATATCGGAGCAAGAGAGTTTGTATACTAGTAGAGAAATAAGGAGCAAGGCAAAAGAGTACAACAATTAAGAATATTCGCAAGATCGGCGGAGAACCGTAGCGATCATGAGCCGAGACCAGCTTAATGAGAACATGACGATAGCTGGATATTAGTTGACCACTGAGTACATACGTAAGAACAAGAGAATATGAAACTAATGAATGAGTTCAACAAATAATTGGGAGAATATGAAAGAATACTAATGAGCCCATAGTATAAGATCATGGAGATCAGGAACTAAAGGAGGACAACCATTTCAAGAAATTAATGATAGCATCGTAAGCTCGCAAGCGACAACATTCGAGGACGATTGTTTCTAAGGGGGGAAGGTTGTTATACCTCACACTTTCAGAGCATGATTATGCCACGTACTTCACTGTATTAATGGAGTATAATGACGTCCCATGAAGTGTTGGAAGATACAAGCCATGGGAAGTACGTAATAATGAAATAAAGGATGAATTACAATCTCGTAAGTCGTAACCGGGAAGGACAACCTTGGAACCAAAGGACATGACCATTATAAAGTATGATTAATGATAAATATCATGTATGGATAGTTTTGGAAGATTCCGGGATCAAGCAAATCGAAGAAAATAAGTTTGTTGAAAATTTGGAAAAAATTGGCATGATTTTGGATAGAAATTTTGGGTCAACTTTGGAGGGGTATATCTTCGGGTATATCAAGAGTTTTGAGGTGTTTCAAGAGCCTAAAATGAAGTTCGTCGAGTCTAGTTTCCAATGCAATAAATCATTTGTCAATATGACATCAGAGTAGGGAGCTATGGGCATTTTAAAATGAACTGCCAGAAGCTACGAATCCACGCGGAAATTCTAGAAACTCTTAAAAGGTCCATTAAATTCGGCCCACTAGCCCAACCCGAATTGGGCTGCTATATATATCCCTTTAAGTCATCTAAATCACCAAATTTCTCACCATTTCTTATATCCACCCTTCTCTAGAGCCCTCCACACTTATCTCTCCACAATAAGAGAGTTAATGAGAATTTTTGAAGGTAAAACAACACTCCACAACCCTCTAGAAGTCTCCTAACATCTATACACCCCTTTAGAATTTCCCATACCTGTCTCTCCATTATAAGAGTGTTCTTGAAGGTTCTCCATCATTCCAAAAACATTCTATACCATCACAAAAGAGGATCAGACTCCTAAACCCCAAGCTAATTCATGGAGAAGGATTGTTCTTGTCTCTACTTAATGTTGTGATGAATTTGGTCTTGGAAGGATAAACGTTGAGTGGCTAAGGAGACCGAAAGTTATGTTAAGGCTAGTCCCTTTCTTTCAAAAGGCATGATTTCTATATTATGATTCCATATATGTTTCCATAACCTTCTTACTTCCAAAGGTTAGAAGTTCATAATTCTTAAAAGCTTCATATGACACTAAAGATGAGATGTTTTCTATGATGAACATGATGATGATTTTAATTCTAGAAATTCCAAAGCTTCTGATTTTAATGCTATTATGAGATTATTGAGCTTATTTCATGATTTTCTCGATTTTATTCATTGTTGTTGATCTCACCTTATAATAATTATTCCTTCAAGGTGAGATATAGCGATGATGATTGTTCCATAATATAAATCGGAGGTTACTGACCTTACGTCACTCCGATAGAGTCGTAGATATACATGCTATCTCATTATCTCATGCTTCTTTATTCTTGTTTGTGTTATTCTTCATGCCTTACATACTCAGTATACTGTTTGTACTAACGTTTTTTCTTGTGGATGCGGCGTTCATGCCCGTAGGTAGACAGGGACACGGAATCAAATCCGTAGGTGCTTTATCAACTGATTCTCAGGAGCACTCCACTTACTTCGGAGTTGTAGTCTATTAGTATTGGTATTCACGGTCACTTGTATTCTATGTAGAGACTCGTAGACATGTGTGTACAGTTAGACATTTCCTAACCCTACCGGTTCATACCGTTGTGTAACATTTTAGTAGCCTTGACGGCTGGTGATGATGGACATAATTGTTGAAGATTATATAGAGGTGTGTCTTTATGTTGTGATATATGTCCGTACAGAATATGATATCCATGAGCTATCTTTATGGTCCACCCAGAAATGATTATGAGATGCATGTTTAGAGGTGCTCGGTGTGTTATCTTCGGGTGCCCATCATGGCCCTCTGGTTAGGTCGTGACACTGTGCTAGTCCAGAGGACGATTAGCCATTATGGATCCTAACGTATCGATATGAGTATTGCTGTGTCAGTCCAGAGGATGAGTGACCTCCGAAGTGTTCCGCCCGGTGCATCTATTGTTGTGTCAATCTAGAGGATGATTGACCTCCGAGGCTGATAGCCCACTGCATCTATTGTTGTGCTTGTCTAGAGGACGATTAGCCTCCGTGGTTTCCTAGCTCGGAGTATCGATTGATTGATTTTCCTGTGAGTGGCTTGTTTTGGTATTTTTGTTGCCTGTGAGTGGCTTGTGGAAATCGTGAATTCGTAAGTGACATACTTGACATGGAAAGCAGTAAAGAGTTAAACTTGATGTATTCTACATTATTGGATTATCTGATGATTTTTCTGAGTTAATGGCTTATTCTATTTCCGAGCTCACAAATTATATCATTTAATATTGTTTTACTAATTATTATTATTTTATGGCTACTTTAATTTGTTTAACTATTTCCCTTAGACACTCACTGAGTACCCAGTACTCAGGCATACCATTGTTGTTTTTGATGGTATGTTAGGTAACGAAGAAGAGTAGGTACAAGCAGATCTCGTGGATTAGGAGTACCTGCTGCTTTCCAAAATTTTGGTGAGCCCACACCTTCATTCGTGGGACTCCCTCTATTTTTTTTGATTGCTTTTAGTTTCGGGGCTGCGTCCCGATGAGTCAGACATTTATTCATTATTTTATAGGCTCCATAGATAGATGCTGTTTTGTGGGTATTGGTTGAGTCGTTGTTTGCCTCTCATGGGTATTTCTACGCTTTGAAAATCTATTTATTACAGACTTCTGCTGATTTTATTTCTTAAATTATGGGCATGAATTTATTTAGTTATTTTATAATGTATTTTAATTAGTTAAGGAAATATTATTAAAAAGGGAATTGATGGTTATTGATTCATAAGGTGCTTCTGGTGTTGTTTATAGCATCGGATGCCTATTACGTCCAGGGTCGGGTTTGGGGCGTGACAAGCTTTGTATTAAAGCTAGCACCTACTATGTCCTAGGATTGTCTATGTCTGTGGAGTTGTGTCTAGTGGAGTCTTCCTTGTCCAGCCTGATCACCTGCATGACTGCTAGGGAATTTATAATGTTTCTCACTCTTCTTCATTCTAGATTCTCCTATAGAGCTTGAATTTCCCTTAGGATCGTTCTGACGCATTCGTTAATTCGTGCTTCGTAGAAATGGATTTAGCTCGTGCAGGAGCTGCTAACCAAGAGAGTAATGGTGCTTCTGATTCATCATCTGGTGGACGAGCCGCTAGGATCACTAACCGAACCACTGCTGGGGTTGAGAACGGTAATAGAGACTAAGCACCACCGCCAGCACCACCTGCTCCAGCTGCCCCTGCTACAGGGATGGCTGATATTGGATCGACACAGAGTGCGATCCAGATGCTTACCACCTTTGTTGCAGCCCAACACCAGCGTGGAATTATGGACCCAGCACTGGGTGGGGAAAGACTTAAGCACTTTTTGGGGCTGAATCCGCCCAAGTTCTTTAGTTCGCGAGAGAAGGATGATCCCCAATACTTTATGGATTAGACTTTCATAGCTCTAAGGGTTATGGGTGCGCATGGTTCTGAACCTGTGGAATTTGCATCATATCAATTGATGTCACAACCTATTTCAGCCTAGGTCATGCGGGCACCTACCTTTCCCACCTCGGTAGGCGAACCCTTAACTCAGCGTTCATAATTAATAAAAATAATAGCGGAAGAAGTAAAATGACGTAAGTCTCACAATATAATATAATGTAGATAAGTGCGGAAGTAAATGAATCCACCCCAGTATCTGGTTTGGTCATACAAGAGCATCTAAATCCGAATACAAAGGTCTGAATTATAATACATAAATAGTCTCAAATCATGTCTTGAAGGAAAAGTAAGACATAAGCAATAGAAGAGTCTTAGAGGTCAGTGGACGCCATGCTCATCCTGGAAAACTCAAGTGGAAGCTGAAGAGTCGATCAGGCACGAGTCAGAGAAGTAGATCCGGCCTGATACTCTGCATTCATAAAAGAATGCAGCAAGGGCAGGTCAGTACAAACAACAGTACTGGTAGGCATCATAGGCCGACTAAGCATAGTTAACACAATTCAGAAAATAACGCAGATAAACAAGTAAACAAATCATGCTTGAAACAACATAATCGTAATTGAGTATCCGTCAACACCTATGTAAGTATCTTACCCCAATATAATAGGTCTGAGTATATCCGATCCTGAAACAATCACCACAATAGAATCATCACAGTCCAATCATCAACAACACAATCGTCACAATACAGTCATCACGACATCTCTCTCAAGTCATAATGCAATACAGTGCAATAATGGTATGAATGTGATGCCATGCCATGCTATAAAAAATGAGGTGTGCACATGCACTCCGGACGGAAATATAAACGTCTCGGCAGCACAACCTAGCGTGACTTGCGAAGTCTAAGTCCTACCAGTCCCGGATCTTTGCCAAACAGATAGACGGGACCCTAGCTAATTGCTCACAGGGGGAGTCTCACCGACACCACCCTAGGGGACCCGCGGAGCCCATGCACTAACAATTGATTCTGGAATAACGTCGGAATCGGCCATGCAACAACGATGCCCGAATATAACCATCGGACATCGGCCTCCTCACAATCACTCAAAAGAGTTGTCAAATATCAGTTTCATAAATCAATGATTCCGGAATTGAACCTCGGACATCGGCCTCCTCACAATCACTCAAGTAAAAGAGTTTATCAAGTGTCAGTTTCATATAAACAACGATGCCGAAATGGATCTTCGTACATCGGTCTTTTTCACAATAACTCAAGTAAAAGAGTTTATCAAATATCAGTTTCGCTCAATCAACGATAACAGATCATCACCGGATATCGGCCATGCATGATAAATAGGAGAGAATGCGTGCAATGCATATGTCAATCACCAACAGTCGAGTTCAATATCACCAATACTACAACGGTTATGCCAACAACGTATCACATCACAATACCAACAGTGGGTTTGCCAACAATATATCAAATACAAGTACTAAAAATGAGTATGTCAATCCTATTCCAAATCAGGACAACGAGCAGAATTCTATATCTACCAACTACACATGGCATCAAGCCAACACAATTGAACAATCAACACGCATAACGGGGTGGCTAGTCCTAACACACATCAGGGCCCAACCTAAGGCAATATCCAACTCAAATCCACACATGAAGGTTCACATGTTGTCACCGACATTATAATCTAAATATGTGATTCGCTATACGAAGTCTTACCAAAGGTAAACCATAACCTACCTGGACAGCCGAACCGCAACACCAACAAGTCACTCTATCGCCTTGCCCTTCCTCTGAAGTTCAGAACCAAAGTAGTCTAAGCATAATCGAATTCTAAATTAGAAATCATGAAGAATGATACTAATATTGCTATGATATCGATTAGGTCCATTTTAACCCTAGAAATTGGAAAAACAGGCCCACAAGGGCTAAAAGGGAAATTCACGGGTAAAATACCAAATTGAATCCTAGGTACTCATAACCCAATCATTAATTGTTGATCTAACTCAAGAATTGGTCTAAATCTGATTTCTAGTAGAAACCCCCAAATTGGGTATGAACCCTAATTCTCCAAATCCGAAATTCAACGTTAAAAGTGAAAGATATATGATTACTAAGCTTAGATTCATCAAGTTTTATCATCAACATCATCAATTTATCATATAGGACCCTAAGGGAAAATCTCCCAAAACCCTTCTTCAAATTCCAACTCTAAGAGATTGTAAAAGGGAAGGGGGAATTCTAAGATGATTGTGATTAAGGAAGAGTAAAGGATTGGACAAAGTTTACCTCCAAGAATCTCCTCAATTTGTCTCCAAGAACAATTTTTCCAAGCTCCAATATCGAGATATGATATAATGAGGGTCTAAGACTTATTTAAGTCACATTAAATGAAATATCACTGCCGTGGCCACCACGGCGGAGGAAGTGCCGCTACAGCGGTGCCACTACGGCGACTGGTACATCGCTGTAGCGTATTTCACTCATGACTGCCCAGCGGCCATCACACCGCCATGGCGGTGCCGCTGCGGTGGCTCTGGTGCCGCCGTTGCGGGCACTAGACACCAGATTTTCATAAATTTTCTAAGTCCTCAATCGAAATTCCGGGATATTCTCCAGGCCATCTGCTCACAACCCGACCACCTTACCCCATACAAAAATACACTACGAACGCACTCGTGGTCTCAAAATTTCCAACGAAGGTCTTGTTGACCGAGTCAACCACCAGCGCCTACTTTCCATTTCCTATCCAAACTCCCGAGATGCATCAAAATGCATTGGGAACCAAACCAATCATGCATACAGGTTATAAAAATTATCCGAACCTCTCGAAGTTGACAAAACTCTGAAAAAGGTCCGTTTTCCCAAAAGTCAACCTCGGGTCAAAAATGAGTCAATCAATGCTCGGAAGTGCCAAAAGTGCCAAAAGAGCTATAACGACCAAACGGGTCGTTACATCAGATACCAATTGAATTGTTGCTCATCCTGGAGGAAGTAAAAAAGAAAAGTAGGGAAATACCTGAATCAGTGAACAACTGGGGATATCGGCTATGCATATCAGACTCAGTCTCCCAAGCAGCCTCTTCTACAGGGCGGTGCTTCCATTGCACCTTCACAGAAGCAATCTCCTTAGACCTCAACTTTCAAACCTGCCTATCCAAGATCGCGATAGGCTCCTCCTCATAAGTCAAATTCTCATCAAGCAATATAGAATCCCAACGGATAATGTAGGTACCGTCGGCAAGGTATCTGTTCAGCATCGAAACATGGAAAATCGGGTGAACTCCCGCCAAGCCTGGCGGCAATGCTAACTCATAAGCTACATCACCTATATAATCCACGATCTAAAACAGGCCCATGTATCTAGGGCTCAACTTTCCCCTCTTACCAAACCTCATAACACCCTTCATGGGTAAAACCTTCAATAGAACCTGATCACCAATAGCAAACTTCAAATCCCGAACCTTCCGGTCTGCATACTTCTTCTGCCGGCTCTGAGCTGCCATGAGTCTGGCCTGAATAACTCTCACTCTATCAAGGGACTCTCTCAACAGATCCGTGCTCCCAGGTCGAGTCTCGAACCCATCGAACCAACCAATCGGAGAACTACAGCTCCGACCATATAAGGCCCCAAAAGGCGTCGTACCAATACTTGAAAGATAACTGTTGTTGTATGCAAACTCTAGCAAGGGCAAGTGCTGATCCCAGTGACCACCAGAATCCATAACACACGCTCTCAACATGTCCTCAAGCACCTGAATGGTCCGCTCAGACTGGCCATCGGTCTGGGGATGGAAAACTATACTAAAGTCAAATCGGGTACCCAACTCATCATGAAATACTCTCCAAAATCGGGAAGTAAAGATAGTACCCCGATCAGATACAACAGAAATAGGGATCCCATGTAATCTCACAATATCCCGAATATATATATCTTGGCTAAATTCTCCGCGGTCTAAGAAACCTGATGTCACGACCCAAACCGATGAGTCATGATGAGTGTCTGACCTCTAGTGACCAAGCACCCATAAACACGTATCTGACACATACTGAACATCAAGGGCCCATAAATGGCATAAACTGATCTCATAAAAGGGAAACATCAAAGCTCTGTACAATCTGCATATATACACAAACATGCTAAAGAACAAGTAAGCCAACTAGGCTCGACAAGGCTACATCATCTGACTAATTGTTACACCTCAAAAAAATTTATGTCGTCAGGTGGTAGATAGACTAACGTAGGGTAAGAAGTATATGATGTTTCTTCAAGTAAGAAGTAGTACTTAACGGTTCTAATTAATATTCCAAAGACATTTGAAGCAAGAAAAGAAAGTTCGATGAAGAATGTAAGCTACAAGTAGTGTTTTGGAAGGGGTTTTGCAATGTACCGAACCAATGTTGACTCAATGATGTCTTGAGGAAGAGTTATGACACCTCTTAGATTGTTAATGAAGTGTTAAACAAGTGCTAAGAAGGTTCCATAAGGATTGGAGATCAAATGAAACGATGAGATTAACTTCAGAAAAATAGAGTTATACGACCACTTATACGGTCCGTATAACTTTATACAGTCCGTATAACGGGTCCGTATAACCTTACAGAAAAAGGGATTTCCCTGATGGAGCAATATGGCCATTTATACAGACCGTATAATATTATACGGACCGTATAAGGGTTCGTATAAGTCCCGTCGGGCTGAGTATTTTCCAAGTATAAATACATGTTCCCACTTATAATTTTTAATTCTTCCAACTTCACCACTTTTCTCAAGACCTCTAGAAGGTTCCACATATTTCACTAACATAAATTCAAGGGAACCCAAAGATCAAATACCAAAACTAGCAGAATCAAGTGCAAGAATGTTAATGAGGGTTGATGGAAGCTAGAAATTTCTTTGGAAGTGGAGCTAGGGTTTTCTCCAACTGAAGCATTTCCATCAAAAAAACCACTCCTTTACAATCAAAGGTGAGTTTTATGATCATTTCATGTTATTAAGAATATTGAATGGTTGAAACACTTGGATTGAGGAGGAAAGTGGAATATGGAGCTCAAATATGAAAATAGTGGTATTCTTGAATAGTAGTTTGACATGAATCAGGATTCTTGACATGTTATGAGTATAATATTTTTTTATAAATGGTATTAAGAACATTGGAGAAGCATTTTATGAGGATGAATGTGGTGTTATATTATGGCTATGGTTATGAATGACTTTGAGAGAGAATTTTGAGAATTGGATAATGTCAAACTTGTGAAGTTATTGATATGATATTATGAATGTTGCTATTGATGTTTGGGAGTTGTTATATTATATGGAGGAAGTTGTAGAAACAAAGGAGATGCTGCCCAATTTTCATTATCTTTAGCTTAGCTTCAAGTATGTTTCCGATTATCTAATCTTAGTACAAATTCCCTTGAATGTAGAATTACGAACTTGGAAGGAAGCGCTTAGTTGGCAAGTTAGAAAGGCTAAAAGGTATGTGAGGCTAGTCCCTTCTTCCCTAAGGCATGATTCCTACAACATGACTTCCTTTAGCTTTCCATGACTCTTTTATATTCTGAAAACTATGAGTCTATGATTATCAAGAGCTTCTCATGAAATAAAGATAAGAGATGCGTTGTGAATATGACAGTGATGATGATGATGAGTCTAAGTCTAGAGATACCAAAGCTTATGATATGATATTCCTATGAAGCTAATGATTCCTTGATGTTATTCATTGTTTCTAGGCTCACCTTATAATGCTAGTTCCTTCAAGGTGAGGCATGATGATTATGACTACTCCATAATAGAATCGGGGGTTCTCGACCTTACGTCACCTCGATAGAGTTATAGCTTATCTCTGAGTTCTTATGCATGCTTTATGATAAGTATATAATAATGAGATTACACCGTGCCTAAATGGCCGGGCAGACACCGCTAAGGCGAGGGGCATATACACCATGTCCATATAGCATAGGTAGACACCACTAGTGGGCGGCATGAGATGGTTACCCCCCACGCGGGAGGCCTGGACACGGGCTAATGATGATCACACCGTACCTATATGGTCGGACAACTTATATATATATATATATATATACATACTTGATATGATGTTGTTTATGATGTAATTTAGCATGCACTATTCCGCCTCAAGTGACATTCAGTTACATGTTCTTTCCTTACTTGATGTTTCATTATCTCTTCGATATGTTATTATTGTTCATGCCTTACATACTCAGTACAATGTTCGTACTGATATCCTTTCCTTTTGGACGCTGTGTTCATGCGCACAGGTAGACAGGGAGGTGGCCCAGATTCCTAGGAGCTACTCAGCAGATTTACAGGAGCACTCTACTATTCCGGAGGTGCCATTTTTGATACATTATTTTGTATATGTATTTAGGGCACGACGGGGTCCTGTCCGGTCCCTATGCCTCTGTACTTTAGTAGAGGCTCGTAGATACGTATGTGTGGGTAGTAGTTGTCTCGTGGATACATCAGTGTATATTTTTGTATATCATTTTTGCCGACATGAGGGCTTATATACATATATATGTGTTTCCTTGGGGTTCTGTATGTTCAGGTTAGGTATGATGATTAGCATAATGAGTGGTGCTCGGTAGTCAGCTCTGGGGTACCCGTCATGGCCCCCAGCCAGGTCGTGACAGAAGCGTTATCAGAGCAGTTCCGTCCTAGGGTGTGTCTACGAGCTGTGTCCAGCAGAGTCTCATTTATAGGTGTGAAGCACGCCACACTTATAAACAAGAGGTTGCGGGGCATTTAGGAAAAATGACCATTCTTCTTCCTATTAGATCGTGCGATAGAGATATGTTATAGGATTTCCTTCTCCCTAACTGTGCGTTATGATTTCAGCGATGCCGGTAAAGAGAAAAGCCACAGCCGCCTAAAAGGGCAAGGCTGCGACAAAAAGGCGGTTGGAAAGGGAGCCGCCAATGAATGCAGAAGAAGGTGAATCTCATATTGAGGCTCCATCTAATACCTTTCACACTCCGCCTATTCTAGAAGAACAAGGGGGGGCTTCAGCTCCAGCTCCTATGCCTCTAGTTCCTCCACCGGGTGATCCGGGTCAACAGATGACCGAGGCCATCCAGTTAATGACTCAGTTGGTTGCCGCCCAGGCTCAACGGCAAAGTGCGGGTCCCAGTGATAGAGCCACTAGTGCAAGGGTCCGTGATTTCATGAGTTTAAATCCTCCAGAATTTTTCGGGTCAAAGCCGGATGAAGACCCGTAAGGTTTTATTGATGAGATGCTAAGAACTTTGAGAATCATCCATGCCTCCGATACAGAATCCATGGAGTTGGCATCTTATAGGCTCCATGATGTGGCAGTTCTTTGGTATGATAACTGGATATCTTTAAGAAAGGAAAATGCACCTCTTCCAGTTTGGCAAGAATTCGTAGATGCTTTCATCCGCCACTATTTGCCACCCGAGGTTCGTCGGGCCAGAGCTGATAAATTCTTGAATCTTAAGCAAGGGAATATGAGTGCCCGGGAGTATAGCCTTCACTTTAATTCATTGGCTATATATGATCCGACTATGGTGGATGACATGGGAGATAGAGTACATAGATTTGTGAGCATCTTAGGGCCACACTTGTTCAAGGATTGTCTGACGGCTTCACTATAGGAGGGGATGGACATTTCCCGTATTCAGGCTCATGCCTAGAATTTAGAAGAGCAGCAACAGCCGCATAGGGGTGAGCGTGATATTGATAGAGGACAAAGCAAGAGGGCCAGGTCTATCGGTGCTAGTAGTGAGTATAGAAGGGGTCAGCGGCGATAGTATTCCAGCTATTCGGGCCAGTCCGCGACCAGTGCAACTCCTCGATTTGCGGGCAGAAGATTTGATCGCCCTATTTATTCCGGTCCGCGTCAGAGTTGGAGAGTCTCAGGTCCTCATTTTGGAGGTAATTCTATCCAGCGGAGAGCACCGGTGCCGCGATGTAGCTAGTGTGGTAAATTACATTTCGGTCAGTGTCGCCGGGTTTCAGATGCTTGCTATGCCTGTGGTCAGGTGGGGCATATGATGCGTGATTGTCCATCGATGGGTGGTAGAGTTGGGCCTAAGCCCACAGGATCAGCAGCTGGTTCTTCCTCGTCTGTACGCCCGATAGGGCAGGCTCCTCAGACCCCAGCAGGCCACGGTAGGGGCAGAGGGGGAGCCCAGCGCCGTATTTATGCTTTGGCCGGACATCAGGATCTTGAGTCCTCCCCGAATGTAGTTACAGGTATACTATCCATATTCTCTCATGACGTTTATGCATTGATTGATCCGGGTTATACGTTGTCTTATATTACTCCTTATATTACTGACCGTATTGGGGTGAAACCCGAGCCAATTAAACCTTTCGAGGTATCTACTCCGGTTGGTGATTCAGTAATAGCTAAACAAGTGTATAAAAATCTTGTGATTGTGGTATGCGATCGTCAGACTAAATTTGATTTGGTTGAGCTGGAAATGTTAGATTTTGATGTGATTATGGGCATGGATTGGTTGGCTTCTTGTTATGCTAATGTTGATTGCAGAACCAAAATAGTTCGATTCCAATTCCCGGGAGAACCCGTGCTTGAATGGAAAGTTAATACAGCGTCTCCAAGAGGTAGGTTTATTACCTACCTTAAGGCGAGGAAGATGATCGCCAAAGGCTATATTTATCATCTAGTCCGAGTTCATGACACCGAAGCAAAGCCGCCGACTTTTCAATCCATTTCGATAGTAAATGAATTTCCGGATGTATTTCTAGATGAATTTCCAGGACTTTCTCTGGAAAGAGAGGTTGATTTTTCTATCGATGTGTTGCCAGACACCAAGTCTATATCTATTCCTCCTTACCGAATGGATCCTGCAGAATTGAGAGAGCTGAAGGCGCAATTGAAAGATTTGCTTGAGAAAGGATTTATTAGGCCCAGTTCATCACCGTGGGGAGCACCTATCCTATTTGTGATAAAGAAAGATGGTTCCCTACGGATGTGCATTGACTATAGGCAGCTAAACAAGGTGACAATAAAGAATAAATATCCGCTCCCAAGAATTGATGATTTGTTTGACCAATTATAGGGTGCCAAATGGTTTTCCAAAATTGATCGAAGATCGAGGTATCACCAAGTGAGATTTAGAGAAGAGGATATTCCCAAAACAGCTTTTAGAACAAGATACGACCATTATGAGTTTCGGGTGATGTCATTTGGGTTAACTAACGCCCCGACGGTGTTTACGAATCTGATGAATAATGTATTTAGGCCTCTCTTAGATCTGTTTGTGATCGTGTTCATTGATGATATTCTAGTATACTCTCGGACAGAAGCAGAGCATGCAGGCCATTTGCGTATTGTCCTTGGATTTCTTCGAACTCGTGAGTTGTATGCTAAATTTTCGAAATGTGAGTTCTGGCTGAATTCTGTAACTTTTCTAGGCCATATCATTTCAGCTGACGACATTCAAGTTAATATTCAAAAAATTGAGGCTTGAAGACTTGGCCAAGGCCCATAACACCGACAGAGGTCCGTAACTTCTTGGGATTAGCAGGCTATTATAGGAGATTTGTGGAAGGATTCTCTTCTATTTCAGCACCATTAACGAAGCTAACTCAGAAATCGGTTTCCAGGAATTGAAGGATAAATTAACTTCGGCCACAGTCCTGACACTCCCAGAAGGAAAAGATGGTTATGTTGTGTATTGTGATGCCTTTGGTGTTGGGTTAGGCTGTGTGTTGATGCAGCATGGTAAAGTCATTGCTTATGCTTCAAGGCAGTTGCAGAAACATGAGAAGAACTATCCGACCCATGATCTTGAATTGGCTACCGTTATCCATGCGCTAAAAATGTGGAGACATTACTTGTATGGGGTACATGTTGATATTTATACAGATCACTAGAGTCTCCAATATATTTTCAAACAGAAGGAGTTGAACCTTCGGCAGAGGCGGTGGTTAGAATTATTAAAAGATTATGATGTGAGTATTTTATATCATCCTGGAAAGGCGAATGTAGTAGCTGATGCACTTAGTCGCAAATAAATGGGTAGTCTATGTGAGGTCCCTCCGGAGAAGAAGGAATTAATCCGTGAGCTTCACCAGCTAGCCAGCCTCAGAGTTCGTCTAATTGATTCAGGGAATGCAGGAATTGGTATTCACAACCCAACTATTTCGTCCTTTGATATGGAGGTGAGAGAGCGCCAATATGAAGACCCCCAATTAAGTTACTATAGAGATAAATTTCGTGATAAAGAGAAGCCGCCATTTGAAGTTTCTACAGATGGAGTTCTTAGGTACCGAGACAGGCTATGTGTTCCAAATGTTGCAGGGCTACGTAGTCGTACTCTAGAAGAAGCTCATTACTCTCGGTATTCCATTCACCCAGGAGCGACAAAGATGTATCACGATCTTAAGTTAATGTATTGGTGGGATGGAATGAAGAAAGACATAGCCGAATTTGTAGCTCAATGTCCAAATTGTCAACAAGTGAAAATTGAGCATCAAAAGCAAGGACGATTGTTACAAGCCATGAAAATTCCAACTTGGAAATAAGAAGTGATTAACATGGATTTTGTTGTAGGGTTGCCTCGTTCCCGGCGCAAGTATGACTCCATATGGGTAATTCTTGACAAACTCACAAAATCAGCTCATTTTCTTCCAGTCAGAACCACATATTCGGCAGACGATTATGCAAGGTTGTATCTTAAGGAGATAGTGCGACTTTATGGTGTCCCAGTGTCTATTATTACTGACAGAGGAGCACAATTTACAGCTAAATTCTGGAGATCCTTTCAATAAGGTTTGGGGACTCAAGTGAGACTCAGCACAGAATTCCATCCACAAACTGATGGACAAGCGGAACACACTATTCAGACCATGGAAGACATGTTACGGGCATGTGTTCGAGATTTTGGTGGTAGTTGGGATGACCGCTTACCTCTTATTGAGTTTGCATACAATAACAACTATCATTCCAGTATTCAGATGGCCCCGTATGAAGCTCTATATGGAAGAAAGTGTAGGTCCTACTTGGGTGGTGTGAAGTAAGAGAGATAGAACTAATAGGCCCGGAGTTGATTCAACAAGCGGTGGAAATGATCAAGGTTATTCGAGATCGATTGTTGACAGCCTAAAGTCTCTAGAAATTGTATGCGGACAACCGTCGGCGAGAATTAGAATTCCAAGTTGATGATTGGGTATTCTTGAAGGTATCACCGATGAAGGGCGTAATGATATTTGGCAAGAAGGGAAAATTAAGTTCTCGACACATTGGGCCTTATAAGATTGTCCGCAAGATAGGCCAAGTAGCTTATGAACTGGACTTACCTCCAGAACTTGAATCAATCCATCTAGTTTTCCATGTGTCAATGCCCCGTAAGTGTGTCGGAGATCCTATTAGAATCGTGCCTGTAGATGATGTTCAAGTTACAGAAAGGTTGGCTTATGAAGAGGTACCCATTGCAATACTAGATAGGCAAGTTCGAAAACTTAGAAATAAAGAGGTAGCCTCAGTTAAGGTCTTGTGGAGAAACAATAATCGAGAGGAAATGACTTGGGAAGCGGAAGAAGACATGAGGTCCAAGTACCCACACTTGTTTCCACCCCCGGAAGAGATTCAAGATGAGACATCAATATTATGAGGTATGTAATGTTTTCCTTTAATGTTTTTGGTCGTGTGTGGCTATATCTTCTTGCCATTGTATTGTAGCCATGTGAGGCGTTGTTATTGTGGGCTGTTGTGACAGGATGGTAGCACCATATTACAAGGGAAACTTTGGCAAAATTTTTGTAAAATTCTCGAGAACTTAACATTCGAGGACGAATGTTTTTAAAGGGGGGAAGAGTGTTACACCTCGGAAAATTTCATGTCATCAGGTGGTAGATAGACTAACGCAGGGTAAGAAGTATATGATGTTTCATCAAGTAAGAAGTAGTACTTAACGGTTCTAATTAAGATTCCAAAGACATTTGAAGCAAGAGAAGAAAGTTCGATGAAGAATGTAAGGTATAAGTCGTGTTTTGGAAGGGGTTTTGCAAAGTACCGAACCAATGTTGACTCAATGATGTCTTAAGGAAGAGCTATGACGCCCCTTAGATTGTTAATGAAGTGTTAAACAAGTGCTAAGAAGGTTCCATAAGGATTGGAGATCAAACGAAACGACGAGATTAACTTAAGAAAAATGGAGTTGTACGACCACTTATACGGTCTGTATAACTTTATACGGTCCATATAAGGGGTCCGTATAACCTTAAAGAAAAAGGGATTTCCCTAATGGTGAAATACGACCACTTATACGGACCGTATAAAATTATACGGACCGTATAAGGGTCTGTATAAGTCCCGTCGGGCTGAGTATTTTCCAAGTATAAATACATGTTCCCACTTCTAATTTTTCATTCTTCCAACTTCACCACTTTCTCAAGACCTCTAGAAGGTTCCACATATTTCACTAACATAAATTCAAGCGAAACCAAAGATCAAATACCAAAACTAGCATAATCAAATGCAAGAATGTTAATGAGGGTTGATGGAAGCTAGAAATTTCTTTGGAAGTGGAGCTAGGGTTTTCTCCAAGTGAAGCATTTCCATCCAAAAAACCACTCTTTCACAATTAAAGGTGTGTTTTATGATCATTTCATGTTATTAAGAATATTGAATGATTGAAAGACTTGGATTGAGGAGGAAAGTGGAATATGGAGCTCAAATATGAAAATAGTGGTATTCTTGAATAGTAGTTTGACATGAATCAGGATTCTTGACATGTTATGAGTATAATCTTGTTATAAATGGTATTAAGAACATTGGAAAAGCATTATATGAGGATGAATGTGGTGTTATATTATGGCTATGGTTATGAATGACTTTGAGAGAGAATTTTGAGAACTGGATAATGTCGAACATGTGAAGTTATTGATTATGATATTATAAATGTTGCTATTGATGTTTGGGAATTGTTATATTATATGGAGGAAGTTGTAGAAACAAAGGAGATGCAGCCCATTTTTCATTAGCTTTAGCTTAGCATCAAGTATGTTTCCGATTATCTAATCTTAGTATGAATTCCCTTGAATGTAGAATTACGAACTTGGAAGGAAGCGCTTAGTCGGCAAGTTAGAAAGGCGAAAAGTCATGTGAGGCTAGTCCCTTCTTCTCTAAGGCATGATTCGTACAACATGATTTCCTTTAGCTTTCTATGACCCTTTTATATTCCGGAAACTATGAGTCTATGATTATCAAGAGCTTCTCATGAAATAAAGATAAGAGATGCGTTGTGAATATGACAATGATGATGATGATGAGTCTAAGTCTAGAGATACCAAAGCTTATGATATGATATTCCAATGAAACTAATAATTCCTTGATGTTATTCATTGTTGCTAGACTCACCTTATAATGCTAGTTCCTTCAAGGTGAGGCATGATGATCATGACTACTCCATAATGGAATCGGGGGTTCTAGACCTTACGTCACCTAGATAGAGTTATAGCTTGTCTTTGAGTTCTTATGCATGCTTTATGATAAGTATATAATAATGAGATTACATCGTGACTATATGGCCGAGCAAACATCGATAAGGCAGGCAGCGTATACACCATGTCCAGATGGCATGGGCAGACACCACTAGTGGGCGGAATGAGATGGTTACCCCGGACGCGGGCTAATGATGATCACACCATACCTATATGGTCGGGAAGCTTATATATACATATATATATATATATATATATATATATATATATATATATACACACTTGAAATGATGTTGTTTATGATGTAAGTTAGCATGCACTATTCCGCCTCAAGTGACATTCAGTTACAAGTTGTTTCCTTACTTGATGTTTCATTATCTCTTTGATATGTTATTATTGTTCATGCCTTACATACTCAGTACAATGTTCGTACTGACGTCCTTTCCTTTTGGAAGCTGTGTTCATGCCCATAGGTAGACAGGGAGGTGGCCCAGATTCCTAGGAGCTACTTCGCTGATTTACAAGAGGACTCCACTATTCCGGAGGTGCCATTTTTGATACATTATTTTGTATATATATTTGGGGCACGACGGGGACCTGTCCCGTTCCTATGTCTCAGTACTCTAGTAGAGGCTCGTAGATACGTATGTGTGGGTAGTAGTTGTCTCGTGGATACATCAGCGTATATTTTTGTATATCATTTTTGCCGCCGTGAGGGATTATATACATGTATATGTGTTGCCTTGGGGTTGTGCATGTTCAGGTTGGGTATGATGATTATCATAATGAGTGGTGCTCGATAGTCAGCTCCGGGTACCCGTCATGGCCCCCATCCGAATCGTGACACTAATACATACAACTGTCTACAGACCTCTATTGGAATAAAAGCTGTAGAAAGGACGGGACAGGGCCCCGTCATACCCATATGCATACACATCTCAAAAAGTTGGCATACCAAAACTGGCTGCAGCTCCGGATCTAATGGAGTGCGCTGACCGCTGCTAGATCTAGAGGACCTACTGAGCTGGACCACCTCTCTGTCTACCTGTACCTGCGGGCATGAACGCAGCCCCCCGAGCAGCGGGGAGTCACTACGGATAATGTACTGAGCATGTAAGGCATAAGAACAACATATATAAATAAGAATCATGAGTAAAATCTGAACTCATAAGATGAAATAATTGTCTGTACGTATTTGTATGAACTAGTATTTGTATGTGTCTGCATAAGCCTGTACAACTGGCTATGCCTCAATGGACGCACAATATGCATGCTCTCAATGATAATCATGTTCATATACATAAATATAGGTCGTAGTGCTGAGGAACGTTCAACCCGATCCATATATCATATTTTAGTAATGCCGAGGAACGTACGGCCTGATCCATATATCATATAATAATATTGCTGAGGAACGTACGGCCGGATCCATATATCATATAATAATATTGCCGAGGAACGTACGGCCCGATCCATATATCATATAATAATATTGCCGAGGAACGTACGACCCGATCCATATATCATATAATAATATTGCGTATATAACGCCTTCTGGTCACCGGTAAAAATACATATATATGAATGAATGTAATGCATGAATGACTGTCTACATAAAGTTGGACCCATGAACAGAAGGAGCAATCATAAACGGGGTAAATGAATATCAAAGACTGAAGTACTCCTTAGGCTTCTAAGAGTGGAGTAATATGGAAACTCGCTTACTCATTTATTGGTTCATATCGTAAGATCATGCCGAAAGAAGGAAACGGTCGCCCTAACATACCTTGAAGTGTACCCAATCGTCCAACTCCTACCTCTCGAACTTGGAAGTCTACAATTAAGATAGCATAGGCCTCAATTAGACTATTTACCTCGCTTACTAACCATCCTCAAATACATATAAAGCTTAACGACTTATAGACAATAATCTCCTTTGAAAGCTTACAACTCTTCAACTTCTCATGCGATCCAACATCAACCACAATACCCACAACGTAATGACAACACACACACACACACACACACACACACACACACACACATATATATATATATATATATATATATATATATATATATATATATATCAAAATATACTTCAATCCATTCCTAATCACCTCTTAAAATAACCTCAAATCACTATATTACCCTTTATCAACTTACCACTTCCACAATTACCCTCTCTTTACTTAGAATCATTAAAACTCTTGATAAATAACTTAAATACAAGGGTAGAAAGCATTCACATACCTTGTGGGGTCTAAGATTCCAATGATCAACTTCAACTCCAACCCCCCTAAGCTTCAGAACTTGAAGAAACCCTAGGAACAACCTTCTTCTTGACAAGCACGGGTTCACGGGCTCGAATCTTACCAAATCTCCACTAATAATGATGGGAAATATTGGGAGATAAAATATTAGGGTTTTTTTTATTTGAAATGGAGGAAAATAAGAAATAAGGTCGTGGCTCCTATATTTATACTTAGAATTAAAAAGGCTAGAGCGGTCCGGTTCGACTTGCTCCGTCGACCTGCGCCTGCAGATGCAAGGCTGTGGGACCCTGTCGAAGCTGCACATCGACGGTCCGTCGAATATGTCGACAACCCGTCGACGATGCCTAGTGTCTGCAGATTTTCTCTGATTCAGTTCAGATTGCATCGATTCGATTCACTCAACTCCTAATCCTGTATATTTCCAGGAATACTTGTTGGCACCCTTGTACACGAGGTAAGACACTTTCTATTTTCAAAACTCGATCTAGGGTCTCTATTCCAAGGGCATACCCAGATAGGAAACCATAGGTTCTACCACTACGACAAGGAGGGGTGTAACATTCTTTCCCCCTTAGGAACATTCGTCCTCGAATGTTCGAACGATTCAGAGTTATAAAAATTTCGACAGAGTTTCCCCTTTACTTAGACCAATCCGTCTTGCACACAGCAACCCAAAATATGCCACACAGGGCCACATATTACACATACAATACCATGGCCTCACACGACCAATCACGATAGCTGAAAATGGAATAATACCTGGGGGTGATGATGCCTCCGACTGCACCTCCTGTACTGCTGGGAACAATTGCGGGTACTTAGTCTTCATTGCCTCTTTCGCTTCCCAAGTCACTTCCTCAACATTCTTGTTCCTCCATAAGACTTTAACGGAAGCTACATCCTTGGGTCGGAATCGACGGACCTGCCTGTCCAATATAGCCACTGGAACTTCTTCGTATGATAACTGCTCGGTCACGTGGATATCATCCACTGGTACAACTCTTGAAGGATCTCCGATATATTTACGAAGCATAGACACATGAAATACTGGATGTACCGACTTTAACTCAAAAGGAAATTCAAGGTCATATGCCACCGTGCCCACAGTACGAATGATCCTATATGGACCAATATATCGAGGGCTCAACTTACCCTTCTTGCCAAACCTCATCACTCCCTTCATAGGCGAAACTTTCAGGAAAACCCAATCGCCTATCTTAAGCTCTAGCTTGCGTCGTCGATTATCCGCATAGGATTTCTGTCGACTCTGAGCTACTAGCAATCTCTCTCTAATCACTTTCAACTTATCAACTGCTTGCTGAATTAAGTCTGGGCCTACTAATTTGTTCTCCCTGACTTAGTAGGCCCAGACTTAATTCAGCAAGCAGTTGATAAGTTGAAAGTGATTAGAGAGAGATTGCTAGCAGCCCATATAAGGCCTCATAAGAAGCCATCTGAATACTTGAATGGTAACTGTTGTTGTACGCAAACTCGATAAGGGGCAAATGATCGTCGTAAATACCTTGGAAGTCAAGTACACAAGCTCTAAGCATATCCTCAAGTGTCTGTATAGTACGCTCCGCCTACCCATCTGTCTGCGGATGAAATGTAGTACTAAGACTCACCTGAGTCCCCAATCCCTGCTGAAAAGACTTCCAGAATTTAGCTGTGAATTGTGATCCCCTATCTGAAATAATGGTTGTAGGAACACCATGAAGTCGTCCAATCTCCTTAATATAAAGCTTCGCGTAATCCTCTGCTGCATAAGTAGTTCTGGCAGGCAGAAATTAGGCTGACTTTGTGAGCCCATCAACTTCAGCCCATATGGAATCATACTACCGCAGAGTATGGGGAAAACCTGTAATGAAATCCATATTAACTACCTCCCACATCCATGACGGAATCTCCATAGCCTGCAATAGACCTCCTGGCTTCTGGTGCTCTATCTTGACCTGCTAACAATTTGGGCACTGAGCAACAAATTCTGCTATATCTCTTTTCATACCATCCTACTAATAAACTTCCTTGAGATCATGGTACATCTTTGTTGAGCCTGGATGAATAGAATAGCGAGAGTAATATGCTTCCCCCATAACCTACTGACGAAGCTCCGCAACATTAGGGACGCACAATCTACCTCTATGTCGGAGTACTCCATCTCCTGTAATCACAAAGGGTGTCTTTTCCTTCTGAGGTGTTGTACCTCGGTAATGAACTAAAACAGGGTCCTCATACTGACGCTCATTTATCTCTACTACCAAAGATGACACCGCTGTGTCTTGAACAGTAACCCTTGCATCACCTGAATCTACCAATCGAACTCCGAGGCTAGCTAATTGATGAAATTCACTGACCATTTCTCTTTTCTCTGGTGGTACATATGACAAGCTACCCATGGATTTACGACTAAGGGCATCGGCTACTGCATTAGCTTTCCCAGGATGGTACAAAATATCCATATCATAATCCTTTAGCAACTCTAGCCATCGCCTTTGGCGTAAATTCTAATCCTTCTGCTTAAAGATGTAGTGGAGACTATTATGATCATTATAGATATCAACATGGACACCGTATAAGTAGTGCCTCCATATCTTCAAGGCATGAATCACTGCCGCTAACTCAAGATCATGGGTTGGATAATTCTTCTCGTGCTTCCTCAACTGTCTGGAAGCATAAGCAACAACCTTACCGTGCTACATCAACACACAGCCCAATCCAACACCTGAAGCATCACAATATGCTACATAACCATCTGTTCCTTCTGGAAGAGTCAAAACTGGTGCCGAAGTCAACTTATCCTTCAACGTCTAAAAACTCTGCTCACAAGCATCTGTCTAATGGAACTTAGTTGATTTCTGAGTCAATTTAGTCAATGGGGCTGAAAGAGAGGAAACTCCTTCTACAAACCTTCTATAATAACCTGCCTAGCCCAAGAAACTACGTATCTGTTGGTGCCATAGGCCTTGGCCAATTCTTCACAGCCTCAATCTTTTAGGCATCCACTCTAATGCCTTCCTCTGAAATAATGTGACCCAGAAAAGCCACAGAGTTCAACAAAAACTCACACTTAGAGAACTTGGCATACCACTCCCTACCTTAAAGAATTCCAAGCACTGTCCGTAGATGTTCTGCACGATCAGCCTCTGACGGCGAATAAACCAGAATATAATCTATGAACACAATCACGAACAAATCTAGAAAGGGTCTGAATACACGATTCATCAAATCCATGAATACGGATGGGGCATTAGTTAGCCCGACCGACATAACACGAAACTCATAGTGGCCATATCTAGTCTGAAATGCCGTCTTCGGAATGTCCTCTTCCTTTACCCTGACCTGGTGGTATCCTGACCTCAAGTCTATCTTCGAGAAGTACTTGGCGCCTTGTAACTGGTTGAATAAATCATCAATCCTTGGGAGCGGGTACTTATTCTTCACAGTCACTTTATTTAATTGCCTATAATCAATACACATTATCAAGGAGCCATCTTTATTTCTTACAAATAACACTGGTGCTCCCCACGGTGAAGTACTGGGCCTAATAAAGCCCTTCTCAAGAAAATCTTTCAACTGCTCCTTCGATTCTTTCAACTCCGCAGGTGCCATCCTATAAGGAGGAATATATATTGGCTGAGTGTCAGGAAATAGGTCAATAGTGAAATCAATCTCCCTCTCTGGGGGAATGCCTGGAAGCTCATCTAGAAACACTTCTAGGAACTCATTAACCACAGGAACAGACTGAAGAGTCGGCGACTCTGTTTGCACATCTTGAACTCGAACTAGGTGAAAAATATACCCCTTTTTGATCATCTTCTCTGCCTTAAGGTAGGAAATAAACCTACCCCTTGGCGAAGTAATATTGCCCTTCCACTCTAGGACTGGCTCGCCTAGAAACTGGAATCAAACCGTCTTTGCTCTACAATCAACACTAGCATAACAAGAAGCCAACCAGTCCATGCCCATGATAACATCAAAATCAATCATATCTAACTCAATCAGATCTGCTACGGTATGGCGGTCACACACTATAACAACACAGTCTCGGTATACTCACCTAGCTATAACCGGATCACCAACTAGCGTAGACAACTCAAAAGGTTTAATCAACTAGGCCTCTATCCCAAACTTGCCAGCAACAAAGGGTGTAACATATGATAAGGTGGAACCTGGATCAAGCAGTGCATAAACATCATGGGAGGAAACTAATTATATACCTGTAACAACATCAGTAGACGTCTCGCGGTCCTGCCTACTAGCCAATGCATACACACGGTACTGAGGACCGCTCGAGCTGGATGCTCCATTCCTCCCTCTACCTCGCCCTGCTGGCGTCTGAAAAACTTGCCCTGAAGGGCGCACTGCAGAAGAAAAACCAGCCACAGACCCTATGGGCTGAACCATACCCCCACTCTCCCTCATCGGACACTGCCACATCCTATGGCCTGGCTGGCCGCAACCATAACAAACATTTGAACTCATCCAACACTGACCGGCATGCAACTTGCCACACTAGGCACATCGGGGCAAAGGGGGCCTCATCTGGCCTGACTCCGGTCTGTACTGAGAGCCTGATGCCCTGGAACCCTAGCCCGCTCCAGAATAAGAAGGCCGATCAAACCTCGGACCTGAAAACCGCGGAGGTCCACTCCCTGCTGAATGGAATGGATATCGGGGATACTGCGGTCTCTGTCCGCCCCTGGACTCACCCCCTCTAACGCTTGTGATCTTCCAGATTCTGTGCATATGCCTGTATACGGGAGATATCCATGCCCAGCTGTAACGCAATAGTCGTACAAGCATCTATCAAATGTGGCCCTAGACCCGCCACAAAACAGTGAACTCTGTCCTCCATTTCAGCCACCATGGCTAGGGAATATCTAGCCATAGAATTAAAATATACAAAGTACTCCTGGACACTCATACGGCCCTGCTCAATACGTAGAAATCTATCTGCTCAGGCTCGCCTGACCTCAGGAGGTAGATAATAGCGAATAAAAGCATTCGAGAACTCTCCCCATACAGCTGGAGCGACATTTTCTCCCCTAGATAACTCCCAAGTCTGATACCATTGTACTACAATATCGCGGACCCTATACGAAGCCAACTCCACAGACTCGAGCTCATCCGCGTGCATAACTCTAAAGGTCCTCTGCATACCATCAATAAAATCCTGGGGGTCCATATTTTGCTTTATTACTCAGAACTCTGGAGGACCTAACCCAAGGAAGGTCTTAACCCTCGAACTACCAGTCCTATCTTCCTGGTCAACACCAACTCCCTATCGCTGAGCCTGGGCGGCTACTAATCTAGTCAGTAACTGTATAGCATCCCTCACATCCTGGCCTGGTGCATCTGGCTGAGGAACTGGGGCAGGTGCTGGAGGCGGTGTATGCGATGTCTTAGACGGCCCCTCACTCTGGGTCTCATCCTAGGCCCTCATAGCCTGCCGAGTACGGCTAGTGGCCTCACCTGTCGCTCTCTTGCCCTTCTGTAACTTTCTTGCGGGGCATCGCTGAAATAAGAACAATTCATTAGAAGCGAACGCTTAACACATGACTCTAGCGCACAATCTAAGAGAGAAAGAATGACATCATCCTAAATGTCCTGTAGCCTCCTGTTTAGAAGTGTGGTACACAACACGCCCATAAACAAGACTCTACTAGACATGGTCTGTAGACAACCCTAGGATTGAACTGCTCTGATACCACTTCTCTCACGACCCAAACCGATGAGTCGTGACGAGTGTCTGACCTCTAGTGACCAAACACCCCTAAACACGAATCTGACACATACTGAACATCAAGGGCCCATAAATGGCATAAACTAATCTCATAAAAGGGAAACATCAAAGCTCTGTACAATCTGCATATACAAATATGCTGAAGAACAGGGCAAGCCAGCTAGGCTGCTACATATACTGTACACAAAAGAATAGAAGCCGACCAGGCTACATCATCTGACTAGTACAACTGTCTACAGACCTCTACCGGAATGAAAGCTGTAGAAAGGACGGGCAGGGCCCCGTCATACCCATATGCATACACATCTCAAAAGGGTGGCATACCAAAACTGACTGCAGCTCTGGATCAAATAGAGCGCACTGACCGCTAGATCTAGAGGCCCTACTGAGCTGGACCACTTGTCTGTCTACTTGTACCTGTGGGCATGAACGCAGTCCCCCGAGCAGCGGGGAGTCAATACGGATAATGCACTGAGCATGTAAGGCATAAGAACAACATATATAAATAAGAATCATGAGTAAAATCTGAACTCATAAGCTGAAATAACTGTCTGTACGTATTTGTATGAACTAGTATCTGTATGTGTCTTCATAAGCTTGTACAACTGGCTATGCCTCAATGTGCGCATAATATGCATGCTCTCAATGATAATCATGCTCATATACATAAATATAGGTCGTAGTGCTGAGGAACGTTCAGCTCGATCCATATATCATATTTTAGTAACGCCGAGAAACGTACGGCCCGATCCATATATCATATAATAATATTGCCGAGGAACATACGGCCTGATCCATATATCATATAATAATATTGCCGAGGAATGTACGTCCCGATCCATATATCATATAATAATATTGTCGAGGAACGTACGGCCCGATCCATATATCATATAATAATGTTGTGTATATAATGCCTTCTGGTCACCGGTGAAAATACATATATATGAATGAATGTAATGCATGAATGACTATCTACATAAAGTTGGACCCATGAACAGAAGGAGCAATCATAAACGGGTTAAATGAATATCAAAGACCGAAGTACTCCTTAGGCTTCGAAGAGTGGAGTAATATGGAAACTCGCTTACTCGTTTGTTGGTTCATATCATAAGATCAAGCCGAAAGAAGGAAAGGGTCACCTTAACATACCTTGAAGTGTACCCAATCGTCCAACTCCTACCTCTCGAACATGGAAGTCTACAATTAAGATAGCATAGGCCTCAATTAGACTATTTACCTCGCTTACTAACCATCCTCAAATACCTATAAAGCTTAACGACTTATAGACAATAATCTCCTTTGAAAGCTTCCAACTCTTCAACTTCTCATTCAATCCAACATCAACCACATTATCCACAACGTAATAACAACACACACAGATATATATATATATATATATATATATATATATATATATATATATATATATATATATATATATATATATATATATATATACTTCAATCCATTCCCAATCACCTCTTGAAGTAACCACAAATCACTATATTACCCTTCGTCAACTTACCACTTCCACAATTACCCTCTCTTTACTTAGAATCACAAAAACTCTTGATAAATAACTTAAATACAAGGGTAGAAATCATTCACATACCCTGAGGGGTCTAAGATTCCAAAGATAAACTTCAACTCCAACCCCACTAATCCTCACAACTTGAAGAAACCCTAGGAACAACCTTCTTCTTGACAAGCACGGGTTCACGGGCTCGGATCTTACCAAATCTCCACTAATAATGATGGGAAATATTAGGAGAGAAAATATTAGTGTTTTTCTGATTTGGAATGGAGGAAAATAAGAAATAAGGTCGTGGCTCCTATATTTATAGTTAGAATTAAAAAGGCTACAGCGGTCCGGTTCGACGTGCGGGTCGATGACCCATCGATGTGTCGACGGTCCATCGACCTGCGCCTGCAGATGCAAGGCTGCGGGACCGTGTCGACGCTGCATGACGACGGTCCGTCGAACATGTCGACGACTCGTCAACGATGACTGGTGTCTGCAGATTTTCTCTGATCCAGTTCAGATCGCGTCGATTCGATTCGCTCAACTCCTATTCCTCTAAATTGCCAGGAATACTTGTTGGCACCCTTGTACACGAGGTAAGACACTTTCCATCTTCAAAACTCGAACTCGGGTGTCTATTCCAAGGGCATTCCCGGCTAGAAAACCATAGGTTCTACCACTACGACAACGAGGGGTGTAACACCTGAACAGGAACAAAGTGAGTGGACTTAGTCAATCGATCCACTATCACCAAAATAGAATCAAACTTGCCAAGGGTCCTTGGAAGACCCGTGACAAAATCCATGGTAATCCTCTCCCACTTCCACTCCCGAATAGGCATCCTCTGAAATACCCCACCGGGTCACTGGTGCTCATACTTTACCTGCTGACAATTTTCACACTTAGCCACAAAATCAATTATATCCCTCTTCATACGGCGCCACCAATGAACTGTCTCAAGTCACGGTACATCTTAGTCACTCCCGGATAAATGGAATAGCGAAAGTTGTGGGCCTCAAATAAGATCAACTGAATCAGATCACCAACACGACGAATGCATACGCGTCCCCTAATCCTCAGAATGCCCTCAGAATCGATCACAAACTCCTTGGCCTCCCCTTTTGACACCCTATCTCGGATCTTGCTCAACTAAGAATCCTCAAATGATTAGCCTTGATCCAATCCAAAAACGATGATCTCGCCTCTATACAAGCCAAAATCCTGTCGGGGGTTGAGATGTCGAGACGGACGAAACTGTTGGCCAGAGTTTGAACCTCCATGGTCAACGGACGCTCGGACATAACCAATCGAGCTAAACACCCTATACTCACTGCCTTGCAACTCAAGGAATCAGCCACCACATTAGCTTTACCAGGGTGATACAGAATAGAGATGTCATAGTCCCTCAGGAGCTCCATCCATCGGCGCTGCCTGGAATTAAGATCTCTCTGGGTAAACATATGCTGAAGGCTACGGTGATCGGTAAAAACCTCACAATGGACACCATACAAGTAATGCCTCCAAAGCTTCAAGGCGAAGACTACAACCAACAACTTCAAATCATGGGTAGGGTAATTCTTCTCGTGAACTTTCAACTGACGGGAAGCATAAGCTATCACTCTACCCTCCTGCATCAACACCGTACCCAAACCCATATGGGAGGCATCACAATAGACCGCGAAGTCCTTTCCCTCCACAGGTAAAGCTAGGATCGGGGTTGTGGTCAAAAGAAGCTTGAGCTTTTGAAAGGTCTCCTCACAATCATCCATCCACTGGAAGGGAACATCCTTTTGAGTCAGTCTAGTCAAGGATGAAGCAATGGCAGCAAAACCCTTCACAAAGCGACGGTAATAACTGGCCAAACCCACAAAACTACGAATCTCAATAATAGTAGTGGGCCTCGCCCAACCCCTCACAACCTTAATCTTCTGTGGGTCAACCATAATTCCCTCTTTGGACACCACATGACCCAAGAATGCCACAAACTCTAACCAGAACTCACACTTAGAAAATTTCTAAAATAGGCTATGTTTCTCCAACAACCCAAGGACAGTACAAAGATGGTTCTCATGCTCCACTCTACTCTTGGAATACACCAAGAAGTCATCAATAAACACGATCACAAAAGAATCAAGGAACGGCCTAAAGATTCCATTCATCAAGGTCATAAATGCAGCTGGGGCATTGGTAAGCCCGAAAGACATCACTAGAAACTCATAGTGGCCATATCTCGTCTGAAAAGCTGTCTTCGGAATATCCTCCGCCCTAATCTTCAACTGATGATAGCCGGAACACAGATCAATCTTTGAGAACACTGAAGCACCCTGAAGCTGGTCAAATAAATCATCAATATGAGGCATAGGGCAATTGTTCCGGATAGTGACCTTGTTCAACTGGCGGTAATCAATGCACATCCTCATGGTCCCATCTTTCTTCTTCACAAATAACACTGGAGCACCCCAAGGGGAGACGCTCTGTCTAATGAACCCCTTGTTCAATAAATCCTGCAAGTGTTCCTTAAGTTCTCTCAACTCGGCTGGTGCCATCCGATATGGTAAGATGGAAATAGGACGAGTACCCGAGTCCACGTTGATATAGAAATCAATGTCACGATCTGGTGGCATACCCGGAAAATCTCACAAAAATACCTCCTCGAAATCGCTCACAATAGGAATAGACTCAAGGGATGGAGATGCAACAGTCGTATCACGAACATGCGCCGAATAAGCTAAATACCCCTCACTTACTAATTTATTCTCCCGAAGGAAGGAAATAATGTTCTTCAGAGTGGGACTAGAAGTACCTCTCCACTCAAGCCTAGGGATGCCTGGCATGGCTAAAGTGACTGTCTTGGCGTGACAGTCCAAGATCGCATGATAAGGAGAAAGCCAGGGCATACCCAATATAATATCAAAGTCCACCATATCCAGAATCATCAAATATACCCAGGTGTCATACCTCATAAAAGTAACTAAACAAGACCGGTAGACTCGATCAACAACCACAGAATCTCCGACTAGAGTAGACACATGAACAGACATATCTATGCTTTCACAGGGTAAATCCCAACCAACGGCATAAAATGCAGATACATACGAATAAGTGGATCCAGGATCAAATAACACAGATGCTGCTCTATGACGGACAGAAATGGTACCTGAGAGCACAGCATCTGAGGCCTTTGCCTCGGGCCTACCCGGAAATGAGTAACAATGGGCTCTACCACGCCCAGTCTGGGATCCCCCTCTCGCACTCTGAGTACCACCTCTAGTTGGCTGGGACCCACCTCTAGAACTATGGTAAGTACTGCGGCCTGACTGAGCACCGCCTCTCTGAGAAGTCCCTCCTTGACCACCGGATGATACAGGAGTCCTCGGCGGCTGATAATCTCACCTAGGTCAGGGAAATCTCTTGGAAATATGCCCAACCTGCCCACAAGAGAAACAAGAAAGAAGAGTCGAGTGCTGAAACACGGAAACTGAAGACCCAGATAAAGCAGTCCTGTCCACTGGTCTAGCAAACGAGCTCTCAGGAGCTCTCTCTCTAGGTGTCTCACTAAAGGAAGTCGGTAATGCTAAATGCATGGGACGACCGGAATAGGGCTGAGGTGGTCTCGAAAAATGATCGGCGCCCCTCATACCAGAACCCCCAAAGCTGCCAGTCTGACGTGGCCTCTTGTCACCACCACTAAAAGCAAGAGCCTTAGCGCCCTCAACCATCGAAGCATGCTCAATAATGGACTGGAAGGAAGCCCCCATAGACTTCATCTGAAGGCAAGGAATCTGTAGATAGCCCACTAGTCCTCCAACAAAGTGCCTGATCCTATCAGCCTCGGTAAGAATCAACGGAGTAGAGTATCGGGCCAAATAGAGGAAACGGGTCACATAGGACTCCAAGGACATGCCACTCTGCTCAAAGTGTAGAAACTGCTCCCTACGAGCCTCCCTCAAAGACCGGGGCACATACTTCTCAAGGAAGGCCCGGTAGAACGGAGTCCAAGTCAACGGAGGAGAACCCTTAGGTCTACACGACACGAAATGCCTCCACCACGTCTTCGCGTCGTCGTAAAACTGGTAGGACACATAATCAATGCCGTGGGTCTCCATTATACCTATACGGTACAGCAGCTTATGCATATTAAGAATAAACTCATAGGCATCCTCAGACGAAGTATTAGAGAACCTCGGCAGCTCTAACTTCCTGAACCTCCCCACCAAATCCTGATCAGCAGCAGTCATAATAGCACTATCCATGGGCGTAATATCCTCCCTAGGGGTGGGTATAACATCAATGCGGGGAGCCATAGCTGCGGCAGGATGTGATACCCGCGTGGGTCCCTGCTTAGGGGTCTGTGCCCCAACCGTAGTCTGTGAACCCCCGCTAGGAGTAGTAACACCGGCGGCCGCCTGCTGGGCATCAAGATGAAGTAGGATCCTGTCCATAGTGCCATGCACAACCTGAATAGAATTAACCTCAGGTTGTGTTCATGTTGGGGTCACGCTATCATCTACAATGTGGTCTCTACCCTACTGGTACTCGGGCTTGGGAGATGGAGACCTCTCTCATCGCTGGCCCACCGTCAGAGCTCTACCTATGGCTGTGACAGCCCCGCGGCCTCTCTGGTGCCCTCATGTGCCAACCGTAGCTGCGGGCTCCGACACCTGACCTCGGGCCATAGAAGCTCGAGTCCTCACCATCTATGAGAGAAGAGATAAGAGTTAGATACCAATTTGAATAAAGTAGCACGATGGAAAGAAAGAAGGTGATATTTCTTAAATGTCCCATAGCATCCCGCAGAGATGTACGGAGCTCATCATACCGATCCATGAGACTCTACTGGACACGCTCTTGTATTAAAGACCGGGTAACCTAGGGCTCTGATACCAACTTGTCACAACCCATTTTAGCCTAGGTTATGCGAGCACCTGCCTTTCCCATCTCGGTAGGCGAACTCTTAACTCAGCGTTCACAATCAATAAAAATAATAGCGAAAGACGCAAAATGACGGAAGTCTCACAATATAATATAATGTAGATAAGTGCGGAAGTAAATGAATCCACTCCAGTATCTGGTTTGGTCATACAAGAGCATCTAAATCCGAATACTAAGGTCTGACTAATAATGCATAAATAGTCTCAAATCATGTCTTGAAAGAAAAGTAAGACATAAGCAATAGAAGAGTCTTCGGGGTCAGCAGACGCCATGCTCACCTAGGAAAACTCAAGTGGAAGCTGAAGAGTCGATCAGCCACGAGTCAGAGAAGTAGATCCGGCCTGATACTCTACATTCATAAAAGAATGCAGCAAGTGCAGATCAGTACAAACAACAGTACTGGTAGGCATCATAGGCTGACTAAGCATAGTTAACACAATTCAAAAAATAACGCAGATAAACAAGTAAACCAATCATGCATGAAACAACATAATCGTAACCGAGTATCCATCAACTCCTATGTAAGTATCTAACCCCAATATAATAAGTCTGAGTATATCTGATCCTGAAACAATCACAACAACAGAATCATCATAGTCCAATCATCAACAACACAATCGTCACAATACAGTCATCACGACATCTCACTCAAGTCATAATGAAATGCAGTGAAATAATGGTATGAATGTGATGCCATGCCATGCTATGAAAATGAGGTGTACACAAGCAATCCGGATGGAAATATCGAGGTCTCGGCAGCATAACCTAGCGTGACTCGCGAAGTCTAAGTGCCACCCGTCCCAGATCTTTGCCAAACAGATAGACAGGACCGTAGCTAATTGCTCACAGGGGGAGTCTCACCGGCACCACCCTGGGGGACCCGCGGAGCCCGTGCACTAATAATCGATTCCGGAATAATGTCAGAATCAGCCATGCAACAACGATGCCCGAATATAACCATCGGACATCGGCCTCCTCACAATCACTCAAAAGAGTTGTCAAATATCAGTTTCATAAATCAACGATTCCGAAATTGAACCTCGGACATCGGCCTCCTCACAATCACTCAAGTAAAATAGTTTATCAAGTGTCAGTTTCATATAAACAATGATTTCCAAATGGATCTTCAAACATCGGCCTTTTTCACAATCACTCAAGTAAAAGAGTTTATCAAATATCAGTTTCGCTCAATCAACGACACCGGATCATCACCGGATATCGGCCATGCATGATAAATATGAGAGAATGCATGCAATGAATATGTCAATCACCAACAGTCGAGTTCAATATCACCAATACTATAACGGTTATGCCAACAACATATCACATCACAATACCAACAGTGGGTATGCCAACATATATCAATAACTCAAGTACCAACAGTGGGTACGCCAACAATATATCAAATACAAGTACCAAAAATGGGTATGTCAATCCTATTCCAAATCAGGACAACGAGCAGAATTCTATATCTACCAACTATACATGGCATTAAGCAAACACAATTGAACAATCGACACGCATAACGGGGTGGCTAGTCCCAACACACATCAGGGCCCAACCTAAGGCAATATCCAACCCAACTCCACGCCCGAAGGTTCACATTCTGTCTCGGACATTATAATCTAAATATGTGATTCGCTATACGAAGTCTCACCAAAGGTAAACCATAACCTACTTGGACTACCGAATTGCAACACCAACAAGTCACTCTATCGCCTTGCCCTTCATCTGAAGCTCAGAACCAAAGTAGTCTAAGAATAATTAAATTCTAAATTATAAATCATAAATAATGATACTAGTATTGCTATGATATCGAGTAGGTCCATTTTAACCCTAGAAATTGGGGAAATGGGACCACAAGGATGAAACGGGAAATTCACGGGTAAAATACCAAATTGAATCCTAGGTACTCATAACCCAATCATTAATTGTTGATTTAACTCAAGAATTTATCTAAATTTGATTTCTAGTAAAAACCCCCCAAATTGGGTATGAACCCTAATTCTCCAAATCCGAAATTCAACGTTAAAAGTGAAAGATATATGATTACTAAGCTTAGATTCATCAAGTTTTATCATCAACATCATCAATTTATCATACAGGACCCTAAGAGAAAATCTCCCAAAACCCTTCTTCAAATTCCAACTCTAAGAGATTGTAAAAGGGAAGGGGGAATTCTAAGATGATTGTGATTAAGGAAGAGTAAAGGATTGGACAAAGTTTTACCTCCAAGAATCTCCTCAATTTGTCTACAAGAACAGATTTTCCAAGCTCCAATATCGAGATATGATATAATGAGGGTCTAAGACTTATTTAAGTCACATTAAATGAAATATCACTGCCCATGACTGCCACAGCGGAGGAAGTGTCGATACGACGACTGGTACACCGCTGCAGCAGTGTAGCCTATTTCACTCATGATCGCCTCAGCGGCTATCACACTGCCATGGCAGTGCCGCTGGGGTGGCTTTGGTGCCACCGTTGCGAGCACCAGACACCAGATTTCCATAAATTTTCTTAGTCCTCAATCAAAATTCTGGGTTATTCCCAAGGTCATCTTCTCACAATCCGACCACCTAAACCCATATAAAAATACGCTACGCCCATACTCATGGTCTCAAAATTTCCAACGAAGATCTCGTTGACCGAGTGAACCACCGGTGCCTACTTCCCATTTCCCATCCAAAGTCTCGAGATGTACCAAAATCATTGGGAACTGAACCAATCATACATACAGGTTATAAAAAATCATCTGGACCTCTCGAAGTTGATGAAGCTCCGAAATAGATCTGTTTGTCCAAAAGTCAACCTCGGGTCAAAAGTGAGTCAATCAATGCTCGGAAGTGGCGAAAGTGCCAAAAGAGCTATAAAGACCAAACGGGTCATTAAAATTGAACCTATGGAATTTGTATCATATCAATTGAAAGATGTTGCTTATACTTGATTCGAATTGTGGGAGACTGAGCGGGGTAATAATGCTCGAGCTTTCACTTGGGCAGAATTTGAGGGGGCATTAATGAAGAGGTTTCTATCTGATGAGGAGCGGTTTGCTATAGCTACTAAGTTGCAGAAGATTGAGTAGGGAAATATGTCTGTTCGTGAGTATAGCTTGAATTTCACCCGTCTGGTGAGGTATGCATCGTATATGATTCCGACTGAAAACCACAAGTTGATCTGATTTGTGCGTGGTTTAGTGCCACGTATCAAGTCTCCGTGTGCTACTACTGCTATGTCTTATATTCGTATATTTTCATCCTTGGTTGGGTTCGCTGAGCAACAAGATAATTGGAAGGGTAAAGAGAGGCTATAAAGGGAACAAAGTAAGTAGGCCCAATCTATAGGTGGTTTCAGTGGTTCACAAAATGGAGGGCAAAGGAAAGGTATTTTGCACCTACTCGGTCTTAAGCTTATTCCAGTGCTAGTGTTTCGTCTGGCAGGTAGGGTTAGAGAAACAATAATCAGAATAGCTATTCGCAAGGTGGTAATAGACACTTATCTGGATGGAAGGATCGTATTTGTCACAATTGTGGAATTCGGGGACATATAAAGAAATATTGGAGGAAGTGGCTGCGTGAAATGACTAATTCTTCTGGCCAGAGAACAATCCATCTGCACCTGCTGCTGCTAGGTATCCGCCGCTTGTAATACTAATAATGCTCCTAATGCTTGTGGTAATGGGACTAGTAAAGCGGTTGCTAACACCGCTAATGGAGGTCAAGCTCGACTTTACGGTTTGACTCGTAGGGAGGCAGCTGAAGCCTCAAATGCTGTGATCACAAGTATTCTCACTATTTGCTTTTTTGATGCATATTCGTTGATTGATCCGGGCTCAAATCTCTCTTATGTGACACCATACTTTGCTCTTGAATTTGGTGTGGAACATGTACAACTGTGTGAACCCTTTTCGGTGGATACCCCTGCTGGTGTTCCTATTATTGCCTCTAGAGTTTATAGGAACTGTGTGGTTGTAGTTAAGGGTCGTGAAACTACAGCTGCCTTGTTTAAGCTAGAGATGATAGATTTTGATGTAATTATGGGGATAGATTGGTTAGCTACTTGTTTTGATAATGTGGACTGTCATTATAAGTTAGTTCGATTTGCTTTCCTTGATGAACCGGTATTGTGTAGAAGGGAGAAATTGCTAAGCCTAGGGGTAGGTTTATCTTATATCTTAAGGTTAGTAAAATGATTTTAAGGGGATGTATTTACTATCTAGTTGTTGTCAATGATACTCAAGCCATAGTGCCAGAGTTTAAATTTGTCCCTATAGTTAATAAATCTCCCGAAGTGTTTTTCGAAGATCTTCCGGGTATCCTTCCTGATAGAGTTATCAGTTTTGGGATAAGTGTTCTTCCCGTAACTCAACCAAGCTCCATCCCACCTTATTGTATGGCTCTAGCTGAGCTACGGTAATTTAAAGATCAATTAAAATACTTGTTGGATAAGGGTTTTATTCGACCAAGTACCTCACGTTGGGGTGCTCCGGTCTTGTTTGTTAGGAAGAAGGATGGTTCTCTCAGAATGTGTGTTGATTACCGTTAGCTATATAAGGTGACTATCAAGAATAAATATCCTTTGCATAGGATAGATGACTTGTTCGACCAACTTCAGGGTGCTAAGTTCTTTTCTAAGATCGACTTGCGGTTTGGTACCATCAGTTGAAAATAAAGGAGGAAGATACTCTGAAAATAACATTTCGTACTCGGTATGGACATTTTGAACTTCTGGTGATGTCTATCGGTCTAACTACTTCCCCTACTGCATTTATGGACCTGATGAACCGTGCGTTCAAGCCTTTTCTCGATCCTTTCATAACTATGTTTATTGATGATATCTTGGTTTATTCGAGGAGTCGTGAGGAGCATGCAGGACACTTGAGAATAACCTCGAAAACACTTGAGGAGAATAAGCTCTATGCTAATTTTCTACGTGTGAATTCTAGCTTAACTCTGTGGCATTCTTGGGTCATATAGTATCTAGTGATGGTATCAAGGTTGATCCTCAGAAAATTTCGATAGTTAAAGACTGGCCAAGACCCACAGGTGCGACAGACATCCGCAGTTTCTTAGGTTTAGCTAGTTATTATTGGAAGTTTGTGGAAGGTTTCTCATCTATAGCTGCACCTCTGACGAGAGTGACTGAAAATGGCTAAGTTCCAGTAGTCTAAATCCTATGAGAAGAGCTTTCAAGAGCTCAAGGCAAGATGGACATCAGCCCCCGTTTTAACTCTACTTTCGGGTTTCGGAGGCAACATAGTTTATGTGATGCTTCCCGAATTGGGTTGGGTTGTGTTTTGATGTATAATGGTAAGGTGATCGCTTATGCTTCCCATCAGTTGAAGAAACATGAAAAGAATTATCCAAAAATCTGGTGTCATTACTTGTATGGGGAACATTGTGATGCTTTCACCAATCACAAAAGCCTGCAATATATCTTCAAGCAGCGAGAGTTGAATCTCAGACAGAGAAGATGGTTACAGTTGTTGAAAAATTATGACTTGAACATCTTGTATCATCCTGGTAAGGCGAATGTTATTGCTGATGCATTGAGCTGGAAATCTATGGGTACGTTAGCGTAGTTGCACACTCAACAGATGCCACTGAGCAGAGAAATACGAAGACTCACTAGCTTTGGAGTCTGACTTGATGAAACTGAAGATGGGGAGTTAGTAGAAATCATACATGCGCGATATGATATTGTGGAGAGAATCAAGTCCAAGCAATATTAAGATGGACTGTTGGTGAAACTGCGAAATGGAGTGGAAAATGGCGAGTACAGTTCCTTCATAGTTAGGGTGGATAATGATGTCCTAAGGCTGCAGGGACGTCTATGTGTTCCCGATGTTGATGGTTTGCGACAAGAATTGTTGGTGGAGGCACATTGTTCTAAATACTCTGTGCATCTGGGACCCACCAAGATGTATAAAGATTTGAAGCAACACTACTGGTGGAAGAGCATAAAGATTGAGATCTCTAACTTCGTGGTTAAGTGTTTGAACTATCAATAGTTTAAGGCTAAACATCAAAGGCCTAGAGGCCTGGCTCAGAATATCAAAATTTTGCAATGGAAGTGGGAGGTGATCAATATGGATTTTGTTGTGGGTTCACCCCGCACAAAGGCCAAGTTTGATTCGATTTGGGTGATCATGGATAGACTCACAAAGTCTGGCCATTTTCTTCCCGTGAAGACAATAGATACAGCGGCATAGTATGCCAAGTTATATCTAAAGGAGATAGTTAGATTACATGGGATTCTGACATCCATCATATCTGACAGAGGTACGCAATTTACTAATCATTTCGGGAAAACATTCCAAGAAGGTTTAGGAACTCGTGTGAACTTGAGTACTTCCTTTCATCCTCAGACGGACGGACAGGCAGAGAGAACTATTCAAACTCTGGAAGACATGTTGAGTGTGTGCGCCATTGACTTTAGGGTAATTGGGATGAGCATCTACCTCTTTTCGAGATTTCTTACAACAACAGTTATCAAGTGAGTATTCAAATTTCTCCTTATGAAGATCTTTATGGGAGGCGTTGCAGATCACCAATTGGATGGTTTGAATGGAGTAAAGTAGAGCTACTGGGTCCTGACTCTGTTCATGAAGTAATCGAGAAGGTGAACCTTACTGTGCAATGACTGAAGACAGCTCAGAGTCGACAAAGTCGTATACGGACATGCGACTTCGCGAGCTAGAGTTTACGGTGGGTGACAAGGTGTTCCTAAAGGTGTCACCAATGAAAGGAGTTATGTAGTTTGGTAGAAAGGGTAAGCTTAGTCCTCATTTTATTGGCCCTTACGAGATTTTGAGAAGAATCGGGAAAGTGGCTTACGAGTTGAAGTTACCATCTGAGATGGCTATGGTGCATCTTGTGTTTCACATTTCGATGTTGAGTTTGTACAAGCCTGATCCTTCTCATGTCTGGAATCGTGAAGAGATTGAAATCAATGAATGGTGGTCTTATGAAGAAGAACCTCTACAAGTCTTGAATCGACAAGTTAGGAGGTTGAGAACGAAAGATGTGGCTTCAGTTAAAGTCCTGTGGTGTAATCATAATATTGAAGAAGCTACTTGCGAAGTTGAGGAGGACATGAAGAGGAGATATGCTCATTTGTTCCCTGCTACAGGTACGTGTTGAACCTTTCGGTTGTGTTTCCTTGTGAAAGTTTAGAGTGGAGTGTGAATCCACCAGTATTGTGTTTAGGCTTGAATGATGCATTCATTATGTGGTTAATCGTATGGAATCTATAAGGATGTTTCACTTTGATAATGAAACTCTTGAAATTTCTGAAATTTAAGGTTTGGTAAAGAATCTCAGGCCATGACTTTCATTCAGGGATGGGGGATAATGTAACATCCCGTAAATCTGAGTTAGGTGTGAATGTGAAATAATTGGGGTTTATATGTCATTTTAACTGTGTGAGTCCATTTGGGATTAATTCGGGTGATAAGCAGTCGTTTGGAAGTCAAACCAAAAAGTGAAGTTCAATGGCTTCTAAATTTGTCCAATTCTAGAGGACTTCTTACTATTTAGCATTTTTCGAATAGTTGCGTTGAGAATCTGAGAAAACTCATAGCATGAAAGTTGTAATTTTTTGAAATACCTTTCCAATGATAGGTTGACCAACCCCACGAACTATGTGCTATAATTTATGCTCATTTTACTGAACATCGTTAGTGCAGTGTAAAATTTAGGCGTGCGCGTCGCCTTGGCTATTTCCTTGGGCGGCATCCCAGGCCAAGTTTTCAGGAAACTCAAAATTTTGACACCGTCAAAATAGATATACTGTGCGTGTCGCCCTGGGCTACGCCCCAAGCGACACACCAGGCCATTTTATGCCGGAAGCATATAACATAAGTTCTTGATCAATTCCCATCATTACGTCATCAATCTAATATCAAATTAACCTTAGTTTATCTCGCCAAACCCTAGATTCTTGAAAACTCAAGAGAGGAGATGAAGGAGCGTGTAGAACTTCATCTAAAAGGTATGAACTTCGGTATCCCTGATTTAATTAATGACTTTTACCCTAGTATAGATTATACTACGTGATTGGAATCCACTAATGATTCACATAAGGATTCAAGCACAAGTTTTAATGCTACAAATGCCCTGGTTTTTTTAATAAGGGTAGAAATCCCAAAAACTGGATAAAGTTCTAAAATTTGTTATTAATAACCATTGTAGAACGATAGTTGAACTTGGAAGAATCCATTTGATAGATTTTAGCGGGAATTGAGGTATGTCTATTTTTCAAAAACCTTTTTTTCAAGTATGTTGTCCTGTTTGAAACGTGTAGACTATTGTTCCTGACTTGAAATATTTATATTGAATATGAACATGATTGAAACTCTTGTTTGGACCTTAAACTTGTGTTGCTATTGAATGGGTTCTTGAACTTGGAATTGAATAAGAAAGTTGAATAATATTTCTAAATTGGTTATGAATTGAAATACCTCTATTCTGAGATGATGACTTGAGAATGGATATTTGGCTCTAAGACATGATTGATGATTCGAATGATATGCTATGATTTGTATCTTTGTTTGTGTTTGAGCCTGTATGGGCAAGCTGTGCTAGTCCAGAGGACGATTAGCCGTTATGGATCCTAACGTATTGATACGAGTATTGATGTGTCTGTCCAGAGGACGATTGACCTCCGAGGCGTTCCGCCTGGTGCTTCTATTGTTGTGTCAGTCCAAAAGGACAATTGATCTCCAAGGTATATAGCCCGGTGTATCTATTGCTGTGCTAGTCCAGAGGATGATTAGCCTTCGTGGTTTCCTAACCCGGAGTATCGATTGATTGATTTTCTTGTGAGTGGCTTGTTTTGGTATTTTGGTTGCATGTGAGTGGCTTGTGGAAATCGTGAGTTTGTAAGTGACATACTTGACATGGTAAATGGTAACGAGTTAAACTTTATGTATTCTTCCTTATTGGATTCTCTGATGATTTTTCTGAGTTAATGGCTTACTCCATTTCTGGGGTCACAAATTATTTCATTTAATATTGTTTTACTGATTATTGTTTCTTTATGGCTACTTTAGTTTGTTTAACTATTTCCCTTAGACACTCACTGAGTACCCAGTACTCAGGCATACCACTGTTATTTTTTATGGTATGTTAGGTACCGAAAAAGAGCAGGTATAGACAGATCTCGTGGATTAGGAGTACTTGCTATTTTTCAGACTTTTGGTGAGCCCACACCTTCATTCGTGGGACACCCTCTATTTTTCTTATTACTTTCAGTTTCCGAGCTGCGTCCTGATGAGTTAGATTTTTATTTATTATCTTAGAAGCTCCATAGATAGATGTTGTTTCGTGGGTATTGGTTAAGTCGTTGTTCGACTCTCATGGGAATTTCTATGCTTTGAAATACTATTTATTACAGACTGTCGCTGATTGTATTCCTTAAATTATGGGCATGAATTTTTTTAGTTATTTTATAACGTCTTTTAATTAGTTAAGGAAATATTATTAAAAGGGACTTGATGGTTATCGATTCATAAGGTGCTTCCAGTGTTGTTCATAGCATCGGATGCTTGTTACGTCCAGGTTCGGGTTTGGGGCATGACATAGATTAAAAAGAAATGGAGAGAATGAAGATGCTTGGATTTTAGTTCATTGGGTGAATAGAAAATTAAGTACTTCCCACTTTCCTTTTTAATTTGTCCCAAAAATAATGTCACATTTCTATATTTAGAAACAATTTAACTTTATCAGACAACCTCACATTTATCTAAGGCAGTCAGCCATTTTAACAACCCGATTGGTTGTTTTGAGCTTTTGGACTTGTTTTCAACAAATTACCCTTCTCGTAATTGCATCTTGGTATTTATGACTTGTGGGGATGGGTGGCGTGGTTCCCGAGGAAATCAGGTGAGTTTCAGATCATTTTTAGCAAAATTGGATGTTCTTATGTTAAGAAATGAAGAAGTTTGACTAATGTCAACATCGAGGACAAATGCGTTATTTTTGAACTTTTGTCGACTCTGTTAGGTTCAGAATGTGATTTTTGACTTTGTTGGACTATTGGTTCGGGTCCCGAATCACACGAGTGTGATTTGGATCATGGGTTGAAAATCTAATATTTTAAAGAATTTGAGCTGGCCTTGGTCAACACCAGGTAAAGGCGACCTCTTTTGGGAATTTCGAGTGTACTAAAAAGTTCGTAGCAAGTTTTATGATAAAACTGCATATATGGTTTGTGTCCGGGAGGTTCCGGATGAGTTTTGGGTGCTAAAATGAAGTTTGGGCTGTTGTTGGTTCTGGTGTGGTCGCAAATACTAACCAGTGGTCGCAAATGCAAAATTTCTGGTCGCTATTGTGAATCCGATCGTAAATGCGAACCTCTTGGTCGCAAATGCAAAGACCCTTGTGTATTAAAAATCAAACTTCATCCATCTGGTATTTTCATCATATGTTGAGTTGTAGAGCTCTGTTTGAGGTGATTTTCACGGTGTTGTTCTCCTCTTTGAATGGGAGTAAGTATATAACCTTTTATTCTGGTGTTTCCCCATAATTATTTTCGCCGGCTATCATTTTTATCCGTGTTGGATTGTAGAAAATGGGGGTTATTAAGCCCTGGGTCAATTCATGGATGAAATTAGTTTTGGATCTAGAACCAATGGGCTATGGGTAAATTTATTTGACAATAAAATTCCAGTTTTCCCCTTGTGGGCTCGGGGTTAGCTTTTAGGGTTCGTTTTTGGATTCTGAAATAAAGTATAGCAATATGGGTATTGTTGGACTAGTCTAACCTCGTAGAATATTATTTTGACTAGAGTGATCTCTTTTGGAAATTTAAATGCGGTCGAGCTTCTGGAATGCTTAATCTTCATTCAGATCGATATTAGGATCGTCTAGAGGCATTAACGAAGGGCAATCCGTTTGTGAACCATGGGACTTCAAATATAAGGCAATTTGAGACTTACTATACCCTTTATGTAGTGTTATCTGTTGGTTAATGATAATAAAGGGGCGTAATGGGGAATTATGAGTCCCGTACTCGTGAGGTGATGAGCACTTGTGCGGGTACCGGTGTAACTCTGTGGGTAACTAAAACATGAAATAAATATGCTAAGTTATGGAGATTATGTGTTTAGCCTTTGGGCCATGAGGAATGGTGGGTAAATCTATTTAGGTTGGTATGATTGTTGTTTATTTGGGCTATGATTGATACAATATCGGATGGCGCAAACACTTAATTTTCTCCTAGGCTTTGTACTAAAAGCCGAGCAAAGGACTTACAAGCCTTAGAGGCCAATTTTGTGGAGAAGGAAGCCATGGAAGCTCTTGGAGAGAACAAATAGAGGGCCTTCAAGCTATGAGAGATAGCATGGAAGGAGACTACATGAGCCCAAGTGCACAAAGCCCAATGCTTATCCCTTAAAGAAGCCCAAATGTGTGAAGATGACTACAATTGCAAGCTTGGGTGTTTAAAGGCAGGAAGGTGGCTATTCGTGCAAAGAGGCTATTCTTAAAAGACAAGCCATCATCCATGAAGAAGACCAAACAAGACCCTTACTTCATTAAGGGTATTTTTGTAATAACTAGCTTAGTCTTCTTTAGCCTATTTAGTATAAATACTATACTTGGTTATTTCATTAGATAGATTTGAATGATGATGAAACTCATATAAGTGATAGTTTGTTTAGCTAGTTATCTAGTGGAAGTTGTTAACTATAGTTTGTTAGTGTTAATCCTTGTTATTAATGATATCGATAGTTAATTAAGGTGGATTCCTTTGTTGGCTATTGAAAACCCTTGTTCTTGATTTTCTTGAAGAGTTACTCATTTGTGGATTCATTTGATTAACTCTTGCCTTGAATTTCAAATAGTATAAGTTCGTTAGTAGGAATCGATTAGGAGGTTTGGGTTTCATATACTTGAATTTGCCTATAATTACTTTACTAATTGGGTCATACTCTATCCCTCTATTCTCATCTCCATTTCTTCACTCTCATCTCTTGATTTCTTACTATCCTTTAGTTTTTGCATTTTTATTGTTTGAATCCGTGTCTTCCACAAGACGGATCATATCATTTGGTATCAGAGCTTAGGCTAAAGGATTGTTCCTACAATTCTTAATCCTAGGTTCTTCTTATTTAGATAATATCCAAAAATAAATTTCAAAAATTTCGACAATAAAAAAAAACTGTTATTGTTGTTGTTAGATTTGAATGATTTGGAGTATAGATTTGAGTTCGTAGGGGTCAAATCTATCTAGATCTGAAAATTCAACGTGTTTGGAAGAGTTTGGAGCAATCCACCATTGGAGGACCTTCAAGTTTGAATAACACCAAAGTGGGTTGTTTGATTCAAAGTGCAATTGGGTTCAATTTGGAGTGGGTTTGTTCTCCATGTTGAGAGGAGGTTAGATCCGAAATTTGAGGCCAATCCGAGTTGAAATTGAGGTACATTGAATTTTGGGTGTTCTTAGTGTTCTTGAGAATCTTCATAAATTCATAAGGAAGAAGACACCCAAAGAAGCCTTTTGATAAAAAAATTCAAGTACAAAAAGTGGAACAGTGTTTTGTTGAGCCAAATTTAGCAAAACCTTTGATATATTGGACTCAAGGTACCTCATGTTCAAGGAAAATACAGAAAATACAACCCAAGATCGAGGTGCAACGTACAAAAATGTGATCAACTGAAGCCATATACGGTCTCATTCAATGGTCCGTATATCAATACATGGACCGTATACCGCCACTGTAAGTTCAACACAAAATATTGGCTTCACTGACCCCGAAGTACGTTTCCAATATACGGACCGTAAATTGCTTTTACGGTCCGTACAATCTCAAGTGATCTCAACTGTAGAATTGTGCACGAGAAGTAGAGCTATTGTGACCGATCTATGGACACCATCTACAGTTCGTAGAACCTTATGCGGTCCGTGTATTTTCAAAGTATTTTAACTGTTCATTGGGAGCTTAAATCAAGAGTTACTGTTACACATCTACGGTCTAAAAATTGACGGTCTGTCAACCCATATACTGATCGTATATAATCCCATCCCAACTGTATTTCTGGTACTTTTTCAAGCTCAAATCTCATTTCAAATTTCAAAAAAAATCGTGAGCCTTGGTTGTTGGTTTTGTGTCCCTATTTCTTAAGTAATGAGCAACCGGCCCCTGAATTTTATTTCTTTCACGATTTTTAGAATTTCGTTTTCTTGTTTCCTTCAACTAGTGTGCATTTAGTACTTTCTCTACTTGTGTATGCTAGTTCTTGTGTCTGTATTTCTTTCGTACCAATTTTTTCAAGCTTTTATCCTTTTAACATCGTTGAATGTTCTTTAGCTCAAGTTCGTTAGTTTAATCGAGTTGTCCGTTGTTATATCCCGTATTTTGTACATTCGGATATTTTAAGGTAATTGCGACAAGTTAAGGACAAGGCTATATTTTGATCTTGTTTAATACATAAGTTGTTTATGAAAATTTTGATGTGGAAATATTAAGAATGGCTAGGGGTAAAAAGGGAAATTCGCAAGATGACTCATGGAAATATGGAGGAAGGCTAAGGGGAAAATTTGAAATTTGGAAAATAAATTCTCATGAAGTGCAAAACAAAACAAAAAAAAAGTGGGCTTAAATAAAAAGGGGCCAAGTGGCCGGCCACATGAAGTGGGCCAAGGCCCACATGGGAGCCGAACTTTGATACATAAAAGATGAGAATTAGAGCTCATTTTTCATTCTTAACACTTAGAATTTTCAAGAACCTTGAAGAAGACCAAAAACAAAGGGCCATTCGGCCAAGGGGCAAAAACATTGAAGCCTTCAATTTTGATCCAAAAAAAAAAAAAATCTCCTAGCATTCCTACTAATTTGAAGGTCCTCTTTAACGTGGTATAATTGTTGGAGCAAGTAGACCCCTATTTGTTGCAAGACCATAATTCTAGCCAAGTGGGAAATTAAAGGAAAAAGGTAAGGATTAATCATCTTCTTATATGTTATGGATGATTATGTATGTTGTAGTAAGTAAAAGTGGATGAAATTCATGAAAATATGAATATATGTTGTGGCCGTGTGGTTGTTGTATGGTATGGAAGAGAATGAATCAATTTTTCTTAAGTATTTTGGTTGTTGTTGTAATGGAATCTATGATGGAAATGAAAGTTTAATGATTCTAGTTGAAGTTGTAAGTGTTGGAGAGTTGTTTAGAATCTAATGTGATGTTAAAAGCCATTTCTTGTATTTATGGAAAACAATGTTGTTAGTGTGTGAATTGTTGGTGTAGTTCATGAATTTGAAGGAAGGAAATGTGTTGTTATTGTTCTTGTTGCATTTGGAAGGTTTCGGATGAAGTAGAGTATTGGTTGAATTGTTTTGAATATTGTACAGATTGTTTGAAGTATTCTTGAATATTGTTTGAATGGTTGCGGATTAGTACTTGAATATGTAAGCAATTATGAATTGTACGTAAATGAAACGCCGTCGAAGTTTGTAGAAAGAAGTTGCTAACGTTAGTATGCTTTTTGAATTGATTGTGGATATTGTTAGAATAACTGTTGGTATTGTTGTTGATAATTTGGCCGAGTTAAATTCTCGGATTTGTTGTTGATGATTTAGCCGAGTTGGATTCTCAGGGATGGTTGTATTTACAGGGGAAATGCTACCGAAATTTCTGTAAATAAAGTGTTGGTTGAAGATTGAACTTCTAAGTATCTATAGCTAATGTTTGGTATACATTAATATTGTTGTAGATCTTGCGAAGCCAAAGACTTAAGTTCGGATTAACGTAGGAAGCGGGCAAGGTATGTAAGGCTTACCCTTTCTTTCTTTTGGCATGATCTTTGTTAAACGAACAGACGATATGTATATGATTCCAAAGGAACTCCCATTCTTAGAGCCACTAGGATGGCGAAACGTTCTTGATTTCCATAAGCTGTTCCATATGGTTTTGATGCGTAATTATGATGTCCGAAGTTCAGTTTGATATGTTTCCGAATGGCATTCGAAAGATAGTTGATATGACTAATGTTTTGATCTTCTAATGCTAGCACGTTCGATTATTCCGTTGAGGCTTTGATATATTTTGATATGTACATATGGTTTCAAAAGCTATATTTGATTTGATCCATAACGATATCCGAAAGGTACTTGATATGATTGTTGCTTCGATTTTCCAAAAATGGCTTCTGAAACGTTCGTAGAAGGTTCTGTACTTCAAACGCTCATAACTTTCTTATACTAAATCGGATTGACCCGAAACTTGTTTCTGAGCCTTCTGGTGTCGGTAAACATACTTGTCCATCGAGTCTTAGAATTGATTTGTATGCATATGGTTTCTCACTACTCTGCTCGTGCGTACTACTATTATATCGTTCACCGAGTCCCGGGCCGGTATGTATCGTGCGTATGGTTCGCCGAGTCCCTTGCTTGAGGGTCGGGTTCCATATATATATATTCCGGAGTATGATGTGTCCGGTTCCGGGGTACCGTGTATATGTGTCCGGTTCCCGGGTACCGTGTATATGTTATGGAGTATGATGTGTCCGGTTTCCCGGAGTATGATATGTCCCGGGTACCGTGTATATGTTATAATGTGTTATGTGTTACGGAGAAGTTACGGAGATATGAAATCCTCTGGAGTATGATGTGTTATGGCGCCAAAGACAGGAGTGGCGACCATATTCCTATTCCCTATGCATGATTTTGATTTACATTATTTGCGTTTCAAGAGTAAGTATTTTGGTATACTGATTTTGTTCTCATTTTCCATATTCCTTATTTCAGTTATGATCCTAGTTACTGTGTTCCATGCTTTACATGCTCAGTACATATTTCGTACTGACCCCCTCTTTCTTCGGGGGCTGCGTTTCACGCCCGCAGGTACAGTTCACGTGAGTGACCCGACAGCTTAGGCCTTCTAATCTGCTGCTTTGGAGTGCTCCCTTGTTCTGGAGCCTACATTTTGGTACATACTCTTCCGTTGTATATACGTATGTATATATTCAGGGGTACGGCGGGGCCCTGTCCCGTCATATAAGTCAGTGTTCGCCGAATCTGGGTATGCCATTTGTATGCCGATTCTGGTAAGTAAGTATGTTTGGGTGTCCATCTCGGGGACTAGTCACGGCCCACGGGGTTGGGTCGTGACATCCGTCATTCATTAAAAGAGAATCCACTCTTCCACAAAGCAAAGCAACCATGTGACTTTATTTGACAAGTGATTTTCTTTACCAACTTTGGAAGAAGCTCTAGGTTCAGTGGTGAGCTTTTAGCGTAAATACGAGTGACGTGAGGAGATTTTACTACTAACGTTGTTTGCTAAGTTTTGCAGGTTTAATGTCTAATCTTGGAAGACATTTCCAAGAAGGGGAGGACCCGATGGCTATCAGGGGTTCACTTTCTCTTATCCATAAAAGCATGGTCGAGATAAGGATGGACATGGTGTTACACCTCGTACTTTTGTACGTTGACTTTTGTCGTCAGTTAATTGACGTAGACTCAAAGAGCGTGACTAAATTCGTGGTTATGAGCGGTGATTCATGTTAACCTTAAGTATAAGTAGGTTTAAAAACTAGTTTAGTAAGTATTGGGAGGTTTAGAGGCTAAACGAACAAAAGAAAATACGTTTCGTCGGAAACTGAGGATTAGCTTGCAATGTACAGCCCATACAAATAAGTACGACCCATACTTTTGAGAGGCCTCACCATACCTCCATATCTAGCAAACCCAAATTTTCCATGTCCAAGTACGGTCCCAAGTACGAACCGCATATATGGGCTTACTTCTAGTTTATCATATTTTAAGTTGAGGTTATTTAACTTGTTGAGCTTCATTGTTGGTTTATTACTCATCTAACATAGACCCTAAGAGCTCCCAAACCCTCTCCTAAGTTCCCCTACTATATTAGACTACTACAAGGCAAATCAAGGTGACTAGTGCATCAAGAAGCTAGGAAACCTTGCTAGAGTTGAATTGATCTTGTTGTGTTGAAGTTGGAGCTTCCTTCAAGGTGAAGAAATCTGGAGTTGAGGTTGTTCTTGTGTGTTCTAGGTAAGATTACATTTCTTCTACATGTTCTTGAGTTTTTCTAGATTTTAATCAACTTATTGGATAAAGAAATTGTAGAAAGAAAGCTAGAAATCATGTTGGAACTCTTGTTGGTTTATGGAATGATTTGGAGAGTGTTCTTGAGTTATAGTGGTTGGAATCCTTATTATCTGACTTGTTGATATTGTTGTTGTTGTTGTTGTTGTGGTACTCCATAGATAAGAAAAGAAAGAATGTTGTATATAAGTGTTTATTGAATTGTTTAGTTTATACCTTTGTATTGATTATGATTTGAATTCTAAGGGAAGTAAAGGGAGGTTGTTGTTGATATTGTGGATTTTGTTGGTTGAGTTGTGGATGTTGTGAAATAGGGGATATGTTGTCTGCTCCTTTGTAGAGGCTAGATATCATTTTTATTTACATCGTATACTAGTGTCCTCTAAATTGAGGAGCGTATTGTTAATGTTATAGGTTGAAGTACTACTCGAGCTGAGTTCATTGTTGTGTTTGTATTGATGAAAATATGTATGTAAAGGTTACCCTTCTTTGTCATGATTCCTTATCGAACGAGTCCCGACCAAGTGCACAAAGAGGTGTCATTGACAGAGATTCCATGTCTATGTCGTTGTATGATATTCATATGTTCGTGTTCCTTGTCGGGAGTTCACTTTCAGTTAGCATTGTTGCTCATGTAGCTAGTAGATAGAAGTGAGATTTTAGAGTATAGAAGTATACACTAGCCTTCAGAGCTATGATATTCTCGCCTTTGGGGATATGATATGCTTGCCTTCTGGGCCATTGGCCATACAGATGCCTTCGGGGCTATACAGACGCGCGTTTGCCTTCGGGGCGATGATTATACCTACAGACTGCCTTCGGGGATATATTAAGTGCCTTCAGGGCTAGTCATGTATGTCTAAATGCCTTTTACGAGGACAAGTAGTTTGATGTTGTATTATTAGTTATTAGACGTCAGTAGTAGGTAAGTACAACCAGATTCTTTATTGACTATTCAGTTTATGTTCAGTTATTATATATTTCATTTCAGTATTAGTTTCAGCCGCCTTACATACTCGGTACATTATTTCGTACTGACGTCCCTTTGCCTAGGGTGGCTTTGTTCATGCCCACAGGTTCAGACAGGCAGTTAGAGAGACCGCCTCAGTAGGTTGCCGAGTAGCAGCTAGTATGGTAAGCTCCATGTCATTCGGAGTTACCCAGTCCAGAGTTTTGTGTATATACAGAAGATGGGTAGGTCGGGGGGCCTAGTCCTGGCCATAGTACAGTCATTACTCTTTAGAGGCTTGAAGACGTATTCCTGTATGATATTTATGTCAATATAGCAGCCTTGCCGGCCCTTGTATATGGTTTCTTTTGTACTGTTGGTTGTAAACGTTTATGGTGGCCCCGTCGGCCTGCATAGTTATGTATATATGTTTTCGGTGTATGTGCCCTTCAGGTATGATAATTGTTTCTTATAGATTATTCAGGATACGACCTTATCAGCCTTAGTTGGTATTGTCTATTTGCAGGTAGGCCTCATCGGCCTAAGTCGAGGGTTACCTCTCCAGAGTTACTGTTATAGAGTGGTACGCTCGGGCTGAGTATGGCACCGGGTGCCAACCACACCTCTCCAGAGTTAGGGCGTGACAAACTTGGTATCGGAGCAGGTCTGTCCTAAGGAATCTACAAGCCGTGTCTAGTAGAGTCTTATTTATAAGTGTGTTGCGCTGCACATTTTATAAACAAGGAGCTACAGAGCTTTTAGGAGTCTGTTACCCTTCTTTTAGATCCAGATCGTGCTATAGAGCTGAGTCGTAGGAGTTTGAGTTTACTCTTACATATTGCATTTGTATACAGAGATTTCGGTGACTAGAAAGACTACGGCTAGTCAGAGAGATAATGCAGCGCATGTGAGAGGACGAGCTGGGTACCCCCAGTAGATGGGGCCCAGTCTGAGGCTCAGGGTGAGACACCTCGTCTGTCACCACCGACTCCTCCACCACCTAAGGAGCTTTTGAGGGAGGAAGCACCTCCAGTACCCCCTCTTATGCCATTTGATCAGAATATTTGGAGTGCAGTGCAGTTACTGACTCGGATAGTGGATGCCCAGAGACAGCCGAGATCACCGGCTAGTGCAGGACCTTCAGAGGGGCCCGGTAGTTCAAAGGTTAGCGAGTTTTTGGCAATGAAGCCTCTAGAGCATACGATGACTAAGTGGGATGAGGACCTGTAGGATTTTATTGATTTGATCCACCAACTTTTTAGGGTAATGCATGCTTTGAGGATCGAGGCAATAGAGTTAGTGGCCTTCAGGTTATGAGACATAAACCATTTTGTGGTATGAGGGATGGGAGAATTCTAGGGGATCTGATGTACCTCTCGCGGATTGGCTTGAGTTCTCAGAGGCCTTCTTAGACTATTATTTATCACTGGAGATACGAGAGGCTCGGTTGGATCAGTTTCTAGCTGTTCAGTAAGGTAGTTCGAGTATCCTTGAGTATTTTTTTCCATTTGACTCCTTGGCTAGATATGCTTCATCTTTGGTTGAATCGATGAGGGCTAGGATTCACAGGTTTATAGCAGGGCTACATCCAGATTATGTTGAGGGCTGTACTACTATCACATTGAATGATAACATGAACATTTCTCGAATTCAGGCATTTTCATAGAATTTTGAGGATCGTAGGCGCCAATAGCGGGTCACCTAGAGGATAGAAAGGGAGTCGTATCAGAGAGCGAGGTCCACGAGTGATCAGGGAGATGCACAGGATGACTTCAGGCCACGCTATCATGGAAACCACCTAGGCCGCCACTACCTCAATGTATAAGTTACATATCGGATCAGTATATTCCATCAGGGCCTGGCGAGAGTTCACGAGCATCAGAGTCGCAACAACAGTCAGGTTCAGGTCAGATGAGATCGGTTCCTCCGAAATATGATACTTGCATAGGGGCACTATAAAAGGTGTAGATTTGGTTCGACTGCTTGTTATATATGCGGTCATGAGGTTCACAGGATGAGGGATTTTCCAATGAATGGGCAAGGTGGCATGGCTCAGCCGACTGGGTCAGTAGCAGGGTCATCTTCTTAGGTACGTCCTCCAGGACGTGGATCCCAGTCCCTTGCTGGCTGAGGTTGAGGTAGAGGTGGAGAGTCCAGTTTGAGTGGTGGCCAAATCCACATTTACGCCTGGCAGGTAATTAGGACCTAGACTCTACACCAGATGAGGGGACAGGTACAATGGCTATTAGTTCCCATAGTGTGTATGTTCTATTAGATCTTATTTATCGCGAATCACCCCATTTGATGTGGATAATGTAGGAGTGATTTAGCATGATGCCTAAGTTTTTGAGGGAATTTTAGGCTAGGGTGAAAGCAAATCAAGAACCTGATAGTAGGAAAGGGGGGGGGGGGGGGGAGTGACTTAAGGTATTAAGGAAGTAGAACTTCGATATCTTTTTAGCTACACCCCTAGTTACGAACCTACGAATAGTTTGTGGAATTTATTATAAGAGGATAAAGAGTTAGGAGTCCGATTACTAGGCTTAAAACCAGTAGGTGTTATTATCTAGAAAATAGATTGGCAGGCTTGCCAATGAGGAAGGGATTAAGAAGTGACTTTAAGGTAGAAGTATGTCCTAGCCCCGTGAAAGCCCAGTAGTTTGTTTTATTGAGATTATAGCCATGGGTATGGTTTTCTTGATGTGTTATGTATACCTCTAAGAGTTTAAACATTCGAGGATGAATTTTTCTAAGAGGGAAAGGATGTTACACCTCATACTTTTTTTTGTTGACTTTCATCGTGAGTAAATTGATGTAGACTCGGAGAGCATGATTAGTTTTGTGGTTATAAGAAGTTATTCATGTTAACCTTAAATATACGAAGGTTTAAGATCATTTTTAGTAAGTATTGGGAGGTTTAGAGGCTAAACGAATGCAAAAAGCATACATTTCGTTGGAAACAGAGGATTAGCTTTAATGTACGGCCCGTACAAGAAGTACAGCCCATACTTTTTAACGGCACCAGCATGCCTCTCTATGCAGAAACCCTAAAATTTTCATGTCCAAGTACGATCCGTACATATTTGTAGAACCCGTAAATATATGGGCGTACTTTTAGTCGGTCAGATTTTAAGTTGAGGTTATATAACTCGTTGAACTTTATTATTGGCTTATTTCTCATCTAACAAACCCTCTCCGTAAGCTCCCCTACTAGATTAGACTAAGTCCAAGGCAAATCATGGTGACTAGTGTATCAAGAAGCTAGGAAACCTTGCTAGAGTTGAATTGATCTTGTTGTGTTGAAGTTGGAGCTCCCTTCAAGGTGAAGAAATCTGGAGTTGAGGTTGTTCTTGTGTGTTCTAGGTAAGATTACATTTCTTCTACATTTTCTTGAGTTTTTCTAGATTTTAATCAACTTATTGGATAAAGAAGTTGTAGAAAGAAAGATAGAAATCATGTTGGAACTCTTGTTGGTTTATGGATTGATTTGGAGAGTGTTCTTGAGTTGTAGTGTCTGGAATCCTTAGTATCTAACCTGTGGTTGTTGTTGTGGTACTTCATAGATATGAAAAGAAAGAATGTCGTTTATAACTGTATATTGAGTTATTTAGTGTATACCCTTGTATTGATTATGATTTGAATTCTAAGGGAAATGAAGGGAGGTTGTTGTTGATATTGTGGATTTTGTTGGTTGAGTTGTGGATGTTGTGAAATAGCAGATTTTCTGTCCGCTCCTTTGTAGAGGCTAGATATCATTCGATATACATCGTATACTGGTGTATTTTAAATTGATGAGCGTATTGTTAATGTTATAGGTTGAAGTACAACTCGAGCTGAGTTCGGTTTTGTGTTTATATTGACGACAAGAGATATGTAAAGTCTACCCTTTTATCATTGTTTGACATGATTTCTTATCGTGCGAATCCCGACCAAGTGCACAATGAGGTGCCACTCACAGAGATTCCATGTCTATATCGTTACATGGTATTCGTATAGTAGCTTCTCTTCTCGGGTGTTCACTTTCAGTTAGCATTGTTGCTCATGTAGCTAGTATATAGAAGTGAGATTGTAAAGTCTATAGAAGTATACACTTGCCTTCAGGGCTATGGTATTCTCACCTTCGGGGCTATGATATGCTTGCCTTTGGGGTCATTTGCCATACATATGCCTTCGGGGCTATACAGACACACACTTGCCTTTAGGGCTATGATTATACCTACAAACTGCCTTTAGGGCTAAATTGAGTTCCTTCGGGGCTAATCATACATGTCTAAATACCTTATACGAGGGTAAATAGTTTGATGTCGTATTATTAGTCATTAGAAGTCAGAAGCAGGTAACTATAGCTAGATTCTTTATTGGCTCTTCTGTTTATGTTCAGTTATTTTATATTTCATTTCAGTATTAGTTTCAGTCACCTTACATACTCGGTACATTATTTTATACTGACGTCCCTTTGCCTAAGGATGCTGTGTTCATGCCCGCAGGTTCAGACATGCAGCTGGAGAGACCACCCCAGTAGATTACCGAGTACCAGCTAGTGTGGTAAGCTCCCTATCATTCGGAGTTACCCAGTACAGAGTTTTGTGTACATAGAAATGATGGGTAGGTCGGGGCCCGGTCCCGGTCCCGACCATAGTACAATCACTACTCTTTAGAGACTTGTAGACGTATTCCTGTATGATTTATATATCAGTATAGTGTAATGACCCATTTGGTCGTTATAGTGCTTTTGACCCTTTTGTCCCCATTGGTCTTTCCCTGAGCCCTATTAGTACGATTTTTACCCGCGGACACTTTTGAGAATTTGAGCTTTTATGTGAAAAATGTTTGACCCAAAGTTTACTTTTAGGTGAACGGACCTTTTTCGGAATTCTGTCGATTTCAAAATGTCTGGATGGTCGTTTGTGATTTGGTAGGATGTTCGATTCCCAAGGCACTTGGGAGTGTTTTCGGCTATTGGTTGGAAAGCTGGTCTTAGGCCTTTGGGGTTGACTTGGTCAATTAGACCTCCATTGGAAATTCCGAGGCCACGGGTGAGTTCATAGCACGTTTTATGTGTATATGCATGTTTGTTTTGTATATGTGGGCCCTCGAGTGATTATCAAATTTCGGGTTAAAACTTGTGAAAAATAAGAAAGTTTTGGGTGTCTGGTGTCCGTTGTAGCGGCACCAGACTCGCGGTAGCAGTCCAGCCATAGCAAGGGGGACCGGCCGCTGTAGTGAGTTTGGGGATTTTATGGCGAGTCGCCACAGTGGATGGAAGTTCCCTGTGGTGGACCTGTGATAGCGAGGGTAAGCTGCCATAGCGGGCCCGCTGTAGCGGGCGGCTAGCTGCGGCAGCGAATGGCAGGACAAAATTCGTATTTATTGCTAAGTTAAAAAACCTTAAACCCTATCATTTCTCTCATCACTCTCTAAGCATACTTTGGGCGATTTGGATAGCTGGGGAACTGAATCTTCATTGTGGTAAGATCCTTAACCTTAGACTTCATTATTTACCCTCCTTAATCCTTAATCCATGTTAGAAATCTTTAGAAACAAAAGGGGAAGATGGGTTCTTATGATAATTTCTTGAAATGAGTTCTAGACTTCCTAAATGGAAATTGATGATAAAATTGACTAGTGTAGCTATAGAATTTGATAAATTCATTGTTGTTAAGCTTAATCCTTCCATTATCAGGGATTAATTTGATTATTGAAAAGTTAAGGTTCATAGAAATATAGGGTTTCACTTTAAATCTGAATTAGGCTTAATCTTGAGTTGATTTAGCAATTGAATAGCGGGTTTGATCATCTAGAGCATGAATTGCATATTTCACCTTCCAATTTCCCATTTTACCCTTATGGGTCCATTTCCCCAATTCCATGAGTTAGAATTTTACCTAAATTAGAAGTATAGCTATATGAGTATTGTTTTTCTTGATTTCTAATGTAGAATTCGAATATGGTTAGACTTTGAGTATTTGGAGGTGCAAAAAAAGGGCAAGGCTAAGGCTTGACGGTTCGTGCCTCCTATTCGACATTTCAGGTAGGTTATGGCTTACCTTTTTGGTTACACTTCGGTTAACGAATTATATATAGAGTTAGTGATCATTGGAGAAATCATGTACGCCATCGGATATGAAGTTGGGATGGATTCCTAGGTTGGTACTGTTGTTTGATTTGGTGTGTTGCCTTGTTGTGATTTATTGGCTTGTTGCCACGTGTGTGATATTAGATTAGATGCTTAGTCATCTTATCATGATTGAGATATGGCTATCCCTTATTTATTGGTATTATCTTAGATAGAGGAAAGAACTTGACTTGTTATTGATATCGAGAGATATGTCCATGTGTGGCACGATTGATTTGATATGTTTTCAACATTCATTGATATTATGCAGTGTACTCCATCTCATCTTTCATGATACTCTTATATGAATATTTAGTGACTTATTCATGGTTGTGAACACGTATCTCTCAGTTATTGGTTAGTGACTTGTGAAGAAGAAGGAATTGATATTGATCTTGATGTTGGGATATATGTCCATGTGTGGCACGATTGTCATTGATATACTCTTGTTGGAATTGATATCATGCATGTATTCACACTTACATATTTACATTACGCGCTGCAACACACACACACACACACATATTGGATCGGGTTTCACGTTCCGCAAAAGTTACTCGGATCGAGTTGCACGTACCTCAACACTAACTGTGTCACACCCTCATCTTGATAGGGCATGATGGGTACCCGACTCTCTTTAGAGTCGAGCGAACCCTTAAACATTCTCTTTACCAAAACCTATCATTTCAAAAACTTTTTAAAAACATGAAACCTTTCCAAATAGAGGTCATTATCTTTATACAGATTATGAAAAACTTTCAATCAATTACGTAATTTTTACCAACTGAAATCATCTGAAAATACATACTCTTTTAACATCTATAAATTTTTCGCACTTCTCGACGCCCTATCCACAGGACACTGTCTGCAAAGTCTCTAACATATACAAAATACCATGACAGAAGTACTTGACTCGACAACACTCCGAACTGAGAGGGAGCTCGCCAATCCCACTGGAACACCTTTAGCAAAGTCTTTTACTCATCTGGTGTACCTGCGTGGCATGAAACGCAGCCCCCGAAGAAAGGGGGTCAGTACGGAATATGTACTGAATATGTAAAGCATTACTGAATCATAGCACAAGGAAGGTGCAGCAGTAAACAAGTTTAGAATTCAAATTGTAAGTTACCTGAAACAACATTCTGAACCAAGTCCTGTGGCCTTTACCCAAATTCTAGCATGCACAATGTAAATACAGCATACGCGAATTCTAGAATACACAATATAAATATAGTATCACAATGGTCCCATCGGACGGCTGTTTCCGGCTTAATAAAAATGATGGCCCCTTCGGGCATGCTGCTTCCGGCATAATAATACTAGTCCTGTCCCCTTCGGGCATGCCGCTTCCAGCATAATAATAATGATGGCCCCTTCGGGCATGCCGCTTCCAGCATAATAATAATTATGGCCCCTTCGGGCATGCCACTTGCGACATTAATAATACTAGTCCTGGCCCCTTCGGGCATGCCGGTTCCAACATAATACTACCCTGGCCCCTTCGGGCATGCCGGTCCCGACATAATAATAATGATGGCCCCTTCGGGCATGCCGGTTCCGACATAATACTACCCTGGCTCCTTCAGGCATGCCGGTCCCGATATAATAATAATGATGGCCCCTTCGGGCATGCCGGTTCCGACATAATACTACCCTGGCCCCTTCGGGCATGCCGGTCCCGACATAATAATAATGATGATGGTGTCAACACAACTTAATCCACAAATATCAATACAAAGAAATAACGCTATGGAGTGTAACATAAATCGTAATCGAAACGAAATAGTAAAATCTCGCACCCCCTTCGGAGTGGTTTTGAAAGTCTAAATAGTAAAATCCCTTTGAAAGTCAAGTTTTATGTTTCCTTTAGTACAAAACTAATTTTCTTGAAATCATTAATAAACCACAAACACGTTTCAAGTAAATCCGAGTTAGTATAAGAAAGTTAACAAACATATGCACGAGCAGAGTTGTAGGAAGCTAAATGCATGTAAATCAACTTTTAAGACTCAATGGATAAGTATACTTACCGACGCCTGAAGACTCAGAAACAAGTTTCGGGTCAATCCGACTTAGTATAAGAAAGTTATGTGTGTTTGAAGTACAGAACCTTCTACGAACGTTTCAGAAGCCATTTTTGGAAAATTAAAGCAACAATCATACCAAGTACCTTACAAATATCGTTATGGACATTATTCATTATAGAAACCCCCATGAACGTTTCTAACGCAATCCGAGTTCGCTTATGAGATCTATGAACGTTATTCGTTATAGAAACCTCTACGAGCATTTCCAAGACAATCCGAAACCATCTACGAAAATTGGGGACATTACCACTCACAGATCTCTTATAAATAAAACAAGAACTCTTTATGCTCTTCTTGTTATTCATTCATACAATAATCTTGACCATACTAAATATACGCATATCAAAAGTGAGTATGAATCATTAACAAGCTCGGAATCAAGAATAGAGTTACCTCAAGACACGTGTCATAACTTACTTAGCTCTAGGACATGCCAAAAGAAAGAAAGGTTAGGCTTTACATACCTGTCCCACGTCCAATTAGCTACGCTTATTTGTCCAAACTTGCTAGTCTACATTCAAGAGAATTGACATAATCATTAGACTCATCGACATATCCTTGTCTTAGTTCTTCAAATGAATTCATTTATATTCTGCCGAAATTTCGGCAGCATTTCCCCTGTAAATACACCATCCCCGAGAATCTAACTCGGCCAATTTATCAACAACAAATCCGAGAATTCAACTCGGCCAAATTATCAACAACAATACCAACAATCATATCTCCAACTTCAACAATTATTCCAAAATACATTCTAACATGATTCAAGAATACTTCAAACAATTCACATAATATTCACAACAACCCAACCAACATACTACTTCAACCGAAACCTTCCAAATTCCACAAGAACACTAGCAACACATTTCTTTCCTTCCAAATTCATAAACTACACCGACAATCTACATCTTAGCAATATCATTCATACAAATGTAAGAAACCATACTAGTGCCACATTAACTTCTAAAACAACTCTCCAACCATTACAACTTCACTAGAATCATTAAACTTTTATTAACAACATAGAATTCACAACAACAACAACCAAAACACTAAATAAAATCAATTTATCACATTCACACTACACCACCTCTTATTCGGCCACCAACATAACATCCATATTTCATGATTTTCATTCACTTCTACATACTACAACATACAAAAAACATTCATGACATATGGAAAAGAGGATTAAACCTTACCTTTCTTCACTTCACTTCTCAACTTGGCTAAGGTTGCTTCTTACAAGAATGAATGATTTACTTGCCCCAACATCTGCTCCACCTTAAAGAGGACCTTCCAATTAGTAGAAATGCTAGGAGAAAATAATTTTTGGTGATCAATTTTCCATGGACCCTATTCGGCTATGCCATGGCCGAAGGGCTCTCTTTTGTTTTCTCCAAATTTCTTGAACTTTCGAAGTGTGGAAAGATAATGATCATGAATAATAATTCATCTAATATTACATATATAATGTATTCATGTGGGCCAAGTCCCACTCCACCATACATGGCCACTTGGCCCATTTATTTCAAGACTACTATATTTTTTTTTGTAATTCATGAAACATTATTTTTTTCCAATTTCCAAATTTTCCCTTAACCTTCATCCGTATTTTCTATGAGCCGTCTTGCGAATTTCCCTTTTTTACCCTAGTCTTTCTTAATATTTCCACATCAAAACTTTCATGAACAACTTGTGTGCTAAACAAGGTAAAAAATATAGCCTTGCCCTTAACTTCCCGCAATTATCTCGAATTATCTGAATACGCAAAATACGGGATATAACAGACTGGGATCAGGTTGTACGTTCCGCAAAACTTACTTGGATCAGGCCTTGTGCTGCAGTAGGTACATGGACTTTGCGGGTCCCCCATGGGTCATGACTGTCGAGGCGTAGAGATGCATTCATATTTCATTCATTCATATATTTGATTCCTGGTTGTGATTAGCTATTGCATGGTACGGTCCTTGTGAGCATTGACATCCTGGTTGGTTACTTATTTGAGATTGTCGCGTGTCTAATTATTACATAATTGGGAATTGATGGATTCGAGGAGTAGAGACTTTTCCTAGTCTAATACTTGGGATTACAGATTACTATTGTTGGTTGTACCATATTTGTGGTTTTTCTGAGGAATCGTGGAAAATTGGCTGACTTGGTTAGGTGCTTCACCACAGGCTATGATTTGGTTATTTGATCCTTATATACTTGAGTTGCTATACTGGGACTGTGTGGTGTTTATACTTGATTGTGAGCATGTCTATTCTCCTTTATATATGTTAACTAACTGTTGTCGGCCTATAAGGCCTACTCATTATGTGTTGTTTATACTGATGCTACCTTGTTACACTCTTTTTCGGGGTGTAGAGCTTTGAGACAGGTTCCACTTCCCCTTCCGAGACTGATTTCCAAGGCCTGGCTTGCGAGTATCTAGGGTGAGCATCTGATGAGTCGCTACCCGGAGACTCCTCTATCCATGTCTTTATTTTCTTCTATTCTGACAAATGTGTTTAGCATTTGAGACTTGTATTTTCCAGACATTACTTAGTTGTTCTTGTACGAGTCAGACCAGTTCCTAAGGGGTTGTATTTATATTCCACACTTATGATTACTTATGATTCAGACTTTTACTTATTCTGCTTTAGTTACTTTATTATGGTTGAATTTATGAATTGGGAAAAGGGTTCGCCTACTGAGGTGCGAAATGGCAGGTGCCCCCGTGACTTAGTGAATTTGGGTCGTGACATATAGCAGCCTTGCCGAAGCTTGTATATGTTCCTTTTGGTACTGTTGGTTGTAGACATTTATGGCGGCCTCGCCGGCCCGCACAACTATGTATATATTTTGGGTGTGTGTGCCCTTCAGGTATGATATTTGTTACTTACAGATGATTCAGGATATGTCCTAGTCAGCCTTGGTTGGTATAGTCTATTTGCCAGTAGGCCTCATCGGACTAAGTTGAGGGTTACCCCTTCAAAGTCAAAGTTACAAAATGGTACGCTCGGGCTGAGTATGGCACCGGGTGCCGGCCATGCCTCCCCAGAGTTGGGGTATGAAATAGCGGAGGAATGAAGGAACAAATAGAGTGTTTGGAGTCTAGGTTGGATCAAGTTGAGAGCACGAGTTATGATGGAAATCAACAATATTTTCATCGAGAGACATACCTAGCACACAACCATATGAACCCTCTCTATGACCACATAGTTAAGGAAGCTTGCAAGAGGGTGTACATGCTAAAACAAGGAGACAAGAGTGTTGGAAGGTACTTGGACGAGTTTGAGAACTTAAGGATGACATTAGAGGTCGAATAACATTTGAACTTCACGGTGATAAGATTTGTAGCCAGCTTAAATAATGAGATCTCCAAACGTATGAAGCTACACACTTATAGAATTTTAGGGGATGCTTTCCATGATGCTTCCAAGATTGAAGTTGAATTAGAAGAGGAAAGGTTGGCACAAGAAGATACAAAGTTGTACATAATTGCAAAGCCTAGCAATGGCTTGAAGGGCAATTTGGGAGCTCATTCTATTTTCAAAGAACATGAGAGATACAAAATTGAGAAGAGTAAGGGAGATCCATGCGAAAAATCTAGAGTGGAAAAAGGAGAGGTTGTACAGAGTGACGTGAGGGAGCTGTCACAACATCATGCTAAAATTTCTACTTCTTTATCTTGTTGTGAAGGCTGTTTTGTAGGTACTCAAGGAGATAAATTACTAAATAAGTCTTCATGTGAAGAACTCCCATGCTTGAAAGAAAGAATGGAGGTCAAGAACTTCCCTCCAATTGGTCAAGTGAGCTCACCATTGGTAGCTCAAGGTAAAGAAGATCCTTTGAATGCACATTGTGGTTAAGAAGATTATCTTAATACTCCTACTTCTTGAGTTATCTTGATGTCGATTTAAGTATGAAAGATAGCTTACCATGCATTGAGCTTAATGATTCTTTACCATTTGTTGACAATGTCATTGTTGAGAGTGCTCACATACTAGTTCATACTATTGATGACCGAATTGATTCTTTTTGTAAGATCAATTTGTGTCCACCTAGTGTTTACACTCGTGATGAAAATAGTAGTGCATTGTCCTATGATACGATTACTCATGCACTAGTTGATCCTAAGGATGACCGGATTCATTCTTCTAGCAAGATCAATTTGCATCCAACTAGTGTGGGTGCTTTTGTTGATCAACTTGCTTGTATTGATAGTCCACTAGTTGAGCAACATTGTGATGTGCTTAATGAACCTCAACTTAGTGATAATGTTGATTTAGTTGGTCAATTGAGTGAGTGTGAAACCCCACCTTTGCTTGTTTCATATCAAAATGAGTCTCTTGATCTTGCCTTAGTGTCATGTGATGAAACCAAAGATTGTGATGGTGATGTGTGTCATTTAGATAGTCATATGCATTAAGGTGCTTTGCAAAATGACGCTTGTCTTTATGAGAGTAAAATTATATGTTTTAAATCCTTATCATTTATTGATTGCTCTCTCTTTGAAGATAATGTCTTATTGCTGTTGACATGACTTGTGAAAAGGGAGTACCTAGTGGAATACATGGTAATGTTGAGAATGTAACCATCACCTTGGGAGGCTACAAAGTGTTTTTTAATCCACTATAGGGTGATGATACCCTTCCCAATGAAGGAACTTCCTTCTTAAGGGATTGTGAGATGAAGCTTGGTCATAATGACAAGCATGGGGTAAGTGGAGTTGTTGACGCTCTCCCCGATGACGAAAAGTCCTTTTTGAGGGTTTGTAGCCCACTTGATGGATCAACATCATGTTTGGTAAAGGCTTCCAAAAGTGAAGAGTGCTCTTTAAAGAGGGGGAGCAATGTGCAAGGAAAGGAGCCTATATTTTGGAAAGAGTATGCTAGATCTTCTACCCTAAAGGGTGAGGAGATGCTACTCGAAGATTGGCATAGGCCTGATGAGCATAAAGGTAAAACTCTCTCTTTTGATAAACTTGATTATTTGATTGACTTGTTTGTGAAGTGTCACCAAAAGAGGAGTCTTGAAGAGTATAACCATTAGAGGAGACCTCATTGGACAACAATTCGGTATGAAGTTACATCTTCCACAACCTTCACGAATGGTATGTATTCGTGGCTTGTGCTTATTCTTGGGCTTTCTAAAGTCATTGAGGTAACTTCTTTGTGTGATGCGTATGGTAGTAACACTTCTAGTCGTTCATGTGATTCTTTATTAGTGTTATTACTTAATTTCACTATAGGCTTGCATGGAGAATGTGAGCAAAATAGAGTGGGGGATACCTTCGTATTTGACGCCGGTGTTAACCGGGTAGTGGGTCCTTTCTTAAGGTGGGTTAGTGCAATGGATATTGCCTTGACTTGGATTGGTCTTGTGTGTGATTTTTCACTTAACCAAGGGGAATACCACTTGTTTGTTGACTTAAAGGGAGGTATGTGTTTCTTGAATATTGGACCAATGAGAACTTGTATGTTTTTCTTCCTAAATGCATTGGTTCCTTTGATTTACCCCTTTTTTCCATTGTCTTGAATAGCTAAGTGTCTTTGGCATTATTCGGATGCATGTTCTTTCTAGATCCATATGATTCTTGGTTATATCATAAGAGTGAGCCATTTAGCGTGTTGGCTACATGCTATGCTTACTTTAGGGATTATCATTTGTCGTACGATGATTACCTTTTGTGTTTTGTGCTAGAGCATGTACTCATTCTCTTCTATGTCTTGCAAGGTACGGATTTGAGGACGAATCCCTTTTAAAAAGGGGAGGATGATATGATGTTGGATGGCACAAACACTCAACTTTCTCCAAGGCCTTGTACTAGAAGCTGAGCCAAGGACTTACAAGCCTTAGAGGCCAAGTTTGTGGAGAAGGAAGCCATGGAAGCTCTTAGAGACAACAAATAGAGGGCTTTCAAGCTATAGGAGATAGCATGGAAGGAGACTACAAGAAGCCACGAGCACAAGGCCAATTGCTTGTCCCTTAAAGAAGCCCATACGTATGAAGATGACTACAATTGCAAGCTTGTGTGGTTAAAAGACAGAAGGTGGATATTCGTGCAAGGAGGCTATTCTTTAAATACAATCCATCATCCATAAAGAAGACCAATCAAGGCCTTTACTACATCAAGGGTATTTTTGTGATAACCAGCTTAGTCTCCATTCGCTTACATTGCATGCATTCCATGCATTCCTTTACATCTCACACCATATATGCTTGTTTCACTTGCTTGCATGCCATCATGAGCTTTTACTTAACATAATTGATATAAAGATGGGATCTTTATTCTTATACTTGACATAATTGATATAAAGATGGGATCTTTACACCTATACTTGTCCAAATTGACATAAAGATGGGGTCTTCATAACTATACTTGTCTGAATTGATGGAAAGATTGGATCTTTATAGCTATATTTGTCTTAATTGATAGAAAGATAAGATCTTTATACTTGTCATTATTTGATGGAAATATTAAAGCTTTATAATCATACTTGTCTTAAATGATTGAAAGATTGAAGCTTTATATTCATGCTTGTCTTAAATGATGAAAAGGGTTGAATCTTCACGGTTACACTTAAAAAAAGGTGGACCTTATGATTTGAATGAAGTGTGGAAATCTTCTTTACTCATTGAAAGCTTATAAACTATGACCGTTGAAACTAATTGTCACACCCCACCCTTGGTAAGGCGTGATTGGCACTCGACACCTTCTTTCTTGCCACCGATCTAGTCCGCCTTGTCCTTCGCGGCCTCTTAAGGTTTCCAACCACTCCGCATACTCTAATTTCCCTTAGGCTACTCCAGCTTCTCATTTGTCCCTTATCTCTGAATTTGTAAGACTTTTAGTACACTTCCCAGGGGGGGTTAGCCATCCTAGTATTATTACTCTCACCCCAGCATACTTAACCTTGGAGTGCTAATGGGATCCGGTGCGTTAGTGCTGGTATGATCGCATCCACCCCACTGCGTGACCTTTATCACATAACCTAGAACAACCTGAAATTCTAACGGATTCCGATAAATTCTCGTAATGCATCTCCCTCTAGATTAAAAGGAATCCTTACTCTTCCGATGAAGAAAATGCTATTTTAGCCTTTGGAACTCCCGATGACAAGACATCAATCAACACATACAACTGCTTTCCATTCCTAAATTTTAAGATTCCTTGTAGCGGTAAAACTTCTTAGCCGTAGTTATCTATAAGTACTTTGGTTATCGGTCCCTTCAAAACTTCCATTTGTCAACTATCAATGGTATCCTACAATAGTTGTACGCACATAAGAAGTTCCTGTCACACCCCAATCCTGATAGGGCATGATGGGCACCCGACCCCTTACTTAGAGCCGAGCGAACCCGCTGGTTCTCGTTATGTTCATAATCTCACTGGACCCTTAAATCACGAAATGAAATTCATAATGAAAGCTTTTCAAAAACATTATTTTCGTCGTTCTCAAATCAAGTAAAATCTATAATCATATGAAATTTGTAACATAATGCATAATGATACATCGGCTTACAGAGCCGCTCACAAGACTGACATGCTATATACGTGACTCTGTCTGTAAAGTCTCTAACGTCAATCAAGATACCATAACATAGATACTCTGACTCGGCAACACTCCAGAAAGAAATGGAGCTCGCCAATCTAGCCGGAACATCTTCTAGCATTATCCTCTACTCACCTGTATACACCTGCGTGGCATGAAACCCAGCGTCCACAAGAAGGGACGTCAGTACGAGCAATGTACTGAGTATGTAAGGCATGAATAGTGACATAGTAAGAAATACCAAACATGGAAAATAGTATAGTGGACGTGTGGGGATAAAGTGATATAAACAAGATCAACCTGTGCCTTTGAATGCCCCTTTTAAGGCGAATGTCGTGCATGCTTAGCTTCGTTTTTTTATGAATTTTTCCATACATATCCATACATATATAATGTCTCATCTGATCGTTAAGGCGCGGTAATATATATAAATACATATAATTATATACACATAGCATCTCACATGGTGTTATCTTACCCGGCCCTTTCGGGCCTCGGTGGTATCTTACCCGGCCCTTTCGGGACTCGGTGTTATCTTACCCGGCCCTTTCGGGACTCGATGGTATCTTACCCAGCCCTTTCGGGACTCGGTGGTATCTTACCCGGCCCTTTCGGGACTCGGTGTTATCCCCAACTGATCAGTGGGATGCAATGCATATATACATACATACATACACATGAAAATACATAAATGAAATCAACGTCATCATTGCCATTACCATTATCATCATATCAATTCTTAAAGGATCAACCGTCGCAAGATGAAATCGACAACGTCACGGGAGTGTCGAGAATCATGAACTTAGGTAGCACTGGAAATAGAATTGTTATCATCGCTATATCTCACCTCGAAGGAACGAGTAACATGAGGTGAGACCATTAACAATAAGTACGATTAAGGGATTCATGGAATGGCTCAATAATCTCATAATGCGCTCAAATCATAGCTTCGGAACATATTCCATTTAACGTCATAAAAGGCTTTAAGAGTCATGAACTTCGAGCTTTTGAAAACAAGGCTATTATGGAAACATTTATGGAATCATAACATAGGAATCATGCCTCTGAAAGAAAGGGACGAGCCTTAACATACCTGTTCAACCTCCTATTAGCTACGCTTATTCGTCCAAGCTCGCAAGTCTACATTTAAGAGAATTTACACTAACGTTAGCCTCTTTATCGCACACTTACTCCAAGTTTCAAATCAAACTATTCCATATTCTGTCGAAAATCGGGCAACATCTCCCCTGTTTATATGCCTAGCCCAAATTCTCAATTCAACAACCAACACCACAATAACAATACCAACGTTAATAACATCATTTCCCATACCAAATTGTTATATAAAACAGCCCACACGCTGTTTTCCAACTTCCATAACTACTCAACTCGCCATAAAATCATTTTACCGTTCTATTTCCGTGAATAAGCCATTATTAACATAAATAGGAAGATATTCATACCTTTCTCCCTTTAATATTGTTGTATCTTCACTTTTCCATGCTAAGTTTAGGCCAAAACACGCCGCTATATGATTCTGCAACAATAACTATGCGCTGTCCGGACCGGGATTCGGAAATTATACCATGTTTGGGCTAAAAAGTGGATGTGAGAAGGTTGGGGAATATTTTGGAAGATTTGAGAAGGTTTTGGGTGTGTTTGTGTTATATCCCGTATTTTTGCATATTCAGAAATTTCGAAATAATTGTGACTTGTATGAGATAAAGCAATATTTTGGTTTTAGCTAATATATATGTTGTTCATGAAAAATGTTGATGCGGATATATGGAGGAAGGCCAAGGGAAAAATTGGGAATTTTGGAAATTAGTTTCGGGAATTACAAAATAAGAACCATAACTAATAGGGCTCAAAAAAAAAAAAAAAAAAAAAAAAAAAAGAGGCCCAATTTTATGGGGTGGCCGGCCATGGCTATTAAAAAGGGCCCAAGCCCATGAAAAATTAAAACCAAATAAATAAAAGGAAGGGGCCATAAATCTTCTACACACTAGAACTTTCAAGAAACAAAAAGAAATTGAGAGCACAACAAAAGAAGGCCATTCGGCCGAATAGAAAAGGAAAAAAAATATCTTGGAGCCTTAATCCTTGGTCCAAAAATTCATCTCTTTTTGAATTGCTACTAACCTCAAGACCCTCTTCAACGTGGTATAATTTTTGAGGCAAGAAAATACCTTTTGTGGCAAGTGGAAAAAATTGAAAAAGGTGAGAATTCTATCCTTTTTATGTTATGGAAGGTATATATATATATATATGTTGTAGCATGTGGATATGAATGAAAAGTATGAAATTTGTGTGTTGTGTGTGTGTGTGTGTGTGGCCGTGTAGTGTTGTTGGTAGAGGAAGGTGAATAAATTTTATTTAGTATGTTAATTTTGTTGTTGTGGCCTTGTGATGCAAATGGAAGGCTAATGGTTCTAGTTGGCATGAAAATTTGGTTGTAAGTTGTTGTAGGAAATTATATGATTTTATTATAGTTTTTATGTAATTATGGAAATGGAATTACTAAAGTAGGAATGGTTGTTGTTGTTGATGAAATTGGAAGAAGAAAATGTGACGTTGTGACCTTGTTGCATTTGTGGAGATTTCGAATGGAATATGGTGTTGGTGGGATTGTTTGATATTTCGTAGAATTGTATGAAATGCTTTTGAATTGTAATTAAATGATCTTGAATTAGTAGTGAACATGTAAGTGGCGATATTGGCTTGAAAAGACGTAGTTCAATCGAATATGATACGCTATGTAGAGAAGAAAGTTATTAATGTTAGAATGCGTTCAAATTGATTCTTGATGGCTATTATTATGGTTGTTGGTATTATTGGTGTGGTTGTTGATGAATTTGGCCGAGTTAAATTCTCGGGGATGTTGAATTTACAGGGGAGATGCTGCCGAAATTTCCGTAGACAAGTACTAATTAGAATTGGGTTTTTAAGTACTTGTAGCTAATGTGTGGTAATTGATAACGTTATTGTAGATATTGGAGAGCCCGAGACTTGAGTCGGGATTTGGTTAGCGAGTGATTGAGGTATGTAAAGCCTACCTTTCCTTCTTTGGCATGACCCTTTTGAAATGAACAATAATGTATATGTATGCCTATAAAGAAAATTCTATTCTTAGCGCCACTAGGATAGCCGATGTCTTTGATTTCCATAAGTATTCCATATGGTTTGATATGTATATATGATGTTCGAAGATTCTAGTTGGTATATTTCTGAATGTTGTTCGAAAGAAAATCCATATGACTTAAGTCCTTGACGAATATTTTGTACGTAAATATGGTCCAAAAGCCTCCATTTGATTTGATCCATAGTGTTATTCGAAAGTTTCCTAATATGAATATTTGATCCATAATGATGTTCGAAAGTCTTCTAATATGAATGATACTTGAATTTCCAAGTATGGCTTATGAAACGTTTTTCAGAAAGTTCCGTACTTCAAAAGCTCGTAACTTTCTTATACTAATTCCGATTGACCCGAATCTTATTTTTGAGCCTTCAGATGTCGGTAAATATATTTGTCCATCGAGTTTTGAAATTTATATATGTACTTATATGCATATGGTTTCCTCACTACTCCGCTCGTGCCTACTACTATGATATCGTTCGCAGGATCCCGGGCTGGTTTTGTGATCGTGCGCATTATGTTATATTCGGCAGTATGATGTGTTACGGTTCCCGAGACCTCGCCATAGGACCGGGTACCGCTTATATACGGCGTTATGATGTGATATGGCATATGATATGTTCTGATGTTGTGATATGTTATGATGATACGATATGTTCGGGGATTGTACGGAGATTTGAAACCTTCGGGACTATGATGTGTTATGGCGCCAGCGTCGGAGTAGCGACCACGTTCCTGAGCCTTATGCATGATTTTTATTTGCATTACTTATGTCTTCAGAACAGGTTTTGATATACTGATTCTATAATCATTTTCCATACTCCTTATTTCAGTTATGATTTGGATTACTGTATTTCATGCTTTACATGCTCAGTACATATTTCGTACTGACCCCCTTTCTTCGGGGGCTGCGTTTCGTGCCTGCAGGTACAGACGTTCGTTCTGGTGACCCGCCAGTGTAGGATACTTATTCTGCTATTTGGAGTACTCCTTTGATCCGGAGCTCATATTTTTGGTACATGTCATTTGTCATGCATATTTCTGTATATATGACTATTTGAGGGTTCGGCGGGGCCCTGTCCCGTCATATGCTTCTGTTATGGTTTGTAGAGGCCTGTAGACATATATGTGGGTCATGGGTCGTGTTTGTTCGATTATGTCCGTGACTTATGCCTTAAGCGGTCCTGTTTGCTACTATGGCCAAAATGGCCCATATGTTTGTATATGTATATATTTAGGCGATGTGTATTCCGCCAGCCTGCCGGCTTTTGTATGATATTTCTGTTACAGGTGACCGCTTAAGATGACGTCTGTTCTTAGTATTTGTGCAAATTATCGTATGCTAACTTTGAATAAGTCTTTGATATGTCGATTTGGTAAGCGAATGGGTTTGGGTGTCCAATTAGGACACTAGTCACGGCCCACGGGGCTGGGTCGTGACAAAAGTGGTATCAGAGCGGTTTGTCCTCGAAATGTCTACAGGTCGTGTCTAGTAGAGTCTTGTTTATCGGTGTGTTGTGCACCACATCTATAAACAGGAGGCTACAGGACATTTAGGATGTTACTTTTCTTTGCTCCTAGATTGTGCGATAGAGCTGTGTTTATTAGGATGGGTTCCTTCCAACGAATTGTTGTGTTTACAGCGAGGCTCCAAAAGAGCGATAGCGTTAGTATTTTGGGAAATTGTTTCTGATCCTCTTCCTGCAGGTGATTGTAGACTGACGAAAGATGAAGAGGACAGCTTCTGATAGTAGGGGTGCTAAGAAAGCCCCCAGGATATCTCCAGGACCGAGTAAGAGGAGCCTCAGCTATTCGATTGAGACTAATCCTTCGGAGGACCCAACAACAGTTCCTCCAGAGTATTTGGCCCCTAGAGCAGAGGATCCCATGGAGGGCAGTTATGATACAGATCCCTCGGAGGACCCGGCGACGATACCTCCAGAGTTTCTTACTTCTAGGGATGACGATAGTTATGATACAGATCCATCCGAGTATTCTTCTGGGACACCGGAGGAGGATATTTCTGGGGCCATGCCAGCTGCTCCTATGGTGGAGCACTATGATAGACAGGCCTCCCCGGTGAGTGTTATGGACTACTACAGTCCCTTGTCCTGGCCGTCAGTAAACCAGGAATTGCCTGGTTACCTATACTCCTCTGATTCGGATGCGAGCAATGAAGGAAGTCAGACGAGCGGATGGCAGACGGACGATGATGAGGAGCGTACTTCACATGGCAGCTCCCCAGCTCAGACCTGAGACCGATCGGCTACAGGTATATGAGTTCTCCTTGGAATCTCCTATGTATGTGTAACTTCTGTAGAGTATTATTTGATGACAGTGAATGGAAACTAAAAGGGCCGATGACCCAGCGGTTATAAGCAACGACGATTGAGATGTCTCCACCACCAGTGGAAATCTAGAAACCCCGGATGAAAGGTAATCATATGTACAGATGGAAGTGAATATTGAGAATTTAAAGGGGCAGCACGGTAACTGTATAGTCAGAAAAGTAAAAGGATCCTTTTTAGATCGGGGTGGGACCCGCTACGAGGACCTTTTGAAAGTTGTTAAGACCCCGACTTGTCTTAGATTACTTGATAAGGTCGTGCGGGGTAGTGGATGCAATTATATTGGGATCAACGCATCGAAAATGCAATAAAGTTTCGAGGTTAAGCGTGCTAGGGCCAGAGCAATATTGGGATGGGTGACCCCCCTGGGAAGTATACTAAAATTTTTTACAAATAGAGGTATAAGAGACAAATGGAAATTTGGGGGCAACCTAAAGGAAATTAGAGTATGTGTAGTGGTTAGAGACCTTAAAGAGGTCGCGTGGGTTAAGGTGGAATAGATTGGTAAAAAGGGAAGAAAGAGCAACGCAGCTCTAGAATTAGAGTAAGTTTGAACAAGCGTTTGAAAATGTCTTGTAAAAGAAATGGAAGTGATGTATATGTACTTATAGGACATCCCATTTATGACTATATCGATCGATAGGTGGACCCTAACAGCCAGTGTTGCAACATATGGAAGACATTGACTGGACGGAATTCAGGAGACAAAGCGAAAGGTATGGTATAGATGTTATGAGATAAACTGATACTAATTTTACTATAGGTTAAGATTAGAGGAGTCTAATACAATGATATTTGGAAAGAAAAGAAAGTAAATAAGTGAAAGGTAAGGAGATCAAGATGTCAGAAAAGTGAAAAGTAAGAAACGTAATTAAACAAAGCTTCAAAAAGGGGCAATGGGCAAAGCATGAAATTATTTGCGTAGAAATCTGAAGGACAGGTCTGAAAAAGAACTGGAATGTGACAGTGCAGGGCAAAGGAAACAAATTTCGAGAAGATTAACGGTGAAAAATAGAACAAGCGTATGGGAGCACGGAGGATACTTTAATAAATTGGCGATAGCGAATCGACTACTTGCCAAGGAACGGACGAGGATAGTGAGTTGATTCAATTGATAAGAAAACCTATGACATGGAATGATGAATCATGTGAATATCGAGTAATTCGATTATCAGGAAAACAGAATGAAAGATAAGGAACAGGTATGAAATAAGGGATAACTTGGCCGAATCTTCCATCGAGGAAGGATATAATTATTAAGAGATAAATGCATAGTTGTATCAATATGGTTGCTTTGGGCATAGAGAAGCCTTTCTGAAGGGTAATTTAAGAATGGTACCGATTCGCGTGTATAAAGAATACCTTGCGAGCTTCAGAGCCGATGCTACCGAACAACAAGGGAAAGAAAAAGTAAGCGTCGGGAATAGATGCCTTCATAAGTATTCCGATTAAATACGAGGATGTAGTTAGCGAGGAGATAGAAAAGACAGACTCTGCAATAAAAGAACTGCAATTATAAGGAGATCGCGGAAAGCGACGGTTACTTAAAGGGCATAGACGTGTGTGGACCCTCTTAATAAAGGGGGGGAGAACATACTAGAATCAAAATGAATTATGATGATTCAAGCTCCAGGAAAGGAGACTTATTAACTCGGGGCCAGAGTTCGTGGTATGATGGCATATCGTAAAGGTTACGAGAGGATATAGAAATAAATTGACAACGAGTGTACTAAGAGGTAGATACAAAAAAATATATATATGGAAGATACGTGGAGAGAATGCTTTATGCTGACATGGGCCTCAATATTCCTTAATCATAGTTTCGATTCCCCGTAATGAACGGAACTTGCATAGTACCTAGATATGTAAAGCTATGCCCAATTATGGTTATAAGGAGCCCACGCCGGAGAGCTAACAAGGAATAACGATTGATGGAACGATCACTAATCCAAGAAAGCTACAGTCAAGTATACTGACATTAAGAAATGTGAGGGAAGGAAATAAGGAAAGAGTTGCGAGTTAAGAGATTAACTGAACCCGGAAAGCAAGTTGTCATAAGTATAGTTGGACTTCAAAGGACGATGGATGGCAAAGCAATATCACATATATACATTTTGGGATATTGATGAACTGGCCTTGGAAAGAAACATAACCATCATGCTCATTAGCAACAAAGTTATGTTTGGATAAACACTTAGAAGAGATGAACGCAAATTTACGAGCAGCTTGACCGACGTGAAGCCAGAAAAGAAAGAATTAGTTCGTGAAATTCATCAGCTAGCCAGTCTTGGAGTCCGTTTGGCCGACTCTGGGGAACATTGGGGTTTCAGTCCGAGAAAATGACGTCAGTACGAGGATCCTGTTCTGGTACAGTATAGAGATGCAGCCCGTGTTAAAAAGAAGACTCAGTTCGAGATTACACCCGACGGGATATTATTATATGGAGGCCGGATATGTGTACCTGACGTTGTAGGGCTGCGGCGACAGATTATGGGAGAGGTACATTATGCTCGGTATTCTGTTCATCCTGGATCCACTAAAATGTACCATGATCTCAGATGCTTATATTGGTGGGATGGTATGAAAAGAGATATCACAGAGTTTGTTAGCCAGTGCCCAAATTGTCAACAGGTCAAGATCGAGCATCAGAAGCCCGGTGGATTGCTACAGGAAATGGAAATCCCAGCTTGGAAATGAGAAATAATTAATATGGATTTCATTACAGGTTTACCGCGCACTCCATGCAGGTATGATTCTATATGGGTTATTGTTGATAGGCTGGCGAAATCAGCCCATTTTCTTCCGGTCAGGACTACTTATTCGGCTGAGGATTATGCCCGATTGTATATAAAAGAGATAGTAAGGCTTCACGGAGTTCCTACGTCTATTATATCCGACAGAGGTGCACAGTTTACAGCTAACTTCTGGAGATCGTTTCAGGACGGATTAGGGACCCAAGTGAGTCTTAGCACAACATTCCATCCTCGGTCCGACGGACAGGCCGAGCGTACTATTCAGACGCTGGAAGATATGCTACGGGCCTGTGTTATTGATTTCAGAGGTAGCTGGGATGATCATTTGCCGCTTATTGAATTCTCTTATAATAATAGTTATCATTCCAGTATTCAGAGGGCGCCGTATGAAGCTTTATATGGTAGAAATGCAGATATCCGATTGGTTGGTTCGATGTGGGTGAAACTAAGTTAATTGGGCCAGATATGATTCAGCAAGTAGTCGATAAGGTGAAACTCATTCGGGAGCGATTATTAGCAGGCCAGAGTCGATAGAAATCATATGCAGATAAACGGCGTCGACCTTTAGAGTTTCAGGTTGGTGACTGGGTATTTCTGAAAGTGTCGCCTATGAAAGGTGTAATGCGATTCAGTAGAAAAGGAAAACTCAGTCCGAGATATATTGGGCCTTATCAGATTGTACGAAAGATAGGCGAGGTTGCCTACGAGTTAGACTTACCATCTGATCTGGAGGCAGTACATCTGGTGTTCTATGTGTCAATGCTCCGTAAATGTATTGGTGATCCTTCCAGAATATTTCCCATAGAAGATATTCAGGTGACTGAGGAGCAGTCTTACGAAGAACAGCCTGTAGCCATTTTGGATCGTCAGGTGAGGAGACTGCGCACCAAGGATGTACCTTCTGTTAAGGTCTGGTGGCGAAACAATAACAGAGAAGAAATGACCTGGGAAGCGGAGGACGAGATGAAGAAAAAGTATCCTCACTTGTTTCCTATGCCTACAGGTAATCTAAATTCCGTAATTGATTACATTGATTGGTGAATGATTTATATATGCTACCTATAGAAAGAAACACCCCCGAACTGCTTGTAAGACCGTATAAGGCTAATTTAACATTCGAGGATGAATGTTTTAAAGGGGGGGAGGATGTTATATCCCATATTTTTGCATATTCGAAAATTTCAAAATAATTGTGACTTGTATGAGATAAAGCAATATTTTGGTTTTAGCTAATATATATGTTGTTCATGAAAAATGTTGATGCGGAAATATGGAGGAAGGCCAAGGGCAAAATTGGGAATTTTGGAAATTAGTTTCGGGAATTACAAAATAAGAACCATAACTAATTGGGCTAAAAAAAAGAAGATGAGAAAAAGAGGCCCAATTTTATGGGGTAGCCGGCCATGGCTATTAAAAAGGGCCCAAGCCCATGAAAACTTAAAACCAAATAAATAAAAGGAAGGGGCCATAAATCTTCTACACACTAGAACTTTCAAGAAACAAAAAAAAATTGAGAGCACAACAAAAGAAGGCCATTCGGCCGAATAGAAAAGGAAAAAAAATATCTTGGAGCCTTAATCCTTGGTCCAAAAATTCATCTCTTTTTGAATTGCTACTAACCTCAAGACCCTCTTCAACGTGGTATAATTTTTGAGGCAAGAAAATACCTTTTGTGGCAAGTGGAAAAAATTGAAAAAGGTGAGAATTCTATCCTTTTTATGTTATGGAAGGTATATATATATGTTGTAGCATGTGGATATGAATGAAAAGTATGAAATTTGTGTGTTGTGGGTGTGTGTGTGTGTGGCCGTGTAGTGTTGTTGGTAGAGGAAGGTGAATAAATTTTATTTAGTATGTTAATTATGTTGTTGTGGCCTTGTGATGCAAATGGAAGGCTAATGGTTCTAGTTGGCATGAAAATTTGGTTGTAAGTTGTTGTAGGAAATTATATGATTTTATTATAGTTTTTATGTAATTATGGAAATGGAATTACTAAAGTAGGAATGGTTGTTGTTGTTGATGAAATTGGAAGAAGAAAATGTGACGTTTTGACCTTGTCGCATTTGTGGGGTTTCGAATGGAATATGGTGTTGGTGGGATTGTTGGATATTTTGTAGAATTGTATGAAATGCTTTTGAATTGTAATTGAATGATCTTGAATTAGTAGTGAACATGTAAGTGGCGATATTGGCTTGAAAAGACGTAGTTGAATCGAATATGATACGCTATGTCGAGAAGAAAGTTATTAATGTTAGAATGCGTTCAAATTGATTCTTGATGGCTATTATTATGGTTGTTGGAATTGTTGGTGTGGTTGTTGATGGCTTACCTTTCCTTCTTTGGCATGACCCTTTTGAAATGAACAAAAATGTATATGTATGCCTATAAAGAAAATTCTATTCTTAGCGCCACTAGGATAGCCGATGTCTTTGATTTCCATAAGTATTCCATATGGTTTGATATGTATATATGATGTTCGAAGATTCTAGTTGGTATATTTCCGAATGTTGTTCGAAAGAAAATCGATATGACTTAAGTCCTTGACGAATATTTTGGTACGTAAATATGGTCCAAAAGCCTCCATTTGATTTGATCCATAGTGTTATTCGAAAGTTTCCTAATATGAATATTTGATCCATAATGATGTTCGAAAGTCTTCTAATATGAATGATACTTGAATTTCCAAGTATGGCTTATGAAACGTTTTTCAGAAAGTTCCGTACTTCAAAAGCTCGTAACTTTCTTATACTAATTCCGATTGACCCGAATCTTATTTTTGAGCCTTCAGATGTCGGTAAATATATTTGTCCATCGAGTTTTGAAATTTATTTATGTACTTATATGCATATGGTTTCCTCACTACTCCGCTCGTGCCTACTACTATGATATCATTCGCCGGATCTCGGGCCGGTTTTGTGATCGTGCGCACTATGTTATATTCGGCAGTATGATGTGTTACGGTTCCCGAGACCTCGCCATAGGGCTGGGTACCGCTTATATACGACGTTATGATGTGATATGGCATATGATATGTTCTGATGTTGTGATATGTTATGATGATACGATATGTTCGGGGATTGTACGGAGATTTGAAACCTTCGGGAGTATGATGTGTTGTGGCGCCAGCGTCGGAGTGGCGACCACGTTCCTGAGCCTTATGCATGATTTTTATTTGCATTACTTATGTCTTCAGAACAGGTTTTGATATACTGATTCTATAATCATTTTCCATACTCCTTATTTCAGTTATGATTTGGATTACTGTATTTCATGCTTTACATGCTCAGTACATATTTCGTACTGACCCCCTTTCTTCGGGGGCTGTGTTTCGTGCCCGCAGGTACAGACGTTCGTTCTGGTGACCCGCCAGTGTAGGATACTTATTCTGCTATTTGGAGTACTCCTTTGATCCGGAGCTCATATTTTTGGTACATGTCATTTGTCATGCATATTTCTGTATATATGACTATTTGAGGGTTCGGCGGGGCCCTGTCCCGTCATATACTTCTATTATGGTTTGTAGAGGCCTGTAGACATATATGTGGGTCATGGGTCGTGTTTGTTCGATTATGTTCGTGACTTATGCCTTAAGCGGTCCTGTTTGCTACTATGGCCAAAATGGCCCATATGTTTGTATATGTATATATTTGGGCGATGTGTATTCCACCAGCCTGCCGGCTTTTGTATGATATTTCTGTTACAGGTGACCGCTTAAGATGACGTCTGTTCTTAGTATTTGTGCAAATTATCGTATGCTAACTTTGAATAAGTCTTTGATATATCGATTTGGTAAGCGAATGGGTTTGGGTGTCCAATTAGGACACTAGTCACGGCCCACAGGGCTGGGTCGTGACAGTTTGGTTGAAAAATATGGGGCCTCCCCTTTTATAGAACGGTCCAAGTTCTGCCTTGACCGACATATATTTCCTTCAGCGCGTTCGCGCCCCCTTTGGGCGTGTTCGCGCTGGCTTATTTTTTCTGCCTGCACCTTCGTTCAGTAAAAAGGTTATAACTCTTGATCCCGATATCGTGGGAGGGCGCACGACCTATGGTTGGAAATCTATTTCAATTATCTACAACTTTCGTTCTTTGTGTGTTTCCAAATTCCAAACTTATAATATCGTTTTGACCCCCAAAGTCAGATCATCCGAAAATGTTTCCTTAAATCGTCCTTTTGGAAGGCTTATGCCCATATTTGGCTTATGGGTACTTCTTAGGACTTGCTCAACTTTCCATATACTACTCATTTTTCTCTTCACATTTCCTTCATGAAACACCGGCGTGTGGGCCCCTCTTGGCTTAAGCAACGAGGGCTTTTCGGCAAGCGACATACGCACCGATTTACCCCATATGGTCTTATTTTTCACATATCATATATATGCCATTATTTACTCTTATAATATAACCTTTATCCTTAATCCTCGCATGACCTTACTCTTGTTCGGGCTCACACTAAGCTGTCTACAGTCTAGGTAGCGTAAAATTTTCCGGGGTGTAACATTCTTCCCCCCTTAGGAACATTCGTCCTCGAATGTTGCTGTATTGCTAACCCACAACATCATCTTTGATTCCTTAGAACAGTTATTCTTTCTTTAGGGTCCGATTACCAGTTTCTTAAACTAGAACTTGGGCCAGTCTCTCCTCATTCTTCCTTAACCCTTTTATTGCCTCCAATCAACTTCTTTCACTTCATTGTCCTCATGTACATGATCAGAGTTTGACTGGTATCTCACTCTCGTTCTATCGCCATTATTGTAGTCTTCACTTGCCGTTCCATAACTATTCATCTCCTGTACGTATTCTCTTTTTCTCGCTCTTTGTTTCCCTGTTAGTGGGCAATTACCTTTCTTATATACGGCGCCCTCTTTGCGTCTATCTCTTCAGTACCATATCGGGCCATCCTTTTTATACCCATTGATCTTAGATATATACTGTACCGATTCCCTGTAGTTTATTAGTCCGGCTCCCTATTCTCTTACATCTGGTCACTACCCCTCTTAATCTTACAGTACAAACCAGAAACATAGGGCTACGACAATTCTTACTCTGTTACGACCCTCTTACAACACACACACACACACACACACACACACATATATATATATATATATATATATATATATATATATATATATATATATATATATATATCTAGCTTTGATTTCCTTGTACCGGCGGTCACTTAACCCGTCGTTATTCCTTATTGGCTTTCGGGGTGACTTTCTTGTAATTATAGTTAGGCATAAATTTATGTTGATGGTTCATATAATTCCATAGTATATGATCTCTTTCCATTCATAAGAGTAGCGTTCTTTCTTTCCTTCAAGAATTTCCAAACTACCAATCGTTGTTCCTTTTTGCTACAATTGTTATCCCTTCCGGCGCTAAAATTCCCTTTTGTCGTCATCCTAAGTATCGTTTGGATTCATCATCCTTTCCCCCATCCTTTGTGAACTTATCTTGTATACCTTTCTTGCTCTCTTTATTACCCTTTTGGACATGTCGCTGCATACTTAGGTACGATGCACTTCCTCCTGATACAAAGGGTTCAAACCATGGTCTAGAAATATCGCAGCTCATGTCGGTATGAAGTACCCTCTTAAGTTATTTTTCATACTTTCTTCCTATGTTTGTCTCATGGTACATTTATTGTCAATTCATTTCAGTTTCTTTCTGATACCTTCCTGATATGCCGATACGCCTCGAACTCTGGCCCTGAGTTAATGAATTTCTCCTTCTGGAGCTTGAGAACGTCATAGTTCCTTTCAAGTCCAATATGTTCTTCCCCCCTTATTAAGGAGGTCCGAATAGACCAATAGCGTTCAATTTCTTTTCTTCCTCACGAATTATTTTCAGTCCAATCTCAAAGGATACCCTTCAATCACCCTATTCCTTCGCTGACTAACCCTTAGATCTCATTGAACTCGCTTCTACCAAAATTCTCACTTCAAACTGCATATGTTTTTCATATCTGAGTGCGTTTAGAATCTTTGCACTCTATTCACTCGCTTTCTCCTTATGAGTCTTACCTTACGGTGCCTTCAAAACAAACCCCCACTTCGATCTTCAATCCTTACTTTCAATTTTAAGCCTAATACGTTCCTTTCATCGATTCACTTAATGTCCATACTGAAATGTATAACGATAACAACTATATCATTTCCGTATAACTCTCACTTTTTGTTTTAGGGTCTATACTTATCACATCTTAGGATTCGTCGTTTCAATCTCTACACTTATGCTTTCCTTACTTGCTTCCCCCCTTTTAGGGTCTTACTTATATCATTCGCAAATCCATTACCTCACCTCCAATCTTGAATTCATGTATCCCTTTCCGCAATTCCCTTATTATACTGCATCATATTCATGCCATTTCCCATAATTTATAGTTGCAGTAATTCATGTGTGAAGTATTAACATACTCATCTTGCAGTTGCGTAATTCAGTAGTATAGCCAACGGAGCAATCCAAACAAGGATGTATTTTGCTTAGCTCAACTGTTAATTATGAGTCAATGTTTACCTCCGCTCCAATTAGCAACTCTGTCCCGTGGGGATACTCAAAATAATAGTATGTTTAACCGTCTGTACCATCTATGTAGTGTTACTTATCCCATTCTTCAATAGTCAGCATTTACTGGTAGCGTCCTTTTCCCCTTTTCTTTCCATCTCAAGTCATTTCTCTCTTTCCCGTAATCGACTTACAGTAACCGTAAATGCATTTCCCTTAAACTGCCATCTTGTCTTATCAAGGATTTAAGTCTCATGCGCAACTAATATCCCTTGTACGTCATACTATTTTATTCTTGTGTTGTACTCAGCATTGATTTCAAAGACAATCATAATCATATCTTTACTTGTTATTGGTGACAGCCTTACTTTATCACTTTATCGTCATGTGGTGAACTCGTAACTCATAGCCACACATTTTTTTTCTTTCCAGCTTATTCCTTTATGTACTTTACTTGTTCTGTCTTAGTATAGGGTATCCGTAGGAGATGCATCTTCCTTTTCTCATAATACGACTACTTCTTAAGCTTGTGTACTTCTCATGTTCCATTTTATTTCTATACCCATACTTACTCAGTTTTATAATTAATCCTTTATTCCTCGCACAAGGAACCCTATTCTTATATCAGTACCGCTTTGTCCTTCAAAATATATTACTTCTATACATTCCAGTCTTCGCTTCCAACACTTATCCTACTCATTCCCTCTCATCCTTACCTTTCTCTTTTCTTTCACTTCTGGTTATCTTTTAATGCTTCCTTTCCTTTTGCACTCTAGTTCTTTCCTTGGTCCTTTTTGGATCTCAAATTCGTTATGTTTTATTTAGCTTAACTCAACGATACTTTCATAGCTTGCCTTATGTCCTTCCACTCTTATCATTCCTTAACATTCTAACTTGAGTTGCCTTGCACTTTCCCTCAATTCTTCTGTAATATCATAGGCGTATGTCCTTCGCTTATCATCCTACCTTTGGCCTCAACTCTTCGCGTAGTCCCTTCATATTCGATCACCTTATTAACGTAACTCTAGTCTTCCTTTTAATCCAACTCGTATACAACTATCTCCATAGCTTCGACATCTATAATATGTTTAGGACGTATCTATATGCGGTAACACTCTTTAACTTGACTTAAATGTATAAGTGATCCCATAATCCTTTCGATACTTTAATATCTTTGAATTTGTCATAATAACCTTCTCTTCGTATAACTCACCTTCCTCACAGATCATTCTTCAGGCCATGCCAAATCCATAGCTTCTCTAAAGCAACACATCTCACTTATTGTCTATTTATAATATTTCCTTTTCACGCTTCTTCCTGTTAGGTGTACCTAACCAAATGACCTGATTTTGAAAAATTCTGGCAGAGTCTCCTTTGTAATTCTTACTATCCAAACCTGCATGCAACAAATACCAACAACGCCTCAAAGGGCATATATATATATATATATATGCACGACATATCCTAGCCACCTAGGGCTCCCAATTTCCGGTAAAAGAACAAAAATATCAAAACTTACCTCATATATCACGCCTCGAGATGTACCTGATCCTTTAGCGATCTGCCCTGTTATATCTTCTTGTTTACCTTCCCTTTTCATTTTTCATCTTTACATCTCAATCATACATGCAACATTCTTACCTTACCCGACACACATCTTTCATGCCATTGCTTACCTTTGTACTGATTCATTCAATTGTCCAATTCACAAACTCATGATTGAACTCATCATCAAGAGATACATTTAATCAATTCTTCTACTTGTACTTACACTGATTTACCTCTATGTCAACCGATCCATTATCATATAAATATATTCTGATAACGTAGCCTCAACGAAGTGACTTACCTCTGTGACTTCCCATATCATCACTCACTTTCTCCTGTCGATACTGTGCTTCTGCTGAGATCAAAGGTTAGTATAAGGAATCTCATTTCCTATGACTTGGCTCTATCGCACGATCTTAGATGTGAAAGAAGAGTAAACACCCTAGATGCCCCGTATCCTCCTATTTATAAATGTGGCGCGCTTTACACCATAAACAGGACTCTACTGGACACGACTTTGCAGACAACCCCTAGGACGAACTGTTCTGATACCAATTTGTCACACCCCAATCCTGATAGGTCATGATGGGCACCCGACCCCTTACTTAGAGCCGAGAGAACCTGCTGGTTCTCGTTATGTTCATAATCTTACTGGACCCTTAAATCACGAAATGAAATGCATAATGAAAGCTTTTAAAAAACATTCTTTTCGTCGTTATCAAATCAAGTAAAATCTATAATCATATGAAATTTGTAACATTTCTCAAATCAAGTAAAATCTATAATCATATGAAATTTGTAACATAATGCGCACGACCTATGGTTGGAAATCTATTTCAATTATCTACAACTTTCGTTCTTTGTGTGTTTCCAAATTCCAAACTTATAATATCTTTTTGACCCCTCAAAGTCAGACCATCCGAAAATGTTTCCTTAAATCGTCCTTTTGGAGGGCTTATGCCCATATTTGGCTTATTGGTACTTCTTAGGACTTGCTCAACTTTCCATATACTACTCATATGTCTCTTCACATTTCCTTCATGAAACTCCGGCGTGTGGGCCCCACGTGGCTTACAGCAACGAGGGCTTTTCGGCAAGTGACATACACACCAATTCACCCCATATGGTCTTATTTGTCACATATCATATATATGCCATTATTTACTCTTATAATATAACCTTTATCCTTAATCCTCGCATGACCTTACTCTTGTTCGGGCTCACACTAAGCTGTCTACAGTCTAGGTAGCGCAAAATATTTCGGGGTGTAACAGTTCCAATAAAAGACTCATATACTTGTAGCCGGCCTGTCCTCCTCTAGGTCTGGAGGGCTGTAGAGCGAAGTATCCTCCTCATCGTGCTTGCACCATTCTGTTAGCCATCTCATCATGGCGATTGTTTGTATGGTTCTATGTCATATACTCTCGCAATTGATATAACTAGCGGCTTGAAATTTCATGATGGTTCATTGTCACCAGTTCATTTCGACCAGCGCAATACCCTTGAATCCTTTTCTTGTGATCTTATCTCCGTCTACTTTCATGGCTTCTCCTTGCATTTCCTTAGCTCATCTTGCTTCATAACTCTCTATTACTTTTCGATTGCCCCATTGTCGGGTGTCATAATTTCTCCAATACCTTAGTCAGTCCTTGTGCTCATACTCATGCTTACTTGTTTCCCCCCTTAAAGGTTTTACCTTATAGTATTGTATTTCATTGCCATTCTCGGTCGAAATTTATGGGGATACTCGAAGTAGTGATGTGCCCAACTATCTGTCCAGCCGGAATAGTACTTTTGATTCCAATAACTGATGCTCGATGTCCACTTGTGGCGTCATCTTTATTTTATCATCCTATATCAACGTGTTCTATACTTCCCCTTTAGTCAATCCGTAGCAATCAAAGATGTATAATATTTGTTATCTCTTAAATCCTTGATCCTCGTCCTTAAATTTTAGGAAAATTTGATAGAGTTTCCCCTATACGTCTTACTATCCCAATCTCATGCGTCACAACTCGGAATATACTTGAAATTTTATCAATCGTCCTTGTATATTTCCCTGGTCACTTAACTCCAATTTTTCAGCATTTTACATTTTCAATAGTCCTAGAAACTTCTCAACACAACCCGCAAACATTTATAGCCCATTAAATCAAGAATTTAACAAGATTAAACCAAACTAGTCCATGAAAGGTGATTTTTCTTGCTTCTACTTGATATTGTGGTAAGTTTGGTCTTGAAGAAAGTTGGTGTGGCTGAATTTCTTCAAGTATAAGATATGTTCTTCATCCTATCTCTTATGTTGAGTTGACTTGAAGGTTTAGCAAGTCTTAAAAGTGAAAATAGTTATGGAGGAAAGGTCATAAAGTGTTGTGTTGAAGTTGTTATGTTTATGGACTGTTTTGAGCATGTTGTGGCCGTGTGGCTGGGCTGCTTTACATGTATACATATGGTATCTAATGTTGTTGGTGTGTTGATGAGATTATGCTCCTTGATTGGGAAGAAAAGAAGTGTATATTGTTGTTGTATGTTGAAAAAACATCGTGTGGGATGTTTATGGAATATATTGGTATGGATAATAGTCTTGTTGATGTTGGTATTATTGTTGTTGTTGATTGGTTGCTGAATTGTAATTTTGGGCAAGATATATAAACAGAGGAGATGCTGCCGAAATTTCGGCAGATTCTAGAAAGATTTATTTGAAGGCTTAGGATAGGTATATAACAATGGGCCTAATCATAGTATGAATGGTCTTATATGTAGACTTGCGGGCTCGGACAGATAAGCGTAGGTAGTTGGAGGCTGAACAGGTATGTAAGGCTAAACCCTTTCTTTCTAAAGACATGATTCCTATGTTAGGATTCTATATATGTTTCCATAACCTTCTTACTTCCAAAAGTTGGAAGTTCATTATTCTTGAAAGCTTCTTATGATGTCAAAGATGAGATGTTTTCTATGATGAACATGAGGATGATGATTTTAATCCTAGAAATTCAAAAGCTTATGATTTAATGCTATTATGAGATTATTGAGCTTATTTCATGATTTCCTCAATTTATTTCCTCGATTTTATTCATGGTTGTTGATCTCACCTTATGTTACTTGTTCCTTCAAGGTGAGACATAGCGATGATGGTTGTTCCATAATATAAATCGGAGATTACCGACCTTACGTCACTCCGCTAATGTGATAGCTTATGTTTGAACCCTCATGCATGCTATGAGTATAATATGTGTGTAAAGCTATTTTGTGACATTACCAAGTTCTACTATTTCATTTTGTTATTGCACTGCACTCATTCTTGTGATGTGATGTTTATATATAAGGCACAGTTGACAGGGGGTGACGCTATGACCTTTGTTGTGATATATATATATAAGGCACATCGGACAGGGGGTGACGCTGTGACCTTTGTTGTGATGTATATAAGGCACAGTTGACAGGGGGTGGCGCTGTGACCTTTATGGTGATGTATATATATGAGGCACAGTTGACAGGGGGTGACGCTGTGACCTTTATTGTGATATATATATATATATATATATATATATATATATATATATATATATATAAGGCACAGTTGATTGGGGGTGACGTTGTGGCTTATGACGTGATGTTCATCTATAAGAAGCACAGTTGACAGGGGGTGATGCTGTGGCCTATGTGGTGATGTTTTAGAGGTGACAATGTGAATTATGTTGTGGCATTTCTATAGATATATGTGTTTTCTTGATATAGCCATACTGATTCATTTATCTTGCACATTTATTGACATGTCTCAAATGTCTTCCATGATTTTATGTACATGTTGATCTCATGACTTACATACTTAGTACATCGTTCGTACCGACGTCCTTTCTTGTGGACGCTGCGTTCATGCCCGCAGGTGTAGATAGACAAGACGAGGATCTTTCATCATAGGCTGCCTTCAGGTACCAGTTCTGATTGGTGAGCTCCACTTCTCCCTAGAGCGCTGCCGAGTCTGGATGTATATATGTTTGTATGATTTTTGTTCAGGGCATGTCGGGGGCCCTTTCCCGACTTGTATACTTCAGTCATGTTCATAGAGGCTTTGCAGACAGTTCCTGTGTATATCTTAGTTATGTTCTGTCGGTCGTTATATTGGCGTCGTGGGTCCATTGGACATATATTATACATGATATTACGTTCATATCTAGCCTTAGCCTTATTTTGTCATTCGAGACATAGAGAACACAAGTTATAAGTTGGTTCGCTCGGTTCCGTAAGGTGTCGGGTGCCAATTACACCTTACCAAGGGTGGGGTGTGACACAAAAAAAGTAAGAAGAGGAGTATCAAAAGTACCAACCCTCGTCATCACTATAGTTTAGGGTCGGTCAACGATGCTGTTGGTACATGTGCTTCCCGTACTCACTCTATACTTGCTGCACCTTTTGTGTGCAGGTTCGGATCCGGGTACTAGTAGTAGTCAAGATTCTATTGATCACTGAGGAATACTTTGGAGTCTAGGGTGAGCTGATTATGGTCCCACAGCACTAGACTTCTTTCCTATCTTTATTTTCTGTCTTTTTCCATTTCGGACAGCATTATGTAGTAATTTAAGACTTGTATTCTGGATTAGTAGCTCTTGTACTCATGACTTTCAGGTCTTGGGAAGGTGTTTGACTTAGACTTGTTCATATTCAAGTTATTAAGACATATTTAGTACACAGGGCTGTTTTCCTATAATTTTTGCACTTAAATGTACAGTTTGAGACATACTTTTCATTTGGCGTTCGCCTACGGGTTTGGGTAGGTGCCCTCATTTCACAATGGGATTTTGGATCGTGACAAATGTGGTATCAGAGCATTAGGTTATCCGGTCTCATAAGTACAAGAGCAATGACTAATGGAGTCTTGCGGATCGGTATAATAAGCTCCGTACTTATCTTCGAGAGGCTATAGGACATTAAGGAAACTTCCATTCTTTAATTCCTTATCGTGCAAATATGATTCGGTCTAAGGTATAAACTTCTTTGTTTCAATATTTAACTAATGGTGAGGACACGTTTTCGGGTTCGCACACGAGTGGCTGGTTGTAGGATTGCGCAGTACGATACGAGATTCGTCACTGTGATAAGGATGCGAGATCAAGTTCAGATTGTAGCTATAACTTGAAGACTCAATAGAGTTGGGTTATGATTCGGACCTTTTAGTTCAGTGATATTCATGGGAAATGGGAGTGATGGTATGAAGGGCTGCATAATTGCCATGTCTTCAACGGTTAGTTGTTCGAAAGTTGAAGAAATGCATTTATGGTATAGTAGGTTATGGGAAGAGAGTTGACGATTTGAATTGGTATGGTTAGTGAAATAACTGAGTAATAAGTGATACGGCTGTAATGACCGTTTGGTCGTTATAGTGCTTTTGACCCATTTACCCCCGTTGACCCATCCCTGAGCCTTATTAGTACGATTTTGACCCATGGGGATGGGTGGCACAATTCTCGAGGTAAAGCCGAGAGATTTATGATGACTTTTGTGAAATAGAGCCCTGAAGTGAAAAATGTCAGACCAATAGTTGACTTTTGGATAAACAGACCTTTTTCGGGGATCCGTCAATTCCGAGGAGTCCGGATGGTCTATTATGTCTTGGTGGGATATTCAGTTCGATTCCTGAGTCACTCAGGAGCATCTTGGGTTATTAGTTGAAAAATCAATCTTTGGCTATGGAGTGTTGACCCAGTCAAATAGAACTCCATTGGGAATTTTGAGACCACGAGTGAGTCTGTGGCCCCTTTTTATGTATGGTTGTATGTTTGGTTTGTATCTAGGAGGTCTTGTAGTGACCTGTTTGGTCGTTACTGCTTTTTCGATGCTTTTGACCCTTCCTCGAGCTTGTTTAGCTCATATTTGACCCGAGAGGACCGTTGACACGCTTGTCAAGGTGTTTGGATATGATTTGGGTGACCATTTGGAAATTTGGGCTTAAAGCAAAAAAAGGGTTGACTTAAAGTTGACTTTTGGGTAAACAGACCTTTATCAGAAATCTATCGATTCTGAGAGGTCCGGATGGTCATTTAGAACTTGTTTGTATATTTGTTTCGGTTCAAGAAATCACGGCCGGATCCGGGTATTGAGTTTTCTACATATCTCAGATTGCATGATAATTCAGCCACATGTAGTTCAAGATACGCTTTATTTACGCAGGACTTTTAAAAACTTTCAAAACTGCCCAATGTAGAATTTATGAGAGACTGAGGATCCTAGGAATGTGACTGGGGGAGTTTGTAATATGGCCGAGCTCTGATATCGAGATTGCCTACATATCTCTTATTTTGAAAATCAGGTCGTATGCAGTTTGACTCAATCGGTTGAAAAGGTATTCCTTATGCGGAACTAACCTTTGGTTTGGGATGATGACTTTGAATTTTCGAGTACGAAAAAGAGGTTTGTAATTTCTTAGCTATGAATATGGTATGCTTCACACTCTATCATGAGCCAGTCACAGATCATGATGGCACCTACACTATCCCGCTAGTTGGCGAAGCATCCCTAAATCATTAACCATTTTCAAGAAATAAATACAGAAGTTAAACACACATAAATACTACTGAACAATCTTGATAATATAAATAAGAACGATAAATACATAAGTAATTACAACCCCAAAACCTAATCTAACTTACACAAGAGCTTCTTGTAGCGGGTCTATATTTTTTCCAATTCGTATTTGCACTTGCCTCATTTAAAAAGGAAAGTGTCCTGGGGAAGTACGGTTGTCAATCGTACCCGGAAAAAGGAAAAATATACCTCTACGTAATGGTGCTCTAAATGGAATTTGTTTAGAGTCGCCACCTAATTTTAAGGAAATTAGAAAAACCAGTTCGAAAAGGGTTAATTCAAAACGGTTAAATTTTAAAAGAATCCTAATCTAACCAAAGTATGGGTAAGGGTTCTGGTGATCTCCTGGGGAAGGTGTTAGGCATCCCGGTATTAAAGATCCGTAAAATAATATTAACCTATGGGTTCTAATAGCATGCCTTTGTAGATATAATTGTTTATAGTGAAAAATTGTTTTGGCTTATATTTCCGCAACAAAGAATTCATGCGAGATATACCACGTTTCAAGAAATGAAAGTGGTAAAATTTTGCCCAAAATTGGCAATTTGGGTGTCGGACTAGAACACTTAGGCTAATACCCAAAGGCTCTTAACCCAAGTAGGACCCTACGTAAGTCCACCCAAAAATAGTTTTGAAAAAATATTTTTGAAGTATAGAAAGTAGATTTTTAGGAAAATAGTTTTAGGCATACTATCATAGTCCATATATTAATCGTATTCTATATATAGTCCATTTTATTATTATTCTTTTATTTTTGTCAAGTTTTAGTCAAGTTTTATTTTTTGTCTAAGTCTAAGTAGTCACAATCAGCCCCACAAATTCTGAACATCGGTCTGAATCAGTCCATATGTCACATGTCCATAGGTTTCATAAATGTTCAATTTAGTCCTTAATTTCATAAAAATCGGCAGTTTTAATCCTTTTGTTCAAATCCGCCCTAATTTCAAGTGGATGTCTCAAAACTAGTCTTAATTTTTTAGTAACAAATTCTTTTGTTATGGCGACTTTAAAATTCGTGATAATCCTATAAGGGTTCCAATTGATAGACGAATACACAAGTACAGAATTTAAATGCGCAAATAAAGAGATAAGGGCATTGGGCTGACCAAGCCCAAATAGAACCAACTATGCAACGGGGTGTCCTTTGGGCCCAAAATTACGTATGCTCCATGCTATGCTCCAAGAGAGGTTGACCCGATCTAGATACATTAATGGGCCTCATTGAGGACCACCAACGGGTTTGGGTGGACAAAATACAAACGGGTATACATAGTATTAGTACACGTTCGTAAATCAAATTGTATAAAGTTAAGATCACAATAATTATTACAAAGCCAAAAAGAATTGTTACCCATTGGGCCTAACCCATTAATAATAATCAATGACATCCAACAGCCCAAACGGCCCAGATATGAAATAAGCCCAAAAATAATAGTAAGGATAGGTCAAACAATAGAAACGCTGATGACAAGCCCAAATGACAAGCCCAAGCTAAAAATTTCCTAAGTGTTAAGAGGTAATATACATGATATACCACAGGTATACTACTCCATTTTTTCTCAAATTTTTCTAAGTGTCAAAGCTGTAATATACGTGATATACCACCGATAGCTACTAAAATAGAGAGCAAAACCGATAAAAGGGCATACCCTTTATACACCTGATATACACCATAAATTCAGCTAATTATCATCACTTAAACACCTTACTTAAAGCGTAATAGAAAATTTTTAAAATACCCAATGATCCCAACAGTCTCCAAATTCATATTTCATTCTATCAAACAAGACCAATACAAGCAGGCACAGTCCCCTAGGACTGGTTACAATCATAGGTCAAAGGAGTCACATGGTCCTTTAGCAAGCAACAAAGAGAACTTAAGTGGCTTTAGACAATGCAAATGTAGACAATGCCTAGACACAACAGACACTTGAAGTTCATGGAATCAACTATGACAACGCCAAGAAGCGTATGGTTGGTTTTATAATGGCAAATAAGTAACAACAACAATGGCAGAGTAGGGAGAGCACAGCAGTACAAGAGCAAAAGTGACAAGGAAAAGGTCCCAATTGTCATATTCAAGAATCTTAACTTCTAGCCCTTTCTAGGAGGTTAGTAGCTAATAGAGGCAAGGTGATACATTATTTAGTCAAGAATCCATTTTTAACCAAGAGGGGATTAGACCAATTGAAAACAAACTATTTTCTTAATCCAGCCTCTTCACCAGAAGCCACAGATGCCAGTTCTTATTATTTACACCCATTTTATGCCAATTTTACCTTAAGCCAGTTAGATATCAGTCAGGTTTAAAGTAGAAGTCCCATAAGTGGTCTAACAACAATGGACCATATAAAAATACTAGTACACGAATCTCAAATGATGATCTAATATCAGTTTATTTTCAGGATGGCACAAATGGTCTAAGGGCCTACAGTGTGGATAAAATATGACCAATTCAAGTTTCAAGAAAATTCCAATTATGGAGGCAATCAAGACAAGCTATAAAAGGAAAAGGGGATCTAGGTGATGCATGATACTGTTCCTAGGCTCGAAAGACCAACTAAACATGCCATGGTCACCAACAGTCAGGCAAAGGTGGGAAACCATGCATATAGGCTACAGAAAGCCACAAGTTAGCTATAGAGGCAGGTACAGGTGAGCAAGTACTATATCTGTTATTATAAAGGTAGTTTTGATTTCACTTTTAGCATGACATTGAGTGTCAAAGTTCATAATCCAAACATAGAATAAATCAAAACGGGCATGGCACACGTTTTTAGATGATAAAGCAAGTAGTGTTGGTAGTGAAGAGACAAGGAAGTGAAGCAGTACAAGATTGAGGTAAAAGAGACAGAAGTCAGGCCAATAGACATACTCAAAATCCTTGTTTTTAACGTCTCTAGGGGGGGGGGGGAGGGAATCAGCAATCAAGAAGAACAAAGTGATGAATTGACCAGCCATGAGTTCATTTTTAATTAGCAGGAAACTGAATCAGTGTAAGGAACCCTTCTTAAGCTAGCCTGCACATATCCAAAGGCCATAGTGGCAAGTAGTAGGTCCAAGTCCATTCAGGCTAGTCTTAGTTTAAACAAGTCAAGGTGTCAAGCAATGCAAACCAAAAGTTATCAACTAATCATAAAAATCAACTCAACACATAGTAGGTCTTAGGAGGTACAGGCAGAGCCTAAAAAAAGTGGTCTGACCTCATTCCTAGAATTACAAAAGTAAGCAAAACATAAGTAAAAATCCAAACCAGATCCAACAAGTTATCGCAAGGACAAAGAGGGAATGCAGATCAACCACGGTCATAACAAATCACACATGATAGGAGGTTTCAAATAGGAGAAATAATAGGCTCCAAGGAATCAAAGCTGGAACAAAAAGGATTCATGGCACTGTCCTAGATGAAAAAATGGAGCATTAAACATGTCTTGTTTCAAGCAAGTAAGCAGGAGTAGAGAGTCTTATATATGAATCCTCTAAAAAAAGCCCCTAATTGAGTAGCAGGGATAACCATAAATAAACAGGTGCTATACTTAGACTTTTTGAGAGTAGTTTAACCTTTATTTCCAATCCCTTCACCCTTAGTCTCTATGTGATCTATGTTATACAAGAAATCTCAGAAACTATGGCACTATATTAATATAAGCTACGAAAAAAAAATCTTTCATGGAAAAATACAAATAAATGGAGTACAAAGAAGTATAAGAAATTCAGAGACAAGACCACCCGATAAACTGTCCCCCAATCCCTCTTGTTTCAACCTTAAGATAGGAAACCAAGTTTTATTTTACTCCTTCCTATTATCTGCTCTTAAAAGTTAAAAAAAAAAAAACATGATTAGCAAATGCGCACAATGCACCTAAGGTTCAAGACACTTGAGCTCCTCAAAGACCAACAAGATAGGCTACTTGTTCTCAAGTTCTTATTATTATTATTATTTTTAAAGCAAATTCTCAATCTAAACTGTTATATCACGTATTTTGTACATTCAGATATTTCAAGATAATTGTGAGAAGTTAAGGGCAAGGATATATTTTTGATCTTGTTTAATACACAAGTTGTTTATGAAAATTATTGATGTGGAAATATTAAGAAAGGCTAGGGGTAAAAAGGGAAATTCACAAGGTGGCTCATGGAAATATTAAGGAAAAATTAGGGTTAAAACTGATTTATGGAAACTTATAATTCTTGAACAAAAGGGCCAAGTGGCCGTGTAATATGGTGTGGGCTATGACCCACATGGATGCTTAATATAAGTAAATAAAAGATGACTAATTAATCATATTCTTCATCTTCATCCCTTAGAAAATTCAAGAACCTTGGAGAAAAATAAAGAGAAGCCATTCGGCCATGGCATAGCCGAACAAGGCCTTGGGAAAATTTGATCACAAAAAATATTTTCTTCTAGCAATTCAACCAATTGGAAGGTCCTCTTTAACGTGAAGTAGTTGTTGGAGCAAGCAAAACACTTATTTGTGCACTTTTCCACCCTAGCCAAGTTGAGAAGTATAGTGAAGAAAGGTAAGGTTTAATCCTCTTCTTCATATGTTATGAATGTTTTGTACATGTTGTAGTGTGTGGAAATGGATGAAAACCAAGAAATTTGTGTGTTGGGGTGGTGGCCGAATATGGGCTGCTTTGTATGGAAAGGAATGAACTAATTTTATCTAGTATTTTGGTTGTCGTCATGGATTCTATGATGAAAATGAGAGTTTAATGATTGAAATTGAAGTTGAAATTGTTGTGGACTGTTTTAGAAGCCAATGTGATTTGAATGTAGTCTTCTTGTATTTATGGAAAATAATGTTGTTAGTGTGTGAATTGTTGGTGTAGTTCATGAATTTGAAAGAAGGAAATGTGTTGTTATTGCTATTGTTGCATTTTGGAGGTTTCGGGTGGAGTGGCATACTGGTTAGATTATTTTGAATATTGTGCGGATTGTTTGAAGTGTTCTTGAGTTTTGTTTGAATGGTTTCGGATTAGTAATTGAGTGTGCGAGCATTGGTGTTAGCTTGATTGTATGTAGTTGAGGTGAATATAAATGGAATGTCGTCGAATTATGTAAAAAGGAGTTGCTAATGTTAGAATGTGTTTTGAATTAATCGTTGATGTTGTTAATAGGGTTGTTGGTATTGTTGTTGATGATTTGGCCGAGTTGAATTCTCGGGGTTGTTGAATTTACAGGGGAAATGCTGCCCAAATTTCTGTAGACAAGTGCTAGCTTAGGATTGAATTCCTAAGTACTTGTAGCTAACGTTTTGTATTTAATGACGTTATTGTAGATCTTGGGGAGCCCGAGACTTGAGTTGGGATTAGCTTAGGAAGCGGGCAAGGTATGTAAAGCTTACCCTTTCTTTCTTTTGGCATGGCTTAGATGTAAATTAGATGTGATACAAACCTCAGGGTAACTCCTTTCATAAGATCCGAGCATGTCCACGATTCTTATTCACTTCTTGATGTTACACTCCTAATATAGTCGTACTATGGTTTTTTTATAATTGGATAAAGAACGTGTATACAAAATTTTTGTTCTTAAAGGTCTTATGTCGAATAATGTTTCTAACTTTCATAGACGAGCTCGGATCGTTCCGATACGTTCTTAGAGAGTTCTAAAGCGAATAATGTCTGTAACGTTCGTAGGCGGTCTCGGATTGCTTCGAATCGTTCGTAAAGGTTCCTATAGTAAAATGCCCATAACTTTCTTATACTAAATCGGATTTACTCGAAACGTGTTTATGATCCTTGAGGTGTCGGTAAGTGTACTTGTTCATGGAGTCTTAAAAATTGATTTATGTGCATATGGTTTCTCACTACTCTGCTCGTGCATACTATTATTATATCTTTCGCCGAGTCCCGGTCCGATTTTGTCATCGTGCGCACTATGTTATATTCGGCAGTATGATGTGTTACGGTTTCCCCGAGTCCCCCACTAGTGGGCCGGGTACCGTTTATGTATGTTATGGTGTTATGATGTGTTATGTTGCTATGATGTGTTACAGAGATGTTACGGGGATATGAAATCTTCTGGAGTATGATTTGTTGTGGCGCCAATGACGGGGTGGTGACCACGTTCCCGAGCCCTATACATGATTTTGACATGCATTATTTGTGTTTCAAAAACAAGTATTTTGGTATTTTGATTCTTGTACTCGTTTTCCATACTTCTTACTTCATTTATGATCCTGATTATTGTATTTCACGCTTTGTATACTCAGTACCTATTTCGTACTGACCCCCTTTCTTCGGGGGCTGCGTTTCATGCCCGCAGGTACAGACGCTCGTTCTGGTGACCTGCCAGTTTAGTACACCTATTCTGCTGTTTTGGAGTGCTCCCCTTGTTCTGGAGCCAACATTCTATTACAGACTTTTCAGTTGTATATATGTATGTATATTCCGGGGTACGGCGGGGCCCTGTCCCGCCATATGATACTTTTGTTACTCTTAGAGGCCTGTAGACATGTTTGTGGGTCATGGGTCGTTGATGTCCAGTTATGTTAATATGGTTTATGTCTTAAGCGGTTCCATTTGCTGTGACAGCCTTATCGGCTTGTATGTATATCCATATATATATGTTTTTGGGGCGATGTGTTTTACGACCGCCTTGCCGGTTTCTGTGTGATACATTTGTTTATATGCGACCGCTTGAGACGACGTCTGACCTTCGTATCTGGATAAGCCATTTGTATGCCGATTCTGGTAAGTGAGTGTGTACGGGTGTCCAGCTTGGGCACTAGTCACGGCCCACGGGGTTGGGTCGTGACAAAAGTGGTATCAGAGCGGTCCGTCCTCGGAATGTCTACAGGCCGTGTCTAGTAGAGTCTTGTTTATCGGTGTGTTGTGCACCACACCTATAAACAGGAAGCTACAGGACATTTAGGATGTCACCTTTCCTTCGATCTTAGATCGTGCGATAGAGCTGTATTATTAGGATGGTTCCTTTCTAACAGATTTCTATGTTTACAGTAATTCCTCCGAAGTAAGGGACAGTTGCCCAGAAGGGCAAAGCAGTAGCAGGAGAGACCAGTCAGACTCGGAGAGTTACTCGGGCCCATGCCCAGACTTTGCCCGAGATTATGCCCCAGTCAGCGGGCTCTATTACGCCGCCGTCATCAGAGGATCCTAGATCAGCAGCCGCTGCCGCTATGGATCATGGGGCGGCTCCACCATTAGCTCCGGAGGCTCCAGCGCCTGAGCCTCCAGCTCCTCTGCCAGGAGCGGAGGATAGGGCGATGAGAGATGCAGTAAAGTTGTTGACTAGATTAGTAGCGGGGCAGGCTCGCAGACACGGGCTAGGAGGTGATTATGCAAATAGACATGACAGCTTAAGGGTTCGTGACTTCTTGACTTTTAACCCCCCCCCCCCCCCCCATAGTTCTACGGGTCAAAGCCCGAGGAGGATCCCCAGGACTTTATTCTCACAGATGCAGCGTACGCTGAGGATAGTCAGAGCATCTGAGACTGAGTCTGTCGAGCTGGCTTCATATCGGATGCGTGATGTAGCTGTTAATTGGTATGAGTCTTGGGAGCTGTCTAGTGGCGGTGTGGGATGAGTTTACAGCAGCCTTTCTCGGCCACTTTCTGCCTCCAGAAATGCGGCGAGCGAGGGTTGACAGATTCTTACAGTTGAGACAGAGGGGCAGAAGCGTTCGAGAGTATAGCCTAGAGTTTGACTCCCTAGCCTGATATGCGCCCACCATTGTAGCTGATATGGCTGACAGGATGCATCGATAAGTGATGGGGTTGGATCGTTATTTGATTGATAGCTGTATGGCGGTGGCATCCCAGCCTGGGATGGATATTGCTCGGGTGCAGGCATATGCACAAGGAATGGAGGATCGACACAGAGGGCGCCAGCCTGATAGAGATCGTGATAGAGGTCAGCCCAAGAGGGCTAGATCAGCTGGTTATTCCGGGGAGTTTCGAGGCGGGCAGCGTCAGCAGCAGTATAGCAGATATCCTTCTTAGCCAGGCCGTAGTACACATCCACAGTCCACGGGTAGACGATTCGATGGTGGAGGGCACTCAGGAGAAGGCCAGAGTTCCGGGGCTTCGGGTTCGCAGGTGAGCAGAGGTTCCAGTCAGTCAAGGCCACCCATGCCTTGGTGTTCTCATTGTGGGAGGTATCACCCAGGGGTGTGCTATCGTGCTACGGGTTCCTGTTTTTTTTGTGGCCGTCAAGGCCATATTATGAGAGATTGCCCGTTGGCGAGTACTTCCGGTGGTGTAGCTCAGCCTACGGGGTCAGTTGTTGGTTCGTCTTCCATTTCTGTAGCTATGCGCCCTATGGGGTGGGGTATGCCAACACCAGCAGGCCGCGGTAGAGGTCATGGTGGAGTTTCTGATTCTAGCCGGTAAGACCAGGAGGCGTCACCAAATGTGGATACATGTATATTATTGATCTTTTCCCGAGATGTGTATGCATTGATAGATCCGGACTCTACTTTTTCATATATTTCTCCCCTTGTCGCTAGTAGAATTGGGATAAAACCTGAACCGATAGAACCGTTCGAGGTAGCTACACCGGTCGGGGATTCTGTTATAGCAAGACAGGTATATAGAGATTTCTCAGTAATTATATGTGGCCGTTGAACCAAAGCTGATTTGATAGAGCTGGATATGACAGAATTCGATGTTATTATGGGCATGGATTGGTTAGCCTCTTGTTATGCCAACGTCGACTGTCAGAAGAAGGTAGTCCGCTTCCAATTTCAAGGAGAACCAATTATAGAATGGGCAGGAAATACAGCATCGCCGAGGGGTAAGTTTATTTCTTACCTCAAGGCCAGAAAGATGATTCAGAAGGGGTATATTTATCATCTGGTTGGCGTGCATGATATTAAAGCGGAAGCACTTACTCTCCAGTCAGTTCCAGTAGTCAATGAATTTCCAGATGTATTTCTGGACGAGCTTCCAGGCCTTCCTCCTGAACGGGAAATAGAGTTTACTATAGATGTGCTGCCAGATACCCAGCCTATATCTATTCCTCCTTACAGAATGGCACCTGCAGAACTGAAGGAATTGAAGGAGCAGCTGAAGGATTTATTAGAGAAAGGCTTCATCAGACCCAGTACATCACCTTGGGGAGCACCGGTACTGTTCGTGAGGAAGAAAGATGGGTCGCTACGGATGTGCATTGATTATAGGCAGCTGAACAAGGTGACCATAAAGAATAAATATCCCCTCCCCCGGATTGATGATTTATTTGACCAGTTGCAGGGTGCTAAGTATTTTTCAAAGATAGATTTACGCTTGGGCTATCACCAGGTACGGGAAGGGAGGCAGATATTCCGAAGACTGCGTTCAGGACCCGATATGGGCACTATGAGTTTAGAGTGATGTCTTTTGGGCTGACCAACGCTCCAGCAGTGTTCATGGATTTGATGAATCGAGTATTCAGGCCGTTCCCAGACATGTTCGTGATTGTATTTATTGATGATATTCTAGTTTATTCACGATCAGAAGAGGACCATTCAGATCATCTGAGGACAGTACTAGGAACACTCCGGCAACAGAAATTATATGCTAAGTTTTCCAAATGTGAATTCTGGTTGACTTCAGTGTCATTTTGGGGGCAGATGGTATTCGGGTTGATACACAGAAGATCGAGGCCGTAAAGAATTGGCCTAGGCCTACGACGCCTACTGAGGTACGTATATTTCTGGGATTAGCAGGGTATTACAGGAGATTTGTGGAGAATTTTGCTTCGATTGCAGCACCGTTAACGAAGCTAACTCAGAAGGCAGCAAAGTTCCAGTGGACCAATGCTTGTGAACGAAGCTTCCAGTTGCTGAAGGAAAGGTTGATTACAGCTACAGTTCTGACTCTCCCCGAGGGGCCAGACGGGTATGTCATTTATTGTGATGCTTCCGGTGTTGGGATAGGTTGTGTATTAATGCAGCATGGTCGAGTTATAGCCTATGCCTCCCGGCAGCTCAGACCGCACGAAAGGAATTATCCTACTCATGACCTGGAATTAGCAGCGGTAATTCATGCTTTGAAAATATGGAGACATTATCTATATGGCGTTCATGTTGATAATTATACAAACCACAAAAGCCTTCAGTACATCTTTAAGCAGAAGGAGCTGAATTTGCGACAGAGGAGATGGCTCGAGTTGTTTAAAGATTACGACGTTGACATTTTATATCATCCTGGGAAAGCCAATGTTGTAGCAAATGCGCTCAGCCGTAAGTCTATGGGCAGCTTGACAGATATGCAACCAGGAAAGAGAGAAATGGTACGTGATATCCACCAGCTAGCTAATATTGGAGTTCGTCTGGCCGATTCTGGAGGTACGAGGGTTTCTGTCCGAGGGGTTGCCGAATCATCTATTATGGAAGAGATAAAGAGACAACAATACGAGGATCCTGTTCTGGCACAGTACAGAGATGCTGCCCTTGATAAGGAGAGGACCCCATTCGAGATTACACCTGACGGAGTATTATTATATAGAGGCAGGTTATGTGTACCTGACGTTGCAGGGCTGCCGCGGCAGATTATGGGAGAGGCACATTATGCTCAGTATTCTGTTCATCCGGGATCAACAAAGATGTACCATGACCTCAGATGCTTATATTGGTGGGATGGTAAGATAAGGAACATTGCAGAGTTCGTTGCTCAGTGCCCAAATTGCCAACAGGTTAAGATCGAGCATCAGAAGCCTGGTGGGTTGTTACAGGAAATGGAGATTCCGACTAGGAAGTGGGAAGCAATTAATATGGATTTCATTACAGGTTTACCACGCACTCCACGGAGGTATGATTCCATATGGGTTATTGTTGATAGGCTGACAAAATCAGCCCATTTTCTCCCAGTCAGGACCACCTATTCGGCTGAGGATTATGCCCGGTTATATATTAAGGAGATAGTAAGACTTCACGGAGTTCCCACATCTAATATATCCGACATAGGTGCTCAGTTTACAGCTAACTTTTGGAGATCATTTCAAGAAGGATTGGGGACCCAGGTAAGTCTTAGTACCGCATTTCACCCGCAGTCTGACGGACAGGCCGAGCGTACTATTCAGACACTAGAAGATATGCTACGGGCCTGTGTTATTGACTTCAAGGGTAGCTGTGACGACCATTTGCCACTTATTGAGTTCGCTTATAATAATAGCTACCATTCCAGCATCCAGATGGCACCGTATGAGGCTCTGTATGGTAGGAGGTGCAGGTCACCGATCGGCTGGTTCGATGTTGGTGAAACTAAGTTAATTGGTCCGAACATGGTTCAACAGGCAGTGGATAAAGTGAAGCTTATTCGGGAACAGTTACTAGCAACTCAGAGTCGACAAAAATCATATGCGGATAATCGACGTCGACATTTAGAATTCCAGATTGGCGATTGGGTATTTCTGAAAGTGTCACCCATGAAGGGTGTAATGAGATTCGGCAAGAAGGGGAAGCTCAATCTGAGGTATATTGGACCTTATCAGATCGTCCGCAAGGTAGGCAAGGTCGCTTATGAATTAGACTTACCGTCTGATTTAGAAGCAGTGCATCCGGTCTTCCATGTGTCGATGCTTCGCAAATGTATTGATGACCCTTCCATAATATTTCCCATAGATGATGTCCAGGTAACAGAGGAGTTGTCCTACGAGGAACAGCCGATAGCCATACTAGATCGTCAGGTGAGAAGACTGCGCACTAAAGATGTGGCTTCTATTAAGGTATTGTGGCGCAACAATAACAGAGAGGAGATAACCTGGGAAGCTGAGGAAGAGATGAAGAAGAAGTACCCTCACTTGTTTCCGATATATACAGGTAATTTAAATTTCTGAATTGGTTATGTTGGTTGATAGGTGGATTGTGTGTGATAGTTATAAAGAAAATTCCCCCGAAGTATTTATAAGACCCTATAAGACTAATTCAACATTCGAGGACGAATGTTCTAAAGGGGGGGAGGATGTTATATCTCGTATTTTGTACATTCAGATATTTCAAGATAATTGCGAGAAGTTAAGGGCAAGGCTATATTTTTGATCTTGTTTAATACACAAGTTGTTTATGAAAATTATTCATGTGGAAATATTAAGAAAGGCTAGGGGTAAAAAGGGAAATTCACAAGGTGGCTCATGGAAATATTAAGGAAAAATTGGGGTTAAAACTGATTTATGGAAACTTATAATTCTTGAACAAAAGGGCCAAGTGGCCGTGTAATATGGTGTGGGCTATGACCCACATGGATGCTTAATATAAGTAAATAAAAGATGAGTAATTAATCATATTCTACATCTTCATCCCTTAGAAAATTCAAGAACCTTGGAGAAAAATAAAGAGAAGCCATTCGGCCATGGCATAGCCGAACAAGGCCTTGGGAAAATTTGATCACAAAAAATATTTTCTTCTAGCAATTCAACCAATTGGAAGGTCCTCTTTAATGTGAAGTAGTTGTTGGAGCAAGCAAAACACTTATTTGTGCACTTTACCACCCTAGCCAAGTTGAGAAGTATAGTGAAGAAAGGTAAGGTTTAATTCTCTTCTTCATATGTTATGAATGTTTTGTAAATGTTGTAGTGTGTGGAAATGGATGAAAACCATGAAATTTGTGTGTTGGGGTGGTGGCCGAATATGGGCTGCTTTGTATGGCAAGGAATGAACTAATTTTATCTAGTATTTTGGTTGTTGTCGTCGTGGATTCTATGATGAAAATGAGAGTTTAATGATTCAAATTGAAGTTGAAATTGTTGTGGGCTGTTTTAGAAGCCAATGTGATTTGAATGTTGTCTTCTTGTATTTATGGAAAATAATGTTGTTAGTGTGTGAATTGTTGGTGTAGTTCATGAATTTGAAAGAAGGAAATGTGTTGTTATTGCTATTGTTGCATTTTGGAGGTTTCGGGTGGAGTGGCATACTGGTTAGATTATTTTGAATATTGTGCGGATTGTTTGAAGTGTTCTTGAGTTTTGTTTGAATGGTTTCTGATTAGTATTGAGTGTGCGAGCATTGGTGTTAGCTTGATTGTATGTAGTTGAGGTGAATGTAAATGGAATGCCGTCGAATTATGTAAAAGGGAGTTGCAAATGTTAGAATGTGTTTTGAATTAATCGTTGATGTTGTTAATAGGGTTGTTGGTATTGTTGTTGATGATTTGGCCGAGTTGAATTCTCGGGGTTGTTGAATTTACAGGGGAAATGCTGCCCAAATTTCTGTAGACAAGTGCTAGCTTAGGATTGAATTCCTATGTACTTGTAGCTAACGTTTGGTATTTAATGACGTTATTGTAGATCTTGGGGAGCCCGAGACTTGAGTTGGGATAAGCTTAGGAAGCGGGCAAGGTATGTAAAGCTTACCCTTTCTTTCTTTTGGCATGCCTTAGATGTAAATAAGATGTGATACAAACCTTGGGGTAACTCCTTTCATAAGATCCGAGCATGTCGACGATTCTTATTCACTTCTTGATGTTACACTCCTAATATAGTCGTACTATGGTCTTTTGTATAATTGGATAAAGAACGTGTATACAGAATTTTTGTTCTTAAAGGTCTTATGTCGAATAATGTTTCTAACTTTCATAGACGAGCTCCGATCGTTCCGATACGTTCTTAGAGAGTTCTAAAGCGAACAATGTCTGTAACGTTCGTAGACGGTCTCAGGTTGCTTTGAATCGTTCGTAAAGGTTCCTATAGTAAAATGCCCATAACTTTCTTATACTAAATCGGATTGACTCGAAACGTGTTTATGATCCTTGAGGTGTCGGTAAGTGTACTTGTCCATCGAGTCTTAAAAATTGATTTATGTGCATATGGTTTCACTACTCTGCTCGTGCATACTGTTATTATATCTTTCGCCGAGTCTCGGGCCGGTTTTGTCATCGTGCGCACTATGTTATATTCGGCAGTATGATGTGTTACGGTTTCCCCGAGTCCCCCACTAGCGGGCCGGGTACCGTTTATGTATGTTATGGTGTTATGATGTGTTATGTTGCTATGATGTGTTACGGAGATGTTACGGGGATATGAAATCTTCTAGAGTATGATGTGCTGTGGCGCCAATGACGGGGTGGCGACCACGTTCCCGAGCCCTATACATGATTTCGACATGCATTATTTGTGTTTCAAAAACAAGCATTTTGGTATTTTGATTCTTGTACTCGTTTTCCATACTTCTTATTTCAGTTATGATCCTGATTATTGTATTTCACGCTTTATATACTCAGTACCTATTTCGTACTGACCCCCTTTCTTCGGGGGCTGCGTTTTATGCCTGCAGGTACAGACGCTCGTTTTGGTGACCCGCCAGTTTAGTACACCTATTCTGCTGTGTTGGAGTGCTCCCCTTGTTCTGGAGCCAACATTCTAGTATAGACTTTTCCGTTGTATATATGTATGTATATTCCGGGGTACGGCGGGGCCCTGTCCCGCCATATGATACTTTTGTTACTCTTAGAGGTCTGTAGACATGTATGTGGGTCATGGGTCGTTGATGCCAGTTATGTTAATATGGTTTATGTCTTAAGCGGTTCCATTTGCTGTGACAGCCTTATCGGCTTGTATGTATATCCATATATATATTTTTGGGGCGATGTGTTTTACGACCGCCTTGCCGGTTTCTGTGTGATACATTTGTTTATATGCGACCGCTTGAGACGACGTTTGATCTTCGTATCTGGATAAGCCATTTGTATGCCGATTCTGGTAAGTGAGTGTGTACGGGTGTCCAGCTTGGGCACTAGTCACGGCCCACGGGGCTGGGTCGTTACAAAAGTGGTATGAGAGCGGTTCGTCCTCGGAATGTCTACAGGTCGTGTCTAGTAGAGTCTTGTTTATCGGTGTGTTGTGCACCACACCTATAAACAGGAAGCTACAGGACATTTAGGATGTCACCTTTCCTTCGATCTTACATCGTGCGATAGAGCTGTATTATTAGGATGGTTTCTTTCTAACAGATTGCTATGTTTACAGTAATGCCTCCGAAGAAAGCGACAGCTGCCCAGAAGGGCAAAGCAGTAGCAGGAGAGACCAGTCATACTCGGAGAGTTACTCGGGCCCATGCCCAGACTATGCCCGTGATTATGCCCCAGTCAGCGGGCTCTATTACGCCGCCATCATCAAAAGAGCCTAGATCAGCAGCCGCTGCCGCTATGGATCAGGGGGCGGCTCCACCGTTAGCTCCGGAGGCTCTAGCGCCCGAGCCTCTAGCTCCTCAGCCAGGAGCGGAGGATAGGGCGATGAGAGATGCAGTGAAGTTGCTGACTAGATTAGTAGCGGGGCAGGCTCGCAGACACGGGCTAGGAGGTGATTATGCAGATGGACATGACAGCTTAAGGGTTCGTGACTTCTTGACTTGTAACCCCCTAGAGTTCTACGGGTCAAAGCCCGAGGAGGATCCCCAGGACTTTATTCAACAGATGCAGCGTACGCTGAGGTTAGTCAGAGCATCTGAGACTGAGTCTGTCGAGCTGGCTTCATATCGGTTGCGTGATGTCGCTGTTAATTGGTATGAGTCTTGGGAGCTGTCTAGTGGCGCGGGTGCTCCTTCAGTGGTATGGGTGTCCAGCTTGGGCACTAGTCACGGCCCACGGGGTTGGGTCGTGACAAAAGTGGTATCAGAGCGGTTCGTCCTCGGAATGTCTACAGGTCGTGTCTAGTAGAGTCTTGTTTATCGGTGTGTTGTGCACCACACCTATAAACAGGAAGCTACAGGACATTTAGGATGTCACCTTTCCTTCGATCTTAGATCGTGCGATAGAGCTGTATTATTAGGATGGTTCCTTTCTAACAGATTGCTATGTTTACAGTAATGCCTCCGAAGAAAGCGACAGCTGCCCAGAAGAGCCAAGCAGTAGCAGGAGAGACCAGTCATACTCGGAGAGTTACTCGGGCCCATGCCCAGACTATGCCCGAGATTATGCCCCAGTCAGCGGGCTCTATTACGCCGCCATCATCAGAGGAGCCTAGATCAGCAGCCGCTGCCGCTATGGATCCGGGGGCGGCTCCACCGTTAGCTCCGGAGGCTCCAGCGCCCGAGCCTCCAGCTCCTCAGCCAGGAGCGGAGGATAGGGCGATGAGAGATGCAGCGAAGTTGCTGACTAGATTAGTAGTGGGGCAGGCTAGCAGACACGGGCTAGGAGGTGATTATGCAGATAGACATGACAGCTTAAGGGTTCGTGACTTCTTGACTTGTAACCCCCTAGAGTTCTACGGGTCAAAGCCCGAGGAGGATCCCCAGGACTTTATTCAACAGATGCAGCGTACGCTGAGGTTAGTCAGAGCATCTGAGACTGAGTCTGTCGAGCTGGCTTCATATCGGTTGCGTGATGTAGCTGTTAATTGGTATGAGTCTTGGGAGCTGTCTAGTGGCGAGGGTGCTCCTCCAGCGGTATGGGATGAGTTTACGGCAGCCTTTCTCGGCCATTTTCTGCCTCCAGAGATGCGGCGAGCGAGGGTTGACAGATTCTTACAGTTAAGACAGAGGGGCAGAAGCGTTCGAGAGTATAGCCTAGACTTTGACTCCCTAGCCTGATATGCGCCCACCATTGTAGCTGATATGGCTGACAGGATGCATCGATACGTGATGGGGTTGGATCGTTATTTTATTGATAGAACTGTATGGCGGTGGCATCCCATCCTGGGATGGATATTGCTCGGGTGCAGGCATATGCACAAGTAATGGAGGATCGACACAGAGGGCGCTAGCCCGATAGAGATCGTGATAGAGGTCAGCCCAAGAGGGATAGATCAGCTGGTTATTCCGGGGAGTTTCGAGGCGGGCAGCCTCAGCAGCAGTATAGCAGATATCCTTCTCAGTCAGGCCGTAGTACACATCCACAGTCCACGGGTAGACGATTCGATGGTGGAGGGCACTCAGGAGCAGGCCAGAGTTCCAGGGCTTCGGGTTCGCAGGTTAGCAGAGGTTCCAGTCAGTCAAGGCCACCCATGCCTCGGTGTTCTCATTATGGGAGGTCTCACCCAGGGGTGTGCTATCGTGCTACGGGTGCTTGTTTTTCTTGTGGCCGTCAAGGCCATATTATGAGAGATTGCCCGTTGGCGAGTAGTTCCGGTGGTGCAGCTCAGCCTACGGGGTCTGTTGTTGGTTCGTCTTCCATTTCTGTAGCTATGCGCCCTATGGGGCAGGGTATGCCAACACCAGCAGGCCGCGGTAGAGGTCGTGGCGGAGTTTCTGATTCTAGCGGTCCCTCGAACCGCATATATGCCTTGGGCAGCCGGCAAGACCAGGAGGCGTCACCAAATGTGGTTACAGGTATACTATTGATCTTTTCCCGAGATGTGTATTCATTGATAGATCCGGACTCTACTTTGTCATATATTTCTCCCCTTGTCGCTAGTAGAATTCGGATAAAACCTAAACCGATAGAACCATTCGAGGTAGCTACACCGGTCGGGGATTCTGTTATAGCAAGACAGGTATATAGAGATTGCTCAGTAATTATATGTGGCCGTTGCACCAAAGCTGATTTGATAGAGCTGGATATGACAGAATTCGATGTTATTATGGGCATGGATTGGTTAGCCTCTTGTTATGCCAACGTCGACTGTCAGAAGAAGGTAGTTCGATTCCTATTTCAAGGAGAACCAATTATAGAATGGGCAGGAAATACAGCATCGCCGAGGGGTAAGTTTATTTCTTACCTCAAGGCCAGGAAGATGATTCAGAAGGGGTATATTTATCATCTGGTTCGCGTGCATGATATTAAAGCGGAAGCACTTACTCTCCAGTCAGTTCCAGTAGTCAATGAATTTCCAGATGTATTTCTGGACGAGCTTCCAGGCCTTCCTCCTGAACGGGAAATAGAGTTTACTATAGATGTGCTGCCAGATACCCAACCTATATCTATTCCTCCTTACAGAATGGCACTTGCAGAACTGAAGGAATTGAAGGAGCAGCTGAAGGATTTATTAGAGAAAGGCTTCATCAGACCCAGTACATCACCTTGGGGAGCACCAATACTGTTCGTGAGGAAGAAAGATGAGTCGCTACGGATGTGCATTGATTATAGGCAGCTGAACAAGGTGACCACAAAGAATAAATATCCCCTCCCCCGGATTGATGATTTATTTGACCAGTTGCAGGGTGCTAAGTATTTTTCAAAGATAGATTTGCGCTCGGGCTATCACCAGGTACGGGTAAGAGAGGCAGATATTCCGAAGACTGCGTTCAGGACCCGATATGGGCACTATGAGTTTAGAGTGATGTCTTTTGGGCTGACCAACACTCCAGCAGTGTCCATGGATTTGATGAATCGAGTATTCAGGCCGTTCCTAGACATGTTCGTGATTGTATTTATTGATGATATTCTAGTTTATTCACGATCAGAAGAGGAGCATTCGGATCATCTGAGGACAGTACTCGGAACACTCCGGCAACAGAAATTATATGCTAAGTTTTCCAAATGAGAATTCTGGTTGACTTCAGTGGCATTTTTGGGGCAGATGGTATTTGGGTTGATACACAGAAGATCGAGGCCGTAAAGAATTAGCCTAGGCCTACGACGCCTACTGAGGTACGTAGTTTTCTGGGATTAGCAGGGTGTTACAAGAGATTTGTGGAGAATTTTGCTTCGATTGCAGCACCGTTAACGAAGCTAACTCAGAAGGCAGCAAAGTTCCAGTGGACCGATGCTTGTGAACGAAGCTTCCAGTTGCTGAAGGAAAAGTTGATTACAGCTCCATTTCTGACTCTCCCCGAGGGGCCAGACGTGTATGTCATTTATTGTGATGCTTCCGGTGTTGGGATAGGTTGTGTATTAATGCAGCATGGTCGAGTTATAGCCTATGCCTCCCGGCAGCTCCGACCGCATGAAAGGAATTATCCTACTCATGACCTGGAATTAGCAGCGGTAATTCATGCTTTGAAAATATGGAGACATTATCTATATGGCGTTCATGTTGATATTTATACAGACCACAAAAGGCTTCAGTACATCTTTAAGCAGAAGGAGCTGAATTTGCGACAGAGGAGATGGCTCGAGTTGTTGAAAGATTACGACGTTGACATTTTATATCATCCTGGGAAAGCCAATGTTGTAGCAGATGCGCTCAGCCGTAAGTCTATGGGCAGCTTGACAGATATGCAACCAGGAAAGAGAGAAATGGTACGTGATATCCACCAGCTAGCCAATCTTGGAGTTCGTCTGGCCGATTCTGGAGGTACGAGGGTTTCTGTCCGAGGGGTTGCCGAATCATCTATTATGGAAGAGATAAAGCGACACCAATACGAGGATCCTGTTCTGGCACAGTACAGAGATGCAGCCCTTGATAAAGAGAGGACCCCATTCGAGATTACACCTGACGGAGTATTATTATATAGAGGCAGGTTATGTGTACCTGACGTTACAGGGCTGCGGCGGCAGATTATGGGAGAGGCAAATTATGCTCGGTATTCTGTTCATCCGGGATCAACAAAGATGTACCATGACCTCAGATGCTTATATTGGTGGGATGGTAAGAAAAGGAACATCGCAGAGTTCGTTGCTCAGTGCCCAAATTGCCAACAGGTTAAGATCGAGCATCAGAAGCCTGGTGGGTTGTTACAGGAAATGGAGATTCCGACTAGGAAGTGGGAAGCAATTAATATGGATTTCATTACAGGTTTACCACGCACTCCACGGAGGTATGATTCCATATGGGTTATTGTTGATAGGCTGACAAAATCAGCCCATTTTCTCCCAGTCAGGACCACCTATTCGGCTGAGGATTATGCCTGGTTATATATTAAGGAGATAGTAAGACTTCACGGAGTTCCCACATCTAATATATCCGCCATAGCTGCTCAGTTTACAGCTAACTTCTGGAGATCATTTCAAGAAGGATTGGGGACCCAGGTAAGTCTTAGTACCGCATTTCACCCGCAGTCTGACGGACAGGCCGAGCGTACTATTCAGACACTAGAAGATATGCTACGGGCCTGTGTTATTGACTTCAAGGGTAGCTGGGATGACCATTTGCCACTTATTGAGTTCTCTTATAATAATAGCTACCATTCCAGCATCCAGATGGCACCGTATGAGGCTCTGTATGGTAGGAGGTGCAGGTCACCGATCGGCTGGTTCGATGTTGGTGAAACTAAGTTAATTGGTCCGGACATGGTTCAACAGGAAGTGGATAAAGTGAAGCTTATTCGGGAACGGTTACTAGCAGCTCAGAGTCGACAAAAATCATATGCGGATAATCGACGTCGACATTTAGAATTCCAGATTGGCGATTGGGTATTTCTGAAAGTGTCACCCATGAAGGGTGTAATGAGATTCGGCAAGAAGGGGAAGCTCAATCCGAGGTATATTGGACCTTATCAGATCGTCCGCAAGGTAGGCAAGGTCGCTTATGAATTAGACTTACCGTCTGATTTAGAAGCAGTGCATCCGGTATTCCATGTGCCGATGCTTCGCAAATGTATTGGTGACCCTTCCAGAATATTTCCCATAGATGATGTCCAGGTAACAGAGGAGCTGTCCTACGAGGAACTGCCGATAGCCATACTAGATCGTCAGGTGAGAAGACTGCGCACTAAAGATGTGGCTTCTGTTAAGGTATTGTGGCGCAACAATAACAGAGAGGAGATAACCTGGGAAGCTGAGGAAGAGATGAAGAAGAAGTACCCTCACTTTTTTCCGATATCTACAGGTAATTTAAATTTCTGAATTGGTTATGTTGGTGGATAGGTGGATTGTGATAGTTATAAAGAAAATTCCCCCGAAGTATTTATAAGACCCTATAAGACTAATTCAACATTCGAGGACGAATGTTCTAAAGGGGGGGAGGATGTTATATCCCGTATTTTGTACATTCGAATATTTCAAGATAATTGTGAGAAGTTAAGGGCAAGGCTATATTTTTGATCTTGTTTAATACACAAGTTGTTTATGAAAATTATTAATGTGGACATATTAAGAAAGGCTAGGGGTAAAAAGGGAAATTCACAAGGTGGCTCATGGAAATATTAAGGAAAAATTGGGGTTAAAACTGATTTATGGAAACTTATAATTCTTGAACAAAAGGGCCAAGTGGCCGTGTAATATGGTGTGGGCTATGACCCACATGGATGCTTAATATAAGTAAATAAAAGATGACTAATTAATCATATTTTTCATCCTCATCCCTTAGAAAATTCAAGAACCTTGGAGAAAAATAAAGAGAAGCCATTTGGCCATGGCATAGCCGAACAAGGCCTTGGGAAAATTTGATCACAAAAAATATTTTCTTCTAGCAATTCAACCAATTGGAAGGTCCTCTTTAACGTGAAGTAGTTGTTGGAGCAAGCAAAACACTTATTTGTGCACATTACCACCCTAGCCAAGTTGAGAAGTATAGTGAAGAAAGGTAAGGTTTAATCCTCTTCTTCATATGTTATGAATGTTTTGTACATGTTGTAGTGTGTGGAAATAGATGAAAACCATGAAATTTGTGTGTTGGGGTGGTGGCCGAATATGGGCTGCTTTGTATGGCAAGGAATGAACTAATTTTATCTAGTATTTTGGTTGTTGTCGTCATGGATTCTATGATGAAAATGAGAGTTTAATGATTCAAACTGAAGTTGAAATTGTTGTGGGCTGTTTTAGAAGCCAATGTGATTTGAATGTAGTCTTCTTGTATTTATGGAAAATAATGTTGTTAGTGTGTGAATTGTTGGTGTAGTTCATGAATTTGAAAGAAGGAAATGTGTTGTTATTGCTATTGTTGCATTTTGGAGGTTTCGGGTGGAGTGGCATACTGGTTAGATTATTTTGAATATTGTGCGGATTGTTTGAAGTGTTCTTGAGTTTTGTTTGAATGGTTTCAGATTAGTAATTGAGTGTGCGAGCATTGGTGTTAGCTTGATTGTATGTAGTTGAGGTGAATGTAAATGGAATGCCGTCGAATTATGTAAAAGGGAGTTGCAAATGTTAGAATGTGTTTTGAATTAATCGTTGATGTTGTTAATAGGGTTGTTGGTATGGTTGTTGATGATTTGGCCGAGTTGAATTCTCGGGCTTGTTGAATTTACAAGGGAAATGCTGCCCAAATTTCTGTAGACAAGTGCTAGCTTAGGATTGAATTCCTAAGTACTTGTAGCTAACGTTTGGCGTTTAATGACGTTATTGTAGATCTTGGGGAGCCCGAGACTTGAGTTGGGATTAGCTTTGGAAGCGGGCAAGGTATGTAAAGCTTACCCTTTCTTTCTTTTGGCATGCCTTAGATGTAAATAAGATGTGATACAAACCTCGGGGTAACTCCTTTCATAAGATCCGAGCATGTCGACGATTCTTATTCACTTCTTGATGTTACACTCCTAATATAGTCGTACTATGGTCTTTTGTATAATTGGATAAAGAACGTGTATACATGGTCTTATGTCGAATAATGTTTCTAACTTTCATATACGAGCTCGAATCGTTCCGATACGTTCTTAGAGAGTTCTAAAGCGAATAATGTTTGTAACGTTCGTAGGCGGTCTCGGATTTCTTTGAATCGTTCGTAAAGGTTCCTATAGTAAAATGCCCATAACTTTCTTATACTAAATCGGATTGACTCGAAACGTGTTTATGATCCTTGAGGTGTCGGTAAGTGTACTTGTCCATCGAGTCATAAAAATTGATTTATGTGCATATGGTTTCTCACTACTCTGCTCGTGCATACTGTTATTATATCTTTCGCCGAGTCCCGGGCCGATTTTGTCATCGTGCGCACTATGTTATATTCGGCAATATGATGTGTTACGGTTTCCCCGAGTCCCCCACTAGCGGGTCGGGTACCGTTTATGTATGTTATGGTGTTATGATGTGTTATGTTGCTATGATATGTTACGGAGACGTTACGGGGATATGAAATCTTCTGGAGTATGATGGGCTGTGGCGCCAATGACGGGGTGGCGACCACATTCCCGAGCCCTATACATGATTTTGACATGTATTATTTGTGTTTCAAAAACAAGCATTTTGGTATTTTGATTCTTGTACTCATTTTCCATACATCTTATTTCAGTTATGATCCTGATTATTGTATTTCACGCTTTATATACTCAGTACCTATTTCGTACTGACCCCCTTTCTTCGGGGGCTGCGTTTCATGCCCGCAGGTACAGACGCTCGTTCTGGTGACCCGCCAGTTTAGTACACCTATTCTGTTGTTTTGGAGTGCTCCCCTTGTTCTGGAGCCAACATTCTAGTATAGACTTTTCCGTTGTATATATGTATGTATATTCCGGGGTACGGCGGGGCCCTGTCCCGCCATATGATACTTTTGTTACTCTTAGAGGCCTGTAGACATGTATGTGGGTCATGGGTCGTTGATGTCAAGTTATGTTAATATGGTTTATGTCTTAAGCGGTTCCATTTGCTGTGACAGCCTTATCGGCTTGTATGTATATCCATATATATAGTTTTGGGGCGATTTGTTTTACGACCGCCTTGCCGGTTTCTGTGTGATGCATTTGTTTATATGCGACCGCTTGAGACGACGTCTGTTCTTCGTATCTGGATAAGCCATTTGTATGCCGATTCTGGTAAGTAAGTGTGTACGGGTGTCCAGCTTGGGTATTAGTCACGGCCTACGGGGTTGGGTCGTGACAAAAGTGGTATGAGAGCGGTTCGTCCTCGGAATGTCTACAGGTCGTGTCTAGTAGAATCTTGTTTATCGGTGTATTGTGCACCACACCTATAAACAGGAAGCTACAGGACATTTAGGATGTCACCTTTCCTTCGATCATAGATCGTGCGATAGAGTTGTATTATTAGGACGGTTCCTTTCTAACAGATAGCTATGTTTACAGTAATGCCTCTGAAGAAAGCGACAGCTGCCCAGAAGGGCCAAGCAGTAGCAGGAGAGACCAGTCATACTCGGAGAGTTACTCGGGCCCATGCCCAGACTATGCCCGAGATTATGCCCCAGTCAGCGGGCTCTATTACGCCGCCGTCATCAGAGGAGCCTAGATCAGCAGCCGCTGCCGCTATGGATCAGGGGGCGGCTCCACCGTTAGCTCCGGAGGCTCCAGCGCCCGAGCCTCCAGCTCCTCAGCCAGGAGCAGAGGATAGGGCGATGAGAGATGCAGTGAAGTTGCTGACTAGATTAGTAGCGGGGCAGGCTCGCAGACACGGGCTAGGAAGTGATTATGCAGATAGACATGACAGCTTAAGGGTTCGTGACTTCTTGACTTGAAACCCCCCAGAGTTCTACGGGTCAAAGCCCGAGGAGGATCCACAGGACTTTATTCGACAGATGCAGCGTACGCTGAGGTTAGTCAGAGCATCTGAGACTGAGTCTGTCGAGCTGGCTTCATATCGGTTGCGTGATGTAGCTGTTAATTGGTATGAGTCTTGGTAGCTGTCTAGTGGCGAGGGTGCTCCTCCAGCGATGTGGGATGAGTTTACGGCAACCTTTCTCGGCCACTTTCTGCCTCCAGAGATGCAGCGAGCGAGGGTTGACAGATTCTTACAGTTGAGACAAAGGGGCAGAAGCGTTCGAGAGTATAGCCTAGAGTTTGACTCCCTATCCAGATATGTGCCCACCATTGTAGCTGATATGGCTGAAAGGATGCATCGATACGTGATGGGGTTGGATCGTTTTTGATTGATAGTTGTATGGCGGTGTCATCCCAGCCTGGGATGGATATTGCTCGGGTGCAGGCATATTCACAAGGAATGGAGGATCGACACAGAGGCCGCCAGCCCGATAGAGATCGTGATAGAGGTCAGCCTAAGAGGGCTAGATCAGTTGGTTATTCCGCGGAGTTTCGAGGTGGGCAGCCTCAGCAGCAGTATAGCAGATATCCTTCTCAATCAGGCCGTAGTACTCATCCACAGTCCACGGGTAGACTATTCGATGGTGCAGGGCACTCAGGAGCAGGCCAGAGTTCCAGGGCTTCGGGTTCGCAGGTGAGCAGAGGTTCCAGTCAGTCAAGGCCACCCATGCCTCGGTGTTCTCATTGTGGGAGGTCTCACCCAGGGGTGTGCTATCGTGCTACGAGTGCCTATTTTTCTTGTGGCTGTCAAGGCCATATTATGAGAGATTGCCCGTTGGCGAGTAGTTCCGGTGGTGCAGCTCAGCCTACGAGGTCAGTTGTTGGTTCGTCTTCCATTTCTGTAGCTATGCGCCCTATGGGGCGGGGTATGCCAACACCAGCAAGCCGCGGTAGAGGTAGTTGCAGAGTTTCTGATTCTAGCGGTCCCTCGAACCGCATATATGCCTTGGCCAGCCGGCAAGACCAGGAGGCGTCACCAAATGTGGTTACAGGTATACTATTGATCTTTTCCCGAGATGTGTATGCATTGATAGATCCGGACTCTACTTTGTCATATATTTCTCCCATTGTCGCTAGTAGAATTGGGATAAAACCTGAACCGATAGAACCGTTCGAGGTAGCTACACCGGTCGGGGATTCTGTTATAGCAAGACAGGTATATAGAGATTGCTCAATAATTATATGTGGCCGTTGCACCAAAGCTGATTTGATAGAGCTGGATATGACAGAATTCGATGTTATTATGGGAATGGATTGGTTAGCCTCTTGTTATGCCAACGTCGACTGTCAGAAGAAGGTAGTCCGCTTCCAATTTCAAGGAGAACCAATTATAGAATAGGCAGGAAATACAGCATCGCCGAGGGGTAAGTTTATTTCTTACCTCAAGGCCAGGAAGATGATTCAGAAGGGGTATATTTATCATCTGGTTGGCGTGCATGATATTAAAGCGGAAGCACTTACTCTCCAGTCAGTTCCAGTAGTCAATGAATTTCCAGATGTATTTCTGGACGAGCTTCCAGGCCTTCCTCCTGAACGGGAAATAGAGTTTACTATAGATGTGCTGCCAGATACCCAACCTATATCTATTCCTCTTTACAGAATGGCACCTGCAGAACTGAAGGAATTGAAGGAGCAGCTGAAGGATTTATTAGAGAAAGGCTTCATCAGACCCATTACATCACCTTGGAGAGCACCGGTACTGTTCGTGAGGAAGAAAGATGGGTCGCTATGGATGTGCATTGATTATAGGCAGCTGAACAAGGTGACCATAAAGAATAAATATCACCTCCCCCGGATTGATGATTTATTTTACCAGTTGCAGGGTGCTAAGTATTTTTCGAAGATAGATTTGCGCTCGGGCTATCACCAGGTACGGGTAAGAGAGGCAGATATTCCGAAGACTGCGTTCAGGACCCGATATGGGCACTATGAGTTTAGAGTGATGTCTTTTGGGCTGACCAACGTTCCAGTAGTGTTCATGGATTTGATGAATCGAGTATTCAGGTCGTTCCTAGACATGTTCGTGATTGTATTTATTGATGATATTCTAGTTTATTCACGATCAGAAGAGGAGCATTCAGATCATCTGATGACAGTACTCGGAACACTCCGGCAACAGAAATTATATGCTAAGTTTTCCAAATGTGAATTCTGGTTGACTTCAGTGGCATTTTTGGGGCAGATGGTATTCGGGTTGATACACAGAAGATCGAGACCGTAAAGAATTGGCCTTGGCCTACGACGCCTACTGAGGTACGTAGTTTTCTGGGATTAGCAGGGTATTACAGGAGATTTTTGGAGAATTTTGCTTCGATTGCAGCACCGTTAACGAAACTAACTCAGAAGGTAGCAAAGTTCCAGTGGACCGATGCTTGTGAACGAAGCTTCCAGTTGCTGAAGGAAAAGTTGATTACAGCTCTAGTTCTGACTCTCTCCGAGGGGCCAGACGGGTATGTCATTTATTGTGATGCTTCCGATGTTGGGATAGGTTGTGTATTAATGCATCATGGTTGAGTTATAGCCTATGCCTCCCGGCAGCTCCGACCGCACGAAAGGAATTATCCTACTGATGACCTGGAATTAGCAGCGGTAATTCATGCTTGGAAAATATGGAGACATTATCTATATGGCGTTCATGTTGATATTTATACAGACCACAAAAGCCTTCAGTACATCTTTAAGCAGAAGGAGCTGAATTTACGATAAAGGAGATGGCTCGAGTTGTTGAAAGATTACGACGTTGACATTTTATATCATCCTGGGAAAGCCAATGTTGTAGCAGATGTGCTCAGCCGTAAGTCTATGGGTAGCTTGACAGATATGCAACCAGGAAAGTGAGAAATGGTACGTGATATCCACCAGCTAGCTAATCTTGGAGTTCGTCTGGCCGATTCTGGAGGTACGAGGGTTTCTGTCCGAGGGGTTGCCGAATCATCTATTATGGAAGAGATAAAGCGACACCAATACTGTTACATCCGACATTTTTGTTTATTCGAAAGATTCAAGATAAATTGACTTGTGATGAATAAGGCCACAATTGGACCTTACTTGGCACGAATGTGTCGGTTATGGGTACGTTGGTATGGAATTACGAAAGGTGGCCAAGGGCAAAATTGGAATTTTGGAAACTTTCCTTATGAATTACATTATGTAGCCGACAAGTTGGACTAAAAAAAAATAAGAAAACAAGGCCCAAATGGGAGAGGCCCAACCGGCCAAGCTTGAGCCCAAGTCCATGGAATTATTTTCCATGTGACAATTTATGTTATAAGTCATCCATATATTAAGAACCTTCTAGAGAAAACAAGAAGAACAAATAACAAAATAAGAGAAAGAAAAGGAAGACCAATTCGGGTGAAGAGAAAAGAAAGAAAAAAAATTTGGGAGCCAAATCCTTGATGCAAATATCCAAGTCTTGTGAGATTAGTACTAAGCTCAATGCCCTCTACAAGTTGATATAAGTATTGTGGCAAGAAAGCAATTTTAACCTCCAAGTGAAGAATTTGAAGAAAGGTAAGGATTTTATGATTTTGATATGTTATGGAAGGTATATGTATGTTGTAGTATGCGTGAATGAATGAAAAACATGGAAATTTTGTGTGTTGAAAAATATGCATGTTGGCCGAATACATGTACATGTATTACATGTCTTGGATGATTTGAATTCATGTTGTAATTTAGTTGTAGTATGGTGGAAATTGTATTAGAAATGGAAGTGGAATGAATTAGTGAAAATTGAAGAATGTAGGAGGTGGCCGTGTGGTATTGTTATGTGTTGATGGAGTATGAATTTGATCTTGTTTGTATGTTAAGTATGTTATGGTGAAGTGAATGGAAAGATAACAATCTTTATTGTCTTGGAAAAATGGTTATCAAGTTGTTGTAGGAAAGTATGCAACTTTGTTACGATTTATGTAAAAATGGAAATGAATGTATCAAGAGGCAAATTATGATTATTGTTGATGAATTTGGAAGATGGAAATGTATAATGAACTTGTATGTTGAAGGTTAGGAAAAATTGGAAACGTACTGGCTTAATGGAAAGGTTGAATGTTTGCATATCTTATGAATAGTGTGAAAATGGTATGGATGCCTCCGATGTATGTTGTAATGATTTTGATGGATGATGAATATGAAAATAACAAGTTTGGTTTGGAAATGTAAGTTGGAAACGAAAGATGTTTCGTTATGTCGAAAGATGGCTATTGATGCCATAGTGTATGTTTTAATGTCTGTTATTGTTTTGATGTTGTCACTGGGTTATTGTGTTGATGAATTGAGCCGAGCTAAGTCTCGGGGATGTCTTATATACAGAGGAAATGCTGCCGAAATTTCGGTAGGCAAGTATGTGTTAAGTTGAATTATTGAAAAGTTTGAAACTAACAAATGGTAAACTTGACCATTTCTAGATTTTGGACGAAATTGAAGTCGACGCCAAGCGAGCGTAAGGCGCTATCGAGCTATGTGAAGCATTTCCCTTTGTTCCTAGGCATGTTCTGGATGTGATAGGCTCGGCCGCGAGCCTTAAGTACGACTCCGTTCCCCGGAATTCGAGACGGAAAACTGCTCCAATTCCTTCAATCCAATTGAAGCTATTTTCTTACAATTGCCTTTAAAATGAATTTTTGTATGAAACTTCCCTAAATGGAGTCGGAACACTTCCAAACGATTACGGATGACCTCATAAGGTCTATTGTCGGTAAATTACATATGTTGCCTCGAGTTGGTCCGAGGCGGGGCCACAAGGCCCGATATCTTCTGTAATACTTTAAATACTTCCATTTTGTCCGATTTTCTCAGAAAACAATTGAACTATTATTTTGATTATGATACAACTATTTTTATGAAATTCTTACAAAATGACTTCTGAATATCTGAGAATTCGATTCTGATAATGATCTGTCGTGCCTTCCCAAGTAGGATGTAGGCGCGTACTATGCATACTATCTGGATACTCTGATTTTGGCTCGCCATTTGGCACCCTTCAGTCTGATTGAGTCGGTATGTGAGTCTGTATGTATGTGGTTTCTCATGGATCTGTTCGTGGCTGTCTCAATGCATTCCTTCACTGCGTCCCGGGCCAGGTTCTGTTATCGTGCCTATTCCTCTGCATTGTTCACCGCGTCCCTCGGCGTACGGGCCGGGATCTGTATGTCTGTATGATATTATGATCTGTGTATGGGGATGGCGGCCAGGATGGCGGTCAGGATGGCATATGATTTGATTTGATTCTGTCTGTCCACCGCGTCCCGTACTAAGAGGGCTGGGTTCTGTTTACCGCGCCCCCAGACAGGGCCGGGATCTGTATGTCTGTATGCATGTGCCATCAGTCTGTATATAAGCACATGCCTCTGTGTGATTCTGTATGATTCAGTATGACTCTGCACTACTCTGTATGCATAATTCTGTCTGGTATACTTCTGTCTGATCGTCTGAACTACGACTATGTCTGTATGTCCGTATGGATTCTGATTCTGTATGTCCGTATGGATTCTGATTCTGTATGTCCGTATGGATTCTGATTCTGTATGTCCGTATGGATTCTGATTCTGTATGTCAGTATGGATTCTGATTATGTATGTCCGCATGGATTCTGATTCTGTATGCCCGTATGGATTCTGATTCTGCTCGTCTGTCCGGATTATGATTCCGTCGGTCCGTCCGAACCATGATTCTGTTTATCTGTATGGACCACGATTCTGTATGTCTGCCTGGATCATGACTCTGTCCGCCCGTCTGATGTAGGGTTCTGTCCGTTATATTTCTGTGACTCCGGTTCGGACTATGATTGTATCTGTTATGTTTCTGCTTTACATACTCGGTACATTTTTCGTACTGACCCCCGTTCTTCGGGGGCTGCGCTACATGCCCGCAGGCACAGACGCACCAGGTGATACGCCGCCAGCGTAGGGTTCTGATTTAGCTGTTTTGAGGAGCTCCTATGATCCGGAGCATACACTTTTGGTATATATCTTCTGTTTTCCGTATGTTCTGTATGTATTGAAATTCTGGGTACGGCGGGGCCCTGTCCCGTCATATGATTTTGTATGTCTGTAGAGGCCTGTAGATAGATGTGTGGGTTACGGGTTTCGTCTGTATGTTAGCCTTATCGGCTTATCTGTAAATGTCTGCATGTTCAGGTATATACATATATATGTTTGCGCGCGTGCCGTATCTGTATCGGCTTACTTCTGTAACATCTGTTTTAAAAAAAATATGTATGATACGAAATTCGGTCGGTAGGTATGTACGGGTACCCAGTTAGGGTACCCGTCGCGGCCCACGGGGTTGGGTCGTGACAAAAATGGTATCAGAGCGGTTAGTCCTCGGTATGTCTACAGGCCGTGTCTAGTAGAGTCTTGTTTATCGATGTGTTGTGCACCACATCTATAAACAGGAAGCTACAGGGCATTTAGGATGTTACCCTTCTTTGGATTCTTAGATCGTACGATAAAGCTGTATGATTAGGATGATTCTCCCCTACGAATTGCTGTATCTACAGCGAGGCTCCAAAAGAGCAGAAGTGTCGGTATTTGGGGAAAATGTTTCTGACCCTCTTCCTGCAGGTGATTGTAGGCTGATAAAGAATGAAGAGGAGCGCTTCGGATGATGGGGATGGGGGCGCTAAGAAGGTCCCTAGGACGTCACCAGGACCGAGTTGGCAGATCCCCAGCTACTCGATTTAGACAGACCCTTCGGAGGATCCAGAGACAATTCTTCCAGAGTTTTTGATCCCCAGAGCAGAGGCTCTCAAGGAAGACAGTTATGATACCGACCCCTCGGAGGACCCAGCGACGATACCTCCAGAGTTTCTTACTCCCAGGGAGGAGGATAGCCCCGATGCTGGGCCACTAGACCATTCCTCTGGGACGCCGGAGGAGGAGGTTCCCGAGGACGTGCCAGCAGCTCCTGTAGTGGAGCAGTATGCCAGACAGGCTTCTCCGGAGAGTGTTACGCCCTACTCCAGCCCTTTGTCCTGGCCATCAGTAAACCAGGAATTGCCGGGCTACCTATACTCCTCCGATTCAGACGCAGGTAATAGCGGGGGCCAGGCGAGTAGGGGTCAGACGGATGATGATGATGAGGGACATAGTTCCCACGGCAGCTCCCCAGGTTAGACCCGAGTTTGATCAGTTATGAGTACATAAGTTTCCTAGAATTTTCGATGTGTGTATGATATCTGAAAAATGTTTTTCAATGACGATGACGGAAATTTAAAAAGATTAGAGACCTAGTGACCAAAGGCAAGGGTGACTGAGATGTCCCCACCGTCAGTGTGAATCTGGAAATCCCGGATGAAAGTAAACGGGAAAGTGCCTCCGATGCCGTTTGAGTTGGGCACGTGTGGTAAGTGTCGACGACGTTATAATTCTTATTTGAAGTTATCAGCCCCGTGTGGCTGCGATACGACATGATATGATATGTATGTATGTGTATATGTGTTGGCCCTGTGAGGCATGGTTGGTATTTCTGATGTACAGGTTTTGGATAGTAAGAAAACAAAACAGAGGAACCTCTGCCCAAATTTTTCCAGAAATATGGAGGAAAACATGTAGATTAAGTACAAAAAGGTCCCGCGATACTTGTCGGACTTTAGTTTTCTTCTGTCGGTGGCCGGAGAACACCTTACGGTGACATTTACCAGATTCCACCGACTATTTGGAGGCGGAATTCGTGGGACGAAGACTTAAATCTGTGGGTTATCCGTAATCATATGTATATGTGTATGAAAGTGAATGTTGAAGATTCAGAAAGGCGACATGGTAATTATACGACTTAGCCGGGGGTGGGACCCGCTACAAAACATTTTCCGAAAATTTGCTAAGACCCCGATTTACCCTAAAATTACGTGACAAAGGTCGTGCGGGGAAATCGACGAAATTATATTAGCCTTAACGCGTCAAAATGCATGAAAGTTTCGGAGTTAAGCGTGCTCAAGCCAGAGCAATTCTGGGATGGGTGACCCCCTGGGAAGTAATGCAAAGTTTTTCACAAGTGTAAGTATGATAAGTATAAATGGAAATTTGGGGTAACCAAAAGGAAAATAGAATGTGTGGAGTAATTAGTGCCCTTACAGGGGTCGCGCAGAACGAGGCGGACTAAATGGGCAAAAAGAAAAGGTGCAACACCGCTCGGGAAATTGAGCGAATTCGAATAACAGTCAGAGACGCTTGCCAGTAAGATATTAGTAAATATATTTGTATGTGTGTAAGTGTATGTGAATGTGTATGTGTACGGTTTTCGTCTAATGTCTGTATGGATCCAGAGCCGAGTCCCGGCGACTGATGTGTGATAGACGAAAGGTTTTACTAAACCGAATAGACAAAACGAAGTGGGGGTGAGGACACGAATGTTGTCAAGGGATAGAAAAGCCCCAATTACATCATAATTTAGTCTGGTATGACGATGTCTGAAAAAGAAAATGAGTATGGATGGTAGGAAAGATGAAAGGTAAGAAGTGTGAATAAGCGGAGTCTCTGAAAGAGTCGATAAGCGAGACGCAAGACGATTTGTATGACAACTTGGCGAACAAGTTTACAAGTAAAGGGAAATTTTCATATATCACTGGAGCCTTAATAGGAGTGATCTGACTCTAATTCGGATTCTATCTGTTATACTTCTGCACTCCCGATTCTGATAAGGCTCTGCCTATTACGCCTCTGTATTTCTGAACTCGATTATGTTTCCGTCTGATAAATCTTTGTATGTCCGATTCTGAATACGTTTCTGGTTGGCATACCTCTGTACGATTGACTCTGATTACGAATTTGGCTGACACACCTCTGTATGTCTGACTCTGGATATGAATCCGTCTGATATGCCTCTGTACGTCTGATTTTGATCACGCGTCTGTCTGATACATCTCCGTATGACTGATTCTAATTACGACTCTGTCTGACACATTTCTGTCTGTCTGACTTTGATCACGACTCTATATGATACATTTCTATACGTCTGCTTCTGATTTCGAACCTGTCTGATACCTTTCTGTACGTCTGACCCCGATCTCAGATTTGTCTGACATACTCCCGTACCTCTGATTTTGACTATGAGTCTGTCCGCCATAGTTTAGTACGTCTGCCTCCGATCACGAATCCGTCCGATATACTTCTACGCGTCCGGTCCTAGTTCTGAATCTGTTGGTATGAAGTGGGATTATGATGATGTGGTAGGGAACGCAGCAGTGTAACAAGAAATGATATTGACTATGATGTCTGGAAAGCGTTCGTCTGTTACGAGAATGTAGCTTATGGTCGGATGATTATGTGGGGTATGCGGAAATATATTTTATGAAGACATTTGAATCAGTGGCGTGAAGAATTACCCCATAATGTTGGTGAAAAAGCCATGTCGGAAAGTCAGCAAAGAACGACTATAAAGAGAACCCTCCTGAAGTAGTATGACGCCCCATAAGGTCAATTTAACATTCGAGGACGAATGTTTTTAAAGGGGGGGAGGATGTTACATCCGACATTTTTGTTTATTCGAAAGATTCAAGATAAATTGACTTGTGATGAATAAGGCCACAATTGGACCATACTTGGCACGAATGTGTCGGTTATGGGTACGTTGGTATGGAATTACGAAAGGTGGCCAAGGGCAAAATTGGAATTTTGGAAACTTGCCTTATGAATTACATTATGTAGCCAACAAGTTGGATTAAAAAAAAAATAAGAAAACAAGGCCCAAATGGGAGAGGCCCAACCGGCCAAGCTTGAGCCCAAGTCCATGGAATTATTTTCCATGTGACAATTTATGTTATAAGTCATCCATATATTAAGAACCTTCTAGAGAAAACAAGAAGAACAAAGAACAAAATAAGAGAAAGAAAAGGAAGACCAATTCGGGTGAAGAGAAAAGAAAGAAAAAAAATTTGGGAGCCAAATCCTTGATGCAAATATCCAAGTCTTGTGAGATTAGTACTAAGCTCAAGGCCCTCTATAAGTTGATATAAGTATTGTGGCAAGAAAGCAATTTTAACCTCCAAGTGAAGAATTTGAAGAAAGGTAAGGATTTTATGATTTTGATATGTTATGGAAGGTATATGTATGTTGTAGTATGCGTGAATGAATGAAAAACATGGAAATTTTGTGTGTTGAAAAATATGCATGTTGGCCAAATACATGTACATGTATTACATGTCTTGGATGATTTGAATTCATGTTGTAATTTAGTTGTAGTATGGTGGAAATTGTATTAGAAATGGAAGTGGAATGAATTAGTGAAAATTGAAGAATGTAGGAGGTGGCCGTGTGGTATTGTTATGTGTTGATGGAGTATGAATTTGATCTTGTTTGTATGTTAAGTATGTTATGGTGAAGTGAATGGAAAGATAACAATCTTTATTGTCTTGGAAAAATGGTTATCAAGTTGTTGTAGGAAAGTATGCAACTTTGTTATGATTTATGTAAAAATGGAAATGAATGTATCAAGAGGCAAATTATGATTATTGTTGATGAATTTGGAAGATGGAAATGTATAATGAACTTGTATGTTGAAGGTTAGGAAAAATTGGAAAAGTAGTGGCTTAATGGAAAGTTTGAATGTTTGCATATCTTATGAATATTGTGTGAAAATGGTATGGATGCCTCCGATGTATGTTGTAATGATTTTGATGGATGATGAATATGAAAATAACAAGTTTGGTTTGGAAATGTAAGTTGGAAACGAAAGATGTTTCGTTATGTCGAAAGATGGCTAGTGATGCCATAGTGTATGTTTTAATGTCTGTTATTGTTTTGATGTTGTCTCTGGGTTGTTGTGTTGATGAATTGAGCCGAGCTAAGTCTCGGGGATGTCTTATATACAGAGGAAATGCTGCCGAAATTTCGGTAGGAAAGTATGTGTTAAGTTGAATTATTAAAAAGTTTGAAACTAACAAATGGTAAACTTGACCATTTCTAAATTTTGGACGAAATTGAAGTCGACGCCAAGCGAGTGTAAGGCGCTATCGAGGTATGTGAAGCATTTCCCTTTGTTCCTAGGCATGTTCTGGATGTGATAGGCTCGGCCGCGAGCCTTAAGTACGACTCCGTTCCCCAGAATTCGAGACGGAAAACCGCTCCAATTCCTTCAATCCAATTGAAGCTATTTTCTTACAATTGCCTTTAAAATGAATTTTTGTATGAAACTTCCCTAAACGGAGTCGGAACACTTCCAAACGATTACGGATGACCTCATAAGGTCTATTGTCGGTAAATTACATATGTTGCCTCGAGTTGGTCCGAGGCGGGGCCACAAGGCCCGATATATTCTGTAATACTTTAAATACTTCCATTTTGTCCGATTTTCTCAGAAAACAATTGAACTATTATTTTGATTATGATACAACTATTTTTATGAAATTCTTACAAAATGACTTCTGAACATCTGAGAATTCGATTCTGATAATGATCTGTCGTGCCTTCCCAAGTAGGATGTAGGCGCGTACTATGCATACTATCTGGATACTCTGATTTTGGCTCGCCATTTGGCACCCTTCAGTCTGATTGAGTCGGTATGTGAGTCTGTATGTATGTGGTTTCTCATGGATCTGTTCGTGGCTGTCTCAATGCATTCCTTCACTGCGTCCCGGGCCAGGTTCTGTTATCGTGCCTATTTCTCTGCATTGTTCACCGCGTCCCTCGGCGTACGGGCCGAGATCTGTATGTCTGTATGATATTATGATTTGTGTATGGGGATGGCGGCCAGGATGGCGGCCAGGATGGCATATGATCTGATTTGATTCTGTCTGTCCACCGCGTCCCGTACTAAGAGGGCCGGGTTCTGTTTACCGCGCCCCCAGACAGGGCCGGGATCTGTATGTCTGTATGCATGTGCCATCAGTCTGTATATAAGCACATGCCTCTGTATGATTCTGTATGATTCAGTATGACTCTGCACTACTCTGCATGCATAATTCTGTCTGGTATACTTCTGTCTGACCGTCTGAACTACGACTATGTTTGTATGTCCGTATGGATTCTGATTCTGTATGTCCGTATGGATTCTGATTCTGTATGTCAGTATGGATTCTGATTCTGTATGTCCGTATGGATTCTGATTCTGTATGTCCGTATGGATTCTGATTCTGTATGCCCGTATGGATTCTGATTCTGCTCATCTGTCCGGATTATGATTCCGTCGGTCCGTCCGAACCATGATTTTGTTTATCTGTATGGACCACGATTCTGTATGTCTGTCTGGATCATGACTCTGTCCGCCCGTCTGATGTAGGGTTCTGTCCGTTATATTTCTGTGACTCCGGTTCGGACTATGATTGTATCTGTTATGTTTCTGCTTTACATACTCGGTACATTTTTCGTACTGACCCCCGTTCTTCGGGGGCTGCGCTACATGCCCGCAGGCACAGACGCACCAGGTGATACGCCGCCAGCGTAGGGTTCTGATTTAGCTGTTTTGAGGAGCTCCTTTGATCCGGAGCATACACTTTTGGTATATATCTTCTGTTTTCCGTATGTTCTGTATGTATGGAAATTCTGGGTATGGCGGGGCCCTGTCCCGTCATATGATTTTGTATGTCTGTAGAGGCCTGTAGATAGATGTGTGGGTTACGGGTTTCGTCTGTATGTTAGCCTTATCGGCTTATCTGTAAATGTCTGCATGTTCAGGTATATACATATATATGTTTGCGCGCGTGCCGTATCTGTATCGGCTTACTTCTGTAACATCTGTTTTAAAAAAAAAATATGTATAATACGAAATTCGGTCGGTAGGTATGTACGGGTACCCAGTTAGGGTACCAGTCGCAGCCCACGGGGTTGGGGCGTGACAAATACGAGGATCCTGTTCTGGCACAGTACAGAGATGCAGCCCTTGATAAGGAGAGGACCCCGTTCGAGATTACACCTGACGAAGTATTATTATATAGAGACAGGTTATGTGTACCTGACGTTGCAGGGCTGCGGCGGCAGATTATGGGAGAGGCACATTATGCTCGGTATTCTGTTCATCCGGGATCAACAAAGATGTACCATGACCTCAGATGCTTATATTGGTGGGATGGTAAGAAAAGGAACATCGCAGAGTTCGTTGCTCAGTGCCCAAATTGCCAACAGGTTAAGATCGAGCATCAGAAGCCTGGTGGGTTGTTACAGGAAATGGAGATTCCGACTAGGAAGTGGGAAGCAATTAATATGGATTTCATTACAGGTTTACCACGCACTCCACGGAGGTATGATTCCATATGGGTTATTGTTGATAGGCTGACAAAATCAGCCCATTTTCTCCCAGTCAGGACCACCTATTCGGCTGAGGATTATGCCCGGTTATATTAAGGAGATAGCTTCACGGAGTTCCCACATCTAATATATCCGACAGAGGTGCTCAGTTTACAGCTAACTTCCGGAGATCATTTCAAGAAGGATTAGGGACCCAGGTAAGTCTTAGTACCGCATTTCACCCGCAGTCTGACGGACAGGCCGAGCGTACTATTCTGACACTAGAAGATATGCTACGGGCCTGTGTTATTGACTTCAAGGGTAGCTGGGACGACCATTTTCCACTTATTGAGTTTGCTTATAATAATAGCTACCATTCCAGCATCCAGATGGCACCGTATGAGGCTCTGTATGGTAGGAGGTGCAGGTCACCGATCGGCTGGTTCGATGTTGGTGAAACTAAGTTAATTGGTCCGAACATGGTTCAACAGGCAGTGGATAAAGTGAAGCTTATTCGGGAACAGTTACTAGCAACTCAGAGTCGACAAAAATCATATGCGGATAATCGACGTCGACATTTAGAATTCCAGATTGGCGATTGGGTATTTCTGAAAGTGTCACCCATGAAGGGTGTAATGAGATTCGGCAAGAAGGGGAAGCTCAATCTGAGGTATATTGGACCTTATCAGATCGTCCGCAAGGTAGGCAAGGTCGCTTATGAATTAGACTTACCGTCTGATTTAGAAGCAGTGCATCCGGTCTTCCATGTGTCGATGCTTCGCAAATGTATTGGTGACCCTTCCATAATATTTCCCATAGATGATGTCCAGGTAACAGAGGAGCTGTCCTACGAGGAACAGCCGATAGCCATACTAGATCGTCAGGTGAGAAGACTGCGCACTAAAGATGTGGCTTCTGTTAAGGTATTGTGGCGCAACAATAACAGAGAGGAGATAACCTGGGAAGCTGAGGAAGAGATGAAGAAGAAGTACCCTCACTTGTTTCCGATATCTACAGTTAATTTAAATTTTTGAATTGGTTATGTTGGTTGATAGGTGGATTGTGTGTGATAGTTATAAAGAAAATTCCCCCGAAGTATTTATAAGACCCTATAAGACTAATTCAACATTCGAGGACGAATGTTCTAAAGGGGGGGAGGATGTTATATCCCGTATTTTGTACATTCGGATATTTCAAGATAATTGCGAGAAGTTAAGGGCAAGGCTATATTTTTGATCTTGTTTAATACACAAGTTGTTTATGAAAATTATTGATGTGGAAATATTAAGAAAGGCTAGGGGTAAAAAGGGAAATTCACAAGGTGGCTCATGGAAATATTAAGGAAAAATTCGGGTTAAAACTGATTTATGGAAATTTATAATTCTTGAACTAAAGGGCCAAGTGGCCGTGTAATATGGTGTGGGCTATGACCCACATGGATGCTTAATATAAGTAAATAAAAGATGACTAATTAATCATATTCTTCATCTTCATCCCTTAGAAAATTCAAGAACCTTGGAGAAAACTAAAGAGAAGCCATTCAGCCATGGCATAGCCGAACAAGGCCTTGGGAAAATTTGATCACAAAAAATATTTTCTTCTAGCAATTCAACTAATTGGAAGGTCCTCTTTAACGTGAAGTAGTTGTTAGAGCAAGCAAAACACTTATTTGTGCACTTTACCACCCTAGCCAAGTTGAGAAGTATAGTGAAGAAAGGTAAGGTTTAATCCTTTTCTTCATATGTTATGAATGTTTTGTACATGTTGTAGTGTGTGGAAATGGATGAAAACCATGAAATTTGTGTGTTGGGGTGGTGGCCGAATATGGGCTGCTTTGTATGGCAAGGAATTAACTAATTTTATCTAGTATTTTGGTTGTTGTCATCATGGATTCTATGATGAAAATGAGAGTTTAATGATTCAAATTGAAGTTGAAATTGTTGTGGGCTGTTTTAGAAGCCAATGTGATTTGAATGTAGTCTTCTTGTATTTATCGAAAATAATGTTGTTAGTGTGTGAATTGTTGGTGTAGTTTATGAATTTGAAAGAAGGAAATGTGTTGTTATTGCTATTGTTGCATTTTGGGGGTTTCGGGTGGAGTGGCATACTGGTTAGATTATTTTGAATATTGTGCGGATTGTTTGAAGTGTTCTTGAGTTTTGTTTGAATGGTTTCGGATTAGTAATTGAGTGTGCGAGCATTGGTGTTAGCTTGATTGTATGTAGTTGAGGTGAATGTAAATGGAATGCCGTTGAATTATGTAAAAGGGAGTTGCTAATGTTAGAATGTGTTTTGAATTAATCGTTGATGTTGTTAATAGGGTTGTTGGTATTGTTGTTGATGATTTGGCCGAGTTGAATTCTCGGGGTTGGTGAATTTACAGGGGAAATGCTGCCCAAATTTCTGTAGACAAGTGCTAGCTTAGGATTGAATTCCTAAGTACATGTAGCTAACGTTTGGTATTTAATGACGTTATTGTAGATCTTGGGGAGCCCGAGACTTGAGTTGGGATTAGCTTAGGAAGCGGGCAAGGTATATAAAGCTTACCCTTTCTTTCTTTTGGCATGCCTTAGATGTAAATAAGATGTGATACAAACCTCGGGGTAACTCCTTTCATAAGATCCGAGCATGTCCACGATTCTTATTCACTTCTTGATGTTACACTCCTAATATAGTCGTACTATGGTCTTTTGTATAATTGGATAAAGAACGTGTATACATGGTCTTATGTCGAATAATGTTTCTAACTTTCATAGACGAGCTCGGATCGTTCCGATACGTTCTTAGAGAGTTCTAAAGCGAATAATGTCTGTAACGTTCGTAGGCGGTCTCGGATTGCTTTGAATCGTTCGTAAAGGTTCCTATAGTAAAATGCCCATAACTTTCTTATACTAAATCGGATTGACTCGAAACGTGTTTATGATCCTTGAGGTGTCGGTAAGTGTACTTGTCCATCAAGTCTTAAAAATTGATTTATGTGCATATGGTTTCTCACTACTCTGCTCGTGCATACTGTTATTATATCTTTCGCCGAGTCCCGGGCCGGTTTTGTCATCGTGCGCACTATGTTATATTCGGCAGTATGATGTGTTACGGTTTTCCCGAGTCCCCCACTAGCGGGCCCGGTACCGTTTATGTATGTTATGGTGTTATGATGTGTTATGTTGCTATCATGTGTTACGGAGATGTTACGGGGATATGAAATCTTCTGGAGTATGATGTGATGTGGCGCCAATGACGGGGTGGCGACCACGTTCCCGAGCCCTATACATGATTTCGACATGCATTATTTGCGTTTCAAAAACAAGAATTTTGGTATTTTGATTCTTGTACTCGTTTTCCATACTTCTTATTTCAGTTATGATCCTGATTATTGTATTTCACGCTTTATATACTCAGTACCTATTTCGTACTGACCCCCTTTCTTCGGGGGCTGCGTTTCATGCCCGCAGGTATAGACGCTCGTTCTGGTGACCCGCCAGTTTAGTACACCTATTCTGTTGCTTTAGAGTGCTCCCCTTGTTCTGGAGCCAACATTCTGGTACAGACTTTTCCGTTGTGTATATGTATGTATATTTCGGGGTACGGCAGGGCCCTGTCCCGCCATATGATACTTTTGTTACTCTTAGAGGCCTGTAGACATGTATGTGGGTCATGGGTCGTTGATGTCCAGTTTTGTTAATATGGTTTATGTCTTAAGCGGTTCCATTTGTTGTGACAGCCTTATCGGCTTGTATGTATATCCATATATATATTTTTGGGGCGATGTGTTTTACGACCACCTTGCCGGCTTCTGTGTGATACATTTGTTTATATGTGACCGCTTTAGACGACGTCTGACCTTTGTATCTGGATAAGCCATTTGTATGCCGATTCTGGTAAGTGAGTGTGTACGGGTGTCCAGCTTGGGCACTAGTCACGGCCCACGGGGTTGGGCCCTGTCCCGCCATATGATACTTTTGTTACTCTTAGAGGCCTGTAGACATGTATGTGGGTCATGGGTCGTTGATGTCCAGTTATGTTAATATGGTTTATGTCTTAAGCGGTTCCATTTGCTGTGACAGCCTTATCGGCTTGTATGTATATCCATATATATATTTTTGGGGCGATGTGTTTTACGACCGCCTTGCCGGCTTCTGTGTGATACATTTGTTTATATGCTACCGCTTGAGACGACGTCTGACCTTCGTATCTGGATAAGCCATTTGTATGCCGATTCTGGTAAGTGAGTGTGTACGGGTGTCCAGCTTGGGCACTAGTCATGGCCCACGGGGTTGGGTCGTGATATAAACAGTCTCAGAACTCACTAAAAAAGATTCAATAAAAATAATTTTTCATCTTCATATACTCTGTCATATCCAGGAGTGACAAAACAAGACACTAACCAAAGCAAAAACTGTCATAAAAACACACAAACATTCCTCCTATGGTTTTACAAGGCACATAGCCAAGATAGAAAACCCAGATTCATTTTAAAGATTTTCAGAATTAGCAAAGTTCATTATTTCCATGGCAGTACTTAGAATCCAGATAAACAATCCTTTTAAGAGAGATCTTTCACAAGCCAATTTCAAGGGAGTTTGAAGAAAAAAAGACATTTTTATATCAAATCCTATCTCAAAGAATCTGAGTATCTAGTATGTTCAGAGTTGAATGTTTGCAGATCACCCAGGAGTTCTCAAAGGGTAGTTCTAAGTTTAGATACCACAAGCAAACTGAGTTATAGGTTCTATTAAATCCAAATATGCAGAAAACAAAAGATAAGCCTATTATTCCAAAATTTTAAATTAGTCTTCAAACTGTCTTCACAGGGTTATCTAAAGCTAACACACATGCAGTCTTGAAAGAAAGTATACACAAGTGGACTTTTCTTTTAAGAAGAAAATCAAGACTTAGGTTCATTTTAAGACCTATTCTTAGCATGTGGCTATTTTAAACCATTTTAGGGCATCATTTGGGCTAATCCTAGTCTACTGATAATTAACAAAGAAACAGGGGCCATTTATACCCTTTGAAACAGCCTTGGTGCAGAATATTGACAATAAACCATAGGCATCACATATTCATCTTTTCACTAAAGACCAATGTATACATAAGATTAACAACTAAAAAAAATGGTCCTAAAACAATCAGTATGAGGCTAAGGTGAACACAACATCTACAGGAACTCAATAAGACACAGAAAAAATTAGAAAAATGCTTCAGAGACCCTGAAATCAGAAATAAAACAACAACTATGGTTTGGGGCTAACAACTCAACCTCATTTCAACCTATTTGAACCTTAGTCTTATTAGTTAATGCTCCTAAACACCCTTTTACACTTTGTTATATTAATATTGCAACATAACAACCTCAAATTTCTAGTGAGATAGTAAACCAAGATCCAAAACCAACACCTACCTTTAATTCTTTATTCTTAAAACCTAGTAACTAATGATCAAAATCTTTTAAAAACTTCATTATGCTAGTATTGTAACACAATAACATGATAAGCACAATGAAACAACAAACAAACAAACTTTATACTAATATGAACAACATCAACATATATATACCAACTAGATTCATAAAACAGTAGCTTTAAAAAAAAACAGTTTTTAAACAATCATTCACAAACAAACAGCCTTCAAACTAATATGAGCAACATCAACAACCTCTATATGCCAACTAGACTCACAAAATAGTGACTTTAAAACATCTTTTAAACAATCATTCACAAGTTAATACATAGGATAAGCTAGAGATAGGAATAAATGAACTAAAATGGAGTATTACCTTTTCGTGGGGCAACCCAAAGATCAAAAGAAGATTGAATCACACTTCAAGCAATGAAAACCTTTTCTATCCTTATATTACCCTTTTTTTTCCTCTCTCTCTATATTCTCTTATATATTCACCAACTGTATAGATGAAGCATAGTAATTTTTTTAGGGATATCAAAATCTTCCTCGTCTCTTCTTTTCTCTTGCTATTTATAGCCAAAACCTTACAGGAATCCTAGGATAACGTAGGACACCTGGCCCCCTAAATTTCCCCCCAAGTTCCCAAGATTTGTACCCTATTCCCATTTCAAAAATAAAAATCAGATAGGACAAACGAAATATTAACAAAATTGTACCCTAAGTCCAATAAAAATTCACGAAAATCAGTTAAATACAAGGAATAGTACATATGCTAGTACAAAACCTCCCATGGTACAATTCCAACAGTACAATTGTACCAGAATTGTACCCATGGGATAAAACCCCCAAATTCGAACCCAGCTATTAGGAATTACCTTAGGTTTTTCTCCACACAAGTGTATGTAGTGCACAAGATCGCTAGGGACTCAAGGTCCTACCCATGGCGACCAACATGCGTGGATAAAACTCGAGCAACACCCACAATTATGGCTCAAACGATGCAATCAATTGGAAATAAACGAAATAAAACCTGGTAATCACAAGAACACATAAGAGGACATAGAAGCCCCCTCTAATTTGGGTAAAAACGACCAAGAAAATGTCGTGAAACGCCGCCAGGGGCGGTCCAAAGACAAACCCTAGAAGTCGCCTGAAGGAGGGAAGAGGAAAAATGGTCGGGGTCTAAATGAGGAATAAGGGAGGTGGGGGGGGGGGGGGGGTTGAAAGTTTATTTTATTAAACTTTCACTCCCATTTTAATAAAAATCCCCCCCCCCCCCCCCACCCCCAAAGCTTCAAAGCATTTAAATTAAACCCCCTTCCCCCAATTTAAATTAAATAAAGACTAAATATTATAAATACACATATAGCTAAATAAAATACTTACTTATGCTAATTAAAATTTAAAACCGTAAATTTAAAATATTAGCTTCAAAACAAGCCTAATATTGATATAGTTCCGAGGAGTATTTAGAAATGTGAAAAATACGATAAAAAATTAGCCGCAATTCATACCTCGTCTTAACTAACAATTTTTTTCGAGTTAAGCGGAAGGGGATATTTATTTCCTTTTGGACTATGAAAGTAAATAACTCGTAATTTTCTTACAATTGTCAATTTTTACGAAATAATAATTAAATGTCAACTTTTGCAATTTTCTCGGGATTTTGAAATTTTAATTTTTTTTTCTTTGACTCAGGAATTTTGAAAATTAAAATACGCGTCTTATGAGGTGAAAATTAAGTGTCAACAATTGCCTCTTCGGAGTTCGAGGATGGCAAGACCATCCTTAAGCTGCAAATTTGACTAACCTAATTTTTACCAAATAATAGAAATTACAGCTCTTTTCGCGCAAAATTTCGAAAGTATGCTGGACCCCGGTTTCTGGGCTTCCTACATATCTCAGGCTATATGAGAATTTTGGCCGTTTGTAGTTCTGACTCTATGAGGACTACAAAAATAAAATGTTTTCTTTAAACTATCTCGAGGTGTCTCGAGATAATTATAGGAACATGGCCGATCCTCGAAACTTGAGTAGTCTACATATCCCTGGCTTTGGGAATCAGGCCAATTGTAGTTCGACTCGATAGCCCGAAAAGGAATATCCTTTTATGTGGGAATCCTTTTGGCTATTTTCGGTTGAAAATCCGAACCGGAGCCGGTTTTTTGGGAAGGATTTATTAGAGTTTAGTTACTTGAAGTGATGTTCCAATCTTGGTGTAGAAAGCTTGACTCTCGTACACGATTTTTGACCGGTTGTCCATGAAAAAGTTCCACGTATGCTCCGCATGTTTTGAATCCGGCTTTTGCTTCTGTTGCGACCCATTTTAGGACCGCACGGGCACCTACCTTTCCCACCTCGGTAGGCGAACCCTCTCATTGAATACACATCAATTAAATAACGACGATTCATTCAAACCAATAGATATTTAGAAATAACAGCGGAACATCATAATATTCAATAACCTTAAGTATTTATAAGATTACAACAGTTACATGACTACAGACTCGATCCAATTTCCCATGACCTGGTCTAGACTAGTACAGGAGCGACTAAATGAATTTCGATTTCCACTATATTCTAAGACTCAAACTCCATCCCGGAATGAAATGTGAGGAGGTCTTCAAGATCGGCACCGCACATTTCCGTACACATCACAATCAACCACCTGAAATAATCTATACCCCGAAAAGGGTGTAGCAAGTGCAATATCAGTACAATCCATGTGTACTGAGTAAATATCATATGCCGACAATGGTTAGTAACACATATCAGTAAAAGAATTCACAGATAAACATGGTAACAACCCAATCAAGTCATACGTCTATCTACCCCACGTTGTATATCAATACTATTTAGTCATTAACTTCACCCCAATAATCACCAGCCAATCTCGCCACTCACATATCATTAAATCGTTCATTTTAGTCTAGTAGTCAACTCATCATTAAGACACCCGTAATCCTACATCACATAGAGATCAAACATATAACAAATCTTACGGACGGTCTATGGGATACTTCAACAAGCTCAATCAATAAATCCAGATCCAATTCAATCAACAAATCCAGATCCAAGTACACGTCATTGCCTAAGTAAATCATCTAATCCAAAATGTGCCAAGTCTGAATATATAAAGTCCGAATTCAACACCACTAGTACAACACTAACATCTCAAATCTCAAATCTCAAATCATAATGCAATAGTGTATGAATGCAATGCAATAGTGTATGAATGCAATGCAATAGTGTATGAATGCAATGAAATGCCATGAAAATGCGGTGTACACATGTACTCTAGATGGAAATATCGACGTCTCGATAGCACAACCCAGTGTGACTCGCGAAGTCTAACTGCCACCCGTCCTGGATCTTTGCCCAACTGTTACACCTTGGAAATTTCATGTCGTCGTGTAGTGAATGAACCAATGCGAGCTTAAGGGTAACAGGAATTTCTTAAGACAATAAGATGGATATTTAGTAGTCTTAGAATGCATACGTTAAGATTTTGAAGTCATATGAATTGACGGAATAAGGATTGATAAGGACAAGTGGAGTATAAGCGGGGTTTAGGAAAGGTTTCGTAAATTATTGCGTTAAGAATTGTTTGGTAAGGCCTTGAGGACGAGTTATAGGGATGTTTACATCATTAATGAATGTACGCTTAATGAGTATGATGAGTAATAGAATGAGTGGTGCTCAGTGGTTAGCCCCGGGTACCCGTCATGGCCCCTAGTCGGGTCGTGACAAAAGTGGTATCAGCGCAGTTCAGTCCTAGGAAGTGTCTACGAGCCGTGTCTAGTAGAGTCTTGTTTATGGTGTGTTGCACGCCACACTAATAAACAGGAGGCTACAGAGCATTTAGGAAAAATGACCACCTTTCATCTTAAGAGATCGTGCGATAGAGTTGTATTATAAGATTTTATCCTCCTTAATAGTATGCTATGATTTCAGAAATGCCACAAAAGGGAAAAGCTACAGTCGCCCAGAAGGGCAAGGCCACGATGAAAAGGCGGGTAGAAAGAGAGCCGCCAATGAATGTTGAAGAGGGCGAATCACATAATGAAGCTCCAACTGATACTTCTCCCACTCCGCCTATTATAGAAGAACAAGAAGGGGCTTCCGTTCCAGCTCCTATGGCTCCAGTTCCTCCACCGGCTACTTCGGGTCAACAAGTGACTGAGGCTATTCATCTATTAACGCAGTTAGTTGCCACCCAAGCACAGCGGCAGAATGCGAGTCCAAGTGATCGGGCAACTAGTACCAGGGCCCGCGATTTTATGAGTTTGAATCCTCCGGAGTTTTTCGGGTCAAAGCCGAATAAAGACCCACAAATTTTTATTGATGAAATGTTGAGAACATTGAAGATTATTCATGCCTCCGAAACTGAATCTGTGGAGTTGGCATCTTATAGACTCCGAGATGTGGCGGTATTATGGTACAATAATTGGATATCGTCAAGAAAAGAGAATGGGCCTCCTCCCATTTGGCAAGAATTTGTAGATGCCTTCATCCGCCACTATTTTCCACCCGAGGTCCGCCGAGCTAGAGCGGATAGATTTTTAAATTTGAAAGAAGGAAATATGAGTGCTCGGTAGTATAGCCTTTAGTTCAATTCATTGGCTAGATATGCTCCGACTATGGTGGCCGACATAGGAGATAGAGTGCACAGGTTTGTGAGTGGCTTCGGGCCACATTTATTTAAGGATTGTTTGACGGCTTCGTTGCATGATGGGATGGATATTTCCCCCATTCAAGCCCATGCCCAGAATTTAGAAGGACAACAACATCCACAAAGGGGTGATCGTTATATTGATAGAGGGCAAAGCAAGAGGGCCAGATCTATGGGAGCAGGTAGTGATTATAGAGGGGGATCAAGGCAGACATATCCCAGACACTCAGGCCAGTCGGCGACTAGTGCACCTCCACGATTTGCAGGTAGGAGATTTGACCGCTCCATTCCTTCAGGACAGGGTCAGATGTTATGTCCCGTGTTTTCGTACAATTGGAAATCGTGAAATAATTACGACTTGTGTGTTATAAGGACCTAATTTAAATTTTGTGAATATGACTATGTTGGTTGTGAAATCTTTGATGCTAAGACCTCGGGGAAGGCCGAGGGTAAATTTGGAACTTCGGAAATTAGTTTCGGGAATTACAAAACGGGGCATTTTAGGAATTGGGCCAAGGAAAAAAATGACACAAAGTTAGGCCCAAAGGACTTGGGGTGGCCGGCCATATATATGGCCCAAGCCCCTTGTTTAATGATCATGTGCTATGCACATGATCAATATTGTGGATATATACTAGGAGGACTTAACAAATTCTAGATCAAAAAAAATAAAAATCAAGAACTCACCTCAAAAAAGGGGTTTCGGCCGAGTGCAAAGGAGGAAAGAAAGAAGAGATTCCAAGCTTGTGTGTGATCCAAAAATCTTGGCTTCCACATAATTAAGAAGTACTCAAGACGCTCTCCGACGTGGTATAATTGGTTTGGCACAAGGATTCCGTTTGCGACAAGTCGGAAAGTTAGTAAAAGGTAAGAATCTTGCCCCTCTAATGTTATAGAATTGCTATGAATGTGTTAAAGATTGGAAGTAGACGAGAATCCCGTAATTTGGACATAAATGGAAACGTGTGGGTGTGTGTTTGTAGTGAGTTTGGCCGTGAGCCATAGATAGGGAGATTGGTGTGAATTGATCTTGGTTAAGTTGGTATAATGTGTTGTTGTGATCCTTATATCGTAAATTATTAATTGGGGAATGAAATTGGCGTTGAAAAATGATTTTGAATATTATCGGAAAGCGTATACCTTCGGTATCTTTATGTATATCAATGTATATCTTGGGTGTTATAGACTTTAGATATGAATCTATATCGATGTTGATGAATTCGGAATGAAACGACGTGAGTTAGAATGTTCGTAGTGCATTTTAGATGTTTTGAAGAATTTGGGAAAATAATGGATTTTTATGCAATTTCGTGTATGGCATGGTTTGTAATTAGAATGGGATTATATAAGTTTGAATGTGGGAATGCATACAATTTTGTAGATATAGAATTAGAATTTTGAAAGTTTGAATGGAAGTTGCCAACTTTAGAAATCATGTAGAACTTTAAAGCTAGAATGGTTTGATTGTTGTTTGGTTTGGTTGTTGATGTGTGGGCTGTTGTGATTGGTTAATTTGAGCCGAGTTATGCCTCGGGGATGCTAGATTTATAGGGGAAATGCTGCCGAAATTTCGGTAGGCAAATATGGAGTTAAAGGCATTTTTGAGCCTAAGGATCTCATTTGGTAACTTTGACCATTTGCAGATTTTTGACGAAACGGGACGGGACTTTTGGAAGAGCTTACGACGTCTGTGAGGTATGTAAAGCCTCCCACTCTTTCATTTGGCATATCTTAGTGTGTCAGTCAAATATGAGACCTTCCGGAGCATTTCTGCTCCTCGAAACCCGACCCACAGAAAGGTTACTATTCATTCAATTCTATTGAAGCCTAAAGGCTCCAATTTGGCTAGAATGCCACTATTCGTCCGAAACCTATCGAAATGTGGTCGGGTAACCTAGAAATGATTATGTATGACCCTTGGCATATAACTGCTCGTAAAAATATGTTCGTCACCTCACTTCGACCCGAGGTGGGTCCGCTACCCCAAAATGCCCGATTTGCCCTTCGGGCCACCTTTGAGAATAAAGTTGAAAGTACCACTTCCGATCTTTGGAACATCCTCCTACGGGGTATGTTTGGACTATTCGATGCGCTAATCTATGTTCCGAACTATATGGACCATTTTGGAAACGTTTTGCAAAATGAAACTTTATGTCGGCTAAGTATTCGACTATTTTGTATTCTAAAATGACTTATGAGTTCACTTTGCTTTGAAAGACTATTTTGAAATACGATTTGCATTTGCTTGCTCACGACTCCGCTCGTGCCTTAATATGACTTCGTTCGCCGGTTCCCGGGCCGGTTTTGATTCGTGCGCTGTATGATGAATTCGGCCGTATGCTGTGTTACGGTTTCCGAGGCTTCGCCATAGGGCCCGGTTCCGTTTGGAGTTATGCTGTGATATGGCTCGGGACGCGATATGCTCACCGATGATTATGATTATGTTCGGAGATGTACGGAGATTTGAAACCTTCTGGTGTTATGCTGTGTGTGGCGCCAGCGTCGGAGTGGCGACCACATTCTTAAGCGTTTGCATGATTTTATTTGCATAAAACATATGTATATGATTTTGATATAGATTTTGACATACCAGTTTGTACCCCACTTTGACATTTGATCTGCTTTCGGTTTTGATCCATAATTCTGTACTCCGTGCTTTACATACTCAGTACATATTTCGTACTGACCCCCTCTCTCCGGGGGCTGCGTTTTATGCCCGCAGGTGCAGACATCGGTGATCCTCCGCAGTAGGCTTCGCTTCTTGCTTTCCGGAGTACTCTTACTTGGTCCGGGGTCCACTTTTGGTACAGACTCCTTTACTCTGTATATGTTTTGTATATTTGACAGTTTGGGTACGGCGAGGCCCTGTCTCGCCATATGTTATGTTTTGAATTCGTAGAGGCCTGTAGTCATCTTTGTGGGGCGAGGGTCCTATGTGTATGTTGTTTGATTTTGCTTTCGGGTCTTACAGCGGTCTGTTTGATATGATGGCCCCAAATGGCCCTTCTGTATATATTTGTATTTTGACCGGCGATGTCTATTCCGCCGCTTTGTTTGAGTATGATTTGATATGACCGCTTAAGACATATTTTCGATGTAAATTATGTTTGATTTAACTTCTTGAAAATTCTGAAATAAGTTTGGATTCGGAAACGATGATGTGATTTGGTCTGGGCACCCAGGTAGGGTGCCAGTCGCGGCCCACGGGGCTGGGTCGTGACATCAGAGTTCGAGAGCTTCAGGTTCCCAGTTTGGGGGTGATTACAGCCAGAGGAGACCACCAGTCCCACGATGTAGCCAGTGCAGAAAATTACACTCGGGGCCATGTCGCCAGGGTACAAATGCTTGCTATGTTTGTGGACAGACTAGGCACTTAATGCGTGATTGTCCCTCAAGGTATGGTAGAGGTGGGGTTCAGCCCACAGGATCAGTAGCTGGTTCCTCTTCAGTGCGCCCGGTGGGGCAGACTCCCCAGATTCCAGCAGGTCGAGGTAGAGGCAGAGGGGGAGCATCTACTTTAGGTGCCACTCAGCCCCGTATGTATGCTTTAGCCGGACGACAGGATCTTGAGTTCTCCCCGGATGTGGTTACAGGTACATTATCCGTATTTTCCCATGATGTGTATGCATTGATAGATCCCGGTTCTACCCTATCTTATATTACTCCGTATGTTGCTGGTCGTATTGGGGTGAAACCTGAGTTAATTAAACCTTTTAAGGTATCTACTCCGATTGGTAATCCCGTGATAGCTAGACAGGTATATAAAAATTGTGTAATTGTGATATGCGACCGCCGGACTAAAGCTGATTTAGTTGAGTTGGAGATGTTAGATTTAGATGTGATTATGGGTATGGATTAGTTGGCCTCATGTTATGCTAATGTTGACTGCCGAATGAAAGTAGTTCGATTTCAATTTCTGGGAGAGCCCGTGTTTGAATGGAAGGGTAATACAGCCTCTCCAAGCGGTAGGTTTATTTCCTACCTTAAGGCAAGAAGGATGATAGCTAAGGGCTATATTTATCACTTAGTCCGAGTTCATGATACTGAAGCATAATTGCCAACTTTCCAATTCGTTCCGGTAGTGAATGAATTTCCGGATGTATTTCCAGATGAACTTCCAGGTCTTCGACTGGAAAGAGAGATTAATTTTTCTATTGATGTGTTGCCGGACACCAAACCTATTTCTACTCCTCCTTACCGAATGGCTCTAGCAGAATTGAAAGAATTAAAGGCACAGTTGAAAGATTTGCTTGAGAAGGGATTCATTAGACCTAGTTCATCACCATGGGGAGCACCAGTCCTATTCGTGAGAAAGAAAGATGGTTCCTTACGGATGTGTATCGATTATAGGCAGCTGAATAAAGTCACGATAAAGAACAAATATCCTCTTCCGAGAATTGATGATTTATTTGATCAACTACAGGGTGCCAAGTGGTTTTCCAAAATAGACTTGAGGTCAGGTTATCACCAAGTGAGAGTTAAAGAAGAAGATATTCCCAAGACAGCTTTCAGAACGAGATATAGCCATTATGTATTCCGGGTGATGTCGTTTGGGTTGACTAATGCTCCGGCAGTGTTCATGAATTTGATGAATAACGTATTCAGGCCTTTCTTGGATTTATTCGTAATAGTGTTCATTGACGACATTCTGGTATACTCTCGTACAGAATCAGAATATGCTGACCATTTACGTATTGTTCTTGGCATTCTTTGAACTCGAGAATTGTATGCAAAATTTTCAAAGTGCGAGTTTTGGTTGAATTCTGTGACATTTCTGGGTCATGTTATTTCAGATGATGGCATTCGAGTTGATACTCAGAAAATTGAAGCTGTGAAGACTTGGCCAAGGCCTACGACGCCTACAGAAGTTCGTAGTTTTCTGGGATTGGCAGGTTACTATAGAAGGTTCGTACAGGGGTATTCCTCTATTTCAGCCCCATTGACGAAGCTAACCCAAAAGTTAGATAACATTCAGTGGAATGATGCTTGTGAATGCAGTTTCCAAGAGTTGAAGGACAGATTAACCTCAGCCCCAATCTTGACACTCCCAGAAGGGCCAGATGGTTACGTTGTATATTGTGATGCTTCCGGTGTTGGGTTAGGATGTGTGTTAATGCAGCACGGTAAAGCCATCGCTTATGCTTCGAGACAGCTGCAGAAACATGAAAAGAACTACCCAACTTATGATCTTGAATTGGCTGCAGTTATTCATGCATTAAAGATGTGGAGACATTACTTGTATGGTGTGCATGTCGATATCTATACAGATCACATGAGTCTTCAATACATTTTCAAACAGAAGGAGTTGAATCTGCGGCAGAGGCGGTGGTTAGAATTATTGAAAGATTATGATGTAAGTATTTTATACCACCCCGGAAAGCCAAATGTAGTAGCTGATGCGCTTAGCCGCCGATCAATGGGCAGCCTATGAGAAATTCCTCCGGAAAAGAAAGAATTAATTCATGATCTCCACCAATTAGCTAATCTTGGATTACGTCTAATTGATTCAGGTAGTGCAGGAATTGGTAATAATGATCCCACAGTTTCGTCCCTGAATATGGAAGTAAAAGAGCATCAATATGAAGATCCTCAGTTGAGCCATTATAGTGACGCACTTCATGGAAAAGAGGAGTCACCATTTGAAACTTCTATGGATGGAATTCTTAGATATCGAGGCAGGCTATGTGTGCCGAATGTTGCAGAATTCCGCCGTCGAATTCTAGAAGAAGCTCATTATTCTCGGTATTTTATTCATCCAGGTGCAACGAAGATGTATCATGATCTCAAGCTGATATATTGGTGGGATGGCATGAAGAGAGACATAGCAGAATTTGTAGCCCAATATCCAAATTTCCAGCAAGTGAAAATCGAACATCAAAAGCCAGGAGGATTATTGCAAGCAATGGAGATCCTTACTTGGAAATGGGAAGTGATCAACATGGATTTTATTGTGGGGTTACCTCGTTCCCGAGGCAAGTATGATTCCATATGGGTGATCATGGACAGACTCACGAAAGCAGCTCATTTTCTTCCAGCCAGAACCACATACTTGGCAGAAGATTATGCAAGGCTGTATCTCAAAGAAATTGTGCGACTCCATGGTATTCCGATATCCATTATCACAGATAGAGGAGCACAATTTACAGCCAAGTTCTGAAAATCTTTCCAAGAAGGTCTAGGTACTCAAGTAAAGCTCAGCACGGCATTCCATCCGCAAACTGATGGGCAAGCCGAACGTGCTATTCAGACCTTGGAGGATATGCTAAGAGCATGTGTTCTAGATTTTGGTGGTAGTTGGGATGACCACTTACCTCTAATCGAGTTCGCATGCAACAATAGCTACCATTCCAGCATCCAAATGGCTCTGTATAAAGCTTTATATGGAAGGAAGTGTCGATCCCCAATTGGATGGTTTGAATAGGAGAAGTACAGCTAATAGGCCCTGAGTTGATTCAACAAGCAGTAGAAGAAGTCAAGGTGATCCTAGATCGATTACTGACAGCCCAAAGTCGCCAAAAATCTTATGTGGACAATCGCCGGCGAGACCTAGAATTTCAAGTTGATGATTGGGTGTTCTTAAAGGTATCACCAATGAAAGGTGTGATGAGATTTGGCAAGAAAGGAAAGTTAAATCCTCGATACATTGGACCATATAAAATTATTCGCAAGGTGGGTCAAGTAGCTTATGAATTGGACTTGCCTCCAGAACTTGAATCAGTCCATCCAGTTTTCCATGTCTCAATGCTCCGCAAGTGTGTTGGAGATCCTATGAGTATTTTCCCTATAGATGATGTTCTAGTGACAGAAAAGCTAGTATATGAAGAAGTGCCCATTGCCATATTAGACAGGCAAGTACGGAGACTTCGAAATAAAGAAGTGGCCTCAGTTAAAGTCTTATGGAGAAATAACAACCGACAAGAAATGACTTGGGAAGCAGAAGAGAGTATGAAATCCAAATACCCGCATTTATTTCAGCCCCTAGAAGAGATCCACGATGAAACACCAAGATTATGAGGTATGTATATTTTCTTTTTATGCATATGGGTCGCGTGTGGCCAATTTATATTGTTATTGTGTTGTGGCCCTGTGAGGCAATGTTATTATGGGCTGTTGTGACAGGATGGTAGTGCCATATTACAGGGGAAACTCTGGCGAAATTTTCGTAGAATTCCCGAGTGCTTAACATTCGAGGACAAATGTTCCAAAAGGGGGAAAAAGTGTTACACTTTGGAAATTTCATGTCGTCATGTAGTGAATGAACCAATGCGAGCTTAAGGGTAACAGGAATTTCTTAAGACAATAAGATGGATATTTAGTAGGCTTAGAATGCATACGTTAATATTTTGAAGTCATATGAATTGACGGAATAAGGATTGATAAGGACAAGTGGAGTATAAGTGGGGTTTAGGAAAGGTTTCGTAAATTATTGCGTTAAGAATTGTTTGGTAAGGCCTTGACGACGAGTTATAGGGATGTTTGGATCATTAATGAATGTACGCTTAATGAGTATGATGAGTAATAGAATGAGTGGTGCTCGGTGGTTAGCCGAGTACTCGTCATGGCCCTTAATCGGGTCGTGACACCAACAGATAGACGGGACCCCTAATCTTTGCCCACGGGGGGTTCTCACTAGCACCACCCTGGGGGACCCGCGGAGTCCATGCACCATCAACGATTCCGGAACTAACATCAAATATCGGGCATGCAATCAACGATTCCGGGATGCACATCGAACATCGAACTCTCACGTCACTCAAGTAAAAGAGTTTGCTCAAATATCAATTTTACTCAATCAACGATTCCAAAATGAACATTGGACATCAGAATATCATGTCACTCAAGTAAAACTGAGCCCAGCTTATCAAGTGTTTCATCAAATGTCATCAATATCTCAACAGTGTATCATGAAAATGAGAGTGCGTGCAATGCATGAATCATATCAATAATCATGCTCAATATCACAAATACCAACAATGGGTATGCCAACAATATATCTGAATCACAAATACCAATAATGGGTATGCTAACAATATATCTGAATCACAAATACCAACAGTGGGTATGCCAACAATATATCCGAATCACAAATACCAACAGTAGGTATGCCAATAATATAACCGAATCACAAATACCAACAGCAGGTATGCCAACAATATAACTGAATCCCAAATAGCAATAGTGGGTATGCCAATAATATAGTAATCTAGACAATAACGAAACCTAATATTTATTAACAACTCAGGACATCAAGCCGGCACAATAGAACAATCAATCACAACACAATGGGGTGGCTAGTCCCAACACACAACAGGTTAATCAAATCGATATACATATTTACCACTTCCCTAAATTAGCCTATTAGCTTGGAGCAAGAAATCTCACTCTACACTAACAATCATTCGTCACAACTCAATCTAGAACTCAGTCACAATCGTTGATGCATTTTATCAATTTATCAACTAGATTCACTATTGACAGCATAACACAATTAATCACATATTACGGAATTCTCATCATTAGACACAGAAATAGGTATCACCCGCTACTCCCAAGTCACATAAAATCCATCGATTTTCAAGAAAGCCACATCATACATCCTAAGTAATCTACAGGCCACAAGCCCGAACACACAAATCAACAACAATACCATCCTAAGGTTCCATCCCAAATCTCCAATTCCTATACATGCATTCTCCGCTCCTTCTAATACCAAATATATGAAATTAACCGGAGTCTACCGAAAAGGAAAGCCATAACCTACTAGGCAGCCGAACAGGTGCCACGAACCCACATCTTGTTTCGTCTTTCGAAGCGTCTCCAAACAATAAAACTCTATCACATATGAATTCTATGTAAGAAACCATGAATAATGATACCCATATTGGATACTTTCTATTTGGGTTAAATTCCAACCCTTAATTTAGGAAAAACGGGTCCTAGATGGAAAATAGGAATTTTATGACCAAAATACCAAATTCAATACCAAAAGGTCAAAACCCATTACTTTAATCATAGAAATACTCAATTAATTCTCAAAATCATCATTATTATGAAAACCCCCAAATTTAGGTCTAAGAATCCTAAATTTAATTCATGAAAATCAACTCTAGAATCGAAGATTAATGATTAACAAGCCTAGATATGACATTATGTAGCATGAACAACAATAATTTTCATCATTAGACATCATCTAAGAATCAATTTCGTTTTCAACCCTTCTTCACATGAAACCAATAAAAACCCTCTTTGATTCTAGTCATTACAAGGTTGAAATCATGTTTAGAAGATCATATTGGATAGATATAAAGGTAGGACACTTACCCTAGGTAGAAAATGGCTCTCTAGACCTTCAGTCACCTCCAAGAGTGCTTCAATGAGTTTAGAAGTTATGGGAAATGTCTAAGGGTTTTAGAAGGTTTTAAATAGAAAATCTGGCCCGTCGGCCGCTCTAGCGGTTCGGCCAGCGCTGTAGCGCAACCGCTCCAGCGGTTCGGCCAGCGCTGTAGCTCAACCGCTCCAGCGGCTCGGCCAGTGCTGCTGTACGATGGCTCCAGTGGCTCGGCTAGCGCTCCAGTAGTTCGGCCGGGCTTTCAGGCGCTTGTTGTGCGCATACCAGACACCAGATTTTTCTGGTGTCTTCCAAACTTGAAATTGACCCTCTGAACTATCCCGAAACCTCCTGGACACAAACCAAATATGTAGATATACATAAAAACGTGTTACGAACGCTCTCGTAGCCTCAGAATTCCCATAAGAGGTCTCATTAACCGAGTCAACCCTCTATACCTCAAACCTAACTTTCCAACCCAGGTCCCAAAATGCACCCGAGTGCATTGGGAACCGAAAAGAATATGGACACAAGTTCTAAATGACCATCTAGATCTCTCAGAATCGACGAATTTCTGAAAAAGGTCTGTTTACTCAAAAGTCAACTTTAAGTCAACTCATTTTCGCTTAAAGCCCAATTTTTCTAGAAAACATTCTAAAGCCCACAACGATGCCTAGGAAGTCATGCCAACTATCTCCCCGGGTCAAAATAGTTTTAACGAGACTCAGGAATGGGTTAACAAGGGCAGAAATGGAATAATCAGGATAATGACAAAATGGGTCGTTACAGCTTCCATCTTTGGTAGCTTCTAAACCATTTCCAAATGCGGAGTCCTGTGTGTCAGTCTTTTTTGAAAATTTTGATTTTAATGTAGTTATACCTAAGTGGAAGTTTTCCATTTTGTTGACATTGAAGCCATCCTCTGATATTATGTCCGTCTTTTCGCAAATGCTTGTTCGTCATCTTTCTTTTCTCCTGTAAGTGTGTGTTTTTCGTGTATTTTTTAAAAACATGATCTACTCTGGATAATAATCACTTTACTTTGACCAGCCTTTTTCGTCATTTTCAGATGTTTTCATTGTTCAATGATAACTTCCGTTGGGATCTGGGTCGGGCTATACCACACTTTCACAAAACCTACACACCCTAGTCCGATTGTCGTTTTCGTAAGCAAGATGCTACTAATGAAAACCATGTTTTCAAGTGCGGGGTCATTTTTGTTTCTTATGACATCCACCACCCCTGAAAATTTGGACTCACATCATTTTCACATATTGTGGTGACTGTCGCAAATCTGGTGTCGACTGCATCGTTATCCTCATACAAAGTTTGTGGTATACCAGTTTGGGTCTACATTACTTATTATAAAAAAATACCTAAATGTAGACTGCACATCAGAGTGCAGTATCATATTCCTTTCATGATGACTACTAACCTCTGTGTCCAGAATTACAACATTTAGTCAGAATATTCAAGTTAACTACTGCATACTCAAGTGCGGAGCCTTTTCTCATGCTACCATTATCCCTGAACCAGGATTACGTTAACTTGAAATAAAATGCAGTAGCGACCGTAAATCTTGATGTAGGAATCACATTCGTATTTCAACGATTATGAACATCAGCCTCGGAATTACGCTACCTATTTTTTGCTATATATATGGATAACGACTCAGCCCCTTCGGCACGTAGTCATTTAATCCATATCATCAACTTGAGGAATGAAGCTTACCTCGGTGGCAAGACTGACACCTTCCTTTTTTGACTCCGGGGAAGAATACCCGCCCGTCGACAGGATTCACATCTTCCGAAAGGACTAGACTCGATTGTGAATACGACATTTCAATACCGATATCAACTCGTCGTCTTCAAATTGTATATTTTTAAGACTTATAAATAGTCAATGTATCAAGGCAAGCCATGCGACGTCTAGGCTGGTGTCTCAATACGTGGTCACAATACTGTTTAGTAAAGATTAGATCTTGGTAAATCGTGATTATATCTTTTTCCAGTCTTAAAATTTTCTTTTGTAAGAAATTTTTATGCTCTGCAAAACCAACAAACTTGTCAGCGTAAGGCGAACTTTACTTAGGGAGGGCTTCGTTACCCTTTCGTATACTCTCTCCTTTGCCGCTATTCCTTGAAGTTTTTTCTTCACTTTGCTCGTTATCGTTATCTTGTTTCAAACATCTTAGCAAACAAATTAGTGTAAAAGTATCCATGCTTGTTTTTTCTTGCATTCACGAAACATTCGTCAGTTTCCCATATGGTCGACTGCCTTCCCTGCACATGGACTTCTTCCGTTCGCACTTCGGTAGGAATGCTCAATTTCCCTAAAAATATTTTATTTTTTAGCAAAGCTGAAAAGGTTTTTGGGAGATTGTTTTGGAAAACATATATATTTGGTATTTTTGAAAACAACATATTTATACACAGCCTCTTAATGTCATGACATTAATTACTCAAACAAGGTCTTCCATCTCTTCTTCTTCTTCTTAATCTCGACTTGTAAAATTTTCGAATCCCTTTCGAAAATTTTGCCCCAGTTTTAATACATCTTTGTACCAACTTGAATTTCGCTACATCGAAGGAATTTTTGAGACCCCCTCAAAACTTTTGCCCCAGTGTAAGTTTTAAATCAGTTCATTCATTTAGACTGATGCATTTAAAGAATTTTTAAGGTCTTCTAAAAAATTCTGCCCCAGTTCCTTGTGGGGTTACCTTTTTCTCTCTGTTGCTAAAGCATTTCTGAGGTTTATTGGAAATTTTATTTGGGATGACCGAGCTCAGGAGAGCGCCTACGTATCCCGCTTCGGGAATCAGGTCATAACGTAGTTCAAAATACATAACTTTGGGATTTTGGGTTAAAGAGACCGAGCTTGGAAAAGATCCTACGTATCCCCTTATAAGTATATGGAATCAGGTCCTCGCGTAGTTCGTACAAGGTTTTGGATTTGGTTTTTTCTAAAATTGCAAAATTACAAGCAAAGGAAACGCAATTAAAGCAACACAAACTATAAAAACTCTGAATCTTCGTAGTCGTATTCTTCTTCACACGTAGTAACTCTTGATGGCATCTGAATTTATTGCTCTTGGCCACTCCTGACCATCCATCTCAGCAAGTACCACGGCTCCTCCTGATAGTACTTTTCGCACCATATAGGGCCCTTGCCAGTTTGGTGCAAACTTTCCTTTGTATTCCTCTAGGTTTGGGAATATTTGTTTGAGCACCAACTGCTCAATTTGAAAAACCCTGGCTCTCACATGCTTGTTGAAAGCTCGCGCCATTCTTTCTTGGTACAATTGACCATGGCAAACAGCAATCATTCGCTTTTCATCCATCAGAGCAGTTATTCATACCTCATGCGGATCCATTCTGTATCGTCCAACTCGGCTTCTTGTATTATTCGAAGTGAAGGGATTTCTACTTCGGCTGGTATTACTGCTTCAGTGTCATACACCAACAGGTACGGAGTGGCCCAGTTGAAGTCCTGGCAGTAGTGTGATATCCCAGTAATGCATAAGGAAGTTGTTCATGCCAGTCTTTTTAGTTATCAATCATCTTTCTGAGGATCTTCTTGATGTTTTTGTTGGCGGCTTCCATAGCCCCATTCATTTGTGGCCGATATACCGTTGAATTCCGATGAGTGATTCGGAACTGCGCGCACATTTCCTTCATCAAGTGGCTGTTCAAATTATCCCCATTATCTGTTATGATTGATTCTGGGATACCAAATCGGCATATTATGTTATTGCGCACAAAATCTACGACTACTTTCTTTTTTACTGATGCATAATATGCTACTTTCACCCGCTTGGTGAAGTAGTCTATGGTGACAAAAATGAAACGGTGTTTGTTTGACATAGCTGGCTCAGTTGGTCTTATGACATCCATGCCCCAAGCAGCAAATGGCCAAGGCGACGTCATAGCATTCAGTTCTATTAGAGGGAGCTTTATCAAGTCTCCATGAATTTGACACTTGTGGCATTTCTGGACGAATTTGCTACAATCGTTCTCCATGGTCATCCAGTAATAACCTGTTCTTAAGATTTTCTTTGCTAGCACAAACCCATTCATGTGAGGCCCGCAGGTTCCAACATGCACTTCTTCAATCAATCTTGTGGCTTCGATGGAGTCAACACATCTAAGAAATCCCAAATCTCGGGTTCTTTTGTAGAGAACATTCTTGTTGAGAAAGAAACTATTCGCCAATTTCCTGATTGGCTTCTTCTGATTGATGGTCATTCCTTCAGGATATTCTCCTTTCTCTAAGAACATTTTAATGTCAACGTACCAAGGGTTTCCATCAGTCTCTGCTTCTACAAAAGCACAGTGAGCTGGTTCATCTCTGATTTCAACTTTGACAGGATCTATGTATCTACTGTCGGGATACTGAATCATGGATGCTATTGTTGCCAATGCATCAGTAAACTCATTTTGGGTACTTTGTATATGTTTGAACTTGATTTTTTGGAAATGGTCTGCCAATCTTTGCACAATTCCGACATCCGGTATGATCTTCTAGATTTTGGTGGCCCACTCTCCTCGAACTTGATAAATCAACAAATCCGAGTCGCCAATTACCTGAAGGTTTTGCATATCCATGTCAAAGGCTAAACGTAGACGCAAGATACATGCCTCGTATTCAGCCATGTATTTGGTGCAAATGAAATTCAACTTGGCGACCACTGGATAATATTGGCCTGAGTCTGAAACCAAGACAACTCCGATTCCTGATCCTTTAAAGTTGACTGCTCCATCAAAGTATACTTTCCAGCCTAATTCATCTTCATTTTCCTTGCCCTCAATTGTCATTATTTCTTTATCCAGCAAGTAAGTCCACAAAGGTACGAGATTGTCATCTACTGGGCTTCCTGCCAGTAAATCTGCTAATGGTTGCCCCTTAACTACTTTCTGTGCAACGTATTGCATGTCGAACTCGCTTAATAGCATTTTCCATATGGTAAACTTCCCTATCGGCATTGGCTGGAGAAAGATGTACCTTAGGGGGTCCATTCTTGAAATCAAATGAGTTGTGTATGCAGCCATATAATGTCTTAATTTCTGAGACACCCACGTTAGAGCACAGCACGTCTTCTCCACCAAGAAATATCTGGATTCACAGGGTGTGAACTTCTTACTAATGTAATAGATGGCTCTCTCTTTCTTGCCTGTTTCACCATTTTGTGCCAACATGCACCCAAAAGCATTCTCGAATACTGACATTTACAACAGCAAAGGACTTCCCAGCCTTGGCAGGACCAAAACGGGTGGATTTGACAGGTATCTTTTTGTCACGACCCAACCCCGTGGGCCATAACTGGCGCCCGAGCTGGACACCCGTACACACCGTTTACCAAATCGACATAGCCACATCTTATTCGTATCCAACATATAATAATTTATACCGATATTACTCTGAAGCGGTCGCATATATCGTACATATCATACCGAAGCATATACATAAGCATATATACATACTAGCCATTGAGGCCGTCATAGCAAATAGGATCACTTAAACCCAAACCACAGACATAACTGAACAATAGCGACCCACGACCCACATATATGTCTACAGGCCTATAACAAAGATAACAGAATCATATGGCGGGACAAGGCCCCGCCGTACCCCTGAATAGTCACATATACCTAAATATGTACAATGGAAAGATCTGTACCAAAAGTGTGGGCTCCGGATCAAAGGAGCACTCTCAAGTAGCAGAATGGGCACCCTAGGCTGGCGGATCACCACAATAAGCGTCTGTACCAGCGGGCATGAAACGCAGCCCCCCGAAGAAAGGGGGTCAGTACGGAGTATGTACTGAGTATTTAAGGCATGAAATACAGAAAACAGAATCATAACCGGAATAACAGTACAGAACTAGGTACACCGTCCAGAATACCAAGATACTTACCTTCTAGACACAAATCACGTATACCGATGTCATAAGTCAGAAAAGTACAGAAAATAAGTGAATCTTCCAGAGTGCCAAAAGAGCTCACTTTCCAGACACGGATCATACATGACAGAATCGTATATCATAGATGCATATAACGTGCCCCGGCCCTCCCGTGAGGGACGCGGTAGATCATGTATCATGTAAACATATATCGTGCCCCGGCCCTCCTGTGAGGGACGCGGTAAATCATGTACCATGTATGCATGTAACGTACCCCGGTCCTCGGTGAGAGACGCGGTGAATCATATATCATGTATGTCAATATCATGTATCATATATGCATGTAACGTGCCCCGACCCTCTTTTGCGGAACGCGGTGAATAGAATCATCATATGCCATCCTGGCCACCACCCCGTCATCATATCATCATGTCAACATATCATATATAACGTGCCTCAGTCTACAAGTGAGAGGGACGCGGTGAATAACGCAGAGTAGTACGCACGAGAACATATCCCGGCCCAGGCTCATTGAAGGACATACTGAAGATGCATGAATAGAGTAGTGCGAAACCATATACACATAAATCAAAACCCGATAGATAGGTATACTTATCGACACCTGAAGGTTCAGAACAAGTTTCAAACCAATCGGAGCTAGTATAGGAAAGTTACAAATATTTTACCACAGAACCTTTACGGACATTTCAGAAGCCATTTTTGGAAAACCGAAGCAATCATCATATATACATGTAACAGATTTTAGAGCAATCATGTTAAGTACCTTTCGGATCTCGTGATGGATAAAATCAAATATAGCTTTTGGAACCGTACGTACATATCAAGGTATATCAAAACTTAACGGAATAGTCGGACGTGCTATCATTCGTAAATCAAGACATTAATCATATCACTTAGGAACATATCAAATAGGTCTTTGGACATCATGCCGACATCATATATCATCTATATATACATATAATAGATTCATGCACGCATACTCGTAGAACATCGTACATTGTATTGCTGCGGAACGTACAGCCCGATCCATAAACGTATTATAGTATTGCCGAGGAACGTTCGGCCCGATCCAAGATTGTATGCAAAAGTTAGAAACATTAATACTTACAAAATCATTTTAAGGACATGAATTCTTATACTTGGCTTATTATCCAATTATGCAATAATCTCAACCATACTACGTATACTCGTATCAATAGGCCAATAGAAATCGTAGACGAACTCGGAAACTTATCAAATAGAGCTTCGGAATCATGAATACGTAAGATATGGAACGACTTATGGAGGTCAAAGATATTAGCCACCTTAATGGCTCTAAGAATGAGAATTTCTTGAAATCATACATCATTTGTTCATTTCATAGAGATCATGCCATAAGAAAGAAAGGTAAGCCTTACATACCTTGCCCGCTTTCTACGCAAATCCGAATTTAAGTCTTTGGCTTCACAAGATCTACAACAACATTAATGCGCACCAAACATTAGGTATAAAAACTTAAGAATTCAATTCCAACCAACACTTTTTCTACAGAAATTTCGGCAGCATTTTCCCTGTAAATACTACCATCCCCGAGAATCCAACTCGGCTATATCATCAACAACAAATCCGAGAATTTAACTCGGCCAAAATATCCACAACAATACCAACAATTATTCCAATAATACCAACAATCAATTTAAGACACATTTTAACATTAGTAACCTCCTTCTCTACATAATTCATCAACATTCAATTCAACTACGTACCTTCAAGTCAATATCGACGCTCACATATTCATTACTAATCCAAGATCATTCAAACACAATTCAAGAGCATTTCAAACAATCTACAAAATATTCAAACAACTCCACCAACACCATACTCCACCCGAACATCCAATTCCAACAAGGACAATAACAACACATTTTCTATCCTTCAAATTCATGACTACACTTAACAATTCACACATTAACAACTCCACTTCCATAATTACATGAAAAACATATTAAAATCACATAATTTTCTACAACAACCTACAACCAATTTCCATGCCCACTTAAGCCATTAGTCTTTCATTTACATCATAAAGGCCATAACAACACAACTAACATACTAAATAAAATTAATTCCTCTCCCTTCACTACACCCACACACACGGCCACACACCCACACACCCACAACACACGGCCACACACCCACACACCCACAAAACACAAATTTCATACTTTACATTCATTTCCATATACTACAATATATATATAAGTCTTCCATAACAAAAAAATAGAATTTTTACCTTTTCTTCAAATTCTTCACTTGCCACCAAAGTGATTTTCTTGCTAAAATAATTGTACCACGTTGAAAAGGGTCTTGAGCTTAGTAGGGATACTTGAAAATTAAGATTTTTTTATCAAAGTTTGAAGGGCTAAAAAAATTTTCTTTCTCTCTTCTATGGCCGAATGGCCCCTTTTTTTCTCTCTCAAGTTTTGTTCTTCTTGAAGCTTCTTTGAAAATGAAGAAATTGTGGCCCTTTTCCTTATTTAATAGTCTTGAATTAAATGGGCACATGGGCTTGGGCCCATGGCCGGCCACCCCTTAATTTTGGGCCTCTTTTTCTCTCTTTTTTTTAGCCCAATTTGTTATGGTTCTTATTTTGTAATTCCCGAAACTAATTTCCAAAATTCCCAATTTTGCCCTTAGCCTTCCTCCATATTTCCGCATCAACATTTTTCATGAACAACATATATATATTAAATAAAATCAAAATATGGCCTTATCTTTTACAAGTCACAATTATTTCAAATTTTCCGAATATGCAAAATACGGGATATAAAATCCTCCCCCCCTTTAGAACATTCGTCCTCGAATGTTGAACCGGCCTCATGGCGTATTACAATACTTCGGGGAGGTCTCTTTCTTTCCTTCAAAATTTCCCAAACGTTACGATTGCTATCCCCTTTTTACGTGCTCGCTTTCTTCCCATTCCCGAGCATCGTTGTACTAGGACCTTCCAACCTTAACTAATGGTGGAGCCGGTATCAGTCTACTTTGTAACATCTGTACCATATGTTACTCGTTGTCTCTTAAATTCCGTTCAGCTAATTTCTTCCATATATCGCAACGTTGGCTGCTGGGGCCCACCTGCCGATCGGTACAATCATAAACGGGATATCATATGCATACTTATGCATTTACTACCATTTTTCTCACAAAACATTTCCAAACGCTATTCAAACTTACTCTGATTTCAGAACTGTGTTGTACTTTCTTCTTCTTCACCGGCCTAGTCTGCCTTAGCCTACCCGACCTGTTTAGGGTTTCTAACTGTTCGGTACATTCTAATTTCCTTTAGGTTACCCCAGATTTCCCATCTGTCTTTTATATCTACATTTATGAAAATTTTGGTGTACTTCCCAGGGGGTCACCCATCCCAAAATTGCTCTGGCCCTAGCACGCTTAACCTCGAAACTTCCGTGCATTTCGATGCGTTATTGCCGGTATAATTGCACCCACTACCCCGCATGACCTTTTTCACATAATCTAGGGCGAGTCGGGGTTTTAGCGATTTTCAAAAAGTTGTCGTAGTGGGCCCCACCCCGATCTAGAGGGGATCCTTTTACTTTCCTGATTATGTAATTACCGAGTTAGCCTTTTAAATTCTCAACATTCACTTTTTATCTGTATGAATAGCTACCTCAAACGGTCCTATCAATTTTTGGGTTTTTATGCCAGTTCTTCTAGTAATCAGGGGGAAAAATGTATAATAAAACAGAATCTGAATCTATCAATGCATATACATTCCAGTAGAAGATCAACGGTATACCTGTAACCACGTCTGGTGACGCCTCCTGGTCTTGTCGGCTGATCAAAGCATATAAGCGGTTTGAAGGACCGCTAGAACCGGGAGCCCCGCTTTGACCTCTACCGCGGCCTGCCGATGTCGGCCGCATAGCTACAAAAGGGGAAGATGAACCAGCAACTGATCCGGTGGGCTGGGCTGAACCACCTGGACCACCCCTAAATGGGCACTCCCTCATAACATGGCCCTGACGGCCACAAGAAAAACAGGCACCAGTGGCGCGACAGCATTCTCCCAGATGGCGCCTGCCGCACTGGGAGCACTGAGGCATAAGTGGCCTCGTCTGGCTGACCTCTCTACTCGCCTGCGAACCAGAAGCCCTAGAGCTTTGACCAGCTCCTGAATATCCGATGCTATCAAATCTCTCACCGGTAGGCTGTAGGGGTGCACTTCGCGCCGGCTGAGAAGACTGTCTAACATACTGTTGAGGCCGTCCGGCTCGAAACTCCCCAGAATACCCAGCTGATCTAGCCCTCTTGGGCTGTCTCCTATCATAATCCCTATCGGGCTGACGCCCTCTATGTCGGTCCTCCATACCTTGTGCATATGCCTGCAATCGTGCAATATACATCCCGGACTGAGATGCCATCTCCATACAACTATCAACCAGGTAATCATCCAACCCAATCACATATCGGTGCATCCTGTCAGTCATATCAGCCACAATGGTAGGTGCATATCTGGCCAGAGAATCAAACTCTAAGTTGTACTCTCGGACACTCCTACCTCTCTGCCTCAGCTGTAAAAATCTGTCAACTCTCGCCCGCCGCAACTCTGGGGGCAAAAAGTGGCTGAGAAAAGCTGCTGTAAACTCATCCCATACAGCTGGAGGAGCACCCTCACCTCTGGACAACTCCCAAGACTCGTACCAATTTATCGCTACGTCCCGCAATCTGTGTGAGGCCAGCTCGACAGACTCAGTCTCAGAAGCCCTGACCAGCCTCAGTGTGCGCAACATCTGTCGAATGAAATCCTGGGGGTCCTCCTCGGGCTTAGACCCGTAGAACTCTGGGGGATTACAGGTCAAGAAATCACGAACCCTCAAACTGTCACGTCTGTCACCATCATCACCCCCTAGCCCGCGTCAGCGAGCCTGTCCTGCTACTAATGTCGTCAATAACTGCACAGCGTCCCTCATCGCTCTATCCTCCGCCCCTGGCTGAGGAGCTGGAGGCTCGGGCGCTGGAGCCTCTGGGGATAATGGTAGAGCCACTCCAGGCTCCTCTGGTGGAGGTGTAGCAGAACCCTCTGACTGGGGTGCAATATCGGGCATAATCTGAGCACGAGCCCGAGTGACTCTCTGTATCTGGCTGGTCTCTCCTATCACTGCCTTGGCCTTCTGGGCCGCCGTCGCCTTCTTCGGAGGCATCACTGTAAACATAATAATCGGTCAGAAAGAAATCATCCTAATAGCACAGCTCTATCGCACGATCTAAGATCCAAAGAACGGTAACATCCTAAATGTCTTGTAGCCTCCTGTTTATAGATGTGGTGCAGAACACACCGATAAACAAGACTCTACTAGACACGGCCTATAAACATTCCGAGGACAAACCGCTCTGATACCACTTTTGTCACGACCCAACCCCGTGCGCCACGACTGGTGCCCGAGCTGGACACCCGTACACACCTGTTTACCAAATCGACATAGCCACATCTTATTCGTATCCAACATATAATAATTTATACCGATATTACTCTGAAGCGGTCGCATATATCGTACATATCGTACCAAAGCATATACATAAGCATATATACATACTAGCCGTTGAGGCCGTCATAGCAAATAGGATCACTTAAACCCAAACCACAGACATAACTGAACAATAGCGACCCACGACCCACATATATGTCTACAGGCCTCTAACAAAGATAACAGAATCATATGGCGGGACAGGGCCCCGCCGTACCCCTGAATAGTCACATATACCTAAATATGTACAATGGAAAGATCTGTACCAAAAGTGTGGGCTCCGGATCAAAGGAGCACTCTCAAGTAGCAGAATGGGCACCCTAGGCTGGCGGATCACCACAATAAGCGTCTGTACCTGCGGGCATGAAACGCAGCCCCCCGAAGAAAGGGGGTCAGTACGGAGTATGTACTGAGTATGTAAGGCATGAAATACAGAAAACAGAATCATAACTGGAATAACAGTACAGAACTAGGTACACCATCCAGAATACCAAGATACTTACCTTCTAGACACAAATCACGTATACCGATGTCATAAGTCAGAAAAGTACAGAAAATAAGTGAATCTTCCAGGGTGCCAAAAGAGCTCACTTTCCAGACAGGGATCATACATGACAGAATCGTATATCATAGATGCATATAACGTGCCCCGGACCTCCCATGAGGGACGCGGTAGATCATGCATCATGTAAACATATATCGTGCCCCGGCCCTCCCGTGAGGGACGCGGTAAATCATGTACCATGTATGCATGTAACGTGCCCCGGTCCTCGGTGAGGGACGCGGTGAATCATATATCATGTATGTCAATATCATGTATCATATATGCTTGTAACGTGCCCCGACCATCTTTTGCGGAACGCAGTGAATAGAATCATCATATGCCATCCTGGCCACCACCCCGTCATCATATCATCATGTCAACATATCATATATAACGTGCCCTGGTCCGCAAGTGAGAGGGACGCGGTGAATAACGCAGAGTAGTACGCACGAGAACATATCCTGGCCCGGGCTCAGTGAAGGACATACTGAAGCTGCATGAATAGAGTAGTGCGAAACCATATACACATAAATCGAGACCCGATAGATAGGTATACTTATCGACACCTGAAGGTTCAGAACAAGTTTCAAACCAATCGGAGCTAGTATAGGAAAGTTACAAATATTTTACCACAGAACCTTTACGGACATTTCAGAAGCCATTTTTGGAAAACCGAAGCAATCATCATATATACATGTAACAGATTTTAGAGCAATCATGTTAAGTACCTTTCGGATCTCGTGATGGATAAAATCAAATATAGCTTTTGGAACTGTACGTACATATCAAGGTATATCAAAACTTAACCGAATAGTCGGACGTGATATCATTCGTAAATCAAGACATTAATCATATCACTTATCTCTTAAATGCCAATTTAGGAACATATCAAATAGGTCTTTGGACATCATGCCGACATCATATATCATCTATATATACATATAACAGATTCATGCACGCATACTCATAGAACATCGTACATTGTATTGCTGCGGAACGTGCAGCCCGATCCATAAACGTATTATAGTATTGCCGAGGAACGTTCGGCCCGATCCAAGATTGTATGCAAAAGTTAGAAACATTAATACTTACAAAATCATTTTAAGGACATGAATTCTTATACTTGGCTTATTATCCAATTACGCAATAATCTCAACCATACTACGTATACTCGTATCAATAGGCCAATAGAAATCGTAGACGAACTCTGAAACTTATCAAATAGAGCTTCGGAATCTTGAATACGTAACATATGGAACGACTTATGGAGGTCAAAGATATTAGCCACCTTAATGGCTCTAAGAACGAGAATTTCTTGAAATCATACATCATTTGTTCATTTCATAGAGATCATGCCATAAGAAAGAAAGGTAAGCCTTACATACCTTTCCCGCTTTCTACGCAAATCCGAATTTAAGTCTTTCGCTTCACAAGATCTACAACAAAATTAATGCGCACCAAACATTAGGTATAAACACTTAAGAATTCAATTCCAACCAACACTTTTTCTACAGAAATTTCGGCAGCATTTCCCCTGTAAATACTACCATCCCCGAGAATCCAACTCGGCTATATCATCAACAACAAATCCGAGAATTTAACTCGGCCAAAATATCAACAACAATACCAACAATTATTCCAATAATACCAACAATCAATTTAAGACATATTTTAACATTAGTAACCTCCTTCTCTACATAATTCATCAACATTCAATTCAACTACGTACCTTCAAGCCAATATCGACGCTCACATATTCATTACTAATCCAAGATCATTCAAACACAATTCAAGAGCATTTCAAACAATCTACAAAATATTCAAACAACTCCACCAACACCATACTCCACCCGAAACTTCCAATTCCAACAAGGACAATAACAACGCATTTTCTATCCTTTAAATTCATGACTACACTTAAAAATTCACACGTTAACAACTCCACTTCCATAATTACATGAAAACCATATTAAAATCACATAATTTCCTACAACAACCTACAACCAATTTCCATGTCCACTTTAGCCATTAGTCTTTCATTTACATCATAAAGGCCACAACAACACAACTAACATACTAAATAAAATTAATTCCTCTCCCTTAACTACACCCACACACACGGCCACACACCCACACACCCACAACACACAAATTTCATACTTTACATTCATTTCCATATACTACAATAGATGTATATATGTCTTCCATAACAAAAAATAGAATTTTTACCTTTTCTTCAAATTCTTCACTTGCCACCAAAGTGATTTTCTTGCTAAAATAATTGTACCACGTTGAAAAGGGTCTTGAGCTTAGTAGGGATACTAGAAAATTAAGATTTTTGGATCAAAGTTTTAAGGGCTAAAAATTTTTTCTTTCTCTCTTCTATGGCCTAATGGCCCCTTTTTTTTTCTCTCAAGTTCTGTTCTTCTTGAAGCTTCTTTGAAAATGAAGAAATTGTGGCCCTTTTCCTTATTTAATAGTCTTGAATTAAATGGGCACATGGGCTTGGGCCCATGGCCGGTCACCCCTTAATTTTGGGCCTCTTTTTCTCTCTTTTTTTTATCCCAATTTGTTATGGTTCTTATTTTGTAATTTCCGAAACTAATTTCCAAAATTCCCTATTTTGCCCTTGGCCTTCCTCCATATTTCCGCATCAACATTTTTCATGAACAACATATATATATTAAATAAAATCAAAATATGACCTTATCTCTTACAAGGCACAATTATTTCAAATTTTCCGAATATGCAAAATATGGGATATAACACTTTTGATTCTGTCAAAGGATTTCTGACAGTCTTCCGTCCATTTAGTTGTAGAATCTTTCTTGAAGAGTTTGAGAATTGGTTCTATTATTACTGTGGACTGAGCAATAAAGCGTACAATGTAATTCAACCTTCCTAAGAAGCTCTTGTACTTTCTTTATTCTTGGCGATGGGAGTTCTTGAATTGGTTTGATTTTTGTGGGATCCAACTCAATACCACAACGACTGACTATGAATCTTAGTAATTTTCCGGCAGGCACTCCAAATGCGCATTTTGCAGGATTCAACTTCAAGTAGTACTTGCGGAGTCTGTCGAAGAATTTTCTTAAGTGCTCAAGATGATCATCACCCACTCGAGACTTAATGACGTCGTCCACATATACCTCAATCTCTCTATGCATCATATCATGAAAAATGGCGGTCATCGCCCTCATGTAAGTAGCGCCGACATTCTTGAGCCCAAAAGGCATTACTCGATAATGGTATACTCCACATGATGTGATGAATGCCATATTTTGAGCATCTTCTTCATCCATCAGTATCTGATGATAGCCCACGTAAAAATTCACAAAAGATTGCACCTCATGCTTGGCGCAGTTGTCAATGAGTATGTGAATGTTTGGGAGTGGGAAATTATCCTTTGGGCTAGCGCGGTTAAGATTACGATAGTCCATACAGATCCTTATCTTCCCATCTTTCTTTGGTACCGGGACTATGTTTGCCAACCATGTCGGGTATGGTGTCACTTTCACAACTGCCGACTGAATATGTTTTTCTACTTCTTCTTTAATTCGGATGCTGACATTGGGCTGCCTGATTTTCTGTTTTACAGAGGAAAATCCTTTAAGGATCGGCAACCTATGGGCAACAATGTTCATACTCAAACCCAGCATATCGGTGTATGACCAAGTAAAAACATCTTCATATTCTTTCAACAAGTTCTGATACCCTTCTTTCTCAGTTTCTGTCAAATGCATACTTATTCTAGTTTCAGGAATCAACTCTTTATCTCCTAGATTAACTGCCTCTGTTTCCTCTAGGTTTGGCGTTGGACTGTTCTCGTATTCTTCTTCGACATTTATCAACCCCTCTGGTTCAGTTATCTCTTCTTCTTGATCGTTGTTCTGTTTGTCATCGTTTTTGTTTATTGCGTAACATGTCATGACATTATTTGTGGCCTCTGTATTATTACTGTAAAACAAATAACACGGTTAGCAATTTAATTACGTATTTATATATAATTATTATATATACATATATTTATATAGGTAAAGTAAAATGATTTTATGTTATTGCAAACTTTGAGGCGTTTTCATTTAACTTTTAAAAGAAGTAAACTGTGGTCCTGACTCGGAATTGAGCCATTTCCGTTATTAAACAACACGTAATAATAAAACATGAAATGGCGACAAATCGGCCCTCAAAGCCGACTTTCGTCTTTTTTTTAAAATGAGCATTCTTTCTACTGTAGAGTGAACAACGGGGTAGAAGTCCATCCACTTGTTGTTTCCCCTGGCTCAGCTCGACGAATCTCCAATGCTTTGAAGCATTCTTCAATGATGGTTGCGCATTCCTCTTCCCTAAAAAAGGTCCTTAAACCCTCTTCTGGATCTTTGCTGTTGTGACTCAATGGGCATGCTGTGAAGGACTGGTATAGATGAGGGAACAACTTTCTCATTTCAACGGGACCTTTTGGTCCATATTCTGCTTGTTCCTCTTCTGCCTCACACGGCTCGTATCCAACCCCAAATCGATATTTCCCATTTTTAATACTTACTGGTTCTTTAATTCCTTGTATGTTCCTTCCCAGAACTTTCCTGGGCTCAAACGCACTTCTTATTATAGCCATGGCAACCAATTTGTAGATCGGTGGCATAGGGATATCTTCATCATCTCCCTTATGATCTACCATGGCTAATTCAACAGTGTGAACATCAGCACCAACTGGTGACTTCTCTATGACTGGTACAAAATTGTTTGGATAGTTGTGAATACTTCCTTTACCATGAATCATGACTTCTTGATCATCCCATATGAATTTGAGAGGCTGGTTCAACGAACATGCCACGACTCCGACAACGTGCAACCATGGTCATCCCAATAATAAGTTGTAGCTCGTTTTGATATCCATGATGACGAACTCCACCACAAACTCTGCGGGACCTATTTGTATGTTTAGATCTATTTCTCCAATTGGGTCGCTGGTTGCGCCATCATAAGCTTTTACATTTATTCGACTCTGGAGGATTTTGCCAACATCATACCCAAGTTGTTTCAAAGTCATCATAAGGCATACATTCAACCCAGCCCCTCCATCAATCAGCACTTAAGGGATAATCTTGTCACGACATTTAACTGTTATGTGCAAGGCTTTATTGTGGGTCTTGCCCTCTCTTGGTAATTCGTTGTCAGAAAATGATAGCTTATGCGCTTGTACCACATACCCTACGATCTCGACCAATGTTTCACTTGTAGTGCCGGTAGGCACTTGGATTTCATCCAAAGCCTTCATTAAGGCTAAGCGATGTTGAGACCAACTGAGTAATAATGACATTACTGATATCCTGGCAGGAGTCTTAAGTAGGTGCTCAACAATCGAATAATCCTTGACTGGCATTTGCCTCCATAATTTTTCAGCCTCACCTTCAGTGTTTGGTCTTTTCTGAGGGTTTTTACCACATGGCACTTTGAGCACAGGCTCTTCTGGAGCATAACACCTTCCAAACCTGGTCATACCCTGAACCACAGCGGCTATCTCTTTTCCTTTATTGACCATCGTCAGATGCGGTGGTTTGATCACAATGGTGCATTCTCAACTGGTCCTAATGTTTTGAGTATGAACGGCTCGTTCTGAATTCGATCGACTGTTGAGGGATATTAGAGCACGAAGGGCTCTTTCTTGGCAGCAACAGATGTCTCAGATTTCCTTGTCAAAGGGCCTAACACTTATTTTCTCTCTTGTAGGGACAACAAGGCAACGATGCTTTCCAACCTTTCAATATCTGGACGAATTATCGCAGGGCTCTCTTCCCATTCATCACCTCTTTCTATCATGTGAATTTGATTCCCTCCATGCTTCGGGAGAGGATTTGTGTCCACATTTGGAGGTGTTGGCTCCAGGATAAGCTCACGATTGTCAATCATATATTATAGTTTTTGCCTTAGGTTTATGCAATATTCGGTGGTATGGCCAGCTTGGTTAGAATGATAGGCGCAAGTGAAATCCGGCCTGTACCATCGACCTGTGGGATTGGCCGATTTTGGTGGAACAACATTCATTCGCCCGACGTCTCTTAGTTTGGCAAACAAAGTAGCCCTTGATTCCAGTAAATGAGTGAATACTCTCATATGTTTCTTTTGGGGTGCCTCATAGTTTGCTGGGGGAGGTTGGTTTTGGAAAGTCTGGTTTTGTGGAGCTTGGTTATTGGGTGCTGGCATTCGTTAATTTGGTCGTGGAGCTCAGTTGTTAGGTGCTGGTATTTGATTATTTAGTTGTGGAGCTTGGTAACTAGGGTGTGCGTAGCACACAAACATTGGGATATATTGGGGTGAAGTGGTTATATAGCTGGGTGGTGGAGGTGATTGGTAGTTATCTTGATTTTTGTGGGTCATCTCTTTTCCTCGACTTTTTGGGCTAGTATTTCTAGAAACATAAGCTACGTCTTCTCGCTTCTTTTTGCCACTCATCGTGTCAGATGCGCCTGGTCCGTTTAATACACTGATGATCCTGCCGGTCTTGAGTCCATCTTCGATGTCTTCTCTAATAACGAGTAAATCTGCAAAGGAGCTCCCTTTCATAGTTATCATTTTGTCAAAACAGTCAGCTCCTTTGTACCGTATAAATGCAACCCAGCTCACCTTCAGTCATAGGTGGTTGCACACGCGCTGCTTTATCTCTCCAGTGACTGGCATATTCCCTGTAGGTTTCGATCGAATTCTGACAGATTTTCTCCAATGAGAAGCGATCAGGCACATTTTCCACATTGAAGCAGAAACTTTCCATGAATGAACTTGCCATCTCTTCCCATGTCTTGTGAGATAAACCATTCCATGGCTGTTCTCGACAGACTTTGACTGAACAACCTCATGAGCAAAGCCTCGTTCCCGCCATTTTCAACCAACTGGTCGCAATAAGCCCTCAAGTGGGCTTTGGGATTGCCTGGCCCATTAAAGTGATCAAATTTGGGAATTTTGAAGCCTTTCTGGTAAACCCAGGTCTGGATGTATGGACAAATCAGAGTACCTTAGACCCTCTTTCTTTTTAGAGCCATGTTCTAGTTAAGCAATTTTCTTCCCCATTTGCTTCTCGATTTTTTCTATTCTTGCCTTGAAGAGCATTTCCATGTTCTCCAGTTCTGGCGAAGAGTCAATATGGGTGACATGGTCTTGAAAAGTGAAATTTTGTTATACGGGATGGATCATAGGAGCTCTTATTTCTCGAGGGACTTGATAAGCATTTGTGTTTATAGGGTGAGCGGGTGTTTGAAAAGCTGGTGTTTGGTGGGAGAAATTCCCCACATGGGTGGTATTTCGGCGTAGTGGAGTTTGAAAAGTAGCCCCAGTCTGGGTTTATGGGAAATGGTCAGGAATTGGTAAGTCCAGATTTGGGAAAATGGGTGGACGTCTTCTAGCCTCAGCATTAGTAGCATTATCCTTTTTGGCCCTCAGGCGGGCTGCTTCTTCTCTAGCTTCAGCCAATTGCCTCATCAGTAGGTTAACAACCCCTTCCAAAGGCATTCCAGCTATGTCAACTATTAGGGTACCCTTGACTAAAGCAGTTCTGTTCGGTGGCGGAGTTTCAGGCATGCTTTCTTCTTGAGGGTTTAAGGACGCTGCGGCAGCTTTTGATCGGGTAACTGGTGCCAGCGAATCGACCCCTGTCTATAAGAGAAAACAACTCAAAAGCTCTCAAGTTAGCGTTAGGTTTAAGCACGAAACATGAGATATCACATTATTTGCAGTTTATAGCACATAGATTCATATATTTTATTTCAACTCTTAACTCGTTCACATTCCAAGGGTATTTTGGTCTTTTTGTGTTTTTGGGAATATTGATTTTTGGTAAGTGGTCTTTATGGTTGATTTGCTCCTACCCATCCTGTACTAAGGGGATTTTTACCTTTTATTGTAAAAGGACCGAGTCTTAAATAGACTGCCTACGTATCCCACCAATGGGAAATCAGGTCCATCTGTAGTTTGGGCATACGCAAAAAAGGTTTTTTCCTATGATACCCGAAAGTTAGTTTTCTACCCTGACCAGGCCTTATGTAGGCTTCCCACGTATCCCCAACAGGATATCAGGTCGGCGTGGTTCCGTTTACATAAAAAGGGAAAGGGATATTCTATCTTATTGAAAGCAATAAAGGGATACTTCTATTTTTTTTTTGTTTTTTTTTACTACCCAACCATACTAGGCAGGTCTTCATTGTCTTCTTCACCTTTATCTTCTATCCTTGTCTTCCCGCGACAATTCAAACATGGCCTTCATTCACGAGGCATTCCAGTTCAAGCTTGAAATCTATGCATTCCTCAATGTCATGGCCAGGGCGGCCATGATGATACACGTAAACCCTTTCTCTTGGAGATCCTAGGCGAACCTGATCAGTTTGCGGCACTGCTCTTATCTTCATTATGCTACACAGTAGGGAGTGAATCCTGGCATGTGATTCCTCGAACTTAGAGAAGTTGCTCCTCCAGAACATAACCTTTGATATCTTTTCTGGACAATTTCTTCCTTGGTCATGGGTCAGGAAAGAGCGGGGCCCCCATAGTTGGCTAATTCTCTATTGGTCAATCCATTGGATAAGCTTCCTTTCCAATGCTCCATACTCATTGGCTGTATGGCCCGACTGACTTCGGTGGTAGAGGTATTTCCTGTAAATCATAGAAGGAGCACATGATGGCAACATATTTGGCCTTTGCGTGTACACTCCAAAGGTCCCCAAAGTCTCCAAGAGTTCTTGTTTGGGCGTTTCTACTGGCTTACCCTAATTGTGCGATCTTGTGCCCTTAAGAACAATTATGCAAGAAACTGGAGTTCCCTGAGCTGAGATTCGCGCGGGTCTCCATAGACTTTTAGATTGAGGATAAGTATTTCGTCATCCCCATACGGTATGGGATCAAGCCCTTCTTGTTGACCGAGCGGGACATAACTCCCAAGTGGCGCTTCAGGTGTCTTTCCCCGTTTTACCCGATTGGCATGGTGTTGCTTAGTTAGTTCCTCAACATAAGCTAGGAGAGTTTCCGCTTCTTTCATTCTCTCATTGGCCGCCTTAGTGGTTTGGACAACTTCTTGTATTCTAGCAATAGCCAGGGCCATTCTATCGTCCCATTGTCGGTTTTTCTCACTTGTCGCTTCCATGTTCTCATCGTCACTGACTAGGTTAACGTAAGGTGAATTTGCACTCATGCTGTCTAGAGTCTCTATTTCTTATTAGCAAATCAACCTTTTAAAAGTGGAGCAAAATTTGTTTTAGGGGTTATTTTCTTGGTTTTTCTTTTGGGTAGTGACCGGAATGTGGACCAATCAAGAGTTTCATCAATATATATGATTTTCACACAAAGCAGTTATATCAAGTAAGCATTTAGACAATATATAATTTGCTTTCATATACCTCGCTGCTCCGAGGCTACTAGCATATGAAGCAGAATAGTGACATATGTAAAACAAATATATTGTTCCCAAAAAATAAAAATCTCTGCGCTTTTCATTAATATTTCCCTAGTGGGATTACAAGGATTTTAGGGTAAATAAAAATGCGATAATCTGAAAAAGTCCCCTCCACGGACAGAAATCTGCTCTCTATTATCTCGTGCCTTCTTGGCCCTTCGAAGGGCGGTCTGAATGGCTACATGGGCTGGCATCAACGCTGTCCCGATCCACTGGCCCCTCTGATCATCAGTCAATGACGCCCCTGTATCTATGGCTTCCTTAACAAAAGTGTGGAGCCATTCTAAGCTTTTCAATGAGGCGTCTGCCTTGTCTGTTAAACTCTTAATTATCTCTTGGTCATATTCTTTTTTGCTTGATGATCCACTTACCTCCCTTCTAACTGTCGTTTCATTCTTCTAACCTGAATTGCATTTGCGGCTTCCCTATCTACGGGAAATTTGTACAGATACGGTCCTGGAGTAGCAGTACCAGCTAGATCAGCCCTAAGCCACTCGTAGTAATTTTCATCATGACTTGGATTGTTTCGATCTTCATCCAACTTATCTTCCCTTATCACATTTTTTCGATATTTTTGAGCATCATTTATACCTTCGATATGACGTTCTTCATAATCTCGTACAAACTTTCCCATATTACCCACATTTGGAATAACCTGTCTCATACCAAACTGTCTAAGTACTCTCAATGGTGCATAGGGTATGATTCCCCTAATGCCTATAAGCGATAAATATGGACGCGTACGGCTCTTAACACAAACAACACAAATAGTCTTGGAATGAAAATCAGGTACTTTTCACCTGATATGTTTTTCTCTCAGTCTGGAAAAGATGTGAGCCTATCCTTTTTTATCTTGAAGCTCGCAAGGCCTAGCAGCGAATCCCAAGTCATCCTCTCTCAGGGCCGGATCTCGGCGGGTAGATAAACCACTCCTATCTAAATGCTTAAGTATCCATCATTGGACTAAGAGGTTGCAACTCTGGAAGTAGTAATAATGGTTGCGACATTTTCCCAAAGCCCGGTACATATCTGATAGGATGATGTCAAAATATTTGGTAAGCCCATTCGTCGTAACTCCTCTAAGAACAGCGTGGGCAACAAAGACAACCCGAGTGTCAATAGCTAGGGAGGCATTTTGTGAAAATACCATGGTTCCCAATAGGCAGGTAATAAAGGCTAGTGTTTGGTTAGCTTCCCAAGACTGGACTGAGGAAAACTCAAGGATGTGGTTTTCGTACCCCTGTTTGGATGAATAGCTCCCATATAACTCTCTAAAGGATATAGTGGGTCCCTGTGCCCAATCGGCTTTATTGACAGCAAACATGTCTTTGATTTATTTTGGGATTGGTTTGTGAGGGACAAGGATATTTTGAGCTAACTTCTTTTTGGACCTGTTAGGGCTTCCTACGCTTTCCAAGACATCTCTAATCTCTTCTACAGTGGGAGTCATCTCTATTTCTCCAAATCTGAACACCATTCTGTCGCTGTCCCAATAACCAGTAATAATCTCTAGCAGACCCGGATACCTAGTCATAACCATCAACGAAGGTAGATGCCCTATACAACCCTTTATCTCTTTCTTCTGATCATTAGTCAAACCTTCCCACCATATCACTAAACCTGGTGGTGGACCCACAACCATATCAAACTGCACATCAGGAGACATCTACAAGACAGAACACTGTTAGTTCCCCCCCTCCCCCCATACCAGGAATATTAATTTATTTCACACATGGCATAATAATGCTTCCAAATAGAAAATTGTGGGATGCAGTGTTTTCAGGTTTTTTCACCGTCTAAACACAGTAAGGTGTCTTTCCTGTCCGATTCAGGTAGGTTTGAGATACCCAAACCGGTCTATGGTCAGCATGCGCTCTATCAGTAAGGATTTGGCTTCGCTCTACGCTAATTATTCTAGAGTGGTTTTTCAAGCAAATAAAACAGGTTACCTAAGCGAACAAGCTGGGGGTGGGTTCTCCAAGGCTGTGGGAGACCGCATTCCCACTAGACCTTAGATACCTCAAAGAATATACCAAAATGGTTTTTAGTGAAGGTATGATCGCAGCTTATCCCGCGTCGTCACCCTTGAAAAAAATATAAAATAAATGGCAGGAGTGGCGGAGTATGCATACATGAATGACAATTATATTTTGCGAAAATTTAAACACATAAACAACTTATATCACTTAAACAATTTATATCATATAACCACACAAATTATTGGAACCCTTATGGTTAGAACATTAAATTGTTCCCCAACAAAGTCGCCATCTGTAGCGGGTCTATATTTTTTCCGATTCGTATTTGCACTTGCCTCATTTAAAAAGCAAAGTGTCCCGGGGAAGTACGGTTATCAATCGTACAGGAAAAAATAAAAAATATACCTCTACGTAATGGTGCTCAAATGGACTTTCTTTTAGAGTCGCCACCTAATTTTTAAGAAATTAGGAAAACTAGTTCGAAAAGGGTTCATTCAAAATGGTTAAATTTTAAAAGAATCATAATCTAATCAAAGTATGGGTAAGGGTTCTGGTGATCTCTCGGGGAAGGTCTTACGCATCCCGGTATTAAAGATCCGTAAAATACGGTTAACCTGCGGGTTCTAACAGTATGCCTTTGTAGATATAATTGTTTATAGTGAAAAAATGTTTTGACTTATATTTCCACTACAAAGAATTCATGCGAGATATACCACGTTTCAAGAAATGAAAGTGGTAAAATTTTGCCAAAAATTGGGCATTTGGGTGTCGGACTAGAACACTTAGGTTAATACCTGAAGGCTCTTAACCCAAGTAGGACCCTACGTAAGTCCACCCACAAATATTTTGAAAAAATATTTTTTAAGTATAGAAACTAGTTTTTTAGGAAAATAGTTTTAGGCATACTATTATAGTCCATATATTAATCTTATTCTATATATAGTCCATTTTATTATCATTCTTTTATTTTTGTTAAGTTTTATTTTTTGTCTAAGTCTAAGTAGTCACAATCAGTCCCACAAATTCTGAACATCGGTCTGAATCAGTCCATATGTCACAAGTCCACAGGTTTCATAAATGTTCAATTTAGTCCTTAATTTCAGAAAAATCGGCAGTTTTAATCCTTTTGTTCAAATCCACCCTAATTTCAAGTTGATGTCTCAAAACTAGACTTAATTTTTTTGTACCAAATTCTTTTGTTGTGGCGACTTTAAAATTCGTGATAATCCTATAAGGGTTCCAATTGATAAACAAATACACAAGTACAGAATTTAAATGTGCAAATAAAGATATAAGGGCATTGGGCCGACCAAGCTCAAATAGAAACAAGTATGCAACGGGGTGTCCTTAGGGCCCAAAATTATGTATGCTCCATGCTATGCTCCAAGAGAGGTTGATCCGATCTAGATACGTTAATGGGCCTCATTGAGGCCCACCAACAGGTTTGGATGGACAAAATACTAACGGGTATACATAGTATTAGTACACGTTCGTAAATCAAATTGTATAAAGTTAAGATCACAATAATTATTACAAAGCCAAAAAGAATTGTAACCCATTGGGCCTGACCCATTAATAATAATCAACAACATCCAACAACCCAAATGGCCTAGATATGAAATAAGCCCTAAAATAATAGTAAGGATAGGTCAAACAATAGAAACGCTGATGACAAGCCCAAGCTGAAAATTTCCTAAGTGTTAAGAGGTAATATGCATGATATACCATAGGTATACTACCCCATTTTTTCTCAAATTTTTCTAAGTTTCAAAGCTGTAATATACATGATATACCACCGATATACCTACTAAAATAGAGAGCAAAACCCATAAAAGGGCATACCCTCTATCCACCTGATATACACCATACATTCAGCTGATTATCATAACTTAAACACCTTACTTAAAGCGCAATAGAAAATTTTAAACCTAACCAATGATCCCAACAGTCTCCAAATTCATATTTCATTTTATCAAACTGTTACACCTCAGACATTTCATGTCATTATGTTGTGAATAGACTAACACAAACTTAAGGTGAATATGAACTCCATATGACCTTAAGAAGAGTATTTGATAGCTTTAAAGTGCGTACCACAAGATTTTTGAAGTATTATGAATCGGTGAGACTAAGTTCGTTAAAGGAAGTGAAGTATAAGTCTTGTTTGGGAAGGTTTTGCAATTATCGAGTTAATGGTTACTTAATAATGTCTTGAGGAGAAGCTATAGGGCTCTTTAGATGGTTAATGAAGTGTTATACAAGTGCCCAGAAGGTTCCATAAGGATTTGAGATCGAACGAATCGACGAGAATTATTTTGGAAAATATGAGTTATACGACCACTTACACAGTCAGTAAAACTTTATACGGTCCGTTTAAGGGTACGTATAACATTTACAGAGAAGGTCAGTCCCTACTAGTATTATACGGTCACTTATACGGACCTTATAAGTGTCCGTATAACTCAATCGGGTCAGACTTTTCTCTACTTATAAATAGATGACCCAAGTTCTTCTTTCTCATTTCCCATATTCTCCACACTTATTGAGAGCTCTAGAAAGTTCCTCACACCATATCGACACAAATCCAAGAGAAATCAAGGATTAATTACCAATAACCAAGAGAATAAAGTGCAAAGAAGCTCACTAGGGTTTGTAGAAGTCACGATCCCCTTTGGTATTGAAGTTAGGGTTTCTCTCAAGTTAAGTATATCCATCCAAAGTTCATCCTTACATGATCAAAGGTTAGTTTTACATCTATTTCATGCTATTAAGAGTATTTGGTTGTTGAATAACTTGAATGAAGGAAGGAAGAAGAATATGAAGCTCAAACATGGATTTAATGATATTCTTGAATAGTAACTTGACTTGAGTCATAGTTCTTAGTATGCCAAATGAGAATAATTTTGTTGTAGATGATATTAATGATGTTGAGGAAGTATTATGTGAAACTGAATATGGTATTATGTTGTAGCTATGGTTATGAATGACTTTGAGAAGGAGTTTTGAGGAGTGAACAATTTTTAACTTGAAAAAGTCTATGGAATATGGTATTATGGGTGTTGCTATTGATGTTTGTGAGTTGTTTATTATACGGGGAAAGTTGTCGAAACAAAGGAAATGCTGCCCAATTTTCGTTAGCTCTTAGTCGCTTTGGTTTAGACTTAAGCATGTTTTAAATGATCTAATTTAGTACGAATTCTCTTGAATGTAGAGTTGTGAGCTTGGAAGGAGAACGTTTAGTCGTTAAGGAGACGTAAAAGCTGTCTTAAGGCTAATCCCTTTCTTTCAAAGTCATGAATCCTATAATATGATTTCCTACATACTTCCATGACCTTCTTACATTCCAAAAGTTGAGGGTCCAAGATTCCTAAGTGCTTCTTATGAGATAGAGATAAGATATATTCTATGATAATGATGATGATGATCTTAATTCTAGAGATTCCAAAGCTTATGAATTGATGATATTATGAGATTGTTAATCTTGTTTTGTGATTCATTTGATGTTATTCATTGTTGGCAATCTCACCTCATGATACAAGTTCCTTCAAGGTGAGACATAGTGATGATGATTGTTCCATAGTATAATCGGACGTTACCGACCTTACATCACTCCGATAGAGTTGTAGCTTTCACTTAGCCTCTCATGCATGCTTTATGTTACGTATATGTATGATTACACCTTGCCTAGGTTTCCAGGCAGACACCACTACGATGGGCGTAGTGGGCAGCTATGATGATAATTACCACGTACCTAGTTGGCCGGGCAGTCACCACTAGTGGGCGACATGAGATGATTACCCCGAACGCTGGAGGCCCGGACGCGGGCTAATGATCACACCGTACCTAAATGGCCGGGCAATTTATATGTGTATGTATATGATATGATGTTGTTTGTTATAAAAGTTAGCATGCATGATTCCACCTTAAGAGGTGATCAGTTACAGGTTATCTCTTCATCTTATGCTCTCTTAGTTCTTGATTATGTTGTTATACATGTCTTACATACTTAGTACATTGTTCGTACTAACGTCCTTTCTTTTATGGACACTGCGTTCATACCCGCAGGTAGACAGGGAGATGGCACAGACACCTAGGAGCTTTGTCAGCAGATATACAGGAGCACTTCATTACTCTGGAGTTGCCGCTTATTGGTATATTTTTTTGTCTACATATTTGGGGCATGGTGGGGTCCTGTCCCGTCCTTATGATTTTTAGTATTCTAGTTAGAGGCTCGTAGACATATGTGGGTAGAAAATTTTCTATGCTCTCTTAAGTGTATGTCTTGTATATTATTTTGTAGCCTCGTGGGGTTGTACACATATGCATATTTTGAGGAGTAATTGGAGATTGTTTCGCAGTAAGCTTTGTTTGAGAATTGTATTGATCCAGGTTGAATATGACAATGAGCCTGATGAGTGGTGCCCAATAGGTTAGCTCCGGGTACCCGTCATGGCCCTCTAGCTGGGTCGTGACAAAAGTGGTATCAGAGCAGTTCCTTCCTAGGGTGTGTCTATGAGCCGTGTCCGGTAGAGTCTTGTTTATGGGTGTGAAGCGCGCCACACTTATAAACAAGTGGTTGCGGGGCATTTAGGAATAATGGATGTCCTTCTTCTTCATAGATCGTGCGATAGAGCTGTAATATAAGATTTCTTCTTTTCCTAATTGTGCGCTATGATTTCAGCGATGCCAATGAAGAGCAAAGCAATAGCCGCCCAGAAGGGCAAGACTGCGACAGGAAGGCAGACTGAACAGGAGCCACCGGTAAATAAAGAAGAGGGTGAGTCCCATAATGAGGCTCCATCTCATACTTCTCACACTCCGCCTATCTTAGAGGAGCATGAAGGGGTCTCTACTCCAACTCCAATGTCTCCAGTTCCTCCACCGGGTGCTTCGGGCTAGCAGATGACCGAGGCTATTCAGTTAGTGACCCAGCTAGTTGCTACTCAGGCTCAGCGACAGAGTGCGGGTCCAGGCGATAGAGCAGTTAGTGTAAGGGCCCATGATTTTATAAGTTTGAATCCTCCAGAATTTTTCGGGTCAAAGCCGGATGAAGACCCGCAGGGTTTTATAGATTAGATGCTGAGGATGCTGAGAATAATACATGCTTCCAATACTGAGTTAGTGGAGTTAGCATCCTATAGATTGCAGGATGTAGCCGTTCTTTGGTATAATAACTGGATTTCTTCGAGTGGGGAAAATGTGCCTCCCCCGGTATGGCAGCAGTTCATAGATGCTTTCATCCTCTATTATTTGCTACCTGAGGTCCGACGGGCTCGAGCTGACAGGTTTTTGAATTTAAGGCAAGGAAAGTATGAGTGCTCGGGAGTATAGTCTCCATTTTAATTCATTGGCTAGGTATGCTCCAACCATGGTAGCCGATATGGAAGACCAGGTGCACCGATTTGGGAGTGGTTTAGGGCCACATTTGATCAACGACTGCTTGACAGCTTCGCTTCAGGAAGGGATGGATATTTCCTGTATTCAGGCCCACGCCCAGAATTTAGAAGAGCAGCAGCAGCCGCTCAGGGGTGAGCGTGATATGGATAGAGGGCCTAGTAAGAGGGCTAGATGTGCTGGTGCTAGTAGTGAGTATAGAGGGGGTTAGAGGTAATTGTATTCCAGATATTCAGGCCAGTCTGCGGCTAGTGCACCTCCTCGATTTGCGGGCAGGAGATTTGACCGCCCCATTTATTCAGGACCAGGTCAGAGTACGAGAGTTTCGGGTCCTCAGTTTAGAGGTTATCTTAGTCAGAGGAGGCCATTGGTGCTGCGATGCAGTCAGTGCGGTAGATTACATTCGGGTCAGTGTCGCCGAGGCTCAGATGCTTGTTATTCCTGTGGTCAAACTGGGCATATGATGCGTGATTGTCCATCAATGAGTGGCAGAGTTGGGGTCCAGCCCACAGGATCAGTAGTTGGTTCTTCTTCGTCCGTGCGCCCTGTGGGGCAGACTCCCTAGACTTCAACAGGCTATGGCAGGGGCAGAGGGGGAGCATCCAGTTCGAGTGGCCCCCAGCCCCATATATATGCATTAGCTGGGCGACAGGATCTTGAGTCCTCCGCTGACGTTGTCACAGGTATATTATCTGTATTCTCCTATGATTTTTATGCATTGATTGATCCGGGTTCTACCTTATCGTATATCACTCATATTGCCGGTCGTATTAGGGTGAAACCCGAGCCAATCAAACCTTTTGAGGTGTCTATTCCTGCTGGTGACCCGATAATAGCTAGACAAGTATATAGAAATTGTGTGATTGTGGTATGTGATCGTCAGACTACAGCTGATTTGATTGAGCTGGAAATATTAGATTTTGATATTCTTATTGGCATGGATTGGTTAGCTAATGTGGACTGTAGAACAAAAATGGTTCGATTCCAATTCGCAAGAGATCTAGTGCTTGAGTGGAAACGTAACACAGCGTCTCCAAGAGGTAGGTTTATTTCCTATCTCAAAGTGAGGAACATGATTGCAAAAGGCTATATTTATCATTTGGTCCGAGTTCATGACACCGAAGCAAAGTTGTCGACTCTTCAATCAGTCCCGATAGTAAATGAGTTTCCGGATGTATTTCCAGATGAACTTCCAGGTCTTCCACCGGAATGGGAGATTGATTTTACAATTGATGTGCTGCCGGACACTAAACTGATATCTATTCCTCATTACAGAATGGCTCCTGTAGAATTGAAAGAGCTAAAGGCACAGCTGAAGGATTTCCTCGAGAAGGGGTTTATTAGACCCAGTTTATCGCCATGCGGAGCACCTGTCTTGTTCGTGAGAAAAAAAGATGGTTCCTTGCGAATGTGCATTGACTATAGGCAATTGAACAAGGTAACGATAAAGAATAAATATCCACTTCCGAGAATCGATGATTTGTTTGACCAATTGCAGGGTACTAAGTGGTTTTCAAAATAGATCTGAGATCAGGGTGTCACTAAGTGAGGGTTAGAGAAAAAGACACTCCGAAGACGGCTTTCAGAACCACATATGGTCATTATGAATTCCGAATAATGTCGTTTGGCTTGACTAACACCCCGACAGTGTTTATGAATTTGATGAATAATGTGTTTAGGCCTTTCCTAGATCTATTTGTAATTGTGTTTATCGATGACATTCTGGTATACTCTCGGTCGGAAGCAGAGCATGTAGATCATTTACGTATTGTTCTTGGGATTCTTCGGACTCGAGAATTATATGCTAAGTTTTCAAAATGCGAGTTCTGGTTAAGTTCTATAACTTTTCTAGGCCAAATTATCTCAGCTGATGGCATCCGAGTAGATACTCAGAAAATTGAGGCTCTAAAGACTTGGCCAAGGCCTACAACACCTACGGAGGTACGTAGCTTCTTGGGATTAGCAGGTTATTACAGAAGATTTGTAGAAGGATTTTCTTCTATTTCTGCACCATTGACGAAGCTAACTCAGAAGTCAGTAAAATTTCAATGGACCGATGTTTGTGAGCGCAGTTTCCAGGAGTTGAAAGATAGATTTACTTCAGCCCTAGTTCTGACACTTCCAGATGGATCGGAAGGCTATGTTGTGTATTGTGACACCTCCAGTGTTGGAATAGGCTATGTGTTGATGTAGCACAGTAAGGTTATTACCTATGCTTCTAGGCAGTTGCGGAAACATGAGAAGAATTATCCGACCCATAGATCTTGAATTAGCTACGGTTATTTATGCACTAAAGATGTGGAGAAATTATTTTTATGGTGTTCATGTTGATATTTATACAGATCATAAGAGCCTCCAGTAGATTTTCAAGCAGAAGGAGTTAAATTTACGGCAGAGGCGATAGTTAGAGCTATTGAAAGACTATGATGTGAGTATTTTATACCATCCCAGAATGGCGAATGTGGTGGCCGATGCTCTCAGCCGTAAATCTATGGGCAGTCTATGTGATGTTTAGCCGGAGAAGAAAGAATTAGTCCGTGACCTTCACCAGCTAGCTAGCCTAGGAGTCCGCTTAATGGACTCGGGTGATGTGGGAGTTACTGTTCATAATCTAGCTGTTTCATCCCTAGACATGGAAGTAAAAAAGTGCCAACATGAAGACCCCAAGTTGAGTTATTATAAAGATTGTCATGATCCGACCAGAGGGCCATCACGGGCACCCAGTGCTAACCCACCCGGGCACCTCTTATCGTACATTCACATTCACATCTAGGTGAGTCACATAGCATATTCATAATTATTATACATCCATAATATTAATCTCGTTGGGCAGCACCACATTTATATCATCATCGACAATAAGGCCCATATCTATATAAACAAGCCGACGAGGATATCAATATGATATACAAAATATGAGCCGACAAGGTTGCATGACATCTAACCATACACAACTGTCTACGAGCCTCTAAGAAGAGTATGTATCATCATATAGGCGGGACAGGACCTCGCCATGCCTATATGTATGTACACAAAAGAATAATACCCAAAAGTTGTAGCTCCGGATGAAATGGAGCTCCTCTATGTAGTCCCTGAATAAGAAATCTATGGACCAAGCCTGTCTCCCGGTCCACCTGCGGGCATGACGCAGCGTCCACAAACAAAAGGACGTCAGTACTAATAATGTACTGAGTATGTAAAGCATAATAAACATCATAATGGGAGCATAAGAAATAGCGTAAGAAGTAGCATAAGGAATAGCATAAGATAGAAGAATCAGGAGGCAATAGAACCCTTTGTACCTCTAGTGGCCATCATCATACTTACTTACTTGTCTTTCACAGGGGCCTTCCATTTCCAATGTTTACTCATGCATATATACATGCTTATACATATTCGTATTCATATTTATACTGTACCCGACCATGAGGGTTCGGTGATTCACATACCCGGCTATGACAAAGCTCGGTGATTATACATATCTGGCCCTACCAAGGCTCAGTGTTATCCGTACTCAACTGCCATGTAAGCTCGGTGTTACATAATAGTCATACATACTTAGACACATATACATAGGATTCCATAAGTATCATCAACATCATGGCCATCATCGTTGTCGTTACATCAATCCTTAGAGGACCAACTATCATATTAAGGAGGTACTAGAATCGTTTAAGTATCGAGAATCATGAGCTTTGGTAATCTTAGAGATAGAGTCATTTGGAAGACATTATGGAACTCATGAAAGGATACATAACAAAGGAACCATGCCTTAATGAAAGAAGGGTTAGCCTTACATACCTCTTCGTCTTCTTAACTACTTAATGTTCACCGTCGAATCTTGAACAATCTACATTTAGAAGGATTCATACCATGGTTAAGCCTTAACGATACCCTTAAATTTAAACTAGAATAATTCATGATCTAATGAAAATTGGGCAGCATTTCCCCCATTTCGTCAACTTCCACCATATTACAAAATAACTCCCAAACATCCATAATACACCCACAATATCATAATCAAGTAATCACATTCCATTAAGCCTTCAAAATTCATCCTTGTGTTCAACTTATACCAACAACCTCACACCTATTTTTGCACATTTTCATACAATTATTCCTTATCACTATTACTACCTTCCATAACAAGATTATATCTATATTATACTAAGAATCATGACTCAAGTTAGCTTACTACTCAAAAACATCATAAAAGTTACACTTAGCCCTCATTTTCTACTTTCTTCTTCTAACCAAGTTCTTCAACCACCAAGCATTCATGATAGCATGAAATAAGCATGAAAACTAACCTTTTATCTCATGGGAATGGTCTTTGGAGAAGCTATCAACTTAGGCTAAAACTCTAGCTTCACTACTCAAGAATCTCTTGTAGTCTACTAACCCTAGGAAGCCTTCTAACACATGAACACCTTGATTCTTGCCTTTTGATCTTTGTTTTATCTTGGATTGGAATGGAATATGCTTGGATAAGGGGTTTGAGCTCTTAAGACTTGTGGAAAATGAAAAATAAAATAACTGAACAAAGACCATCTATTTATACAAAAAGTTAAAAATCAGCCCGATGGACTTATACAGACCACTTATACGGTCCGTATAAGTGGACCGTATAACACCACTAGGAAAGTGACCCTTTCTGTTGAGGTCAGGTTATACGGACCCTCCTTATACGGACCGTATAAGTGGTCGTATAACTCCTTATTATACGAAACTTTCTCTCATTGATTCGTTTGACTTCCAATCCTCGTGGAACCTTCTTGGCACTTACATAATACTTCATTAACCATACAATAGGCCCTATAGTAGCCCCTCAAGATATTATAAATGAAAATTAGCTCAATTATAGCGAAAATCTTTCTGAACTCGACTTATATTTCACTTCCTTCAACAAACTAAAGCTCACATATTCGTACAACTTCAAAGTCTTATGGTATGCACCTTAAGCTATCTAATACCTTCCTTAATCTCGTAAGAGTTACATAATCACCTTAAGCTCATGTTAGCCTACTCACAAGGCAACAAAATCAGAAATTTCTAAGGTGTAACATTCTCCCCCCCCCCCCCCCCCTTTTGGAACTTTCGTCATCCAATGTTGGGTTCATGGGAATTCTATAAAACTTTGCTAGAGTTTCCCCTATAATATGGCACTACCATCCTGCAACAGCAACCCAATGTACATCGCCTCACAGGGCTACAACAACAAAATCAATAACCATGGCCACACACGACCAGGAAAGAATTAAGGAAACCACTACATACCTGAGGATGATGGCGTCTCTGCCTGAGTCTCCTCTGGGGGTGAATATAAATGCAGGTACCTGAACTTCATGTCTTCTTCGACTTCCTAAGTCATTTCCTCTCTATTATTATTTCTCCATAAAACGTTTACTGAAGCTACCTCTTTGGCTCTGAGCTTCCGTACTTGCCTATCTAAAATGGCGATGGTCTTCATAAGATAATTGTTTAGTAACTTGGACATCATCTATTGGTACAATTCTAGAAGGATATCCAATGCACTTATGAAGCATTGATACATGGAAAACTGGGTGAACTGACTCCAAATCAGGAGGTAGATCTAATTCTTAAGCCACTTGGCCTACCTTGCATACAATCTCATAAGGTCCAATGTACCGAGGGATGAGCTTGCCCTTCTTGCCAAAAAATACCCAATCTTTCACTTAGAACTCTAATTCTCTTCGACAGTTATCTGCATAGGATTTCTGACGACTCTGAGCTATTAATAATCAATCCTGTATAAGCTTGACCTTCTCTATAGCTTGCTGGACCAAGTCTGGCCCTATCAATTTGGTGTCTCCTACTTCGAACCACCCAATTAGGGATCTACACTTTCGCCCATATAAAGCCTCATATAGGTCCATTTGGATGCTAGAATGATAACTATTGTTATAAGAAAATTCAATAAGCGGTAAATGATCATCCCAATTACCTCCAAAATCCAATATGCATGCCCGTAGCATATCCTCAAGAGACTGAATGGTACGTTCAGCTTGCCAATCCGTCTGTGGGTGAAATGCCGTGCTAAGGCTCACCTGAGTCCCCAAACCTTCTTGGAATGTTTTTCAAAAATTGGCTGTAAATTGAGTCCCTCTATCGGAGATAATAGCTACTGGAACACCGTGAAGTCGCACTATCTGTTTAACATAAAGCTTTGCATAATCTTCTGCTACATGTGTAGTTCTGACTGGTAAGAAATGCGCTGACTTAGTGAGTCTATCCACAATCACCCATATAGAATCATACTTACGTCGAGAACGGAGTAAGCCTGTAATAAAGTCCATATTAATTACTTCTCGTTTCCATGTTGGAATTTCTATAGCTTGCAACAATCCACTCGGCTTTTAGTGCTCAATCTTCACTTGCTGACAATTAGGACATTGGGCCACGAACTCTGCTATATCTTTCCTCATCCCATTCCACCAATATATAGATTTAAGATCATGGTACATCTTCGTTGCTCCGAGGTGAATGGAATAATGGGAACAATGGGTTTTTTTCAATATTTGGTGGCGTAATCCTGTAACATTAGGAACACATAACCTGCCTCGGCATCGGAGAACTCCATCTCCACAAATCTCAAATGATGACTTCTCCTTCTGAGGGAGTGTAATTTTGTAATGAATTAGCATGGGATCTTCGTATTGACGTTCTTTTATTTCAACTACTAGCGACGAAACCGCTGAATTCTGAATGACAGCTCCCATACTGCCTGAGTCCACTACTTGAACTCCTAGGGTAGCTAACTGCTAGAGTTCACGAGCTATCTCTCTTTTCTCCGGCCGAACATCGCATAAACTTCCCATGGATCTACGGTTAAGAGCATCAGCCACAACATTTGCTTTCCCGGGACGATATAGGATGTTAACATCATAATCTTTCAACAATTCGAACCATCGCCGTTGCCATAAATTCAGTTCTTTCTGCTTGAAGATATACTGAAGGCTCTTATGATCTGTATAAATATCAACGTGGACGCCATACAAATAATGTCTCCACATCTTCAACGCATGAATTACTGCAGCCAATTCAAGATGATGGGTCGGATAATTTCTCTCATGTTTTCGTAACTGCCTTGAAGCATACGCAATCACCTTATCATGTTGCATTAACACGTATCCTAACCCCACGCCTGAAGCATCAAAATAGATAACATAACCTTCCGATCCCTCTGGAAGTGTCAGGACTTGGGCAGAAGTTAATCTATCCTTTAGATCTTGGAAACTACGTTCACAACCATCTGTCCATTGAATCTTAGCTAATTTCTGGGTCAGCTTCGTGAGTGGTGCAGAGATAGAAGAAAAACCTTCTACAAACCTCCTGTAGTAACCTACTAAGCCCCAAAAACTACGAACCTCCGTAGGTGTTGTAGGCCTTGGCCAAGTCTTCACGGCCTCAATCTTTTGGGTATCTACCCGGATGCCATCGACTGAAATGATATGCCCCAAAAAGGTCACCGAATTTAACCAAAATTCACACTTAGAAAATTTGGCAAATAACTTTTGAGTTTGAATAACTCTAAGAACGGCATGCAAATGATCCGCATGTTCTGCCTCAGACCTAGAATATACCAGGATATCATCAATGAACATGATCACAAACAAATCTAGGAAAGGCCTGAACACATTGTTCATCAAATCCATAAATACTATCGGCGCATTAGTTAGCCCAAATGACATTACCAGGAACTCGAAATGGCCATATCTGGTTCTGAAGGCTGTCTTCAGAATATCTTTCTCCCTAACTTGCACCTGATGATATCCGGATCCCAAATCTATCTTTGAAAACCATTTGGTGCCTTGTAATTGATCAAATAAGTCATCAATCCTTGGGAGAGGGTATTTATTCTTGATCATTACTCTATTCAGTAGCTGATAGTCAATGCACATTCGCAAGGAGCCATCTTTCTTTCGCACAAACAGTACGGGTGCTCCCCACGGGGAAGAACTAGGCCTAATAAAGCCTTTCTCAAGCAAGTCCTTCAATTGCTCCTTCAATTCTTTCAACCCAGCGGGAGCCATTCTGTAAGATATGGGCTCAGTATCCAGTAGCACATCTATAGCGAAATCGATCGCCCGTTCAGGAGGGAGGTATGGAAGCTCTTCCGGGAATACATCCGGAAACTCATTCACCACGGGGACAGACTGAAGAGTTGGCGATTCAGCTTCTACATCTTGAACCCGAACTAGATGGTACATACAACCTTTAGCAATCATTTTCCTCGCCTTGAGATAGGAAATAAACCTACCTTTCGGGGACGCAGTATTTCTGTTCCATTCTAAAACTGGTTCTCTCGAAAACTAGAAGCGAACCATTTTCATTGTACAATCAACATTGGCATAGCAAGAGGCCAACCAATCCATGCCCATGAAAACATCAAAGTCCACCCTCTTTAACTCATGTAAATCAACCACAGTACGGTGGTCACAAATCACAACTACACAATTCCTATATACATGGCTAGCGATTACCGGTTCACCAACGGGTGTAGATACCTCAAAAGGTTTGATCAACTCCGGTTTGACCCCAAACCGATCCGCAATATATGGAGTAACATATGACAATGTGGAGCCCGGATCTATCAAAGCATATACATCATGAGAAAATACCGATAATATACCTGTGACGACATCGGGGGAAGACTCAAGATCCTGGCGTCCTGCCAAAGCATAAATACGGTGCTGTGGACCACTAGAACTGGGGGCTCTCCCTCTACCTCTACCATGGCTGACTGGCACATATGAACCTGGCCCCATAGGGCGTATAGATGATTAAGACTCGGCTACCGATCCTGAAGGCTGGACTCTATCCCTTCCACCAACCGAGAGGCAGTCAGGCATGATATGGCCTGGCCGACCGCATGCATAGCAAACCTCTGAACCTAGTCGAAACTGGCCCCAATGTAACTTCCCGCACTGGGAAAATTGTGGTACGGGTGGCCTTGCCTGACCCGAATCACCTCTGAACTGAAAACCTGAAGCCCTGAAACTCTAACTCGGCCCGGAATAAGTAGATCTATCAAATCTCTGGCCTGTAAACCGTGGAGGTGCACTAGTCATAGAATGGCCTGAATGCCTAGAAAACTGTTGTCTTTTCCCTCCTCTAAACTCACTCGTCGGACCCGAAGATCTTGCCTTATAGATATACCCCCTGTCATGCTTACGCTTACTTGTTTGCTGTTGTTGGCTTTCCTCTAAATTCTGGGCACGGGCTTGAATACGTGAAATATCCATGTTTTCCTAAAGGGACGCAGTCAGGCACCTATCCATCAAACGTGACCCTAGGCCTCTCACAAATTGGTGCACTCAGTTACCCATATCTGCTACCATGGCCGAAGCATACCTAGCCAAAGAGTTGAAGCGGAGACTATACTCTAATGCACTCATACTTCCTTGCCTAAGATTCAAGAATTTATCGGCTCTAGCCCGCCGAACCTCTGGAGGCAAGTAATGCCGGAGGAAGGCATCCACAAATTCTTGCCATACCGGGGGAGGTGCATTAACTCACCTTGAATCCATCCAAACCGTATACCAATGAACCGCGACATCCCGCAATCTATAGGGTGCTAACTCCACCGATTCAATGTCCGAAACATGCATTAACCAAAGTGTTCTCAACATCCCATCAATAAAGTTTTGAGGGTCCTCAACCGGCTTTGACCCAAATAATTCTGGAGGGTTCAAGCTAATAATATCACGGGCCCTTGCACTAATAGCCCTAATACCTTGCCCTGTACCTTGCCGCTGAGTCTGAGCGGTAACCAACTGAGTAAGTAAATGAATGGCCTCTTTCACATCTTGGCCTGAAGCATCAGGTGGAGGAGCTGGGGCTGAGGCTCCCTCGTGCTCCTCAGAATTAGGCACTGAGTGGGAGGACTGAGATTGAGCTGCATTCTGGAGCTCACCCTCCTCTACAACCGTTGGCGGTACTCTTTCGGCCTACTTTTTTGCCACTGTCTTGCCCTTTTGGGCTGCCGTAGCCTTTCACTTTACAGGCATTTCTGAAATACATAATACACGGTTAAGGGAAGAGAAATCCTTATATTATGGCTCTATCGCATGATCTTATGAAGAAAGAAGGTCATTCACTCCTATAATGCCCGTAGCCTCCTGTTTATAAGTGTGGCGTGCAACATACCCATAAACAAGACTCTACTGGACACGGCTCGTAAAAAACACCCTAGGACAGAACTGATCTGATGCCACTTTTGTCACAACCCGAGCGGAGGGCCATGACGGGCACCCGGTGCTAACCCACCCGGACACCTCTTATCGTACATTCACATTCACATTCACATCTAGGTGAGCCACATAGCTTATTCATAATTACTATACATCCATAATATTAATCTCGTTAGGCAGCACCACATTTATATCATCATCGATAACAATTCCCATATCCATATACACAAACCGACGAGTCTATCAAAATGATATACAAAATATGAGCCGACAAGGCTGCAAGATATCTAACCATACACAACTGTCTACAAGCCTCTAAAAAGAGTATGTATCATCATATAGGCGGGACAGGACCCCGCCATGCCCATATGTATGTACACAAAAGAATAATACCCAAAAGCTATAGATCCGGATGAAATGGAGCTCCTCTATGCAATCCCTGAATAAGAAATCTGTGGACCAAGCCTGTCTCCCTGTCCACCTGTGGGCATGACGCATCGTCCACAAACAAAAGGACATCAGTACGAATAATGTACTGAGTATGTAAAGCATAATCAATATCATAATAGGAGCATAAGAAATAGCGTAAGAAGTAGCATAAGGAATAGCATAAGATAGAAGAATCAGGAGGCAATAGAGCCCTTTATACCTCTAGTGGCCATCATCATACTTACTTACTTGTCTTTCACGGGGGCCTTCTATTTCCAATGTTTGCTCATGCATATATACATGCATATACATATTCGTATTCATATTTATACCGTACCCGACCACGAGGGTTCGGTGATTCACATACCCATCCATGACAAGGCTCGGTGATTATACATATCTGGCCCTACCAAGGCTCAGTGTTATTCGTACCCAACTGCAGAGGTGCGCGCGCGATAGGTATCATACCCGGCCATGTAAGCTCGGTGTTACATAATAGTCATACATACTTAGACACGTATACATAGGAGTCCATAAGTATCATCAACATCATGGGCATCATCGTTTTCGTTACATCTATCCTTAGATGACCAACTAGCATATTAAGGAGGTACTAGAATCATGAAAGTATCGAGAATCATGAGCTTTCGTAATCATAGAGATAGAGTCATTTGGAAGACATTATTGAACTCATGAAAGGATATATAGCCAAGGAGCCATGCCTTAACGAAAGAAGGGTTAGCCTTACATATCTTTTTATCTTCTTAACTACTTAACGTTCACCGTCGAATATTGAACAATCTACATTTAGAAAGATTTATACCATGGTTACGCCTTAACGATACCCTTAAATTCAAACTAGAATAATTCATGATCTAACGAAAATTGGCAGAATTTCCCCCATTTCGTCAATTTCCACCATATTACCAAACAACTCCCAAACATCCATAATACACCCACAATATCATAATCATGTAATCACATTCCATTAAGCCTTCAAAATTCATCCTTGTGTTCAACTTATACCAACAACCTCACACCCATTTTAGCACATTTTCATACAATGCTTCCTTATCACTATTACTACCTTCCATAACAAGATTATATCCATATTATACTAAGAATCATGACTCAAGTTAGCTTACTACTCAAAAACATCATAAAAGTTACACTTAGCTCTCATTTTCTACTTTCTTCTGCTAACCAAGTTCTTCAACCACCAAGCATTCATGATAACATGAAATAAGCATGAAAACTAACCTTTTCTCTCATGGGAATGGGATTTGGAGCAGCTATCAACTTAGGTCAAAACCCTAGCTTCAATGCTTAAGAATCTCTTGTAGTTTACTAACCCTAGGAAGCCTTCTAACACATGAACACCTTGATTCTTGCCTTTTGATCTTTGTTTTCTCTTGGATTGGAGTGGAATATGCTTGGAGAAGGGGTTTAAGCTCTCAAGACTTGTGGAAAATGAAAAATGAAATAAATGAACCACGACCATCTATTTATACAAAAAGTTAAAAATCAGCCCGATGGACTTATACGGACCACTTATACGGTCCGTATAAATGGACCGTATAATGCCACCAGGAAAGTGACCCTTTCTATTGAGGTCATGTTATACGGACCCTCCTTATACGGACCGTATAAGTGGTCTTATAACTCCCAGTTATGCGAAACTTTCTCTCGTTGATTTGTTTGACTTCCAATCCTTATGGAACCTTCTTGGCACTTACATAATACTTCATTAACCATAAAATAGGTCCTATAGCAACCCCTCATGATATTCTAAATAAACATTAGCTCAATTATAGCGAAAACCTTTCTGAACTCGACTTATATTTCACTTCCTTCGACAAACTAAAGCTCACATATTCGTACAACTTTAAAATCTTATGGTATGCACCTTAAGCTATCTAATACCTTCCTTAATATCGTAAGGGTTTCATAATCACCTTAAGCTCATGTTAGCCTACTCACAAGGCAACAAAATCAGAAATTTCTAAGGTGTAACAAAGATATACTTCCTTAAAAAGAAAAGTCACAATTTGAAATTTCTGCAGATGGAGTTCTCGGGTATCGAGGCAGGCTATGTGTTCCAGATGTTGCAGGATTATGCCACCAGGTTCGGGAAGAAGCCCATTATTCTCGTTATTATGTTCATCCAGGAGCGACAAAGATGTACTATGATCTCAAATTAATATATTGGTGGGACGGAATGAAGAAAGACATAGCAGGGTTTGTGGCTCATTGTCCAAATTGTCAGCAAGTGAAAATTGAGCATCAAAAGATAGGAGGATTGTTACAAGCTATGGAAATTCCAACCTGGAAATAGGAAGTGATCAACATGGATTTTATTGTAGGTTTACCTCGTTCTCTGCGTAAGTATGACTCCATATGAGTAATCGTGGACAGACTTACAAAATCAGCTCATTTTCTTCCAGTCAGAACTACATACTCAGCCAAAGATTATACAAGGTTGTATCTTAAAGAGATAATGCGACTTCATGGTGTCTTAGTATCCATTATCTCAGATAGAGGAGCACAATTTACTGCTAAATTCTGGAAGTCCTTTCAAGAAGGCTTGGGAACTCAAGTGAAACTTAGCATGGCATTTCATCCACAGACTGATGGACAAGCTGAACGCACTATTCAGACCTTAGAAGATATGTTGCGGGCATATGTATTAGATCTCGGAGGTAATTGGGATGATCATTTGCCACTTATCGAATTTACTTATAACAACAGTTATCATTCTAGTATCCAGATGACCCCGTATGAAGCTCTATACGGGAGGAAGTGTAGATCGCCAATTGAGTGGTTTGAAGTGGGAGAGACAACTAATAGGTCAAGAATTAATTCAGCAAGCATTGAAAAAGATTAAGCTTATTCGAGATAAGTTGTTGACAGCCCAGAGTCATCAGAAATCTTATGCGGACCATCGTCAACGAGACTTGGAGTTTCAAGTTAATGATTGGTTATTTCTGAAAGTGTCACCAATGAAAGGTGTAATGAGATTTGGCAAGAAGGGGAAGCTTACTCCCAGGTATGATGGGCCTTATAGGATTCTGCGCAAAGTAGGCCAAGTGGCTTATGAATTAGATCTACCTTAAGATTTTGAATCAGTCTATCCAGCTTTTCATGTATCGATGCTCCATAAGTGTATTAGAGATCCTTCCAGAATCGTGGATGTGGATGATGTCCAAGTTACCGAGAACTTGTGTTATGAAGAAGTACCCATTGCTATACTAGACAGGCAAGTGCGGAAACTCAGATCTAAAGATATTGCCTCAGTTAAGGTCCTGTGGAGAAACAATAATAGAGAAGAGATGACTTGGGAAGTAGAAGCAGATATGAAGTCTAGGTATCCGCACTTATTTCCATCCCCAGAAGAGGTTCAAGACGATATGCCATTGTCCCCAGGTATGTAATTCATTCTTTTAATGCTTTTGGGTCGTGTGTGGCCATGCTTCTCGCTGTTGTTATTATAGCCCTGTGAGGCAATGTTATTTTGGGTTGCTGTGACAGGATGATAGTGCCATATTACAAAAGAAACTCTGGCGAAATTTTTGTAGAATCTCCGAGAACTTAACATTCGAGGATGAATGTTCTTAAGGGGGGAGAACGTTACGCCCCAGACATTTCATATCGTTGTGCTGTGAATAGACTAATGCAAGTTTAAGGTGAATATGAAGTCCATATGACCTTAAGGAGAGTGTTTGATAGCTTTAAAGTGCGTACCACAATATTTTTAAAGTATTATGAATCGGTGGGACTAAGTTCGTTGAACGAAGTTAAGTATAAGTTGTGTTTGGGAAGGTTTCGCAATTATCGAGTTAATGGTTACTTAATAATGTCTTGAGGATAAGCTATAGGGCTCCTTAGATGGTTAATGAAGTGTTATACAAGTGCCAAGAAGGTTCCATAAGGATTTGAGATCGAACGAATCGACGAGAATAATTTCAGAAAATATGAGTTATATGACCACTTTTACGGTCCGTATAAGTTTATATGGTCCGTATAAGGCTCCGTATAACAGTTACAGAGAAGGTCAGTCCCTGGTAGTATTATACGGTCACTTATACGGACCGTATAAGTGTCTGTATAGCTCAATCGGGTCCGATTTTTCTCTACTTATAAATAGATGACCCAAGTTCTTATTTCTCATTTCCCATCTTCTCCACACTTCTTGAGAGCTCTATAAAGTTCCTCACACCATATCAACATAAAGTTCCTGCGATAGAGTTGTAGGTTTCACTTGGGCTCTCATGCATGCTTTATGTTACGTATATGTATGATTACACCATGCCTAGTTGGCCGGGCAGACACCACTACGATGGGCGTAGTGGGGAGCTATGATGATAATTACACCGTGCCTAGTTGGCTGAGCAGTCACCACTAGTGGGTGGCCTAAATAGTTGGGCAGTTTATATGTGTATGTATATGATATGATGTCATTTGTTATAAAAGTTAGCATGCATGATTTCGGCTTAAAAGGCGATCAGTTACAGGTTATCTCTTCATCTTAGCTCTCCTAGTTCTTGATTATGTTGTTATACATGTCTTACATACTCAGTACATTATTCGTACTGACGTCCTTTCTTTTATGGACGCTGTGTTCATGCCCACGGGTAGACAGGGAGACGGCACAGACACCTAGGAGCTTTGTCAGCAGCTATACAGGACCACTCCATTACTCCGGAATTTCCGCTTATTGGTATATTCTTTTGTGTACATAGTTGGGGCATAGCGGGGTCCTGTCCCGTGCTTATGATTTTCAATATTCTAGTTAGAGGCTCATCGACATATGTAGGTAGAAAATGTCCTATTCTCTCTTTAGTGTATGTCTTGTATATTATTTTGTAGCCTCGTGGGCTTGTACATATATGCATATTTTGAGGAGTAATTGGAGATTGTTTCGTAGTAAGCTTTGTTTGAGAATTGTATTGATCCAGGTTGAATATGATAATGAGCATGATGAGTGGTGCTTGGTAGGTTATCTCCAGGTACCCATCATAGCCCTCAAGATGGGTCGTGACACAAACAAGACCAATACAAGCAGGCACAGCCCTCTAGGATTGGTTACAATCATAGGACAAATGAGTCACATGGTCCTTTGGCAAGCAACAAAGAGAACTTAAGTGGCTTTAGACAATGCAAATGTAGACAATGCCTAGACACAACAGCACTTGAAGTTCATGCAATCAACTATGAAAATGACAAGAAGTGTATGGTTGGTTTTAGAATGGAAAATAAGTAATAACAACAATGGTAGAGTAGGGAGATCACAACAGTACAAGAGAAAAAGTGACAAGGCAAAGGTCCCAATTGTCATATTCAAGAATCTTAACTTCTAGCCCTTTCTAGGTGGTCAGTAGCTAATAGAGGCAGGGTGATACATTATCTAGTCAAGAATCCATTTTTAACCAAAAGGGGATTGGATCAAGTGCAAGCAAACTATTTTCTTAATCCATCCTCTTCACCAGAAGCCACAGAGGCCAGTTCTTATTATTTACACCCATTTTATGCTAATTTTAGCTTAAGCAAATTAGCTATCAGTCAGGTTTAAAGTACAAGTCCCATAAGTGGTCTAACAACAATGGATCTTATAAAAATACTAGCACAAGAATCTCAAATGATGATCTTATATCAGTTTATTCTCAGGATGGCACAAATGGTCTAAGGGCCTAAGTGTGGATAAAAAATGACCAATGCAAGTTTTAAGGAAATTCCAATTAGGGAGGCAATCAAGACAAACTATAGAAGGCAAAAGGGATCCAGGTGATGCATGATATTGTTCCTAGGCTCAAAATACCAACTAAACATGTCATGGTCACCAACAGTCAGGCAGAGGTGGGAAACCATGTGTATAGGCTACAGAAAGCCACAAGTTAGCTATAGAGGCAGGTACAGGTGAGCAAGTACTATATATGTTCTTATAAAGGTAGTTTTGATTTCAGTTTTAGCATGGCATTGAGTGTCAAAGTTCATAATCCAAACATACCATAAATCAAAAAGGGCATGGCACACTTTTTTAGATGATAAAGAAAGTAGTGTTGGTAGTGATGAGACAAGGAAGTGAAGCAGTACAAGAATGAGGTAAAAGAGACAGAAGTCAGGCCAAGGGCCATACTCATAATCCTTATTTTTAATCTCTCTAGGGGGAGAATCAATAATCAAGAAGAACAAAGTGATGAATTGACCAGCCATGAGTTCATTTTTAATTAGCAGGAAACTGAATCAGTGTTAGGAACCCATATTAAGCTAGCCTGCACTTATCCAAAGGCCATAGTGGCAAGTAGTAGGTCCATGTCCTTTCAGGCTAGTCTTAGTTTAAACAATTCAAGGTGTCTAGCAATGCAAACCACAAGTTATCAACTAATCATAAAAATCAACTCAACACATAGTAGGTCTTAGGAGGTACCAGCCGAGCCCCAAAAAAGTGGTCTGACCTCATTCCTAGAATTGCACAAGTAAGCAAAACATAAGTAAAAATCCAAACCAGATCCAACAAGCTATAGCAAGGACAAAGAGGGAACATGATACTGTCTCAGGTTCAAGTGCAGATCAACCATGGTCATAACAGATCACATATGATAGGAGGTTTCAAATAGGAAAAATGATAGGCTCCAAGGAATCAAAGCTGGAACTAAAAAAAAATTCATGGCACTGTCCTAGATGCAAAAAATGGAGCATTAAACATGTCTTGTTTCAAGCAAGTAAGCAGGAGTAGGGAATCCTATATATGAATCCTCTAAACAAAAGCTCCTAATTGAGTAGCAGGGATAACTAATAATAAGCAGGTGCTATACTTAAGACTTTTTTAGAGTAGTTTAACCTTTATTTCCAATCCCTTCACCCTTAGTCTCTATGTGATGTATGTTATACAAGAAATCTCAGAAAATGTGGCACTATATTAATATAAGCTAGAAAAAAAATCTTTCATGGAAAAATACAAATAAATGGAGTACAAAGAAGTATCAAAAATTCAGAGACAAGACCACCCTATAAACTATCCCCCAATCCCTCTTGTTTCAACCTTGAGACAGGAAACCAAGTTTTTTTTTACTCCTTCCTATCTATTATTTGCTCTTAAAAGTTAAAAAAAAACATGATTAGCAAATGCACACAATGCACCTAAGGTTCAGGACACTTAATCTCCTCAAAGACCAACAAGATAAGATACCAGTTCTCAAGTTCTTATTATTTTTTTTAAAAGCAAATTCTCAATCTAAACAGTCTCAGAACTCACTAAAACAGATTCAAGAAAAATCATTTTTCATCTTCTTATACTCTGTCATATCCAGGAGTGACAAAACAAGACACTAGCCAAGGCAAAAACAGTCATAAAAACACACACACATTCCTCCTATGGTTTTACAAGTCACGTAGCCAAGACAGAAAACCCAGATTCATTTTAAAGAATTTTAGAATTATCCAAGTTCGTTATTTCCAGGGCAGTACTCAGAATCCAGATAAACAATCCTTTTAAGAGAGATCTTTCATAAGCCAATTTCAAGGGAGTTTGAAGAAAAAGGTCATTTTTATATCAAATCCTATCACAAAGAATCCGAGTACCTAGTATGTTCAGAGTTGTATGTTTGCAGATCACCCATAAGTTCTCAAAGGGTAGTTCTAAGTTTAGATACCACAAGCAAACTGAGTTATAGGTTCTATTAAATCCAAATATGCAGAAAACAAAAGATAAGCTTATTATTCTAAAATTTTAAATTTGTCTTCAGAGGGTCATTTAAAGCTAACACACAGGCAGTCTTGAAAGAAAGTGTACACAAGTGGACTTTTTTTTAAAGAAGAAAATCAAGACTTAGGCTCATTTTAAGACCTATTCTTATCATGTGGCTATTTTAAACCATTTTAGGGCATCATTTAGGCTAAGCCTAGTCTACTGATAATTAACAAAGAAACAGGGGCCATTTATAACCTTTGAAATAGCCTTGGTGCAGAACATTGACAATAAATGTTACACCTCATGGTTTTGTACTTTGAGATCCGTCGTGTGTCAGTGGTTCTAGTCTTGGATACGGGGGTTATCAAGGTTAAATGAGGTTAGACAAGTTTATCTTATAGTTATAAAGGGTTAAGTTCATGTTTAGTAGGTATTGGAAGGATTAAAGGTTGAACCAATCGACGAAGAATACGTTTTGGGGAAAACTGGGTTTTACGGTTGGATATACGGACCGTATAAATTTTACGGACCGTATATCTGGCTGACCTCCACCGTAAATCGATTCGAGAAAAGGGTGGACCACTGGTGGGATTTTACGGTCTAATTATATGGACCATATAATTTGTACGGTCCGTAAAGTTGACCGTAAATCCGGGTCGGGCCAGATTTTTAAGTTATATATATATCCGACCCTTACTCATTTTATTTCATTTTCAACATTTCTCAAGTTCTTGAGAGCTCTAGAACCTTCCTTCAAATATATTTAACCAAACCCAAGTGAAATCAACTATCAAGAAGCAAAAATCAAGAGGTTCAATTGTTGGGAGGCTCACTAAGGTTTGTAGAATCCAAGAATGCCATGGTGTTGAAGTTGGGGTTTCATTCAAGTGGAACAAATTGATCCAAAGCTCATTCTTATATGATAAAAGGTTAGTTTTGACATCTATTTCATGTTATTGAGAATGCTTGGTTGTTGAACAACTTGATTGAGGAAAGAAAGTGAAAGAGGAAGTTCAAATGTGGATTTGATGATATTTTGAGCAGTAAATTAACTTGAGTTATCATTGTTAGAATATTTTGAGTATAATCTTACTATGAAGGGTAATAATAATGATGAGGGAGTGTTTTACACAAGTGTATAAGGGTTGTAATGAAGTTGTTATAATAAATTGACTATGAGAATGAGTTTTGGAGTTATATTGGATATAATTTGAATAAAATCTCTTAAGCATGATATTGTTGAAGTTGAAATTGTTGTTTGGGAGTTGATTTGGAATATGGTGGAATTAGATGGAATAGGGGAAGTGCTGCCCAATTTCCTATAGCTTACTGATTATTCTAGTTTTAACTCATGAGTCTTTCTAAGACTTGACGTTAGTGTGAATCCTCTTGAATGTAGATTTTGCGGACTTTGGGAGGAGAACGTTAGATAGTTAAGAAAACATAAAAGTATGTAAGGCTAACCCATCTTTCTAAAGGCATGATTTTCATATTACGAATCCATCTAAAATACCTGTAATGTCCTATTCCTAGAAATGCTAGAAGTTCATGACGTGCAAGATTCTTAAGATATTATTGATAAAAGCTCTCCATAGTGATGATGGTAATGATGATGATGATGGTGATTCCATAATGGTAATCGGGGATTACCGACTTTATGTCACCCCGATAGAGTGTAATATTTCATTTGGATACTCATGTATGTCATATATGTATATAGCTACTTTGTGATACCGAGCTTATATGGCCGGGTATGATATCCATTGCGTGCACACCACTGCAGTTGGGTACAGACAACACCGAGCCTTGTTATGGCAGGGTATGGATGACGCCAAACCTACATGGTCGAGTATAGTATCGTTATATGTATATGTATGAGATGTTTTCTTTAGAAAAAGGTTAAGTAAGCATGATGAATGTCTCAAGAGGTATAATTGGTCTTTCTATTTTATGTTATCCTTCATGCTTCTATCATGTTACTATTCATGCCTTACATACTCATTACATTGTTCGTACTGACGTCCTTTTGTTTGTGGACGTTGTGCTTATGCCCGCAGGTAGACAGGGAGATAGACTCGACCCCTAGGATTCTTCATCAGAGATTGCATAGCAGCACTCCTTTTGGTCCGGAGCTGCAGTATTTTGTATTATTCTTTTTGTGTACATATATGGGCATGGCGGGGTCCTATCCCGTCTTTATGATGTTACATACTCTTCATAGAGGCTCATAGACAGATGTGTATAGTTAGATATCCCTCAGCTTTGTCGACTCATATTTTGTATATCATTTTGATAGCCTTGTCGGCTTGTGTATATATGGGCATAATTAACAATGTTTATATAAAAGTGCCTACGTGCGATGAAATTTGTGTTATTTGGCGCATCATAGCTATGAGTTAGCCATGTGGCTCACCTAGACATGATTATGAGAGTATGATGAGAGGTGCTCAGTAGGTTAGCTCCGGGTACACATCATGGCCCTCCGGTTGGGTTGTGACAATAAACCATAGGCATCACATGTTCATCTTTTCACTAAAGACCAATGTAGACATAAGATTGACAACTAAAAAAAATGGTCCTAAAACAATCAGTATGAGGCTAAGGTGAACACAGCATCTACAGGAACTCAACAAGACACAGAAAAAAATAGAAAAATGCTTTAGAGACCCTGAAATGAGCAATAAAACAACAACTATGGTTTGAGGCTGACATCTCTACCTCATTTCAACCTATTTGAACCTTAGTCTTATTATTTAATGCTCCTAAACACCCTTTTACACTTTGTTATAATAATACTGCAGCATAACAACCTCAAATTTCCAGTGAGATAGTAAACCAAGATCGAAAACCAACACCTACCTTTAATTATTTATTCTTAAAACCTAGTAACTAATGATCAAAATCTTTTAAAAACTTCATTATGCTAGTGTTATAACACAATAACATCATAAATACAATGAAACAGCAAACAAACGGCCTTTATACTAACATGAACAACATCAACATATATATACCAACTAGATTCATAAAACAGTAGCTTTAAAAAAAACAGTTTTACAATCATTCACAAACAAACATCCTTCACACTAACATGAGCAACATCAACCTCTATATGCCAACCGGACTCATAAAGTGACTTTAAAATAGCTTTTAAAAAATCATTCACAAGTTAATACATAAGATAAGCTAGAGATAGGAATAAAATGAACTAAAATGGAGTATTACCTTTTCGTGGGGCAACCCAAAGATCAAAAGAAGATTGAATCACACTTCAAGCAATGAAAAGCTTTTCTATCCTTAGATTACCCCTTTTTTTCCTTTTTTTTTTCTCTCTCTATATTCTCTTATATATTCACCAACTGTATAGATGAAGCATAGTAAATTTTTTTAGGGATATCGAAATCTGCCTCCTCTTTTCTTTTCTCTTGCTATTTATAGCCAAAACCTTATAGGAATCCTAGGACAACATAGAAGGACACCTGGCCCCCTAAATTTCCCCCCAAATTCCCAAGATTTGTGCCCTATTCCCATTAAAAATAAAAATCAGATAGGACAAACGAAATATTAACAAACTTGTACCCTAAATCCAATAAAAATTCATGAAAATTAGCTAAATACAAGGAATAGTACATATGCTAGCACAAAACCTCCCATGGTACAATTCCAACAGTACAATTGTACCAGAATTGTACCAACGGGATAAAACCCCAAATTCGAACCCAGCTGTTAGGAATTAGCCTAGGTTTTTCTCCACACAAGTGCATGTGGTGCAAAAGACCGCTAGGGACTGAAGTTCCCACCCATGGTGACCAACATGCATGGATAAAACCCGAGCAACACCCACAATTATGGCTCAAACGATGCAAACAATTGGAAATAAACGAAATAAAACCTGGTAATCACAAGAACATATAAGAGGACACAGAAGCCCCCTCTAATTTGGGTAAAAACAACCAAGAAAACGCCGTGAAAACGCCGCCAAGGGAGGTCCACAGACAAACCCTAGAAGTCGCCTGAAGGAGGGAAGAGGAAAAAGTGTCGAGCTCCAAAGTTTTAAAGCATTTAAATTAACCCCTCTTCCCCCAATTTAAATTAAATAAAGACTCAATATTATAAATACACATATAGCTAAATAAAATAGTTGCTTAGGCTAATTAAAATTAAAATATTAGCTTCAAAACAAGCCTAATATTGATATAGTTCCGGGGAATATTTGAAAATGTGAAAATTGCGGTAAAAAATGAGTTGTAATTCATACGTCGCCTTAATTAACAATTTTTTCGAGTTAAGCGGAGCGGGATATGTATTTCCTTTTGAACTACGAAAGTAAATAACTCGTAATTTTCTTACAATTGTCAATTTTTACAGAATAATAATTAAATGTCAATTTTTACCATTTTCTCGACATTTTGAAATTTTAATTTTTTTTAGGGTGCATCCCTACTTCGTCTTTGACTCGAGAATTTTGAAAATTGAAATATGCTTCTTATGAGGTGAAAATTAGGTGTCAACGCTTCTAATACATTGCAAAGTCTTAAATACAGAAGTACACTATCTTGGAAAGAAATAGACAAAAAGTAAATATAAGGGAAGATCTAGGGCCACTGAATGTCTAGAAGCTCACCCTGAAATCTCCAAGTGAACCGCCTCGAGATCAGCCACGAGGCCCAGAATTGGAGCAAGGATCGGTATCTATACCCAAAGAAAGTGCAGCAAGTGTATTATGAGTACAACACTAGTACCGTGTAGGTATCATAGGCAGACAACTAAGGAACACATATAGAGTACAAAGACTAAGTTTAAGCACTGATCACATCAATCCCATTTAACTCCTCAAATTATGTTCATTAGTCTGTATTCCACACTAAGACAGGTAACACGGATCAAATAAGGAAAATGAGATAGTAAAGAATGAAATAATGTATGGATGCAATGCATTGACCAATATCAAACCTGGTACACACATGCTATCAACAATTCCGTCTAGTCGCAACCTATAGGGGACTCGCGAAGTCCATATACCCGTTGCGGCGTGCAACCCGATCTCATATTTGTGTATATAATCATAATCTTACCTTTACCGGCCTTAAAGACCACCTCATATCTCCTTTTCACAACTTGTCCATCAAGTATGTATAAATGAATGCATGTATGCAAAATATCAAGTGCCATAAGTCATAAAGGTATGAAATGGATAAGCATATATCATGGAGCCCCAATAGTTTCAACTCGTGTCTCAACATGGACCATTCTTTCACAAATTAGACGAATCATGGAGTGATGAGATAAATGACATCAATTAGTTGCAAGTATTTATCAAACATGGCTCTCATGGCCCACATAAGTAATAATCACACCAACCTAATGGATTATTCACCACAATCATGCTCGTAGGCCTAAACATGCATTCTCCATCTCAATCACTAATCACAATAACTACCCACACAATTACACCGGTGTCACGCCCCAAACCGAGAGGCGAGACAAGCACCCGGGACTTAATTACTGAGCACCAACATATATCACTTACATTCCAACCTAAGGAATAATATTTGGTACACAAGGTAAACGTATGAAAACTAAATGACCAAAAAGGACTCATGGATGATCAACAACCCAAGACATATACATATATATATATATATATATATATATCGCTCTCGAGTCTCTAAAATTCGAAACGACAAACTCAGGCAAAAAATTTCTGTAACCATTCTTCTCAAACACTACTAAAGACTGGTAAAAACCGACGGAAAGACCGATGAATTCCGTCGGTTTTTTCAATAATTTTTTTTAAGAAACCCGACGGACTGTGTCGGTTATTTTTTGCACAAAAATGCGCGAAAAAATATAATTATTTTTATATTATTTTCTAAAATAAACCGATGGAATCCGTTGGTTTTTTTTCCGTCTCCGTTTTTAGAGCGAAAAAACAGTATAAATTAAATCAATGTAAGTATATGAACAAAAAATATCAGTGGTCTAGTGGTAAAGCCCTTTAATGCCAAGGAACATACCCGGGTTCGATTCCAAGTTCCTACATTTCATTCTTTAATTTTCAAAAAAAAAATGACATAAGACCGTCAGTTTTTTTAACAAAACCGACGGACTGGGTCGGTTTTCCGTCGGTTATGAAACACGAGAGAGAACTTGAGAAAAAAAGTTGAGGTTAAAAAATGAACTTGAGGAAAAAAAAAGCAGGGAGAGAGAAATTTAGGTCTGAGGAATGGTTTAATGATTAATCTCACGAAGGTTTATGAGTTTGTACTTTGTTTGTATAAAAAAATAGATGGAGACCAAATTTGATAAGTTTTTGGATAGTTAAAGGACTAAAACCGGTAAGTGTATAGTTAAAGGACCATTTTAGACCTACTCCCATAGATAAGGGACTATTTATGGCCTTTTCTCTCTCTCTATATATATATACACACACACACACACACACACACACACACACACACACACACAGATATATATATATATATATATATATATATATATATATATATATATATATATATATATACACACACACACACACACACACACATATATATATATGTGATGAGGCCGTCACAACACTACTATATATAGGATACCTGTCTACAATCCTCTAGGAGTATACAACTGTCATCAGGTCGGGATAGGGCCCCGCCACACCCAACATGCATATACACATAAGTCTCACATCATACCGACACGACTAGCAACTCCAGGAAGAATGGAGTGCACCAATCACTGTTGAAATAGGAGTAGCCTCCTGAGGAGGTCCGTCAAAACGTCTACCTAGACCAATGAGCATGAATCACTGCGTCCCCTAGCAAAGGGACATCAGTACGATTAATGTACCGAGTATGTAAGGCAGATAAGAACATAAGTAAAGACATCAATGTAGAAGATAGTCGAGGGGATAAACCTGTAACTATAGATTCCACTAGGGGCCATGATATGCATAAATATACCACATATGCATATATAACGCCATCAAGATACATATACCATATATACACACATATAGTGCCATCAGAATGCATATACTATATATACGCGCATATAATGCCATCGAGCCTCTGTGGGCATCATTGTCATCATCATAATAATAACCAGTTGATCAATGGTGCTATGTACTATACATATCCACATATATAACGCCATCAGATGCATTTGTATGTATATATGCATGAAGACCATTAGGATACATTACGAGCAAGTCGGAGTGTCATAAAGTCGTTACACCTCCGAATATCATTATGTAGCTACAATCATCATCAACATATATTTCAATAAGAACTCAAGAACATGAGTAAACATGATTAAGGTAAATTTTCAATGGAATGACAACATGAACATTTCTAACTATCCAGAATAGAGTCATTATGGATGGATGTTTCGTTATGTTTTGTTTCAATCCGGTTCATACCGAAAAAGGAAAGGATAGTCTTAACATACCTTGCGAAATAATCTGCCCAACAACCACGCTAAGATCAACCCGCTGTACCTTAATCTACAAAAATGTAAACGACGCTATCGTCATTCTACAAATAATAATACTACCGTATTTCGAACGATAAACTTATTTTTATAACAAAACGGGCAGCATCTCCCCTTTTTGTTCATATTCCTCAAGTTCATAATAGTCACAATAACCCAAACAACCACTAACCTTATAATAAGCTTGCAACCCAAAACAATGATACAACGAGCGGCAAGCTCGGTTCACGACTAATAATGCTATACCTTCAAACCCTTTAATCTCTTCTTTAAAATACATGTAAAAAAAAGAACAAAAACAACATAATCAGGTTATCCCATAAATTTCCAGCCATAAAATACCACAAGAACAACCTCAAAATAGTTCAACAAGCAACAACAACACAACTACAATTTTTTACTTTTATTTCACGGGTTTTCAATCATACAAGCAAGCTATGATTTAGATTAACTCAAATACATCTCGGAGAGGGGATTTCTTACCTTATTCCAGAAATACAACACCTCCCTAAAGCCTTCTCCAACTTAGAAAGATTTCTGTCCGAAGAATAAGAAGAAAGAAGTGATGAGCACAATCTCTACGCATTTTCCGAGGGTAGATTAGTGTTGATATCTTGCAAATCTTTGTCTAATGGGTGGGGAACCTTTAGGGAGGATTTACGGGTGATTTGGGTCTAGAAAGAGTGAAAAGAAATGAATGACAATCAGTTGTACGTATCACATATATATTTGGATATTTCCACCGCCCCTCAAGTGGGTCCCAAAGGGGCTGATTGTGCAGTCTCGCGAAAACGCGAATATCTCTCTACTCTGACGTTATATCGATGAACGGTTTATTGTGTTTGAAACTAGACTCGTAGACCTTCACTATGGTGGGTGGATCATCCCGTAACTCCAAGTATTTGGAGAACAGCTCAGTGACATCTGACCCGAATTTCAGTAAACTTATGAACGTAACTTGTGACAATATTTGCCGACTTTTATTTTACAACTCGCTTGACTTCAAAACTTAATATATGACTATAAACACTTTAAACACATTAAAACATGACCTCCCCAGCATATTAAGCACTCCTAGATTTTACCCCAAAAGTAGGGGTCATAACATTTATGATTCGCTTAACCTCCAACCCTCACGAGGCCTCCTTAACACTTGTGTTAACCTATCTTTATCTTTGTAAAGGTCCTTAACCTCTCCGGCTCATAATGATTCACTTACAACACATCTTAATATGAAAGTTAGGGGTGTAACATCTTTCCCCTTTAGAAACATTCGTCCTCGAATATAAAGGCGTCTTAGAGGAGAAAGTAACTCTTACGGATCTTGCAAAAATTTTGACAGAGCATCCTCTACAAACAAGAATATCTCCAACCAGCCACGCAACCAGAAAACATAGTATATATGCCACACAGGGCCACAACAATCAACAATATATCATTCTCCCTACACATCCATCAATATCAAATAGAAGTAACATAAACTGTAACTCACCTTGAGTACAAATAACTCCGTCTCTAGGAGTGTTGTAACACCTCATTATGGGTATCATCTTTAGCTTGAAACAGATAAGGGTATTTATACTTTATCTCTTCCTCAGTTTCCCATGTCATCTCTTCGACGTTCTTGATTCTCCATAATACTTTCACGGAAGCCACATCTTTGGTCCTCAACTTCTGGACCTGTCGATCTAGGATGGCAACTAGAATCTTCTCGTAAGACAGGTTCTCTTTAATCTAAGCATCATGTGATTCTGTAGTATAGATTCATAAAAAACTAGGTGGATGGACTCTTACTTTGATGGTAACTTTAAATTATAGGCTACTTATTCTGCATGGCCTAACATGCCATGGCTAAGCTTGCCTTTTTCATCGAATCTTGTAACACCCTTCATAGGCGAAACCTTCAAGAATACCCAATCGTCAACCTGGAACTATAAGTCTCATCGTTGCACACCTGAATATGGTTTCTGACAACTTTGGGCTGTTAATAATCGCTCCTGAATAAGCTTCACCTTCTCTAAGGCGTGATAGACCAAATCGGGTGCAAGAAACTCTGTCTCGCCTACCTCGAACCTCCCAATAGGCGATCTACACTTCCACCCGTATAGGGCCTCATAAGGATCCATCTTGATGCTGGAATGATAGCTGTTATTATAGGCAAACTCGATAAATAGAAAATGATCATCCCAACTTCCCTTGAAGTCTAGCACGTGTACTTATAACATATCCACGAGCGTCTGAATCATGCGCTAGACTTGGCCATTTATGTCACGACCCAACCCCGTGGCCGCGACTGGTACCCTAACTGGGTACCCGTACATACCTACCCGACCGAATTTCAAATCATACGGATTTGTTTTTTCTCTTTTTAAAACAGAAGTTACAAAAGTAGGTCGATACAAATACGGCACGCGCGCAAACATACATATATATACATATATACCTGAACATACAGACATTTGCATATAAGCCGATAAGGCTAGCATACAGACGAAACCCGTAACCCACACATCTATCTACAGGCCTCTACAGACATACAGAGTCATATGACGGGACAGGGCCCCGCCGTACCCAGAATATCCATACATACAGAGTATACAGAAGACAGAAGATATATATACCAAAAGTATACGCTCCGGATCAAAGGAGCTCTTCAAACAGCAGAATTAGAACCCTACGCTGGTGGCGTATCACCTGGTGCGTCGGTACCTGCGGGCATGTAGCGCAGCCCCCGAAGAACGGGGGTCAGTACGAAAATGTACCGAGTATGTAAAGCAGAACATAACAGATATAAACATAGTCCGAACCGGAGTCACAGAAATATAACGAACAGAATCATAAATCAGACTGACGGACAGAGTCATGATCCAGACAGACATACAGAACCGTGTCCCATACAAATAAACAGAATTATGGTTCGGACAGACAAACGGAATCATAATACGGACAGACGAGCAGAATCAGAATCCATACGGACATACAGACATAGTCGTAATTCAGACGGACAGACAGAAGTATGTCGGACAGAATTATGCATGCAGAGTAGTACAGAGTCATACAGAATCATACAGAGGCATGTGCTTATATAATATAGATAGCACACGCATACATTCATACAGATCCCGACCCTGTCTGGGGGCGCGGTAACACAACCCGGCCCTCTTAGTACGGGACGCGGTGGACAGACAGAATCAGATCAGATCATATGCCATCCTGGCCGCCATCCCCATACACAAATCATAATATCATACAGACATACAGATCCCGGCCCGTACGCCGAGGGACGCGGTGAACAATGCAGAGAAATATGCACGATAACAGAACCTGGCCCGGGTCGCAGTGAAAGAATGCATTGGGACAGACACGATCCGATAAATGAGAAACTACTTACATACAGACTCAATCAAACTGAAGGGTGCCAAACGGCGAGCCAAAATCAGAATATCCAGATAGTATGCATAGTACGCGCCTATGTCCTAGTTGGGAAGGCACGACAGATTATCATCAAAATCAGATTCTCAGATGTTCAAAAATCATTTGTATAAATTACACAGAAATAGCCATGTTATACACAAAATAATAGTCCAGCAGTTTTTAGAGAAAATCGGACCAAAACGGAAGTATTTAAAATTTTACAGAAGATATCGGGCCTTGTGGGCCCGCCTCGGACCAACTCGAGGCTACATAGGTAAATTATTGCTAATAGACCTTATGAGGTCATCCATAGTCGTTTGGAAGTGTTCCGACTTCGTTTAGGGAAGTTTTGTACAAAAATTCACTTTAAAGGCAATTTGTAAGAAAATAGCTTCAATTGAGTTGAAGGAATTGGAGCGGTTTTCCGTCTCGAATTCTGGGGAACGGAGTCGTACTTAAGGCTCGCGGCCGAGCCTACCACATCCAGAACATGCCTAGGAACATAGGGAAATGCTTCACATACCTCGATGGGGCCTTATGCTCGCTTGGCGTCAATCCAAATTTCGTCCAAAATCTGGAAATGGTCAAGTTTACCATTTGTTAGTTTCATTCTTTCTATATTCCAATTTTACACATACTTGCCTACCGAAATTTCGGCAGCATTTCCTCTGTATATACGACATCCCCGAGACTTAGCTCGGCTCAATTCATCAACACAACAACCCAGAAATGACATCAAAACATCAATGGACATTAAAACATACACTAAGGCATCATTAGCCATCTTTCGACATAACGAAACATTTTTCGTTTCAAACTTGCATTTCCAAACCAAACTTATTATTTTCATATCCATTATCCATCAAAATCATTACGACATACACCGGAGGCATCCATACCATTTTCACATAATATTCATATGATACACAAACATTCCAACTTTCCATTAAATCACTACTTTTCCAATCTTTTCCTAACTTTCAACATACAAGTTCATAACACATTTCCATCTTCCAAATTCATCAACAATAATCATAATTTGCCTCTTGATACCTTCATTTCCATTTTTACATAAATCATAACAAAGTTGCATACTTTCCTACAACAACTTGATAACCATTTTTCCAAAACAATAAAGATTGTTATCTTTTCCATTCACTTCACCATAACATACTTACTATACAAACAAGATCAAATTCATACTCCATCAACACATGACCATACCACACGGCCACCTCCTACATTCTTCAATTTTCACTAATTCATTCCACTTCCATTTCTAATACAATTTCCACCACACTGCAACTAAATTACAACATGAATTCAAATCATCCAAGACATGTAATACATATACATACATTCGGCCAACATGCATATCTTTCCACACACAAAATTTCCATGTTTTTCATTCATTCACACATACTACAACATACATATACCATTTATAACATAACAAAAGCATTAAATCCTCACCTTTCTTCAAGTTCTTCACTTGGAGGATAGAATTGCTTTCTTGCCACAATACTTATACCAACTTGTAGAGGGCTTTGCACTTGGTAATATTCCCACAAGAACTTGATTTTTAAACCAAAGATTAGACCTCAAATTTTTTTTTCTTTCTTTTTCTTTCTTTTTCTCCTTCAAACCCGAAATGCCTCTCTCTTCCTCTCAATTCTTTTTCTTGAAGCTTCTTTGGATAAACATGTATTATTACCCCTTTATATTGGCTAGTCATGTGACTAATCACATGACTTATGGCCATGGATTTTGGGCCAATATGGCCGGTTGGGCCTCCAAGTTTGGGCCTTGTTCTCTTATTTTTTTTTGAGTCTAACTTGGCTAATTTTGTAATTTATGGAACAAGTTTCCAAAATCCCAATTTTGCCCTTGGCCTCCTTCCGTAATTCCACACCAACGTATTCATAACCTACACATTCATACCAAGAAATGTCCAATAGTGGCCTTATTCATCACAAGTCCATTTATGTAGAATTTTTCGAATAAGCGAAAATGTCGGATGTAACATCCTCCCCCCCTTTAGAAACATTCGTCCTCGAATGTTAAATTGACCTTATGGGGCGTCGTACTACTTCGGGAGGGTCCTCTTTATAATTGTCCTTCGTGGACTTCCCGACATGGCTTCTTCACCTACATGAGGGGGTAATTCTTCTCGTCACTGATTCAAATAACTTCATAGTCTATATTTTTATACCCCACATAATTATCGGACCATAAACCATATTCTTGTAACAGACGAACGCTTCCCAGATATCATAGTCAATATCATTTCTTGTTACTCTGCTGAGTTCCCTACCACATTATCGTAATCCCTCTTCATACCAGACACTTCATACCAGCAGCTTCCGAATTAGGACCGGACGCGTAGAAGCATATCGGACGGATTCGTAATCGGGGGCAGACGTACTAAACTATGGCGGACGGATTCGTAGTCGAAATCAGAGGTACGGAAGTATGCCAGACAAATCTGAGATCGGAGTCCAACGTACAGAGAGGTATCAGACAGATTCGAAATCAGAATCAGACGTACAGAGGCATATCAGACGGATTCATATCCAGAGTCAGACATACAGAGGTGTGTCAGACAGAAACGTAATCAGAATCAATCATACAGAAGTATGTCGACCAGAAACATATTCAGGATCGGATGTACAAAGATTTATCAGGTGGGAACATAATCGAGTTCAGAAGCATAGAGGCGTAGTAGACAGAGCCTTATCAACATCGGAAGTGCAGAAGCAATACAGATAGAATCTGAAGCCGAATCAGATCACCCTTAGTAAGGCTCCAGTGATTCATGAAAATTTCCCTTTATTCGTAAACTTGTTCGCCAAGTGGTCATACAGATCGTCGTCCCTTCTTCGCTTCATGTATTCGGTTTAGTAAAACCTTCCGTCTATCACAACATCAGTCGCCGGGACTCGGCTCTGGATCCATACATGCATCAGACGAAAATCATACACATACACATTCACATACACATACACACATACAGATATATCTACTAATATCTTACTGGCAAACGTCTCTGACTGTTATTCGAATTCGCTAAATTTCCCGAGCGGTATTGCACCTTTTTATTTCCGCCCATTTAGTCCGCATCAGTCTGCGCGACTTCTGTAAGGGCACTAATTACTCCACACATTCTATTTTCCTTTTGGTTACCCCAAATTTCCATTTATATCTATCATACTTACACTTGGGCAAAACTTTGCATTACTTCCCAGGGGGTCACCCATCCCAGAATTGCTCTGGCTTGAGCACGCTTAACTCCGAAACTTTCATGCATTTTGACGCGTTAGGGCTAATATAATTTCGTCGATTGCCCCGCACGACCTTTGTCACGTAATTTTAGGTCAATTCGGGGTCTTAGCAATTTTTCAGAAAATTTTTGTAGCGGGTCCCACCCCGGCTAAATCGTACAATTACCATGACGCCTTTTGAATCTCGGTATCTACCAAGTTAACATTTACCTTACTATTTCTAATACCCAGACGTATAAGATCACGTAATGCAGCAAAATACAGACTTATCCATACATATATCTCTCAAAAAGAATCGCTGGCGTACCTGGGCGTGCGCTCGAAGACGCTCCTGGGTCCTGCCGGCCGGTCAAAGAAAACACGTGGTTCGAAGGACCGCTGTGACCAGAAGCTGCGCCACGACCTCTGCCACGACCTGCTGGCGCTGGTGCTGGTGCTCCTCGCCCTGTGGGGCGTATAGCTGTCGAAGGGGAAGATGAGCCTGCAACGGACCCAGCAGGCTAAACTAAACCTGAACCTGAACTGCCCTTAAGCGGGCACTCTCTGACTCGATGGTCTGGGCTCCCACAAAAATAACAAGCGCCCGTAGCGCGATAACACTCCCCCGGGTGGGGTCTCCCACAGTAAGAACATGGGGGTATGGGTGGCCTCGACTGTCCGGGACCTCTGCTCACCTGTGGGCCTGGGACTCTGGAGCTCTGTCCCGAAAATTGTGAGGGTGCACTGTAGGCTGGCTGGGACGAATACCTGTTACCCTGCCGCTGGGAAGGCTCGCTCTGAAATCCCTCTGAATATCCAGCCGATCTGGCCCTCTTAGGCCGGCCCCTGTCGTAACCCCTATCAGGCCGACGCTCCCTACGTCGGTCCTCCATGCCCTGGGCGTATGCCTCTACCCGGGCTACATGCATCCCTGGCTGAGAAGCCATGGCCAAGCAACCGTCAATCAGATAAGGGTCAAGTCCCATCACATACCTGTGCACCCTGTCAGCCATCTCGGCTACTATGGCGGGCGCATACCTAGCCAGTGAGTCAAACTCTAGGCTGTACTCGCGAACACTTCTACCATTCTGTCTCAAGTTCAAGAACCGATCAACTCTAGCTCTCCGTAGCTCTGGTGGTAGAAAATGGTCAAGAAAGGCCTTAGTAAACTCGGCCCATACCGCTGGGGGAGCATCGTCACCCCTGGAGAGCTGCCAAGACTCATACCAATTTGCCGCCACCTCATATAATCGATACGAAGCCAACTCCACAGACTCAGTCGGCGAAGCCTTAATCAATCGTAGTGTGCTCTCCATCTTTCTAATGAACTCCTGGGGGTCCTCCTCAGGTTTTGTCCCGGAGAATTCTAGAGGATTACATGTCAAAAACTCACGAGCCCTGGAGCTCTCATACCTGTCCGCACGACCACCCCCAAATCCATGCCTGCGAACCTGCTCCGTCATTAATGTGGTCAATAACTGAACCGCATCTCGCATGGCCCTACCCTCCGCCCCTGCCTGTGGAGCTGGAGGCTCGGGCACTGGAACCTCAGGAGCTTGCGGTGGAGCCGTCTCCCGATTAGCAGCTCCTGCTGCTCTGATATCCTCCGGCAAGGGGGGTGTAACAGATCCAGACGATGGGGGCACATCCTCAAGTGCAGGCTGCACATTGGCCCTGGTAACCCTCGGGGCCCGGCTGGTCTCTCCTGGCTCAATCCTCGCCTTGCCCTTCTGGGCAGCTGTTGCCTTCTTCGGAGGCATCACTGAAACATAGCAGATCGTTAGGAGGGGATCATCCTAATCACACAGCTTTATCGCACGATCTAAGAATCCAAAGAAGGGTAACATCCTAAATGCCCTGTAGCTTCCTGTTTATATATGTGGTGCACAACACATCGATAAACAAGACTCTACTAGACACGGCCTGTAGACGTTCCGAGGACTAACCGCTCTAATACCACTTTTGTCACAACCCAACCCCGTGGCCGCGACTGGTACCCTACCTGGGTACCCGTACATACCTACCCGACCGAATTTCAAATCATACGGATTTTGTTTTCTCTTTTTAAAACAGAAGTTACAAAAGTAGGTCGATACAAATACGGCACGCGCGCAAACATACATATATATACATATATACCTGAACATACAGACATTTGCATATAAGCCGATAAGGCTAGCATACAGACGAAACCCGTAACCCACACATCTATCTACAGGCCTCTACAGACATACAGAGTCATATGACGGGACAGGGCCCCGCCGTACCCAGAATATCCATACATACAGAGTATACAGAAGACAGAAGATATATATACAAAAGTATACGCTCCGGATCAAAGGAGCTCTTCAAACAGCAGAATTAGAACCCTACGCTGGCGGCGTATCACATGGTGCGTCGGTACCTGCGGGCATGTAGCGCAGCCCCCGAAGAACGGGGGTCAGTACGAAAAATGTACCGAGTATGTAAAGCAGAACATAACAGATATAAACATAGTCCGAACCGGAGTCACAGAAATATAACGAACAGAACCATAAATCAAACTGACGGACAAAGTCATGATCCAGACAGACATACAGAACCGTGTCCCATACAAATAAACAGAATTATGGTTCGGACAGACAAACGGAATCATAATACGGACAGACGAGCAGAATCAGAATCCATACGGACATACAGACATAGTCGTAATTCAGACGGACAGACAGAAGTATGTCGGACAGAATTATGCATGCAGAGTAGTACAGAGTCATATAGAATCATACAGAGGCATGTGCTTATATAATATAGATAGCACACGCATACATTCATACAGATCCCGGCCCTGTCTGGGGGCGCGGTAACAGAACCCGGCCCTCTTAGTACGGGACGCGGTGGACAGACAGAATCAGATCAGATCATATGCCATCCTGGCCGCCATCCCCATACACAAATCATAATATCATACAGACATACAGATCCCAGCCCGTACGCCGAGGGACGCGGTGAACAATGCAGAGAAATATGCACGATAACAGAACCTGGCCCGGGTCGCAGTGAAAGAATGCATTGGGACAGACACGATCCGATAAATGAGAAACTACTTACATACAGACTCAATCAAACTGAAGGGTGCCAAACGGCGAGCCAAAATCAGAATATCCAGATAGTATGCATAGTACGCGCCTATGTCCTAGTTGGGAAGGCACGACAGATTATCATCAAAATCAGATTCTCAGATGTTCAAAAATCATTTGTATAAATTACACAGAAATAGCCATGTTATACACAAAATAATAGTCCAGCAGTTTTTAGAGAAAATCGGACCAAAACGGAAGTATTTAAAATTTTACAGAAGATATCGGGCCTTGTGGGCCCGCCTCGGACCAACTCGAGGCTACATAGGTAAATTATTGCTAATAGACCTTATGAGGTCATCCATAGTCGTTTGGAAGTGTTCCGACTCCGTTTAGGAAAGTTTTGTACAAAAATTCACTTTAAAGGCAATTTGTAAGAAAATAGCTTCAATTGAGTTGAAGGAATTGGAGCGGTTTTCCGTCTCGAATTCTGGGGAACGGAGTCGTACTTAAGGCTCGCGGCCGAGCCTACCACATCCAGAACATGCCTAGGAACATAGGGAAATGCTTCACATACCTCGATGGGGCCTTATGCTCGCTTGGCGTCAATCCAAATTTCGTCCAAAATCTGGAAATGGTCAAGTTTACCATTTGTTAGTTTCATTCTTTCCATATTCCAATTTTACACATACTTGCCTACCGAAATTTCGGCAGCATTTCCTCTGTATATACGACATCCCCGAGACTTAGCTCGGCTCAATTCATCAACACAACAACCCAGAAATGACATCAAAACATCAATGGACATTAAAACATACACTAAGGCATCATTAGCCATCTTTCGACATAACGAAACATTTTTCGTTTCAAACTTGCATTTCCAAACCAAACTTATTATTTTCATATCCATTATCCATCAAAATCATTACGACATACACCGGAGGCATCCATACCATTTTCACATAATATTCATAAGATACACAAACATTCCAACTTTCCATTAAATCACTACTTTTCCAATCTTTTCCTAACTTTCAACATACAAGTTCATAACACATTTCCATCTTCCAAATTCATCAACAATAATCATAATTTGCCTCTTGATACCTTCATTTCCATTTTTACATAAATCATAACAAAGTTGCATACTTTCCTACAACAACTTGATAACCATTTTTCCAAAACAATAAAGATTGTTATCTTTTCCATTCACTTCACCATAACATACTTACTATACAAACAAGATCAAATTCATACTCCATCAACACATGACCATACCACACGGCCACCTCCTACATTCTTCAATTTTCACTAATTCATTCCACTTCCATTTCTAATACAATTTCCACCACACTGCAACTAAATTACAACATGAATTCAAATCATCCAAGACATGTAATACATATACATACATTCGGCCAACATGCATATCTTTCCACACACAAAATTTCCATGTTTTTCATTCATTCACACATACTACAACATACATATACCATTTATAACATAACAAAAGCATTAAATCCTCACCTTTCTTCAAGTTCTTCACTTGGAGGATAGAATTGCTTTCTTGCCACAATACTTATACCAACTTGTAGAGGGCTTTGCACTTGGTAATATTCCCACAAGAACTTGATTTTTAAACCAAAGATTAGGCCTCAAAAAGTTTTTTCTTTCTTTTTCTTTCTTTTTCTCCTTCAAACCCGAAATGCCTCTCTCTTCCTCTCAATTCTTTTTCTTGAAGCTTCTTTGGATAAACATGTATTATTACCCCTTTATATTGGCTAGTCATGTGACTAATCACATGACTTATGGCCATGGATTTTGGGCCAATATGGCCGGTTGGGCCTTGTTCTCTTATTTTTGTTTGAGTCCAACTTGGCTAATTTTGTAATTTATGGAACAAGTTTCCAAAATTCCAATTTTGCCCTTGGCCTCCTTCCGTAATTCCACACCAACGTATTCATAACCTACACATTCATACCAAGAAATGTCCAATAGTGTCCTTATTCATCACAAGTCCATTTATCTAGAATTTTTCGAATAAGCGAAAATGTCAGATGTAACAATTTATCTGCGAATGGGAGGGCTGTACTAAAATTTACTTATATCCCTAAATCTTTCTGGAAAGATCTCCAGAAATTAGTTGTAAAAACACTGGAACACCTTGAAATCACATTATTTCTTTGATGTATTCGCATAATCCTCGGTCATAAAAATAGTCCTGACTGACAAAAAGTGGGGTGACTTTGTGAGTCTATCAGCTACCACCTAAATGGAGTGAACCTTACGATATGAACGGGGAAAACTTTAATGAAATTCATATTAATTATCTCCCATTTCCATATCGGGATCTCTTTGTTCTACAATAGCCCACCTGCTTCTGATGCTCTATCTTCTCATGGTACATCTTAGTTGACCCTAGATGAATAGAATAACGGGAATAATGTACCTCTTTCATTATCTGATTCCGTAGTCTAGCTATATCTAGAACACATAATTGGCCCCAATACTTTAAGACCCCATCAGTTATCACCTTGAAGGATGTCATTTCATTCTGCTGGACTTTCTTATTAAGCTGTAATGGAATAAAATCTTCATATTGCCGCTATTTCACTTCTTCTTCTAAGAATGATACTGTTGTATTTTGAATCGCGATACTATCATCAACTGGGTCTAAATATCAAACTTTCCAAACTAGCTAGTTGATGTAACTTTTGACCAACTCTCTTCACTGGAACCCCAAGTATTCTAAACTGCCTATAGATCTGCGACTGCAGCCATCGGCTACAACATTAGATTTTTCTGAATGATATAGAGTATCAACATCACCATTCTTTAGTAACTCAAGCCACCACCTCTGTAGCGAATTCAACTCCTTCTGTTTGAAGATATACTGGAGGCTCTTATGATCCTTAAAGATGTCAACGTGAATTCTGCATAATTAATACGACCAAACTGCGATTAACTCTAAATCATGGGTCAGATAGCTCTTCTCGTACTCCCTCACTACCATTAATCATAAGCAATTGCCTTTCCTTGCTCATCCTGACACTTACAACATGGATACACTAACTTATCTTAGTTCCCATACATCCTGGAACTTCTTGTACACATAATCTCAACATTTCTCTTGATTGTAATTCTCCGTTCAATGGACATGGTAGGTTATGAGTTACTAACTTAACCCCTTATTAGATACGTACAAAACTCTGAAGAAATTGAAGTTGCAAGATAAATTTCTATAATATAAAATTCATATCATTATACTTGGACCGAATTCTCATTCCTTCACTCTTATTGTACTCAGCTGCGAACTCATTGCACCATGTACCTCATAGAACCTTTGGTGATCTGCAGGCCTGCTTAGTTTCTTTTGCTTCTATCCTTACTCTAATAGTGCTACTTCTAAGCACAGGTTATAAAGGTTTGCCTCATATTCTAGGTTCAATGGCCTCTTTTTAACTCTTCAAATATTTATACCGAACTTTTATCATTGCTTCTGTCTGAAATACCTCCTGAAAGTTACGACTGTGCACCTGCTAAACTGATACTTCACATGCTTAATGTTACATCATGTACTTCTGTACGTTGGATTTGTCGTAAGTTCATCGACATAAGTTCAGGGACAAGATTATTTTTTGTGGTTATAAGTATTTATGATATGTTTAATAAGTGATAAATAAATATCGTGAATGATAGAGGTTAACCGAATTGAAGAGTATAAGTTCCATCGATGAAATACACCGTATTTTGGGCTATAGGTTGAACCGCTCCACATGTGTAAGTAAACCTGAGCCCTAGAGAATTTTGATCATATTCAAATATGCAAATAAAGAGCACGGTGTATAAAAGGATGAAGTCCCGAAATGATTTAAGACTTAAAAGTGTTTCGACGATGATTGTAAATTATATTTGTGTGTGCCAAAAGAGGCTACGGACTAGTGCTATATCATATGACCATGGTAATGAGTATATAAAGTGTTGAACATAATTATTATTTAAGTGAATTGAGATCAAGAAATCAATTATGTGATTAATTGGTTAAATGTTGGATTGGAGTGGAAGACAATGCAATTAATTAAAGAATAAGTGGATTAGTGACATGTGGATAGATGTCCACGTGGGTTCAGTGGAAAGGGGAAGATAATGACTATGTTTATATATAATATATGAGGAGGTGGTGTCATATTTAGGATAAGTGTTAGGGGTGGACCCCACATTTTAAAGGAAAAAGGGAAGGTTACATTTAAAATTTCATTCATCACCATATTATTGAGATAGAGTATCTTTACAAAAACTTATACAACCATTCTCTTATGCAGTAACCTCTCCACCTGAATTGTCTAATTATCTTAAGAGAATAAGGGACAACTACGTAACTTTGGCAGCAACTATATATCCAGATGTCATTTTTGAAGCCACAAGCGAAGTTCTCAATTGAGATTTGAATAATGTCATATTTTAAGGGAGTGTTGCGACCCACGTATGTCGAATCTCAGGTGATCTACCTATCAAATTAAAGGTCTATGATTCTATTTTCGAATGCCGCAACCCGTTCGTCGATATGACGTTGGAGTAAAAAGTTATGTGTGTTTTATGACAGACAGTCTGGGCAGAAAATTCCACCACGACGAACTGAAGATTTGAGGCCGTGGGATGGCTCTATATAAGCACATTTCATTGAGGAAACATTTCATTGATTTGTGGGTCCGTTTTGGGGCAGAAACATTCTCAAATGCACTTAAATTTCATTAAGTTTAAGAATAATTATTCTCCATCGATTTCACAATTCTAACGTCGATTCCCTCCAGTTTTTAGCGGATCAAAAGTTACTTCGTATTGAAGTAAAGTGGCGGGAAATTCGAAAGAGATAAATCAATGCACGCTTCATCGTCAACCGAGCTATTTAGGTCTAGAAAAGATTTTGGGAAAATGAAGTTCGAATTGAGAAAAGAAGGAATTAGAAAAGGGAATTCTGACCTAGCGATCCCGCACCTGCGGACCAACCCTCGCAGATGCGGGATAGCTTCTCATGACCCAAAATCTCAAGTCGTGATGGCACTAGCCCTACCGTGCTAGTAAGCCGACACAAGCCATTAACGTACCCTTGTTTAAGCAAAAAACTAAATGCGGAATTAAATCATACAAGCCAATTTGCAAGTCTTAAACAATCCTAAATAAAATACTTACAAAATTATCATACTTATCCCAAAATCTTATGTCACCCGCATACAAGAACAACTAAAGAGTAAAAATAGTCTGAAATACATCAATGGAACCGTCTCAAATGAGGAAAGACAGAAAGTAATAAATGGAAGAGAGTCCGGAGCTGTCCCGACCATGGGGCTCACCCCGATCTCTCATGAAACCTCATAACGGGCAGCCTAGTAGTCACGAGCTCCACTAGTACAAAGGACCGAATCTTCACACAAAGAGGTGCAACAAGTATAGCGTGAGTATAGTAATCAATAGGTACTCAGCAGCATCATTGATTGACTCAGTCCAGAACAGAGACGAGGGTTGTTTTATGATACCACAACAACACCAGTCTGCAACAGTATAATCATATTTCATTAGTTAACTCACACAACAGGTAGATATTAAGATAAGACAAGTCAATATGAATATTCACAATAAACAACATAAGGAATTAATGGATGCTATGCAATGCAATGCAATGCAAGGCCTTTACTCCACTTCTCGATATACACACGTTCCAATGTCAACGAATTGTGACCCATTTGGGGCTCATGAGGCCCATATATCACCGCTCTATAAAGTCCTCGGATCACAGACCGCTCCGGTAGCACCCTTGGATCACGGTTTTCCATATATCATGTCTCCAGAACCTGTCACTTAGCCGACCGAACCCATTTGTCAACGGAACGTGCTAAAACATCATCACCCGTTCGGAACTAGATCCCCTCAGACTCACGATCATATCCTCAAACAGCATGCATGAAATACATATAAAGTACGAATATTGCATGCATCAAATCAAGAGCAAATATATACGCATGAAACCCATTCTTAGGTTCTCATTATCATAAAGGCTTCACCTTTTAGTTTCCTTTTCATTCTCAATGAGGATGTATGAGTGATGTGAGCACAAACAAATAAGACAGGCAATAGTAAAAGACGTAAAGTATGGGCATCAGACCCCAATCATAGATCCAAAGGATCATACTAATTTATCAGCTAGTGCCCAAAGCATGGCTTTCAAACCAATTATACAATTGAAAGTGCGCAAATACACTTAACATGAAGACCGGTATCCAATAGTGGAGCTCATCACCTCACAAGTATCGGAACTCCCTTAATTAACCCATAACCCTCTTATTAGATTCATTTTTAGCCAACCACACGTTCAAGAAAGAGTGCAAGGTCTCAACTTGCCTGGAATGCCGAATCTCGAATCACAAAGGCCCCTTGCTGTTCCGAATGATCTCTGAATTATCAAAGTCTAGTCAAATATGGATTATACGTAAGAATACGAATCCACTTAACACCCATATTGCTACATAAATCCAAATCCCCAAATTAAGCCCCAAAATTAAGATTCCAAACCCAAAAGGACAAAACAGTAAATTGAACCTAGAATCATGTTCCTCATACTTAATATAACTCATCAACCAAAAATCATCCATTAATAATCACTAATTCATGCTCAAATACCAAACCCCCCAATTTTTAGGCTTAGTTCCAAAACCCCTCAATTTTCGCTTTAATTCAAGCATTCTAAGCCTGGATTATGGATCGAAAACATGGGAATAATCAAATATCAAGTCTAGAAGACTTACCCAAAGGTTTCTCCTTGAAATCTCCTCTATCTCCTCCAAAATCATTCTCAAGTCTTAAGGGTTTAGAATGAAATGTCTAAAGATGAAAGATACTAATAAGACATTTTGTCCAGCGATTTCTCGCTCCTGCTCACTCACTCCCCCCCCCCCCCCCCCCCCCCCCCCCCGTGGACTCACGTCAAAGGAAGAAACCCCGCCGAGGAGGAACTCATAAAATATCTCGGCTTCCGCAATAGCAGAATTTCCCTGGCAGCAACGACGTAACTCCTGCGGAAAAGTCTTCGCAGAAGTGGAACCAGGCCAGGTTACCTCAAACTCACTCCTGTGGGCCCCCTCCCGATGGGGCGATTCCGCAAGGGCGGAACATCTTTCGCCTAATTGAATACACCAGAACCAGCAAAAATCTAGTTTTGACTCACACAACCCGAAATCCCGAGACTCACCTGGAACCCCCCTCCCTCCTGATACAAACCGAGTATGCAGACATATGTAAAAATACGCTACAAACTCACTCGCGCACACAGAATTCCAACAAGAGGTCTCGTTGACCAAGTCAAGCCCGAACATCCACAAACCAACTTTCTAACAAAATGACCAAAACGCCCCCGAGTCCCTCGAGAACAGATTCAAATACACAACCAACCTATATTCGACGTTCCGGAGCTAATGGAATCGACAAAATTCCGAAAATGACACAAATACCCCCGATGATGCCTAAAGTCAACCCAACACTCAAAGATTTTTCAACTTGGCAAATTTCCAACTTAAGGTATTTTGACCACCTCGAGAATTGTGCCACGCACGCCCGCTATACAATAAAAAATTCAAGCAAAAGAGAGGGTCCATAAGGGTAAAATAGGAAAACACAAGAAAACAACCAAAACGACCCAACGGGTCATTACATCATCCACCACTAAAACGTAAGTTCGTCCTCGCACTTAAAAAGAGAAAAGACGTACCTGGGGCATCAAAAGTTAAGGATATCCCGACCTCATATCTAACTCGGTCTCCTAGGTCGCCTCATCCACCGGACGATCTCTCCATTGAACCTTCACAAAAGCAATTTCCTTGGATCTCAACTCGCGAATCTACCGGCCTAAGATAGCAATCGGCTACTCTTCATAGGACAGGTTCCGATAAGTCATTACCGAATCCCATCTAATCAACTTATTTGGCATTGAAATATGAAATACGAGGTAAATGCCCAATAGACCATGAGGCAAAGAAAACTCCTAGGCTAACTCCCCAATATGCTGAACGATCCCAAACAAACCGATAAACCTAATGATCAACTCGCCCTCCTTTCCAAACCTCATGTCATGCCCTAAATCTGGAGAGACGTGACCGGAAGTTGGTGCCATACTCAGCCCAAGTGAACCACTCTGAATCTGTAACTCTGGAAGGGCAACCCTAAGCTTAGGCCGACAGGGCCTACCTGTAAAAAGACAATACCAACAAAGCTGACAAGGCCACACCCTGTATATGTGTAAAAATTGCCTATCTTATCTGAATGGGGCACATACCCAAAACATATGTATGCTAAGCAAGTCGGCGAGGCCTATGAACGTACACAACCAGCAGTATCAAAGTAGACATATACAAGACCAGTAAGGCTACAACACTGATATATTGTATAAAGGACTCATCTACAAGCCTCTAAGAAGAGCATAACTGTATCGTGGTCGGGACAAAGCCTCGGCCTACCCATCATATCTATAACACAAAGAGACTCCAAAACTAGACTTGGTAACTCTGTATAAGTGAAGCTCACCAATCAGCTGATATCTGGTCCAGCCCATTGGGGAAGTCTACCTGTCTGTCAATCATTACCAACAGGCATGAATGCAGCGCCCCCGGCAAAAGGGACGTCAGTACAAAATAATGTACCGACCATGTAAGGCAACAAAATAATTGAAACTGAAACTGAACTGATAAATATAACAATATGGAGGCCAAGGAATATCCTAAAATGTCTCACCAGATCTGTCTCATGTGAAATGCAATATAGTAATAATATATATCTTACTGGCCAACTAGACTAGCAACTGTAAAATCTCACTGACCATAATGCTAGGCAATCTCTCTCACTGACCCGTCGGCCAGGAAAATCTATCTCACTGACCCGTGGGCCAGGAAATCTGTCTCACTGACCCATAGGCCAGGTATATCTATCTCATTGACCAGTAGGCCAGGCATGTCTGTCTCACTGATCAAGTAGCCAGGCTAAAAAAATTGTCTCATAACCAAGTGGCCAGGCTAAAGAAAATATATGTTCATACCATCTGTAGATTGAAATATGTGAAGATGTCAACATGTATTTCTCTAACCTTTCTACCAACATTGAACTAAGGAGTGGATAGGAATCCCTCGGAAGATAAAATACCACATTAAGAAATGTTACATCTCTATGACAGCTCAAAGCAATAGTTCTCTTTCTTTAAGATTCGATAAGCACTTACCGTCTACAAATCATGCCAAGAAAAGAAAGGATAGCCATTACATACTTTATAATAATCTATCCAATAGCCATGATGAGCTCAACTCATCGCGCCTTAATCTACAACATGATAATGACGCTATTGTTAAGTTATGAAAGATACAACTATCGTATAACGAACGATAAGCTTATTCTATATTAAAACGGGCAGCACCTCCCCTGATTTTATTACTTTCCTCGAGCCTATAATAGTCGAGACAACACAACTAACAACCTAACACAACACAATAAAAAATTTGACACCAACCCAATGAGCGTACAAGCGCAGTTTAAATTTATTAGACGACAAGCTCCCAACTCCTCCTTTCTTCAAATCACAATGCAACAATACTAATAACTCTATCAGTCCTTTATCAACAATAATCAACCTTAAACATCAACAATTGAACCCTCAAAACAGCCCAACAAGGGCGCAGTAACAACCATAACAAACGAGCAACAAACACGATTTTACAATATCAAACAACACTCCTCGGGGATTTCTTTTCTTTCAATCACATCAACCACAATAACAATAGTATTATTAGGTTATATCTGCTGATTTCTAGCCATAAAACATCAAGAACACAACTTCAAAACAATCCATCAATTTACAGTGGCCTAGAATCGATTTTCAAGGCATTTGTTCAAGAGTTCTTACTTCCGCAACTTAGTTAAGACTCCAATAAGGTCAAACATATAAAGAGGAGAAGATTCCTGACCTATTTCTATTCTTCAAGAGACAAAACAAAGGAATTAGTTATCCTTAGGTGGAAATCACTTTCCTTGACTTAGATTCTTCAAGATTTGAAACAACCCATCAACTTAAATTGGAAAAGAGAGAAGATTTCGTTCAAATTCCTTAGGGTTTTGGGGCTGATCTGAGAGAGAATTCTTTTGGATCCTCCTAAGGCTCACTAGGTTCTGAAAATTGTGTGGAAATTATGAGAAAGTCAAGCCTTTTAAAGGGGCCTTTTGGCTGCCCTTATCCCTTGCTTTTTGGGGATTTATTTTCTGCCTTTCCTTTTAGCACACCTACTTGTCACCTACTTGCTTAATTAGAGAATAATATCCACTGGTCCTTATCAATTTAAACATGCGGCTCGTCCTCATTGGCTAAATAATATACGTGTTAAGTAGCTCAGCAAGTTGGACGAGTAACCAAGCAGCTCATTTTTATTGCCTAATATCCCATTTCTCATATTTAAGTGCATTTGTCAACCTCAACTTAGTCGTGCATACATTGAACGAAAACACAGGATTCCAACTTAGTCATACATCTATTGAAAGAAAATATGAGATGTTACATCCTTCCCTTCTTAGAAACATTCGTCCTCGAATATAGGGGTATTTGTGAGGGAACTAACTCTTGTAAACCTTTTCAAAAATTTTGACAGAGTGTCCTCACACAGCTCAAAAAACATACAAGATGCCACCTAAGGCTATATCATAAGGTATACCACAATACTAGTCTCAATGGCAGTCAAATATCAATGTAAGTGCAGGGACACTAGAACTCACCTTAACAAACTCTAGATAAGCTATGATGCCTCACTCTGAATTACATCTTCTGTCTGAGACAAGTGAGGGTACTTCTTCCTTATTGCGTCTTCAGCTTTTCAGGGCTATTTCTTCTTAGTTCTTGTCCCTCTGTATTACTTTCACGAAGGCTGCCTCCTTAGTTCTCGACTTGCAGACCTAACGATCTAAAATTGTCACGGAAATATCCTCATAGGATAGGTCCTCAGTGACATGAACATCCCCTTTTGGAACAACCCAAGATGGGTCTCCAACACACTTTCTCAACATAGAAACATGGAAGATTGAATGTGTTGCCTCTAACTCTGAGGATAAATCTAGCTGTAGGTTACTTGGCTTATTCTACGAATGATCTTGTACGGCCCGATATACCTTGGGCTTAACTTACCCTTCTTACCAAATCGCATTATGCCTTTTATAGGAGAAACCTTCGAGAATACCCAATCATGAACATGGAACTCAAGGTCACGAAAAAAGTCTGAATATGACTTCTGGAAACTCTGAGCTGTCAACAGTCGCTCCTGAATAAGCTTCATGTCTCATTTATCTAGAACCACCCGATAGGGAATCTGTAGCATATCCTCAAATGTCTGAATAATGCACTCGGCCTGACCATCTGTCTGTGAGTGGAAGGCCATGCAAAGGTTCAATTGCGTCTTCAAACATTTTTGGAAGGATCTCTAAAATTTAGTTATAAACTGGGCCCCTATATCAGATATAATAGACATTGGACATCATGAAGCCGCACCATCTCTCTGATATACAATTTTTCATAGTCCTCGATCGTATAGGTAGTTCTAAAATGAAATCCATATTACTCATCTCCCATTTCCATGTCGAAATCTCTATATTCCCCAATAGCCCACCGGGCTTCTGGTACTTTACTTCATTTGCTAGCAATTACGGCACTGGCTACGGACTCAAAATTATTTTCTTCATGTCATTCCACCAGCAAATCCCTTTAATATCATAATACATCTTCATCAATCCAAGGTGAATTGAATAACGAGAATAATGAGCCTCTACCATAATCTGCTACTAAAATGATATAGTTATGTCCTAAATAGCAACTCCATTATCATCAGGGCCTAAAAGCTGGAACGCCATACTAGCTAGTTGATATAGCTCTCGACTAACTCTATCTCTCTTTGGATTTCAAGTATGCCAAACTTCTCATAGATCTACAGCCAAGGGTGTTCGCTACACATTAGCCTTTCCTGGATGGCATAGAACCTTTACATCGTAATCTTTCAATTATGCTTTATTCTTTTTCTTCTACCTTTTTCATTTGATACTTTCCATCTTATAGATTAGCTTTATAAATTTCTCCACCCTCGAAGAGGGTCACGCTCGATTATATCATCTTGACTTATCTTTACTTACATCTCAATCCCAAGGATTGTTACATTATATGAAGGCTTGTGCATCTCTGTGTCTCTTGACTTCAATTATTTATGCTCGAAGACGTACTGGAGGTTATTTGATCCATAAAGATGTCAACTTGTACGGCATATTTTAACTGTGTGCATAACCGCTGCCAACTCTAGTTCATTGGTCGGTAATCCTTTTCACGCTTCCTCGATTGTCTCTAGGTATAAGAATCTTCTTTCCTTATTCATTCATACACTTGTATCACGAATGCATTAACTTATCTTAGCTCTCTCAATCCTGAAAATTCTATATATACATAACCTTGAATAATATTCTTTGTTTTGATTCTCTTAAGTCTCTATACTAGGACCAAATTCTTCCTCTTCATCTCTTAACTAACACTCTTTATCAATTATATTTAGAGAAATAATTTTCTCGTTCTTACTAGGCTGCGAGCTCATTGTCATATGCCCCTGTAGGACCTTAGCCACTTTTCAAACTGCTTGAATTCATCTTAAATAACTTTCACTTCCAACTTATTCTGATAGTGTCGATCCTGAATACTACTTTTAAATGTCTATCTCAAATTCTAGGCTCAAGGACTCTTGTAATTTTGAAATGCTTTATGCTACACTTTATCTTTGATTACTTCTATCCAAATTACTCTCTGCATATTGCAGTAGTGCATATGATAAATTGAATCTTCATGCACTTGGACTATTCTGCGATGCTTAGTTCTTATATCTAAGGACTCATCCTACAATCTCTGGGTGAACCATAACTAGGTTTTGCATAGGTTATTTTCTGGTTGTTTAAATCGATTCCTCTTTCATATCTTAGGTTTGAGTAAATCCTCTTGGGGTTTTTTTTCCTTCTTTCTTCCTTTATACCTCATACTAGCCTTCTGAGTCTCGAATGTTCAGTTACACCTACCGACAATTTGTATTTCTAGTTAGGGGTTGCTACTATTTTCCTTTAAGGACTTGTGTTTGCACAAAAATCCAAAGTCGCAATACATCTGTAGAGTCTGGATAAATTCAATCTTATTTGTCATAAATCTCTCCATCGTACTCCTCCTTACCACTCTGTCACTAAACGAAGCGCGTAGTTCTGCTCTGATATTTTATCGTATTGTTCCCCCTTTGGGAGAATGGCCCTCACCTCACGTTCAAGGGTTTCACTCCATGGATTCAAACTGCTACCTCAATGTCAATTCGTAATTCGTTATAATTCTATAATCCATAACTCTCTTTAGTATAATCCTCTCTTATTAGGGATAACTGAATCACTTACATGTGTAGAGTGCCATGTATTAGTCGATCTTGAAAAAATTAACCTTTATCTGTGATGCTTATCTTAGGGTTATCTCTTTCTTAATAACCCCCTAGAGTCATTCTTCTATCATTCATTCTTTCCTTGCCAACTCTCTTGCTTCACAAACATCGCTATTCTAACTTTTACAGAGATCCTTCGAGTCTTTAACTCACACATTCAATTTAGCTTAATGTACTTCCCGATACCAGTATCTCCTGATCTAGGGAACTAAATCATCTTGCTGATATCTGCTATTGAAATCATCAACTCACTTATCGTAATAAAGATATAGTCTAATGACATATGCCGCTTTTATAATCTCAACAATTGCCTTTTCTTTTTACCCCCTCATTCTCCTCATTTACAAATCTTATTGCATTGCCATACTCTGACTTACAATCCTTAATCATTTCTTGTCTCTCTTCATGATTCTTCACTTATCTTACTACTAGTCTGTGATTACCATCTTAAGCAATTCTCTCATCATTTCTTTCTTTCAACTTCTCTTTCTTCTATCGGGCTTATTCTCATTAAGGTCATCCATTTACTTCTTGTAATAAAATATAATTTTATGACTTACACCTTTTATAATCTTAAAACTTGCTTTCTCTTATCTCTTCTTCTACTTGACTACAAACCTTGCCATACTGCTATACCAATGTTCTCCAATGGTTTCTCATATCTGCTCACAATGCTTTACTTACTCGCTAACATTATCACCTCATATCTTATTCTGCAAAACTCCACCGAAGCCCTCTTTCACTTCTAGCTTTACCCGCTTCATCCGACCTTATTCTTTGATTGCTTAATATTCCTTTCTTACTGGGAACATGGACCACTGAGGTTAATACTTACCTAGCACACTAGGATTCCAATACCTAACCTCCAGATTTTCTAATCCCTCAAGAAATCTCACCCGATTATACAATCCCAGGATTTGCCACTTATATGCCTCATAAAGAGGGACTAACAACATATGTGAAATATTATTTAGAAAGGTCATCTAGCCCTAACAATCTGTCCCACACCAAGGATTTCACTAACTCTTACTAGATCCCAAGATTTAACTCCTCTCCAAGATTATGTCTGTCGACGCCTATGTATCATAATCGGGGTTGGATACTACTCACTATAATTATATCATTGTTGAAGTAGGACAAGAACACTTATGTTGCCCTCTGATTTCCAGCTACTTCACAGTTTTCTCTGTTTAGGTACATCGCACATCCTTTACTTTACTCCTTTTAGCTTCTAAAACTCATACTATACCTTTGTATGCTTTCGTACCTTCTTTCTGCATAGGGGACGATAAATGCTCACATTTTGAAGCTCTGGCATACTACTTGCACATCTGGTACTCACATGATGGGCCTCAGATTGGCCATACCAACTGGGCTTTTTACTAGTATCCTTACCTGTCGCTTTATTAGCCCTTTCGCTACCTGTAGTCTTTCTGGTCGCAGGCATCTCTGTAGACAAACACCAATACGTGAGTTTGAAAACCAAACTTCTATAACTCAGCTCTATAGCACGATCTGGATCTAAAAGAAGGGTAATTGAATCCTAAATGTCCTGTAGCATCCTGTTTATATAATGTGGTGCACAACACATCCATAAACAAGATTCTACTTGACACGACTTGTAGACTTCCTAGGACAAACCTGCTCTGATACCAAGTTTGTCACGCCCTAAATCTGGAGAGGCGTGACCGGCACCCAGTGCCATACTCGGCCCGAGCGAACCACTCTAAATTGGTAAATCTCGAGGGATAAACCTTAGCTTAGGTCAACAGGGCCTACCTTCAAACAGACAATACCAACAAACCGACAAGGCCACACTCTGTATATGTGTAAAGACTAGCTACCTCATCTGAATGGGGCATATACCCAAAACATATGTATACTGAGAAAGCCGACGAGGCCGCTATGAACGTACACAACCAACAATATCAAAGTAGACATATACAAGACCAGTAAAGCTACAACACTGATATATTGTATAAAGGACTCATCTACAAGCCTCTAAGAAAAGCATAATTGTACCTTGGTCGGGACAGGGCCCCAACCTAACCATCATATCTATAACACAAAGAGACTCCAAAACAAGACCTGGAAACTCCAAATAAGTGGAGCGCACCAATCAGATGATGTCTAGTCCCACCTATTAGGGAGGTCTACATGTCTGTCTATCAGTACCTTCAGGAATGAATGCAGCGCCCCGACAAAAGGAACGTCAATACGAAACAATGTTTCGAGTATGTAAGGCAACAAAATAATTGAAACTGAACTGATAAGTATAACAATCTGGAGGAAAAGGAACACCTTGAAATGTCTCACCTGAAATGTTTAATGTGAAATGCAATATAGTAATAATATATATCTCACTGACCAAGTAGCCAGGGAACTGTAAAATCTCAATGACCATAAGGCCAGGAAATCTGTCTCACTGACCCGTTGGCCGACAAATCTATCTCACTGACCCATCGGCCAGGGAATCCATCTCACTGACCCGTAGGCCAGGCATATTTGTCTCACTGACCCGTAGGCCAGGCATGTCTGTCTCACTGACCAAGTGGCCAAGCTAAACAAAGTGTCTCACTGACCAAGTGGCCAGGCTAAAGAAAAATATGTATATGTCATGTTGTATATCATGTTTAGACTGAAATATATGAAGATGTCAACATGTCTTTCTCTAACTCTTCTACCAACAATGAACTAAGGAGCAGATAGGAATCCCTTGCAAGATACAACACCACCTCTAGAAACATTACACCTCTATGACAGCTTTAAACAGTAGTTCTCTTTCTTTAAGATTCGTGAAGCACTTACTGTCTACGGATCATACCAAGAAAAGAAAGGATATCCATTACATACCTTATAATAATCTGTCCAATAGCCATGCTGAACTCAACTCATCGCGCCTTAATCTACAACATGATAATGACGCTATCGTTAAGCTGTGAAAGATACAACTATCGTATAACGAACGATAAGCTTATTCTGTATTAAAACGGGCAGCACCACCCCTGATTTTATTACTTTCCTCGAGCCTACAATAGGCGAGACAACACAAACAGCAACCTAACACAACACAATAAAAATTTTGACACCAACCCAACGAGTGACAAGCGCGGTTTAAAGTTATTAAACGACAAGTTCCCAACTCCTCTTTTCTTCAAATCACATGGAAACAATGCTAATAACTCGATCAGTCCTTTATCAATGATAATCAGCCCTAAATATCAACAATTGAACCCTCAAAACAACCTGACAAGGGCGCAGCAACAACCACAACAAACGAGGAACAAGCTCGGTTTTACAATATCAAACAATACTCCTCTAAGCTTTCTTTTCTTTCAATCACATCAGCCAAAGTAACAACAGTATTATTAGGTTATATCTACTAATTTCCAGCCATAAAACATCAAGAACACAACTTCAAAACAATCCAGCTATTTACAGCAGCCTAGAATCGATTTTCAAGCCATTTGTTCAAGAGTTCTTTCTTCCGCAACTTAGTAAGACTCCAATAAGCTCAAACATATAAAGAGGAGAAGATTCCTTACCTATTTCTATCCCTCAAGAGACAAAACCAAGGCAGTAGTTAGCCTTGGGTGGAAATCACTTTCCTTGACTTAGATCCTTCAATATTTTAAATAACTCATTAACTTGAATTGGAAAAGGGAGAAGATTTCCTGCAAATACCTTAGGGTTTTGGGGCAAATCTGAGCGAGAATTCTTTTGGTTCCTCCTAAAGATCTCTATGTTCTGAAAATTGTGTGGAAATAATGAGAAAATCCAGCCCTTTAGAAAGGCTCTTTGGCTGCCCTTATCCCTTGTTTTTTGGGAATTTATTTTCAGCCTTTCCTTTTAGAAATTAGGTGACACACCTACTTGTCACCTACTTTCTTAATTAGAGAATAATATCCGCTGGTCCTTATCAATTTAAACACACATCTCATCCTCGTTTGATAAAAAATATTTATGCTAAGTAGCTCAGCAAGTAGGACAGGTAAGCAAGCAACTCATTTTTATTGCCCAAAATCCCATTTCTCATATTTAAGTGCATTCGTTACCCTCAACTTAGTCATGCATATATTGAACGAAAACACGGGATTCCAACTTAGTAGTACATACATTGAAAAAAAATATGGGATGTTACACCTCATCACACCCTTCATGGGTGAAACCTTCAGCAATACTCGCTCATCAATCAGGACCGCAAAGTTACGAACCTTCTGACCCGCACAACTCTTCTGTCTAGTCTGAGCTGTAAGAAGCCCCTCTTGAATCAACTTGACATTGTCGAAAGAAACCCTCAACAAGTCTGTACTTCGAGGTCTCACCTCAAATGCATCAAACCAAACAACTGGATAACAACACCTCCTACCATATAATGCCTCAAAGGGTGCTATCACAATGCCCGAGCGGTAACTGTTGTCGTAAACAAACTCCGCTAAAGGCAGAAACTGACCCCAATTTCCGCCAACATCTATCAAAAAAGCCCGCTACATATCCTTAAGTGCCCAAATAGTTTGCTCGGAATGTCCATACGTCTGAGGGTGATATGTTGTACAAAGCTCCACTCGAGTACCCAACTCCTTTTGCATAGATTGCCAGAAATGAGATGTAAACTGAGTGCCTCGATCCGTCAAACCTTTCTTTCACTTAGCCTAAAAATCTGATCCTCACTCATTTGATCCCGCCTTACTTAAAATACCCGATTTTGATTATAACCATAACTCGGATGAAATTTGGTGGATTCCACAATTACCATCATAGTTGCCACAATCTTCTAACTGAAATAGTCATCCGTTGTCAACTGTACCCGCCAAGTACTGTAGTTCCATTTATCTTTCTCCCACACTTTCCAAAAATCATTGATCCTCACTCATTTGATCCCGCCTTACTTAAAATACCCAATTTTGATTATAACCATAACTCTGATGCAATTTGGTGGATTCCACAATTACCATCATAGTTGCCACAATCGTCTAACTTAAATAGTCATCCGTTGTCAACTGTACCCGCCAAGTTCTGTAGTTCCATTTATCTTTCTCCCACACTTTCCAAAAATCATTCTTTAGTACCGTGAATCCGTAGAAATCACGCTATCACACACCACGAGTCCAAATCGAGACTCTGTCTGACCGGAAAAAGGATTTGTGCTTGTTATGAGAAAATTCCAAGCATTTCCATCCCAACACTAACCTTATCCAAGGCCGATTGCGTAAATCTGAAATCTATTAGTTTCGTTTCGATGAGTTAAAACCATTGAATCCATACTCACTATCTGAATCTCTTTATCCTTCAAGTAATATACTATGCACATCATCCTCGGGATTATCTTGTTGTGCCAGTGATGTAAAAGTCAACTGATCACTCCAAAACTTCCCTATCCATTTGTACCTCCTCAACATCACTAAGCATCTGCACAGACGATAACATTTGCCCATAAGAGGCCGTTACCAAATGTTATCAAACCACCTTGTAATCTTCACATGCTCGGCAACTTGCGATACCTCTGTTTCGAACTGAAAACCATCAAATCATTAGACACGGGTTACTCAAATAGCCATAGATCATCTGGTAAGACATCCATAAGTCACCTGACATTACATGAACAGACTTGGCCCGGTTAAAACGCATCATACCTTGAATGTCACCAATAATCAGCCGAACCGTTTCCAAATCTTTATAAGTGGACAGTAAGCCTTTAGTGAGTCTGTGGTGATCCATTCTCAATCATTGTTCCTGAATCCTCAACCTCGCGCTATCATTTTCAACCTCAAAATTTGAAATTTGCTCAAATAGTCGATCGAATACCCATTAAGACCTGAATTTTTCATATCCATGAACTCGCACTAATCACCCAAATATGATAAACTTCAAAGAATCTAATTACATCGTTCTCTCCTCCTTGTATTTCCACTAACTTTTTCATCAGTTCAAATACTCCAAAGTAAGGCCTACGGTCCCATGTTTCATCCTTCACAACCCTAAAATCTATGGTACAATACTTATGACACCTTTAGCAAATCCAAAGTATCAATCTTATAATCCATGTGTCTTACCACACACAATACCCTCAAGTAATTCGTATTCGAAATACTCAACCATACTACCTAACCATCAACACTTCGACATAGTATACTACCGTTGGCATAGTCTTATTTCGGAATTATGAATCAAACTTTCCAGCATTGAGACTTCCCCTTATTAATCAACCCTTACTTATCCATTCAAGTATGCTGTGAAAATACACATCTTGGTAATACACAAGTTACCTTCTCATCAATATTCAATCACAAGGTCCCACTGGCACCTGCCAGACACTAAATCAATTCATCCACGACTTCCTCAATCGGACTTATCATTCCCACACCCAACCTGAATGGGATAACATAACACCACCATAACCCAAACATGATTTAAGTAGTCATGCTGATACAAATCCAAGTCTTATGAACACTAATCCTTCGAAGCCCATTGTAAGATGCCTTTTATCTCAAATTTCCAGTTTCTATCTTTTATTCAAGACCATGTTTATCATCATCAACCCGAGATTACTTAAACCTACTGAGGGGTGGATCAAAATATCATAAATCTTATAAAATTGCTAAACCAATCATAGAGATAGTAGTAAGCCCCGATCTAGAGCGTCTGAAAGTTTCCCTTGCCTCACTCGAACCTTAAAAGTGAATGTTCCTCTAAGTCAAACGCATCACATATACCATTTTTCATGATACCTTGCTACCTGAAGATACCTGACCATCCCTAGTTATCTCAACAACTAATCACCACCGATGCAAAACCTCAAACACTATTGATGTGGTCCATAATCTATAGACGATCCTTGACTACTTCACATAAATCCCTACCAAAGTCCTCATATAGCTCATATCGGTTTCCTTGCCCAAATCCCTTAACAGGTGAATCGATCTTCCATCTTGGTTCATGAGTTTACCAACTCTGCACAAATACACAAAGTCCTCTGGTGAATTCACTACCCTTTGCCTAGACTGCTTCCACTAATCCTAAAGTTATCCTCTGACATGTACTTCGCAACTTGAATTATTTAACACCCACTACTAATCATAGAACTTGTTGAGCCAAATACACAATTACAAAATCCACATTCCTCTCTAAGTTAAGAGCATCAATCGATAACTCACTATGTAGTTAAAGCCTCACACTCATCCATCACTAGATTCATTCTTATTAACCGACCACTGTTTCCCCCAGAAGCCTATGACATAGTCAACTTACCGACTAACTAATGATCCTTTAGCAACTTTTCATAAACGAAAGTGGTCTCACATAATCAACCAGCGCGAAGCTCAAAATAATTCCTTCGGGTCACCACATTCCCGAGATATCAATCGACCCAACAAACATGGCCCTTTATTGAAGGACGATACCCGACTATTCCCACAAGATTCAGTCACCTATAGTAACCTTTGGCTAGACGAGCACATCCATCACTTGTGCTGGTCTTATAACTGAGAAAGATCCACTCGAATTCCCTATATTACATCCATATTCCGTCAAGTAGCTGAAGACTCTCCACATGCATCCTAAAACGAAGTACTAATTCCTCATACCTTACCATAAAAGGTCATCTTTCCTGTTTATATGCTTCCCAAACTTCTCTTCATGGCCCTATCAACTATTCCTTTTGCACAATCAACTGATTTATCCAAATTTTCCTTCGTCTTTAGAATATTTGTATGTGTCCCATCTTGTTGCATCTCAAGAAGTCTTTATGTCATGATGAATCCTCTCAAACGCAGTCTTCAAAGAGGCAATGCTTATCACATAGTTATTCCACTAATCGCTGAAACTTAGCTATCATGCAGTCGTTCGCACCATCTCTCCCATTCCCTAAGGATATCGCTGAACTAGAGAATCTGAATCATAATTCCACTTAATTGTGTTATATCCCGTGTTTTCGCGTATCCGGAAAATTTGGAATAATTGTGACTTGTAAAGAATAAGGCCACATTTTGATTTCATTTGACATATATGTTGTTTATGAAAAGTGTTGACGCGGAGACATCGGGGAAGGCCAAGGGAAAAATTGGAATTTTGGAAATTTGTTTCGGGAATTTCAAAATGAGAATTCTAACAAATGGGCTCAAAAAAAATGAAAACAAAAGGCCCAATCATGGAAGGTGGCCGGCCATAGCTCCATTGGCCCAAGCCCATAATTAATAAAACCCATGTGAATTAAATAGATAACCATTCTTATTTCCTTCATAACTCAAGAAGTTTCAAGAAAATAAAAGCTTGGAGGAGAAAGACCAAGCAATTCGGCCAAGAGGTGGAGAAAAAGAAGACCAAAAATCTTGCCCCAAAAATTTGTTTCTCATAGTATTCCCGCTAATTCAAGGGCCCCCGTTAACATGGTATAATTGTTAGAGCGGGAAAACCACTAGTCGTCACAAAGTCATAACCCTAGCCAAGTGAAGAGTTGAAGGAAAAAGGTAAGAATTAATTTTCTTTTCTATGTTATGGATGCTTGTAAATGTTGTAGTGTAGAGAAATGAGTGAAAACCGTGTAAATAATGTGTGTTGTGAATGTGGCCGTGTAGTAGTAATATGGCCGTGTGTATGTGTGGTGGTGAGAGCAATGGTTCAATGATTTCATTTAGTGTTTTAGTTGTGGTTGTTATGAATTATGTGTTGACAATGGAAGTTTGATGATTTTGGGGTGAAGTCGTGAATGTGGGGTGTAGAATTATGAGAAATTATGTAAATTTTGTATGACTTTTATATAAGTATGGAAGTAAGATTCAAATGTGAATTTTGGTTGTTGTTAATGAGTTAGGAAGGAAAATAATGTGAGTTGGAAGTTTCGTTACATTTGTAGAAACATTGGATGGAATATGAAATTAGCGGGAATACTTGAATTCATGAATATTGTTTGGAATTCTATTGAATGTATTTGGATGATCTTGAACTAGCTAATGAATATGGAAAAATGTTGATGTTAGTTGGATAATGGAAAGTGGGATGGAAGTTGTAGACTATATAGAAAAGTAGACTATTGTTGATATAATGCATTTTTGTGATGATTGTTGGCATGGTTGATGTTGTTGGGTTGTTGTTGCTGCTATTTGAGCCGAGATGATTCTCGGGGGTGCTATATTTATAAGGGAGGTGCTGCCGAAATTTCGGTAGACAACTATGACTTTAAGTTGAATCCTTAAAATCCATAACTTACAATTGGTAAATGTGACCATTTGTAGATTCTGGGTGAAACGGGAATCGAGTTTAAGCGAGCATAAGACGCGCACAAGGTATGTAAAGCTGTCCCTTTCCTTCTCTTGGCATGTCCTAGGTGTACTAGGTTTGAATTTGAGCTTCGGGAATTATTCTGTTCATAGAAATTCGAGTTTGATTTTGGACATTATTCATTCAATGTAATTGAACTATAATTCTTATGTTTGTTGGAAAAAAATGTTTAAACATCCATAACTTTCGCAAACGTAACCGGATCGCTCCGAGACTTCCATGAACGACTCCATAGGGTCTAATGTACGTAATTTGCGTCCGCCATCTCGGTTGACCCGAGGTGGGCCCACTGATTTCGAATGTTGCCCCGAGTGTGTTATTGACTTATGTTTGGGCAATAACTAAAGGAAACTTTTAGCTACTCCCTCCATTCCTAAACGATAATCATTTTAACTATCCCATTAAGTTCTATGATCTATTCTGATGTGTACAAATGGTTTTACAAGTTCTGCTTCGACATAATCCGCCAGAACATCCGAAAGATGTGATTCGTATGTCCATTGATATAAGCACTTCTATATAAGCACTCTGGCATAAGTGTTCCGATATGAGTATTCTACTATAAGAATTCTGATATAAAGATTTGACATAAGTATTTTGACATAAGTATTCGGATACGAATATTCCGTTTAAGTAATCTGTTACGAACAATCTGATAGTACGTCCGATTATTCTGATGAGTTCTATAATATATTGATATACAAATAATTCCAGAGATTGTGTTTCGATACAAGATATCGTGCTATCCAAAAGGTATACGCACATTATGACTACCGTTCTATTCCTTCGAATTGATCTGTCGTATAGATTTGCTTGGAAATGTCCGTAATCTTCACATACTAACTTCAATACTAGTAATTTGACATAAGTATTCTAATATGGGTATTTTGGTAAAAGTGTTCTGACATAAATATTTTGATACAAGTATTTTGACATAAATGTGTTGATATAAGCATTCTGATATATGTATTCTGTTTGAGTAACCTGCTACGAATATTCTGATGGCACGTTCGATCATTCTATCGAGTCTTGGTTTATGTGCATCTGGTTTCTCACTACTATGCTCGTACGAGCCTTAGCATGTCTACTCACTGAGCCGGGCCAGGATATGTTATCATGCGTTGTTTCCCCGTGTTGTCTACGGTGTTCTGAAATAAAACCGTGAGGGGTGGTCTGGGCTGAGCTCGATCCCTAAAGCGGACAACATCTGCGCTGCATAATCTGATACCAGGCAGAAGCGTTGGGAGTGTACTGGGCAGAGCTCGAGCTCCCGAGACTGATCCGTGACCCGTGTACTGGGCAGAGCTCGAGCGGGAAAGACGGGCAGTTTCTGCATGGGATGACCACTGTACCGGGCCGAGCTCGATGTGGCATACCCCTTGTAGACGCGTGTTCTGATATGATATGATATGATATGATCTGATATGATATACTCCGGCTATACGCCGCCTGATACGATACGTTTATGTATGGTGCGACCACTGTACTGGGCTGAGCTCGAGGTGGCACACTCCTTGTAAACATCATATGACTCACATGTTGCAGCGTCTGATCCGATATGCTACGGCGTCCTGATATGGCATAGGACTATAATGTGCACGATGTGCGATCCGCATCTGGAAAGTAAGTTCTGATACTCTGTACGCCCTGTATTTCCAACCGGTATACTATATCATCTGTGTATTCTGTATGTCATACATTCCGTCTGACACATGAGCTAGGTAGGCACAAGTTGCGTCTGGAAACCCTGTACGTTTGGTAGCCCTTCAGACAGATTATATCGGTTTATATGATATGTGATGATCTATATGACCTGGGTCGGCGAAGTGAGTGATTCTGATATTCTGAACCATGTACTTATTCTTTTACCGCTTGTTTCGTTTGTAGTTCTGATTTCTGTATTCCATGCTTTACATACTCAGTACATATTCTGTACTGACCTCCTTTCTTCGGGGGCTGCGTTTCATGCCCGCAGGTACAGACGCTCATTGTGGTGATCCGCCAGTCTAGGGTACACAGTCTGCTATTTGGAGTGCTCCTTTGATCCGGAGCCCATACTTTTGGTACAGAACTCTCTATTGTATATGGTTTCGTGTTTATGGTTATTCTTTTTGGGTACGGCGGGGCCCTGTCCCGTCATCTGATTTTGTTGTCTGTATTAGAGGCCTGTAGACATGTATGTGGGTCATGGGTCGTGTTTGGTCCGTGATGTTTGCTTGGTTTGTGCCCGGTTTACCCCTACGCTATGTTAATATGTTCGATCTATGTTTTATGATATAAACAATGGTTTAAATGATATGTTCATAATATGGGACGCACCAGATTCATAATATGTGGGCACAAGTGAAATTTGGTTAGCATGTATGTACGAGTGTCCACGTCGGGCACTAGTCACGGCCTACGGGGTTGGGTCGTGACAAAAGTGGTATCAGAGCGGTTTGTCCTCGGAATGTCTACAGGCCGCGTCTCGTAGAGTCCTGTTTATCGGTGTGTTGTGCACCACATCTATAAACAGGAGGCTACAGGACATTTAAGATGTTACCCTTCTTTGGATCTTAGATCTTGCGATAGAGCTGTGCTATTAGGATGACTCTTTTCTGACTGGCTGCTATGTTTTTCAGTGATGCCTCCGAAGAAGGCAACGGCTGCCCAGAAGGGCAAGGGCAAGGTGGTGGTGGGAGAGACCAGTCAGATGCCGAGAGTTGCGCGGGCTCGTGCTCAGACTATGCCCGGCATTGTACTTCAGTCAGAAGGTTCAGCTACACCACCACCGGCGGAGCCCGGAGCAGGTCCATCATTAGCTCCGGAGGCTCCAGCGCATGCGCCCCCAGCTCCCCAGCCTGGGGCAGAGGATAGAACATTGAGGGAGGCCGTACAGCTACTGGCGACACTGGTGGCAGGACAGGCTCGCGGACGCGGGCTGAGAGGGGATGATGACAGGCGGGATAGCCTAAGGGTCCGTGATTTTCTCACATGTAATCCCCCAGAGTTTTTCGGGTCTAAGCCCGATGAGGACCCCCATGATTTCATCCGAGTGATGCAGCGCTCGTTGAGACTGGTTCAGGCTTCTGAGACCGAGTCGATTGATTTGGCCTCACACAGATTACGAGACGTCGCTATTAATTTGTCACACCCCAATATCCCTAGGGAGTGATGGGCACCCGACCTTTACTTAGGGCCGAGCGAACCCTCAGACTCTTGCTACACATAAAATCACGTCAAACTTTTTAAATCAAATAAGATAAAATACATAGTAAATTTTTTTTTTTTGAAATATTCTTTCTCGTAGCTTCCGAGTAGAACAAATCTATAATCATACAAAATTCAGTACATAACACAGACCGACATATCGGCTGACGGAGCCGCCTACAGACTGACTAACAATACCCACGACGCTGTCTCCAAAGTCTCTAACACAGATCCAGAAATCTTAACAGACAAACTCTGACTCGGCAGCGCTCCTGGAGGAATGGAGCTTGCCATCTCCGCTGGAACATCTTCTATAATAACTTCAGCTCATCTGGGAGTACCTGCGCGGCATGAAACGCAGCCCCCGAAGACAGGGGGTCAGTACGGAATATGTACTGAGTATGTAAGGCATGCAATACAGAGAAACAGAATCATAACTGAAACAGATAGAACTAACATGTAAATACATTACTCGGAATACCAGATGCTTACCTTTCAGATACAATTCATACATACTTGTCTCCTATGTCAGAAGGGGCACAGAAGGTAAACGAATCGACCAGAGTACCAAAATGCTTATTTTGCAATCACAGATCGCATGTCCGAAGAGGTGCAGAAAATACAGAATGCGTCGGGGTCTCACCCGTCAGACGGAGTACAGAACGTACAGAATATTCAGATAACGTCATGTGTTAGACGGAATACAGAACATATCGTACGCTTCGCTGAGGTCACAAATCCGAAAGATTACAGAACGTGCAGAATGCTTAGATGATGTCGTATATTAGACGGAATACAGAACGTACAGAAGGCTCAGATGATGTCATATATCGGACGGAATACAGAATGTACAGAGTATCAGAATACTTACTTTTCGGGCAGAGATTAGATATATCGGAATCATATAATGTTTACACAGATACCAGATCCCGACCCTTTACGAAGGGACGCGGTGAACAGAATGATCATATGCCAGAATTATATATCATACATGCGTGTAACGTGTCCCGGCCCTCCTGTGAGGGACTCGGTGGATAGACTCATTAATGCTTGTCAAAATCATGGATCACATATGCATATAACGTGTCCCGGCCCTTCAAAAAGGGACTCGGTAGATAAAATCATGCATAACAAAATTGTATATCACATATGCAAATAACGTGTCCCGGCCCTTTGTTAAGGGACTCGGTAATATGAAATCATGCATGTCAGAATCCTGTACCATGTATACATAACGTGTCCCGGCCCTCTACTGCGGGTCTCGGCGAATAATCATCATATGCCATCCTGGCCGCCATCCCCGTATCATCATATCATAATCATATACAAATAACGTGTCCCGGCCCGCAAGTACGAGGAACTCGGTGAACAATGCAGAGGAAGAGCACGATAACAGAACCTGGCCCGGGACTCAGTGAATCAAACTGTATCGTGGAGGTACGCACGAGAACATAACATGCCCTGGCCCGGGACGCAGTGAAAGATACATTGAGTCATGCACGAGCAGAGTCGTGAGAAACCATATGCACATAAATCCAGACTCGATGAATACGTACACTTACTAACATTCGAAGGCTCAGAAACGAGTTTCAGATTCGTCCGAGTTAGTATCAGAAAGTTATGAACATTTGGAAAGCAGGAACCTCTTCAGACTTTTTAAGCGATCCGAGATCGTACCGGAAGAACATTACGGCTCTCAGAGCATACTCATATCAGAATACTTGGATCAGAAGACTCATATCCAGATACTAATAGCCGAATACTTATACCGGAATACCCGTATCAGAATACTTATATCAGACGCTTATACCAGAATGCTCATATCAGAATTATCATATCAGAATGCTTAGATCAGAATACTTATAGCGGAACATTTACATCAACACGCTTATATCAACATATTCAAATCAGAATATTCGTATCGAAGTGCTTAGTTTACCTCAGGATAGTCAAATCAGAACACTTGTATCTAAGTTACCAGGGACTTATAACAAACTCAGAACATTAGCCAAGTGTTTCCATTAATTATCGTACGGAAATAAAGCAATATATATAGGTCTCGGGGATTGTGGGCCCACCTCGGGTCAAATGAGGTGGCGCACACAATTTACGTATTTTACACATCATAATATCATTCGTGATAGTTTTAAGGTAGTCGAATCCCATTTGTTCAAGTTCTAGATGTTTAGACAATTTTTCCAACCATAAGCAACCTAATTGATTCAATTCCACTAAAAGAAAAAGGGGCAATTTCGGACGTGGATTCCGAAGAGTAGAGTTGTCCCCGAGGTCCAAATTCAAGCCTAGTATATCTAGGGCATGCCAAGAGAAAGAAAGGGTAAGCCTTACATACCTTTTCCACTCCTTAAGCTTCTCCAAATTCGAATCCCGTTTCCTCCAAAATCTACAAATGGTCATGTTTACCAATTGTGAGTTATAGCTTCTAAGAGTTTAACTTAAATTCATGTTTGTCTACGGAAATTTCGGCAGCATTTCCCCTATACATATAGCATCCCCGAGATTCAACTCGGCTCAAAACAACAACAACCATACCAACGACAATATATATAACATTAACAATCGACTAGAAACGCATTCTAGCGCAAATAGTCTTATTTTCCAAATAATGCAACAACTCCAAATCCAACTTTGCACTTACAAATCAATATCAATATTTTCATATTCACATACTAATTAGGATCATTCAAACATAAACCAAGGGAATTCCAAGCTATATGTTCAATATTCAATAATTCCAAGAATTTCCATACTCGATCCAAAATTCCTTATATATAGCAAAACCATCTCAACATATTTCGTACATACTAATTCATCACCAACGACCACAATCTACACCCTAAACAACTTCATTATCTTAATATCATAAAATCATATTAATGTGACATAATTCTCTACATTTCATTTTCATGCCAACTTACCCCATATATACTTCATTTACATTGTAATGATCACAACAACACAACTAACATGTTAAACAAAATAATTCACTCCCATTATACTTCCATGCACCACACGGCTATATCCTATATTTCCAAATTCAACCAAATTCATTCAACTTCCATTTCCAATATAAATCCCACCATAACCATAACTAGAATACAACATAAAATTAATTCATCTTTGCCCATACACCAACACATGCACACGGCTATATTCATATATGTACACCTCCATGCAACTCCCATGTTTCCATGAATTTTAATCATTTCTACATTCCACAACATAAACAAAACCATTCATAACATAAAAAGGGGATGAATTCTTACCTTTCTTCTTCAACTCCTTCACTTGACTAGAATGCGGAAACGACGAAACGGATGGCCTATCTTCCGAAACAATTATACCATGTTGTAGAGGGACCTTGAATTAGTAGGAATTCAACAAGAAAATAATTTTTGGATCAAGATTTTTGAGGGTTGATTTCTCTATGGCCAACCCGAAATGGCTCCTATTGTTCTTGTTTTTTCTTACCTTGTTTTCTTTCTTTGTTTCTTGAATAATGAATTTTTTTTTTTTGGCTTACCTCATAAGCTTATGTATATATATATATATATATATATATATATATATATATAACTATTGTAGTCATGTGAGGGGCACATGCCCCATTTCTAGAATTTTCTTAAAATTCTAGCAAAGATGACTTATTTTGTCATCTTTTTTTTTCATTTCTTTTTCTCACATGGCCAATATGGCCCTTTTTGAACTTTCAAGAAACTTGTGTGAGATTCCCATTTTGCCCCTCGACTTTCCTCAATATTACCATTGGCCATTTTGTAAATTTCTCTTTTTACCCTTGGCCTTTCCCAATATTTTCATACTACCAATATTCATAAATAATATTCCTCACAACCCGTACATAAAAATGATTCTTGGAAATGATCTTGTCTTTAACTTGCCACGACTTCCTCGAATTATCCGAATGTATGAAATACGGGATATAACATAATTGGTATGAGTCTTGGGAATTATCTTGGGGTGAGAGTGCTCCCCCAGCTACGTGGAATGAGTTTGTGGCTGCTTTTCTCCGTCACTTTTTGCCCCCGGAGCTACGGCGGGCGCGGGTTGATAGGTTTTTGCGGCTGCGGCAGGGGGGTCGGAGTGTTCGTGAGTATAATTTGGAGTTTGATTCTCTGGCTAGGTATGCACCCGCTATAGTAGCTGATATGGCTTACCGGATGCACCGGTACGTGATAGGGTTGGACCCCTACTTGGTCGACAGCTGCATGGCGATGGCATCGCAGACTGATATGGACATCGCCCGATTACAGGCTTATGCTCTAGGGATGGAGGATCGGCACAGGGAGGATCAGTCGGGTAGAGGTTGTGACAGGAGACAGCCCAAGAGGGCTAGGTTGGCTGGGTATTCTAGGGAACTCTTAGGCAGACAGCCTCAGCAGCAGCACAGTAGACATTTTTCCCAGCCAGCATGGGATACCCCTCCACAGAGTTCGGGCAGGAGGTCTGGTGACACATGGTACTCCGGGGCAGGTCAGAGCTCCAGAGTCTTGAGTTCGCGGGTGGACGAAGGTTCCGGTCGGTCAAGGCCACCCAGACCTCGGTGTCCTTATTGTGGGAGACGTCACTCTGGAGAATGTCATTATGCTACAGATGCTTGTTTTTCTTGTGGCCTTCAAGGCCACATTATGAGAGAGTGTCCGTATAGGACCAGTTCGGGTGGTGCAGCCCAGCCCAGGGGGTCAGTTGCTGATTTACCTTTTCCTTCTGTAGCGATACGCCCTATGGGGCAGAGTGTGCCGACACCATCGGGCTGCGGTAGAGGTCGTGACGGAGCTTCCGGTTCTAGCGGTCCTTTGAACCGCTTATATGCTTTGGCTAGCCGGCAGGACTCAGAGGCGTCACCAGATGTGTTTACAGGTATATTGTCCACTTCTTCCGAATATATATATATATATATATATATATATATATATATATATATATACGCACATGCATTGGTAGGTCCAGATTTTGTATCATCACGTATTCCTCCCCGATTGCTAGTAGAACTGGGATAAGGCCTAAATTGATAAAATGGTCTGAGGTAATGATATATGTGGATAAAAAGTGAGAGTCGAAAGGTTAAAAGGGCTAACGCAGTAGTTACATAATCGGAAAAAATAAAATAAAAGGGGCCCTCTCTATATCAGAGCGGGACCCGCTACGAGGACTTTCCAAAATTGCCAAGACCCCGACTTGTCCTGAATTATGTGACCAAGGTCGTGCGGGGCGGTTGATGCAACTATACCGGCATTAACGCGTCTAAATGTACTAAAGTCTCGAGGTTAAGCGTGCTGGGGCCAGAGCAAGTCTGGGATGGGTGACCCCCTGGGAAGTGTACGGTAATTTTCATAAATTTAAATGTAAAAGACAGATGGAAATCTGGGGGTAACCTAAATAAATTAGAATGTACCGAAGGGTTAGAAACCCTAAATAGGTCGGGTAGGCTAAGGCGAACTCGGCCGCCGAAGAAAAGGAAAGTGCGGCACAGTCCTGGAATTAGAATAAATTTAAATGGCGTTTGAAAATGTATTGTAAGGGAAATGGTAATGAATGTATATGTGTGCAGATCACATCCCAGTTACGACTGTTTTGACTGACAGGTGGGCCCCAGCAGTCAGTGTTACGATATATGAAAACTTTGACTGAACGAAACCTAAAGGACAAAGTGAAAGACACGATGTAACTGTTATGAGTAGACTGATGTCGGGTTCACCACTAGTTAAAGCCGGAAAGTCTTAGCGTAATGATATTCGAGAATAGGACAAAGGCGAGTGTGTAAAAGGGGATAGTAATTGTGACGTTTGGCAGAATTTTGAAGGAAATAAGGAGGACTCCCCCGAAATGCTTGTAAAACCCTATAAGGCTAATTTAACATTCGAGGACGAATGTTCTAAAGGGGGGAGAATGTTATATCCCGTGTTTTCGCGTATCCGGAAAATTTGGAATAATTGTGACTTGTAAAGAATAAGGCCACATTTTGATTTCATTTGACATATATGTTGTTTATGAAAAGTGTTGACGCGGAGACATCGGGGAAGGCCAAGGGCAAAATTGGAATTTTGTTTCGGGAATTTCAAAATGAGAATTCTAACAAATGGGCTAAAAAAAAAATGAAAACAAAAGGCCCAACCATGGAAGGTGGCCGGCCATAGCTCCATTGGCCCAAGCCCATAATTAATAAAACCCATGTGAATTAAATAGATAACCATTCTTATTTCCTTCATAACTCAAGAAGTTTCAAGAAAATAAAAGCTTGGAGGAGAAAGACCAAGCAATTCGGCCAAGAGGTGGAGAAAAAGAAGACCAAAAATCTTGCCCCAAAAATTTGTTTCTCATAGTATTCCCACTAATACAAGGGCCCCCGTTAACATGGTATAATTGTTAGAGTGAGAAAACCACTAGTCGTCACAAAGTCATAACCCTAGCCAAGTGAAGAGTTGAAGGAAAAAGGTAAGAATTAATTTTCTTTTCTATGTTATGGATGCTTGTAAATGTTGTAGTGTAGAGAAATGAGTGAAAACCATGTAAATAATGTGTGTTGTGAATGTGGCCGTGTAGTAGTAATATGGTCGTGTGTATGTGTGGTGGTGAGAGCAATGGTTCAATGATTTCATTTAGTGTTTTAGTTGTGGTTGTTATGAATTATGTGTTGACAATGGAAGTTTGATGATTTTGGGGTGAAGTCGTGAATGTGGGGTGTAGATTGTGCATGTATGTGTGTGGCCGTGGGGTATGGGTTGGTGGAGGAAGATGAATTAGATTCTATTTAGTTTGTTAGTTGTGTTGTTGTGGTGTTTGTGATGTAAATAAGGGTTTAATGAATCAAGTTGGTATTGAATTTGATTGTATGTAATTATGAGAAATTATGTAAATTTTGTATGACTTTTATATAAGTATGGAAGTAAGATTCAAATGTGAATTTTGGTTGTTGTTAATGAGTTAGGAAGGAAAATAATGTGAGTTGGAAGTTTCGTTACATTTGTAGAAACATTGGATGGAATATGAAATTAGCGGGAATACTTGAATTCATGAATATTGTTTGGAATGCTATTGAATGTATTTGGATGATCTTGAACTAGCTAATGAATATGGAAAAATGTTGATGTTAGTTGGATAATGGAAAGTGGGATGGAAGTTGTAGACTATATAGAAAAGTAGACTATTGTTGATATAATGCATTTTTGTGATGATTGTTGGCATGGTTGATGTTGTTGGGTTTGTTGTTGCTGCTATTTGAGCCGAGATGATTCTCGGGGGTGCTATATTTATAGGGGAGGTGCTGCCAAAATTTCGGTAGACAACTATGACTTTAAGTTGAATCCTTAAAATCCATAACTTACAATTGGTAAATGTGACCATTTGTAGATTCTGGGTGAAACGGGAATCGAGTTTAAGCGAGCATAAGACGCGCACAAGTTATGTAAAGCTGTCCTTTTCCTTCTCTTGGCATGTCCTAGGTGTACTAGGTTTGAATTTGAGCTTCGGGAATTATTCTGTTCATAGAAATTCGAGTTTGATTTTGGACATTATTCATTCAATGTAATTGAACTATAATTCTTATGTTTGTTGGAAAAAAATGTTTAAACATCCATAACTTTCGCAAACGTAACCGGATCGCTCCGAGACTTCCATGAACGACTCCATAGGGTCTAATGTACGTAATTTGCGTCCGCCATCTCGGTTGACCCGAGGTGGGCCCACTGATTTCGAATGTTGCCCCGAGTGTGTTATTGACTTATGTTTGGGCAATAACTAAAGGAAACTTTTAGCTACTCCCTCCATTCCTAAACGATAATCATTTTAACTATCCCATTAAGTTCTATGATCTATTCTGATGTGTACAAATGGTTTTACAAGTTCTGCTTCGACATAATCCGCCAGAACATCCGAAAGATGTGATTCGTATGTCCATTGATATAAGCACTTCTATATAAGCACTCTGGCATAAGTGTTCCGATATGAGTATTCTACTATAAGAATTCTGATATAAAGATTTGACATAAGTATTTTGACATAAGTATTCGGATACGAATATTCCGTTTAAGTAATCTGTTACGAACAATCTGATAGTACGTCCGATTATTCTGATGAGTTCTATAATATATTGATATACAAATAATTCCAGAGATTGTGTTTCGATACAATATATCGTGCTATCCAAAAGGTATACGCACATTATGACTACCGTTCTATTCCTTCGAATTGATCTGTCGTATAGATTTGCTTGGAAATGTCCGTAATCTTCACATACTAACTTCGATACTAGTAATTTGACATAAGTATTCTAATATGGGTATTTTGTTAAAAGTGTTCTGACATAAATATTTTGATACAAGTATTTTGACATAAATGTGCTGATATAATTATTCTGATACATGTATTCTGTTTGAGTAACCTGCTACGAATATTCTGATGGCACGTTCGATCATTCTATCGAGTCTTGGTTTATGTGCATCTGGTTTCTCACTACTCTGCTCGTGCGAGCCTTAGCATGTCTACTCACTGAGCCGGGCCAGGATATGTTATCATGCGCTGTTTCCCCGTGTTGTCTACGGTGTTATGAAATAAAACCGTGAGGGGTGGTCTGGGCTGAGCTCGATCCCCAAAGCGGAAAACATCTGCGCTGCATAATCTGATACCAGGCAGAAGCGTTGGGAGTGTACTGGGCAGAGCTCGAGCTCCCGAGACTGATCCGTGACCCGTGTACTGGGCAGAGCTCGAGCGGGAAAGACGGGCAGTTTCTGCATGGGATGACCACTGTACCGGGCCGAGCTCGATGTGGCATACCCCTTGTAGACGCGTGTTCTGATATGATATGATATGATCTGATATGATATACTCCGGCTATACGCCGCCTGATACGATACGTTTATGTATGGTGCGACCACTGTACTGGGCTGAGCTCGAGGTGGCACACTCCTTGTAAACATCATATGACTCACATGTTGCAGCGTCTGATCCGATATGCTACGGCGTCCTGATATGGCATAGGACTATAATGTGCACGATGTGCGATCCGCGTCTGGAAAGTAAGTTCTGATACTCTGTACGCCCTGTATTTCCAACCGGTATACTATATCATCTGAGTATTCTGTATGTCATACATTCCGTCTGACACATGAGCTAGGTAGGCACAAGTTGCGTCTGGAAACCCTGTACGTTTGGTAGCCCTTCAGACAGATTATATCGGTTTATATGATATGTGATGATCTATATGACCTGGGTCGGCGAAGTGAGTGATTCTGATATTCTGAACCATGTACTTATTCTTTTACCGCTTGTTTCGTTTGTAGTTCTGATTTCTGTATTCCATGCTTTACATACTCAGTACATATTCCGTACTGACCTCCTTTCGTCGGGGGCTGCGTTTCATGCCCGCAGGTACAGACGCTCATTGTGGTGATCCGCCAGTCTAGGGTACACAGTCTGCTATTTGGAGTGCTCCTTTGATCCGGAGCCCATACTTTTGGTACAGAACTCTCTATTGTATATGGTTTCGTGTTTATGGTTATTCTTTTTGGGTACGGCGGGGCCCTGTCCCGTCATCTGATTTTGTTGTCTGTATTAGAGGCCTGTAGACATGTATGTGGGTCATGGGTCGTGTTTGGTCCGTGATGTTTGCTTGGTTTGTGCCCGGTTTACCCCTACGCTACGTTAATATGTTCGATCTATGTTTTATGATATAAACAATGGTTTAAATGATATGTTCATAATATGGGACGCACGAGATTCATAATATGTGGGCACAAGTGAAATTTGGTTAGCATGTATGTACGAGTGTCCACGTCGGGCACTAGTCACGGCCTACGGGGTTGGGTCGTGACAAAAGTGGTATCAGAGCGGTTTGTCCTCGGAATGTCTACAGGCCGCGTCTCGTAGAGTCCTGTTTATCGGTGTGTTGTGCACCACATCTATAAACAGGGGGCTACAGGACATTTAAGATGTTACCCTTCTTTGGATCTTAGATCTTGCGATAGAGTTGTGCTATTAGGATGACTCTTTTCTGACTGGCTGCTATGTTTTTCAGTGATGCCTCCGAAGAAGGCAACGGCTGCCCAGAAGGGCAAGGGCAAGGTGGTGGTGGGAGAGACCAGTCAGATGCCGAGAGTTGCGCGGACTCGTGCTCAGACTATGCCCGGCATTGTACTTCAGTCAGAAGGTTCAGCTACACCACCACCGGCGGAGCCCGGAGCAGGTCCATCATTAGCTCCGGAGGCTCCAGCGCATGCGCCCCCAGCTCCCCAGCCTGGGGCAAAGGATAGAACATTGAGGGAGGCCGTACAACTACTGGCGACACTGGTGGCAGGACAGGCTCGCGGACGCGGGCTGAGAGGGGATGATGACAGGCGGGATAGCCTGAGGGTCCGTGATTTTCTCACATGTAATCCCCCAGAGTTTTTCGGGTCTAAGCCCGATGAGGACCTCCATGATTACATCCGAGGGATGCAGCGCTCGTTGAGACTGGTTCGGGCTTCTGAGACCGAGTCGGTTGAGTTGGCCTCACACAGATTACGAGATGTCGCTATTAATTGGTATGAGTCTTGGGAATTATCTAGGGGTGAGGGTGCTCCCCCAGCTACGTGGAATGAGTTTGTGGCTGCTTTTCTCCGTCACTTTTTGCCCCCGGAGCTACGGCGGGCGCGGGTTGATAGGTTTTTGCGGTTGCGGCAGGGGGGTCGGAGTGTTCGTGAGTATAATTTGGAGTTTGATTCTCTGGCTAGGTATGCACCCGCTATAGTAGCTGATATGGCTGATCGGATGCACCGGTACGTGATAGGGTTGGACCCCTACTTGGTCGACAGCTGCATGGCGATGGCATCGCAGACTGATATGGACATCGCCCGATTACAGGCTTATGCTCTAGGGATGGAGGATCGGCACAGGGAGGATCAGTCGGGTAGAGGTTGTGACAGGAGACAGCCCAAGAGGGCTAGGTTGGCTGGGTATTCTAGGGAACTCTTAGGCAGACAGCCTCAGCAGCAGCACAGTAGACATTTTTCCCAGCCAGCATGGGATACCCCTCCACAGAGTTCGGGCAGGAGGTCTGGTGACACATGGTACTCCGGGGCAGGTCAGAGCTCCAGAGTCTTGAGTTCGCGGGTGGACGAAGGTTCCGGTCGGTCAAGGCCACCCAGACCTCGGTGTCCTTATTGTGGGAGACGTCACTCTGGAGAATGTCATTATGCTACAGATGCTTGTTTTTCTTGTGGCCGTCAAGGCCACATTATGAGAGAGTGTCCGTATAGGACCAGTTCGGGTGGTGCAGCCCAGCCCAGGGGGTCAGTTGCTGATTTACCTTTTCCTTCTGTAGCGATACGCCCTATGGGGCAGAGTGTGCCGACACCATCGGGCTGCGGTAGAGGTCGTGACGGAGCTTCCGGTTCTAGCGGTCCTTTGAACCGCTTATATGCTTTGGCTAGCCGGCAGGACTCAGAGGCGTCACCAGATGTGTTTACAGGTATATTGTCCACTTCTTCCGAATATATATATATATATATATATATATATATATATATATATATATATACGCACATGCATTGGTAGGTCCAGATTCTGTATCATCACGTATTCCTCCCCGATTGCTAGTAGAACTGGGATAAGGCCTAAATTGATAAAATCGTCTGAGGTAATGATATATGTGGATAAAAAGTGAGAGTCGAAAGGTTAAAAGGGCTAACGCAGCAGTTACATAATCGGAAAAAATAAAATAAAAGGGGCCCTCTCTATATCAGAGCGGGACCCGCTACGAGGACTTTCCAAAATTGCCAAGACCCCGACTTGTCCTGAATTATGTGACCAAGGTCGTGCGGGGCGGTTGATGCAACTATACCGGCATTAACGCGTCTAAATGTACTGAAGTCTCGAGGTTAAGCGTGCTGGGGCCAGAGCAAGTCTGGGATGGGTGACCCCCTGGGAAGTGTACGGTAATTTTCATAAATTTAAATGTAAAAGACAGATGGAAATCTGGGGGTAACCTAAATAAATTAGAATGTACCGAAGGGTTAGAAACCCTAAATAGGTCGGGTAGGCTAAGGCGAACTCGGCCGCCGAAGAAAAGGAAAGTGCGGCACAGTCCTGGAATTAGAATAAATTTAAATGGCGTTTGAAAATGTATTGTAAGGGAAATGGTAATGAATGTATATGTGTGCAGATCACATCCCAGTTACGACTGTTTTGACTGACAGGTGGGCCCCAGCAGTCAGTGTTACGATATATGAAAACTTTGACTGAACGGAACCTAAAGGACAAAGTGAAAGACACGATGTAACTGTTATGAGTAGACTGATGTCGGGTTCACCACTAGTTAAAGCCGGAAAGTCTTAGCGTAATGATATTCGAGAATAGGACAAAGGCGAGTGTGTAAAAGGGGATAGTAATTGTGACGTTTGGCAAAATTTTGAAGGAAATAAGGAGGACTCCCCCGAAATGCTTGTAAAACCCTATAAGGCTAATTTCACATTCGAGGACGAATGTTCTAAAGGGGGGGAGGATGTTATATCCCGTGTTTTCGCGTATCCGGAAAATTTGGAATAATTGTGACTTGTAAAGAATAAGGCCACATTTTGATTTCATTTGACATATATGTTGTTTATGAAAAGTGTTGACGCGGAGACATCGGGGAAGGCCAAGGGCAAAATTGGAATTTTGTTTCGGGAATTTCAAAATGAGAATTCTAACAAATGGGCTAAAAAAAAATGAAAACAAAAGGCCCAACCATGGAAGGTGGCCGGCCATAGCTCCATTGGCCCAAGCCCATAATTAATAAAACCCATGTGAATTAAATAGATAACCATTCTTATTTCCTTCATAACTCAAGAAGTTTCAAGAAAATAAAAGCTTGGAGGAGAAAGACCAAGCAATTCGGCCAAGAGGTGGAGAAAAAGAAGACCAAAAATCTTGCCCCAAAAATCTGTTTCTCATAGTATTCCCACTAATTCAAGGGCCCCCGTTAACATGGTATAATTGTTAGAGTGAGAAAACCACTAGTCGTCACAAAGTCATAACCCTAGCCAAGTGAAGAGTTGAAGGAAAAAGGTAAGAATTAATTTTCTTTTCTATGTTATGGATGCTTGTAAATGTTGTAGTGTAGAGAAATGAGTGAAAACCATGTAAATAATGTGTGTTGTGAATGTGGCCGTGTAGTAGTAATATGGCCGTGTGTATGTGTGGTGGTGAGAGCAATGGTTCAATGATTTCATTTAGTGTTTTAGTTGTGGTTGTTATGGATTATGTGTTGACAATGGAAGTTTGATGATTTTGGGGTGAAACGGGAATCGAGTTTAAGCGAGCATAAGACGCGCACAAGGTATGTAAAGCTGTCCTTTTCCTTCTCTTGGCATGTCCTAGGTGTACTAGGTTTGAATTTGAGCTTCGGGAATTATTCTGTTCATAGAAATTCGAGTTTGATTTTGGACATTATTCATTCAATGTAATTGAACTATAATTCTTATGTTTGTTGGAAAAAAATGTTTAAACATCCATAACTTTCGCAAACGTAACCGGATCGCTCCGAGACTTCCATGAACGACTCCATAGGGTCTAATGTACGTAATTTGCGTCCGCCATCTCGGTTGACCCGAGGTGGGGCCACTGATTTCGAATGTTGCCCCGAGTGTGTTATTGACTTATGTTTGGGCAATAACTAAAGGAAACCTTTAGCTACTCCCTCCATTCCTAAACGATAATCATTTTAACTATCCCATTAAGTTCTATGATCTATTCTGATGTGTACAAATGGTTTTACAAGTTCTGCTTCGACATAATCCGCCAGAACATCCGAAAGATGTGATTCGTATGTCCATTGATATAAGCACTTCTATATAAGCACTCTGGCATAAGTGTTCCGATATGAGTATTCTACTATAAGAATTCTGATATAAAGATTTGACATAAGTATTTTGACATAAGTATTCCGATACGAATATTCCGTTTAAGTAATCTGTTACGAACAATCTGATAGTACGTCCGATTATTCTGATGAGTTCTATAATATATTGATATACAAATAATTCCAGAGATTGTGTTTCGATACAATATATCGTGCTATCCAAAAGGTATACGCACATTATGACTACCGTTCTATTCCTTCGAATTGATCTGTCGTATAGATTTGCTTGGAAATGTCCGTAATCTTCACATACTAACTTCGATACTAGTAATTTGACATAAGTATTCTAATATGGGTATTTTGTTAAAAGTGTTCTGACATAAATATTTTGATACAAGTATTTTGACATAAATGTGCTGATATAATTATTCTGATACATGTATTCTGTTTGAGTAACCTGCTACGAATATTCTGATGGCACGTTCGATCATTCTATCGAGTCTTGGTTTATGTGCATCTGGTTTCTCACTACTCTGCTCGTGCGAGCCTTAGCATGTCTACTCACTGAGCCGGGCCAGGATATGTTATCATGCGCTGTTTCCCCGTGTTGTCTACGGTGTTATGAAATAAAACCGTGAGGGGTGGTCTGGGCAGAGCTCGATCCCCAAAGCGGAAAACATCTGCGCTGCATAATCTGATACCAGGCAGAAGCGTTGGGAGTGTACTGGGCAGAGCTCGAGCTCCCGAGACTGATCCGTGACCCGTGTACTGGGCAGAGCTCGAGCGGGAAAGACGGGCAGTTTCTGCATGGGATGACCACTGCACCGGGCCGAGCTCGAGGTGGCATACCCCTTGTAGACGCGTGTTCTGATATGATATGATATGATCTGATATGATATACTCCGGCTATACGCCGCCTGATACGATACGTTTATGTATGGTGCGACCACTGTACTGGGCTGAGCTCGAGGTGGCACACTCCTTGTAAACATCATATGACTCACATGTTACAGCGTCTGATCCGATATGCTACGGCGTCGTGATATGGCATAGGACTATAATGTGCACGATGTGCGATCCGCGTCTGGAAAGTAAGTTCTGATACTCTGTACGCCCTGTATTTCCAACCGGTATACTATATCATCTGAGTATTCTGTATGTCATACATTTCGTCTGACACATGAGCTAGGTAGGCACAAGTTGCGTCTGGAAACCCTGTACGTTTGGTAACCCTTCAGGCAGATTATATCGGTTTATATGATATGTGATGATCTGTATGACTTGGGTCGGGGAAGTGAGTGATTCTGATATTCTGAACCATGTACTTATTCTTTTACCGCTTGTTTCGTTTATAGTTCTGATTTCTGTATTCCATGCTTTACATACTCAGTACATATTCCGTACTGAACTTCTTTCTTCGGGGGCTGCGTTTCATGCCCGCAGGTACAGACGCTCATTGTGGTGATCCGCCAGTCTAGGGTACACAGTCTGCTGTTTGGAGTGCTCCTTTGATCCGGAGCCCATACTTTTGGTACAGAACTCTCTGTTGTATATGGTTTCGTGTTTATGGTTATTCTTTTTGGGTACGGCGGGGCCCTGTCCCGTCATCTGATTCTGTTGTCTGTATTAGAGGCCTGTAGACATGTATGTGGGTCATGGGTCGTGTTTGGTCTGTGATGTTTGCTTGGTTTGTGCCCGGTTTACCCTACGCTACGTTAATATGTTCGATCTATGTTTTATGATATAAACAATGGTTTAAATGACATGTTCATAATATGGGACGCACGAGATTCATAATATGTGGGCACAAGTGAAATTTGGTTAGCATGTATGTACGAGTGTCCACGTCGGGCACTAGTCACGGCCTACGGGGTTGGGTCGTGACAAATTGAGACTTATGTGATAGCTGAAATTTGAAATTGGTCACGCGTCCTTATCACGGTGACACACCTCATACCATACCATGCGACGTCATAACTAGATGCTCGCATACGAACTCGAGAACGAGTCCCTACTATCAGTGAGAGATTGGAACAATGAATATTAGACCTTAACCGAATGAAACACGCACGATGAGGAATGAAAGAATGAAAGTTTCCTATATGTCCTATAGCCTCCCAAAGAAAATACGGAGCTCTTCGTAACCATCCGCGAGACTCTACTAGACATTTTCCTTGTATCGGTGAGATCGAATAACCTAGCGCTCACATACCAAATTATCGCGACCTAAATTCTCAAGTCGTGATGGCACTAGCCCCACCATACTAGTAACACAAATGATTAAAGTACCCCTTTTAGAGTGAAATACTAAATGCAGAATTAAATCATACAAGCCAATTTTCAAGTCTTAAACAATGTTAAATAAAATACTTAGAAAGTTATCATACTTATCTAAAAATCTAATGTCACCCGTATACAAGGACTACTAAAGAGTAAAAATAGTCTGAAATACATTAATGGAACTTTCTGAAATAAGGAAAGACAGAAAGTAATAAATTGAAGTAAGTCTGGAGCTGTCCCGAACCATGGTGCTCACCCTAATCTCTCATGAAACCTCCTAATGGGTAGCCTAGTAGTCACGAGCTCCACTAGTACTGAGGACCGAATCTGCACATAAAGAGGTGCAGCAAGTGTAGCCGGAGTACAATAATCAACGGGTACTCAACAACATCGTTGACGGACCCAGGGGTAGAACAGAGATGAGGGTTGGTTTACGATACCACAACCATACTAGTCTGCCATTAGTTCGAGATACAGGATAATCATATTTCAACAGTTAAGGTCACACAGCAGGTAGATATCAAGATAAGACAAGTCAATAACAATATTCACAACAAACAACATAAGGAATGAATGGATGCTATGCAATTCAATGCAAGGCCTTTACTCGACTTCTCGATATACACACATTCGAATCTCAACGAATCGACCCATTGGGGGCTCATGAGCCCATATATCACTGCTCTGAAAAGTCCTCGGATCACAGGCCGCTCTGGTGGCACCCTTGGATCACGGTTTTCCACATATTATGTCTTAAGAACCTATCACTTAGCCGACCGAACCCATTTGTCAACAGAACGTGATAAAACATTATCACTCATTCGGAACTAGATCCCCTCGAACTCATGATCATATCCTCAAATAGTATGCATGAAATACATATAAAGTACGAATATGGCATGCATCAAATCAAGAGCAATTATATAAGCATGAAACTCATTCTTAGATTCTCATTATCATAAAGGCTTCACCTTTTAGTTCCTTTTCATTCTCAACGAGGATATATGAGTGATGTGCACACAAACAAATAAGACAGGAAAATAGTAAGAGACATAAAGTACGGGCATAAGACCCCAATCATAGATCCAGAGGATCGTACTAATCTATCACCTAGTGCCCAAAGCATGGTATTCAAACCAACTATAAAATTGAAAGTGCGCAAATACCCTTAACATGAAGGCCGATATCCGATACTGGAGCTCATCGCCTCACAAGTATCGGAACCCCCTTAATTAACCCATAACCCTCTTATTAGATTCATTTTAGCCAACCACACGTTCAAGAAAGAGTGAAAGGTCTCAACTTGCCTGGAATGCCGAATCTCGAATCACAAAGCCCGCTTGTCGTTCCGAATGATCAAAGTCTAGTCAAATATGAATTGTACATTAGAATACGAATCCACTAACACCCATATTGCTACATAAATCCAAATCCCCAAATTAAACCCTAAAATTAGGATTCTGAACCCAAAAGGGCAAAACAGTAAATCTAATTCATGCTGAAATACCAAAACCCCTAATGCTTAGGTTAGGTTCCAACACCCCTCAATTTCCCCTTTAACTCAAGCATTCTAAGCACGGGTTATGAATCTAAAACATAGGAATAATCAAATATCAATTCTAGAAGACTTACCCTAAGGGTTTTCCATGAAATCTCCTAAATCTCCTACAAAATTTTCTCAAGTCTTAAGGGTTTAGAATGAGAGACACTAATAAGACACTAATAAGACATTTTGTCCAGCGATTTCTCACTCCTGTGCACTCACTTTCTCACCCGCGGACTCGGTTGAACGGAAAAAACCTCGCCGAGGCGGAACTCGTAAAATATTTCAAGCTTCCGCAGCAACAAAACTTCCCTCGCAGCCGCGACGTCGCTCCTGCTGAAAAGTCTTCGCAGAAGAGAAACCAGGCTAGGTTACCTCAAACTCGCTCCTACGGACCCCCTTCCCACTGGGGAGATTCCACAGGGGTGGAACTTTCTTTGCCAAAGGGAATACACCAGAACCAGCAAAAATCTGGTTTTGACTCTTACAATCCAAAATCCCGAGACTGTCCCGTAACCGCCCCCTCCCCCCACCATACAAACCTAATATACAAACATATATAAAAACACACTACGAACTCACTCGCACACTCGGAATTCCAAAGAGAGGTCTTGTTGACCCAGTTAACCCCGAACAGCCAAAAACCAACTTTCCAACCAAATGACCAAAACTCCCTCGTGTCCCTCGAGAAGCTATTCAAATACACAACCAGCCTATATTCGACTTTTCGGAGCTAATAGAACCGACGTAATTCTCAAAATGACACTAATACCCCCGGTGATACCTAAAGTCAACCCAACACTCAAAGATTCTTCAACTTAGCAAATTTCCAACTTAAGATATTTCGATGACCTCGGGAATTATGCCACCCACGCACGCTACACAACAAACCAAAACAAGCAAAGGGGCAGGTCCACAAGGGAAAAATAGGCAAACACAAGAAAATAATCAAAACGGCCTAATGGGTCGTTACATAGCACTTGCGGAGGAATGAACGAAGGGGTGAACCCTACATAAAATGCAAAGCCCACAAGGGCGGAGAGAATTCCTGCAGATGCGGCCGTCCCTAACCTCGTGATTCCTTGCACCTGCATACCAAGATAGCAGGTGCGGTCCCATTATTGCTGATCTGGCGCACCAGAAACCAGAAAATTTTTGGTTTTTCACCAACTTCATCCTGAAATTCGAAAATCATTCGAGACCTCCTGGATACAAACCATACATGCAACACACTCTAAAAACATGCTACGAGCTCATCCATGCCCTCAAAATTTCTAAAAGTGGTTATCTTGACCCGGTCAACCCCCAAATGCCTAAAAATAAGATTTCCAACCAAAAGACTAAAATACCCTCGAGTCCCTCGGGAATCCAACCAACTACTCTACCAAGTTATAATCGACTTTGCGGACCTAACGGAACCAAGAAATCCCCCAAAAGACTAAGCTACCCAAAAGTCAACTGTTGGTCAACACTTTTTTTCACTTATTTAACTTAAAAGCTTCTAAAATCCTCAAAATAAATCGAGACTCACCCGTTTGCCTCAGGAACTGCTCCACTCATCCCCGCAAGTCAAATACACTCTAACGAAGCTAAGGGAATGTTCAATAGGGGTAAAAGGGTAAAATGCCTAAATGACAAAACGGGTCATTACAACTATGATTAGTTTAACTACACTAAGTGTCAATTTGTGTTTATCGGGATCAACTTAAATTGAAAGAGCATGTGTTCTTGTTAAGTCTAGTCCAATTATAAAGAGCATGTTTATATATATTCATTATCAGTTAAATTTATGCTCAGTTGATTTAAATCAAGTCTAGTTTAGATGTTCCATGTTAATGGAAACTGATTAATCCATATCTAGCTTAGCTAAGATAAGTAATGTGACTATGTTGTTGGTATAAATTAAACATGACTAAATATTCTCTTGTGCTATAATTGTCATATGAAGAACCTGCTGTTCAGATTCTCTCTTGGTTAATGGAGTTAGTTAAAGTTGTGACTAGTTTAATTAAGTTTTAAAACAACATGTTCTATGTCTTATTTGTAGTTAGTATGGATAAATGATCATATTTTGTACACTCTAAAGACTGCCTTATCTGTTTCAGTTGATTATGAACATTAACTTTGATTTTAAAAAAATGCATCTATGAAATGGTTTTATTGAGAATATTGGGGAGTTCCCTGTTTGATGGAGTTTGTTCCACTCGTATTTAAATCATGAACAAAATTTAGTTGCAAGGAAGAAAGGAATGTAAGAGGGGGTAATGTTAATATTTTATGCTAGGTAAGATCAGTTAGGATAACAGAGCTTAAAATGAACTGGATATGTCTATCCTAAGTATAACAAGGGGTCTGGGAGGTTGTCACTTGGCCTATGAAGAGGTATGAGTGATGTCCTAGGGTTAAGGGAATAGGAAAAGCTTTGAGTACCCACCCAGCCTAGTACTGACTGCTCTAGACTACTGGGATTCCTTCCTACTGAATGACAAGATCATGGGACCCTCTATGGTTCCAAATAAGTTAAGTAATTGAAGACTAAGGATTGAGGTTTAGCTACAAACTAGAGGAAATGATCTAGATAAACACAAGGAGATTAAATTAACCTTTACTTTTTCCTTAGAACAAGAATGAGAACCTGCAATATAAGTATAAATGTATCTTTTGTGGTACCTCCTGATTCTATAAACATCTTACTGAACTGCTTCCCTTTTGAACTCCTGAGTCTTGATGCTTTAATATGTGTTTCCTTTGTCATCTGTTAGTATGGCTCCCCAGAATATGAGCATGTTTTGACTTGTATGACTTTATGTTAGCTTTGCATGACCTAAGTGTCTGTCCCAATGTGTATCTACTTCTCTCCAGAGGACAGAACTGTTACCTATCCTGTTTTATGAACGTATGCGGAATAAAACAAACAGGAAGGTAAAATACATAGTATATTTACGTGAAAACCACTCAGCTCGAAAGGTGATAAGAGCCACGACCTACAAACCTGTAGGATTTACCTCAAAATCCACTACAACTGAGCCAACAACAAATTAAGTTACAAACTCTTCAACCTAATTCCTACAACAATCTTGTTAGCCAAACTCTTACTGGCAAGCTATCTTCAAGTAGTAAACTCCAACTTGAAGTTATAATGTTTGTATCTACTTTAATGCTTCTATAATAAGCTGATAAAAATACAACTCGATAAACCAAACCCAATACAAGATTCTAAACTTGAGAACTGGAAAACATTATTCAGTAGAACATCTCCTTCAATCCTTCTTCTTGCACTAGGAATGCAACCCTGCATTCTTGAATATTATATCTTCGTCGCTCAATATTCTAAATTCTCTCTTTTTGGGTACGCAAACTTCTTCTTGGAAAGTCCTGGATATATATAGCCCTTGATGTTTCGCAGGTCAATGAATACAAAACCCTGTCCTAGTCAGTCAAGGACATGTAATAGGGTTTGTGTAGTATTAGGATTCTTTCCTTGTTGAATCTGCTTCTAATACGTGTAGAAGGCTTACTAATCCCTACAAATATGGCAAGGAATCTTTCATACCTGACTGCCATGTTCTTTCCATAATTTTCCAAATCCAAGTTGCTATAGTACTTACCTTGGAACATATTTAGGAACCTGTTTCATCCACATAGTTTGTCTGTCTCTGAATCTCTGCACTGTCTGAGATAGAACATATTCACAAATCTATTTCATCATCCCTTTCTCGTTCATAATTATTACTTCTTCTTGAGTCTGCTTTTGGTATGGATGATGGAACATGTTGACAGACTTGTTTCATTGATTTGTGTTACTCTGTGTCTATCTTCTTCACATGCATTTATTCATTGCTGGAATAAATCATGTGTTCAACCCTGAATCACTTTTTTACTTCTGATTTTGTTCTTTCTCTGTGATGGAATATGTTTGGAGACCCAGTTCTTCTATTAACCTGATTCACATGCTTAGTCGTCAAACTCTTTAGCTGAATAATTTCTTCCTTCTGAACATGTCTTCTAAGTCTGAGTCTGAGTTACTCCTCTCCTCTCCTCATTTTTAGTATCTCCGTTCCTCTAGTTTCTTCATTGCTTACTTGTCTTTACATTTAAACACAGATGTCTTGCAATCTGTGTTTATGTCCATTTTGTCTGTGTTTGCCTCTACTGCTTTGTTGCAATGGAACAGGTCTATGGACCTGTTCTAGACCTGGTTTTTGTGCCTCGTACATTTACTTTGTCAATCATCAAAACTTCACACATGGCTTTATGCCAATAGTTTAAGATAGAATCCTGAGGCTCTTGTTTATTTCTAAAAACAGCGGTCTCCCCTTCCTTTTCTTCTACTTCTTTGGGTCCCTGTGTTGCTTGGTGTATAACTCTGGGGACTAATCAGTCCATACTTTTCCTCCATATGTAACATTGCTATTCTATTATAAGTGGCTTTTCTTTTCATGTTAGATCTTGCAAACATATGTCAGAAATGGAAAGAGGAATGTGATTATGCTTTTGTAAGCTCTTATGTTTTGACTGTGCATTTTAAGCATAACTGCTTAGTTCATTTAAGGTAATATTCACTAAAAGAGAATAATTAGGGATGCATACAGGACTCATTATAGGCCAGAATACATAGATGACAACACTAGGAATGAATTAAGAATCCATTAAGAACGTCAGATCTTTGCTTGTTTTCTTTGCTTTATTTACATGAACCTGCTTCTTCTGCATAATCAAAAGGACATATGTTATCTTGTCATGACTGATTTAACTCAATTTTTAAGGAAATGCCCTGTATTCAAAGGTCCTTCCTTTGGTCAATTAAGAAATTATGTAGTCTCCATGTGTTTATCATCTTGTTGTTTACATGTGCATTGGAACTGTTTGGATCACTGTCTTCATTTTACTTCTCTTGAGATTGATTCCTTTGCTACCTGACTCAAAATGGGAGTTTTGAGTCCTAAGGCCATGTTATTTGTTTCTCTAAGTGTTAAATAATCCCATTTTTATGTATCACCATAACACCAAACCAAGTAGTTTGTGTGGCCCTTTGTTTTGCACCATACTCTGGCCCCTTTCTTGTCTAGTTGATTGCATAGTTTTGGTAATCATGGTCTGATAAGATCTCACTTAGGATTTTAATAGGTGTTAGGAACAATTCCTCAGGTGTATAAGTCACTTTATTTTGCTGAGGAGTACTCAATAGCATGGTATAGGTGTATACATCTTTTATGAGTGGTCTAACTTGATCATCTAGTTCCTTTACTTGCATTTAGGCATTCCCCTACTTATGGTTTATAAAACTGCTTCTATATCGGGTCTTTCTTTAAAAGTGGGTATATACATGATGTTGTTGTCACTTTGTTATATATAAGGACACCATAGGGTATACATCTTGAATTATAAGTGATCATTTGTTTGTTGTCTTTGCACTGTGCATCTTCCTCCGTTTAAGTTTTCCTCTAGCATTGCTTCGACTGATATGTAATGATATACCTTTGGATATACAAATGGTATATACCTATGCATGCATCCCAGTATACACAAGACGTATATCATGTGTACATATGATATATGCATGGCATATTGGACCGTGTTATTTGTAACTAGTTGGATCATCATTCTTCCTTTTCTTCTTTCCTTTTGTTATTTTTTTGGGTAAATAGTGACTTTCATTACCAAGGTAAATATGTACAAACAAATGAGAAACCTGTTACTACCTTCTATCCATCGTATCCTCTATACTTACTCTTTTCTATTTGCTTACTCTTTTCTATTTGCTATTCTACCTATATCAACTGTATCATCACCTAAGGATAATAGTTAAGATTTTCTAGTCCTCTAGCTAGCTTTTTGTGCTTGCTTCCTACACAAAGCACTCCTTGCACAACAAGTCGACACACTGCTTCCATTTTCCTTTTTTTTGCGCTGAAACACCCTCATGTTCCTCTCTTGCCATAGTAAGTAAACGCTACCTTAAAGTATCACACGATAGAGTTAGGATTTGACAGAGTTCCCTGCAGTGTGTGTAATAGCCCACTGTAGTTCTTCTCTCCAACTTAGAGCCTGCCTATGTATTTGTTGCCAAGCCAGTAAAGTTTCCCATAATCTAGCTGAGTAGGGACATCTGAAAAATAGATGATCAATGGATTCTTCATCAATTTCACATAATGGACATTCTTTCTCAATAGCTATCCTCCACTTAGACTTGTCTATCCCTTGTATACATCTTCTATTAGCCACCAGTGTCAGATGATAAGTCCACTTGGGAAAGTGGATCCCCTTGCCTCAACCCTTTCTTAGCCTCAAAAGGTGAGCATGGTCTTCCATTCAACAGAACTAAGTAGGATACAGTTTTGATGCACCCCATCACCCATTTTATATACTTTCCAGGAAATGCTAGCCCATACAAAACTTATTCTAAGAAGTTCTAGTCAAGTGAGTCATAAGCTTTTTGCATGTCAATTTTCATCATACACCTTGGAGAGAATCCCTTCCTTCCATATTCCTTTATCAACTCATGGCTAATGGTTATGTTATCAGTAATTGCCCTGCCTGGGACAAACATTGATTGACAAGTATCAAGTACATCAGCCATTACCATTTGCAACCTATTAGTCAACATCTTTGATATAATCTTGTATAGAATTGTACAGCATGAGATTGGCCTATACTCATTGATTGAAACTGGTGCTTAACTTTGGGAATAAGTGTCACAGATGTACAATTTATAGGCTTATACATAATTTCTGTGTCAAAATATTACATGGCTGCCTCAATGATCTCTTCACCTATTATATCCTGTGCTTTTTTGAAAAAATATGCATTGAGTCCATCACATCCTGGAGCATTAGAATCATCAATGTTATGCAACGCTTGTATCACCTCTTCCCTGGTTACTAGTACAATCAGGCTCCTCTGTTGTTCCCCATTCAAAGTGTATCCATCTCTGATTATATTTGGATCAATAGCTAACAGAGTTCTTTCAGCTTGCCCTAAGAGTCCTTTATAGAATCCTATCACTTCATCAATAATCTCTTCAGGCTTGTTCACTTGAGTCCCCTGATCAGTTGTTAAAGTAATAATATGATTCTGTGAGTGCCTATTCTTCGTACTAGTAAAGAAGTAAACAGTATTTGATTCACCTAATTTCAGCCATTGTTCCCTGGATTTTTGTTTATATATACTCCCCTCTATTTCCCCCATTTCTCTAGTTAACTTTTCAGGTCCCTTTCCTGGTTTATTAGCTTATGATCCTACATCTGCTGACCCATCTTTTGCTGGACAGTATGTAATTTAGATCTGATCTCCTTGAGCTTCTCAGTGGTGCTCCTGAATTGTGTTGTATTAAGACTCTTTTAACTCTTATTTCACTGTCTTCAGCTTCTCCCAGACTGTGCTCATGCTAGTTGTTCTAGTTTGTGTCTGCCAACATCTTGATAGAAGAGGAATAAACTTGTCATGCTCAGCCAAACAGTTAAAAAATTTAAATGGTCTTGGTTGTTCTCCTTGGCTTCTAACTACTTCCAGTTTGAGGGGTCAACGATCTGAGAGCTTTGGCTCCAGAATAGTCACCTGCTTGTCTGGCCACATGAGCATCCACTCTGCATTAATAACAGCCTTGTCAATTCTGCTATAAGTATGGTTATTGGTCCATGTATATTCCCTCCCACAAGCCTTAGCATCCGTCATGCCAGTGTCGTTCAAAAATTCCTGAAAATCCCTTATCTCTGCATCTTATACAAGTGATCCAATTGGTCTATCCTCAGCACATAGCACTGCATTAAAATCCCCCATAGCTATATAAGGACCTTGAGTTCTATTATTGATCAGTCTAAGTTTATCCCATAAACCCTTTCTATCTAAGATAGTGTGTAACCCATATATAGCTGAGAAATTCATATTCAATTGCTGAGCATGCACAGTAATCACTCCATGTATCAATTGGGATGATTTTTCCAGCATCGTGAACTTTATTACCCTTGGGTCCCAGATTACCCATATCCTCCCCTTAGTAGTACGACTCACATTAGACACCCAGCTCCAGTTAGGTGTGATCTTACTAATAATATTTCCCTCCTTATTTGCTTACACCCTATGTTCAAATACAACTATCAAATTCACCTTAAACTCCTGCATAGACACCCTTAGCTCTCTGTGCCTATGAGCTTTATATGCCCCCCCTATCATTCTATGTAAGGATACTCATTGAGAAATGTTGGGTGGTTTGGTGCCCTCTACTGCCTCCTTAAAGCTACACTACCCATATTCGCTCACACTCGCTACTTGTTGTGACTGAGATATGTCTAACCCAGCTAATGGTCTGAAACCATTAGTCATTGTCACATTCTATTTTGAGTGGGTATAAATTGTGGCAGTTCTAGCTGCAGAGTTTCCCTTTACTGAGTTCTAACTCTCTTGTGGTGAGAGTTCAGGAAAGTCATCTACTTCTTAGCCCAAATCCTGCGCCACTTCAATATTGTCACCAACAATTTGATCATCTTCCTTTATCACCCAAGCTTGTCTGCGTTGAAACTGATCTCCCTTCTTACTCTTCTGCCCAGCTGGAGCTTTAGTTACAGGATTTCTGGGTGGTTGTGGTATTTATTTTTTTTTGGACTTCTCCTTGTTGTAATTGTGCCAAACATGAGGCAACTTTCACAATATTCATGTTCCCAATCATAGGACACCTCTTGAGTGAAAATTTTGCCTCCTTGTTCCTTGACTTTAACACTTTTGGGAAGTGGCTTAGTAACATCCATCTCAATTGAGAGCCTAGCAAATAAAATTCGGACATCCTTTGTTGTGCAATCATCTGCATATAGTGGATTACCCAATGTGCTGCCTATACTACTAAGTGAATTAGGGCTCCAACAACTCAAAGGTAAATTGGGCAATTTTACCCATAAGGGCACTATACTTAAAACCTCATCATACACATTAAAACTCATGGTCCATGCTTTAGCAATTACAGGTCTGTTGTTTATCATATGAAGTCCAGAGATAATACTTCCTGTTGTTCCTGAATGCTACTAAAGTGAATCACAAAATAGTCCTCATTATGGTAGTATATCTGCGGTGGCACCATAAAATTCCAATTTGGCTTCATAAACCTATACACAGCTCCAATGGATGGGGAGTTGCCAATTACATAGAGAATAATGGAATTCATCCATTTAGCACTCTCTGCCAGGACTTCCATTTCTTCTAGCTAAGCAATTTTCTCACCCTCTTGGACAATAGGTGTGATAAATTTCAAACGCATACCTCGCGAAGCTAGGTTGCATCCAGCTGCTACACTAGCCCAAGTAGAGATTCCTTTGGGTGTATTTGGTGCTTGTTCTGCTCCCCCAATCGGCGTCGCTACTTGTCGCACTCCTCCGGTTTTGCCATCACTACTCTTATTCCCAGTCAAATTAGCAGAGGATATGGGTATCCCCTAGTGAGGAGAACCTGTTCCACTGCCTCTCTGGGTCTGTCCTTGAATTCCGAGCGTTTTAAGCCCCTTGTTGGTGTTTCCCGACCTCGCCGATGCCATAGGCGTGCCCAATTTCAGTATACTAGTAGCTCCGTGCATAGATCCATCTCTTGGCATATAACTAGACCTGATTTGGATTTTTTTAGCGAGTTCCCTTTCGAGGACTGATACAATCCCTTCCCCATCATCGTTGTTTCTGTTAGCCTAAGGTCTTCCAACGGAATCTGAGTAGCGGTCTTCCTTGGTCATCCCCTCCCCATTCCTGTCGGTGGTGCACGTTAGTATTAAGTTTCTAACATGCACCGAGAGCTAGCGTAGAGAGAGAAAGTGTGAAATTTAGTTTAGTTCGCCAATTTGTGACGGTTATTCACGTGGCCCAGTTCAACTGGGCTAACTGAATTCCTCCTTTTGTTATTATTCTTACTTACATATATGCATAGTTATTGGGCTGGCCTATTTTTTCCTTTTTGTCTATTTACTGTCTGAACATGTTGGGCCTGCTCTACATTGTACTTGTCTCTTCTGTGTGCAATTTTAAATATTTGGGCCTGCTATGAGCGAGCCTTGTTTTTTCCGCATCTTGGGCCTGCAGAATGAATTCCTACCTGTGTATATATGACCCAGTTTTTGTGTGTATTGAATATGTTCAAATGCATTTAAGTACCTTCATATTAACCCTTCCCTACTAATGGTTTGC